>NC_141464.1:26312500-27653750 GCF_015680905.1 Coptis chinensis | reverse complement strand
CAAAGTTTCCATTTCATTTGAATTTTTGTGCCGTCATAATGGAATTTGTTGCACCTCCTTACTTTTGTTATAAAAAATGCATCAAAACTTTTGCCACCTGTGCCAACCAAATGAGGCTTTTGTGCCAAGTGATGCACAAAAGTCTTTCATGTAATTTAACTCATGCGGAAGCTTTGACATGTGAGCTTAATCACTAATTTCTATGGGTCTGCATATTGGGTCCCTCATACCTCGGCCAGTAGCGGGTCCAAAAATTAACTTTTCACAAAGTATCGCCTATGTGTAGAGCTCGTTGCACTAATCGTTCTGATGATTCATTTTCCGCCATTGGAGTCTAGGTTCAGAAGATATGGGCTTATGAAGTTTGATGTTTTTCGGCACGTTCATCCTATTCTGACTTGAAATTGTACTTTTTGCTTCCCTGGGCTTTAGTTGGGCTTCATGTGGGCTAAATTTGAAACTTCATGTAGACACCCTATTCTGTGCTGAAATACTGTCTTTTATCCTCATTTTCATGTTGATTGCTCCAACCTGCAAAAGCATGAAAATACGATTATTTTATGATTATTAAACACATAATTAACCAAAATATTATGTCTATTCGGGGTTTTATATTACAGTTTTGGGTGTTTATCACACCACCCCCAAACGGCATTTTGCTGGTCCTCAAGCGGAAAAGAGATATTAAAATAGATAAGTGGCAAAAAATGTGTAGTCCTAACTAATTCTCGTTTTGCAGAGTGTGATTGCATTAACCGTATGTAACAAGGCCTTAAACCACTAAGAATTCCCTAGTGGACGAGTTATAGCCTCGTGAGAGTTTTTCAAAAAAGATACTCACAAACTTCATTTATACTACAACGACTTAGCAACCAAGACTTGTTCCCTTAATTAATCTCAGATATCTATACATCTCATTAGCGGGGAACGAGGATTAATTCCTTTAAAACTCAAGTTATATGTATACAATAATTAAAACATCTACATATGAACATGCATACAGTGAACTTTACATTGAAATCTACAAGCATAGCTATTTCTGGATCCTTTGGAGAGCGTCCATAAATAGGTTCTTACAAGTATGTGTCGAAATACAAATTCGCTCATAATTTTTCTACTTGGGTTTCGCTAACTCCAGTGTGCAGTAGCACACTTTTTCCTCACATCTCAATGACAGTCAGAGGAGCTGAGGTCGATCAATAACGTCAACTACTTATTATCACACCATCCTACTCCTAATTGAGTTAGAGGTCTTTATTAGGTATTATGGGGCTTAAGTGGTGGTGTAGAAGAAAATGGGAATGGAAAATAAAAAATGATAAGTATAAGAGAATAAAGTCTTCGAGATATTTATACTAGAGACATCCTTGTTTTCTTTTCCTATTTCTAACATAAGTTTCCATACTTAGAACTTTTAAGCTTTTGGACTCATTTTGATTTGATTTTTGGGGGTTCAAACTTTGATTTTTCTCTTGACTTTTTGGAAACATATTTCTATTTTTCTTTTTTGTTTCTTTTTCTTTCTGAAGCAGTAACTAATTTTTATTTGAGACAAGTCTTTCTCTTTATTTTTCCACATTTCATCCTATTTATCATACTCATCATTTAGGTGGGTTCATTTTAGTTAGTTTAATAGATGGGTAAGGAATTTTTGGTGAAAATGAAAAGTTTGATGAAAGGTTCAGTGGGGCGATTAGCGGTAAAATGTACAGGTATGAATTTTTGGCTATGTCGATCCAAAGAAGGCCTAAATTCTCGCTTAGGATTCGGATGGTGATCAAGTAAGTAGACATGTGATTTTCTCTACTCATAAAAACTACTCCTCTGTGTCATTACTCATAATTCACACATATCGAGACTTTTTTGTTAGATTCTCACAGGATTGGTAATTTAAGTAGTCTAACTGTGGGTTCTAGAAACTTATTACTATGTACAGTTAATGATACTCAATGCATTTTTTTCCCGATAATAATGATACTCAGTGCATGAATGTTCATGAAAAGATGTGAAAACTATTGCGTACATATTATCTTAAGTTTCTAAGAACAAATTCTAATTCAAATGCTAATGTGAGATTTCTAGACAATTTTCATCACAGAAAAGGAAACAAGACTTTGTCACTAAATACACTTATTCAAAAAGTAAATAAAGTTATATACAACCAAAAAATGCCTAATTTTTGCTACAGGTTCCAACCACCCCCAAACAGAATGATGCTTAGTCCTCGAAGTATCAAGGGATGAAGAAAGAAGTTACCTGAGAACCTTGAGCAAAAATAGTGTTGGACATCTGCAACAGAAAGTTATTCTAACATAATATATTATATGTAAAAAAGAAAGCTGGAAATCGCACACTAAGCAAAGAAAACGAACAACATACAAAGAAACAAACAAATAAAACACAACAAAAAGGGAAGAGCTTGCCAAATACATATATATACAACTCAACATATAAATCCAGGGCGCATCCAATCTAGGATCACCACGTGTGAAGTGCCACTCTTTAGCATCACACAAGGTGATAATGGCCTGTCATAGTTCTCTCCATTTTGTAGCTGCAGATTTTAAATGTGTTGTTGTCTGAACACTTGTACGTGGTATGCACGTGAAAAGGGAGTAGTTTTCAAAGTGGGTCTTTTAACGTCAGATTCCCAAGATGAAGAACAAGGTATGCAACAATATTAGAAAATACGAAGGAAGGTGCCACAATGAAGTTGGACCAACACGTATTTTCTATATTGGATCTCAAAAAATAGGTCGTTTAACGTTAGATCCCTAAGACGGTGATCGAGACTTTGTAAAGATGTAGAACATATGGAGGAAGGTTTCACAGGGTAGTTAGACCAACACATATATTTTGAAATTAATGGTGCAAATCTCAATAATGGAAACTGTTTGGAGCTTACAGAGTAGTGCGCACGATAGAGTTTGAGCAGAATAAGTTCATTTTTCTTTGCTTTTGTGAGTTTTTGATTTGTTTGATTTTTTAATGGGTTTTCAGATTTTTTTTAATGTTTTTTTTATAAGGCAAAAAGACAAGTAATACACACAAATTTAAACATAGAGAATTTCTCAAATTAATACGTAACACGTACAATTTATGAGAATTTATTAAACACACCACACTTTATATATATATATATATATATATACCACCGGAAATGACTAATAATGGAGAGTTGGGATGCCTTATTGTCGGTATACCAGAACCACCGCCTATCCTTATGACTATGCAACCTGCACTCTCATCACAAGGAGACGCTGTCATTTGGCCTTTTTTGGTGCATTGAAGTCTGCTCTCTGGGATATTACGGCTGATCCTAGTTCAATTATGTCATGGGTTCGTCTTCTCCTTCTCCCGTGCTGCACTCTACAGGTTTATTTTCAACCACAAAATTGTCAAGAATGTCGATCTGGTACTAGGAAAAACCTTCAGCATAAACAAATTCTCCATGCTTTAACGATATGAAACGAACTTGGTGGACTGTTTAGCCTCTCAGAGTCTGCAATAGAGTCTCCTTCAATCCAGCCACCCCAGCAATCTGTTTCTACTCAGAATGTGTGTCGATGCCTACAAAAAGTTGATGATGGGCATTTTACTGCAGTGGTAAAAGTGTTGTCATCATCAGGGGTTGCCCCCAACTCGGCGGAGACTATTCAAGCATTAGAAGAAAAACACCCAATGCGACAACCACCTGTGAGACCAACTGTTCCTTTTGCTAAGCGCCCTTTATTGGTAGAGAGAGACGCCCTTTTGTCATGCATTAGGTCATTTTCAAAAGGTACTTCTTGTGGTCGTGATGGTTTTCAAGCTCAGCACTTGTTGGATGCCATGAGTGGTGCTGCAGCAGCTATATCATCTGATTTGCTAGATGCAGTTGTGAATCTTTGGTTACAGGGACGATGTCTACAGCTGTTAGCGGAATTCATAGCGAGTGCTCTACTTACTCCACTTCTTAAGCCGGATAATAGTATTCATCCTATAGTTGTAGGCATCGTCTGGTCTCCAAGATTCTAATGAGAGGAGTTTCCAGAGATGTGGTTGGGAAATTATAGGATTTCTAGTATGGGGTGGGTGTTTCTGGTGGAGCAGAGGCAATTTTGCACGCTGTCAACCGTATGATGTATGCTAACAGCGACAATAGCTCTCTTTCTATGTTGCTGGTAGATTTTCAGAATGCTTTTAACATGGTTGATCGGACCATCATGTTGAAAGAGGTTCGTATCTGATGCCTAGCTATTGCCCCTTGGGTCGAGTACTTGTATTATCAACTTGCGAGGTTATACATGGGGGAGTGCTACATATGGCCTGCAACTGGGGTCCAACAAGGCAACCCCTTGTGTCCCTTTCTATTTGGACTGGTGTTGCATCCTCTGATTCTACGGATTCAGTCCAGTTATCAGTTATTGCTACAGGCGT
Organism: Coptis chinensis; assembly: GCF_015680905.1. Lineage (NCBI taxonomy): Eukaryota > Viridiplantae > Streptophyta > Magnoliopsida > Ranunculales > Ranunculaceae > Coptis > Coptis chinensis. The sequence goes on along the minus strand of NC_141464.1, from coordinate 27,649,331 downwards.
AGTACCTAGATGACGGGACTCTGATCGGGGATACAGAATAGGTGGCGAAAGCTTTGGGTATGATTCAGGAAGAAGGACCTTCTTATAGGTTGGTTCTTAATGTGGCTAAAACTGAGATATTTTGGCTGTCACTGGATCCACGTCGCTTTACTCCTGGTCTCTTTCCTTCAGATTTGTCCCATCCTCAGCAGGGGGTCAGGTTGCTTGGAGGTGTAGTTAACACTGATGCATCTTTTGTCATGGGTATTGCTCGCAAGCGTATTGACAAGGCTATGACTCTGATAGACTATTTAGCTATATTGGAAGATCCACAGTGTGAGGTAGCACTTTAGGAGCTTGTGTTGGGCTCTCTAAGTTGGACTTCGCGATTCATACTTGTCCACCATCCCTTTTAAGAGAGGTAGCTCAGACTTTTGATCTACATCTCCGTAGTGTTCTCCAGGGTATTATGGTTTCTGATGGTCCTGGCTTCGGTGATTTACAGTGGCGTTTATCGAAACTCCCATTATGTCTGGGTGGTTTAGGTATTTACTGTGCCACTGATGTCTCTACATTTGCTTTTGATCCCATTTTCAACTTCTGAGCTTCAGGACCACATTCTTAGGAGTTGTGGTACAGTGCCTTTGGATGAGATTCTTGATGTTGCTAGCAGTGCATTGAGTCTCCGCCTACCCGATTTTGACCTCAATTATCTAGCTGTGAATGTTACCGTTCCCTCAAAACCACAAAATGTTTTAGCGGAAGCATTCTACGGTAAGATTGTTGCTGGTCTCGAGAGGGAGTTTGATTTATCTGTTCGTCAAAAGGCAGTCATGGGATGCTTGCAGTCGGAACATGCAAAAGATTTTCTACTTGCTATTCCGATGGAGGGACTTGGACAATATATGTCGCTGGTGGAGTATCGTTCTATTCTCTGATACCGTCTCATGATTCCTTTGTACTCTGACATTGGTTTATGCCCTGTTTGCAAAAAAGAGTAAATTGGATGCTTTCGGGGACCATGCAGCACATTGTCGATATTTTCCAGGTTTCAAATACCGACATGATCATGTCAAAGACATTTTATGTGATGCATTTTGGAGGGCTGGGGTACAAGTGAAGAAAGAAGCTCATATTAACTTTCTCACTGATCCAAATGAGGGAAGATCGACTCTTCGTCCTATGGATGTCTTGATTTACAGTTTGTCTGAGGGAAAACATGCATGTGTTGATGTAACTGGAGTCTCTCCGTTGGTAGGGTTGGGGAATGGTGACTTTGGGGTGGGAGAAGTAGCTATGAGAGTAGCGACAGGGAAGATGGAGAAGCATGAGGAAGCTTGCAGGGCTAACCAGCATTGTTTCATTCTGTTTAGTTTCAACACTTTCAGTTTCTTGGAACAATAGTCTGTTGAGCTTCTTAAGAGACTTCAAAAAGTTATGGACAGTAACGTTATGACAACTGGTTCTAACGAGTTTGTTTTTAGAATGATAGTTTTTGCTATTCAGAAAGGACTTGCGGCGTATCTTGTTGCATGCTTGTCCTAATTATTTGTAAAATTCGTTATCAGTATCAATAAAATTTCCACTTAAAAAAAATAAAAATAAAAACAACAACAACAACAACAACAACAACAACAACAACAACAAGGAGAAGGAAATAACGACAGTTACATAGATCAAGATATTTGTTATAACTACATGCGACATCAACAACATGACAACGATAAAAAGTGTCAACCAGAATACCATAATTGCATCGTCAATGTCTTGCTTATACAACTTCTCTAGTTGATCCATGAAACCGAAGTAAGATGAGAATATGGAGATATTAAATGGTGGAGAGGGTGAGAATATGAGATTAGGAGAGGAGAAGATGAAGTGACGGAATAGGGAAATGAAGATCACAAATTTATAGGAAGAGAAGAGTGTCGTTGGGATATGGTTGTTGGACCTGTCCGTTGGGTAGAGCCGTTGGAGCAGTCCGTTGAACTCGACTGTTAGGATGACCGTTATCAGGCCGTTTGCAATTTACCGTCAACAGATTAATGTTAGCAGACGGACGTTAGCTGATGACCCTTATGACCATTATCAGACGTCCGTTAGCTGACAGACGTTGGTCATCCTAATAATAATATATATATATTTTTTTTATTTTACAAGGGAAGATTAACGTGTTAGGGCATCACCAATGCAGGCCTTTAAAACCTAGGGCCACGTCAGCATTTTGGAGAGCCACGTCAGTGTTTTGGAGGGCAATAAGGAGGAGATAAAACTCTATATCAATGGGTGTTCCAACGGAGAATATGATTGCTCCTTTATAACATGTGAAACAAGACTAAAAAATCAAAAAGTGAAGTCACGTGTTGACTTAAGTGAAGTCATGTGCAAAGTTTCAATTACACTTTGGGCTTCAGGTCCTTTATAAATATCTTTAGAAATGAAGACATATATCCAGGATGGTTAAATTGGAGGCCCATTTAGAGGCTGCGTTGGAAACAGTTTTCAATAAGGTCTGTTAAATTTGGAGATAGAGGCCCGTATCCAGGCCCCATTGGTGATGCCCTTACCATCACTGTTACCGCTATTGTACTCTTTTTCAATCGAGATGATCCTAGATAACTTTCGCGTCAGCTAATCAAGAACCCAATCCAGCTAGACTGTGGCTTCACCATTATGTTTTGGGGGATTTACTGCGCAGGACAATACCGTCCTAGACCTCGCGAGAAGCGCTATGGACTAAGCTACCCTTATTACATATGTACTGTCCTATAGCCTCAAACCGCCCCATAGAATAATGAAAATTGCGTACTGCATGGGGTTGGTCTGGGTAGAATCCATTGCCCGTGTCCCTAGTAGGTAACATATGATGGCCTACATGAAATCTTTCTGGGCGCAGCAATAGCGCAAAGGTGAATTGTAAAAGACACGAGTATATATAGGTTGAGTCTTTTAGGGTCAGATCCTCCAGACTATTCCCATCCTGTGGGAGAAACATCGTGGCAGTGAAGTTTATCCCGCTCCACCAGTGTGAGGTAAGTGTACACCTTGTACTGGCAAGCATCTCTTAGCGGTTGAAAACTGGGGCAAGCAGGCGTTTGACAACACCACCCCATCTTTTATGCACATCATTTATGAGCAAAAGAACTACGACCATTACCTATCCACGATGGGTGAGACTTACACCAAATAAAGAGCTGAATATCGGAAGGAAGAGAGTAGAAAATGGTAGAGAAGGAAGTAGGGGAAATTTTGGGTACCCATCATGTACCAGAAAGAACGTTTGCTGAATTGTCAGAAGACATTTATACTCAGTTCTGAAATAGAGTTGTCGTGGACTATGGTTTCGGCGCTTGCAACCACTCACTCCAAGATAATATTTAGAGAAGAAAAGAAAGGAGGGCCCGGGTACCAAAATGGTGCCCTCCCTTTATATAAGAATGGAATGGAGTACACCGAAAGAAAAAGAGGAGTCATTTAAAGTCAAATTCTCAAGACTTAATTAAATTGTGTGGAGTTCTTTAAAATCAACACACAACTTATCAAATATCAACAATCGAAAAAGTTGTGGATGTGTCCAACTAACACGTTATTCACCCCCAAACAGATTCAGACACCAAGATTTGTTACCTAGAGGTTTAGTAGGCCGAGAACCTAAATGAGTGTGCACTTTGGTTTTTCTCAAACAAAACAGTATTCGAGTATATGACGATGAGAAAAACGATGCTCGTAAAGCACACTTAGGATGTAGATGTTTCAGCAGGAATGAGAAAGTGGGTTTAGCACTAAACTCTTTGAATGAGTGGGGCTCTACTATTTCGTGTTTGAAAAATAAACGCTCTTGTGGTTCATTCATGGGTATGACATTCTCGCCAAAAGGATTTAAAAAATCGGGAAGAATAGGAGAGGCAAGAAAGTCGAGTGCAAACTCAAGGTCTTGTTGAAAGGGTGCAGGATGAGAAATCATGGTGGTAGAAGGTGGTTGGGTTTCTACCAGTGGTAACTCATCATAGGCTCTCAAGAATTCAAAGTATTCGTCATCCAGCTTGTCTGGATTTACAAGATAATCTTCATCCACAAAAGTATGTGCATCCTTAAGGAAATCTTCAATATCCTCAATAGTGAAGTCGGCAAAGAAATTGTGATCCTTGTCATTCTCCATAAAAAGAATGGGTACCAACATTAGAGTTAAGACATCAACCGAACTGGTGATCATGTTGATCTCACTATCCATAGTTTGTAGGATCAGTTTGAAAACATTTATTTTCACAGTGAGATTTCCAAAAGACATGGTCATGGAACCATCACGACAGTTGATGAGGGTGTTTGTAGTTGCAAGAAATTGACGCCCTAGGATGATAGGAATGGAGTTGTATGCAACGTCTGTGTCCAGAATGACAAAATCAACGAAATAGTAAAAATCCTGGACCTTGATAAGGACGTTTTCAATAATTCCTTTGGGATGCTTGATAGAGCAATTAGCTAACTACAAGGTCATGCTTGTAGGCTTTAGCTCATGTAGACCTAGTTGTTTGAATAGGTAATATGGAAGTAAGTTAACACTTGCGCCTAGGTCTAGTAATGCAGTAGCAGTATATTTGTCACACCCCAAATTTCCAGAAAAATTAAAACTGATATTCAATCATCTGGAAACACAGGGTGAAACAAAACCCACTAACATATTATCAACTACAATATTTAAAATCTGAGATTAAATTAAAACTGAAAGAACAACGCTTCATTTACAATTAAAATTTTTACTAACCAACTCCATTACCTTTGTTTCAATTCAAAACCATACACTTTCGAAAAACTTAAACCAGAAGACTCCAAGAGCAAATCCAAGTCACGTGTCTTCATCCACTGCACTCCACCATCTATGTTCCCAAGAACACACCCACGTTGCAAAACAAAGCAAACATGGGTCAGCAAATTGAATTTGCTGGTATGAGTAGACTAACAACAAAATATATATATAATAATCTTTCAAATGAATAATATAACATTACAAACAATTTCAACTTGGAAGACAATATAGTTCCGTTTTCCAAAAACGGCGTGTAGTTTCTTCCCAAGTAAGATTTCACCCCCAACATACAAATTCCAAGAATCTCATATAATATTACCCGTCATTCCCACTTTCCAAAATAACTCACAATACAATACCACTTACATTTCATTTATTAACTGCACATATGATAACCTAATTAAATATGAGTTTGGTATACCTTACCTTTAAGCCAACACGTCGTCTTAAGGTAGGATATTTACGTCCTCGCTGAAAAAGATTAATAGATCCTACCCTCCTGCAAAACAGAGTTAGACATCACAATAAAATGATTTATCTCAGCCAGTCAAAATTCCATTCATAACCAAACCTCCTTTAAGACATTTAAGTCTAATTGATATGACCTGTTTCGTCCCGCCTATTCGGGGAATACCACTTATCATAATACCTATATCAAGGGTAGTCATTCATATGACATTATTACGTCATAAAGTTTCTGCGTGCATAATCATAGATCTCAGACTATCACAAGTCATTAATAGTTTTGTAATAACATATCAAGTTATAGTCAATTCACAGTCACATAGAACTCACAATCATTTATTAGTATTATTCACCGTCACACTTCATATCCATAACATCACACAATTCATATATTTTTACTTTAGTATCACTCGTCTACTTATGAGAACGAGGAAAAGTCACAACCAAGGAGTACATTCATCCCTTGTGAGTATCAACTCATACAAACCACGTAAACATTTATCATAAGAAATTATATACATCATATGCAATAACTCCATCACACGTAAAATCAATATTTTACTTTGCTTATTACTTATCTCGTTGACTCATTTATTCAAAGACACACATTGAACCTTTAGTTCCTACTCCACGATTTGCACTACACACATTTGCCAAATCACACATATCCGTCGCCTCACTCACACCGAAAATTACCACTACAAGACATACGTCCCAAGCGGGATATCACCTCCGTGAAACATACTTTCATCTTGTAAACTCGTAACTTGTGAGTCACGCCATCTCGGGCTTTCCATACACATAATCACAAAGCCTCTTTTGGGCATAACAAATATCGTCATTCATGGCACATTCAATGAATACCTTGGGTCATTCCCGCCACATTCAAGGAATACCCATCATAACACTAACGGGCCATTCATGGCACATTCAATGAATGCCCTGAGTCATTCCCGCCACATTCAAGGAATACCCAAACCTACATTCCCGTACATTCAAGGAATACGACCAACCCGCAAGGCGAATACCTTAGTTCCTCTCTAGGGCAGTCCAAACGATTGGGTCATTCATGGCACATTCAATGAATACCCATCTATCACATGACATCACAAGTCATAAACATTTCTTTTCATTACCAAATCCTGAGGCGTGGAGAGTTCTAAAGATGTGGGCGACACATTAAAACATTATTATCACTTATAATTATACTAGCATTACTCATGTCAAAATAGACCACACATGCAAAGAGTCACTTTCGCGCGTCAAGGCAAATCAAGCACTTAAATATCATTAAATGTAAACAGACTTATAATCAAACAAATACAATTTATATAACCATACTCATATATACAATATCGTAAACAAATAGTTCATTAGCCCAAATTCAAGTCCACACACACTAATGTCTAAAACATATCCACATATACTAAAGTCTATATTCATATACAACTTCTATCTCCCACATATATATTTATGTAGTCTCAAAACAACAGTAATTTCTAACATAATCACATAGTTATCACACAAACTAATATATATATTATAGATATAGTGTAGTGGCTGCACTTTTGTTCAAAGTCACCTCGTGATCCAAATCTTTCAAGATTGGAATCAAGCCTTCGTAGTTCTTATCGACACATAATCAATGCTAAGGTTTTTCCTACATTCATCCAAATGACATGTAACTTAATTATTTAGAAACTAAGGTATTTAGATATACTTTTTCATGTAGAACTCGAAGTCCCAACCTTAGCCCATCTAAAAGAAAATTTAGGTTGAAAACGGTCAAAATCCTAATTTCAAGAAATGGGATTTCGACGGGATATCTTCGAATGGAACAACTCTTTCCATTGTATCCAAACGTGAAGCTTTTTGTGTTGCAAAGTCCTGACGAACTTACTTTCTCTTGTTTAACATCAAATCTAAATGAGATAATTTACCCACCCAGTTATACAATATCCGACAGTATTTTATTACTATATATATATCCATATAAGCAAACATATGAAAAACGGAAAAGTCAACATTCACGATCAACGGTCAAAGTCAACGGTCAACAGTCAAAGTCAACGGTCAAAGGTCAACACCTCATGGTCAAGGTCAAACTCAACATGTCATGGTCAAAGTCAAACTGTCCTAGTCAAAGTCAAAGGTGAAAGTCAACCGTCCATGGTCAAAGGTCAAAGTCAACGGTCGATGGTCAAAGTCAAACCGTCTCTAGTCAAAGTCAAACCCGGGCGTTTTAGGTGTTTGGCCGGGTTCAGAGTCATAGCCATGGTTCATGGCTAAGGTCAAAGTCAACGGTCGATGGTCAAAGTCAAACTGTCCTAGTCAAAGTCAAACCGGCGTTTAGTGTTTGACGATGTTTAGTCATAGCCATGGTTCATGGCTAAGGTCAAAGGTGCATGGTTCACGGGCTCGTGACTAAGGTAATGGTTCGGACCCAACTGGCCAAGCCCAAACCTTAGAACCCGAAAGTCTAAAAGTCCACTTATTTATTCTACCTGACCCAATTGGATCTATATTAAATTATATGGACTGGCCCAAGCAATATTAGAAACGGGCCCAAAAACAGTTAAGTGGTTCGGTCCAAAAATAAAACAAAGGGAACTGGCCCAACATAACTAATGTGGTCCGAAAATTTAACTGAAATTTCGGCCCAACTACCACTGAAATTTCGGCCTAGCCACTAAAAGAATTTGGCCTAAACAACAAATGAAATTTCGGCCCAACCAACTAAACAAACTAGGCCCAAACAAAACAAAACAAGATCGGCCCAACCAAAACCAAAGGTTTGGCCCAAGGCCCAAACCGAACTTTACCGTTCATCATCTCCTTCCCACGTTCTCCACCACCACCAAAACCGACCACCACCAAATCCGATCGCCACTCCTCCCGAATCTACTCGAAAATGCTCGGGGAAAAACCCCACAACATTTACAAAACCGAAAACCCCAACTCCTTCAATATATATCTTCTAAAAACTAGATCTAGCCAAATTTCAACCGCCATTAAAGAGTTTTGGGAGCTTCTAACAGCCCCATTCGAACATCAATACCCACACTACACTAACCACTTCAACCCATTGCCACTCAACCAACCAAAATCGACGACCAAAACAGCCCCACCACCGATTCGCCACCGCCATTACCGCCTCCAACCAAGCTTTGGCAGCCCCGACATCACGCGACTACACAACCCAACAACACCACTATCAACAAAAACAGTTCATCACCACACAAAACGAAGTTCAACCCGCCACCATCGATGCGGTTTCACAACCACCATCAATGCGGTTTCCAAACAAAATCTGGCGCTTCCTCGCGGCGCCATTAAGCGCTGTTGAGCGTGAATAGAGCTACAACAATATTTAAGTTCAAATCCCACGCCGCCATTAACGTTTAAATTGAGCTTGAATAGCTCATCCAAAACCACAATTCACAATTCGACAGTTTAATTCCAAATTCAAATTTAATAAAATTTAATAAAACAAATTATAATGAAGTCCAACACAAATGAAAAATGAACGATATCAATACCGCGAGAAAACCATAAGTTCGGTGAAATAGCAAAATAGCTACTCACCAGATGAGCGACTCGGCGAATCCTCCTAGCCCGATTCGGTTCATCTCAATGCTCCACAAAACCGGCTTCTCTCTACCTCCATTTTTAATATATTATATTATCTTCTGAACCCTATTTTCTAGAAAAAATGTTTATATACTTGGGTCCGAAACCCAAGCCCAACACAGACTCGGGCCCAAAACCAGGCCCATGTATCCCGAGTCCAATCCGACGAATTTTTAAAATAAACAATTAAATTAATTAATTAAATAGAAAAATACGTATAAAAACACGGGGTGTTATAATATTTGTCTCCCAATGTGCATGGAACGATGGGTCTTCATGGGTCCTTGTATTTGACAATACCATTCATTTCCATGATGGAAGGGAACTATTCTGTGAGGAACACTTGTTGAGGAACATTGGTTCTCCTTTTGGTGGTACACATATCTTTCAGAAACTTTGCATGTTTCGGCAATTGTTTGAGGGCCTCGAGAAATGCTAAGTTGATGGTCAAATTCTTGAACGTTTCTCGAAGCTCATCAAAATTTTCATCAAGTTTATTCTTTGCCAAACGTGCAGGAAACGGTGCCTTTGGTCGGAATTTGCCATACATATCAACTTGCTCATTTCCCAATATGGTGGATGATGACTTGGTTGGAAGTGGTGCTTCCCATGTAGGTTTAACATCAGAAACAGGTACATTGGGAAAGTCAGCTATATTTGGCTGATCAGCTGGCAGACGTATGTGATTATCTATGGTTTTGCCAGAACGAAGAGTAGTGACTACATTCACCTTACCTTGGTTTCGATTACTTGTACCTGATGCATTATTGAGTTCAAAGGTAGTGTTTGCTGGCTTAGGGTTTGGAACTACTTGTCTAGGAAACACGCCCTTTTAACTCTTATCCTAAGCTAAAAGTTGAAGAGATTACTGGCTGATAGACGTTAGGATTTGAGATTGTTGATTCATGTATGCCAGGAAAGTCTCAGTCGTCTTATTAGTAGAAGGTTGCAAAGGAGGAGCAACAGGAACTAATTCACGGTTATTGTTGGTGGGTTGAGGATGATATCCGTAATTTTGATTCACTAGAACAAGGCTGCAGTTGTTTTGGTTTGTAAGATTTGAATTGGTTGGAAACTGATTTTGACCTTGTTGGTACTGCTGATTATTCCCTTGACGGTATGGAGTATAGTTGGTGGATGGTCGAAAAGGCAGATTGGTGAAACCTGGAGGAGCCATCTGCTGTGTATTTGGTTGCCAAGTAAAATTCGGATGTTGTCTCCATGGTGCATTAGGGATGTTGAATGCACAAGCTTTTTTAGATGTTTGGGCAGTGGAGTTAAATAACAAGGGACAATATGCATCAGGATGGTCGGGACTTAGGCAAAGAAAACATGGGGAAGTGTTAACGTTCATGACCTGTTTGGGGTTTCGATCGGGCGTACTTGAACGGCAATAGCATCGACCTTCTTGGTTAGGGATTCAATCAGAATTTTTAATTCTTGATCAGGTTTTACCTCAAATATAGATGTAACTTTAGGAGTAATATCTGGAGATGATCTTAAAGTATCAGTGTTACCCTAATGGGTACCTCTCGAAGCTTGTTTTTCAAGAAAATTGTATGCCTCAGTAGCCCCTTAGTCCATGAAACAATCGCCGTTCATAATGTCAAGCGTTTCTTTTTTTATGATCGTAAAGGCCATTAAAAAATGAACGGATGAGGACAGCGGTGTCAAGTTGATGATGGGGACATTCCAAAAGAAGATCGGTAAATCAACTCCATGCTTCGGTAAACGATTCATGAGGATGTTGGTGAAAGAATTGGATTTTCTGAAGTATTTCAGTAGTTTTCTTCTGAGTGTAGAATTTGACCATGAAAGATTGCACAAGTTTGTTCCATGTGTCGATGGATTGTGGTAGTTGACCTGCTAGCCAAATTGAAACTTTATCAGCTAAGGTGAAAGGAAACAACCTTAGCAAGACTTGTTCGTTGAAGACGGATGGATGTTGGAAAGTGGTGGCGACTTGCTGAATCTTATGAAGGTGATTGTACGGTTTCTCATGGTCTAAACCATGATAAACAGGTAACAATCCAAAAACGTTTGGTGGGATTCGAAAATCACCGCAATATCCTCGAGTTTGATGCAGGAAGAAGGTCCTTCCTGTAAGGCAGTATAGAAGTCTGAAATGGGTTTCTCAATTGGTGGAGTTATGTCGGCCATAACGAATGGAGTAAATGGTGACAAAAGATTTTGATGATTTTTATTAACAAATGAATAGCATTGTTGAGGGGAGAACTTACACAAATGATTATCATATTTTCGCCTACGATAAGTATATTCAAATTCTTTATTATTATCAGACTTTAATCGCATGCAAGCATAAAATTAAATCTGAGGCACAAAAAGAACTTATTTTTACATGAATTTTATCATTTACGTAATTATTAGAAGTGAACAACGTAGGCCTACGCTTTTGCTAATGTAGCAGTCAAACGAGGAATACGTGTGCATAAACCAATAGCCAGATCACATGAGAGATATGAGGGAGGTTTTCTGTGCAAGCACGTTCCTTAATTAAAGAACCTCAATTTTTCAAGTTTCCTAAACACCGTTGGAATATATATATATATATATACTTAATAATTTATTTATTATTATTTTTTGTTTTTGAAATGGAAATTTTATTGATACTGATAATAAATTTTACAAAAAAATTAGGACAAGCGTGCAACAAGCTACGCCGGAAGTCCTTTCTGAAGAGCAAATCATATCCTTCTAAATACAAACTCATTAGAACCATCTGTCATAACGTTACTATTCATAACTTTTTGAAGTATCTTAAGAAGCTCAACACACTGTTGTTCCAAGAAACCAAAAGTATCGAAACTAAACGGAATAAAACACTGCTGGTTAGCCCTGCAAGCTTCCTCATGCTTCTCCATCTTCCTTGTCGCTGCTCTCTTAGCTGCTTCTCCCTCCTCAAAGTCACCATTCCCCAACCCTACCAATGGAGAGACTCCAGTTACATCAACACATGCATGTTTTCCCTCAGACCAACTGTAAATCAAGACATCCGCAGGTCGAAAAGTCGATCTTCCCTCATTCGGATCAGTGAGAAAGTTAACAGGAGCTTCTTTCTTCACTTGTATCCCAGCCCTACAAAATGCATCACATAAAATGTCTCTGACATGATCATGTCGGTATTTGAAACCTGTAAAATATCGACAATGTGCTACATGGTCCCCGAAAGCATCCAATCTACTCTTTTTGCAAACAGGGCATAAACCACCGTTAGAGTACAAAGGAATCATGAGACGGTATTGGAGAATAGAACGATACTCCACCGGTGACATACACTGTCCAAGTCCCTCCATCGGAATAGCAAGTAGAAAATCTTTTGCGTGTTCCGACTGCAAGCATCCCATGACTGCCTTTTGACGAACAGATAAATCAAACTCCCTCTCGAGACCAACAACAATCTTATCGTAGAACGCTTCCACCAAAATATTTTGTGGTTTTGAAGGGACGGTAGCATTCGCAGCCAGAGAATTGAGGTCAAAATCGGGTAGGCGGAGACTCAATGCACTGCTAGCAACATCAAGAATCTCATCCAAAGGTACTATACCACAACTCCTAAGAATGTGGTCCTGAAGCTCAGAAGTCTAAAAACAGGATACCACAAAAGCAAATGTAGAGACATTAGTGGCACAATAAATACCTAAACCACCCAGACGTAATGGGAGTGTCAATAAATGCCACTATAAATCACTGAAGCCAGGACCATCAAAAACCACAATACCCTGGAGAACATTGCGTAGATACCGATCAAAAGTCTGAGCTGCCTCTCTAAAAAAGGATGGTAGACAGGTACGAATCACGAAGACCAACTTAGAAAGCCCAACACAAGCTCGTAAGAGCGCTAACTCACACTGTGGATCTTCCAATACAGCTAAACGGTCCATCAGAGTCATAGCCTTGTCAATACGCTTGCGAGCAAGGCCCATGACAAAAGATGCATCATTGCTAACTGCACCTCCAAGCAACTTGACCCCCTGCTGAGGATGGGACAAATCTGAAGGAAAGAGACCGGGAGTAGAGCGACGTAGATCTAGTGATGGCCAAAATATCTCAGTTTTAGCCACATTAAGAACCAACCCGTAAGAAGATCTTTCTTCCTGAATCATACCCAAAGTTGTCGCCACTGTTCTGTATCCCCGATCAGAGTCCCATCATCTAGGTACCACGCCTGTAGCAAAAACTGACAACTGGACTAGATCTGTAGAATTAAAGGATGCAACACCAGTGCAAATAGAAGGGGACCCAAAGGGTTGCCTTGCTGGACCCCAGTAGCGGACCATATGTAGCCATCCCCCACGTATAACCTTGCAAGTTGACAATACAAGTACTCGACCCAAGGGGGAATAGCTGGGCATCGGATACAAACCTCTTTCAACATGATGGTCCGATTTTTTTTATTATTATTTTTTTTTTACAAATTATGGATAAGATAAAGGCACAAAATATTTATTATTATTATTATTATAATTTTTTTATTTTTTATTTTGTTTTTTATTTAATTGTTTTTCTATTTTTTTATTATTTAATTTTTTTTGTTTAAGTTATTTACGAATTATGCAGAATGAGTCAACTTTTTTTATTTATTTATTTTGTTTATTTTATTATTATTATTATTTTGAGTTATTAATTTTGCATACAAAATCTAAGCATAGGATATGAACATCTTACTACACATGTGAGGTATTACATACTGAATAATGTATTATACTAATAGTATATATATATATCCTTTGATAAAAAAAAAAACATTAGATCAATAACCTGATTAGTGATTAAATTAGTTTTCTCCCACACAGGTACTGAAACTGAAGAGTTAAGAAATTCTTCAATGATCTATTTTTGTTTTCCTCTCGCCATTTGAAGTCTCAAGCCTCTCAAGTCAGTTATTATCTCACCGTCTCACACAAAATGTAGGCAATTAAAGATCTAAGGTAACTTATATGCATGACACAGGTTATCATTGATAGGTTTTGTCCATCGTTGAATTGGCTATGGAGTACAAATATTTACTTTGTATTTCCAATTTTATTTGATATGCTCATGGGGCATGCAGTAGCAAACAAAACCAAGATTAACAGGGCATTTATGGCTTGGTGGTGAATTTTGACATCGTGGTAAGGGGGTTTTGTTACACGGCTTCATAACATAAATTATATGTTGTAAGTTCTATGGATTTATTCAGTTTCTATAGATTACAAAGGATTCGCCTATTCCTAGATACCGAGTTTATGCTTGCCAGCCCTACCCTTTTATTTATAAGCTAAACTAATATATACAGAGACGAAAAAAAAGACAAAAATAGATGAAAGACTTTAGTTGTGCATTAAGTTCTCCACACAATTTAAACTTTTACGTGGTCATCATGCTTGCATGCGGGTAGGAGTATACGGTATCAGTCACGCGAAGTGTGAAAAAAGCATGTATATGTGCATGCGTGTGTGTGCTGAAGACGATAGATTATGTGATTGATGAAATTTTGGTTTGCTACTTCCTTAATTAGATTCCATGGTTTATACTAAATCTTTTATGAATACTGTGATTTAGATTATTACCATCCGAATAGGCCGACAACCTTATGCATGTGACCTATTTGTTGGAATGTTGATATTGACCAAGGAAAATAAGTACACTATTGAAAAGACTTCCTGCTAGGGCCGGCTCTGAACTTTGAGAGGCCCAAGGTGAGTTTCTTAAAATAAGTCTATATTATTGAGAAAAAAATAAGTCTTTTACACGAGGGGACGTGGGCCAATGTTTGAGTGGACTGGACTGCACATAATTTGATTGGACTAAACAACCTTGAGTCATTTACATGTGGTCTAGTGGGTATAAAATTATATTTGGGGGCCCAAAATTAAATTTAACCAACAAGCTGGGGGGGCCCTAGGCGGCCGCCTAGTTGGCCTGCCCTCAGAGCCGGCCCTGCTTCCTGCCTAAAGTATCCTAAGTATGTAGTATGCACCATCTATATAATTGTCTATCATGTGCCTTCTCTATCCTTGCACACTTGACCCTGCAGGTATACATTATGTGATATTGTACAGTCAAAATAGCTATTTTGAATCTTAATGCAATACCTATTTGATAAAGTACCCATGCATGGTGTTGATCCAATGCAAACAGGAATGTCTATTTTTTTGGCAAAATGTTTATTAAACTCAAACTCTATAATGGGTCCTATTCATCAGAAAAAAAAAAAAAAAAAAAAGAGAAAGAGACAGCAAATTAAATCCTCATATTTCCTATTTGGCTATTTGGGTTTTAAATCAAATTTAATACAAAATTAATGGGCTTTAATCACAAAACAAATAACTAAAAGAAAGAAACACGCACAACCAACGAGGCAATATTTATCCCAAGTTGTTTATTCCATAGTTTGTTCTCTCTATTTTTCTGGTAAGACGAGCTCTAGCAATATTCCGACTTCGTTTGTTTGTTCTCATTTATTAATTTTTTTTAGTTTTTGTTCTTATGATTTTTCTTTTTCTATTTTCTTTAGATTGCAACTTCAAAACCTTAATGGGTCACGTAGAGGGTGAAAAGCTATTGGTAAGGATTTTTGTTACGATTTATACTGATTTTGCAAGGATTTTTGTTTGGCTTTCAATAATGTTATTGACTTTGAGTTCCATTTAATTACAGGTAGGCATCGATGACACTTGAGGACAATAATTACACTTAAGGTCATCTCTTTCTGTAATCCCTTTAAAATTTATATGATTAATGGATTGCACTCTCATTTTAACCCATCTCCATTCATTATATTCTCATTGATTACGAGTTTAACTATTGTTAAGTGTTTCCTAGATTGAATCTCTATTAATTTGTGGAAATGTCATGTAGTTATACTATTTAATTTGTTTCTTCCAAATCATATAAGAGACTGTATGATATGGAAACATGACCCCAAATGGGAATTTACAGCGGCTAGCGCTTATGAGTTGATATGAAAGAGAGCTCATAACCTACTGCGGACTAACATGTACTATGTGGAATAAAGAGTAGTTCATTCCAAGCTTTTATAGTTAACATGGAAAATATGCCATGTTGGAGTCCCTATAGCTTTATGTTTTGGAACGTTTATGCTATTAGTTTTTAGTGATATTTGTAATGTTAGTGACGTACTACTGTATTAGATTATACTACAAAATATTGGCAATTGTGCATTGTCAGAATTACAAATATGTATTGGAACCACAACACAAGCAGCATAGCATCTTTCCTTATATTTTCCAAGTGAACTCCAACTGTATCTCCAAGCCAACTCTAACTGTTAGATCATTATTATTTTCTTGAGAGCATTGAGCAGAGTGTGGAAGGAAAAATCAGAGCAATGATTATAAAACAATTTTTGGTGCACCTTATTGAAGATTTTGTAGGCTTGACCAAGTTGTTGATGATAGACAGAACAATTGGAAGCTAGGACTTGGTACATATCCTCACTGCCTTAATTTTTTTTAGCGGACTGTGAAAACAAGTTTGATTAATGGAGATGATAATATATGAAGTGAAACCTACAGTGGCTGGCAAGATGTCTAGATCATGTTTCAAGGTTTTGTCCTTTCAATATATTTCATTTGGTGTAGTTAGAGTTATTTTTACTGTTTTGTTAGTCTGTTGCTTTTTTGTGTTTCTCCACGTAATTTTACTTCTCAAAGATTTTCCTAATATATTCATTCGCAACTCAGGTATATATTTTCCTCCCCCTCGCATATGTATGATTATCGTGTTCCTTTTTCTTCCATTTCATTTAGTGCCTTGGAAATTCTATGCATTCAGTCATAACCAAAGGC
Organism: Coptis chinensis; assembly: GCF_015680905.1. Lineage (NCBI taxonomy): Eukaryota > Viridiplantae > Streptophyta > Magnoliopsida > Ranunculales > Ranunculaceae > Coptis > Coptis chinensis. Next base: position 27,632,642 of record NC_141464.1, on the reverse strand, counting down.
TCGTGACAAGTTACAGTGGTCTGAAACAAGTCAATACATCACAAAGCAGCTTAAGTTTAAGCTTCAAGATAGATTGTTCTTTATCGTGTTTCCCTACATTAGCTTTTTGCTAATGTAAGATGTGTATCTGCTATGTTTTTTAATCTCTTTATTTGGTCCCCTTTTCCATCTTTGTTTTACATTATCTGTTGAGTTTAAATGTTCTTTTTTGGGGTCCAAATTGAAATTAATCACAATTCAAGAATTTCAACCACTCTTTTTCAATCGAAACACCTGATGTGTTGGGCAATGATCATGATCGTGACAAGGTGTAGGGTGATTGACTAAGATTTCAGTTGCATATAAATTAAAAGCGATTTCATTTAAAATATTTTCGATGGTAACAAGTGGACTGAACAAAAGATAAAGAAAAAAATATGGAAGTGTTTAAATTTGGGTGCAAATAATAACAGTGAGGGGTTATTCTAGATGGGTTGTTGAAGTAGTGTTGGCAAGAAATTCAAATTAGTTTAGGTGTAAGCTGTTCTGTGTTTGCATCTTGATTTGAATAGCATCAAAGTTTCCACTTTTACAAAACAAGTTCCGAGTTGATCCAATCAAAAACTATCACAACTACTTTCAATAGGATTTACTAATTAATATATGGTTTCCTTTGTAGGTTGCATTGTACTTTTTCATAGATGGAGTGTTCTGTTTCAAATGTACTCGCCAAGGCAAAGGAACTGGAAGCAAGAATGAGCATAAAGGAATTCAAAAAGCAGGTGAATATATAATTTTTTCTGGCTCTCAAGGGTTGTTTGTTTAACATTGCAGTTAACACTATGACATTAAGAAGTGGGGTGCAGGTAGGGTCAAGGAGATTATATAGGAACCACCTAACCAATCAATGTAGATGGATCATCAAATGACAATCCTAATGTAGCAGGTTTTGGAGTGATATGTAGAGATCGTGACTGCCATACTTCAAGCGTTATGCATGAATATTGGTATTAACACAAGCTCTGTGGTTGAGTGTTGGCGATTTTGAAGTGCATCAAGGAGGGCGTCATACAAGAGTGAAGGAGATTATGGGTGGAATAAGTCTTTGTGGCTGTTGTGATGGCATATGGATCTTCAGAGCTACCATATTTAGTGAAGCCTAAATGATTAAAGTGTTAAAGATTGCTAGAATTCTCTTTTAGTCCTTGGCGTGAAGCAAACTTTACGGCTACCACACTCAGCCAGCAAAATCATGAGATTATAGTTAGTAAACCCACTTGGCTTACTAGGTGGGGAGTGTCATATGCAGCATATTTGAGATTTGTAAAGCAATTAGAGAGTGCATATAACTCTATTAAAATTTTGTAATTAAATTTTTGTACTTATTTAAAAGCAGTGTAGAGTGTTCGGATTTTAAGCACTACTAATGTATTTGTTTGATAAGTCTTTTTTTTTCACTAAAAAAAAGACACTTATACTCTCTTTTTTAAAATTCTCTGCACCTCTCCTCTTAGCTCTTTATCTTCTGTATTCTTCACAATTTTTCAGGAATTTTGATTCCTCAAACCAAATGTAGCCTAAATGAATTTGAATAACTTCATTTTAAATTCTTATTGTTTGATAATGACTTGAAATTTGATGTAGTATTTGCACATTTCTTCCCCTTTTCTAAGTGGATCAGAGTTAATAGAGTACAATACTTGCAAATGTATTATGTGTCGAAGATTGTGTAATAATGTGCTTCAGATTTTGTAATAGTCGAGAAACTGGTGGTTACTGGGTAGTGCTTTAATGTGGGAATGAATTTAGTATCTGAAATTAGAATGATAGCGGAATCGTGTATTATAAAATTGAATAGTAATATAGTATGGATTACATATTCTGATATTTGTCTCCTATATATTGTTTAAAAGTTGCTCTTCTTTCTTGAGAGTGAACTTGCTTGCTAACGTATATGAATAAAAATATGTCAACCACAAGAGCTTAGTGTAATTTAATTATTCAATTACAAAAAAAAATTGCATACTAAAATTGACATGTCTAATGAATATATATTGGTTTTTCATGAACACTAAACAAATGATATCGAGTGAATTTATTGAATTATATTAACTTTCTTTTTATGATAACAATGTACATTAATAAATGTAAAGACAATGCCGAAGGCACGGGTTTTACCTAGTCCTAAACATGCAACCTGTTCCACTTATACGTAGTTATATATGTTAGCAGGCGGAGATATTCTACGTAGACGTATATATAAGCTAAACATGCAAACAAAAATATACAACATGGTAATATACAGAGACGGGAGTGTTAGGAGTTGAAACCTGAAAATGCATGTTCTACGCTTATAAATAGCGTCTTCAACAACCTTGAAACACATTCATAATCTACTGGAACATGATATGAGTACTGTTCCAGGTCCTTGAAGTGAATTGGAAGGTCCACACCAAAACTCGACCTAATCAGTATCAATTTGAGCGCGCCCCGCGCGCTATGAAATAGGCACGACAAGGCGTGGGGTGTGATTTATACCTTTTTTTTTTAGGTAAACTTGTTACTGTACTAGATCGCAAGGAGCGCTTTAGATAGGGCAATTTAGAGCGCGTGCGCGCTCTCAACTATTTACATTGAGCTGGAATTTTTCCAATGATTTTCCAGTAGTTCAAGTAGTGGGGTTTTCAACTCGTATGCAACCTGGAAGTGAGAAAAAAAAACGACAGTACTGGATCAGTATGAAAACATAAAGAAAATTTGAACAAAACGCAAAGCAAAATGAAAACTGAAAGAGATGAAAGGGTAGGAGTGGGGGCGAGGAGGGTTCCCCATGGAGCTTTTCCCACTTGGTATGCTGTTTCTCGAGCCTTTAGAATGGCAGCGACACCAATTGATAATCGCTCTCTTGCATATGTAAAAATATAAGTTTTCACATACACTCGAATACAACTGTTCAAATACCTCGCTCACGTGCACATTGAAATATAATTGGAGTGAGAGTTTCGTCCCAAACCTAAGTGCTAGAACTCAATTTGAAAACCAACCAGAAATTTCTCTAAGACGAAATTATGTGAGCAGGATTTACTTTTGATTTTTAACCGACTTTACTATGTTACTTAAAAATAATGTAGAGATAAAGCAACTGATCAGTAGATAAATATATTCGAAGAAAATAAGATTTTACTAGTTTCCTTAACATGCAATACTTAACTTAGAAATGATTTTAATTCATTAACTTAAAATAGAAAACATATTACAGCCTTAAAAACTAACAATACATGGAAACTTTAAACTCCAGAACAAACTAAACTACGGAGCAAAAGTTGTCTCTTGCTACTGAAGACATCTTTTTATAGCCAATGGAAGTGCTTTTTTTCTTTGCATCTACGTAAATTTCCAACGCTCAATTGCATCATTTAATGGTCCATTTGATTTTCTTGATTAAGACCATTTCTTTTTGTGCCACCTAATTGAAGTTTTACGCAAAAACTTTGTTTCCATCAAGACTTGGTGCCAAAGTTGTTTCCATTTCATTTGAATTTGTGTGCCGTCATAATGGACTTTGTTGCACCTCATTACTTTTGTTGCAAAAAATGCATCGAAACTTTTGTCACCTGTGCTAACCAAATGAGACTTTTGTGCCAAGTTATGCACAAAAGTTTTTCATGCAATTTAACTCGTGCGGAAGCTTTGACGTGTGAGCTTGATCACTAATTTCTGTGGGACCTCAGCTAGTGGCGAGTCCAAAAATTGACTTTTTACAAAGTCTCGCTTATGTGTAGAGCTCGTTGCACTGATCGTTCTGATAATTCATTTTTCCGTCATTGGAGTTCAGGTTCATAAGATATGAGCTTTTGAAGTTTGATGCTTTTCAGCACGTTCATCCTGTTCTGACTTGAAATTGTCATTTTTGCTTCCCTGGGCTTTAGTTAGGCTTCACGTGGGCTAAATTGGAAACTTCATGTGGACACCCTATTATGTGCTTAAATACTGGCTTTTATTCCTCATTTTCATGTTGATTGCTCCAACCTGCAAAAGCACGAAAATATCGATTATTTCATGATTATTAAATACATAATTAACCAAAATAATCTCTACGGGATTTTATATTACAATTTTAGGTACTTATCATCATTCTCCCCTTTAATGGAATTTTCATGGACTCCTAAGAGTTCCCTTAGTTGCTGGAATTTCTCCCTTGACAAAGCTTTTGTAAAGATGTCCGCAATTTGCTCTTCGGACTTTTAATACTCAAGCTGGATTTCACCTTTCTCCTGAATTTCACCTTTCTCCACAGTTTCCCTTATGAAGTGATACTTGATCGCTATATGTCTTGTCCTGCTGTGATAGACTGAGTTCTTTGCCATTGTTATGGCTGATTTGTTATCACAAAACAACTTCATGCCTTTCTCTTGCTTCTCCTCCATTATTTTTATCAACCAAGTGACTATAGAAGTTGCCATTGATGCTAAAATGTACTCCGCTTCAGCTGATGATTGAGCCACCGTTTCTTGCTTCTTTGAACACCATGAAAATATACCCAAACCAAGAGAAAATGCATTACCGGAAGTACACTTCATATCATCAAGACATCAGTGCAACCTCCCCAATCAATTCTTGAGAAAACAGATCTTAGGTACGCAGGCAACCATCTTCTTGGTTCAGTCTCGATCATCTCTCCCAACCTTCAATTTTCTTATGTTTCCTAATGTTTTCTTCATCATATCATTGCTCTCGTTGTGTTGAAACATATTATTGCTGAAACAATCAACTTTCATAATGTTCTTTTTCATATTAATTCTTTAGAAATTATATGATCAAGGTGCGAGGAGATTTTGGATTCATAATTCCGGTCTCTAGGATGCCTTACCACAAAATATAACCACATTCGGAAAAGACATGTCTAAGCTGAGCTTTGGATGTTTGAGTTCACACAATCGTGCGGCAAAGCTTTTCAACCTGCAGCTTCATGCTCTTTGTAGAAAATTGCAAAGGCCAGTTCTTGGATGCAAATGTTACTTACACAGTACACTGACATATTCACAGTAAAACTCGAGCTCATTTCAAACTACTCCAGATATGGTAGGTAACTAATCCCTTCTGGAAAATCTAAATAAACCTTACTGTTACCACAAGCTAATCATATTCACAATAAGTTTGATTTTGCAATGTTCAGGATTTGAACAACCGAGAATGGCTTGTTGTGGGTGAACTATATCTCCTGTGGGCAAACTAAGATATTGAATGGTGACCTCAGTGGGTTGGGATGAATCAAATGAACATACAAATACTGACTGGAAAATATTCCGATCCACCTTTCGTCAAAATAAAAAGACATAAATACCCCAATAATAACAAACAAGGGACCATATAAATAGATTTCTTCCGCGCCCCTGAAACTAAAAAAAAAAAAAATGGAAACTAGGGGCGGCGTTGCTGACATAGTTGAAGAGATAGAGAAATTGGAAGCAGAGAAAAGTAAAATAGAAAAACGTATCTCATCTCTCCAAGCTCAACTCCTCGGTAATAAAAACGAACAAGAAAAAGAAGAAGAAGAAGAAGGGAATAATAATAATTATGAAAACGAATACGGACTTTCTCCTGATATGATATATCGTTATAGTCGTCATCTTTTACTTCCTTCTTTCGGTGTACAAGGTATTATTTGTTTGTTTCACTTAGATTAATTTACATATATTGTTTTTGTTCTCAGTTCTCACGTGGCTTTTTAATTGATTCCAGCTCAGTCGAAACTATTCAAGTCTTCAATTTTAGTGGTTGGAGCTGGAGGTCTGGGTTCACCTGCTTTGTTATATCTTGCCGCCAGTGGTGTTGGTAATTAATATCTCTCTCTCTCTCCTGGTTATTATTTTGGATTGTTTTGGTAGTTATTATTGGATTTGTGTTTTTTTTAATAGGGCGGTTGGGTATTGTTGATAATGATGTGGTCGAGCTTAACAATCTGCACCGGCAGGTATGTAACCTTGAGGCTTTATTTAGAGCTTCCATTGCATTGCATAGTGGATATAATTATTGACCAAGTAATTGCACCCCTACTTTTCCCTACTTTTGGTTTAGAAAATCCATTTTTTATGCTTTTCGTCCTTAAAACTTTTTTAAAATAAGGAAACTTGATAGTTAATACTTATGTAATAATGATATTTTTGTGTGCCCTAACAAGGAGGCATTGGTGTCGGATTACATGGAAAGAGGGTAAGAAAGAGTGGATTGTGATATCAAGAGAGGTTTAGATGATTGGGAAATTGAAACCTTGGCTTACCATTTATTAAGACGGGGACAATAAAGTGGAGTGGAGTATTTGGGGTGGGTATCTGTACCATGTGTTGGCTAAAAGAGTATGTTTTGCACAACCTAGGAGGTGCATAGATAATTTATAATTTTCCTTACAAGAAGATATGGATGGACTCAATTCCGTTTGAAGTGGCTTTTATTTGTTGGCTTGCTTTCTTGGGGACAATTAACATCATTGACGTCTTGAATAATAGAAGAGGTATGAAACTCCACCACGTTTGCTCAGTTTGCAGAGTGAGTGAGAGTTTGGATCATCTCTTTCTTACTCTCGCCTTTCCAAAGTATTTGGGATGTTTTATTCTCATCATTCATGAAACCTTGGAGGATGCCTTCTAACATTATGGAAGAGCTTAATAGTGAATTCATACTATTACTCCTTTCCAACAAGATGTCATGGATCGTGGAACACCTCCCTAGAGCTGTTGTTTGGAATTTATGGTAGGAGAGGAACACAAGGATATTTGAGCAACTAAAAAAAAAATGACATTCACAAGGTAGTGGTAGGGATCAAAAGGAGTTACCTGATTGGGCATGTGCTAACCCATGTTTCAAAGGGGTGAACTACCATGACTTTATTTGTAATTAGGATACCCTTGTACTATAAAAGTGGTTATATACGGGTAGAGGGAATCTTCTTGGGTATTGCGTAGCTCCTTGCTATGTGGCCTAATACATGTAATGCTGTAATTTTATCATATTAATGGATTGAACATTACTGATTTGAAGAAAAAAAATACCTTTGCAATTATAGAAGTGGTTGCTAAATAGTATATTACCATGGGAAGTGACAGGATTGTTACAGTTAAATAGGTTTTGTCAAACATGGAAGTTGAGTTGATTAGATTATTATGGTCATTTGAGTATATTAAAGGTTCACTGGGAATAAAAATAATTTAAGGGGATTTTGAAGTAAAGGTTCTAACTATAAAATAAATATAGTCATTGTAGTAAAGAATAGGTACTTAGGACCATTACTAAGGCATATACAGTGGTCATATTCATGTTTTGGATAAATAGGTGACATACCCCGAAGAAGAACTAGTATTCAATGTTATCTCGGTTAGCCACCCACATTTGAGACCCGGGGATGATGAAGACTACTTGTGGAGTTTTTACTTGTCTTTTAATCTGTTGTATTAACGATTTGTAGTTTCATTTCTGCTGGATGATGAAATCCTTTTTTCATTGTTCTCTGAGAATTGTTAAGTCCAGTAGCTCTTATTTATAAATCCAATAAGTGGAAGAATGTAATTTCTAATTTCACCAAGGAACAACAAAGGAAAAGGTGATGCAATAATGTATTCACTAGCAATAGACATAAAAAATTTCGTCTGGGATCGTCAAGATTCTAGAAGATCTATTTGAAATCATTTCCAGTTCATTTATCCCTTCTAACTTTGATAGGTATGTTCATGAGGTCCTGAACTTCATATAAGTACAAAGAGTAGAAAGTAGGAGTGTAAAAATAAGAACTCGATGACATTTTTTTGTATGGATTTAGTAACTTGAAGTTCTTATTACTTTCTTCTTTTGGGTCTGTAGAGATTTCCGTTGCTAGGAATATGCAGCACCTGACCAGTGTATACGACTTTCTTTTTTCTTTTTTTTTCCTGCTCAATACTCTCTGGTGCATTCTTAAAAGTTGTTCTTTGTACTGGTTTTTTCAGATCCCTGCTAGTTATTTTCGTATTACTTTTCTAATTCTTAGCATCTGCTAAGTTACTGAATTAGGTTATGCGTTGAACTCTGATTGTCTAGTTATTAAAATTGTGATTCAGATCATCCATGCTGAAGCTTATATTGGTCAGTCGAAGGTGAAGTCTGCTGCTGCAGCTTGCCAAGCGTACGAGATACTCTCTCTTTTCCACTTTGTCCTCTCTATATGCTGGTTAATTGCAAGAATAGTAAAATCACTAAATCCAAAATTGGTTAACAAAATGATGAATAACTAGCACAGCCTTAATGTGATTTTGGGTGTTAATATTGTCACTGTAAACACATGAACATCTTGATTACCAACTTTGCCCTTCTCACCACCACTCATTCTCTTTCTCTTTGCACTCTTTTTTTCTCGTTGATCTCATCTCTGAACAAAAGCATTACTTCTATGCTATTATGACTTTAATCTTTGTTAAGAAGCTAACAAATTTCAATCCATGTGCGTGTTCTTTTTTTCCAGCATGTTATAAGTTAAGCATTTTATCATTAAAGACCACTTTTGACAATGACACGTTCTTAGCTTCATTGTTTTTCCCCCTACCCCCTACTCTGTGTATATGATTTTACTCAAGTGTGTGGGTTCGAGTCCAGGACCTAGCGTCATCTGGCATGGACAACACCACCATTTAATCTTACTTGGTTTGGGAGACGTGTATTAGAGATCAACATGAGGGAGAAAAGGTATGAGAGATCAACATGTGGGAGGAGGAAGAGGTTGTAGTGGTAGATCTAATGGCGGTTGAGAAGGGGTATATATTAGGTAATACAAATGTTTTGGGGGTGAACTTAGATATGTCAACGGTGAGACTATTAGCACCCTTTGAATTTTTGTTTCACATTACTGCGGATTAAATAAGCAATTTTCTCAGTATCAACTTTTTGGTACCTTCACCGCTTAGCCCTAATTTGTCGCATTGATCCTATTACTTGTATAACTGTAGGAAGAAAGTTGCTTTTAACTGACCATAATTTGTGCATCTTCCTCTACTCAAGTTTTTGCTCTCTGTAATTGAACTAAATTAGAGACTTGGACTTTGATTTCTTTCTGGATTAAATATAAGGTAAAACTATAGTAGTTATTAAAACATGATCTATGTTGTGAACTATAAATTATATTATACGACTTCAAGAGTTATGAATTAAATTATGCATGTGGATTCATGTGGTCACATCAGTATGAAATATAGTGGCAGTTTGGTCTCAGTTTCTTCAACTTTATTGGAGTTGACTCCACGCCAAACAATCTCTATCCCACTTTTTCTACCTTGCTTTATCACTTTTTGTTGCTCCCTATGATGCACGGATACGGCACTTTTTGTCATAATACCGGGTTGACACCGGTACGACACCGATATGGGTATGGAATACGGCACCGATATGGCTCAGTTAACCAAAATCTTTTTTTTTAAAAAGGCGAATGGAGGAAAGAAGAACAGGAAGAAGATTGAAAGAAGAAGAGGAAGAGATCTAGATCTGTTTCTTACCTTTTCTGTTTCTTTTAGTGGAGAGAGATTGAGAGACTATTGAATGTTTTATGGTGGTCAAAAGACAGCCTGTACACATGCATGTTGCACACATTAAGGAACACGCGACCACATAATGGGTATATGAGCCACTTGTTTTAGTCAGCCCATTGAAGGATTTGAAGCCCATTACAAGAAACTAAAGCCTGTACAACAAATCTAGCCCATTACGTATATTGAACTAAAGCCTGTACCACAAATCTGGCCCATTACAAAGATATAAGTCTTGTAAAACATATCTTGCCCATTTAATACCGACTTTCGGGCCCCTTTTTAAATGTCTTTCTATATAACAACAGATTTTTATTGTAAAATAATATTAATAATAGAAAATAGCCGTACCCGTATCCTAAAATTTTTAAAATCCCGTATCGAACCCCATATCGGTTCCCATACCAGTATCCGTGCATCATAGGTTGCTCCTATATCTGATAACATATCTTTTCATCCCCAGGATAAACTCCACTGTCCAGATTGTGGAACACAGAGAAGCTTTGAGGACATCAAATGCTTTGGAAATTGTAAGCAAGTATCCTTTGTAAATGTGGAGATATTTCAAATAGTTTTACTCTTCAATCCTTCTATGTATATTTGATGTTTACAACAACTAAATCGATATGGATTCTGTGACTGCTACTGCTTCCAGATATGACATAGTAATAGACGCTACGGACAATGCTCCGAGCCGATACATGGTAAACGATTGCTGTGTAGTGTTGGGAAAGGTAAGTTGATTTGGTATAATGCTTGCCCCATCTACAATCTTGCAATCCTAATTTACTTATTAACAAAAAAAATAAAAATATACTGACTTGAATCTGAGACTGGCCTCTAGATGTATTTATCTTAGTATGTTTAGATTCTATTGGAGAACTATCAAACATGCTAATTGCTTCTGAGTAATTCCTCTGTGCTAATGTTGGCTATCTTTTTTTCCCTTCAAATTATTATCACCAAGTCATAATGAATTAATGGCATGTACTTATTGGAATTTCTGCACCTTATGCTCAACCATACGTCCACGCTAAACCTTAGGCTGTGGTTTTTGTCACTTAGAAGTTAGATCAAAATGTATATAGTGAACGTGGGCATCCAATTTATAATCAATTGATGATAAGTGGAGCTGCCCCATGATGTATATATTAAGTGGCTAGGCTTTAGATTCCCGATGTGGGATTAATAATCTCAACACTCCCCGTCCGGGTAATACCGGTGATGTGGAGTGAGTGGGCCCTGTGGGCAGGAGAAATAGCCTAATTGAACTCGGGCATCCAACTTAAAAGTTAAAACCAATTAGGGATAAGTGGAGTGGCCTCAGGATTTGATTGGCTACGCTTTAGACTCCCGATGTGCGATTAATAATCTCAATGTGCCTTTTAAGGAATTGCATTGTTGATTGATTGATTCCCCTTGCTAAAATGTTGTAGAGCATTTCTTACAAATTGGTCTTAAATATATTTAAGTCATTGCAACATGTCACGAAACCATTTGAGGAATTATATATGATATATCTAGGGCTGATAAGAAAATAGGTATCGGAAACCGACCCAAACCGATAATATTTATAGTGATAATATTTATAGTGCATCCGAAACCGAACCGAACCGATAAGATATATTGCAAACCGACCCAAACTGAAAACTCTGAAATCAATCAAATCTCAAATTATATCAATTAATTTTCAACCACAAAATTTATAAAACCTATACACAATCAATCAAAAATATTACTAAAATGACATCTTATCGATTAGGGTTCATATTGGTTCGGTGGATGGGAAACCCAGAACCAAACCAATATCGTATCGGAACTCAAAATTGAACCCATTACCGAACCGAAACCGAAACCGGTTTTATCGGTTTGGTTCTGTTATCAGGTTATCGGAACCCTTTGACAACCCTAGATATATCTATTCGTTTTTAAAGATCTTGAAGTTAAAGTTTGGCCAAGCAAAATATAAGATATATCGCTAATATTACTGTGATGTATTTCATCCTTTGGACTGCCATATACTTAGTAATTTGGCTGTTTTTTTGCTGGGATTCAAACAAATACTGAATCTACTCAAGGTAACATCTTATAGAGTGTAGTTTACAACTTATGATGAGGTAATCAAAACGAATTGATGTACTTTGAGTTCCTTCTATTTTATGACTTCAATTATTTTCTAACCAAGAAAAAAAAAATGTAAATAGTGTATCTATCCAACATATACGACTATGAGGAGCTTTTCGCATTATAAAACTCGAGAAGATTTGCTTTTAAGCCGGGGAGTACAATGCAGGATGCAGGAGAACGAATTAATTAATATTCTTATCAAAATCATAGTAGGTTATTAGAGTTTCCTATTTGTTTTAGAACTAGGTCAATTAGCAAGTTCTCTAGGTCTTTATTATAGATGGTTACCTAATATGTAGACTTCAGTTTAGGTGTTTCTTTTAAGCTTAGTTTCTGGTTCTTAGTTTTAGTAATTTCTGATTAGGAATAAAGTTCGGTTTCTATTTAGATTTTATTGGTGGTTTATAAATACCATTGTAAACAAGAAGATCGGGACTTGATTTTTTTTTTTATTAATTATTGAATTGAATGAAGTCGTTTCTGCATTAAACCGTAATTTTTGGTATTGTTCTGTTAAATTTAATTGTTTGTTCTTCGTGGATTACTTCTGCCAACGGATAACAGTACCGTCTCATATGACTCTAGGTGTGGTACTAGGTTTGAACTTATGCACGTCTGACCCTTTCTCACTACAGCGCACGCACACACATAGTTGATCTACTATTCTACTTTAATACTGCAACGCAAGGTGTGGATCATGCCCATGAAATGTTTGCTGTGGGAAACGATCCCTTGAAGAAAATTGTTCTGGGGAGTAGAAAGACCACCTTTTTCAAGGGCCTTGCAGAGGTTGTGAAACGACGATCACAAGGGTTGATTGTTCTCTTTCATAACAAGGATTATTCTTAAAATATGGCCTGTCCATTTACATAGGTTAAATCACATATTTTACCCAACAAGTGGAACTCTTTTGCTTCCGATGTTACATATATGCCCAAATACGATTTACATTTTTTATTTCCGAAATATGATTTTCAGATATATATTATATTTTACTTTTTTCAGATATTCCTGATCTTATCTGATATATCAGTATTTTTTTCTTCCAGCCTCTTATATCAGGTGCTGCAGTGGGATTGGAAGGGCAGGTAATATATCTGATAGTAGTTGTTTTCAAAGGAGATTCTCGTATTGATGGATACTTTGCTTCATGTGATGTTTGAGTACTTAATAACAATGTTCTTATTACTTATTAATGAGAAAGTATGAAGACTGGTCTTCAATGGTGTAGCCTATATGAATACTTCATTTTTTTCCAGATTGGCTGATAAATTTTGTGATGTCACACATTATTGAGATTCATCAAATAACGAAATCACAAATTTTCAATGCAGCTTACGGTTTACAATTACAATGGAGGCCCATGCTATCGATGCCTATTTCCATCACCACCTCCTGCAACAGCATGCCAGAGATGCTCGGACAGTGGAGTTCTAGGAGTAGGCAAGTTACCGACTTGGAACATACTTTGATCCATTTAAAATATTACATTGCATACTGAAATCTATTAAGGACTTTCGTCTAAAAAGGGAAAATCTTTAACATTTACATTTTGTTTCTGCCACTATTGGATGACTAGAGAATTTATTTTGAGCTAGTTAAAACAATCTGGCTAACACTCTTAATATCTGTTCACTATTCTTGACCAACAAGACCTGTGTGACAAAGTAGATTTTGGTATATCTGTATAACTAGGAAAGCCATCTCTTACTGTGTACACAGTATTCTTGTTGTGATATAAAGTTTGTGGAGAACTTGTTTCATAAAATTGATTAATGCACGAGTGTGAAGGGATGTGCTACTCGCGTAAGGAATATAAACATGCATTTAAGTTTCTGGACTCTAATATAGACTAATGTGTGTTTGAGTTCGTTGAGCATTTTACTAGCGTGTGTTGTGTGCGTGGGTGAGTACTTGGTTGTGTGAGGTTTTGTCCTTGTTAACAAGTTCAATGAGGTAAGAACTTTTTTTCTTATTTATTTATTTAGTGTAATGGTCTAAAATTTATTAAAAAAAGAAGTGTAAGAACTGATTTGATACCGCTTTTGATCTCCACGAGGAAAGAGAAAGTCAGGATATAAATCTTAAATATTAACCTAAAACCAAAAAATCGCATTGCTATCTCCTATTATTATGGTACAAAAGGTTTAGTGGTCGTCAGATTCAACATCCACGTATAAAAACTTTAAACTCCATGAAGTGTTGGACGAGTTGCATGTTAACTAGCTCTCTTCTTGCTCAACTCTCTTGGGTGTGCTCCGTTGTACAGGTTCAATGAGGTTACCTAATTTCTTTTTCACATGAAAGTGGAATTAATCTGGTGTGGATATAAATTTCTATGAGGCAAGGGCAAATTGAGCATAAATTTTTAAAATGAATCTGCTGCCCAAATCATTATATTGCTGTGTCCAATTACCATGGCACAAAAACAGTTATTACTGTTACATGTCAACGCCGATATAATTGAAAGAATATATAACCATTAGTTGTTACTTGAAAGAATATTAGAACAACAGATTAGTTATACCTTCTTTATTGGTAAAACAGACATTTTGATTGTTATCATAAACTCATAAAGAACACGTTACTTGAGGTTACTTCTAAATTTCTCTTCCTTCTTTGGTTTACTTTTTCTAGTACCTGGTGTAATTGGCTGCCTACAAGCACTAGAGGCAATAAAGGTTGCAAGTTCTGTTGGCGAGCCCCTTTCAGGAAGGATGCTTCTTTTTGATGCACTATCAGGCAGGATTCGTATTGTATGTTCCCTTACTCTCTATGCTAAAGTGATGTTTACTTGGGAACTTTTTAATGCACCCCTTCCATCCACCCTCTCTCTCCTCAGCTTTTATAGTATAAATCATGTATTCATCAAGATTGTAATCAATATTCTTTTTTTCTCTTAATCTGTGTGTGATCAACGGTGAAGCCAAAATATGCTTATATATTGGGCCCTATTAGAAATCGTTACCTCCCTCCCACACACACACACACACACACACACACACAAAAACCCCCAATTAACCGCGGTCTTTTGCAAGGTCTAGAGACTTGTCTAGGGAGTAAATAGTAAACACCTTTAGGTGGGAAGTAATGCGGGAAGCAATTTTGTGGGAGGTGTTTAATGTGGAGTTGGTTTCTAAATTGTTGTTGGTTTACTTTTTAGAGGTTCTTTAGGTTTGTGTTTGGTGGTGTCGGAATGGTAAATTTGGGTGACCGCAGAAAGGAAATTGTATGTTGATAGAAGAAACTTGAGTAGTTGAGGAAGGACATTTGAGTCGTCGCCAAACAAAATTGAGTAGTGGTGGAAGGGTCAAAGTGAGTGGCCAAAGGGTATTGAGTGGTGGAATGGTATTGAGGGGTGGAAGGGTGAGGTTGAGGTATTGGGTTGTAGATTCAATATTTTGGAGATAGATCCAATTGAGGAACATGTGGCAAATATATAAAACGTAAAATATTTTTCATGCAACGAAAAGAAAATTTGGTGGTTCACTTTGAAGTGTCGTCTTCAGCAATTGAATCCATTTAAATTTTGGTTCTCCCTGAGGTGAGGTTTCTAGTTTCCATTAAACTTTGTCTTGTTCCAAAGTATCTCTGCACCAAAAGACATCTTATGAAATTGTCCATCAAAATAAATAATAGGACGATATTCATTCTCATCATGAAACCTCCGTCCCAATTAAATATCCATCTATACTTGTCGCGACGGGGATTAGGTTCCAAGCAGGTAGAGATGTTTTGGCGATACCACATTAGATCTTGCATTGTAGGCGACAAAGAAGTAGAAGACGTTCAAATCCTGTCCAAAACTGACCTTGTACTGAAACTGATGTATCTTTTTACTTCGATGTTGAAGTTTTGATTTTTTTTTTCTTTGAAACTAGACTCAGTGCTCTTTCTAATTGTGTATGGCACGTTCCTAAACTCCAAGTAATCTGAGTTGTGGAATTTCTGCAAGATGACTAAAAAAATTGATCAATTATTTTTTTTGGTGGTGGGGAGGCGGTGGATCGCTTTTTTTCGATCCGAATCCAAAAAAAAGAGATGGCTTGATACCAATTAATGAACAATGATGTAGGATTTAGAAGAAAGAGATCCAGGGATCTCAATTAGAGGGGATGAGAAGAAGTGAGATGAAGCTAGATGAATAATTGAGAAATAGTTTAAGAAGATGAATATTATGGAGAAGAAAGAGATAGTAAGATAGAATAAAATAAACTTAATTCAATTGATAATGACCATAATGATTGGTTCTACAAACAACAAGAAACCCATACTTCTAGATATGGTTTATTGGACTTCAAGTAATTGCAAATGGAAACTAATTCTAATCCTAGTTTAACTCAAATAAAAAGTCTTAAATGAACTAATTTATAATTCTACTAACTGTAAAATATCATTATTTTAGGTCAAGATCAGAGGCAGATGTTCGCAGTGTGAGGTTTGTGGAGAACATGCAACATTCACACAACAGCCATTCCTAAACTTCAACTATGAAAGCTTCACTCAGACTCCTTTCGCTACGGTAATTTCGTTTTCAATCACCGTTTATATTTGGTAGTATATTTGTTTTAAATTTCTGAAGTCTATGTGAGATCAAAATGTCTTGTTATCTTTGCATTTGAAATAGGTAAAAAGAAAATTTATTATTCAATAATATTTTTGTTAGACATGGCATGTTATCTATCAATTGATGCAGTTGTTATATGTCATTTGTCTCGCGGCGATTATGTGAGTTTGCATCTCACTCTATTTGGTTGTTGGTTAATATTCTTTGAATGTGATATACTGAATAAAAATTTTATTTAAATTAAGTTACTTTCGTTGTAAATTGATCAAACATTGTAATTGGTTTTTACAACGTGAGATAAGAGGTAGAGCAAAATTCCAGTGTTGGTCCCAAAACAAGTGATTCAGTCTCTTTTTGAAAATCAAATACAAGTGAGTTGCGTTGAACTTCATGTTTGGTCAGGAGAGCACCATATCCCGTCTCCTTTTTCAAATCAATTTTATGTTTGCTACAAGTCCAAGAAACTTAATGCAGAGTTGGTTCTTTCTCCATTTTCAAGTTGGACATAGGGAATACCTGTTTTCCAACCTGAGGATAGTGTTGCGATTATTATTGCACCTATTTTAGTTTGTGGTTTGATTAGTCACACATTGATCAAGTGTGGTTGATTTGTAATTCTTCTTTTAAATAAAGGGATTGAAGTCGGGTAGCTGAAATATATCTTGGAGCTTTTACTTTCAATCCCACCCCCACCCCCACCCATAGTTCAAGATTTCATAATTGCCGGAATTCCGACAAATCCAAAAACCGGAATTCTGGCATTTATTCCCACTATATTCCAAGTGCATTCCGAAATATCATATTTTTCTACTTTTGAACTGGAATTTTGAATTTCTCAAAAACCGGAATATTTTCCGGAATTCCGAGAATTCTGTCGAAATCACGAACAATGCCCCCACCCCAAAAATAAAAAAAATAAAAAAAAAATAATAGAAAATCTTTGAGAATCTTCCCGTCCAAGTCAACTCAAGTTCAGTGTCATCCCTGCAGTTAAGGTACTTGAAATGATGGAGTTGCCTTTAAAGAGTTGAAAGGACTTCAATGATGTCTGACTTGACTTGAGTTGAACTTGGTCTTGACAAAGTCAGAGGGTATTGAAGTCTTTTAAATTCTTTAAGGGAAACGAAATCATGTCAAGTACCTTGACTGCAGAGATGACAGTCAACTTGAGTAGGCTAGGACGGCCGGAGTCCTTTTTTTTTTTTTTTTTTGTGTGTGTATTGAGTTGAACTTGGTCTTGACAAAATCAGAGGGTATTGAAGTCTTTTAAACTCTTTAAGGGAAACAAAATCATGTCAAGTACCTTGACTGCAGAGATGACAGTCAACTCGAGTCGGCTAGGACGGCCGGAGTCCTTTTTTTTTTTTTTTTGAGGTGTGTATCATTACTACCTCAACAAACTATGAGTTTTGTTTTGTTTAATGGTAATCATAGCTACCAAAGCATTGCTTTAGGCGGAAGAGAGGAGAGAAGGGGGGAAAGGAGGCTCCTCGTGTCCGTTGCTTTCTGATTTCTCTTGCTCGTAAGTTTTTTCAATCTCCTTGGTTGAAGTTAGATGTTTCTTTGGAACCACTTGCAGTTTAAAAACTTTCCAGCTAAACATCATCACACCTCACATCTAGCATGCTCTTTAACCTTCAATTAAGCTTTTCTAGCACACCAGATAGTACTCTTCTTTTCCTTCAATCTCTTTCTTTGTCTTTTGTGTATTTGTTTGTTCTTCTTTTTTCACTTTGTACATTTTCTTCCGTCTACTTCTTTTTACCATTTCCTTCTTCCCTCTCCCTCGTGTGGTATAGTATTTCTGCTTTGCTATTATGCAAATAGCAGCTTTGTTCAGTGGAATCTGTGTGCTGCTTAGTGTTGAGGATGTGGATGATGGATTGATGGTGGTGATGATCATGATATGGAGGAAGATGATTGTCATCAGCATGAGTTCTTTACTTCTTTAGTATTGCTTTTCTGTCAACAGGACACTAGTTTCTGCATACTTGATGATTCCAATGAAAACTTTATGGTTTTGTTAACATAGTAGTTGATACTTTACAGCATGGTTGTTTGATTGGTATCGCAACTTTGATGAATAAGGCTTAGATGAGTTTAGATAGTAACTTTTGTTAATGTTATTTGTAAAGATTTGTTTCTCTTTTTTTCTCTACTATTCTGCTGCTTAGAGTAGTAAAGCACTCAATTCGCTTCTTGCTTGTTTTAAGCATTTAGGAAAAAACGTATTGGGGTCTTTGTAGTGACCATATTCGTAATCATGGAGTTCCTATGTAGCTAGGACTCCATTGAGCCAGGTGTCACTCAGAGAATGAGCGGACACACCAAAGTAGAGTGGGCAGCAGAGTACGGGAGTAAGACCGCGAAGTGGGACCCTGTAGCCAAGAGGGTGATGTGTGGAGGCCCACCAACCAAGAGATAAGAAGCAGAATCTAGGGTCCTTAGTGGACCGCCAAGAGAGAATATGTAAGACAGAGAACTAGGGGTTGTTAAAGGGGAGGACTTCCCTCATTAGAAGGGAGGACACAATACTTAGGTTCACAGAGCACTAGAGCAACACTATGCTGCCGAATTCCCCGAAGGAAGGAACGCACCACCGCCGACTGTTCTTCACCATCGCTATCTCACCCATCTCCTTAACCCATAGATCTTACCACCAACGTGGAACTACGTCAGGCTTGATCCCTTTTGCAGGGTACGTAGGCAACCACACAGCTCAACACAATACTTAGGTTCACAGAGCACTAGAGCAACACTATGCTGCCGAATTCCCCGAAGGAAGGAACGCACCACCGCCGACTGTTCTTCACCATCGCTATCTCACCCATCTCCTTAACCCATAGATCTTACCACCAACGTGGAACTACGTCAGGCTTGATCCCTTTTGCAGGGTACGTAGGCAACCACACAGCTCAGTCTCTCCACATAGGCAAACACCTTCCCCTCTCTCCCAAGACGGCGGACTAAAACCCAGCTTTCAATCCAATACAGGTCACACATACCCAGAATCACATAGATCTTCCACTGCCTCACTCCAATCTAACGGAGTGAGACATACAAGGGAGGTCTAGGAGAAGGGGGCAGAACATCAAGGAGTGAAAAATCTAGGGTTTCAATGAGGAAAACTAGGTCACCAGCAGAGGTAAAGTAAAGAGAGGTGCCGACAACAACAATTCGGCGACGACCAACCACATTTCGACAACATTCATCAAGAGTTGGGTCTACATTTACATTCTTTAGACCTAATACATTAGAAGTTAGAGGGTGTAGATTTGGTTCTTTTCACATAAAAGTGTTGTGGTTGTAACAGACTATACTTGAGCCCTCTTCGTAACCAAACTGCATAATACTGCTAATACATTATGCTTTTAACATAATGGTCCCTCCAAGTGGGTAAAGGTGTTCTCTTTCCAACTGATGTTTCTGAGAATTTCAACTTCAATAGGTTCATTCATAAATATCAAAGGACGACAGGAAAAAAAAAAAAAAAAAAAAAAAAGGGGGAGGGGGGTAATCAGGCCTTTGCAAAACTGACTTTTGTACTGCAAGATAAATGAATCTCGATCTTTTGTTTGTCTTGTTGATTTCTTGAAATTGCACTTCATTAACTATTTTGAGAATAGATAATGGAATACCCTTTTCGTTTTTTTTGGGTTCTTTGTATAGATAACCCCTAATTAGTAATTAGTAATTACGAACCCCAAAACTTACTAAAACACCTAAATTGTGATTCTAAGTTATCAATATCTTAATAGCAACTTCCCAAGACTACTAAAATTTTAAATATACAATTCTAGGCACTTCTAAAATTACCCTAAATAATAAAAACGAAAATACAATATTTAGACTCTCAAAGTAGAAATAGAAGTGAGATCATGATCTTGCATCAAGCCCTAAGTTTCGGTGATAGGTAGACTTCAAGGTGAACTCCAGAGAAGGTGATGGGGTCCAAATAATATTATTTGATTCCAAGAGACCATGTATTTCAGTGTCTGTAACAAAGGCTTTTCACCATGTATTTCAGTGTCTGTAACAAAGGCTTTTCAGCTACTGGTCCTGTAGAAGTTCTATGGATTAATTTCTATGACCATCAGTAATGAGAGCATCAGCTTTTTTATCTTTGGGATACAAAAGACTCTAGGCTTGTTTAGCCGCAGGATATGAATGAGAGGCTTGTCGGTGCACTACAAGTCATGCCAAAGGTAAGTATCCTGTCCATTAGCAATTCTATGCTTCATAAATGGTGAGGCTATTGCCCTTGCTTGTAAAATATTTTTCCACACCCAAGAGGCATCTTGTGGGGACTTCTTAGTCCAGAAGTTTCCATGTTTAATTTGGTGTTCTGTAGTCCAATTAACCCATAGCCTATCCTCCTTAGCAATTAATTTCAAAATGAGACTACAGTATGCAGCTTTATTCCATTTGGTCATGTCAGTAATTCCTAGTCTACCCTCTTCCTTGTCAAGGCATGACTTCGAGATGCTAGCATGGTGGATTTTCCTTCCCATATCAGGAATTTAAGACTGCTCTTGGAGTTTAGCACACAGCCCTGCAACTTGTTCCAATACTGTCTTGCTAATGTCTTAATTTGCCAGTGAAACTTTAGCAGGTTTATCAGCTTCTGTTGGAACTGTGGGAATTCATTAACCGAAGTGGTCCGAGTTTTGCAAATTTTCAGAATCCCATCGCTGTTTAAATTGTTATAGATTTAGTATTTGGAGGTACCAATATTTAGGACCTAAAGGGCATTTTGTTCTATGAATAAAAGAATTCGAATGTTGTCCTTTTTCTTCAAAACCTCATCTTACTAGGCATTATTTTCTGAAGTGCCAGTTTGGAGTCATCCAATATTTTAGCTTAGATACATTATTACATTCTGCATAGCGAAGTGATTTTATGTAAGATGGATGTTCCAGTTCATTAATTTTCTTTAACTCGGAGAAGAAAGTTTCATCTCTCTCATAGTCAATTGTTTATTTTTCTAATACATTGCAGACACCTTTGAAACTCAACCTGCTCTCAGAGAGTGATAGAATAAGCAGTAAAGACTACAAAGTGAGAGTATCTAATGGCGAGCCGCATGTGCTAGTTGATGTACGTCCTGCTCACCACTTTAAGATTGTTTCCTTGCCCAAGTCCTTGAACGTTCCATTGGCATCTTTAGGGGATAAGTTACCTGCAATCTCTTTAGCCTTGAAGGAGGAGCAGCTTACAGATTCCAGTTCTAGCTCTAGTGCGTCGGTATATGTAATATGTAGAAGAGGTAACGATTCCCAGAGGGCAGTTCTTTATCTTCACAAGATGGGTTTTTCTTCAGCCAGAGATATTGTAGGCGGTTTGGAATCCTGGGCCTCTGATGTGGATCCCAACTTCCCAACTTATTGATATATGTGCCCCTCATGTTAAAAAGACACAAGATTGTAACTTCAACTAGAATAGTTAAGACCTAGGACTTTCTCTGTTTCCTTGTTAAAATTTTAAGCATGACATGTCGTTTTTCTTTGCGGAATATCCGAAAATCTACAACCTTGTGTGCAGTGTGCCTAAAAGCTTTAGTTATTTGGTGCTTTGCAGCCACTACTGTTTTTAGCAACTGTTTTCAGTTTGTTGTCATTTCTGGTTGATTTTGCTACAGGTTTAAAACAATTTCAATTCTTGTTTATATCAAATTTGAATATTTCATTGGGTCTTTATACCCCTTATTTTCTTCGAAGCCCCAAGGTTGATAAGAGCAACGGACTATATCAATGTTTTCAATCATTATCAAGTTTGTTTCTCCAACTCTTTCAAAATGCAATTTGTATTTTACATAAGCACCTACTTTGTGCTGAAAAATTTAGTGCACATTTTGTCCTGGTGTCACGTACAACCTGGTGGCTGGTGGCTGGTGGTGGAGAGGAGCAAGAGGGGGAAGTCCATAGTTTCTGGTTTTGAACTTGGTCTTATTTTTTATGTTTATACAAATGGAACCATATTCATGTCAGGGTGAATAATTGAATATGCCCCTAGAGCAAACTATCATTACTTTCCATTTGCCCCTAGAGCAAACTCTCTTTGCTAGTATGGACTTTCCAGGAGTGAGCTCTCAATAAACATGAAGAATTGGGGTTTTTTTGGTTTGTTCTTGATGAAGCAGGAGATAAGAGAGAGTATTAAAGATCGAGAAAGAAAAAGTTTGGCCAGAGAATACGATCAGTTTGTTGAAACAATTAAAGTACGGGGGTTTAGGAAGACAAAGAGTTGGTATTTATGGTGCACCTGATAGGCTGTGGTGGATTTGGGATTTTAATTTACCACCACATGAAATGAACTCATTTAAAGCAGGCTTGCCAATAAATAAATAAAAAAAAAATCGTTCAATTCAAAGGTGTTTAAATGGGTACTATAAATTTACGGAGGATGTGGTAAGTTTAAGTGTCATTCTAAATGGTATTTGAGTATTTTAATTTAATTATTTATCTAGGGGTATTATGTGTAAGAAAAATATCCGAATGAATTAAAGAAGTTAGGTTAATTCTAGTAGTATCTACTTTTATAGATTTGTTTCGGACTCTAATATTTGTAACAACAAACTTGTGTTCAAATATTTGTACCACAAGGAACTCATTCATTTGTACTTCATTATAATTACCTTAGTCTATCGGTTTATTCTATCTATCTATCTATATATACAAAACTTGAAACGGGTCAGGTGGGGCAGGTTCCATTTATATATATATATGAGGCTAGCTACCTTGATAGCTCCAATTGACAGATAATCTTGACAGCCCACCACATACGCTAGATTATAGTCCATCCAACGTCCAAATCTTGATCTCATTTAACAAAGGAATTAAGGAGGGTAACTCAGTCATTTGACTTTCTATTCTAGAAAAAACTCACGAATAAACCACCCGACTCTTCTTCCCCTTCCACCCAACAAATCCTAGCTCTTCCCAACAAATCCCAGATCTTCTCCTTCCACCCAACAAAATCAATCTCTCCCAACAAATCTCAACTGAGAGCTTGATGAACTCTCTCTCCCTCTACATAAAATCTTTGACCGCTCTCCTCACCTAAAGAAAACAATTCAAGTTTGAAGTTTTTTACCTTTTTGGTGAGTTATTTCTATTTTGTTTTAGTATATCAAATGTTAGGAAGAAACCCACCCACCCACCTTTCACGTTTTTCATTTTTTCTAGTGTTTGTACGTAGTTAGTTTAGTAGGCACACGCCTATAGATAGAGCACAACTAATAGGCGCACGGCCACATTTAATTACTGTCTAATTTTTTTAAGAGTTAAAATTGGAAATTTAATATGGTAGTCGCTTGATATTTATTTCGTTATGGTTTTGCATTTATTCCGTTTGATATTTTCCTCGCTTTTTGAATTTTCTAGAAATGGAAGGGAATGTTGGAGCTGTTGACGGGTCTTCTTCTCGTACTGATTCCCAAAGTAAAGATGTCGAGATATTAGTTGCTCCGCACTTAGGTATGAAGTTTAATAGTGTTGATGAAGCAAAGACTTACTATAGAGAGTTTGGTAAACAAGAAGGATTTGAGATTAGGTGTTCGACTACGGATAAAAACAAACCGGTGTGTGGAATTGCCTTCTAGTTGTCTATTGGTTTGCTCACGTGAGGGGGTCCATAACAAGAACGAAGAAAGTGAAGGTGTAGCTTTGAGAAATACTTCGACTGTTAGGTGTGGTTGCCAAGCTAGAATGCGAGTTACAAAAAGAAAACTTGAAAATATATATGATGTGAGCTTCGCTGCAAACAACCATAGCCACAATTTCATCTCTCCATCAAAGAGGCAGTATATGAAAGGTAACAAAAATATGCCTGAAGCTGCGAAGTGTTTGACAGAGGTTTTTCATGACAACGGTATACCTGTAGGGAAAGTGGCAGACATTTTCCATGGGGATGCGATTGGGTTTAGGAGAAAGCATTGTTGGAACCACCATTATGGTTTGACGAGAAAAATGCCTAAAGACAATGATGCTACTGCCGTACTTCACTATTTTAGGCAAAAGAGTGCTGAAAATCCTCAGTTCTACTATGCCATTCAATTAGATACAAAAGGGGTTGCAGTAAATTTCTTTTGGGTTGATGGAAGGTCCCGTGTCCAATATGAGTACTTTGGGGATGTCGTATCTTTTGATACAACATATAGAACTAATGTTTATAGTATGCCTTTTGCCCTTTTTACTGGAGTCAACCACCACATGCAGTCTATTCAGTTTGGTTGTGCCCTGCTACTTGATGAGACAAAATAGACATTTGTGTGGTTGTTTCAGACATGGCTTGCAGCTATGGGTGGTCGTCCACCAACTTCAATGCTTACTGACCAAGATTTAGCGATGACTGTAACAATTAGAAAAGTTTTCCCTATTACTCGACATCGATTTTGTCTTTGGCACATTATGCAAAAAAATTGAGAGAAGTTGTCCTTTGTCTACCATAAGCTCGATACATTGTGTTCAGAGCTTACATATATTATTTGGAAGTCATATAGGATTGCTGATTTTGAAAGAAGGTAGTATGCACTACTGTTGAAATATGACTTGACTGAAAATACTTGGTTGATAGAAATATATAAAAACCGTACGTCTTGGGTTCCGGCTTATCACAATGACATTTATTTTGCTGGTATACATACGACTGGGCGAAGTGAATCAATGAATTCTCATTATGATCAATTCGTTAGTTCGATGACTACACTTATGGAATTTGTCCATGGTAACAAGAGGTCTTTGGAATCAATAGCCAGGAATGAAAGGGAATCTAATTACCGCACCGAACATACTTCTCGCATTATGGCTAAGGATGCTTTCCTCCTCAAGCATGCAGGTAAAGTTTATACCATTAGTACTTTCAATAAATTCAAGAAACATTTAGAAAAGGCTAAGATGAAATATAGAATTGTTGGAGAAGAGATAGACATACATGGAACTGGAATTTATACGGTGAAGACAAGGGACATCAAGCAAACTTCAATTTGGAAAGTGAGTTTTAATAGAGGAACCTTGGAGGGTGATTGTGATTGTAAGAATTTTTAGTTCAAAGGATTACTTTGTGCTCACATTTTAAATCTTTTTCAGCGTTATGACATTGAAGAGATTCCAAATCATTTTATTTTGAAACGGTGGACGCAAAAGGCAAACACATATAGAGCGGTGTTTGATGGTGGACTAGTGGCCGGTCATGAAGACCATGAGCCTTATTTAAGAGTTGTCCATTGTATCAAGGTTGCTACTCAATTAGCTTATGATGCATCGATTAGTGTTGAGACATATGCATATTTTATTCAGAAGATGAGTGAAATGTCTATTGGAGTTTTTAAACGGATACAATGAATAATGAAGCACCTCCAGTTGAAGAGTCTATAGTTGATACCTCACAGGTAATTTATTTAGTTTGTTGTTTATCTTTGCAATGATAAAAATCTTATTTGATTTTAACTCTTAAATCTTTCTTTCAGCTCTTGGTTTTAAATCCCAATATTTCTCAAACGAAGGGGAGGAAGAAGAAAGTGGAGAGAATGAAAGGCCCCAGGGAGGAAGCCTTAGAGAATTCAGGAAGAATGTGTAAAAGTTGTAATAAGATTGCTAAGCACGACTCCAGAAATTGTCCAGAAAAATTAAAAAATACGAGTGTGGAATGACATGCTTGTCGAGTGTGGAAGGACTGTTGGGTTCTTACACTCTTGTTTTTGGGTGTTTATTTTTATTTTTTTGAATTGTCTGAATTTTAAATTGACTATCCAGTTTTTTGGGAGCTTACAGTGTGGAAGGGTCGTCATTTTAAACATGCCTCCACGAACACGAGGAGGATCAAGTACCCAAACCCAAAAAGAAAATGTAACGAAGTGCCACCAATTCCCATTGTTGACGAACCTGATGAAGAAATCGCAAAAATCAACAACTCAGTGGACTATGAACACTGAATGTTCATACTATTATTGGACTATGAACATTCAGTGTTCATACTCCTAGTGGACTATGAACACTAAATGTTCATACTCTTGTTAGACTATGAACATTCAGTGTTCATAGTTGATGCAGTACAGTTTGCCAATGATGTCAATGAAGTTGGCATATGATGTGTATGTCAATGAAGTTGGCATACATCAATGAATTGGAAAAGCGGGAAAAGCGGGTAACAAAGTCGGAAAGACATGGACGTGGCCATATTTGATTGGAAACATCAAAATAAGTATAACCCACAGCTTTGCTGTGGGCACCACCCTCTCGGGCCCTAAATCCATCGTTTAGGCCTTCAAAATCACGTTTTTGCCGTTTTAGGAAAGTTTTGTTTTTGCTATATTTTTTGATAGGAGAGCCCGTTTTTGATTTGGTCAGTTGGGTTAGTTCTATTTTGATTAGTAGTTTCTTAATATGTGGTTATCCCAAAACTTTTCATTTTTGGAAAATTTCAAGTTTTGTGGTAATTAGGGTATTTCCCCTATATAAAGGCTGGTAGTCTGTATTAAAGTTTTCAGTTTTGGTTTTGAGTTAATCATATTAAGAGTTACCACAATTGGACTATGAATAGTGATATTAAGAGTTAATCATTTTGTGTTAATCATATTATGAGCTATGAACATTCTTTGTTCATATCACAATTAGACTATGAACATTGATTGTTCATAGTTCGGTAGCTATGAACACTCATTGTTTATAGCTATGAGCTATGAATAATGAGTGTTCATAGTCCATACTGTACGTACTATGAACAGTCATTGTTCATAGTCCAATTGTGGTATGAACAAAGAATATTCATAGCTCATGGCTATGAACATTGATTGTTCATAATACGTACAGTATGGACTATGAATACTCACTGTTCATAGTCCAATTGTGATATGAACAAAAAATGTTTATAACTCATGACTGTAGTATGAACAAAGAAGGGTTAATTTGAGATACCCCCTTGTTTTGCAGTGAGAGGAGTGATTTTTCCCGATAATAATATCATCTTTATTTTTGTTTTGGTCAATGGTTGAGATTAGATCATCTAATTTATTTTAGATTGACGGTCGAGATTAGATCTAACCATTTTGGTAGTCTTCCACACGTGCACACCTTATACATTGTCGTGCACAACTTATACATTGTCGTATATAAGCTTATACATTGTCGTATATAAATTTTCTCTGTTATATAGTGTTGTGTACAACTTATACAGTGAGGTATGAACATTGATTGTTCATACCCCAAATAGGTATGAACAATGAGTGTTCATAGCTCATATTGGGGTATGAACAGTGATTGTTCATACCCCAAATAAGAGAGGGTACAATGGTCATTTGACTTTCTATTCACAAAAAAAAATTTAGATCCACAAAAAAACCACGACCCCATTATTCTTCCTCCTAACAAAAGTCATCTCTGCACAAAACTTTATAGTAGGGTATTGATTTGTGTATAATTCTTCAACTTGGAGATGGGTTTAATTTACCTTGGAGTTATCCTCATAAATATGAAGTGGGTGATCCAGTTATCTGTTGAAGTGAATTCTTTGACTTCCATTGAATCATTGATAAAGAAATACCTTATATAGTTATGACAACCTTTTTTTATGTAAACCATTGGAAGGAATTAAGGATATTGTTGAGTTGAGAATCTTGGTGAGCTTTTGATGGGTGATTGGATTGAGAAATCGTTTTATATTTTTGAAATATACACGGATGTGACCGAGCTTTTTCAAATTACTGGTTCGTATAAAAAATCGACCGAATCCTTCTTAGAATAAACCGTCCATATTATACAACTTTTGTCAGGAAAAGGTCTGGTGGTCTCAAGCATGTTCGCACCAGTGAGCTCCTCAAATGTACGAGATTCTAAAAACAATAAAACCTTAAACTATCCAAATTTATATCTTGGCGGATAAGATGGGCATCACATATTTTCATCTTTTGCTTCTATTGTTGAGCATTGATGTTTTTGTATCTCTTTGATTCTATTGTTGAGCAGGAGGTAATCAATTTTCAAATGAGTTCTTCAAACTTGATTGAGTTGGGTTTCAAGGATTCAACTTTAATTATATTTTCCTTTTGATTCTTAAGATTTGATTGTGGGTTAACTGGTTCCATTGAGTTTCCAGGCAGAGTTTTCATGAAAAAATGTGGTGGTGGGTGGGTTTCTCTGAAAACTTGGTGGTGGGTGTCCCTGTAGTAAGGAGAGAGAAAGAGGATGAGGAAGAAGAAAGAGGCGTCAGTTTTTACCCAATTTTCTAATCTAATTTGTGAAAGAAAAATAAAATGACTATTGTACCCTCTCATATTTGCTTTGTGAAATTAGCACAAGATCTGAACATTGGATCGGGTATAATCGAATGGAAATCAAATGGACGTGATGAGCTGTTAAGATGGGCTGTCATTTTAACCTGTCAAGGTAGCCAGCCCATATATATATATAGCAGTAACAACAGATTCAAGTGGTAGTATAATGGTGATACCTTAGGCTCACCAGGTGTAACCGTTAAACAATCAGTGCACCCTCGTTGGAGTTCACTCAAAATTAATGGTCTGATATGTAAAATTACTTTTACAGGCTCCATTGTTGAGAACCCAACACGAGGAAAAAAGGAAATGAAAAGTGTTGAAGAGTGTTTGGAGAGAGAAAGAGAGAGGAGTACAAATTATTCTAAGTATAAAAAAGAAAGAACCATTTATTACTAAAATCAGATTTTAATCGTTTTACTATCATTTTCACCAAGGGGTATGGTTTAGAGTTCATAATAAAGTTGAAAGAAAAAGAAAAATGAATAAGAATTGGTTACCTCAACAGGCAGAGTGAGAGAAGTGATAAAAAGAAAGAGAGAAAGAAATGAGATGTGTCTCGTTAAAAGGAATATAAATAGTAGTGAAATGAGAGAGAGTGAGTCCACGGTCACGTGACCTACTTTCCATCTTTTGGCAGTTATATTTATTGTATACACTTTTAATAGAAAGATGAGGGTGTAATTAGCAATTCATTTTTTAAACCGATGTAATAACTCAGAATAACATTCTAGCAGAAGTACTATAATAGTCATGAGAAGTGCTACCTAATACCCCTCAAACCGTTCTAGCAAGTGATCCATCTACCAACAATTGAGATTTAGATTCATAAATATTACCACTAGCAATACTTCTCATACATGCATATCAAATAGCAAGACAACATAAAATGAGAAAAACAAGATTTTTAGAAGTCCTAAATTTTACCATTGGACTTAACGCAGTTCCAAAACAACAACAAAATTTACACTGCCACAACAATTAATACAAAGTATTTAAACAAAACTCTAAATGTACGATCTTTCAACAAAATTATAACAATTTATTTTATATATTTAAGCATAATCAGAAAGGACTTGCAATTCAATTTGTAGCAAATACACTTCTATTCTCCCATTAAGTGATTTATTTATATATAAATAAAGTGAGAGGAGTGAAATAATAGATATATATCGTGACGACTTCTACATGAGTTTTTGTTTATACAATATAAAATAACAAATTCCTGTCTATTCATTTTAATTCTTTAAAGGTTAAAGATGTTCCCAAATACAATTCTGTGTTAGAAAGTTGAATATATACGTACTTAAAAAATTGAATGTAACTTCAATAGGATTTAAAAATACAAGGAGTGACTCTCAAGGACAAAACTGCCGAAAAAGTAACTCTGAAGGACACATTTTTTTTTCGTAACTCACAAGGATCGGGTAGATGAAAGGTCAAGTATACCCTTGACGCGAAATAAAAAATGGATTGGGTAGATGAAATATTAAGTATACCCCTGACGCGAAATAATTAATGGCCCGACCTAGACGAAACGACCCGGTGTATTTAGTATGAACATTCGATATTCATAGTCCTTGGGTATGAACATTCAATGTTCATAGTCCTTGGGTATGAACATTTATTGGGTATGAACATTCGATACTCATACATGAACATTCAATATTCATACATGAACATTCAATGTTCATAGTCCTTTGGGTATGAACATTCAATGTTCATAGTCCTTAGGTATGAACATTGATTGGGTATGGACATTTGATGTTCATAGTCCTTTGGGTATGAACATTGATTGGGTATGAACATTCGATGTTCATAGTCCTTTGGGTATAAACATTCAATGTTCATATATCAATATATTGTATAAGGTACATTCACCTATTTGGATATGAACAATCATTGTTCATACACCAGCAGAAGGTATGAACACTTATTGTTCATAGTAAAATGACATAAAGGGTAAAATTGGAAAATATTTATTTTAAATCCAGACCATTTGTCCTTGAGGGTTATTTTCACGGAAGAGTATAACTGGCATAAAAAAAGCAAATAGGCTGGGCCAACTTATTTTGTCCTTGAGGGTTACTAAATTTGAAATCGTGGGTTACTAATTGCTAGAATTTGTCTTTGTGAGTTACTCACAAAAAACAGTGTCCTCTAGACTTTATTTTCTCTGAAATTAGGCCTTTGGCCCAATTTTTTGTTAAAAATAATAGATTGTATTCATCAGACCCAACAGAAAATTACAACAAAAAAACTATCATTAAAGAAAACAACAATAAAATAGAGAGTTTACCTTCTTCGAAGTTCTTCAACGAAATCCTAGTGAAATCGCCATTCCTAAGAATAATATTGGTTGGATCATGTAAAGCTCCACGATATGGTGAAATTTTCTTATCTTCTTGATGATTGATTTCAGGAAGATCTTGAAAACTTTCAAATTTCCAAGAAACCTATAATATAGATTTGGAATGTTTTCTGCTAATAAAATCAAGGGTTTTTTTTTACTTAACCCCCCAAAACTATATAGCGTTTTGACTTAACCCCCATTTCTAAAATCATTTGACTTAGTCCCCCCAGTCCCGGTTGATATTTTATTTACTGACAACATTGCCCTTCTTCTTTATCAACTATGGAAATTAATCTCTACTACCAAACAAATAAAAAAATTGTGATAAATTTCAAAACATGTTATGTACTATCCGCACTAACCCCAAATGAACTCAAAAATTGAATCTCCATCTTGTAATTGGTGCACAAAAAAATTTTCATAGATATATATATTATTGTTATATCTTTGCGAAAAACATAAAA
This sequence comes from Coptis chinensis, assembly GCF_015680905.1. Lineage (NCBI taxonomy): Eukaryota > Viridiplantae > Streptophyta > Magnoliopsida > Ranunculales > Ranunculaceae > Coptis > Coptis chinensis. The sequence goes on along the minus strand of NC_141464.1, from coordinate 27,601,339 downwards.
CATGGAATTATAATGTTTGTTTATATTTATTGTGTGTATGAGTTGGTTTTTACCTTTAGTTGTGTCTTGTTATGGGGATTGGCCGGATCGCCATTTTTTGGGAATTAATTTCCACAGTTGATGACTTGATGAAGAAGAAAGGCAATATTGGCATAATGTAAAATATTAACCTGTACTTGGGGGTGGGGGAGGGGTGAGGGACTAATAAACACAACCAATGTATATTATACACGTGTCCAGCATATCATAGAATTATACCAAGACCTCAGCCAGGTCGATTATACCAAGACCTCAGCCAGGTCGATCATATAAAGACCTCAGCCAGGTCGATTATACCAAGACCTCAACCAGGTCGCTTATACCAAGACCTCTACCAAGTCTTGTAACGCTCGAAGATGGAAAGACAGACATTACAACAATTCTGTAACAGCAGTCAGCACTTTATGACATCCGCATTTAAGCTCATTCAAGAGCCACATTAACCAAGGGTACGGTCACAGTCTATAAATGACGAGGGAACTAACAAAAGAGGGGAGGAGCTCCATGCTCACATTCTCTCCATCTCTAATTCAATCACTCAATTCTAATATGAACTACGTCTAACTTGATTCCAGTTCACCAGAGAACTGGATACGTAGGCAGTTCGATCATTCTAACTCAGTCATAACATCATCTTCTCCAATCATATAGATTTGTAAGGTTGTGACCAAAACACACCTTTACAAGGGGCTAAGTCAAAAGATTTTTAAAATGGGGGTCAAAACGCTACATAGTTTTGGGGGGTTAAGTAAAAAAAAACCCCTAAAATCAAGTGAAGTACAATCTGGTGAAGCAACTTTTCAAGCCATTGAGCAAGTTCAATCAAATCTTGGAAATTTGTTGCGATATATCAGAATGTTTCGGCTGGTAAGATGACAAATTGGTTGGCTTTGAATTTCACTTGGTAAATAATCAAATTTACTTTTTTTCTTTGATAACTTTCAAACCACATTTTATTGATTACTAGTATTTGCCCATGCCGTATGACACAGATACGCACTCCTTCGGTGCGAAGGTGAGGAGTGATGACGGCGGTGTTTGGAGAAGAAAACAAAAGAGGAGATCTTATGGGTCTGTTTTAGATCGCTAAAACAACATACCACCAGATAACCCCACATTTGTCCACGTTATAAGCCTATAAAACAGGGTTAGACTGTTAAAGCCGTAGGATAGAGACCCTACAGGCCCCACACTTTCCTTATTTGTTATGTAGATTATTGAGGTGAGGGATGCTGATTTGGTTGGCATCTAGAACATGTCCCTTCTCCCATTCCTTGTTAGCAATTCGCCGAAAATCGAATTTTTGAAGGGCAATACGTATAATACTTTCGAATGTTTCAAAGATTCGGAATAATTCGCGATTTTTTGCTTTGAAATGAATAATTCGATTTTTGGCAAATTTTTCAAAAATTCGGCTAAAAAATAAAATAAAATAAAAAAGGAATGAAAATTAGTTGCGCTTTTGTTATTTTTTATGTATTTTATATCCTCACTCTTACTTTAAGTTCCCCACTCTTATATTCTTAGTGATAAATTAATCCAAAAGCTTTGCTTTTATACTTTTTGGATAATATTTAAATTGTCATGTTATGGTGTGTGTATTTTGAAATTTGAATTGTAATTTCAATCCAAGAACAAATAAATGAAGGTACCTATATAGACCGTTCAATTGGTTTCAATATTTTCGTAGCTAAATTGCTTGGATATGTTTGTTATGTTGTAAAGAATGACAACTATTATTAATATTTACTAACATAATATCACGAATTTTTTACTTCCGAATTTTTCAAACAAAACGTTTAAAACGCGAATTAATTAAACACCGCATAATTGCCGTATTACAAAATTTTGACCGAATATTTGACCGAACCATTTTTTTGAGTCGCCGAATAATTCTTAAATTATTCTCGTATCGAATTTTTGTCGTATCCCGAATTGCTAACAAGGCTCCCATTAAGTGATTTATTTATAGGGTATTTAGGCTTTGGTCCTATTTACAGTAGCGATATTAGGTTTTGGTCCATTTATAGTTGGAAATTAGACTTTAGCCTAACTTCTGCTAGTCAAATTCATTGACTATGATCAAACTGTCCAATTTTAGCTTAATACCTAGAATACCCTTACACGTGCGTCTCACACATTTGTTTAATTTCAGTTTTAGGATTGCTACGTGGCAAACATCTAACACTTGTAGATCTAATAAAATCTGACCATTGATTTCCACTTCGCGTATCTCAAGAAAGTAGCTAGGTGGAAATAAGGAGGAAAATGTTTCCTCTCCCTTAGTTAAAGTTACATTGTCCTCTCTCTCACTCAAACCCTAACCTCTCTCCACTGAAATCCTTGTGAACATACTCGAGTCAGGGATCACTCTTGATAACTTAGACGCCAACACCCACAGCCACACAATGGGGTCAAAGAACATTGCCTACAACCTCATTGAAATGCTAAAGAAGACGAACTAGGAAACACTTCAATTCAACCTCATCAATATTTTCTTATGCTTATTGAAATCATCCGAAGTGACATCAATTGTTGTTTCCGTGGTGAAAGAAACTGAAACAAGCTACACTCTGATTGGACTCATCAATTTTCCACATGAGGAACTCAGAACAACAACCACTAAGCTACTTATCTCACTCACACTCTACATGAGTCACTCAATAGTAGACTATGCAAGATCAAAGGCCAATTTGAGAGCATAATCAAGGCATCTCCAATGGAGGGTGTAAACCATATAGAGTGTAAAATTTACACTCCAAATATCAAAAAACTCTTTCCAATGGGGGTGGTATACCGTAGATAATAGAGTATTAGTTGATAGAGGAGGTGGGGAATTCTCCATCTCGCTATCTGTTGATAAATAGCTCGAGCGACACTTTAACCAACGTCCAAACAAAAAATAAATTTGGACGTCACTTTAAGTAATGTCCCTTTCTAATTCTAAAGTAATTTTTTAACTCAGACGTCACTTTAAGTGACGTCCCAGTTTAAATTAAAGAGGGACGTCACTTTAAGTGACGTCCGAGTTTAAAATCTATTTTTTTTTACACTTCTCCATTGGGGAGTATAGAATGTAGATATTTATAGGCTATATAATATTATACAATTAGAGGTGTAAAATCCTAATGGCACCTATGTGGAGTCTGGGTGGAGGTGTAATTTTACACCTCCCATTGGAGATGCCCTGAAGAGTCCAATTGAAACCTACCAAATCACCAAAAACCATGTTGTCTTTGTGAATTTTCTAGCAAAGCTTCCTACACATAACTTGACACTCAATCTAGCTCTGCTCCATAAAGAGACAGTCCCCACAGCCATATGAACAATCAATGAAATTCAAAGAAATGGGACAAGAACAAGAAGGTTTGCAAGTTCATATACCTAGAGGGACTCGTCAGTATTCTAGTCAGGTTCACAACTACAATATATGAACCCGAAATACTACGTCTAGCAAGAGACCACCATCTTACAATAGTTTTCACATAATTACTATTGAGAACAACAAACGATGAGGTTCAAAGATTATCAACAATTGGGTTGGAAAATCTCTCAGCAGTATTAAAACCACTAGAAATAAAGAGATCGAAGTTCATTAAGTTGTTTTGGTTACTAATATTTTTATCTACTAAGTCATCGAAGAACAAGAAACTTGCGTTGTGTCCAATCTCAGCTATTTGTACTTTGTTGGATGACAAGGTGGATGTGGGCAAGTTTGCATATGATACACACAGAAGGGTTGTGAGGGAGTAATATACACTTACAGTAAATATTAAGCACGTGTCAAGCATGAAGTTTTAGTAGTGGTGGAAGTATACTTCAAAAGAGTTTAGATTAGAAGTTGAGGTTCATCCTAAATTGTTTAGAGTTTGAATGAGGGGGATATGAAGAAGAAAGGTAGACTCTTGTAGGATTATAATGGTTCTAAGCTAATGAACTTAAAAGCTTTGATTGTTTGATTGAAATAACTTGAAAACATGAACAGAAGATTGATTAAAATATTGAAATAAAAGCAACAAACAAGATTGAAGATTAAAACAAAAAACAAGTAACAAGTTCGATTGAAATAAAGAAAAGGAAATAACAAGATTGAAATAAAATAAAACAACAAGAAATAAAAAACATGAATTGAAAAAAATAAGACAAGAAAATAAACAAACTAAATGGTTTGGATCCTAAAACAATAGATGAGTTCTCTCTCCCTTGCTTTTTGTTTATATACCCCTACTTTTGCCATTTATAGATTTGCCCCTCTCCATTACAAACTAGACACCTCACCCTTTCACTTTTGCTTTTGCTTTTGCTTTTTGGTGCCTTTTTGACCAAGGTAGGTTTAGGGATAAAGTCTCCATAATTTGAGATAAGGGCCTCCACCATTGGTCTTATGATTTGAGGACTTTGATTGTTGACTTTGACTGTTGACTTTGATCGGTTGATTTTGACTTTTTCAGTACTTTTTCACAGTAGTTACTGGTCTTCCTAATAAGCATGATTAAGGCTCATTTTGGTGCTAAGACGCAGCTTTTATGATAAGTGGTATGAAATACTTCTTAACCTGAAAAAGGTATTAAAAGCTATGAGTTATCTTTTTGTTAAGCATAAGAGGGACTATAATTCAGCAATATATGGATAATAAAATGCACATTTGGGAGCTGATCACCACCCCCAAATAGCATCTTGATTCTCCCCAAGCAAGGATGAGAGAAAAAATTAAGATGACAAATGAGTGATTTATTATACGCTATACTAATCTTGTTTCGCAGAGTGCGATTGCATTAACTATATGCAACAAGACCTTAAACCACTAGAAATTCCCTAGTGGACGAGCTTTAAGCCTCATGAGAGTTTTCCAGTGAAGGTACTCACAAACTTCTTCTATTTAGTACAAAGGGTCTTGTTTCCTTATTTATTCTTAGAAGTTCATACATCTTATTAGCGGTGAATAAGGACAAACTCCTTTGAACTTAGAATAACATATGTATAGTAATTTAAGCACCTAAAGATAATTCTACAAAACATGAGCAATGAAATGCAAAAGCAGAGTTGTTTCCGAGGCTTTTGGAGAGCTTCCTTAAAGTGGGTTCTCACAGGGGTGTGTTGCAATCACATCTTTCTAATATATTCACTCAAGGTTCATTCTCTCAAGTGCAGCGGGCACTTATATTCCTCGCATACTCAAATGACGTCCAAAGAAACTAGGGTCGATTGATCACGCTTGCCACTTACTATCACACCATCCTATTCCTAATTGAGCTAGAGGTATTTTATTATAAGTTACAGGGCTAGGGCGATGGTTTAGAAAGTAAAAAGGAAGGGAAAAACAAAATCTAATAAGTCAAGAAACTGGGTCTTCAAGATACGTGTAACCAGAGAAGAACCTCATTTTGTTCTTTTGCTTTCGAATTATGATATATTTTTATTAGCCCTTTGGCTTTGTGACTCCATATGATTTTGAATTTTTGGGAGTTCTAACTTTGCTTTTGATTTTTTTTTGTTTTTGATATCGTCTCCTTTTGATTTTGAACTTTTGGGAGAATCGAATTTTGACTCCTTTGGATTTTTGGAGTTTTGGTTTTTGATGGGTCTTTTTTTTTTTCATTTTGAAGAAATAATTGTTCTGTTTTTTTACAAGGTCTTATCTTCTCTTTTTCTGATAACCATCCAGTTCTCAACTCATCAGCTGGGTAAGTTTTTTATTGTGTGTTGTGTCAGGTTAGGAATTATTGGTGAAGAATAAAAAGGCTTTTAGAAAAGGTGAAGGCTCAAGAGGGGTAACTAGCTAGAGGAAAACTATATTTTTGGGTTTTTAACGTTTATTTGGCTGTATCGATCCAAAAAGGGTTTAAATTCCCTCATATGATATGACGTGGTGATCAAGCAAGTGGACGTGTGACCTTTCTATCTGGACATCCTTTGTGTCATCACTCAATAATCATTCAGATGAGGCTTTTGGCTAGATTCTCACAGGATATGGAACTTAATTGTTTTAACCTTGGCTTCGGAAACTAACTGCTATATACACACAAATGTTGATGCATGCCATTCATGAAAAGATGCAGAAACTATTATACATATATTAGTCTAAGTACAAAGAACAAGTCCTTACTCTGTTGCTAAAATGAGATTTCTAAACTTTTGATTCATCATAGAAAAAGGAAACAAGACTTTTTAATACTAAACAGAAAAATATTTTTGGTCTTTTTTTATTTTTTTTTTAGAAAGGAACAAATATACTATTATATATACTATATAGAAAATGCATAGTTTTTGCAAAATGTGACTATACCAACTCTATGATAGAACTAGGTTTTGTCCTCAAAGTATGAAGAGATAAGGAAAGAGATTACCATAGAAACATGAGCAAAAATGGCGATACACCTGCATTCTGTTTTTCATGATGAAAATACGACACCCCCAAATAAGTTTGGGGCGTCGATTATTTGATATAAAACTAGAAATACATGGTTTATAAAAATGGAAAATTTTGGCATGAGGTATCTATTTTACCTTCTACTTATAAACCAAATTCCACAAGAAAAACAAAACAAAATAAAACAAGCATATAATATTAAGCATAAAATTAAACTTATACTACGTCATACACGTGAAAAAGAAACATAAAAATAAAATAGATCCAACTATATGGACACTAGGAATCCTAGTTAGAATCTGTGTGTGACTCGTCTCAACGTCTAGAAGATCCTTCTCCTTGCTGACGTCGAGGCCTGGCATGTCTATAACTATGTGGGAGCACGTCTCTGATGCTCTGCAATGTTCGAGTGACACTGTGCTGAAAACGTCGATGCTCCTGCTGGAAGGTCTGCTGCTCCTCTGTAAGGGTATGTTGTTTCGCTCTGATATTCCGCTGTTCTGTTATGATGTTACCCTGAGTTTTCTTGAGCCAGTGGAGATATGAGTGCAGAATCCTCTGGCCTCCATGGAGGAATTGAAGTGAATTCCATCCATGGCTGAGTGAACTATTGAGTGGCATCTTCAGTGAAGTAATCCAACTTCTCAGTCGGGCGTGCTTGCTCAGCAGCTTTGGCTTCAGGTGGAAACCATGACATCTGGACACAGTGGGCATAGATATGACCTGTGGTAGCGTCCTTGACCTCCACTAGGGTGTCTGTGGCTTGGAACCCCAAGTGCTACATGATCTTGGTGGCCAGCACTGGTAGAGGGGCAGTTAACTTCTTATGTTTGCAGAGTTGCTTGAAGATAAATGAGACAATGTAGAAGCTATTCTTCTGCTCTTGAAGAATCCATAAAAGATGAAGCATCACCTTACCTATATCCGAAGGCTTGGCCGAGCCTAGCAAGTTGTATGTTGTCCACTGAGATATTGCTAGCTGGTTCCTTCGTAGCGAACTCTGGTAAGTGCAGTGAGACTTGGGGTTTTTAACCTCCTTGAGAAGCGTCTCTATCATCATCACATCGATGGTCTTACCGTCTGGGGACTGTTATGTCTGAACATAGGCCTTCAGAGGGATCCCCAGAACACCACTCACCACCTCTTTGGTGAGCTCCAGCGAGCGGCCATCCTTAACAACCGTAATGCGGTCATCCTCCCCTCTGATCATGCAATTATAAAACGAAAGAGTAAGAGAAGGAGAATAAACCGCATCTTCCAACAAAACCAAGGGTTCCCATCCTCTTCTTCTGATCTCAGCCCTAAAGTGCACTTCAAACAGATCGGAATAGAAGAGGTCTTGAAAATTTTGCTCCAGCACGATTTTGAGAATTCGAGCCATTTAGAGTAGGGATTTAAAAAATTGGGGTTTTGAGTTGGAATGGGGGTTGAAAATGGGGAAGGCTATGAAAAAATTGTATGGTGGTGTGCTGGGGTGAGGTCGCGACCGCGAGTAGAGTAGGGGTAGGGCTGAGTCGGCTAGTGGTGGCTAAGGTTTGGAATTTGTGATGAGGGAGAAAGGAAGGTGGGCGATCACGGGGGGTTAAGGGTTTGATGGCACGTGCCTCTTTTAAGAATTTGAATTTTTGGCCTAAGCCCAAATAAATCAGGAAATTCCGATATTGTCCTCAGTGCCTTGCCAACTTTAAGAGCTGATCCATGTTTCGTTACTCGTTTGATCTTGACCCATGAGGTATCAAAACGATCAACATCAGAAATGCAACGTAACGGTATAGGATACACTCACATCCAACAGTAGATGGGAAACAAGTGATGGAAAAAATTGTACAGGAACTGTAGGAAAATATGTACAGATAACAGAAAGAAAATTTTAATTAATTAATTTTTTTTTGAATAAGTTTGACTGAAATTAAAAAGGTGGGTCGTTTAAAGTCAGATCCCCAAGACTTGGAAGTTTTTTGAAAACCTGAGTCAATCCCAAGCAGATGGCTGGATTAGTACTCTCTTAGACCGAGCGTAATACACTAGGGGATAACACATGTAGACTTTGTAAATAGAATTATTATGAGGTTGAAGACCAGGGCAAGTTGGTGTTTGACAATTCAAGCACCAGCTTTCTCTCTTAGCTCATCTCTTACGTGCATATCAACTCTTACCTAAACCAGAAATGATTTTCGGTATATGTGTCAATATCTTAAGCTGCAGTTCTCTAGGAAGAGCTTGCACACGATCATTAAAACTGATCCATCTAGTCTTGCTATGTGGAGGGTTTTTGTTTGCTACAGAAGACATTTTTGAAAAAAAAATTCGAAACGAGAGAGATTAGAAAGGGAAAATATTTTTGAGAAAGGAAATTTTTGAAATTTTTTGGAAAATTTTAACGTCAGATTCTCGAGACAAAATAGAGAGGTGGAGGCAAAAAGATAGAATTAAACAAAGAATAGTATCATTTTGGGTTACTTTATTTGTTTAATTCTCATTTGGAGACGCCTCGTCTTTTTATTTATTTTTGGTTGGTTTTCTTATTCAAAATATATCTATATCCATATAGAGCTTTTGCGAAGAAGATAAAATTATACGTTAATCCGATAACATTTTGGTTACTCCGGACGTATAACTTTCATTTTTATATCTTCTGGTTTTGAAAACTATGGCGAGATGTTGTAAGAAATTCGTACTCAAAAGCAGTGATTCTAGGTGTTACTTACTCTAAAAACAAAATAGATAATCTTAGGCAACTTTCGTGTTGGCTCTGTGGCGAACCCAATCTAGACAGACAGAGTTTCAACTACGCGAGTTGGGGGATTTACTGTGCAAGACATGGAATGTCCTGACCCAATCGAATAGCTCGGTGATATAGGCGTCCCTTAGTAAGAAAAGCTGATCTCAAACTGCCCCTAGATTGCGTTGGTCTAGGGGGTTGGTCTGTGTAAAATCCATTGCCAGTTTTGAAAAATCACATAACTATTGATGTGTCAAGAATCTATCATTAACAACGCAAAGAAAACAAACATTTTTTAAAAAGAAGTGTAAAATAAAGAAAAGAAAAATTATATACTCGCTCCACAAGTTCACACTTACTCCAACGACGAGTAAAAAGTGTTTTACAAAGAATATGCGAGATATACCGTGGACTAAGGCTCCGGCACATACAACCACACCCTCCAAGTGGAGAGGTCCGGTTACCTTATTGATATATCCCCTTAAAGCAAAAGATGGAATGGAATAGGAAAGGAATACATCAGAAGGGAGTTTTTAGCACTCCAGCTTCGTTCACGTCACTTGTTGCTTCAAAGGCTGTGTTTGTTGGTTTAGGATTAGGAATAGCTTGACCTGGGAACACACCTTTCCGGGTTTTATCTTGGGCTAACAAGTTCAGAGATTGTTGCATGGATGCTAGGATTTGGGTTTGCTGTTGCATGATAGATAACATTATTTCGGTGGGCTTATCTGTTTGGACACTAGTTGATAGTGTAATGGGAACTAGGTCTCTTTGGTTATTGATAGGTGGGTTTTGATAGTTATGGTTAAACTGGAATGGAACCAATGCTCTATTCTGATTGTTATAGGTACCTTGTCCTTGTCCTTGTTTGAAGGTATTGGTTGGTTTATTGAAACTTGGTGGTGTTTGGTTTTGTGGAATGTTGGTCCATGTGAAGTTTGGATGTTGTCTCCATGGTGCATTTGGTATATTGAAAGCACATACTTCTTCTGGCTGAAGTGATGATAGGTTTGTGATCAAGGGACATGTGGCATCTATATGATTTAAGCTTAGACAGAAATTGCATGGTAAGGTATTTACATTCATGACAAGATGAGGGGTTTGGTCTTTGTGTTTGGTTGTGAGGACATCTATCTTTCTTGTGAGGGTTTCTATTAGGGTTTTGATTTCTGGATCTAATTTCACCTCAAAAATACCACTAGCCTTAGATGTATTGGATTGGGCTGTTATGGAATTGTTTATGTCGCCCCAATAGGTACTTTTTTCAGCTTGGTTTTCAAGAAAGGTTAAAGCTTCGGTTGCACCTCTATCCAAAAAATTACCATTACTCATGATGTCAAGGGTTACTTTGTGTTATGGGGGAAGGCCTTTGAAGAAACATTGGACAAGAGTGGATTTTTCTAGTTTATGGTGAGGACATGAATAAAGTAGGTCAGAGAATCTATCCCATGCTTTGGAAAATGTCTCACTCGGACTCTATCTGAATTACTATATATTGCTTCTTATCTCTTATGTTTTCTTTGGCAAAAAGTACTTCTTCATGAAGGAAAACACAACCTTTTCTCATGTATCAAAAGAGTCGGCCTTCTGTGAGAGAAGCCAAGTGTGACTCTTACCAACTAGAGTGAAAGGAAACACTCATAGCTTAACCTGATCGTTGGTGATGCCCGGATGATGAAAAGTATTACATACTTCATGTATCCGGCGTAGATGCTAGTACGGTAACTCGTGTTCTAACCTGTGGAAGATGGGTAGAAGATTAAACATATTCGGTGGAATCCTAAAATCGCTTGTAAGCGGTGTGAGTCGTATACAAGATGGAGGCCCATCTTACAATGGTGTGTAGAAGTTAGAGAGAGGCTCTTCAGCTTGCACTACTTCGCCAGCCATCTTAAGAGATGGAGGACTAGAAACAGGAGATTATCTAGGTCGACGAACTTTCCTACGTGAGTAAGTTTTATTCTTGCTAATACGAGAAGTGCCTGAACGCAGTATCATACACTTTTAGGAAGACCCCAAAACTATCCTAACATGCGCAAATGATGCAATGTATGCTCAAGCAATCGAAATTTGTTTTTGCTAGTATGGAGTTTTGAAAACTTTGCTTTTGGTCTATATTTTACTATGCCCTGTTCAGAGGAACAGTTGGGTGCGAGACTAGGATGGCTCTACTACATGTCTTAGAAGAGTAGGCAGTCACTTCACCAAGTGGTGTGCTACCAAGAATCTCACTCACGATGAATCTGGGGGAGGGGAGTAAGGAAAGTAGCTGGTCCACCGGAATCTGGTAACTGATTACTCTAAATCCTCGTTGCTAATTTTTTGTCCTTTTCTAGAGGAACGTGAATACTTGGGCTCTAGTTGATTGATTTTAAATAATTTTTTTGGTCTAGGGCTTTCAAGAATCAAGCAATGTCCAAATTACCTACATTGAGTAATGACTTCCCAATGGCTGTTATAGCTCGGGTTTAGCCTTATATGCGAATGTAAATTGCAGTGCGGAAAGTAAATTTCAAAGAATCACGCGTAAGCATGCTTGAACACACAATTATCCTCTTACTTGGGCTTCGAGGAGGTTTAGAATTTACCTCTCAAGTCATGCTTATACGCTGCTTGAGGAGAAGACGACGTTGGTTGGCGCTTGATCTGAGAATCAGGCCCAACCTTTCGAGTTTTACCCTATTTTAAGTTACAATAAAGGCCCACTTAAAAAGCCCACAAGTTGGGTTTTTGACAATTTATACAACTTTGCCTTCAAGGGCTCAAACTTAAAACTAAACTAAAATTATACTAATATAATTAACTAGTTTTAGATTAATCACTTAGATTATTTAGAGTCAAATGGACTTAGAGTGCTGATTACCAAGTTGATTCAAAGTGTGTGAGCTATGATCCACAACTTGCCTCACACATTTGAACATCCCAAGGCAATTAAAACCCTAATCCATTGGTAAGTATGTAACTTAAACCAAGTTTAACTTATGTTCATCATAAGAAATCAATCAAAAACCAATTTTTATCCTTTTTTTTCATTTTTCTTTTTATCACTAACTATTACAAACAAGTTCCACTGTTTTCTCCTACTTTATTACAAAATCTGCCCTCGGAGTACAACTGCTCGTTGCAAATGAACTGAACTACCAAAAAACTGCACACACTTTCTTTGAGGTGGTTGGTCACACCGTCATACGACCGTCGCGGTTGCTTCGGCCCGGCGTGGCTTGACATCTTTTTGTCGGGTTGATCAGCTCCTCTCCAGCTTTGTTGTCCCGCAACCTGATTTGTAAAAAAAGTAAACAGTACTAAGAAACAATATAAATAAAATGAAGAAAAATTGAAAAAAAAAATAGAAATGGAGAGATGAGAATGATGCTCCCTTCTTAGATTCTCAACCAATCACTTTCACTCCTTCAATCCATGACGGTGGTGCCATTTGAAGTTTTTGTAGTGGTGGAAGTATACTTCAAAAGAGTTTAGATTAGATGTTGAGGTTCATCCTAAATTGTTTAGAGTTTGAGTGAGGGAGATATGAAGAAGAAAGGTAGACTCTTGTAGGATTATAATGGTTCTAAGCTAATGAACTTGAAAGCTTTGATTGTTTGATTGAAATGACTTGAAAACATGCATGAAAGGAAGATTGATTAAAACATTGAAATGAAAGCAACAAACAAGATTGAAGATTAAAACAAAGAACAAGTAACAAGTTTGATTGAAATAAAGAAAAGGAAATAACAAGATTGAAATAAAATAAAACAACAAGAAATTAAAAACATGGATTGAAAAAAACAAGATAAGAAAATGATAAGCGCATAAATATTACATTATCCATGCTCAATTTTATATTAGTTAGTTCGTTTAATTTATTCGTTTGATTTAGTTAGTGTATTTTTGGTGGTTTTACAGGAATTGGACTTAACATGATTAAAAGTGTGGAAACTGTCGAGATTCGGGATGTTAGTGGCATGAGTTCCCCTAGTCTGGTTGGGCCTTGTTAAAGCATGTGAGTAAAGACAAGAGGAAATAAAAGAAAATGGAATTTGGGCCTAAAGTTTAGTCTAGGTCCAATAGCCTAAGACTGGACCATGTGTACCAAGCCAATTCTTAGCACTTAAATAGACTAGCCCATATACACTTCCAAAGCCCATATACACTAAGGCCCGTTCCCACCCTAATGCCTAGCTACCGGACCACCGAATCAGTCCTTAAGACTCATTTCCTTCTCCATCGCGAACAAACTCCAAATCCCTCAAATCCCGCCTTTACAAATTCGAACCAAGAGATTAAAAGCCCACATCGCTACCACCGAAGGAGGAAATCTTTAGTTTCCTTCTCCATTCATTCCGGCGAATAGGAAAGAAAAAACCCAAAAACAGAAACTTTCCAAAGAAAAACGAAAAAACTGCCAATCCCATGCCCGAACCAAAGGAGGAAACACAGCAGTAAAGGGGCTGGAGAATCTAGAGAGCAAGGGGAGAACAGTAAACAAACCAATGAAGGAAGGTTCTTGGCTGGAAAAACGCAAAGGAGGAAAGACAGCAGTGAAGGGGCTGGAGAATCTAGAACGCAAGGGAAAAATCAGAAAAGCCAGAAAAGGAGAGAGCAAGGGGAGAGGCAGACGAATTGAGGCCAGCGCTCCAGAATCTAGAATCCAGAAACACAGTAAAGAAAGAAAGACCATAACACCGAACCCAGACTCGCGACAGTATCGGTTTTGTTAATGGCTTTATTTTCTTTTGATATCGCTGTTTCTGCTGCTTTATTTCCCATGTGTAACTAAATTATTTCTAGGGCGTAGATGAAACCTTAGATAGATATGGATGTTTGATATTTGATATTTGGTATTCCTGAATTGTTTTTAATGATTTAATTCTTCTTTGAACTCGTGATTAATATTACTATTATTTCTTTCACCGTTTCTGTGATGCATTTTCGGTAGTTTGAATAGGAGATTATTAATCGAGCTTGGAATAATTGTTAGTATTAAATCATTTGATTGTTTGTGCTGTAAGAAGACAAATAATGCTTTGGGTTTGATCTTTAGCTGAGTAAGAAGATAATTTTGCGAAGAAAGTACAACAAGAATTGTAACGATAATATCATCGAGAAAGCAATTGATTATCATCGATTGCGACTCAAAAATATATAACTGGAATACCAAAGGTTAAGTCGATAGTGTCTATAGAGATTTAAGGTGGATTCGATAGTCCTAGAATTCTCTCCACTTAGCAGACCCCTATTATTTAGTTTATTCATTTCTTAGATCGTAGTTAAATAAAATAGATTTAGTAGTAATTAATTCCAAATTTCTATAAAACAACATTGTCGAATTAGGATAAGTAATATTTTAGTATTCAATTGTCCCTAAACAAAGAATCCACTCGGGATCGACCTGGTTCTTAGCACCTATTACGATAGACCTGCGTTAAACTGCGCAGTATTAGTATAAGTAAAATAAGATTTAATTAGCCTGTTTATTTAGGCCGGTTAATTTCCTACCAAGTTTTTGGCGAATCTGCCGGGGATTGTAGTAGTACAATTGAGTTTTAAAGTTTTATTTATCGTGATTCGTAGTTTAAGTTTAGTCATAGTTATATTATTTCATAGTTTACGTGTCTAATTTTAGTTATTTTTGCAGATAATTAAGCATAGATTTCTTCTTACAAGGGATAGTCGTGACTTTGTTGTGGACGTTGTGAAGTGCTTGCTGTCGTAGATCACCCGTCATAAAGTAGCCCCTCGAAGGCTCACGCCGGAGGTACGTCTTTTTCCTTTGTGGGGTTGAATTTTGTTTTTTCGTGGGTTGTGCTTGTTTTATTGTTTCTTGCATTTAGGAAGGTTAAATCACATTGACCAGCCTTAGGCATCTTGCATTAGGACAGGTTTTAGCCCGCTCACTAGGAAAACCTTTTTTACGCGTGGATCGAGTGACGGTGCTTTTTGCACACGAACTGGGAATCGTGTGATTTGAGTTTAGGAGCAAATATATATTAAACAAGTTTTAAAATTCAATCTGGGTTGTAATTTTTGTTTGGTATTGTTTGTGTGAATTGTCTGCATCTTTTATTAGAGTCTTAGGTTTTAGAAGTAGTTTATGGTAGTAACTCGGTCTGATAACACACCTGTTACACCGTTTGATCCTGAGATTGAACGCACTCTCCTTAGGAGAAGTAGGCATCCCGAATTAGAGGTCCCCGTAACTTTTGTTGGCAATACACCAATTTTTGCTGACATGGAAGGTAATAACAATAACGTGGTTGCCCAAGTACCTAGATCTATTAAGGAATATATATATCCTACTAGGACAACCCGACCATCTTGCATCGTTCCCCCTGCAACCAATGCTAATCACTTTGAGTTGAAGCCCAATCTGCTGGGGCTCCTTCCTAAGTTTAGGGGAATGGAAGAGGAAGACCCATATCTTCATGTGAGGGAATTTGAGGATATTTGTGGGACTATTAAGCTTCAACAATTTAGTGACGAAGCTATAAAATTAAAATTGTTCCCATTTTCTCTTAAAGAAAAAGCCAAGAGTTGGTTTCGGACTCTCCCATCGAATTCCATAACGGGATGGGAAAAGTTATGCATTGTGTTTTTAAAGAACTTTTTCCCTAATCATAAAATTTGCTTTTAGAAATGACTTGTCATCTTTTTGCCAAACTGATGGAGAGTCATTATGGAAGTGTATGGAGAGGTTTAAAGACATGCTCTTGCAGTGTCCTAACCACGGCCTAGAGAGCGGTAGGCTAGTGCAGATTCTCTATGAGGGTCTCGATTTTAATTCTAAGGCTATGATTGAGACCATGAGTCTTGGGGATTTCTGTGATAAGATCAAAAGAAGCGTGGACCTTTTTAGAAGAAGTCTCGAGAAGGTCCAAAGAATGGGAAACTAGTCGTGAGCCTAAGAAGGTGGCTAGTAGTACTACTACACGAAGGGTTTGTTCAGCGTTGACAAGGAATTGACCCTAACGCTTAGCTAGGATGGCGCTTTAATTAGAAGAGTTGAAGCTCTCGAAGCTAGAAAAAGAGACAAAGTCTCTAGCTCCGATTACCAATGTTGAAGTCCCCGGGTGTCTCATTTGTGTGAAAGTCTTGATCACGTTATAGATAATTGCCCTGTGTAAATGCACAAGTCAATGCTTTTAATTCATACCAAAAGCCGGGCAATAATCCTTTTTCTAACATGTATAACCCCGGATGGCGTAACCATCCCAATTTGTCTTGGTCTAAAGGTATACATCGGGGAGGCCCCGGTTAACTCAAACCCAAGTTACCACAAGATGCACCTCAACCACCTAAACTTTCACCTATAGAAGAGGTCATTGCTTAATTAACACAAAACACCATGAAATTCCAGGGACACAACGCAAACAGGTTTATGCAAGCCCCAAACAAACTACTTTCGGGATAATGCTCAAGCCATTAGGAAGATTGAAATCACCATAGGTCAAATTGATAATACTTTGAATGAGAGAGACAAGGGTAGGTTTCCTAGTCAACCAGTGGCTAATCTGAGGAGTCAGTTGGAAATAAGTTCTAACTTAAACCAGGCTCACCAAGAGCAAGCCAAGGCTATCACTGTTCTTAGGAGTGGAAAACGTGTTGATAATAGGGTTGAGATGTCTAAGGACACTAAGGTCAGATCTGATCCTTTAGAGTGTGAGAAGGAGGAAGGTGAGGTGAGTGAATCTAATAGTCATAATACTTCTAGGAAGGGTGTAGAACCTCCTACTGCTGTGGAGACTAACCCTGTGCCATCTTATATACCTAAAGCTCCTTTTCCCTAACGTTTGATTCCGGATAAGAAAGGTTCTAATCTTAATGAAATAATGGAAATGTTTAAATAGGTTCAAATAAATATTCCGTTACTTGATGCTATAAAACAAGTTCCTTCCTATGCCAAGTTTCTTAAAGATTTGTGTACACAAAAACGTAAGTTGAATGTGCACAAGAAAGCTTTCCTAACTGAGCAAGTGAGTTCTATTATCCAAAACCAAACTCCACCTAAGTTTAGAGATCCAGGATGCCCTACTATTTCTTGTGTTATTGGTGATCATATGATTGAGAAAGCATTACTTGATTTAGGAGCTAGCGTTAATTTGTTGCCTTATTCAGTTTATTTACAACTTGGTCTTGGTAAGTTGAAACCTACACCAATTACTCTTCAATTGGCAGATAGGTCTATTAGGATTCCACGTGGTGTTGTTGAGGATGTTTTGATTCAGGTTGTAAATTTTATTTTCCTATTGACTTTGTTGTTCTGGATATACAACCTGTTCAAGATCCTAAACACCATATTCCGGTCATTTTAGGTCGTCCCTTTTTAGCCACTTCTAATGCTATCATTAACTGTCGTAATGGAGTGTTAAAACTTTCTTTTGGTAATATGACTACAGAACTTAATGTGTTTAATGTGGGTCAAGAACCTCCTGAACCTGATGATTTTTGGGACGTTAATCTTATTGATAGTATAGTTCACGAGACTTTCTTGGAGAGTTATTCTAATGACCCTCTTGAGTCTTGTTTAACTAATTCTGGTAGTGGTTGTGATGTAGATGATGTAATTTGTGAAGTTAATGCGTTCTTTGGATGCAACCCCAATTTTAAAACGATCGTGGAGAGCCACAAGAGAGCACCGACTCCATCCGAGTCTACCCCAGTCTCTTCTATAGAGAGTCCTCCTAAGCTAGAGTTGAAACCATTACCTGATACTCTTAAGTATGTTTTTCTGGGACCTGATGATTCTTTGCCGGTTATTATTGCTTCTAATATGGATAATGAACAAGAAGGTAAATTGATTAGGGTTCTTAAAGAGCATAGAGCAGCTTTAGGGTGGAATATTGCTTATATTAATGGTATAAGCCCAACTGATTGTATGCATCATATTCATCTTGAGAAGGATGCTAAACCAACCCGAGTTTTTGAGAGAGGCTTTAATCCTAACATGAAAGAGGTAGTGAGAGCCGAGGTTCTCAAGTTATTAGATGCGGGTATCATTTATCCCATTTTCGATAGTAAATAGGTGAGTCTTGTTCAGGTTGTCCCCAAAAAGTCTGGGCTTACAGTAGTTAAAAATGTGAAGGGCGAGTTAGTTCCCACCCGTATGACTACCGGATGGCGTTTTTGCATTGACTATCGTAAGTTGAATTTGGCCACTAGGAAAGATCACTTTCCTCTTCTGTTTATTGACCAGATGCTCGAGAGGTTAGCCGGTCATAAATACTATTGTTTTCTTGATGGTTATTCCGGTTATTACCAAATATGTATTATCCCTGAGGATCAAGAAAAGACTACTTTTACTTGTCCTTTTGGAACTTTTGCCTATCGTCGTATGCCTTTTGGATTATGTAATGCACTGGTACCTTCCAAATGATGATGCATGCTTAGTATTTTCTGATATGGTAGAAAGGTTTCTTGAGGTATTTATGGATGACTTCTCGTATTTTGGGGATTCTTTTGATGAGGGTTTGCCGTTTAGAATTAGTGTTAATTAGGTGCAAGGAGAATAATCTTGTGTTGAATTGGGAGAAGTGTCATTTTATGGTTCAACGAGGGTATTGTTCTTGGTCATATTGTTTCTAGTAAAGGAATTGAGGTCGATAAGGCCAAGGTTGATGTCATTTCTGGTCTTCCACCACCTAAGACTGTGAAAGATATTCGGTCATTCTTAGGTCATCTTTGGATTTTATAGGCGTTTCATTAAAGACTTTAGTAAGATTTCTCGTCCCTTTATGCAATTTACTTGGTAAGGGCGTAAACTTTTGTCTTTGATAATGATTTTTTTGAAAGCTTTTGAGAAGCTTAAGCATTTATTGACTACCGCTCCTATCATACAACCACCGATTGGGTGAGCCTTTTGAGTTAATGTGTGATCGTCGACTATCTGACTATGGCTGTTTTAGGTCAACGGTTTGACAAGTTGCCCCATGTTATTTATTATGCTAGTCGAACCCTTAATGATGCAGATGAACTACACTACAACCGAGAAAGAGTTGTTAGTTGTTGTGTTTGCTTTAGACAAATTTAGGTCTTACCTCATAGGGTCTAAGGTTGTCGTGTTTTACTTGATCATTCGGCTTTGAAATATCTCCTTACTAAGAAGGATGCTAAAGCGTTTTTGATTCATTGGGGTACTCTTGTTGCAAGAGTTTGATATAGAGATTAGGGATAAGAAAGGTATGAGGAGAACGTGGTGGTTGACCACTTGTCTAGACTTATAGTAGAATCTTCTCTTGATATTTTGCCCGTAAATGAATCTTTTCCGATGAGCAACTTTTGTTATATCACAATCGCCTTGGTATCGGGATATTGTTAATTATCTTGTAACAAAACAGTTTCCCTCTCATTGGAGACAACAGGATAAATCTAAGTTCTTGCGAGGTTAGGAATTTTTTAAGGGATGATCCATACTTGTTTAAGTCATGCCCGACCAGTTGTTAGGAGATGTGTCTCCTCGAGAGTGAGTCTCATAGTATTCTCTCTTTTGCCATGACCATGCATGTGGTGGTCACTTTGGTCCTAAAAAGGCGGCTGCAAGGGTTTTGCGATGTGGTTTTTATTGGCCTACTCTATTTAGGGATGCACATGAGTTTTGTTTGAATTGTGATAGATGCCAGCGTACAGGTAATATTTCCCATAGGAACATGATGCCTCTTTCCCCTATTTTAGTTGTGGAGCTTTTTGATGTATGGGGTGGTATAGACTTCATGGGTCCTTTCCCTCCTTCCTTTGGTTATCTTTATATCCTTGTTGCCGTAGACTATGTTTCTAAGTGGGTTGAGGCGGTGCCATGTAAAACGAATGATCATAAAGTTAAGTAGTTAACTTTTTAAAATATAATATATTTTCTCGTTTTGGTACTCCTCGTGCAATTATAAGTGATAATGGTACTCATTTTACACACCGAGCATTTGAATCTTTAATGAAAAAGTACTCTATTACTCATAAACTTGCTACCCCATATCATCCTCAAACTAGTGGCCAAGTTGAAGTATCTAATAGGGAGATTAAGCAGATTTTAGAAAAGACTGTACGACCCGACCGTAAGGATTGGTCTCAACGTCTTAATGTTTCTCTTTGGGCTTATAGAACTGCTTATAAGACTCTATTGGTATGTCCCCTTATAGGCTTGTGTTTGGAAAGGCATGTCATTTGCACAATAGAATTGGAACATCGTGCTTTTTGGGCCATTAAAACGTTTAACCGATATCGTAAAATTTTGGTTCACAACGTAAACTTGATTGAATGAGTTAGCTGAGTTAAGGAATGAGGCATATGAGAATGCCAAGATTTACAAAGAGCGGACTAAGATTTTTCATGATAAATCTATTCTTCGAAAGTCTTTTGAACCTAATAAAAAAGTCTTGCTATATAATTCTCGTTTGCGTCTTTTTCCTGGTAAGTTACGTTCTAGGTGGACTGGTCCTTTCATTGTTAAAACTGTTTTTCCTCATGGTGTTGTTGAGATAGAAGATCCTACGGATGGTCGTGTGTTTAAGGTAAATGGTCAACGATTGAAACCATACCTTGACGGTTTGGCCGGGCAGGATGTGGAAGAGGTAAGTCTACTTGATCCTATTTATCATGACTGATTGAGTATCCGGCTTGTTGATAAGCCCACATAGCACTGATCAGTTGTGTGAAGCATTCGTCTGCTAGAGACGTTAACTGTAGCGCTTGTGGGAGGCAACCCATGTTTTTAGTATTTCTGGAAATTGCCGTAAAAGCTTTTTGGCAACTTCCCGATTCGTTTTAGCAACTTAAAACCTCTAAAAACTTCATTCATTCTACACTCACAACCCACACTACACCTAAATTCCATCTCTCACCTTTCACTCCCACGTTTCCTGTTTGTCTTAACCATTTTCACAAATCATCACCTCGGAGTGCACCTGCCCCCAAGTGGAGCGCACCTGCGCCCTAAACGCTGTTAGAAAATTCAACTCTGAGCGCACCTGCGCCCAAAACACTGTAACTCCAAAAAAAAAAAAACAAACAATCAAAGCGCACCTGCGCCCAAGTGGAGCGCACCCACGCCCTGACCTCTGTGGACACGAAAATTTCCAGTTTTCTAGGGACTGGTCAGGTCGAACCCCACTGAACTAAGCGAAGACAACCAAAAAGAGTTCGGTGAACAGGATGGAGCAATGAATATGGCCATAATAGTTGGGAATTTATTTTCCATTTTATTGTTCGCATTTGCTTATTCTATATGCATGTTTTTATTTGTGGATGGCTGCGACACTAAGCCCAACAGTTGTGTGAAGCATTAGATGCGCTAGAGGCGTTAAGCGTAAGCAGAAGGCCAGGGGAGGCAACCCATGTTTTTATTTTTGAGTCATGTGTACCTTTTCATATCTCATGCATTCCACTTTAGCACCTTTTCTCCGTGTTTTGGAGAGGTGTAACTCTATGGAATGAGATATGTGCCACCGGTTAGTCGTCATAGTAAATTGGTTCCTTTTTCTATTTTATCGATATTATATCTTTAGTGAGGTACTAATTTCTCAGGTGACTCGAGTTTTATTTTTAGTTCATGGAGCTATTGGTAACTTCTTTCCTTATTCTTTTACTTGTCCATGTTATTAATTTTTGGAATTAAGCATATCTGTCAACATTGAGGACAATGTCTAAACTAAGTTTGGGGGTGGGAACAAAATGTTTTGTTTAGTGAAAAATAAAACTTATGTATACTATGCACTTAGGGGGTAGTGGTATTGTTTCCTTTTCTATGATGATTATAGTCTAGAAATCTCAGTTAGCATTAGAATTAAGAGTAGTTATTAAGAAACTTAGGTTAAGATATAGGTAATAGTCTCTGCATCTTTTCCTAAATGTCTTGCATGAACGTTATATTTGTAGTTGGCAGTACTTTTCTGAGACCTAGGTTAGAGTGCTTAATTTTACATATCCAGTGAGAATCTAGCCTAAAAGCCTCATATGAGTTGATATCTGAGTGATGACACAAGGGAGAAGTTAATTCCGAGTAGAGAAAACACACATCCACTTGCTTGATCACCATACCATATCCTAAAAGAGAATTTAGGCAATCTTTGGATCAATATAGCCAGAAATTCAAACCTAAAGAATTTTTTTTTTTTCGCTAGTCGCCCCACTGAGCCTTTCATTAGTTTTTTCATAAACCACAAATTCCTTACCCTATATAAAAAATAAACAAATAAATAAAAATAGCCTACCCATTTGATAAGTTTGAGAAATAGGATGAAATGAAGAAAAGAAATGAGAAAGACCTGTGGAAAATCAAGAATTTGTTAGTTGCTTCAAAAGAAAAATAAAGAAAAGAAAGTTTCCATCCAAAGAAAAGAAAAATGAATTGAAATAAAATAAAAAAGTTAGAACTCCAAAAATAGAATCAAAGGAGTCAAAAAGCCAAAACAAAAGGGCTAAGGATGGAAACAAAGTGTAGAAGCAAAATAAGAACAAGACTTTCTCTAGTTACGGAATTTGAAGACCTTATTTTCTCAACTTGTCTATTTTGTTTATCCATTCCATTCATTCTTAAACTATCACCTAAGCCATACATAACACCTAATAAAGACCTTTAGCTCAATTAGGAATATGTTAGTGTGATAGTAAGTGGCAGATGTGTTTGATCGACCTCGGCTCCTTTGGATGTCATTGAGATTGAGAGGAAAAAAAGTGTGCTCACCGCTTGGAATCGGAGTGAGCGAAACCTGAGTGGAAAAAATCAGTATTTTTTGTCTTGACATATTTGTGAGGACCTACTTAGGGACGCTTATTCAAGTTTCGAAAACGGACTTGCCACTGCATTTCATAGTTTTGTTCATTGCATGTATGTTTATTTGTAGATGATTTGATTATTATGCATATGTTAACTTAGGCTTTAAAATGAGTATTCTTTATTCCTTGCTAGTGAGAAGTATGAATATCTGAGATAAATTAAGGAAACATTACTGTTATTTCTTAGTCATTATAGTATAGATGAAGTTTGTGAGTATCTTCTCTCGAAAACTCTCCGCGAGACTAAACTTCGTCCACTAGGGTAAACCTAGGGGTTTAAAAGGCTTGTTGCACATACTAAGTGTAATCGTGATTCCTACGAAAATGAGTTAATATTTTTAATTTTTGTTATTAGTTTAGATTTAGTTTTGCTTGAGGACTAGCAAAATGTAAGTTTGGGGGTATTTGATAAGCGCATAAATATTACATTATCCATGCTCAATTTTATATTAGTTAGTTCGTTTAATTTATTCGTTTGATTTAGTTAGTGTATTTTTGGTGGTTTTACAAGAATTGGACTTAACATGATTAAAAGTGTGGAAACTGTCGAGATTAGGATGTCAGTGGCATGAGTTCCCCTAGTCTGGTTGGGCCTTGTTAAAGCATGTGAGTAAAGACAAGAGGAAATAAAAGAAAATGGAATTTGGGCCTAAAGTTTAGTCTAGGTCCAATAGCCTAAGACTGGACCATGTGTACCAAGCCAATTCTTAGCACTTAAATAGACCAACCCATATACACTTCCAAAGCCCATATACACTAAGGCCCATTCCCACCCTAATGCCTAGCTACCGGACCACCGAATCAGTCCTTAAGACTCATTTCCTTCTCCATCGCAAACAAACTCCAAATCCCTCAAATCCCGCCTTTACAAATTCGAACCAAGAGATTAAAAGCCCACATCGCTACCACCGAAGGAGGAAATCTTTAGTTTCCTTCTCCATTCATTCCGGCGAATAGGAAAGAAAAAACCCAAAAACAGAAACTTTCCAAAGAAAAACGAAAAAACTGCCAATCCCATGCCCGAACCAAAGGAGGAAACACAGCAGTAAAGGGGCTGGAGAATCTAGAGAGCAAGGGGAGAACAGTAAACAAACCAGTGAAGGAAGGCTCTTGGCTAGAAAAACGCAAAGGAGGAAAGACACCAGTGAAGGGGCTGGAGAATCTAGAACGCAAGGGAAAAATCAGAAAAGCCAGAAAAGGAGAGAGCAAGGGGAGAGGCAGACGAATTGAGGCCAACGCTCCAGAATCCGGAATCCAGAAATGCAGTAAAGAAAGAAAGACCAGAACACCGAACCCGGACTTCATGACAAGTGATCGGTTTTGTTAATGGCTTTATTTTCTTTTGATATCGCTGTTTCTGCTGCTTTATTTCCCATGTGTAACTAAATTATTTCTAGGGCGTAGATGAAACCTTAGATAGATATGGATGTTTGATATTTGATATTTGGTATTCCTGAATTGTTTTTAATGATTTAATTCTTCTTTGAACTCGTGATTAATATTACTATTATTTCTTTCACCGTTTCTGTGATGCATTTTCGGTAGTTTGAATAGGAGATTATTAATCGAGCTTGGAATAATTGTTAGTATTAAATCGTTTGATTGTTTGTGCTGTAAGAAGACAAATATTGCTTTGGGTTTGATCTTTAGCAGAGTAAGAAGATAATTTTGCGAAGAAAGTACAACAAGAATTGTAACGATAATATCATCGAGAAAGCAATTGATTATCATTGATTGCTACTCAGAAATATATAATTGGAATATCAAAGGTTAAGTCGATAGTGTCTATAGAGATTTAAGGTGGATTCGATAGTCCTAGAATTCTCTCCACTTAGCAGACCCCTATTATTTAGTTTATTCATTTCTTAGATCGTAGTTAAATAAAATAGATTTAGTAGTAATTAATTCCAAATTTCTATAAAATAACATTGTCGAATTAGGATAAGTAATATTTTAGTATTCAATTGTCCCTAAACAGCAATCCCTGTGGGATCGACCTCGTTCTTGCGCACCTATTACGATAGACCTCGTGCGCTTGCGAGTATTAGTATAAGTAAAATAAGATTTAATTAGCCTGTTTATTTAGGCCGGTTAATTTCCTACCAGAAAATAAACAAAGCAAATGGTTTGGATCCTAAGACAATGGATGAGTTCTCTCTCCCTTGCTTTTTGTGTATATACCCCTACTTTTGTCATTTGCATATTTGCCTTTCTCCATTACAAAGTAGACACCTCACCCTTTCACTTTTGCTTTTGCTTTTTGGTGCATTCTTGACCAAGGTAGGTTTAGGGATAAAGTCTCTGTAATTTGAGATAAGGGCCTCCATCATTAGTCTTCTGATTTGAGGACTTTGACCCGTTGACTTTGACTTTTTCAGCACTTTTCCACAGCAGCTATTGGTCTTCCTAATAAGCGTGATTAATGCTCCTTTCAGTGCTAAGACGCAGCTTTTATAATAAGTGGTCTGAAATACTCCTTAACCTGAAAAAGACAGTAAAAACAATGAGTTGTCGTTTCGTTAAGCATAAGAGGGATTTTAATGTAGCAATATACGGGTAATAAAACGCACATTTGGGAGCTGATCATCAAGCACACAAGGAGGATCACATGTAGCCACACTTCCAAGTCGCTGATGACCAGTTCATATAGGTTAAGCGGCCTCATCAGCACCCCAAATGTCCTTCTCTCAGAATGTCCGCATCCAAAACATCAAGCTTCCAGAATGCTAACTCTAGCTAGCACCCCAACGGCTAGTAACGTATGTTGCAGCTGGCATCATCAAGACTAGAGCTTCAGCTGCGCTTGCCATTACTACACCGCAGGACGCCTTCATGGTTCATTAAATGTCATCAAGTCCAGAACTTGACCTGACGCGAGAGAGGAGGAGGCGCAGTCACCTTTGCCTATATAAAGAAGATGAGGAACTACGTCTGACCTGATTCAAGTCTCCCCCCAGCAGAGGGAACTTGATACATAGGCAGTTTATCCAAACGAACTCGATCATTTCAATCCATCAAACCCTTTCTCCCCAAATATTGTCTACATTATTAAGGTTAACCAAAAATAACCTTTACATTGGCGCCGTCTGTGGCTCCATTTCTTGAGTTCACAAGCCTTCAAACAAAAAACCCTTGAACAAAATTTCAAGCCCACAAAGCATGGAAATCCTCCAGGATCAACTGAGGAGTATGGCCACCCAGATGGAAGCCATGAACGGTAGCATCACCCTGGTCCAGCAGGAGAACGCAGCACAAAAAACCTAGGTCGAGTCCCTGAACCCGAATGGAATCACCGCTGAGGATGGAATTAACGAGGTTAACCAACAAATCAATAGCCTCTCCCAGCGGATCGAACAAAGCACCGACAAAAAGGACACCACTCAGGTCGTTCAGAAGATGTTAAAGACGTATCGAGCGTGATGGCAGGACGTGCCCTGGTCAGCATGTGGCTCGCTACATTCAAAGCCTAACACTCTACAGTGCACAGGAGTTCGACCACCTACAGTGCCACTTGTTTCTAGCAAGCTTCAAAGAAGGAGCTCTCGATTGGTTCTACTCGCTGGGACTGAACTTAATCGACAACTTCAAAAAACTAACTGACCAGTTCGCCAGCTAGTTCATCCACAACAGACGTAAGAAAGTCGACCTCAATTCACTCTTCCAATTGTCTCAGAAGAGTGACGAACCAATTCGTACCTTCTTGGGGCGTTTCAAGACAGAGCTACTGTCCATGGAGAGTGGCCTCAAGGAGTCGTTCGCCACAGTGGCCTTCACCAACGCGATCAGAACACTGATCTATCCAGGTCGCTCATGAAGGAACACCCTGAAACACTGGCTGAATTGTACGCACATGTAGAGAAGTATATCAAGCTTGTAGAAGGCCTCGAAAAAGAAAGACTGAAGGACGCAGGAGAGGTCGCTGGGATCTAAGATATCGCCCAATCTTCTAAGAAGCGACCCAGGCAACAAGGTCAGCAGACCAGCACTCGAACCCAAACCAAAAGAGAGTTTGCTGTGCTTACAAGATCTCCAGGTTACGTACTGGCAAATATAAAAAAAAATAGCCTATTATCGACCTGAAGTAAAACGGCCAGAAGACACACTAGGAAAGCCATACTGCGCTTTCCATAGAGCAAATTGCTATGAGACCAATGAATGTCGGGGGCTCAAGCACTACCTTCAAGACCTCATTGAGGCATGGCACATCAAGCATTATACTAATATTGCCGATAGCGTCCTGCGCCACAAGCTCAAGGCTCGCAGAGAGCAAAGCTGAACTCCACCACGCAACCACAATAGAGATTGCTCCCACGCTCGAGGATGCTCAATGTACTGATCTCATCATGAGTGCAGCCAGCCCTCATCTGACAGAGATAACAATAGAACGATCAACATGATCACCTTCTAGGACGACTCTGTCATGTCTACAAGGGAGAAAAGGAGACGGGTAGGCACCTTACAAGAAGTCTACTAGTTCTCCTCACAAGCGGCTCTGCCCCACACGTAACTTGCCGCAACTCAGGAGAAATCACCTTCATTGAGGCCGACCTCAACAAGGTGTGCCTCCCTTATAACGATGCTCTGGTTGTCCATGTCAAAATCAGCGACTGGATAATAAAGCGCGTCCTCATCGACCTAGGCAACTCATGTGATATTCTGTTCTACCAGACTGTCAAGGAGATGAACCTGCCCAAGTCGGTTATGATTAATCTAATAACCCCCCTCTATGGCTTCAATGGATCTCAAGCTGACCCAATTGGAGACATAATTCTACATGTCTTAGTCGGGTCACACAAAGATAAAGTCAACATCAACACGCATTTCAGCGTTCTGGGTGTCAACTCGTCTTATACTGCTATTTTAGGATGCCATTGGATCCACAAGATGCAAGCAGTGCCATCAACACTCTATCAAATTTTACGCTTCCCTAGCCCCAGGGGCATGATGGAGCTCGGAAGGAACCAGCTCGATGCCCACAATTGCAACCAGTCTCAGTCAACAAGCCTGTTAGGGCTTCACTCAAACACAAGGGAGAGATCGCCAAAACCAAACTGGCAGAAGACTTCATCTCTGAGGTCAAAACCTTGACCAAGACCCCCTGAAGCGAACTCACAAAGGAAAACACTAGGGTCTCGGTAAAAAACGTCCCTCCAGAAGCCTAGACCCAGAGGTCGCCCCACCACTTCAAGTCAAGGAGACACTGCAAGATACCAAGACCCCAGAGGTCACTCAGGCCACTGAGGCGGCTGCTCAGACCGAGCTGAAGGAAAAGGTTAACCTAGGAACTGAGGATGACCCCAAGTTCGTTTATGTAGGAGCTAACCTTGATCCTACTCACAAGGCACAACTTGTAAGCTTTTTATCATTAAATAAAGATGTTTTTGCTTGGTTGTACATCGATGTGCCTGGAATTGATCCCAATATTGCATGCCATAAGTTAAATGTTAACCCAAATGCTAAACTAGTTCGCCAACGACCTCGAAAGTTATCTCTTAGATTCCAAAAAGTAATCAATGAAGAGGTCAAAAATCTAAAAAAAGTTGGCTTCATTAGGAAGGTCGATTACACTGAATGGGTCGCTAACATAGTAGCAGTCCCAAAAAAGAATGGCACAGTTCGCCTTTGTGTGGACTTTACCAACCTAAATCAGGAAACTCCTAAGGATAGCTTCCCCTTACCAAGAATTGACCGACTAGTGCACCAGACATGTGGCCACGAGCTCTTGTCATTCATGGATGCCTACAGTGGCTACAACCAAATCCCACTAGCAGAAGAAGATCAAAAGAAAACCTCATTTGTAACAAAGCAAGGAATTTAATGTTACAACGTCCTCCCGTTCGGCTTCAAGAACGCTGGAGCGACCTACCAGTGACTCGTCACCGATATGTTCCAGAACATGTTAGGTGACAACATGGAAGTCTACATAGACGACATGGTCGTCAAAAGCAAGAAAGCTGAAGATCACTTAGATCATCTCACACAAGCATTCTCTAGACTTCGACAAACTCAGATGAAACTTAACCCTAAGAAATGTCTCTTTGGAGCGTCCTCTGGGAAATTTCTGGGGTATCAGGTCTCACAATGGGGATAGAAGCTAACCCAGATCAAATTCGAGTGTTCTTGAACATGCCCGACCTAAACACAAAGAAGCATATACAGAAACTGTCAGGAATGGTGGCAGCTCTAAACCGATTCATATCAAGAGCATCAGACAAATGCCGACTTTTTTTACAAATCCATAAGAAGGGTGAACAGTTACCATGGAATGAGCAATGCCACCAAGCGTTCTCTACTCTCAAGGACTATTTGACAACACCACCGGTGATGGCAAAACCGATTGATGGTGAAACATTGGGGCTGCACTTAGTAGTGTCTGACTTTGCTATCAGTTCAGTTCTTTTCAAAGAAGAACAGAACGCAGAGAAGCCGATCTACTTCACAAGCAAGACATTATTGCCAGCTGAGAAGAACTACTCCCACATTGAAAAGGGAGTACTAGCACTACTCTAACCAGCAAGAAAATTCAGGCCCTACTTCCAAGCACATCCAATCAAAGTGCTCACCGACCTGCTACTAAAGAAGATCCTTCTTAAAGCCAATAAGACAACTAGCATAACAGTATGGGCAGAAGAACTCAGTGAACAACACATTAAGTTCACCCCAAGAACCTCTCAGAAGGGTCAGGTCGTTGCTGATTTCTTAACAGATTTCCCAGTTGACAACCTGAACTGGGAACCAGAGGACAGCACCCCAACTACTAAAAAACACGACTCGTCGGTATAGTCACTCTACGTAGATAGAGCTAGCAATCCAGGTGGAAGCAGAGTCGGAGTAGTCCTAGGGTCACCAGATGGCTCTATGGTGGAAAAATCAGTTCACATTGATTTCACAACCTCCAACAATGAAGCTGAGGATGAAGCCCTGATCATGGGATTTCGTATGGCATTAGAACTCAATGTTCAAGAGCTCAAGGTCTTCAGCGATTCACAACTGGTCATTCGCCAGGTCGCCAATGAGTATACCACCAATGAATGTAACATTTCTAAATACCTTCAAGTTGTAAACCAATTACTACTTTCTTTTAAGAAAGTCACCATACACCATTTCCTATGGGAAGAGAATCGCCACACTGACAGCTTGGTGTACCTCGTGACCCAAACACTGAACTGTGACCCTAGGAAACTACTCATCAAAGTAGTTGATAGACATGCTTACCAAAATGAGCACGTCCTAGAAATTACAGACCTATGCCCACTGACACTCAAATGAGTCAAACATAGATGCAACCTATCATAGAGTATATCCAGTTAGGCAAGACACTAACAAATCGAACCAAGGCCAGACAGGCTCAATACCAATCAGGTCGCTACTACCTAGTAAATGGCAAACTTTTTAGAAAGTCCGCGGAGGACCCCATCTGAGGTGTATAAGCCTAGAACAGGGTCAGATGATTTTCGTAGAGATCTATGAGGGAGAATGCGGAAACCACGTAGGAGGTCGCTCTTTGCCTCACAAAGCGATCTCACAAGGATACTTCTGGCCAACAATGCAGATCGATGCAAAGAAGTATGTACTGAATGCATTAAGTGCCAAACATTTGGCCACAATATCATCCAGCCAGCTCGCGAACTCATCAACATTGCCAGCCCTTGGCCATTTCACATGTGGGGTTTGGACATCATGGGTCCCTTCATTCCACAGAAAAGCACAGGCTTCTGGTTTATCCTAGCTGAAACATATTACTTCACCAAATGGGTGGAAGCGATTCCCTTGGCTCATGTCAAAGAATCTAATGTCAGAAACTTCATTTGGACTAACATCATCACCAGATTTGGCTTACCCCACACATTGGTGATGGACAATGGCTCCCAGTTCAAGGGAAAAACAGTCAAGGAATTTTTGGCTAAGTGGAAGATTGTTCACACGTTCTCCACCGCCCCCCCCCAATATGCTCAAAGCAACGGTCAACCAGAAGCCAGCAACAAGGCAATCCTAGAGAACTTAAAGAAGAAGATTGAAAAGAACAGGAGCCAATGGCCAATGCAGCTAGAAAACATCCTATGGGCTCATAGAACGACAGCTCCTTCCAGTACAGGCGAGTCACCATTCTCACTATGTTACGGTACTGAGGTCGTCATTCCTACTGAGCTAACAGTTACAATGACTCGATCTGAGATCGTCGAATCTGGTCAGAACGATTCCATTCTTGCCCGAGAGGTCGACTTACTAGAAGAAAGACACGACCTAGTAGCCATTCGAATGGCATCCTACCACCAAACTCTGAGGAAGACATACAACAAGCGAGTAAACCCTCGAAGCTTCCAACCGGGGGACCTCGTCTTGAAAAAGACTAAGGATGATGCGAAACTGGTACCAACATGGGAAGGCCCTTACATAGTGGAACGAGTCGTTGGCAATGGAGCATATTGGATCAAAACCCAAGACGGACAGGCATTACCACGTCCGTGGAATAATTTCTTGTTAAAGAAATTTTATCAATAAAAGATTCTATTTGTATGAGTTCTTACTCTTAACACTATACGCATAGTTTTTGTTTGCACCAAAACACAGCAGTCTCTCAATGTTAACAAACAAACACGCAGCTTGCTATTCAAGAGCATCCAAAACACGTACCTGAACTAAAATGCTCTCCAGAGCTTAAACGTTCTCCATAATAAAACGCTTACTCAAGTTGAAATGCTCAGGTTTCATAGCTCCAAGACTTCTCACTAAGTTGAGGACCTAGAACTCTAGGATCAACTTAGCGCAGAACGCTCTCTAAGAGCCACACGATTACTTGAACTTAAACGCTCTCTAGAGCTTAAACGTTCAACACAATAAAATGCTTACTCGAGCTTAGGGCTACATAGCTCACATGCTACTTAGCCTTAACACTTCTCACTAGTTGGAAATCTACAACTATAGGGTCAACTCAGTGCAGAACGCTATCTAAGAGCAAAATGCTCAAGCAAACTAAAACGCTCTCCTGAACTAAAACGTTCTCTACGATTAAACACTCACTCAAGCTCAGGGCTACATAACTCACACACTTCTCACTAGTTGGGTACCTACACTTCTAGGACTAACTTAGTGCATAACATTTTCTAAAAGTAAACACGCTCACTCGAGCCCTAAACGCTCTCTAGAGTCAAAACGCTCTTCGTAGCAGTATGATCAATCGAGCCCAAATACTTCAATGCATCCTAAGTCTTCTTAGACGACAGGACATACATCTCCAGGTCAAATTCCTACGGAGATGTCAAAACAACATGTAACAAGCATTCAGATAAAATTAAGCTAATACTTCGAAGCAAACATGCATTTCATAAGTGCAAAAGACGAACTACCTGAACATAGCAGTATTAGCTTGAAGTACTTGAACATACATAGGAAACCAGTTTTTTAAAATTACCAAACTTCCACTTATGTGGAAACCAATTCGTTCAGTGATATGATATTGATTCAGTGATGGTAATTCGTCTACGACTAACGGGATTGAAGATTCTCTTAGAGAATTCAATCGGTGTGAATTATAAAGTATGTTGCTATGCAGATGGAACAATTTCTTTCTTGAGTATTCTATTGATTAAGTTATACCAATAAGTGCTCTAGCCATTTTCAGTTTTGTTGGTAGTAACTTGTTCATTCCATGGGACATCTAATTACATAAGGATGGAGTTTCCTATATACGTAATATTGTGAACCCTTCCTAGTTAACAATTTGTACGCATGGGAGATGCAATCCAACTAGGAAGGTGGGTGATGAAGAAGCTACCACTTTCTGTCTCTTCTATCATAAGGTCAAGTTCATGGTTAAAGTCATTTCTTTTGGGGAATATTTCTACCACCTTCAGAGATGGATCGACTTACCAGCTCTTTGAATATCTTCGAACTGTACTAGGGTTGGTTGTTCGACCACTTCCAAACCAGATGACAGCTTGGTTTCTATTCATCGATTGGTGGGGGATGCCTGAAGTCCAGCCACACCCAGATAGTATATCTATATCACCTGCAATTGTTGAATGGTGACTTGTCAACGATGACAAATTAGCTCAAGGTATATATACAAAGGCTCAAGGTAGTTTGCTAGTCTTGTTACAATGGCAGTGGTCGTTCGGCCACTTCCAATCTTAGAGACGTCTTCACGTCAATGTTCGGTGGGGGACTTGTGGAGTCCAGCCACACCTATATGATACATCAATCTGGTAAAAGTGACTCATCAGCCATCGAGGGATTTTTGTTTTGGTAGGCAAGCGGGGTTTTTAACGAGGTCCCCTACCCCTTCATTAATGAAAAAATAGTAACTAGGCTCTTTACAATCTCACATACTCTATGGTAATGGCATCCTCATATACAATCTTCCTAATATCCTCTGAGAATGAACTAGGGATTATATCAACATTTCTCACATTGGGTACATTATTAGCTAACGCATCAGCCAATTTATTTTCTTACCTATATACATGAATTATATTAAACTGCTCCAAGTGTCTCACCAGCTCTTTAATGCTCCGGATTAGCTTCTTTGCTTGCCATGGGTATTGCCGTTTTGTGTTCAAGAATGAGACGACATTCATTGAGTCTGTTCTTGCTTCAATCCGCTGAATACCTTGATGCCTTGTCATTTCCAGACCTTTTTCTAATCCTTGTAATTCAATCATAGCAATGCTGCCATACATTGACTTTCCTTTTCTTGCCGCGATCACTTCTCCTTTCTCAGTTCGAATAACCGCAACCCATCCTCCCAAGTCTCCTTGCAAAGTCCCATCTGTGTTTAAGACATGTAAAGGTGGTTCAGTTTTCTCCCATATGCATTTCGTTATTACTGTTTCCCTTTCTTCAATCCTCACATTCCAGGTGCTGCTAAGAAACTCCAGCTCCCTCCTCGGCTCCATAGCTACTCTTAATGACTGCAATTTAATTCTCGCATCATTAAAGATCAAGTTCGCAACTTGTTCTGCTGTATTCTGTTTGTTCTCGAAAATTCTCCCATTTCGCTCCCTCCAAATCTAGTAGATCATCCCATTCCACACCATCTTCATTGCATCTTGTTTAAACCCCTTCCCTTTCATTATTTGTATAACCCAGTCCAACTCATCCATCCATGTGGCTGCCCTTCCTCTGCTGTATCCAGTTTGGTGTAGCAATTTTGCCCATATGAATTGGCTATAACTGCATTCGAAGAACAGATGCTCTTCATTCTCCACTTCTCGCCCGTATACACAAATCTGATTATACCTTCCCCCATTCTCGCATCTTGCTGAGTGTTTTGAGAGCTCCTTGTACTACCATCCAACTGATGAATGAGTGTCTCGGTACCCGATTAGCATACCATACCAGCTGGTGCCAATTGGTTTTTGATTTTGTATTTCTAACATGATGGTTGTCACACCCCGAATTTCGACAGAATTCGGAAAAACAATATTTGTTCCCGACTCTTCGATTTTCAAGGTGTGACGCACTCTCAACTTCCAAAAATCCATAAACAGTTTAAATATGCGGATAATTAAAAACCAATAAAAATTTTAACTTAAACAAAAGTCCTCTTCATTACAAAAATTCACCAATAAGATTAGGTTACAAATCTCTTTTCAATAACTCTTTATTTAAAATTACAAATGAAAATACAAATAACATTGTCTCAACTGAAAATCTATATCACCTCAAGGGAAAACAAAACCTATCTTGAAATACGACGCTAACGCAAACCACAAGTAGCAACCAACCTTCTTCAACACTAAACCTGTCAAGACTTATCAACTATGTTCATTTAATGAACACACCCAATAAGCAAACAAGCAAATCGGGTCAGCATTATAAAAATATTGGTGTGAGTAGCTCTAAAATACAACATACACTTATACATATACTATACATACACAATCCATAAGGCAGTTAGTTCCTCCAACCGAGGCGCCTTAACATCCAACGAATAATGCAACATTCTTAACTACAATAAGTAAGGCAGGTAGTTCCTCTACTGAGGTGCCTTAACTTCCCATTAACCACACAACAAACCATACATATAATAAAAAGACATTTAGTTCCTCCACGAGGTGCCTTAGGTTCTAACTAAACTAATAACCCGCCAAGCATATTCTATACTTACCGCATTTCATGCTCAATTACAGAGTGGGTTGTCTCTGCACAAGTAATTAGTTTGACCCACCCTTCTGCAAAACCATATACAATCATCTATCTAAAGATATATCATTAACCAACATATTACCATAATTATATTAATTAAGGCTTTCTTTACGTGTCCCTAAAATCACATCGTATCTATGTCTTACCTAGTTTCCTTGGCTACCACAATCGCTTCCCAACGAACACATGTACATCCACATGCCTCCCCTCACATAATGAACCACTTCGTGCGTAACTACCCTGAGCGGGATGTCGCACACCAGGTAACCCTCACACGAAAGTCATTATGTAAGTACTGCCACTATTCGGCATAAAATATCGCGCGTCTCGTTCTAATTTTGCGAACGGAATAATCAAGGCACCATTCGGCTACGCCAGAAGGGCCAATCACATTACTTACGCCAGAAGGGCCGTTCAGATTCACTGAAACGCCCGAAGGGCCAATCATATCACATACGCCTATCACAAGGGCCAAATCACATGAGTTGTGGTAACTAGATTCTAGGATTTTCGTTACGTAATTTATTCAAGTGTCATACATTTATATCTCAGAATAATTCTTATTCTATCTCATGCCAGTATACTTAATTGTACTGAAGCTCAACGTTTCTCGTTATAATACAATCCACACTATCACGTGCCAATACTATTCATTGCACGATATCCAAATATCTCTATATCAAATCTCGAAACTTATTATTTCAGGTGCCAATTATATATTGCACTACACCATATGGAATATCTCAAGCCTTCATAAATACTACAATTCATTTAAGTATATTATTTGAAACTACGGCCTCCAAGCTTCGATAGTTCCAAATTTTGATCTCGACGTCCCCCGACATCAACCAAATCAAAATAAAAACTGCCCACACAACAACAGTATCACAGTTCGACAGTTCAACCACCAAATAGCACAATACCACAGTTTAAATAAAAACCACACCACCACAGTATCACAGTTCGACAGTTCCATTAAGAATTTCAACAGTTTCAATAAAAACTAAAAGATATCGACAGAAATAAATAATTATAAAAACTGGTCAGAAACACTCGACAGTAAATATTTTTATCCGTAGACGTAAAACTCTAGTTTCGATAAAAAGAAAAAAAAACATAACTACTCACTTAATCAAAAGCTCCACGAATCTCTCCTAGTCCGAATCGTCGCGCTCCACCCTCTAGCAAACGAGTCGCCTCCATTTTTTTTTTATATTTTTTTTATCTCCAAAACCCTATTCTCTAGAAAAATATGTATATATACTCGGGTTTGAAACCTAAGCCCAACACAGACTCGGGCCCAGAAATTTGGCCCACATATCCCAAATCCAATTCAACGAATTTTAAATAAATAATTAAATTAATTAATTAATTAATAAATAAATACGTATTTTAAATATGGGCGTTACAATGGTAGGTGTATTTCATGTTATAATTCCCTCGATCTGAGACAGACCATATAACTTTGTCTTCTCCCCCTGTTATATCCACCACTTCTTCCATTTTCATCACTATATCAGGCATGTGTCTTTTAATAGGTTGCGGTACTTTCCACTCTTCATTCTTTATGAATTTTGATACTTTTGCATTCATTTTACCTGTGGAGTCATATAATAGATTATGCGGAAACAATCCTTTGAGAATCCCAGCTGGATGCCAAGGGTCTAACCATAACCTTATATTTTGTCCGTCTCCTATTTGGTGCATCACAATACCCTTTCCTTTCGTTCTGTTTTTTAGTCTTCCCCTCAAACTGCAAGAGCAGTCCATAGGTATAGACATATGCCAGAAGTCCTTCCTTTTTATGAGATTCTTCTTGACCCATTGTACCCATAATGTCTTCTTGTTGCTAACCACATTCTAGAGGTGCCTTAAGTTAGCTGCTACATTCACTGCTGCAATGTCTCGCACTCCCAATCCCCTTTCTTTAAAAGGATGGCAGACCCTTTCCCATGATATCAATGCATGATATGTAGCACAATCAGGTCCAGTCCAAAGGAAGTTCATGCATAACCTATTAATATCCTCGATGATACTTTGTGGTAGCATAAAACATGAAGCCCAATAATACTTAATTATGTTGTTCAATACTGCCTTAACTAGCTGTAACCTTCCCACATAAGATAAAGATTTACCTTTCCATGATTGTATTCTGGTGGCCACTTTAGAAATTAAAGGTGCACAATCAATGGAAGTTAATCTTGTTGTAATGAGTGGCAGCCCGAGATATTTCACAGGGAGTGTCCCTTTCTGAAACTGAATAACACTTTGAATATCATCACATCTATTGTTCTCCAGGCCTGCAAAAAAGAGTTAACTCTTTTTTATGTTTACTTTTAATCCCGTGCACTTGTTAAAGATCTCCAATGTATTTCTCAAAGAAGCAGCTATTCCCAAGTCCCCATGCATGAATGCTATCAGATCATCGACAAAGGATAAGTGAGTGATGATAGGGTCATGACATCTGTAATGCAGCTTGAAAGATCCATCTCGTACAATTTGCATCATTAGTTCATGAAACAAGTCCATAACTAATACAAACAGATATGGGGACATAGGGTCACCTTGCCGGATTCCGATCCTCTCTTGCTCTTGAAATATCCATAGGGGCCCCATTTATCATGATAGAGAATACTGGGGTTTCAATGCACAACTTGATCCTCCCAATGAATTTAGCAGGCACTCCAATTCTTTGCAGAGAGAATAGAACTACTTCCCATCTCAGAGAGTCATAAGCCATCGAGGGATTTAACACTTGATTAGTTTAAAGTCGAGCTTCATCTTTCGGTTGGTATCAATTCTTCAGAGTAAAAGTATCGAGTTGATCTACTAGAGGAAGCCTGGTTCAGTGTCTTCGTTTGTGAACAATTCCTGCATGTGGTGACGTTAGAATATGGAGTGGAAATGGAAGTAAGCCTTTCCTAACCTCAAGGTTTGTACAACCTGGTGATGAAGGTGGCATCTGCTGAAGAAACTTGCCAAGCTTCTCTTAAGTTTATTGTGAAATCTTGTTTTGTACAGTGTTCTTGCTTCAACTAGGAATGGTTGTTTAGTTAATATGGATATGGACAATTTTCATGTATAAGAGTTGATTGAGTGGTACTACCACACAGGGGGGGTGGTTGCTAGACCACTGCCTATCCTGCGGCAACTCAAGTTCTATTCAGTGTTTGGTGGGGGATTGGTGCAGTCCAGACACGTGATATTTTCCTAATTGGGGTAAGTTGAGATAAGTTTTGGTATTTTGGTCATAACTTTGGCTACGGTTGTCAGAATCACGCGTGTGACCCCAATTTCGAAAGATCTCGACGGCGTGCACGCTGTCACCATGTAGCTATGCTCTGTGGTTGCCATTTTCAAGGTAAAAATACATTGTTTTCCCTTCCAAATTCATCATTTTTAGATTTTCAATTCTTTCATTTTTACCGTTTCAGAAGTAAATCTGAGTCCGATTTGGGCTAGATTTTTGGTAGATTACTTATGTTATTATCTAGTTCATTATCTCTCAACAACATGAAAAATTAAAACATGATAGCTTTCATGAGATTGAGCTCGTGGTTGAAGTCGTCTCTTCTGATCGGGAAGTGTTTCTACCAGTTTTAGAGATGTATTGACTTTCTAGCTCTATGCTACACCGGGGGTGGTTGTTCGACCGCTTACGATTCTGGCAAGGGACAAGTTCTTCTCGTTGCTATGATGTCATGACCCATGAAAATCAGTGCACAGAATAGATAGATGTTTGTTGTGCATGTGATGATGGAGATTAATATAACAACTTAATAAGTTCATATTCAGTTTGGAAAAGGAATGGTTATGTCCAAGACAAATTGAACTTTGAGCTTGTACAGCACATGGCGTTATTGTGTTTACACAAAGCAAAACTTCTTGTGTGGAATTTGGTTTAGTGGTATTGCCACAGTGGGCATGGTAGTCCAATCACTTCCAACATTGGCTACAACTTGGTTTCTAGACATCATTAATTGGTGGGGACTAGGGAGAGGGGCACTCGTTGTCCATCCACGCACTAATAGTATGTTTATATTAGCTTCAATTGTGACAACAACTTGGAGCAGTATGCTACAATAACTTTAGCTAGTTCACTGGTCTTGCTACAATGGGGATGGTCGTTCGGCCACTTCCAATCTTGGAGACATCTTTACTTTAGTGTTTAGCGGGAGACTGGTGCAGTCCCGCCATGCCTACATGGTATTTGATTCAATATGGTGATTCGTCAACGACTTATGGAATTCGAGATTTCAGTGATGGGGTAGTTGAGTTTCACCTTATCGAAAGTGAAACATTGTAAGGAACTACCAGAAAGGGGGGTTTCTAAAAATGATCATGCAAGTTTGTCATCTTTGTCATGCTTTAGGGTGTGTTTGTTATGATGGAAACACTATGGAAAGGAAAGGAAAATAAAAGTGGTCCACCTTTTCCATAGTTTTTAAGGTGTTTGTTTACCTATGGAAAGGAAATGGGTTTTTCCATATGGAAACAAAATCATGAAAATGGAAAAGGTTTTGTGTCCTTAGCTAACCCCTGAAAATTTTGTGGAAAGGAAAAGAAAGGAAATAAATAGATAGGGACTTACTACTAATACACCCATGACCCAACAATACAATTATTCATTTCCATAGCTTTTGCAAACAAACATGATTATTCCTTTCCCCAGTTTACCAAACACATACCATTTAAAATTATTTCCTTTCCATTCCATTCCATAGTGGACCACCCATTTTATTTCATTTCCTTTCCATGAGTTAAAATTTAACAAACACACCCTTAGTATGACACCAAGTGCATTATATCACTCAGGGGGTGGGTGGTGCAACCACTCTATTCAGTTAAGAGCTCATGATGAACTTTGGAATTTCTTGATTGAAATGGTTCATTCATGCACTTAGTTTCGACAAGCGCTACCAAAAGTGCGATATCTTTTTGTACAAAGCTCGATTTTGCAAGCGGTTTTTTGGGATTGGAAGAAGATTCTGCTAGCTCCCTCATGGTATATGGTGCATTGTCCACTTCTCTACTAGTTTTCACAGTAGCTCAAATCTTTTGGGCACTGCAGACTGAAGTCTTAATCTTGACAGTTTTGGCACAAGATAAAGAAACGGGCATATATTCCACTCTGCAGGTCGGTTTTGCACGCCGTTTCTTGTGTTGGAAACTAGATTACGGTGGCTTTCTGAAGACATGAGGCACCACACTTGTTTTTCCTATATTTGATTCAGTAACTTACATCTTTGTAAGGAGGTCAAAAAACTGCTTTTTGTGGTGCAAGTCATAAAAATGTGTATAACTTTCTCTCTAGGGATCGGTTGTACAAGCCGTTTCTTGCGCCAAAATCTACACTCAGTTGTCTTCCCAGTGGCACTGAACCTATCGCTTCTTTAATTATTTCAGTTCTACAAGTCTTTCGAAGGTAGAGGCATTGGTTAGTTTTAACGCATGTGGAAAAACATACCAATATGACGCCCTCCCTTGAAATGTTGAATCTTTTATGTGATGTGGGCTGCACTCGGAACTTCGATATCTAGTTTGATACATATCACAAGAATGGGCATATCTTTCTCCACGCAGATCGGTGAACTGCATGCCAGTTCGACCTGGATATAACATTCCCACTAGCATTCGATCGGTGAACTACATGCCAATAAGACCTGTATCTAACATGCTCACTAGCATTTGATCGGTGAACTGCATGCCAGTTCGACCTAGATCTAACATGCTCACTAGCATTCGATCGGTGAACTGCATGCCAATTCGACCTGGATCTAACATGCTCACTAGCATTCGATCGGTGAACTGCATGCCAATTCGACCTGGATCTAACATGCTCACTAGCATTCGATCGGTGAACTGCATGCCAGTTTGACCTGGATCTAACATGCTCACTAGCATTCGATAGGTGAACTACAAGCCAGTTCGACTTGGATCTAACATGCTCACTAGTATTCGATCGGTGAACTGCACTCCAGTTCGACCTGGATCTAACATGCTCATTAGCATTCGATCGATGAACTGCATGCCAGTTCGACCTGGATCTAACATTCCCACTAGCATTTGATTGGTGAATTGCATGCCAGTTCGACCTGGATCTAACATTCCCACTAGCATTAGATCGGCGAACTGCATGCCAGTTCGACCTGGATCTAACATTCCCACTAGCATTAGATCGGCGAACTGCATGCCAGTTCGATCTGGATCTAACATTCCCACTAGCATTAGATCGGCGAACTGCATGCCAGTTCGACCTGGATCTAACATTCCCACTAGCATTAGATCGGCGAACTGCATGCCAGTTCGACCTGGATCTAACATGCTCAAGCATTCGATCGATGAACTGCATGCCAGTTCAACCTGGATCTAACATGCTCAATAGCATTCGATCGGTGAACTGCATGCCAGTTCGACCTGGATCTAACATGCTCATTAACATCTGATTGGTGAACTACATGCCAGTTAGACCTAGATCTAACATGCTCACTAGTATCCGATCGGTGAACTGCATGCCAGTTCGACCTGGATCTAACATGCTCATTAGCATCCGATCAGTAAACTGCATGCCAATTCGACCTGGATCTAACATGCTCATTAGCATCCGATCGGTGAACTGCATGCCAGTTCAACCTGGATCTAACATGCTCAGTAGCATTCGATCGGTGAACTACATGCCAGTTCGACCTAGATCTAACATGCTCACTAGCATTCAATCGGTGAACTGCATGCCAGTTCGACCTGGATCTAACATTCCCACTAGCATTTAATCTATGAACTGTATGCCAGTTTAACCTGGATCTAACATGCTCAGTTGCATTCGATCGATGAACTGCATGCCAGTTCAACCTGGATCTAACATGTTCACTAGCTTTCGATCAGTGAACTACATGCCAGTTGGACTTGGGTCTAACATGTTCACTAGCATTCGATCAGTGAACTGCATGCCAGTTCGACTTGGATCTAACATGCGCACTAGCATTTGATTGGTGAACGCATGCCAGTTCCACCTGGATCTAACATGCTTAGTAGTATTTTATCAGTGAACTACATGCCAGTTCCACCTGGATCTAACATGCTCAGTAGTATTTGATCGGTGAACTGCATGCCAGTTCCACCTGGATCTAACATGCTTAGTAGTATTTGTTAGGTGAACTGTATGCCAGTTCGACCTAGAACTTAGAATCCTCGATGGGTTGAGCCTTTAGGGAAGCAACCATCATTATATGTTCAATGAATTATATGCCAGTTCAGCTTGGAACTAGAGATAGTGTTTCTGGATGAACGAAGTAATGAGACTTCAATTAGTACTCAGACATCACCCAAGGAGTTGCTAGGAAGTTTCGGGTTGGATCCATA
Source organism: Coptis chinensis (assembly GCF_015680905.1). Taxonomy (NCBI): domain Eukaryota; kingdom Viridiplantae; phylum Streptophyta; class Magnoliopsida; order Ranunculales; family Ranunculaceae; genus Coptis; species Coptis chinensis. The sequence goes on along the minus strand of NC_141464.1, from coordinate 27,558,944 downwards.
ACCTAGCACGCAGTTGTGGCTTGGACTTGTGTTGGCATAACTGTGATGATAAAGACTCCACCACTCTTAACTTAGTCAACAGTGTCATCCTCGATGGGTTAAGCCTTTAGGGAAAATGACCACACAATATGTTCAGTAAATTGTATGTCAGTTTGACTTGGAACCAGAGATAATGTTCCCGGGACCTGAATCAGATGTCGGGCCTCCTTTATGTTCTGTGACATCACCACCGGGGTTGCTAGGAAGATTTGGGTTGGATCCAAATCCTAGCACACGATCACTGGCCTGGACTTCTGTCGGCATGATTATGCTGAGGAAGACTCCCCCACTGTTGTTATAGCGATAACCTATTTATTTTTTAAATAAATATGACTTATCATTATTGAACACAGTGCCGTGCTCAAGGCACCGAGATACCATCGTATAGAGATCCCATCCGATGTTGTTTCTCTCCTACGATCGTGATCTTCACTATGGTTAAACACCACTATGGTTAAACATGATGGCTCCCATGGTTAAACAGCCTTTTAGGGTTACCTAGATTGTTCCAAATAAACTTTGGGGGCATCAGAGGTAGAATATGCATATTACTCCATGTTATGTCGTATAACAATGGAATTGTTTAAATGCATGCATAAATAAGTGCAGAACTTAAGTGAGCTACAAAGTTTAAAATTATAAAACCACTGACTATTAGTCTCTTATCTTCTTTGATGTACTAATATTCTAAAAAGTGTTATGCGTACAAATTCCTTTGGTTTAAGATACTAGTTTTGTAATGACATTCAACTCTATGGTTAGTATAATTGGTGGTCAAATCAGTTCATGAGACGTACCTACATTACTAAGATAGATTACTTTTGCCTATGGCTAGTCTCTTTTGATGATATACTGGTCTCATGAACTGATCCGATAGAGGCTTTTACACGACTAAAGTAGAACACATTGTTTCTTTTACACTTCACTAACTCCTAGTTATTCCAAATAAACTATGGATCAGAGGCATTTGGACTCAAAGGTTTGAAGTTGGTAAAGTTTTTTGGTTTTAGTCCATGTATATATAGACATGAACTGAAAAGCAAAATAAAGTAAGATTAAATGCTCAATCCGGTATATCCGATTGAAATGTGGAGTCGCGAGTGTATCCTAGAATAAGCTGTTTAACAATTTAGTTTGAGCATAGACACTAGGTTATAGGCAACTTCAGAGAACTTCTCGCTCAAAGAGTTTGAGCTCAGTCCACGAGTGGATTGGAGTTCACCTCAATTGAGCACTAGAGGTGTTAGTAACACTTATTCACTCATAATTTATACTAGTTATTGTTGGAGATCAAGATATACTAAACATGGATCTAAGCTAATCAAAGTAAAGTTCTGAGGTGAAACACAGAATTCACATGAGATCTCCTACCAAGAGTCATGTTTTGACCAAATTTGATAAAAAACACTAAGTGGTGACGAAAGAGATGAATAACGTAGAAAAGTAGTGAGAAAAGTGATGGTGATCGAGAGAATGATGAGACTATACCTTTCCCACAGACGGCGCCAATTATGTTTCGACCAAATATGATCAAAACATAATTGGCGCCGTCTATGGGAAAGGTACAGTTTCATCATTCTCTCAATCACCATCACTTTTCTCACTACTTTTCTACGTTATTCATCTCTTTCGTCACCACTTAGTGTCCTAATCATATTAGGGTTTAAGGTTTAGGTCTCATCATAATATGATCAAAACATAATTGGCGCCGTCTATGGGAAAGGTACAATCTCATCATTCTCTCGATCACCATCACTTTTCTCACTACTTTTCTACGTTATTCTTCTCTTTCGTCACCACTTAGTGTTTTGATCATATTAGGGTTTAGGGTTTAGGGTTTATGTCTCATCATTCTCTCGATCACCATCACTTTTCTCACTACTTTTCTACGTTATTCATCTCTTTCGTCACCACTTAGTGTTTTGATCATATTTGGTCGAAACAAGTCATACCTCAGTGGTGTCAGCTGACTTTTGACAGGAGAGGGGGCATCTGTAGGGGTAATATTCCGTCAGTGTCCTAAAGACACGTGGTAGAGTGAGATTATATCGAAGGATCATCATTAGAAATAGAATGGAGCATAAGATAATGGCTCTAGAAGTAATTTGGTTAGTTTTGGTCAATTCGTACGAGTTCAAGACAGTTCCTTTAGTTTGACTAGTCAGTTCCGCGAAGTAGTTTTGGAACTGGGTAGGTCAGTTCCAGAATTAGTCCAGAACTGGATGACAACCTTGTACAGCTGTATTTCAGTATTAGAAGGACTCTTGGACGTGTTTAGAATAGGTGTTCCATTTATAGCAGATTTCTAGGTCTAAAGGCTTATTATGGAAACCTAGTCCAACTAGGTCTAAAGGCTTCTAATGTTGATCCTATCTTGAGAAGGAAAGAGGAAACCCTAGCTAGAAGATGGTTTCTTGGTAGCTAAGGAAACCTTATTTTAGGGCTTTCCACATGTCACTATATATAGGAAGCAACAATATGAGAAGAGGGGACGGATCCCTAATGACCAAAATATAGAGCCGGCTCTCTAGAGGCCGACTTCTGGTCATCTTTTCTTCCCCGCTCAGTATGCTATTCAGCCCCATAAAGAACTATGACAGACTTGATTCCTAAAAAAGGATACGTAGGCAGCCACTTCGTGGTTCAGTCCATATTATCAAACACTCCTATTGGTTTCGATAGATATGCTTTGAACTAGAACACGGTGTGAAGACATCATCAGAAGATTGTGGGATACTCAGAAAATCCCCTACAACAACCACAGAATCAGAACCAACATCCTCTACCTCCTCACTCAATGAAACATCTCGAATCTCCTCAGATCGAGTATCATCTGAATCAAACATACTTACTCTTCTTACACAACTCACCAACAACAAAAATGACAAGCTAAAGCCTAGCGAACCCAACAAAAACAAGCAGCAAAGAAAAGAAAAACGCAAAGAAAAAATGGCAAAAACTAACCTGTGCCTTTCGAACTCAAAGGGTGAAAATGAGGAACACTTCAGTTCTCCAGGCATATATCACAAGCCACCGGTTCGTTTTCCAAAGCAATGCAATCATTTTATTTAACCCTAACGTGCCACGTCTCCCCACAAAATGAGGCGGTTCAGTTGCGACCTTCCAAATCATCCATACCACGTGCCAATTTAAATCTCTCACTAGATCGCTATCCATTACTCGACGATCACATGTAGCCACACTTCCAGGTCGCTGATGACCAGTTCATTCAGGCCGGTTAAGCGACCTCATCAGCACCCCGAATGTCCTTCTCCCAGAACGTTCGCATCCAGAACATCAAGCTTCCAAAACGCTAACTCTAGCCAGCACCCTAACGGCTAGTAACGTATGTTGCAGTTGGCATTATCAAGACTAGAGCTTTAGCTGCGCTTGCCATTACTCCACCGCAGGACGCTTTCATGGTTCATTAAATGTCGTCAAGTCTAGAACTTGACCTGACGCGAGAGAGGAGGAGGTGCAGTTACCTTTGCCTATATAAAGAAGAGGAGGAATTACGTCTGACCTGATTCAAGTTTCCGCCCCCATCAGAGAGAACTTGATATGTAGGCAGTTCGTCCAAATGAACTCGGTCATTTCAATCCATCAAACCCTTTCTCCCTAAAGATTGTCTACATCGATAAGGTTAACCAAAAATAACCTTTATAGGGTAGTCTAGCCATTATGTGAAAATTGGACACCTTGACCATAGTCAACAGATAGTCAACGAGTTTGACTAACAAACATTGAGTTAAAATCTAATTTCCAACTATAAATGGACCAAACCCTAATATCGCTACTATAAATAGGACCAAAGCCTAAGTACCCCTTATTTATATATAAATAAAGTGAGAAGAGTGAAACACTAGATATATATCCTTACGACTTCTACATAAGTTTTTGTTTATACAATATAAAATAACAAATTCCTGTCTATTCTAACATAGAATTGCAAATCATTCTTTTTGTGATCATATATCACTTAATTTATGTTCTTCCACATAGATGCAAAATGCATATAATTTTATCCATTTATCAACTTGAAATTTCAAAGACAAGTTAACATCCAATTTATGTGTATTTATGTGTATGTACCTTTAAATTTTATGTAACTTTATGAAAGAAAAGTGGGTTCACAGAGAAAATGATTTTTGAACAAAAGCCAAAAGGAATCGTGTTTATCACATTAAAACATAACCATGAGTTGCCAATTGAAAAAAAATCAGACAAAATATTAAATTATTTTGATTAATCAATCAATTTAAAAGAAAGTGAAATCGTTTGGATTCAATTTAAGAATTCGTTCTTCAAAACCCCAAATTAAGAAACAAACTCGTTTATATCAAAAAGTCAGATACAAGCATTAGCGCAATCCTCATAGGATTCGATATTTAGAATTAATCGAATGGGTCTACAAATTATATTCCGTTAACAAAAATCTAATAAATATAACAGAATAATTTTGTTATCATTTTAATAGTATAAGAACATCATAAAAAAGTTGCCCACAAAATATCGATCGGATCTGCCATTGTTACAATCATAGTACAAAATATCAGGATATAGATATTTATCGATATTCAATTTCTGGATATATATCGTGGATATATCCCCCTCTTTGGGGATATTTGACATTTTTTCACATGCAAATATTGTGGATATATCCAAAATATTGACAAATATCGTAGATATTGTGGATATTTTCTTATATATCATGATACATTATTTATATTTATTTGAAATATAATGGTAAATATTAAATAAAATTGTTATATATCGCCAAATATCGTAAATATTGTCGAAATATCACTGATATTTACAGTAGTATATATCTATATTAACAATACAGAGCAGTGTAGGTCCCGCAGGGCCCCCATCCTACGGCTCTAACAATGTTTTTTCGGCTTGTGACGTGGACAATCTAACTTATACAGGACCGTGTGCTGCATTACACATCAACATCCGCCCTCATTAGATTCAATTTAACATAACTCTCTCGACCGTCTCTCTCTTCTCTCTCTCTTTAGCTTTTAGTTGATGCCGCTCTCTCACACATCTCTTCTCACCAAGGTAAGACCTTTTCGGTTTATCTTATTACCGTCTCTCTCTTCTCGCTCTTTTTAGCTTTTAGTTGATGCCACTCTCTCACACATCTCTTCTCATCAAGGTAAGACCTTTTCGGTTTATCTTATTATTAATTTGAATTTAAAAGTTCAGGACTGTCCTTTTTTCTTTTTCTCTTTTCTCTTCTTGCTCTCTTGGTGAAAAAAAAACATACGCAACATTGCAAAGGTAAGAACTTGCACTCACTTGTTTCTTTTTCAAGAATCTGTGTTAAGGGTTTACGCTTTGGAGTTCTTCGAGAACATCTTTTATTTTGTAGAAAACATGTTTTATTTAGAGTTGGGTTTTGCTGTTATATCTGTTGCATTAGTTGAAGGGTTTTGTTGAAGTAAAAGAAGAAGTATTTGTGTTAATGTTTGGGAATGTGGTTTGGCTTTTCTTTGTTTATGACTCTGGGGTTTGCTTATTTGTTACTTTTTGAGTTGACAAACAAAGAGGGGTTTTTGGGGGATTGATTTTTTATAGATTGCATTGTGCGTAATGGGCTGTGATTTTCTATTTTCTTTTACTTGTGTTCATGGTGTTTGCTTATTCGATAGGTTTAATGCTTGTTTGTGTAGTATCACGCTTTCCAGTTGTTTATGTTTATGGGGTTTATAGGTTTTACTTCTTGTGCTTAGATTTGTGATAAATGAAGTGAAATTTGTGGTGTTTTTTTGGAAAAAAATCACATATCTTAAACTTGTTTTAATGGGCCGTGATTTTCATTCTCCCCCCCCCCCCCTTCTTTTTGACTGTTTTATACTTATTTGTTAAGCTTGAAAGTGCTTATGATCAGTTGAGTGTCGGGGAGAAAAAGAGAGAGAGGGTTGAGGGGTTTAGATTAGTTGGGCTCCATTTGTGTCTTTCTTTTGCTTACAGTGTGGTGTTTGCTTGGAATGTTTTTACCGGACTGAACTTGTATTCGGTCATTCAGGTCTGAACTTATATCTGCCAATGGCGCGTAGAGGGAGCCCAAGAAAGGTTTGTACTTTTCATTTATTTTATTTATTTATTATTTTTTATTATTATTTATTTATTATTATTCCCCCCCCCCCCACACACACACCCTTTTTGACTGTTTTATACTTATTTGTTAAGCTTGAAAGTGCTTATGATCAGTTGAGTGTCGGGGAGAAAAAGAGAGAGAGGGTTGAGGGGTTTAGATTAGTTGGGCTCTATTTGTGTCTTTCTTTTTGCTTACATTGTGGTGTTTTTGCTTGGAATGTTTTTACAAGTCCGAACTTATATCACCAATGGCGCCAGTGGGGAGCCAAGAAAGGTTTGTACTTTTCATTTATTTTATTTATTTATTTTTATTTTTATTATTATTCTCCCACACACACACACACACACCCCCTTTTTGGATTAGTTGGGCTCCATTTGTGTATTTCTTTTGCTTACAGTGTTGTGTTTGCTTGGAATGTTTTTACAGGTCTGAACTTGTATTCGGTCGTTCAGGTCTGAACTTATCTGCCAATGGCGCGTAGAGGGAGCCCAAGAAAGGTTTGTACTTTTCATTTATTTTATTTATTTACTATTACTATTATTATTATTATTATTTTGTTTAGTTTTAATTTTAATTTTTTGTAATTTTTGGTACATCTTCTCAGGTTCTTAGTTTTGATTTTTTATCTCCCCATATGTTTTGGAAAATATCATTGCAGATAGGTCAAGCGGATGGATGCTGCCATAGATGCACTACCCTACTATGGGATATGACATTCCTTTAATACGGTAAAGGTGAATGAACTTTTGGAGGTATGTTTTCACTTGAAAGTGTCAGTGTTACAAGGATTAATTGATTCTTCTTTTTCTTTGATTTCCTTTTGTAGCTTTATCAGGGACACTGGGAAATTATTGAGCAGGGACCTTACATTATTCTTATTGAGGCAATTCTAGAAGAGCAGGAACAAGAACAAAAAATGATCATGGTAATCAGTCATACTTTTTCTTATCCTTCTAATATATCACTTGTAAACGTTAATAATCTTACGCTTAAATTAATTGGTTTTGCTTGCATTCACCTCGTTTCCAAATCTATATGAAACTTGATTTTAGAAGCGTATGCAAATTTATAAGAGAAAATTGTAGTGGGAGTGGATGAAGTTTCAATTATGTAATCGTTGTATCTTACTTTAGGTCTTATCAGTAAAATAAGTAATTGGTTAATTTGGATCCTACTTGAGTACTTTTCCTATTACTTTATTGGTTTTGATTATTTATAAGAATTTGATTTTTCTCTTATAAGAAAATTGGATTTTTCTCTTATAAAAAAACCAGAATGTCAATATTCTGATTTAGCTTGCATCTGTGCTCTAAAAAGGATTCACAGGCTTTACAATTCTTTGGTTTAGTTGGAAGTTTACTTTTTTTTTGTTCGGATTTTCTAGCATTTTAGTGAATAAACTACACCATTTTATTGTTCCTTGTAAGAACGAAATGTGTTGTTTCCTGAAGTTATCGATTTTATTGAGCATACCAATTAGGAAGGGGAGATACTATGATAGTGCAAAGGGAATACTCTATGATGTGTCTCATAACCCACCCACCACCCCCCAATAAAATAAGACAAACCCTGTACAAAATGGTTGTGCCTAGAAGTATTCCTCAATGATGTGTCTCATAACGTCTTCCCCCTCATAAAATAAGACAAACCCTGTACAAAATGGTTGTACCTAGAAGTATTCCTCAATGCACTAACCACCCCACCCCACACCTCTAAATAAAATAAGACAAATCTTGTACAAAATGGATGTACCTAGAAGTATTCATCAATGCACTATGCAACTTTAGGTACTGTCTAATACTCCTTCCTTCCCGTTTAGCACAAAGTCAAATTTGTATTATGTGCCTAGAAACAAGTCAAGCCATGTCTTTTAAGATTTACTTGAAACAATTTCCAAAATTTTCACATCTTTCCGTTTGCATACTGATTCAATAACTGACAAGGACAATCCGTGAAGTTTGTAGGAATCGATCTTTGAACTGAAGTGCACTTCCGCAGCCCGCGTAAGTATTTTTCTACCTCCAAACGCTGAAAAGCTTACTACAAATGTCGTATACCCTGAAGTCTTGCTTGAAGCATTTGTCTAGATGACATATGTCTGAAATATGTGTCTAAAGTGGGCGCAATCGTGCCAAGGCATGGAGTTTGATCCAATCAGGCAGTACATACATTTTTGCCCATGGAATATGTCTACTGCCATGACTGGTCCAGGGTGAAAACTAACACTTTCTGCTTTAGATCGTGAGATGACATCTTCTCGTCCATCACTCCCAGATTCACCGTCTTCATCTATGTTCGAGGTACGTCATTGTTTTTGTGGATGGATACATGCTTAGCTAATGGTTTGCTTCCTTGAACCATCATATACTTGCCTCCTTATTTACACTTCTGAAATTTTCACAGGCCAATGATTCCATTACTTCAAATCCAAAATCATTTCAAGTCTCCATCAACAAAATAATCAAGACTACCCACAACTCAAGATAAGTGATTAATGTCCACCAGCTAGAGGTTTATGCATGGATGGCTTGGTTGGGTTGTTGAAGAGGTTACTAATTGCATTCTTCACTCGATTTGGGAATAGTGTGTTCTCCGGTTCCAAGTTTCAACTCTGCGCCAATGTGCTTGAGGCGGAAATTTCATCGCGAATGCTACAATCTCTTTATAGCCACATTTTGAATTTCTCATGATGATGATCCCGATATCCCCGCCGGGTTTTGGTTCTTTGGATGTTAGAAGTCACTTTGTATGGTGCAATTTACCCTGTCTGGGAAATTTTCAGCGGATTGCTGCTGTCGTGATGAAAAGCTTCCTTAGTATTCATATTCACACATGCCTTAGTTTCCTTTGAAGAGGTACTAGAATCTTTTATTATTATTATTATTTTATGGTGAAAAATGCCTAGAATGAAGTTGGTTTTTGGTTTGAACTGTGAGACTTGACAGGTTCTATTTTCATTCATACCCACAATAGGTATGAACATTGATTGTTCATATCTACCCATGTTGAACGTCAGCTATGAACATTGATTGTGGCTATGAAAACATGAACCCAAAACAGATATGAACAATAACTGTTCATATCCCAAATTATGAACATTAGCTATGAACAATAGGTATAAACAAAACAGATATGAACAATAAATGTTCACACCCAAAACATATATGAACATTGATTGTTCATGTTCATACAAAAAAAAAACATGAATCCATAACAAATATGAACATTGATTGTTCATACCCAAAATATATATGAACAATAAATGTTCATACCCAAAACAGACATGAACATTGATTGTTCAAACCGTACCCAAAACATATATGAACATTGATTGTTCATTTTTCGGGGTAGCGCCGCAGGCGCGTCGTGGGCCATAGGCATGGGCATACCCTTTTGTATACAAGTCCATTTAACTTCTTTAACCATCCCTAATACGTTTCACTTGAACATGACGTGCACTTCATTTTAGGCTTTCTAATTCCATTGTCTTTTCTCCTTTAAGTTCTTGTAATCTTTAAGTCTGTTTAAAAGCACAATCCAAAGCCGTCTTTTCCTACACACTTTACTCGCTAATAAGCCCATAAGGAATATTTGTCGTTGGAAAGCATGGGGTGTGTGACCATTTCTTCATATATTTTATCACATATATAACTTCTCAATCAACTATATAGTTGTTCTTCATCAACTGCTTATTAAAACAAATATGAACAATAACTGTTCATACTCCAAATTATGAACATTAGCTATGAACTATGTTGCACGAACATGGATCGCGACGCCGACACAGACGACGCATTAATAATCGACGCTGACTTCGGTTATATCTCAAAAAAGTAGGACGCGGACGCGGCAAAGAACGCGGAAATTAATTAATATTTATAATTTTATTTTATATAAATTAAACATTAAAAACTTAATTAAATGTATCAACATTCATAAATTCAAAACTATTAAAGATAAATAGCCACAAAATTAAGTTTAATATTTCCTAATCAAACTTTAAAAACATGTTATAAGTCTTAACAAAACAAAAAAAATAAAAAAATTGAGTTTTTTAATATTATTTTGATTTATTTTTTATTTTTTTAGGTCAAAATCCGCGTCCTGACCATGTTGACCGCGTCCTGACCATGTTGACCACGTCTGACGGGCGTCCATGCTGCATCTGTGTTCACGTCAGACGCGGACACAACCTATTAGGAGGTGCGTCCGTGCTTTAGAGGCTATGAACAATAGGTATGAACAATAAATGTTCACACCCAAAAAAAACATGAACTCAAAACAGACATGAACATTGATTGTTCATACCCAAAACATATATGAACAATAAATGTTTATACCCAAAACATACATGAATATTGATTGTTCATTTTTCGGGGTAGCGCCGCAGGCGCGTCGAGGTCTCGTGAGCCGTAAGCGCGGGCATAACTTCAAAGATTGGTGGACGTTTTTCTTTGATAACACGAGGTCACATTTTCAAATAAAAAATATAATAAAATGAGATAGGACAAATTTGCAGTAGACACACCTGGGCACCCTAAGGCTAAACAAAGATCAGTTGATTATGGTACCAAATAGGGGTGTTCATAGGTCGGTTTTTATTGGTTTCGAGTTGCATTCTATTTTTAATGGTTCCTATCAGGTTTGGTTATTTTATTTTATTTTTAAGAAAACCCGAAACTATACCCATTAATTAAGTTGGTTTCGGTTTTTTCTTGGGTTATATATTATTATTACTAAAATTATGTTTTTTAATTACGCATGATATAAAAAGTTAGTTTTAGTGCCACAATAACACTTATAATGGTCATAAATTCGATAATCTTTGAATTTTTTAGAAAAACTTTAAGTACAACTCATAAATTGTGCGTACGCATGTATTAATTTCCATTTTAAATCGAACAAGAGTACATTATACTATACATACATACATACGATCTATATAAATATATATTACACACTAAATTTTAACATATACAGTGTATTAATTAATTCCGGTTCGGTTTTAATTCCGCTATTAATATTTTTAAACCCATAACCGCTATAAACAGTTCTAATTCCGATTCGGTTTCGGGTAATTAGATACTCATACACACTCTAGCTCCCAAACATATATAGGATACTCACAAAGTAATATTTTCTTTGCTTGGGATTAAGAAGAGATAATCAAAAGCTCCTGCACATAACTGCAAAGTTTGGTGGACGTTTCTATTTTGTAGCAAGTGGACACATTTTAAAACAATGGAATTGAAAATTAAGAAATGAGATATGACAAAGTTCTGGTAAACACACCTGGGCAACCAATGGATAGACAAAGATTGATATGTGTACCACATACTTAATGGTTATGAACAATAGGTATGAACAAAACAGATATGAACAATAAATGTTTACACCCAAAACAGATATGAATATTGATTGTTCATACCTTCTACATATATGAACAATAAATGTTCATACCCAAAACATATATGAACATGATTGTTTATTTTTCGGGTAGCGCCGCAGGCGCGGCGAGGTCTCGTGGGCCGTAGGCATGGGCATATCCCAGTCTCTAAACATATCGTGATATTTATATATATTTTTTTGAAATCTAGATGAACAATCCGTGTTCATATAAAAAAAAAATATGAACTCAAAACAAATATGAACATTGATTGTTCATACCCAAAATATATATGAACAATAAATGTTCATATCCAAAACAGACATGAACATTGATTGTTCGTACCCAAAACATATATGAACAATAAATGTTTATACCCAAAACATATATGAACATGATTGTTTATTTTTCGGGTAGCGTCGCAGGCGCGGCGAGGTCTCGTGGGCCGTAGGCATGGGCATACCCCAGTCTCTAAACATATCGTGATATTTATATATATATTTTTGAAATCTAGATAAATATCTCCAAATATCACGATATATCAGAATATTTTGTAATATGATTACAATAGTCACGTCTAAAAATGTAAGGAGTTCAATCCTAATTTTGTTCAATATGTTCTTAACTGAATCAAAAATACATGTGAACCCAACAAAAAATAAGTAATGTTTTTCATCCCTTGTATCCAGTCCTTTCATTTTTCAAACGCCCCCCTAATTGTTAAATGCATGGGCATTTAAGGTGCGTGCAATTAATTATTTGAAATTGTTTCCAACTTTCGGTTCCTTTCCTTTCTACAGTGGGCCACTCTTTTAGTTCCTTTCCATTAAAGGATGGTGTGGATTTGGTATTTTAATGGAAAAAGACGAAGTAGCCCAATAGTATATTATTACTTGATATATATATATATATATATACGAGATATCAATCACCAAAGACAGGCAACAGCTCTCTCTCTCTCTCTCTCTCACTTCCTCTCTTTCATTTTACCGCTTCTGTTCTGACTTCTGAGGTAATGAATTCTTTCTTTGTTTTCTTTTTCTTTTGGCTATTCTTATTATTTTTTATTATTATTTAGATTCTCTGACAAATGAATCTTCGTAGGTTTCTTTTTATAGTTTATTTATTTATTTGCATGTTAGAATTTCAGAGTTTGATTCTCGTTACAACCACTAATCAGTGGATTTTGATTAATGTAAACAAACAAGGTTGTGTTTTTCATATGAACATTGGAGACGTTAACTAGTTTTTGTATACTAGCATAGCCGTTACTGATTTGAAAGTGTTGTTGGTTACTGATGAATCAATTTGTCGGTTTTTCAGGGGATCTAGACATTATTAAATCTTTTGTCGAAATGGCACTTTCATATTCGATTTCCAATTCTACCCTATGCAGCAGGGGTGGTTTGACTCTTCCAAAACTAGGAAGATGTAGCCAAGTTTCCATGTCCTCTTTCTCAACTCTCACATCCGAGAAGCTACTTCTTTCAAGAACCCGATGCCATGCGTTAGAAACTGAAAAGGTCTTAAATACTGATAAGGCATTTTCATTTTCAGCAGGAGACAAATTTCAGCTTCAAGATATCTTAGATGCTCAACAATTTGATAGGGATATACTAAATGCTATATTTAAAGTGGCGCGCCAGATGGAAGATATTGAGAAAAACTCACCAGGAAGCCAAATCTTGAAGGGATACCTCATGGCCACTCTATTCTATGAGCCCTCGACGAGGACTAGGCTTTCTTTTGAGTCTGCTATGAAACGCTTGGGTGGGGAAGTTTTGACCACAGAGAATGCACGCGAGTTTTCATCTGCAGCAAAAGGAGAGACGCTTGAGGGTACTACTATTCGTTTCCCATTTTGTCGACAATGTTGTAGGTTGTATTGTAATTTATTCTTATTTGAGCGCTTGACATGCAGATACTATAAGAACGGTGGAAGGATATTCTGATATTATTGTGATAAGACACTTTGAAAGTGGTGCTGCCCGAAGAGCAGCGGTAACGGCTGGCATTCCTGTTATTAATGCTGGTGACGGTCCAGGACAACATCCTTCGCAGGTATGCAGGTCATTTTTTATATCTTTAAAATAATCTAATGTACATGCTTTGTCTACTTTGTGAATTTTTTTACTTGGTTTTAGCTTCCATCTAATTGAAAGCCTGAATGCTTAATTAGGTGTATTCTTCAGTAACTGTTCTATATATATATATATATATAATAGAGTCTAGAGTCTATGATCAGAAAACATTAACCAAGGATGTACCACTGAAAAAGAGCCGTGCTAGTTTTTCAATAATGTCGAGTATATATGCGAGTATCAATTTAGTGGCCCACTTCTACATCTACCTTATTAACAGAATTGTTGGGTGTTATATCAGGAAATACATCCACAGATGAAAAGCGTGTCTTCGTAGTGACACATATCCTCTTCTTTTTCCTTATTTATTATTCTTTATAGTAATTTAGAATATTTATGCATGTACTAACTTGCAAGTGTATTGTATGCAGTCTTAAGTCTTACTTGTTTCTTTCCAGTTGGATTATTTACCCCAAAGAATTTATAGACGGTTGTGGTTAGTGAAGAATACAATCTACCCAATTTAGGCCATACATGGCATCTATCTGGCAGTTCTGAAATATTTCCAACTGTAATATACATATAAAGATAACTTGGTACAATAAAAAACTTTGGACAATAGCTTTGTAGGATACACGTTTAACTGAAATCTGGGAATAGGTTGAAACATTCTATTGTGTTAAACATCAATATCATTAAAACTGCTTTTTAGATATTTCATATAGAATAAAGGGTGAAAAGGGGAATCTAACCTCTACTTGAACTTGCTTACGTAAAGTATCCAAGAACTTGTTACAATTAACTTATTAAACATGTGATTGGTTGTTAGTAGGCTAAGACATGGGTAATGTACCGGTAAGGTATGAAGTATCTGAGGGGAGGAATACCGAAAATTGAGGTATATAACCTTCAATATGTCCTTGTGTTGCATCCAACACGGATTTTCAGTAAATATGGAGTGATGATTTTTCAAAGTTAGTAATTGATCCCACTTGCAATTAATCATATACTACGGAAACTCTTTCCTTAAGTTCAAAGTGTGGTAGACCAGCATTGATTGTCTTTTGAGTTGTTAACACGCGTACACTATTGTCCTCTCTAAAAGCTAATAAATGTATGTCTAATTTAAACAGTGGGAAAATGATATGTTTACAGTTGTCTTCTACCAGTTCTTTTATTTTGCTCTCTGTTCTTCCATTAATGAAAAGATACCTGCAAATATTCGGTATTGCATTTTGACATTTTGTCTTCTCCTTTATATCCTTTTTGACTAGTTATAGGCTTGTAATCCTTGATGACATGTTCTTCAATATGCGAATATATGAACAAAACTATTGAAAAATGACAATCATCTTCTGTATAAAAAATAATCACTTTTTAAAAGACTGCGGTGGAAATTATCAAGTTTGTTACCCTTTTACGACATAATTTTCCATGTGAAATCCGATATGTGATGAAATGTTTAGGTCAATCGGATTTTAAACTTGTTAGAGTACGTAGATATTGTACATGCTTGTGCAAGGCGTCACTGTCCTGACAAGTTGTGTAGGTTAGATAATACATATTAGATTTGGATGGACAATGTTGAATCATGATATATCTTGTTACTTCTATTCTTAATCTTACTATGTTTTAATTAGCAGTGGCTTTATTGTAAATCATCCTGTACTGGTAAGTTCTCTTAATTAAAATAATATTATGTTATTGAAGGTTTGACGCACTAAAAGTGCTTGAGATATGACCTCTTGAATGTACTGCTTGATCTATATCAAGTTTAGTCGTTTAAGGTTCGACTAAAGGGAGAATACAAAAGGAAATTTGACTGGTGTTTGGAGAGAGGGCAACTTAGTTTAGTTGACCAACAGAAAGACGATCCAGATAGAGGAAATTTAGTAAGAGGAAGATCAGGAAAAAATCTGGGAGTGAAAATGTAGTGTATGGTGGCTGCGAAAACTGATTTTAAAGATAGAGGAGGGATTGTGATGGGAAGGTTAAAACCTTTTTGTTTGAAGGGTAACTTCATTACCTCCCAAAAGATACAATCCTCACTTAGCAAGATGCTACATTCCAAGCTTACAACCTTCCTGGTAATACAAGACTTATAGACATTTCATTACAAGACAATGCTGTCCCAATTACATAAGAAGATGTCTTGAAACTTAATATATGGACTTAAGCAACTAATAAATTTAGAAACTAGCCACCTAATTGTATACTTGAAATGTCTAAAAATTTGTCTTACAACCAAAATATATGCATCAGATACTTTCTAAGAATTTTGGCAATCTGAAAACCTATGAAGCACGGACACCGACACGCGACACGGATACGTGGACACGACATCATTCAAAAAAGTAGGACATGGATACGTCATGAACACGTTAAAGAAAAATTATATATATATATGGATACGTCATGAAATTTAACTCTCTCCACTAAGTTTAAATCAAAATATGAAAACTAGTTTTGAACATGTCTAACTCTAAAAGATTAAACAACAACATACATGTCCAAAAGTGCAAGCTAATGCCAACGAAAGAAATAACAATTACAGAAGATTCATAACAAATATATATATAAACTTAAAAAGGACTTGGCAATCATCAAAAGTGTGCAGTTGTGCATTGTGCCTCTTTATTTCAAGAGCGAAATAAAACCCCTACCAAGTCATGTCTTTTTTTAAGTATTTTAATCGCTTTTTTAAAATTTAGAGTAAAATGTAGAAGTGTCCCCAGCGTGTCCATAGAGTGTCGAAAATTCTATAAATTAATTAATAAATCCGACACTCCAAATTGAGTATCCAACACGTGTCGGAGGTGTATTGGGGAGTGTCGGTGTCGGTTACGTGTCCGACACTGATACGTTGCCCTTAGAGGAGTGTCCGTGCTTCATAGCTGAAAACCCACGTAAAAAACGAACCAAAATGGGGTGAGAACTTTTCCCTTGTAATCACTCTGCAATTAATTAACTCTCTCACGCAAAGAGAAATGTTTCTCTCGCACAAATCACAGTTTTATTAATCAATCAACTAAATTTAGCCAAAGGCCTACAACTCAATATATGGACTTAAGCAACTAATGAATTTAGAAGCTAGACAGCTAATTCAAATTGTATACTAGAAATGCCTAAAAATTCGTATTGCAAGACAACTGTAATATGCTAAATAATCTCAAAATAACCAGTAAACCTAATTCTTTTCTTTTTATTAATTTTTTTTATAGATAATATATAAACCAATTGGGGTTCAAATCAAGGGTTTTGATAGAGTGCATCAGATACTCTCTAAGAATTTTGGCAATCTGAAAACCCACGTTAAAAACGAGCCGAGGGAGAGAGCAACTCTTGATCCTTTATTATATTGGATTTTCTACACGGGGATAAAGTATTTTATAAAATTTAAGGTTATGTAGTATTTCTTGGTTATGTAGTATTTTGTGGTATTTACAATTTCTTAGCTCTTGTGATGTCATGAGTGATTGTGAGAGCGATTTTTACTTTCCTGCGTTTTCTGCGTAATAAAGTTAGAGACTTGAGGGTATTAGTGGTATTCCAGTGTTTTCCTTTCTTCTTTTGGACACTTTATTTGATAAGGTTCTAGCGTTGGAGGGAAAAGTTTCTTTTTTGGGAACAAAATGGACAAGGGTTGATCGGTGCTGAACTTGAAAGGGGTTTCTGTGTGGTGCAATGCTTACATATTTTCCTTGGGGTTTTTTTAGGAAACTTAGAAGAAAGTGTTAACAAGGAAGCAAATCAAACAACCACAAATTAGTTGGTTACAGAAACGGTGGTTGTTGAGAAAGTGGGAACTCCAAAACCCACATATGCAGAGAAAGCAAAGAGTAGAATGAACCAATCAGTGGACGGCATCCTTGGTAAAAGAGGTGAAACACCCTCCATTAGGCTTCCATCTAAAGCCGTGCAGAAGGGTTTAGAAGCTTGCAAACATGCACTTGTCGTTCGCTTGGATATGCAGAAGATTAAACTAGAGGCCATTTGGGAAGAAGCAAACTCCATTTGGGGATCGAGTGAGCCAGTAAAAATTTCCCCTTTAGGTAAGGGGTACATTATTGTTCGTTTTTCGAATGGAGACAATTTCAAGAAAGTAAGTTTTGGGGGTCCTTGTTATTTAGGTATTCAGCTACTTAGATTATCAAATTGGTCCCCAAATTGTTCACCAGAAACACACAAACTCTGCTGCACTTGTGTGGGTCAAATTCCTGGGACTTAGCCTCGAATACTGGGAGGTTGAATCACTAATGTCCATGGGAAGAACTCTTGGGTGCCCCCATTCAGAGTCAATAAGAACTCTTTGGATAGAGACAATGGCTACTATGTGAGTGTCTTGGTCAATGTTGACTTATCTTGGCCAATTCCAGACAAGGTATTGGTTGAGGTGGGTGACAACTTCAAAATCTGCCAAGAAATACAACTGGGAAAACTTCCTAAATTTTGCAATCATTGCAAAATTGTAGGTCACCTTGTGACCAAATGTAGGCAGCTGAAGAAGGATTTAGTTGCAGCTCCTGGTTCTAAAGACGCTACGAACAAGGGGACAGAGGTGGAATCAGCGCAAAAAGAAACTATAAATATGTCCAAAAGGCAAAAGAAAAGATGGAGGAAAAAGAACAATAAAGAGGAGATGATTAATAAGACAAAGCACTGTCTTGGAGGCAAATGGAGTTGAAATTATTGATGGAGCTTTTAATGAGTCAGCCAGTGAAACTGTAGTAGAACAAGCAGTACTGCTAGTCGTGGAAGAGCGGGTCATTGTTGTTACAATTGGAGCTCTTAATGAATCAGCCAGTGAAACTGCAGTAGAACAAGCAGTACAGCTAGTCGTGGAAGAGTGGGCTGTTGTTGAAATTACAAATGGAGCTCTCACTGATGAAGTAGACACTGTAAATGCAGTAGAACAAGCAGCAGCTCAAGTCTTGGAGGATGGGGCAAACGGAGTAGTTGAGACTACTGATGGAACTCTTATTGAAGCAGCCATGAATACTGCCGCAGAAAGTTTATTAGAACAAGCAGCAGCTTTAGTTATGGAGGAATCAGTATCTCAGTACGGTGTCGACAATTATGTGGATCAGGACATAGAGGTGGTTAGCATGGGGGCCATTTTATCGGATTCAAATGTTGAGCTTGAAGCAGAAGTGAACTTTACAAAGAACTGAGCCGATGTAAGTGAAGAAGAAGGTAATCAGGACCCCTCTCATGGTTGGCAAGTACAACAGAAAAGGAAGAGCAAGAAAAACCGACTGAAGCTGCAAATGGGTTGCCACCTAATACCAGATTCAGAGGGATGTTAACACCTAGTAGTGTTTTTAAATGAAGATAATATTCTGGAATGTAAGGGGTGTAAGAAAACTTATAGGTGTAGACAGAATAAAGGAATTAGTTATGGTTAACCTTTAATTGTTTCTAAGCGTTATACTGTTAGCAAATTGGGATAGGAGTTGTATAGTAATATTGTTCATTATCATTCTCAGGATCATTTTGGTAATTTGTGGGTCATATTTAGGAGGGAACTGGATATCACTCACATATTCAACCAACATATTACTGTCATGGCAAAGGATTCTATGATCACCTTCGTTCATACTAATTGTCTGACAGCTTGAAGAAGAGATTTATGGAAGGATATGGAGGTAATGAATACTGGGGCACCATGGCTAGTCATTGGTGATTTTAATGTGGTGCTGACTTCCGAGGAAAAGAAATGAGGGAGACATCCTTGACCGAAAGCAATGGAAGAATTTTATAACATTATCAATGTGTGCGACCTCATGGAGAGTCCTTATGTGGGAATGGACACTACGTGGTGTAACAATCAGATGGGTAATAAAAGAACTTATTGCAAGCTGGATCGATGGCTTTTTAACAGTGCATGGCTTGATAAGCATTCAGGGTGGAGCTACAAAGTTGGGTGCAGGTTAGGATCTGATTGGCAGTTGTGTTAGAGTACCTAAGCCAGGGAACATACCTTTTAGATTCAACAGTTGCTGATCAAGACATGAATCGTTTATGGACTTGGTTAGGAACAGTTGGAATGTGGAAGTCATTGGTGCTCCCTTGTTCATTGTGGTGGAAAAAATGAGAAGTCTAAAGAAGGACCTGAAGATTTGCAATAGAAATGTTTTTGGTCACACTGACCGAAATCTTAAGATTGCTAAAGTATAGTTAACTGAATTGCAAGCACTTGCAGAACAAGATGGTGACGATGAAGAGTTGTAGATTAAGGTGGGAGAAGTGGAATTAAAACTTAATGAGGCTATGGCACAAAGAGAAGATCTGCTAAGGCGAAAAAGCAGAACCAAATATTTTGAAGGAGCAAGGAATACAGCCTACTTCCACACAATTTGTAAAATCAGACTTGGCTCATCACTTATTCTGTTATTCGTTATTCAAGATATGCAAACTGAACATGACCAATTACTGGAAGAACAGGAGGACATAAAAGCAACACATTGTGGATTTTTTTAAAAGCAAATTCCAACACAGGGAGGTGCATGTACATGAACATTTACTAAATCTGGTTCCTGAGCTAGTGAATGAAGATGATAACTCTATGTTGACTGCTATCCAGAATTTTCCAGAAATAGAGGGGGTCGTGTTTGCTATAAAAAGGGGAGCTCACCAGGACCAGATGAATTTCAGGGTGAGTCCTATCACCATTGTTGGTCTATTGTTACGTATGAAGTTTGTCGGGCAGTAAGATCTTTCTTTTTGGAGCCTCAGTTTCCTACTGGGCTCAATGCCTATTTCTTAACATTGATACCTAAAGAGCAAGATGCGAAGAAAATCTCCAGATTTAGACCCATATGCATGGGGAATTTTCTGGTGAAGATCATTTCAAAAGTGATGCAGCTGAGACTAAATCAAGTGGTGAACAAATTGGTTTCAAGTGAAAAAGCAGGTTTCATTCATGGAAGGTGTATTCAGTCCACCATTGGTCTAGCCTCTGAGATGGCCAATGAGATGAAAAAGAAAAGTCGTGGTGGTAATGTGGAATTAAAGTAGGTATATCCCAAGCATATGATTATGTAAGGTGGGAATGGCAAGCTGTTCAGACTAGATTTGGTTTCTCTGCCAAATGGATTGAATGGATAATGTGTATAAAGTCGACAGCAAATATTTCAGTTATTGTGAATGGGGAACCCTGTGGATATTTTAGCGTGGGCAGAGGACTCAGACAAGGGGACCTCTTTGTGCCCCCTGCTATTTGCATTGGCTGAGGATATACTAAGTAGAGGAATAATTTTTTTGAGAGATTGAAGTCAAAAACATGCATTGGGCCAAGTCACTTGTTATTTGCTGACAATGTTTTTATTTTTCTAAACGGCCACATCAGGGGAATTAGGAAAATTTCTGAGCTTCTACAGAGTTATGAACAAACTTCTGGGCAAGTAGTGAGTAAAGAGAAAAGCAAAATATTTAGTGGTGGTATGACACGGATAAGACGAGATACTTGAATAGGAACTGGGTATTGTTTCCGGTGTATTTCCAGAAAGGTACTTAGGAGTGCCAATTGTACAAGGAAGAATCTGCTCTTAGATGCTTGGTAGACAAGATAAAGAAAAGAATCTCTAGTTGGGAAGTTGCTTTCATTTCAAGGGAGAGCAGTGTTGATTAAATCGGTGCTTAGTAGTACTCCAGTTTATAACATGGCCATTTATAAATGGCCTGTTAGTCTCATAAAAGAAGCCGACATTATCACGAGGAATTACTTGTGGTCCATTGTGAGAAAGAACACCACCATTAGTTGGGAGAGATGCTGCAAACCATGTCAAGAAGGGGGACTAAGGCTGAAGAGGCTAAAAGAAGTGAATCTTAGCATGTTAATGAAGTTAGTGTGGCAGATTCTTAATGGTACCGATGACTTTGCAAATTTCATGAGAAGTACATTTTTCCCAAATAATTTGCAGGTCATTAACCATTACAAACCTTGTACTATATGGTGTGGAATGAGATGGGCATTGAAGGAAGTTCTCCCTAGAACTCAATGGGTGGGTAGTGGGCGACGGTAAAAGAGTTGATCTTTGGAGAAATAACTGGCTGTGCAGGAAGTCCATTCAAGAGGTATGCAATCTTTCAACAGAAGCATTGTAATGCAAAGGTAGAATACTTCAAGATAACCAGTGGATGCCACCTTAACGGTTTGAAGAATTTCTTAAGGAGCATGGTATGGACACTACAGTCATGCATCAACAGGTAATTCAACTACCAGATTTTAGAGTTTGGTGTCCCAGTAACAATGGAGTGTTCTCTGTTGCTTCAGCCGTTGAGGAAATCAGAAGGAAAGAGAACAAAGTAGCTTGGAATAGATATAGTGCAAACATGTAGACCCAATGCGCGTCCATGATAGCATGAAAATTGATTAACAAATGTGCAGCTACTGATGAGAGGATACAAAGAAGAGGTATACATATGGCAGGCAGATGCAGTGTGTGTAAGTGCAATGGAGAGGACCTAATCCATATTTTGTGGACATGTACATTTGCAACGCAGGTCTGGACACATAGCTGCGAAGTTCAGAACTGGGTTCGATTTTACAAAGCTGAAGGAGGCAATGAATACGTTAAAAAATGCAGGCTCCAGTATCAAACACTTGTGGCGAGCTGCAGTGATCGGGACACTTGTTGGACTGTGGAAGCACGGGAACAGGATGAGGTTTGAGGACAAGCTGCAGAGCTTTTAATTTTGCAGGAATCATGTCAATTTACAGGTTCAATGTGCTGCACACTTATCTAATGGGTTCATGAAGGATGGTCGTGATGGTGTCATCCTTCGGAATTGGGGACTGGATTTGAAATATGGTAGAGCGCTGTGGATTAGAGAATGCAAATGGTTGTTACCACCATGGCAGCAAATTAAAGTGAATGTTGATGGAGCTGCCTTTGGCAACCCTGGTGATGCTGGTTGGGGAGCTGTATTCAGAGATCATTTTGGCATGTTCTTACACTGCAAGTACAGGTTTGGGTGTCAGTACAAACTTTGTGGCAGAAACTTTTGCTATTTTGGAAAGTTTGGAGATTGCTGCGAGTGGGGGTTGGCTAAACATATGGGTTGAGTCAGATTCTGAAACGGCATTGAATGCATTTAGCAAAGAGCTGGCTACAAGGTGGGCTGTGTGCAAGCAAAAACTACGGTATCTTTTGGTGTCCCACACCTTAAGAGAAGCAAATTTTTGTGCAGATAGTGTTGCTAAGTATGGAGCTAGTTTAAATGTGAATGAGCTTTTTTCGTGTGAGGGGAAACCACCGTGGATATGTAAATGGGAGGTCCCTGATGCTACTTATTTGAGGTTTGGATGATGTCTAGATGCTGTAAGTCATAGTTTTCACTATGACACATCTAGGACCAACACTTGTAACTAAATTTTTATTATTAATATATAAATACAAAGCTTACCTAGCAAAAAGAAAAAAATTAGAAAATTTGACTTACTAAGTGGTTATCACTTAATTAATCTGCGTCCATGGGATGAGTGGAAAGAAACTTATAAAACCAAGGGTGGACCGCACTGCCACTTGATCTTGCCACACTCCTTCCACTTTCATAAGCCTAATGATTGTCACTTTACGTCCTTACCTGAATATGTTTGTTGTTGTCTATTTTATTGAAATATTGATCTATATAGTAAATTATTCTGAAACTGAGTACCTACAGCATGTTGAGACCATCCTGGATGTACACGCTTTAGCTGAAGAAATATCTTTCCTGATTGGTTTAGTAAATTTCTTTTTGTCTACTCAGTTGGTATTCGTGGCGATGATTCTAAGGTGCAAGCTGTGTGGAGTGGCCCACTCCCATAAACAGTTTCCAAAAGAAGCTTTTATGGGCTTGCCACGTTTTACAGGCTAATCATGCAAGGGTTTATCTGTATCATGGCCCTTATTACTGATTTTATGGAGGGTGGCTACTGTTCTGACCTCGCCTGATGCCAATGCTTTTTTGTGGTTACCTGTGACTCTTGCAAAGTAGGTGTTAGTTTAGTGTTTTTCTACCTCAAAAGCCATCTCACCATCCACCTCTACGGTTAGACTTGATCCCACATGGGAATAATAATATGCTAACAAACTATATCTAATATTGACGAGACTTCATTATATGTGTTACCCTTATTTGTAGCTTATATAATAGTGATAGACATGATGGTATATTGTTGGTACATACATGCAGTTGGCATACTTGTATACTTGTTCATGTCAAATACTCGTCTACTCTTTTGAATGAATGGACTACTTGTGTTTGTTTTGTCTCTATTCTAATTTTTTGGTTCTTGGAACCTTGATATCACAACTTCTAGACGTTTGTAGGTTGTGTAGTATATTCAATGTTTATGGTGTTGATTGGAGTCTATACTTTACAAAGAATGGATTATATTCTTTAAGCAGAATCTGGTATCTTTTCACTAGAATCTCATACAAATATCTTATAACATAACTCGTCTCATGTAGAAGTACTATCTGATAGGTTACACTGTGATGGCTGCCACATTCTCTTCCTACTTACTAGTTCTCGGTAGATTTATATTCTTTATTGTAGCTTTCCTAATTCATATTTTCGCTAGGTGTAAAAAAGCTCTGTGAAAACTCGGCCGACATTATTTGGTGTTTTTAGTTATTGGTTATATAACTTGTAAACCTTATGTAATTCTCATTGCTGGTTTTGCTCATTGTTTAGGCACTTTTGGATGTGTACACAATTGGAAGAGAGATAGGCAAACTGGATGGTATTAAAGTTGGTCTGGTTGGTGATCTTGCTAATGGAAGGACAGTCCGGTCACTGGCTTACCTGCTTTCCAAGTATCAAAATGTGAAGATATACTTTGTCGCTCCAGACGTAGTAAAAATGAAGGTAATATACAACCATTTGGAGCACTAATTAAGTCACAGTAACTTCTTTTAGGATGAAGATTCAATGCATAATTCTATTATACTTGTCTTTTTTTTTTTTTTTTTTTAAAAAAACAAAAACTACCCCCATTTAGCATATACCAAATGATCGTACAAAGCAGTCTGGAATCGGTCATAACTTACTTGGACTGACATCGGTACACCTTTACTTCAAACCAATTGAATTTCCAACCTAGCCAATTCAGCCATGATATAGCATGGTGAATGAATCTCCTAGGGCAATAAACAAGTTTGAGGAAATTAAAAGACTGCATAAGAACTCTAACTTCCTCCAAAAGACTCAACAGACACCAAGAGACATCACTGCTACCACCATTTAGCATACAAACCAGACATTGACAATCATAACAGACCACCACGTTGTCAATTCCCAAGTGCAATGCTTTGGCCAGTCCTTGCTTCAGTGCTTGCAGTTCTGAATCTTCTGCGGAACTTGCTGCGACTGGCTTGCTTGCTGCATAGGTTATTATAGCATTTCACTTATTAACAGTGAAACCTAAGTTACATTGACACGGATACATATGTCCGTATCCGACACGAAGATGAAGTGTCTGACATGGCGAAAAAATAAAAAATTGAGGTATATCGCATACAATATGTGTCCGTGGCATGTCCAACACGTATTATTTTTGAAATATGGTGTCCATGTAGCATAGGGTGAAACCAATACCAGCTTTCTGCGAAATATGATCAAAGAAAGCTCTTGCATATGTTGTTTAGGTACTAGGTATTTGAGGCTTATTGGAGGAGATGTTAGTATAAATTTTTTGATGCTTGGGTATGTGAAGGGGATAAGGGTTTAAACTTTAAAGGTTGGGTCAAGGGTAATGTTATTTCAATCCATCCATATGAAGTATATTAGCTTAAACAATCAAATTAAAGATTACTTCATGCTTATGTGCAATGTGCTGACACAGACGCGTTGACTCAGCTATATATCAAAAAGGTAGGACGTGGAAATTAAAAATATTTGTAATTTGATTTTATTTAATTAAATCATATTTGTAATATTTTATATTAATTTTAGTTTATGTTAATTAAACATTAGAAATTAGTTCATATGTATCATAAATTGATAACCATTCAAGATAAACAGCCACAAGATTAAGTGGTGATGTGTGCTAGTGAGTGGTGGTTGAGTGTGGTGCTGGTGGTGATACACTGGTGAGTGGTGGAGTGTTTGTTGTGCTGCGTGCTAGTGAGTGGTGGTTGAGTGTTGAGAGTGGTGGTGCGGGTGTGAAACTGTGAGTGGTCGACTGGTGGTGAAGAGTAAATGGTGCTGTGATAGGAGAGGGAAAAGAGAAAAGACGAGTGGGGGAAAGAATAGGATTAGGGTTAGATTGAGAGAATTCAGTTTTTTTTTTTTTATCTTTATTTTTTTTATCTTTTTTGTTCTCTAGTCAAATGTCCCGTGTCCTGACCATGTTGACCACCTCTTGTCCTGTGTCTGATTCCGTTGACTGTCCTGATCAAGTTGACAGTGTTAGACATGCGTCCCCGCATGGTGCGGACACAGATCACAAACCGCCATGCTTCTTAGGTGCTAATTGCCAAGTGTGCAATGACCTTAGTGCCAACAGCAGTAACACTGAAATGGATATTCCACAAATCAAATCGCAAAGGCAAAGAACTAGCAAACCATATTTTAGAGCTCTTGGGACAAGTAAGGAAAGCATGCTCTGCAGTTTCAAAATCATTATTACATCTAGGACAGATATTAGTATCACAGCAATGTCTATTATGAAAAATATTTCTAGTAGGTAATATTTTATTCATGATCTTCCAAACAAAGGTTTCAATTCGAAGAGGAGTATTCAGTTTCCAAGTTCCATGCTCTTTTTAAACATGTACTAGTATTATTCACATAAACATTCATAATACTAGTATTATAAACTAGTATTTTCTCTGTATTATACTTGTCATTCATTGGGACGGACTTTAGAACATAAAATTAGAAAGCTAAGTGGTGGGTGGTTTTGACAAATCTTTCTTACTGTAGGATGACATTAAAGATTATCTGACTTCAAAAGGGGTCGAATGGGAAGAAAGCACAGATCTGATGGAAGTGGCTTCTGAATGTGACGTGGTTTATCAGACACGAATTCAACGTGAGAGGTTTGGTGAGAGGATTGACCTGTATGAACAAGCTCGAGGGAAATACATTGTGGATAACAAAGTATTGTCTGTGATGCAGAAACATGCTATAGTCATGCATCCCCTCCCCAGACTTGATGAGGTACGTAGGTATAAGGTACATTGATAATGATGCCTAAACCGTTCCACAAATTTGAACTTTTTAAAGTATTCATTGTATTTTTGCTTTCCAAATGTTGTGCAGATTACAGTGGATGTTGATTCGGATCCAAGGGCTGCATATTTTAGACAAGCGAAGAATGGCCTCTATATTCGCATGGCTCTTCTGAAGCTTTTACTAGTTGGGTGGTGAAGGTGTAATATCACATATCTGCAATTTTGATAGATAATGCATAATAATGTCAGATCTTGGTAGTGAGACTATAATAAAATAGTATAGTTATTACATATAATTTGGCCGGGTTCATTATTAGTTTCGTGTTGTAATCTATGCAGTTGGAAGGCACAAGCGCTGGCTGAACACGAGCCAAAGCTAGGCCTGAGTCTAGGGGCCTCTAGATGCGAGGCCTAAGGGGTGAGCCTTTGACTGCCTTGGTGATTGTCAAATTAGAACAAGAACAATTGTCATCTGTTTTCATAGGGTGGCGTACGATGTTTGCCCGGGTGCGAACCACTTCAGGATGCTAGAGTCCTCCCGGCTTGTCATCTTCTTTACGTCTCTTCATGCTCTTAGAACATTTATTCTTTTATTATCGAAAAAAAAGAGAATATTTATTCTTCAAAATAATTTTGCTGAATCATTTCAGAAAAAACCCCCATGCATACACAAAAAAATAGCCGCTTCTTTTTCCACCTCTTTAACCAATCTCTTAGCAATTACATTTAATCCTTCAGTGTATGCACTTTATATCATGATTTATTAGCTGCGCATCCAACTTTGATACAAAATTCGAAGTGACAGAGCGTAGCTTTAGTTGACAT
Source organism: Coptis chinensis (assembly GCF_015680905.1). Classification (NCBI taxonomy): domain Eukaryota; kingdom Viridiplantae; phylum Streptophyta; class Magnoliopsida; order Ranunculales; family Ranunculaceae; genus Coptis; species Coptis chinensis. Next base: position 27,531,338 of record NC_141464.1, on the reverse strand, counting down.
AAACAGTTTGCGTTCACCTAGGAGAGTTGGGAAGCTGCTTTACCTCGTGATGTTGTGCTTAGTGTTGTCAATGGATCGGTTTAGGTCGGGTTCTGAAAAATCCAAACCCGAATGAAAAGAAAATTGGGAACCGAAACCAATAAGAAAATTAAGAACCCGATATCGAACCGAACCGAACTTATATATTACAAGCTGAAACCGAACCAATCCGAACCAAAAACTATAAAATCAATTAAATTCTAAATTAAATCTATTAATTTCAGCCACATAATTGATAAATATATACAAAATTAATCATAAATATTACTAAAATGTCATTTTATCGGTTCGAGTTCATATCGGTTTGGTGAGAACAAACCCAAAATCAAACCAATATCCTATCGGTTCGGTTCGATTTTGAGTCGATGAAAAACAAACCAAATTACCAAAATCCAAACCGTTTTTTATCGGTTTGGTTCGGATCGGTTATGGGATTATCGAAACCCATTCACAGACATAGTACTTATGCTCATAGTACAAAATATCAGGATATGGGTATTTATCGATATTCAATTTCTCGATATATATCGTAGATATATTCCCCTCTTTAGAATATTTGACATTGTTTCACATGCAAATATCGTAGATATATCTAAAATATCAGCAAATATCGTAGATATTATAGATATTTCTTGATATATAATAATACATTATTTATATTTATTTGAAATATAATGGAAAATACTAAATAAAATTGTTACATATACAAAATATCACCAAATATCGTAAAATATATCCAAATATCGTTGAAATATCATTGATATTTGCAGTCGTATATATCTCTAAACATATCGTGATATTTATATATTTTTCTTTAAAATCTGGATAGATATCGACAAATATCGCGATATTTTATACTAGGCTTGTGCTTATAGTTTTCATATTTCCTTATTATAGACTAATTACAGATCATTCTCTTCTCATTATAAATGAGTGGGTTAACTAGTATTACCCTCTATTAGATGAGCCAATTAGGATTTCTCCCAACTAGATGGGGGAAATTAAGGTTTTCTCTCTGGGTACACACAAAAAAAAAAAAATCAATTTGAATTGAACTTTTTTTTTTTTTTTTTTTTGTACTCAGTAAGAGACCCTAATTTCCCCCATCTGATTGGCTCATCTATTAGGCGAGTACTCCATTTATTGTTACAGTATAAATGCTTATATTATAAAATGACCTTTTCCCCAGTTTGAGTAATACTTCATTTATCACAATACTGAAACTGGGAGAACTGACAAGTGTATTCTCACTATGTGATTCAAACTTCCTGTGAAAACAATCTGACCAAAGCTGAAGCTGTCAAGTACTTTAGTCACCTTGAGCTTGATTTGCAGATCTTGGGTACTTTCTGGGGTTATTCTGAACGTGGATGGGTAGACATAAACCTCTACTCCTTCTGGCTGTAGAACAGAGCATGAATATGTTTCTGGTTTTCTTTCCACGTTCTTGACGGTCCGTCGTACCAATCTTGACCCACTCAAGGCTGATATGGTTATTGATGGGACGTTCAGATCTGTGGGGTAGGCATATGTGTTGTTGCATGAGGCACCGGTCATTGATTTTATTGTTGTTGCATTGATGTCCGGAAAGGAGCACAAGAAGCTTATATACTCCTTAAAATCTGGCATGGTCTGAATGTCAGTGTCCTATTACTGAAAATAAGTTCCTGATAGTTTGTGGATCAAACTGATCTCAATCTTAGCATCCATATAAGCCAACAATAGTGTAGTCCCTATGCTAGCTACTAAATTAACAGGTTACCTGATGAAAACACAAGACCTGGATCCAGTGCAAGGGTTGGGTTTATAAGGCCGGCTCCAAAATCAAAAGGTGTTGAGGGATATACACTTGCTACTTGTGATCCTTCTGCCAATATTATTTCTCCAAAATTGTCATACTTGGATGCTGTTGTAGAGATTGCAGAGGCTATTATGGATGGAGTCCATGAAGGATTGTATTGCTTAATGAGTGCGGCAATTCCTGAAACATGAGGAGCTGCCATGCTTGTCCCAGATAATAGCGCAAAAGTATTTCCTGTGCATGCAATCAGAGAAGTAAATCTCAAACACAAAACTTGAATTTTCTTCACGACCATCACTGTGAACTTAGTCATCGTTGATAGTTTCTTTATATTAGTGAGTGTTATGGATTTTCCTTTTGATAGCTTTTTCTATTTGACTCAAGTATAGATAACCTGGACTTACCAATATGTTTCATTTGTTTGTTGCTTTATAAATGGAACTTCTAGTTACTGACAGAATGCAGAGCAAGGGAAGGAACACACACACACTAAGGACTAAACAAGAACTTCTTTACCTTCTAAAATTGGATCTAAGATGCTAATGGGGCTCCAAGCTGCCCATACCTGGTCTCCCAGAGCAAGAACATCTGGCTTGAGTATATCTGCTAAGTTCCTGTTGGCATCAACGATGTTTGGTCCTCTCGCAGAGAATCTGCTAACAATGGGTGCTCTCCCATGGAAGGAAGCAACTCTTCCTTCACCTATTGATGCTCGACCCTTGTATATGGCTCGACCTTGGCGTCTTTGTGTATGTTGTTCATAGTACTCTGAGAGGATCTAGCACAATCATAATAACAAAATCCAATATTATGCTCTTTGGAAGATTGGGTGTTTGCCATGAAGATTGAGTGTTTATAGCGGCAATTATGCCAATGAGGTCTTAAGAAGTACCTGCACATCTGCGATCTTTGGAATCATAATGCCAGGAACAGAGAAGGGAATTGGTTGTGCTAAGAAGTCTCCATAGGTGGGATTTGCAACAAAAGCAAAACCCATGAATCCTAGAGCCTTGGCGGTGTCAATAATAGCAGTTACAGTAGAGGTCTGGTTGTAAAACCCAGCCGAGAATGTGCAGATAACGATGCTTCCCTGCACCACTACAGGGTTTAATGCCTCTGGGTGTTGGCACTCTTCAACATACTCTGGTGTCCGTGGAAAACTCCCATTTATCTTCACTGCATCTTTAGCTAAAACCAGCTTAAATTGGAAAAGACCCTTTCCAAATGTTGGTCCTGTTTGATCATAATTAGATTCATTTTCAAAACCATTAACGCAATCCATTCTGGAGTTAACAAATACCTGATAATCCAATGCCTTTTACTCGTGTGCCATTTCCAAGGATAAGACTTCCAGGAAATCTTCTGTCTGTTCGGCAAGCAGCTACACCCACTGCCCAAGGGCTAAAGGACACAACGCTGGATGGCTCCGGTCCATGATTCCCTGCCGCTTGGATTACAAAGGTTCCAGCACGTTGCGCAAACAACATGAAAATTTCGAACACACTCAAGAAAGAGATTGTATCTTCGGGAGGTTCGTCTGGTCCAATAGAAAGTGTTAAGATATCAACTCCATCTTGAGTGGCCTGCAGTAGCATACTATACTTAAAAAAGGACCCAACCTCATTCAGAAAAGACTGATAAGTATACTTTGTGTATGTGCATCCGAAAGGTTAGAAAGATATGGAATGATCAAGTACTCTGGTTTTTCTTTTGTTTACTATAGAATGAGAAGTACGAAGGCCTACTTGATCAATTGCAGAAACAACATCTGCTAAAGTTGCCACGGTTGGATATATCGCCTTATAAACAGCAATCCTGTTGAAGATGATAGATTACAACATAAGCAAATTTGGTTTACGAAACTTTATTTGTTTATGATGCTGTACGTTCCCAATAAAATCATTTGTTTATTACCCTGCACGTGGCGCCATTCCGCTGGCCATGCCATACAAGAATCCGTTCATGACCACAGGGACACCTGAATTCCCTGCGGCAGTTGATGCTACGTGACTGGAACAAACGATTTCACATCATAAAAATGTAGTTGTACTCTTAATACCAAACTGAGAAAGAGAGAGAGAGTTATACCTCCCGTGTCCAACTGCATCAAAGGGTGAAAGAAAATCTACTGAAGCATTAAGAGAAGCAACAGCTTGAGCTCCAGCTGAGAAGTACCTTGCTGAGACTATTTTACCATTGCATGAACCCCTAGGAAACTGTGGACCTACCTCGCAACCACCACTCATAAATCGAGAATTGTTTGATAGTGTAAAAGGTTTCATAGGATCATAAGCGAAACTTGGATGCCTCGGGTCAATGCCAGTGTCAATGATTCCAATCACAACACCTTCTCCACCATTGTGATCTCCTCCTCCTCCTTTAGTCCATACTCCTACTGGTAGTCCCAAATACTGGGGACTGTAAGTTGTCATTAGCTTAGCGCCTCTATCCTTCTCCACTAACTTAACGCCTTGAGCTGACTTGAGCTTTTTAGCCTGAAAAGTTGCAAATATGATAATCCCATCCACCAATCTTAACTTGTTAAGTCCAAATGATACGGCTACCAACACAAACAATCACTTTGTTGAAGAGAAACATGAGATGAAGACCTGAGAAGGAGTGGTATGAACTGCAAAGCCATTAACGATGTGCTTGAAGCTATAAAGCTTGTTGTAGCTCCCAAGCTCTAGAGTGCTCCCTAGAATTTGATTATGAGAATCTACCAAGTGTTTTGCATGGAATTTTGAAGCTTCACTAACACCATAGAAGTGTCCAAGTAAGTTAGTTTGATTCAAGCATTTGTTAACCTGGCAAACCTCACAATATATGGAACTTTGTGCAAATGTAAACCACGGACATTATTGTATGCACCAATGCAAGCAAGTTTATTTTTCCCCCTTTTTTTCTCTCATAAAATTTGGCATGATCAATTATCCATATGAGAGAACAAGTGTATAATTCAAAACTTCTTGGAAAATGTCATGAAAGTTTCATTATATTCATGAGAAACAAAGATGGAAAGTATCATAAAATTCTCAAAAAGGAGACAAAATATAAAATCATCATTTTGTGAACTCCATACTGCATGTCTGCATGGTATAGTAGTCTAGGACGGAACTTTATTTCGTTCTCAATAACCAAAATCAAGATTGCTCAGTTAAACCTCACTAGCTGTGTCATTGTTCCAAGCAAAATATTAAATGATGTTAAGCATTTTTTCAGTCAGTAGCTTGGATATAAGATGTATTTCTAGGGAATTGTATACCTAAAATTAGGCCATGAGCGCGCGCACTCGAATTTACTTTCATCATGTTTTCTCCTTAAAAGGATTTATATACGCAACATAATTCCATCTATGAGTCTATGACTAAACAACACTTCTCACCTGTTTGGGTCTGTTCGTTTTCCGTCTTTATGATGCGCTGCATCTTCGCAGAAAGCAACTGGATCTCCTTCAACCAAAACCAGATATATTGCTCGTTGTTCCTCTGCAAAGTCGGCAGCAATAATCATTAGCATGACTAGAACTGCGCGTGCATGTCTTGATGAAGCCGTATGAACCATCCTCGACATATTTGCAGCCGAATTGGACAGAATTTGTGTTCATTTGAAGAACAAAATGAAGATGAGAAGCGTTGGTTATAAAACATGTAGAGTGATTACTTAAACACGTTGGTAAGCATGGAAAAAGCTGTACTGAAACAATTTATATAGAAGCTTGGTCATAACCGTTACCTTTGTTTTGTTTTCTTTAGTAAAAGCAAGTTTCGAAAGCAAAATAGAGGTGAGAGAAATGAGAATGTTGCATAACCACTTAATTAGCAACTCACGTTGAACAGCACTCTATAGTCCTTTAGTTGAAAATTTGCATGCACAACCTTTTTTTTTCAGAAAAACAAACAAATATCATGCATTTATGGCTTTAGAGCAGGTACAGTACACTTGTAAAAATCAGATTGTCTAGCAAAAGTAGTTGAATTGCGCGCAACACAAACTCCCTGTATGCTTATATGGACAAAAAGCGCCACTACCATACAAAAATGTAATGAAATGATTCAGTACATCCCTACACCAAAACATACACGTACATTTTCTCTCTTCTCCTCATTTTGATTATAGGTAACTGTAGAGAAAACTCCGTTTTTTTCTATCTGGTATGAAGGGCGCAACCTGTGCTCAGTTTCCACTTGGGCAAGGCGCGACCCGCGCTCATGAGATTTTGACCTCCAGTGTTTTAAAGCGACCTGCCCCTTTGCTTTGTTCGGTCGAGGGCGACCACCTCATGAGTTATTTCAGCATGAATTTTCCCATTTTCGGATGTTTTTGGAAATAGTATAAATATAGGTTTTTTATGTAGAAACCTAACTTTTCCAAAACCAAGAAAGAGAGAGATTATAAGAAAGCAATTCTTTGTGAGTTGAGTGTTCATTCTTTGTAAGTGAATTGAGAGACTTGTAATCTGTTACTCCGGACATCCAGTAAAGCTTGGAACTCGTAGTGTGGAAGTAGGCAAATTGCCGAACCACGATATATCTCGTCTTGTGGTTTGTTCTTCCTTTACATTAATTGTTTTACTTTATATGTTTGTTATTTGATATTGAGAAGTGTTGGAATATTGCTTGGAGGGTGTTGAAGTCTTGTCTATTGAGAAAGATCGATCCTTGTATTGGATTGATCCGTTTTGTTGTGGGTAAAATTGTTTCCACAGTTATTTATTCACAACAATTGGTATCAGAGCGTAGGTATACGACCTAAGATTTTGAGTTTAGTGTTCGAAATTTGTGTAGAAAAGGTGTTCGATTAAATTCCGAAGTGAATTGTTTTTTTTTGGGTTATTGTGTGTAACTTGAAAGATGGCTCCCAAGATGTCAAACACAAGGTTTGAAGTAGAGAAGTTTAATGGGAAGAATAACTTTGGGATTTGGCAAGTCCAAGTAAAGGACATCTGATAAGTGCTCAAAAAGTGCAATTTAACCCTCGATTATGCCTCTTGTTTAGCCATCTTAGTGGACTAATAGTGTTTGTAAGTTATGTTTTAAGATTTACAGGTGAAAAAGAGAGTTTTGTAGAATAGTAGAGAAAAAGGGGTAAAATGGAGCAATTCGGAGCATTAAGGATCACATGGGAAGCCCGTGGACAATCATGGAAAAGGCCAAGGAATTGAAGCTATTAAAGGTGTGACTTGGACCTATTTTAAAGCCTATTTGGAAGCCCAAGGCCAAAGGATTCGTTGCTTGGACCAAAGCCAGCAAAAGAGGATAAAAGGATAGAGCAGAAGAGACAAAATAGGCTTACGCGTCTGGGACACATGAATCGAGTGTCCAGACGCATTGATTAAGTTTGGGACACATGAATAGTGCGTCCAGACGCATGAATCGACACTGTAGCCAATTCCTTCTCAGTTTTGGAGATAAAGTTGGACTCTGGAAGAAGTCTATTTGTATTAGGAAACAAATGACGGTTTGGAATGCTTCTAGAGCTCATTGTAACCCCTATAAATAGAGGACCTAAGTGCCTCATGTAATTGGCCAATTCACTTATATTCTTGTCTCCAGAACTTGAGGCAGAGAGAGATTAATAATAAAATATCGGTTTTAACTAGTCGAGTCTTAATAAATTAGTCTTTCTAGTCTTATGTTCTTCGACTCTTCTTCTTCTTCGTTCTTCGTGTTCTTCCTTCTATATGGAAGGCTAATCTTCTCTTTCAAGGGAGGAGATGAAGCCGCTGCTTAAGGTTTAATGATTCTTCCGGTTCATGATGTTCTTCAATCAGTTAGTTCTTTATGTTTTTAGTTATTAGTTCCATTGCCCACACCAGGGGATGGAAGTATAGATTAAGGTTTTTATTTATTACAATTGAATATCATGCTAGTTTAGGGTTTTATTTATTGCAATTGAATATTTGCTAGTAACATGCTTTTATTTATTGCAATTGAATATAATGTTAGAATAGAGTTTTATTTATTGTAATTGAATATTATACTATTATTCTCTACTTTTATTCTAATTGTGTAGTGTTTTAGAGTAAGGGAAGTATTCTTTTTGTTTGCCTTAGATGGTGATTCATTGAATAGCTGCCCAAGTTAGGGGTGGGCAATGGGCCGGGTCGGGCTAGCCTGACCCTAAACATTTAAAAGCCCTTTAGATATTAAGGCCGGGTCTGCCCGGCCCTAAAGTCAGCATAGGGTCGGGTCGGGCCGGGTCACAAGTCTAAATCTCGAGCCCTGACCCTACCCTAAGCCCTCTTTAAAGGCTTTAGGGCCAAGCCTATATATTTTCTTCGTTTTACAAATATCATTTTTCAGACAAAGATTGTTTTTTTGGTTTCTGTGTTACAAATTTCTGCTCTGTATTTCGCTTTAATGGTGTGGACGGAAACCTTTAGTTCTAGACTTGACTTGGATGTGAATAAAAATATAATTTATAAGAAGTAAGTGGGAAAATAAATTGAGAATAATAAGTTCTAGACTTTGATTTGATGATCAAAGGAATAAAGTCTTATTTTTTTTATTAGGCTAGTGCTCATTGTTTTTCATGGCTGCTAGATAGGTTGACAAGTTTTTGTTATATAAGACAAGTTATTGAAAGTACCCTTGGGTGTAAGTGATAAATTACAAAGGACAATGTTATTTTAATTTAAAATATTTAACAAAGAGTTGGACAATTATGGTACGTGTATTTATAGTGAAAATGTGAAACTATAACTAGGGCTTGGTTAGGGCTGAATTAGGGTCGGGCCTATGTTTCAGAACCTTAGCCCTAGCCCTACCCTAGAAGGCCTTAGGGTCGGGTCGGCCCTGCCCTAAACTCTGTGAGGGCTTTAGTTGTGAGGGCTTTATAGGGCTTAGGGTCGGGTCGGTCAGGGCCGGGTTAGGGTCATTAGGGCCAAATTCCCACCCCTAGCCCAAGCTCACATAAAAGGAAAGAAGATACTAGTAACATGAACATAGGAACAACCTTAAGTAGAATTAATTGTTTAACGATGTTTCACCCAAAAAGGCATCAACACTTGCTTGATTGCCCGATTGTAGTATACTTGGAGAACAACATGAAGCAAAATGTCATTGAATAAAAAACATTGGTGGATTTGAATCTCTTGAATCTATCTCTCTCATATTCTATCCTTATTTCCAATTCTTAGTTTTAGTATAAGTTTAGTTAGTTAGTTTAGTTTAGTTTAGCATTAGAATTTACAATATCTATAATAATAGTTTTTAATCCCTCAAACCCCCTTTCCAGTCCTGTCCTTCATATAAACATACACTTAAAAGTGGAACGATACCATACTCATCCTTTACTCATTGAGGGATAATTAGGTTTTGATACGCTTCTATTTGTTCAACGACCATCATCTATCTACATCATCAACATCCCATCCACACACACAAAAAAGAGGTAGTGTCAAATGGCGCCGCTGCTGGGGATATCTCGAAGACAAGATCTACCATCCAGGTTAGTTGAATCTTCATTCTTTTTATTTCATTCTTAGTATAGTTGCATCATAGTTTAGTTTTATTGCTTTTTTAGTATAGTTGCATCATAGTTTAGTTTTATTGCTTTCTAGTATAATTGCATTTAGGACCTTTTCAACAATTGGAGTTGTAAGCCAACACAGCGAAACATCAAACTCTAGTGTTTCTTGTCTGAATCTTGACAAACAGACTATCGTCTGTGGGCCGTGGTACTTAAGCAATCCAAGTGATTTACCATAACCCTAGAAGAGACAGCTTTAGACAACGGGTAAGATACTAGCTGTAAAGCCCAACCCAGTTGAAGGAAAGTAGTTTTGCATATTAGTATAATTTAGAATTGTTGCATATTAGTTTAATTGCATTCAAGCATAGTAGGATAGTTTTCATCATCTTCGCATAGCAAGAATACTAGACAGGATTGATACAATGGCTGCACGCAATGATGGAGGTGTTGTGGACACCAATAATCCTGAAACTATCCTACCCATGCAAGCACAACAGAGGAAGAAGCTGAGTGATTTCAATTCACCAATCATTGGAGACCCACCAAGCAGTATTGTTTTTCAAGAGACAGAATCTAACCAGTTTGAACTTAAAGCATCAGTAATCTCTATGCTTCCAAAGTTTAATGGTTTAGACAATGTTCAGCCATATGTTCACATGAACAAATTTCTATCAGTCCTCAGAACTTTCAAGAACCAGAATATCAAAGATGAGAGTATCAAGTTGATTCTTTTTCCGCTCTCACTCGAAGGTAAAGCCTCCGAATGGTTAACTGCACAGCCGATTAATTCAATAGATAATTGGGAGAAGTTGAGAACAAAGTTTATGAACAAGTTCTACCCACCCCGAAGATTATGCCATGCATGCAAGCCATTATTAGCAATTTCAAAGGAAAAGTGACTGAAGAAGAATATCATCAAAGCTAGGAGAAATTCAATATTCTGCTAGTCTCATGTCCACATCATGGATACGACAAGAGCACACTGGCTCATTTTTTCTATCGAGGACTCTCGACGATGAACAAGCAGATGATACGATCAATGCACAAAGGCAAGTTTACATCAATGGATGGAGAGGAAGCTTACAACTTTCTCGAAATTTAGTCAAGAAACACAACAATGGACTACTAGCAACGAGGATGTCGCTAGCATGGAGGGGAGCCAAAGCAATTTGGCTACCAAGCACATGAACAAGCGGATCAAGAATTGAAGTCTACATTGGCCACCGCCACCAAAGATTGAAATTTTGAGTAAGAAATTCAATCAGTTCTCCATGAATCCCTCCAAGATCAACAAGTCTCAAGCTAAAAATCTTTCCCACCATCATGCAAGCTAGCCAATCTTTGCGAAGTCCGTCCGGACACTTCTCATGCAACTCTAGAATGTCCCGCTTTACTATCAACATGCATCGGTTGGAGAGTACAATATTAACTCATTTCAGAGGCCCAACCAAGGTGGTAATAACTTTCAAGGCAATTATTGGAGATGAACGATGGACCCCGTGTTCACAAGATCAAAGTTATATTCCACAGACAAGTCAAGCTTCACAGTTGGTTCCTCAACAACAGTTATACTCTCAGCAAAATTCCAATACAAGTGGAGAGTTAGTGCCTGATCCTAGGAGAAATTATGCCACACCTACCAACCTGGAGAATGCAATTACTTTGCTATCACAGAAAAATCAGAAGTTTGAAAGTGTTCTAGAGCTTATTGCACAGTCTCATCTCAATCTCCAGCAATCTCAGGCAAGTCAATGTTCTAGAATGGAGTCTCTAGAGGCTAAGGTCGACAAACTCACTACTGCTTTGTCTGTAAAAACACAAGCCACTCAACCTAGCTTATTAGAACCAATATTGAGGAGTGAAGATGTATGCCACATTGGGACAACTTCTAGTACTGATCACCTCCATGATCATGTCAACTCGCCACTACTCTTAGATCGATTGAAGATAGACAACAAGGTTGACTTACCTTCTCATGATGACATTGCTTCTGAGAGCAATCACCAAGATTTCAAATGAAGTTCGAAGGAAGTGGGGAAATCCTTTCCACTCCTAATTGTCAAGATGAACAAGACAAGATATGCAAGAATGTCAAGAGAAAGAAGAAGCGCACACATGCTGATGTGTTTGTACCAAAGGCACCTTTTCCTATGTTTTTGCTCAAAGCAAAAAGGACAAGCAATTTTAGAGATGAAGGAGGCATTTGAGAAAGATAACATCAATATCCCCTTTCTTAAAAGCGATCAAGCAGTTGCCATCATATGCCAAATTCTTGAAGGATGCATGCAACATAAAGAGAAGTACTCATGTTCCAAAGCGGCGTTTCTAGCTTTTGGACAAACAACATCTATTATCCATCGACAAGCTCGGTCAAGCTCAAAGATCCAGGAATTCTACAATATCATGCAAGATAGGAGAAAAATTCACGGGTAATGCTCTCTTAGACCTTGGTGCTAGTGTTAATCTCTTGTCATATCATGTGTACCAAGCGTTCGGCCTGGAGAACCTAAATCCTACAAAAGTCAAATTGAAGTTACTTGACCGTTCTACCAAGATTCCCATAGGCATAGTTGAGGATGTTCTTGTTCAAGTAGCCGATTTCTACTATCCAGTGGATTTCATTGTGATAGACACCCAGGAGGCCTTTGATAAAATTCCAATTATTCTAGGCCGACCTTTCCTCGCTACCGCAAAAGCTTTGATAAATTGTCACAACGGTGAAATGAAGATCAACTTTGGTAAGATGTCCATGGACATAAATATCTTTCACCTATTGCATAAGGATTGTGATGAAGCCGAAGGTGGAGAGGTGTACTTCCTTGATAGCATGATACAAGAATTCGTCCCATTCGAAGATACAATTGAAAGTGCTCAATCTACAAAAAACTATGATGAACCTAAGAACCACACCACAAAGGCGTTGCTAGCCATGTTCTTAGAATCTCTACAGAAAATTCAGGATTTAAGTGAGCATAATGGAAAATTGACAGAGAGAGTATCATACCTTGAGAAGATGAACTCTACATTTCAGGATGAACAACATACTTCTGCCTAGAAAAATCAGTTACTAGAGAATCAGCTTAAAGAAGTTTTGGAAGAACAACAGAATCTAGAAACTGAAATGAGTCTTCTAAAGCAGAAAGTGGACCATATTGATAAGAAGCATTGCACTATTGAAGCCTCTTCTACACCATCATTGTTTGAACGAGAGAAGTATGTGAGACAATCTACCACCCACCTTGAGCGTAGTTAGCCAGATATCTATTATCAGTACTGTGGTGGTAAAGGGCACATCAGATATTATTGTCCTGTTAGAAAGAAAGATTTTCATCAATCTTCTACACAGAGGAACCACAAGGCCTATCACAAAATCATCAGACCTGAAATAGTTCAAGGTAGAGAAGCAACTTCACCATCAATCTTTCCGACATATCAAGGAGTATAGCCAAAATCTTTATCTGCCATACCCATATGTTTATGAGAATACGAGGGGCACAAGGAGAAAGAAAGACCACAAAAGGAAGATTACAAGGAAATATCAGAGAGATACAATGAAGACCATCATTCTGTTCTAAGTGAAAGAAGCTAGTGTAAAACAAGTATATCCAGTATTAATCAAGGATATACCACTGAGCTAAAAAAAAAAAAAAAAAAAAATTGAACAGAATGGATGGAAAAGCTAAGACAAATGACGAATTTTCTCTGGAATACAAAATTTAAAGAAATCTTCCAAAGAATGAAAGCAAAGCCCTTAGTGTTTTTCAGAAACAACCTTAGAATCCTTTTTACCTTTCCTTCATAAAATAATACCCAAGCCAAGTTACAACCCATGACTTATCACTATAGTATGGTACAAAGTCTAGAATAGGTGAGAGGATGCTAAAGTGAAGGACCCGACACTTCATATGTGATTGACATTCTTTCCATGAGACTACTTTCATTCAGAAGTCTGTTTTTCAAGGTAGTATGTGGGATGTTCGTATGCATTATTCTTTTCTCCACATACATGAGGTAAAATAGTAGACCATCTTCTGAGAGATTCTTTGTTGAGAGTATGACCGGTGAGGATTGAAAGTTGAGATTATGTGTCTAAAGGTAAACTAGGGATTTTGTTTCTTGGATAGGAGAGTATAGGAGATTGACTAAGTACACACATAAGCCTTTATTGAGAATTTTGTCAATTTTTACTATCTCCCATCATAATCTATGAGTCTTTGCAGCAATGTAGTTAGCAATGGAGACTGTCTATTGGAGTAAGCACTAAGTGGGTAAGGAATTTCTCTCTCTGAAAAATACTATCATTCTTGAACATTCTATTGATTGATTTTGTGGGTATATCACCTGAAAACCCTCACGAGACTATAACTCGTCCTTTTTGGGGAACTTAAAGGTTTAAAGCCTTGTTGCATATGGTAAATGCAATCGCGATGCCTGCGAAAATGAGTTAGGATTTTATTTTTTAGGATGTAATTTTGATCACTTATCTATTTTTATCTTATTTGCTAAGAGACTAGCAACAGGCTAGTTGGGAGTTGTAATAAGTGCTCAAAAAGTGCAATTTAACCCTCGATTATACCTCTTGTTTAGCCATCTTAGTGGACTAATAGTGTTTGTAAGTTATGTTTTAAGATCTACGTGTGAAAAAGAGAGTTTTGTAGAATATTAGAGAAAAAGGGGTAAAATGGAGCAATTCGGAGCATTAAGGATCACATGGGAAGCCCGTGGACAATCATGGAGAAGGCCAAGGAATTGAAGCTATTAAAGATGCAACTTGGACCTATTTTAAAGCCTATTTGGAAGCCCAAGGCCAAAGGATTCGTTGCTTGGACCAAATCCCGCAAAAAAGGATAAAATGATTGAGCAGAAGAGACAAAATAGGATTATGCGTCTGGGACGCATGGATCGAGTGTCCAGATGCATTGATCAAGTCTGGGACGCATGGATCGAGCGTCCAGATGCATTAATTAAGTCTAGGACGCATGAATAGTGCGTCCAGATGCATAAATCGACACTGCAGCCAATTCCTTCTCAGTTTTGGAGATGAAGTTGGACTCTGGAAGAAGTCTATTTGTATTAGGAAACAAATGATGGTTTGGAATGCTTCTAGAGCTCATTGTAACCCCTATAAATAGACGACCTAAGTGCCTCATGTAATTGGCCAATTCACTTATATTCTTGTCTCCAGAACTTGAGGTACAGAGAGATTAATAATAAAAGACCGGTTTTAACTAGCTAAGTCTTAATAAATTTAATCTTTCTAGTCTTATGTTCTTTAACTCTTCTTCTTCTCGTTCTTCGTGTTCTTCCTTCTATATGGAAGGCTAATCTTCTCTTTCAAGGGAGGAGATGAAGCCAGTGCTTAAGGTTTAATGATTCTTTTGGTTCATGATGTTCTTCAATCAGGTTAGTTATTTATATTTTTAGTTATTAGTTCCATTGCCCACACCAGGGGATGGAAGTATAGATTAAGGTTTTTATTTATTACAATTGAATATCATGCTAGTTTAGGGTTTTATTTATTGCAATTGAATATTTGCTAGTAACATGCTTTTATTTATTGCAATTGAATATAATGCTAGAATAGAGTTTTATTTATTGTAATTGAATATTATACTATTATTCTCTACTTTTATTCTAATTGTGTAGTGTTTTAGAGTAAGAGAAGTATTCTTTGTGTTTGCCTTAGATGGTGATTCATTGAATAGCTGCCCAAGCTCACATAAAAGGAAAGAAGATACTAGTAACATAAACATAGGAACAACCTTAAGTAGAATTAATTGTTTAACGATGTTTCACCCAAAAAGGCATCAACACTTGCTTGATTGCCCGATTGTAGTATACTTGGAGAACAACATGAAGCAAAAGGTCATTGAATCAAAAGCATTAGTGGATTTGAATCTCTTGAATCTATCTCTCTCATATTCTCTCCTTATTTCCAATTCTTAGTTTTAGTATAAGTTTAGTTAGTTAGTTTAGTTTAGTTTAGCATTAGAATCTACAATATCTATAATAATAGTTTTTAATCCCTCAAACCCCCTTTCCAGTCCTGTCCTTCATATAAACATACACTTAAAAGTGGAACAATACCCTACTCATCCTTTACTCATTGAGGGATAATTAGGTTTTGATACGCTTCTATTTGTTCAACGCGCATCATCTATCTACATCATCAACATCCCATCCACACACACAAAAAAGAGGTAGTGTCAACATCCTCATCCAACAAGGTTTGCACAAGGCTTTAAAGGGAATTAAATCTAAGGCGGCGAATATGAGTAATGATGATTGGGAAGAGTTCGATCTTCAGGCTTGTTCATCAATCCAGTTATGTCTTGCTAATGAGGTCATGTATAGTGTGATGGGAGAAAATACCGCTGCCGGTATTTGGCTCAAACTAGAGTCTATGTATATGACCAATAGCATGATGAACAAGATGTACCTTAAGAAGCGTCTTTATCGGTACATGATGGTCGATGGTTCAATGATGCAAGAGCATGTTAGTGAGTTCCGTCGACGTCTAGCGGATTATTTGAATGTTGGTATGAAGATGGATGATGAGGATCAAGCGGCATGTTTAATATTCTCCTTGCCAGAAAGCTATGAGCATCTAATGACTACATTCATGAACAGAGAAGTCGTCGATCTTGACGAAGTTCAGAGTGCACTTCTTTCTTATAAGTTGATGAAGAAGACACATGTAGAGAATAGCATTGATACAGGTCAAGGGCTAGTGGCAAGAGGAAATTTGTATGAACAGAATTATTCAAGTAATGAGAATTATAGGTCCAAGTCAAAGAAGCCTTTAAAACATGTACAGTGCTACAATTGCAATGAAAAGGGACATTATGCAAGTAATTGTCCTCACCTGAAGAAAGAGAACAAGAGAGATGGTCAGAAGAAAGGTAAGGCAAAAATTGAGGCAAGTTATGCTTCAGGATCTGAAGAGGATGAGTTCAGTCTCTGTGTGTCCACACAAGACTATATGACCGAAAGGTGGATTCTTGATTCCGGATGTTCCTATCATATGTGTCCGAATAGAAAGTGGTTTACTTCTTATGAGAGCATTGATGGTGGTTCCGTTTTAATGGGTAATGACGTTGCTTGTAAGACGGTAGGAATTGGAACTATACGGGTCAAGATGTATGATGGTGTAGTAAGGACTTTAACCGATGTGAGACATGTTCCTGAGCTAAAGAAAAGTCTTATTTCTCTTGGTACCTTGGATTCCAAAGGCCACAAGTTTGTGGGCGAAGGTGGAGTTCTAAATATTGTTAATGGCTCTTTAGTTGTTTTGAAGGGTCAAAAACATGGAACCTTGTATACTCTGATAGGTAGTACGGTGATAGGCGATGTAGCAGTGGGTGCATGTAGTAATGATTCTGAGTGCACTAAGATATGACATATGCGTTTAGGGCATATGAGTGAAAATGGTTTGTCTGAGTTGTGCAAGCGAGGGTTCTTGAAGAAGCCAAGTATGGGGTTCTGTGAGCGTTGCGTCTATGGGAAGCAGTGCAGAGTCAAGTTCAAGTCAAGCAAGCACACGACAACAAGCATCCTTGACTATGTGCATATGGATGTTTGGGGACCCTCCAGGCCTCCAGGGTGGCTTCCAAGGGAGGTAACCGCTATTATGTCTCATTCATTGATGATCATACTCGCTATGTGTGGGTGTACATGATGAAATCGAAAGATGAAGTGTTTGAGACATTTAAGAAGTGGAAGGCAAGGGTTGAGATTCGCACAGATAGGAAGGTAAAGACATTACGGTCCGATCCGACAATGGTATCGAGTATACTTATGGACCTTTCCAAGAGTTCCGCGGCGCTAATGAGAATTGCCGCATTAATCGATCGAGGGGCACGCCACAACCGAATAGAATGGCAGAGAGGATGAATAGAACCTTGCTTGAAAGAGTGAGATATGTTGTCTAATGCCAGTCTAGGCAAAGAGTATTGGGCAGATACAGTGTCCATGACGTGTTACCTGTACAATAGGTCACCAGTACCAGCTATAGATTGCAGGACACCTTATGAGGTGTGGTCAGGTAACCCAACTGATTATAGTATTTTGCGAGTGTTTGGATCGACAACTTACTACCATGTGAGGGAAAACAAGCTAGATCTTAGAGCTAAGAAGGCCATATTCTTAGGCTTCACAAATGGGGTAAAGGGATACAGATTGTGGTGTCTAGAAAACCACAAGTTCCTGGTCAGCAGAGATGTTACCTTTGATGAGACTTCCGTGTTATCTTTCAGTAAGCCAGAAGTAGCTAGGCAGAATGGTGAGTCTATAGAAGTTCAAGCTACTGAGCTTGAGTTGTCTGATGCAGCAGATGACTGGTTAGATCATGATGAGATACCAAATCATGGGACACAGCAACAGGAAGAAGAGCAAGAGCATCCGCAACTTGTAGTGGCTGACCCTAGGCCACAAAGACAAGTTAAAGAAGTGCACAAGTATGGGCACGAGAAGCCGGTGAAGCACTATGGTCAGGTGGATTTAGTGGCATATGCACTGAATATCGAAGATGATGAGCCAGATAGCTTCAAGGAAGCTGTTAGAGATGCTCATTACAGAGATTGGTTGGTAGCTATGCAAGCAGAGATGGAATCTCTTGATAAAAATCACACATGGGACCTAGTTTTATTGCCAAAGGGCAAAAGGACTATCGGCAGTAAATGGGTGTTCAGAAAGAAAGAGGTCCTTCCTGAGTCCGACAGTACTGGGTACAAGGCAAGAGTGGTAGCAAAGGGTTTTTCACAGAAGGAAGGAGTCGACTACAATGAGGTATTTTCCACGGTGGTCAAACATAGGTCCATTCGTGTGTTATTGAGTTTAGTTGCTCACTTCAACTTGGAGTTAGAGCAACTTGATGTGAAAACTGCTTTCTTGCATGGGGACTTGGAGGAAGAGATCTATATGAGACAACCTGAAGGGTTTGTCGTTGCTGAGAAAGAAGATCATGTATGTAAATTGAATCGGTCACTGTACGGGTTAAAGTAATTGCCCTGGCAATGGTACAAGCGCTTTGACACGTTCATGATGCAACATAAGTACACCGGAAGTAAGTATGATTGTTGTGTTTACTTTCGTAGGCTTCGTGGTAATGACTTCATCTATCTTCTACTTTATGTGGATGACATGCTTATTGCTTCCAAAAGCATGGTGGAGATAGACAAGTTGAAATCTCAACTTAGCTCTGGGTTTGAGATGAAAGACTTAGGTGGAGCCAAGAAGATACCGGGCATGGAGATTGACAGGGATAGGCAGAATCAACGGATAGTTGTATCTCATAAGAAATACCTTCATAAAGTACTTTCGAG
Organism: Coptis chinensis; assembly: GCF_015680905.1. Classification (NCBI taxonomy): domain Eukaryota; kingdom Viridiplantae; phylum Streptophyta; class Magnoliopsida; order Ranunculales; family Ranunculaceae; genus Coptis; species Coptis chinensis. Next base: position 27,512,699 of record NC_141464.1, on the reverse strand, counting down.
TTTTGGTATAGAGAATGCAAAGTTGGTTTCTATGCCTTTGGCTGGGCATTTTAGGCTTTCAGCTAAGTTCTCTCCTAGTTCGGTGGAGGAACAAAAGCATATGGCACATGTTCCTTATGCTAATGCAGTGGGCAGTTTGATGTATGCTATGGTGTGCACACGCCCAGACATTTCACAGGCAGTTAGTGTTGTAAGTAGCTATATGTCTAATCCTGGGAAACAGCATTAGGAGGCAGTGAAATGGGTATTAAGGTACTTGAAAGGTACCTTGGATATAAGATTGGTTTATGGTGGAGACACTTGTTATGTCAGTGGATATGTGGATTCAGATTATGCAGGTGATCTAGATAGACGATGATCGACTACTGGTTATGTGTTTATGATGCATGGTGCACCTGTTAGTTGGAGGTCTATGCTACAGGCTACAGTTGCTCTATCTACTACTGAGGCAGAGTATATGGTAGTGGCAGAGGCAGTGAAAGAGGCATTATGGCTTCGAGGTCTTCTGGATGATATGGGTATTGAGCAGAACAGCATTGCTTTGCATTGTGATAGTTAGAGTGCTATTCATTTGGCGAAAAACCAGGTTCATCATGCTCGGACCAAGCATATTGATGTCCGTTATCACTTTATACGGGATGTCGTTGAGGATGGTGATGTAGCACTTGAGAAAGTGGACACCCATGACAATCCTGCTGATATGCTGACTAAGGTTGTCACCGGAGTTAAGTTCCAACACTGTTTGGACTTGCTCCAAATCCTACATGCTTGATAGAGCCCTTTGTGGGCATGGCCCTTAGGGGCGGATGGACTGCGAGTTTCTGGATGGATGTGTTCTTGCTGGATGTGTTCAGCTTGGTTTTATGTGTTCTTGCGGATGGACTCCATTTTTTTCTATCTGGTATGAAGGGCGTGACCTGCGCTCAGTTTCCACTTGGGCAAGGCGCGATCCACGCTCATGAGATTTTAACCTCCAGTGTTTTAAGCGCGACCTGCGCTCCACTTTACAATTAGGCGACCCGCGCTCATGAGTTATTTCAGCACGAATTTGCCCCTTTTCGGAAGTTTTTGGAAATAGTATAAATATAGGTTTTTTCTATAGAAACCTAACTTTTCCAAAACCAAGAAAGAGAGAGATTATAAGAAAGCAATTCTTTGTGAGTTGAGTGTTCATTCTTTGTGAGTGAATTGAGAGACTTGTAATTTGTTACTCCGGACATCCAGTAAAGCTTGGAACTCGCAGTGTGGAAGTAGGCAAATTGCCGAACCACGATATATCTTGTCTTGTGGTTTGTTCTTCCTTTACATTAATTGTTTTACTTTATATGCTTGTTATTTGATATTGAGAAGTGTTGGAATATTGCTTGGAGGGTGTTGAAGTCTTGTCTATTGAGAAAGATCGATCCTTTTATTAGATTGATCCGTTTTGTTGTGGGTAACGTTGTTTCCGCAGTTATTTATTCACAACAGTAACCAATGTGACCACCAAGGCAACAATCAGAATGATGAGATCCCTATCTCATATGCTCATCCGTCAAGTAGCTAATTGTTGCATTGTTTATGAGCTTACATGTACTGTAATTTAATTGTATGATGTAAATAGGACCGATAGAGATAGTTCGTCAATCGTCATTGATAATTCAAAGTCTCTAGAATCCTATAGATCGAGACAATACCCTGATGGTGATGAAAAGAAATGTTTCAACATTTCTTTTGCATGGAGCTTCGGCAACATAAATCCTCCATAACACAATACTTTCATTTAGTCTTAATGTACATAAATATAACTAGACGTAGAGCTTGTATGATTCCAGTCCATTTTCATCTTACCCACCTTTTGTCATTTGGGCTTTAGGAGACCATATATACGGGGCCCCCATATATAATGAAGACTTGGTCACTGATGGGTCGCTGGCCGTTTAAAATCATAATTACTTGCAAAGGAATCAGAAGAAGATAATTAATTTCATTACTTGGTTGCTATGACGACTCCAAAAATTATACTCGAATAGTCTTCTGAGGATCTATTTCTCAACAAGTACGGTGCATACTTTGATGACATGATAATGGAGCATGATTGGTCCACCCTGCTGGTAAGACCTGATCAAACTTATTCTCCTACCCTTACTAAATATTTTATGAGCATGTTGAATTCTTTACACGCTCCCATGGAGAACAAGCTATCAAAGTGATGTTAGATGACGAACCCTTGAATTGACTAAGTATTTAGTTTCATTTTCATTAGGAATTCCTACCCCTACCCAACACACCCATATTAATTATATCGATGATAATAACAACCGTTATGACTGGGTAAACTTCCGCGAGACATATGGTGTGGGTATATTCCAAGTAGAACAACAAGGCCAACGTAATGTATCTTTAAGAAGCATGGCCCTTAATACGGGCCTTGCTATGCTTTTTCTTAAGTTAAATGTCCTAGGAGATTGGCACTTCACATCTGCGGATTCCACCGCATGCAACGCCTTCATTGTTTTAGTTGAGGGGCGTTGGTTTTATGATATATCCAAAACCATAGTGGCTGGTCTTGATCGAGCCCAGACTGTAAGGCATAAGTACCTTCTTATGCCAGTCACAGTCAGTTGAATCATGACCTTCTTTTTCCAGGAATTCTGTACACGTTTCACCGATTGGGTTAAGGTTGACACAATGCGCATGACCAATGCTATAGTCCGTTCTTTACGTGTTATGGTTTGGCCTGGCTAGCGCATCCAACCTCACCTAATGCCCCATATACCCCGTCTGACCAAATTACACTTAATAGGTTGGCTACGGTAGATGAAAACAGAATGAAGGCATGGAAAGTAGTCATAGATTGCCAAGACTTGAAGGAGCCTCATTTCTCAAGTGAGGAATGATAAGAGCCCAAAACTGTAGTTTTAACCCCTTAATAATCATACTGTTAGACCAATTATGTGAATAATAAGTAAGAGTTAATACTGATTAAGTGTTTTTTATGCATTTCAGGCTTCAAAGTCCATTATGTGCAGAAATGTGCCACTTTAGCGAGATAAAGGAGCAAAAGTCAGCAGAACTTCCGATTGCCATATCTTTGGACTCAGACCTCGGATTGAGGCCTACCTTATGTCAAAACGACCGACTCGGAAAGAGCTTTGCAATGGTCCAAGCCTTGACCCAATCAGAGGAGAAGAAGTGGACGAAAAGTCTGTGGAAGCCAACTGCAGCTGAAGAGGCCTTTTTGGACTGAAAGAATTGGGTTTTGGGCCTGATTCTCTGGCCCAAACCATAGCTCCAAGCCCATGCACGATTTTTGGATCTGAATGTATAAAAACAAAAGCTTAATTCTTTGTTAATGGGAGATTAAATAGTAGAGAATTAGGGTAGATAGCTTAGAATAGAAAGTAGCCATTAAAATAGCTTCTAGATCTAGATTTAATTGTTTTCTTTAATTAGTTTCAAATCCCTTATTAGATTAAACCTTTGGATCTTGTTCCTCATTTGATTAGATCAATAAAGAAGTATTATTCAATTTCAATTTAGTCATTAAATTAGATTTCATTATTGTTAAATTAAGTAAATTTCAATGCTTTATATTATGTTTAGTTTTAATCTAAATGGAAATGATTGCGGAATGATTCAAGGCTAAACCTCCATTAGAGGGGTTGTGAAGCCTTGATGAAAGCTTGAGTCCGATTATAGTAGAGTAAAATTAAGTCATTTTCTATTCCACTCTAGAAATGATTAGTTCACCATGAGAATGGGTTTAATTGTTCACATGCTAGTTATGATTGGTAGAAATGCCATGTATAATTAGGGATTAGGAATAACCAATTGTTACGGCGGCGATTCAATTCGATTACTGACGATTAAATGGATTAGTGGATTAAGTTGAGTTAAGGTGGAATCAATCCCCCTCTAACTCCTTATCATAGAATCAACGTAGCATTCCCATAATTATTTAGATAATCGACTAGTTGCATCTTGTGGGTAGTTGCATCGTAGTATAATTCCCTTCGTAAAGCTCTCATAGACTTAAAAACGACTAGTTAGATTAGAAAACATCCATGCTAGAGCACTAGGAGTGGAACGAACTTATCTACTCCACTATATCTCATAGGATTGAGAGTAGAATTCTTTGATAACTCAAGCACGTAAAAGTAAAAGTTTAGTTTACTTACGTTGTGAATTCATAGTTCATTTCGTAGGTAGACTATTCATTTTACTCTTATAAAATGGCGCCGCTGCCATCTTAGTTGCACTTTAGCATCGTTTTCTTAATAGAATTAGTAATTTTTAAGTCCCATTTCACCCACCCACCCTTGTTTGATTCATACTGTGGTTGCCGTTTCAGTTTTGGAAAAATTCCGCGAGAAAATACCGGGAAGGCCAGCAAAGAAAGAAGCGCGACCCGCTATGTTACCGGAATTTGATCAATACAATCGAAGCGCCAAAAAAAGAGAGCGACCAGCTAAGTTCTTGGACTTCGAATTTACATTTACATAGCCACGCCATTAGCTGAAATTTCCGGTTTCCACAGTTTGCTTCAAACTTCGAGTTGTCAAGTTTTTTGAGTGTTTTATTCTCTTATATACACTGAACACGCATTACACAAGACGCTATTCATAAAGCGAAGCAAGGACGTAATCGAATTATTCCTTTCTTCCACACCTCGCATCTCTCTGTTAGAGGTTTATACTAGTACATCGAATTGTTTGGAGTGTTGCATGTTTAGTTAAGCTCGACTTAGCCTTGCATGAGATTAAGGTCCGGCGAACAAAACACCTAACGTAAATACACAACAACATCAACAAACAAGTCTATCTAGTATACCACAAACTACACCTCTAGCTACTATATCACACACACCACCTGATATAATGGGGAAGAAAGAGAGACTCCTCTCGGACTTCTACAAAGCCTTGAGCGATAGCCCCAAATCTTGCATCGTTCTAGCAGACCAAATGATTTTGAGAATCCCTCCAAATATTTTTAATTTGTTACCCGCTTTTCATGGTTTAGACCATGAAAAACCTTATCGGCTTATCGCGTAGGATTGAACAAGTCCTAACAACATTCCACCATCCTACGGTTGAGTGCGGAACAAATTAAATTAAGGGGTATTCCCTTTCACCTTAGCCGATAAAGGCGCCTTGGTTAACTGCCCAAAGCACCTAATTACGTGGACTCATGGGCTAAACTTGTTCAAATTGTTTATGGAACATTTTTACCCACCCTTAAAGACGGATGAGATGCTTTCCAAGATTCATTTCTTTCGACAAAATCCTCATGAAACATTTTCAGAGGCTTGGAATCGTTTCACCGATCTGCTTATAGAGTGTCCACATCATAACTTAGCGAAAGACACGTTAGTTCGTGCCTTTTTCAAAGGACTTCTACACCACCATAAAGAAGTCCTAGACATAATGAATGGGGGTAGTTTCTTAAACAAAGGAGCCTCGGAGGCTTATAAATTTTTAGAGGATCAAACTAAGCGAAATAACAACTGGGGGGGTAGTGACGATTACTCCCGCTCCGCTAGTTCTTCTTCTACAGTAAAGGCTACCAGTATGTTTGAGGTTAAATCAGATCCTGAGCTTAAAACTCTAATTGAATCCCTCACTAAAAAGGTAGATGCCATTTCTGTACAACAAAAGCCAATCCCCGTTATGAATGTAAATTCAAACCCATGTAGTTTCTGTTGGAGCCCTGAGCATCCCGATTCCCACTGTCCTATAGCCTATGAACAGGCTTGTTCCATTAATAGTGAACCTAACGCCCCTTGGAGACAAAATCCCAACTTCGGTTGGCGGAATAACCAAAACGTCACACCTCAAGGGTACAATCATCAATATGTTAGGCCAACGCAGAGCTTTAACCAAGCTCCACTACGACAAGGACAGGGTCAGGGTAATTTTAATAATTATAACAACCAAGTGCAACCTCGACAAGGTCAAGCACAAGGTCAAGGTAATTATAATAATTATAATGCTAATAGAGGTATCGTTCCGGTAAATAATAACTATCAAAATCCACCAATAAATAATTCACGGGAAATAGTTCCAGTAACACCACCCGTGAACACTACACCCACCCAACCGGATCGTCTTGACACCTTCATACAAGTGAGCCAAAAACTTTTCCAAACCATGGCTCAATCTAACCAACAGCTTCTACAATCCGTTAATAATTTAACCCAACAGTTGGCTCAAGATAAAGCCCAACCCAAAGGTGTGTTTCAGTGTAGCATAAAACCTAATCCTAAAACAACAAACACAGCCTTTGAGGTAACCAATAATACTAGTAATGAATATGAAAATGTAGGTGAGATAAATGCCATCACCACTCTCCGTTTTGGCAGAGTGGTTGATAACAAAGTAACTATGCCTATAGTTACCCCACCAAGATAACCCTACACCTGCTATATTACTAGATACCCAAATAGAAACTGAAGAGCCTACCAATTTGTAGAGGTACCCGCCACAACACAACCTAAGAAACTAAAAGCCACGGTTAAACATCCGGTGATACCATTGCTAAATATCGACGTAAAACCACCGTTTCCACAAAAAATTAGCCATGTTAACTAGAGATACAAATTACGAGGAGATTAGGGGCGTTTTCAAGAATCTAACTATAAACCTTCCTTTCCTCGAAGCTATAAAAAGCTACCACACCATGCTAAGTTTCTTAAGGAATTGTGTACTACTAGGCGTAAGACAAATATACCAAAAGACGCTTTTAACGAGAACAATTCCCAACCTTATCCAACATAATGGAATTGTTAAGTACAAGGACCCCGGGTCGCCCCATCAGATAATGCACCTTAGGAGATTCCTATACGACCACCGCGTTATTAGACCTGGGGGCTAGTGTTAACTTACTCCCATTTTATTTGTATAGACAAATAGGTCTAGACAAGATGCAACCCACTAAAATGACGTTGCAATTAGCTGATCGGTCTATTAAGTATCCTAAGGGTGTAGTCGAAAATGTGTTGGTAAAAGTTCAGGATTTCTACTATCCGGCTGATTTTGTAGTCCTCGATACAGAAGTCGCTAACGACTCTGTCCCAATTATTTTAGGGCGTCCTTTCTTGGCAACTGCCAATGCGCTCATTAATTGCCGTGATGGTTCAATGTCCATGTCTTTTGGCCATCTTGTTGTTGAAGTCAATGTTTTTAAAACAAGGACACAGTTACCCGATTCGTCTATGGATGGAGAGGTTAGCATGATCGAGAGCTTTGCTCGAGATTATTTCAACAACACGTTCCCTGATAGTCATATGCCGAAAATTCTTTCCTTTGGAAACTCAGACTCCAATATTTCCATTCCTACACTAGTCGATACACATATTATTGATGAGGACGGGATAGATGACTTTCTCAAAGATGTAGAGGACTACCATAGTAATGTGGATATGACCAATCTAGATGAGGAATTTGATGAGTTTTTTCGAGTAGGTGAAATTTCACCCTATCAAGAACTAACTTGCACAACACCCACCTCGATTCCCCTCCTTCCACCCTTTCAAAGGAATCTCGAGTTTGCACTCGATCCTTTTGTTTCTCCCCGCTTCTTCATAATTTTTAAATCCTCCTAGCAAATGATACTTGAGGAAGGACAAACTATTTGACACCTTCATTTTCAGAATTGAGACAGTCCCTACACACACAAATGAATGAGTTCATTGCCAAAACCACATCCTCATTGTGCACGTGGGCTGTCTTTCTAAAACTTATCCATATCCACCATATCCTCCACAACCATTCACTTTTCCACACTTATTTACTAAAAACACGACGCATTCAAAATGAAAAAAGAAGGTGCATGATAGGTTACACAATAGGGTTATCCGACTTCGCTTTGGATTCCATTAGGTCGCTCGTCGGAAATCTTGGTGCTTGATTGTGTTTGGATATATTTTCTGTGGTATTTATTTATGGAATGATCCACAACTATTTCGGTTGTTGATATATGATCAACTGCATGTTCATACATATGTTTTAGATAAAGTCTTGAGTATCTGACTATAAACGACTCAAATTTCTGTGTTGGTGCATTTCCTTTCATTCCAATATATTGGTGAGTGCACCATTAAGGTAACCGGGCCCTCCCTATGGAGTGTGTGGCTGTAAGTACGGATCCTAAGTCCACGGTTCACATAGTTCACGCTTCCACTCTTGCATGTTTTTCTCGGATTTTGAGTCATGTTTATCTATGGTGTGAATTATGTCTTTATTGCTTATTGTTTTTCCTTCTAAAACTAAAATAAAAATAAAAATAAAAATAAACATAGTAATCTATGAAGTCTCGAATCGACTTTAAAAAGACCCATCGCTAAAAACAAATTTTCTAAGCTTCGTTGTAAAAATTTGTTTGGGGTGGGGTGTTAAATGTTTCCGTACTAAAATGTTTTATGTCCCATTAGAGTTGCTTAGGCCGTTTTATTGTATTACGATTCGGATTGACATGATCTATTCATTTAGATTTCATTCGTTCGCATAACTTACGTCATGCACGCACTTCGAGGCGTTTTCCACTATCTCGTATGTCATCCGAAGTCGGAATAGAGTGTTTTATGGATCATTGGATAGGAAATTCTCTCCTGATCATTTCCATATCTCATTCGCAAAAAATCGGACCCGTAACGGCGCGGGAATTTTGATTTGAAATTCGTGAAAAAAAATCGAAAAAATCAAAAATTTCGATTTTGGGCTTGGGCCCCAACCCGCCCCACCCGCGCCCATGGAGAGCGCGCTCGGCTCTTACCTTCTCCACGAACAGTTCATCGCGTTCTTCATCTTCCACCGCCATTAACGCCAAGCTTAAAGTTCAAAACCCTAGCAAAAATAAAATTTAAAAAGAAAATCCAATAAACCCACGCCCAATATCAAATCCTAACCCAAATCTTCTCTACAACCAAACCACCACAACCCCCACCGATTTTAAGCACTAAAAACCACCGAAATTTATAAAAATTGGTGCTGCGCCACCACCACTCCATCACCACCACTGTTCTTTAGGTCGGTCAAGCTAATCCACCACCACCACATCATATTTAGACCCTCACTCCATTCCAAACACTAGATGGCTCAACGCCGAATCATACCGGAGCAAGTTTTCACTGCCGACCATTTCGCGCCGTTTTACGGTGACGAATGGCTAGTAGAGACTGGAATAGTCTCGGTACTTTCGACCAAGACTTCTACCATGAAGACTTGGTCCGACGGTTCTACAACACCGTGGAGTTGGAGGGGAGTAGGATTTTGTGATGGTCGAAGAAGAGAAGGGAGTTGACTCTCGGTTGTTGGCTCGAGATTCTAGGCATTCCGCCTAGAATCCATCTGAGGCCACCTTACAGAGCCCCAGTTTGACGGGTAGAGCCGATGATGGGCGCTTCGTCATCAATGGGAGTTACAATCCAAACTCCCATTGTGTTCGCCAGCATCCTCAGACCAACCAACCTCTGACTCGGTGGATTGGTCGGAATGTCCTAGGCAAGGACAAGGTCAGTGACATCGGTCTGACCTGCCTCCACGTCCTATGGGTACTCCAGGAGCAGAAGTATGATTTCTGCATCCTGCAGTTTTTGCTGAACATTATTAGGGGGTTCGGAAGGTCTTTGGCACCTCTCCCTGTGCTTATTACTAAGATCATCTTTGAAGATGAAAGCAACTCCCCGTGATCCGAGGATTTACATTACCCTGCACCGTAACCCGCGTATCTATAGGGAGTGTGCCCAACAAGTATGGAGGAGGGCTGAGGATAGAGAGGAAGAAGAAGAAGAGGATGGTGGAGCTGGGGGACAGCAGGATGATTCGGAGGAGGATGAGGAGGATGGGACTTGCTTTGATACAGATGCCTTCCAGAGGTGTTGGTCGATCTTTGAAGCATGACTATGCTTCATAGGGGCATCGCGTTCACTCAACACTCTCTGCGCACCCTCCGGACTCGACAGGCGACCATTCATCACAACTTCGAGATCCGCACCCGGAGGGAGGATGAGAGATGGGAGCGGCGAGGGGAGATGATGGAAGCCCAGCCAGCCGGTTTAGAGTGGATATGCTAGCACGCTTCCCACCTCATACGGGACTCGCCTCGAGGACACACGACTATTTAGGCATGGCGTCGTCGACGAAGGACGACTGCTTCTTTGGACCTTCGGAGCCCGGCCACCACTAGAGATGTGCCCTCACCACCACCGGCGAGGAGTTTAGAGAGGATGAGGAGTGATAGTGGTAGTTATTTTGTTTTATAAGTTGTTGTTTTATTTATTTTGTTGTTTTATTGTAATGTAATTTTTATTCTCGTAATTTGAATTTTGTAAGTGAAAGGACCTCCGAATGAAAATTATAATATAAGGGGTTATTTTCAGTATGTGTGCTTGTTTCATATTGATCCCACCTTCCCAACTTGTTTGGGGGTGGTTTTATCATTTCAAGCTGTATTTTTTATAAAACCCTAGTGTTAGAATTTCATCATGAGTAAGGGTGAAAATATGGAGTTTAGGCCTATCTATGATTGAGAATCATTGTAGGATGAAATCTAGATTAAATAGGTACATTCAATCATTAAATCCAAATAAGAGATACTGAGTTTGAATCAGAATCCAGGATATGAGTTGTTTCCGTTTTCAAGTTTGGAAATTTTAGGATTTCCTAAACCGCCGTAATTAGTTTTGGCAACTTTTCGATCCATTCTAGCAACTTTAAACCTATATAAACTTGATACAATCTATCCTCACAACTCACACTACACCTAAACTCCATCACTCACCCTTCACACCCGCGCGATTCCCACGTTTAAGCCTCCATTTTCACAAAATCGCAACTCGAGCCAGCCCACGCTTAGTTAGTTGGCCTTCTCAGCCCTACTACACTTCGTCGAAAAATTTGCTCGAAGCGCCCCAGCGCCTCAAGTCAAAATCGACCAGCTAAAGTTACTGGAATTCTAAAATACAAAAGAGCGCCAGCGCCCTTATTTGAGCGCCAGCGCTCGACTTCTCTGGACCAGAAAAAATTCCAGTTTTTAGCGTTGTGCCGGTCGTTTTGCAACTATTCCGAACGTAGTTTCGAGATGACATCTCCCATAATAATACCGAACAGTCTTTTCGAAGATTTGTTCCAAAGCACTACTTACGGTGCTTGGTTTCATGAGGTGATCACATATGTTGGTGGGAACCTCTTATGGTAAGACCGGGTGAACTTTATTCTCCAAAGACTTGCATTTTATTTTTATAATAACTGCATTTTCTTTGAGAGACCGGATGGAGAACAAGTGTTCTCCATCACCATTGACGATGAACCAATGGAAATTACCGTGTTCTTGCTAGCATTTGTTCTTGGACTTGCTATGCCCGCCGAGATACAAGACCCATGGTGCTATTAGGTTCGATAATATGCATGTCTATACTTATGAGTCTTTGCACGCAGGCTTATGGGGCAGTCATTTTCCGTTGAGGACCAAAGGGGACTATAACGCGTTGCCCTTGGTAGCCCCGGTCCATGAACATAGGAACTGTTATGTTTTGGATTATGCTAAACATTTTAGGGGAATGACGCTTTTCTTCTGTGAATGACGCCACTTGCAGCGTTTTCCTTGCTTTAGCCAATGGACGCCGGTTCTATGACCTTCCCAGGACTTTGATGTCTAGTTTAGCACGAGCCCATACCATGAGGCATAAGTACCTTCTTATGCCTGTTCTAATTTCACGTATTATGCTATGTTTCTTTCCTGTTTTTTGTACACGTTTCACGGATTGGATTAAGGTAGACACGGTGCGACCCACCAATAGTATTATTCGATCTTTCCGTGCAATGACTTGGCATGGGTGGCGGATACAACCTCACCAGGTTGCACCCTACACCCCATCAGACCAAGTGGCACTTAATAGGTTAGCAACCATAGATGATAAATGGCGTGAAGCCTGGCAAATTATCATAGCATGGCAGGACGCGAAGGAACCTCACTTCTTTATAGAAGTAGAGGATGACGAAGATGACGAATAACAACGGGAGTGGAGGTAAGTTTTAGTTCTGTTAGTGTCTGCTTATGTCCCAAGCAATTTAATTATGTTAACCCCATAATGGGTAGAACTCTTATAGAGTTGTGTCAGTTTTTATTTCCTATATTAGTACGTTCTAACTTTGTTTTGCAGATGTTCCTGAATTTCACGCGTTTCAATGGTATTTTTCCTACCCTCTTTATTTAAATGCTTTGAGGACAAAGCATGCTTTTTGTTTGGGGGGCATAGAAACACGTGTAATTAAGACATCTGTTACGATATAGATAGACATAATATGCATTTGTTTTCTAGTTAAAATTTCAAAAAGTTAAAAATATAAATAAATAAGTCATGCTATACACTTAGGAATATTGGTATTGTTTCTTTCTCCATGCTTTTAACAATCTAGAAGTCTCACATAGTCTTTGCATCGTAATAATTGTTAGAAACTTAGGTTAATAATGTAGGTAATAATCTTTGCATCTATCTATAAATATATTACATGAGTATCTATGATTGTTAGCAAGAAGTTTCTGAAATCTAGGCTAGAGTACTTATTCTACAAATCCTGTGAGAATATAGCCTAAAGCCTTATATGAGCGAAACATTTGAGAAATGACACAAGGGAGAAGTAAAATCCGGATAGAGAAATCACACGTCCACTTGCTTGATCACTAAACCATATCCTAAGTGAGAATTTAGGCGCTCTTTGGATCGATATAGCCAAAATTCAAACCTATGAATTATTTTCCGCTAGTCGCCACTCGAGCCTTTCATTAGCCCTTCCATAAACCACAATTCCTTTACCCTGTTACAAAAAAAAAAAAAAAAAAAAAAAAAAAAAAAAAAGAAATAAATCAACCTACCCAATTTAGAATAAGTCTGAGAATAGAATGAGTGAAGAAAGAAGAAGAGAAAAAACCTGTGTAAACAAAAAAATTGTTAGTTGCTTGAAAAATAAAGAAAAGAAGTTTCCATCCAAAGAAAAGAAAAATAGAAATAAAATAAAAACTCCAAAAATAGAATAAAAGGGAGTCAAAAGCCAAAGAAAAGAAAAAAGAAAAAATATGGCTAAGGATGGAAACAAAGTATAGAAGCAAAAAGAAAATAACAAGGTTTTCTCTAAGTTACATAATCTGAAGACTCTATTATCTCAGACTTGTCCTTTTGAATATCCATTTCCTTCCTTCTTAAACCACCTCCTAATCCCGTAACACCTAATAAAGACCTCTAGCTCAATTAGGAATAGGTTAGTGTGATAGTAAGTGGCGGATGTGTTTGATCGACCCGCTTCCTTGTTGTCATTGAGATTGTAAGGTAAAGTGTACCCACCGCATTAATCGGAGTAGCCAAACTTGAGTGGAAAAATCGAGTGTTGTTTCTTGACTATTATTGTGAGAACCTACTTAAGGACGCTATTCCGAGTTCTCAGAAACAAACCTGCTAAACATTTGATAGTACTACTCATTGTATATATGTTTATTGTAGATGATTGATTATTACGCATATATTAACTTAGGGTTTTGACTGGTTATTCTTGTGTAATTGCTAGAGAGATGTATAGATAGTTGAGCATGAATAAGGAAACAATAGTTTTATTTTCTTAGTCGTTGTAGTATAGATGAAGTTTGTGAGTACCTTCACTGAAAAACTCTCACGAGGCTATAACTCGTCCACTAGGGAATTCCTAGTGGTTTAAGGCCTTGTTGCATATGGTCAATGCAATCGCTCACAAATAAACGAGATTAGGTAGAACTCCATTTTTGGTCACTTATTCTAATTTCTCATCTTTGCTTGAGGACAAAGCAAAATGTTTGTTTGGGGGGTTTGATAAGAGCCCAAAACTGTAGTTTTAACCCTTAATAATCATCTTGTTAGACCAATTATGTGAATAATAAGTAAAGTTAATACTGATTAAGTGTTTTTATGCATTTCAGGGCTTCAAAGTCCATTATGTGCGAAATGTGCCACTTTTAGCGAGATAAAGGAGCAAAAGTCGCCAGAACTTCCGAATGCTATATCTTTGGACTCAGACCTCGGATTGAGGCCTACCTTATGTCAAAACGACCGGATCGGAAAGAGCTTTGCAATGGTCTAAGCCTTGACCCAATCAGAGGAGCAGAAGTGGACGAAAAGTCTGTGGAAGCCAACTGCAGTTGAAGATGCCTTTTTGGACTGAAAGAATTGGGTTTTGGGCCTGATTCTCTGGCCCAAACCATAGCTCCAAGCCCATGCACGATTTTTGGATCTGAATGTATAAAAACAAAAGCTTAATTCTTTGTTAATGGGAGATTAAATAGTAGAGAATTAGGGTAGATAGCTTAGAATAGAAAGTAGCCATTAAAATAGCTTCTAGATCTAGATTTAATTGTTTTCTTTAATTAGTTTCAAATCCCTTATTAGATTAAACCTTTGGATCTTGTTCCTCATTTGATTAGATCAATAAAGAAGTATTATTCAATTTCAATTTAGTCATTAAATTAGATTTCATTATTGTTAAATTAAGTAAATTTCAATGCTTTATATTATGTTTAGTTTTAATCTAAATGGAAATGATTGCGGAATGATTCAAGGCTAAACCTCCATTAGAGGGGGTTGTGAAGCCTTGATGAAAGCTTGAGTCCGATTATCGTTAGAGTCGCCGATTTTCTATTCCACTCTAGAAATGATTAGTTCACCATGAGAATGGGTTTAATTGTTCACATGCTAGTTATGATTGGTAGAAATGCCATGTATAATTAGGGATTAGGAATAACCAATTGTTCTCTCAAGCGATTCAATTCGGATTACGACGATTATCTGGATTAGTGGATTAAGTTGAGTTAAGGTGGAATCAATCCCCTCTAACTCCTTATCATAGAATCAACGTAGCATTCCCATAATTATTTAGATAATCGACTAGTTGCATCTTGTGGGTAGTTGCATCGTAGTATAATTCCCTTCGTTAAAGCTCTCATAGACTTAAAAACGACTAGTTAGATTAGAAAACATCCATGCTAGAGCACTAGGAGTGGAACGAACTTATCTACTCCACTATATCTCATAGGATTGAGAGTAGAATTCTTTGATAACTCAAGCACGTAAAAGTAAAAGTTTAGTTTACTTACGTTGTGAATTCATAGTTCATTTCGTAGGTAGACTATTCATTTCACTCTTATCAAGGAACAAAGGGAGGATAATGCATGAGTAGTGCAACTATATACGGTAATATTTATAATTTCCTGTTAAAGTCCGCTTATGTCCCAAGTGATTATTAATTCCTGTTATCTCCATAATGGATGGAACTCATATAGGATTGCGTCTGCATTTTAATCCTTTATGTTTATATCATTTAACTTTCTTTTATAGGTGCTCCCATTTCCAAGCACGTTTCTATGGTACTCTCTATCCTTTAGTTTCATTCCATACTTTGGGGACAAAACATGATTATGTTTGGGGGTAGTATATAGAAACACACTGTAAATGTTTAAGCATATATTAGGTTGTATATTATGTATTATTTGTCGTATAAAAAGTAGAAAAACATAAAAAACATAAATATAGTTTATAATATGCACTTAGGATAATGGTATTATTTCCTTTTCCATGATGATATTAGTCTAGAAATCTCAAGTAGCACTAGAATTAAGCGTAGTTCTTAGAAACCAAGATTAATATGTAGGTAATAGTCATTACATCTTTTCATTTACATCTTGCATGAGCATGTATGAGTGTACTTGGCCGTATTTTTCTGAGACCTAGGTTAGACTACTTAATTCTACATATCCTGTGAGAATCTAGCCTAAAAGCCTCATATGAGAGAATGTTTAAGTGATGACACAAAGCAGACATACAATATGAGTAGAGAAATCACTCATCCACTTGCTTGATCACCATACCATATCATAAGTGAGAATTTAGGCCCTCTTTGGATCGATATAGTTAAAAATTCATACATATAAGTACTTATCCGCTAGTTGTCCCTCTGAACCTTTTCACAACCACAAATCCTTTACCTATCTTTAAAATCAATAAAAATAAAAAATAAGCCTACCTATCTTAAATGAGTCTGAGAAATAGGATGAGTAAAGAAAAGAAAGAGAAAAACCTGTGGAAAACCAAAATTAGTTAGTTGCTTCAGAAAAAAAGAAAAGAAAAGAAGTTTCATCCAAAGAAAAGAAAAGAAAAGAAGAATAAAAATAGAAATAAAATAAAAAATTAGAACTCTAAAAAAAACCCTGAATCAAAGGAGTCAAAAAGCCAAAATAAAAAGGCTAAGGATGGAAACTAAGTGTAGGAGCAAAGTAAAGAACAAGGTTATCTCTAGTTACATATTTTGAAGACCCTATTATCTCAGACTTGTCTATTTGAATATCCATTCCGTTTCTTCTTAAACCATCACCTCAGCCCCGTATCACCTAATAAAGACCTCTAGCTCAAATAAGATTAATTTGGTGTGATACTAAGTGGTAGATATGATTGATCGACCTCGGCTCCTTTGGATGTCATTGAGATTGTGAGGAAACATGTGCCCACTGCACACTAGAGTGAGCAAAACTTGAGTGGAAAAATCAGAGTATTTTTGTCTTGACAAATCGTGAGGATCTACTTAAGGACGCTATTCCAAAAGTTTCAGAAACGGACCTGCCATTGAATTTCATAACATAGTTAATTGCATGCATGTTTATCTTTAGATGATTTGATTATTATGCGTGTATTAGTTTAGGTTTCAAAAGCATTATTCTTATTATATTGTTATTGAGATGTATAGATATCTGAGATTAATTAGGAAATTTTACTTTTATCTCTTAGTCATTGTAGTATAAATGAAGTTTGTGAGTATCTTCTCTGGAAAACTCTCACGAGGCTATAACTCGTCCACTAGGGAATTCCTAGTGGTTTAAGTCCTTATTGGATATGATCAATGCAATCGCACTCCGTGAAACGAGATTAGTTAGGACCACATTTTTGGCCACTTCTCTGTTTTTATTTCTCATCTTTGCTTGAAGGCAAGAAAAATACTGTTTGGGGGTGGTGTGATAAGCACCAAAAAGTATAGTTTAAACCCCTTAATAGTATTCTACTTAGGCCAATTATGTTTATAATAAATGAGTGTTAGTACTGTTTACGTGTTTTTGTGTATTTCAGGACTTGAAGTTGATTAGGAGACTAAAGACACCATTTTTGTAAGGAAAATGAGTCAAGATGATTGCTAAGGAAGTTCTACGTTTAAAGCCCAAGAATTATGAAGAAAAACCTTTTTCAATCCTAGTCAAAGCTGGAAAGTCAAAGTCAATTCGGGTAGAAAAAGGACGAAAAGCCATCAAAACTTCAAATGGGTGTATTGTTAGACTTAGGTCTCAGAATTAGGTCTACTTTATGTCAAAACGACCGGCTCGGAACCAGCTGTCCAATGAACCTAGCCTTGACCCCATTAGAGTTGTAAAAATAGACGGAAAGGGCACCAAAATAATTTCCAGCAGTTGTGGCCCCTTTAGACTTAACCTAATGGACTTTAGGCTCATATTAGAGGCCCAAAGTCCCCTTTTTTGGCCCATGCACGAAAATGTAATCCTAACCCTCTCTTATATAAAGAGGGTTAAGGCTAAACTTAACCTCTGCTCTTCTATCTCTCAAACCCCTTAGTCTCTTATTAGTTTTAGTTTACTTTAGGATTAGAATTAGTTTATTCTTACAGCCTCCATTAAACTGTTCTTCAATAAAAGCTTTTTGTTAATTTCAATATTTTTTTATCATTATGTCTCTATTTAATTATTTAGTTAATATGAATCTAATGACACAAGACTAAACCTCTATTAGAGAGGGTTTAAGAAGCCACGTGAGGATGATTGGTAGTTAGGATATTTATTGTCTCGTAACTAGGACTTCAAGTTCATCGTTGTAAGTTTCTAGAGATAGAACTCATAATGGTGAACTAGAGTTTAGAGCCACCATCAAAGAGATTTATGTGTGTGTGTGTGTGTGGGGGGCTGACTTCTATGCTAGTGAAACCTTGATCCGAGACAACTTGGTATTCACTAGGGATCAAACAAGCGATTCGATAACTAACTAATAATAGTCAATCGAATCGTGTGGTGGAATTTCCCCTCTCTAATATCTTCTCTCATCATATAAAACACTGGTTAGTATTTCAAATCTACTATTTTGTTACCATATTACTCTCACTAGTAAAGCATTTAACTAATCTAGATTTGCATTCAAGTAACGTACGACTAGAGTGGATCGAACACGACTACTCCTCATTATTTCTATGATATTGAGAGTATTCTATTTACTGTTTTTCCTTCTTTATCTGCTGTTCAAGCATCATAAATCTACTGTCCTCACGTATAATTTTATTATACTTATCATTATCACCTACCATTTAGTTTCTTGGCAAGTTATTGAAGCCATTTTGCACAAATTTAAGTTTCCTCTCTTGTTCATTGAATGGGTAAACATGTGTTATGCATCTCCCATATATTCAGTTATGGTGAATGGGATGCCTGAAGGATATTTTGAAGGAAAAAGAGGTCTTCAGCAGGGTGATCTAGTTTCCTCTTATTTATTTGTACTTGTCATGGAGATCTTAAGTACACTTCTTCACCAAGATTTGCAGTTGAACATAATCAGTGCCCACTATAAGTGTAGAAAGTTAGCTATATCACACCTTTCTTTCGTAGATGATGTTCTTCTATTCTGTAAAGGCAATATTGAATCCATGATGGCCATAAAAGAGACTTTGCAAGTCTTCTCAGAAGTAACATGGCTTCATTTCAGCAATGAAAAGAGTACTCTCCTAACAGGGCTTTAAAAAATATGCTCGTGCATTCAAATGTCCCATGCTAATCAAATATCCACCACTTGGTAAGTTTTAAAAACTTAAACCAAAAGACAAATACTTCTTATTTAATTTTAAGCCTAAGTTTGATATTATCCTAAACCTTATCTTTAAGCAAGTTGATATTATCCTAATCTTTATTTTTAACTAAGTTGATATTATCCTAATCTTTATTTTTAACTAAGTTGATATTATCCTAATCTTTATTTTTAACTAAGTTGATATTATCCTAATTAATAATGATAAAAGAAAAATATGAATTTTCCCATTTTTTTTTAACTTTACCTAATAATGACAATAAAGCTATTTTTATTTTCTTTTGTTTATTTCTATTATTATTTTTTTTATTAATTTTGAATTTAAAGAACACAAAATATTGGAAATCTAACTAGTTTCAAACCATTAACATTTGAACAAATACGAGTTAAGCAAAGAGATATACTGAACAAAGCCTTCAATCTGAGCCAAGGGTTTGCCCTGGAACAATAAGGTAGTGGGGCGGGTCACGAGCGGTCGCGGGTTGGACCGGGCGGGCGCGAGTTGATCACTTGCGGTCGCGGTCGGTGCTCCAGCAACTTTCGACTGGCTTCCTCCAGTTGCTTCTCAAAGTTGTTTTCAACTCAGAGTAAGACCTGAAATCAGAAACAAAATGGATCAATACGATCCAACAAGAAAGAAACTTGATAATAAGAAAAACAAGTTGAGAAATTTTGAGAAAAGAGAGAGATACTCCCCTTTTGATTCGCTCTTCTTCTCATATTAGTAGATCCATGATGATGGCGCCATTTGACATTTATAGATTGTGGGTATTAGGGTTTTAAAGTTGTTCATCTTAGATCTAATGTGAGAAGAGTAGTGATGGAGAAAACCTAATTTTTTCTTGATTTCTTATTATTTTTGGGTTGGTCTTTTTGTTTGATTGAGTTGAGAACTAGTTATTACTGTTTTGAAATTGAAAACATGAAAACAAGAGTTGTTTAGCTTGAGAAAAATGAATATTTATATAAGAGAAAGGTAGCTTGGTTAGCAAGTTATACTCATTTGATTGATTGAGTATAACCAACTTTGGTTTGGTAAATGAATGATTGAGAAGATGTTTCGAAGAACTATTGTTATGAAAATCAAGATTAAACACTTTGAATGAAAGAAAACAAACTAGATTCAATAAAGATTCAAGCTTTAAAGTAATGAAAATGGAGAACAATGAATTAAAAGTAAATAAAAACAATTAACTAAATTCTTATCTCCTACTCCTACTAGAGTCTAGCTATTAGTTAACTAGCTCCCTTATTTTGTGGGCATGTCTACACTTATATATGTGTAGAGATGTACAAGTTTGCCCTCATCTAATCTTATCCAACAAGTAACCTAATCTAAAAGCTTCTTATGCCTTCTTTGAGTGGATAAGGTCAAACCTTTGGGCCCAAGCCCATGTCTTTGGTAATTTTATCCTTTGGTATTTTGAGACTTTTGTGCTTAGTCCTTGCCTTGAAAAATGTTGAGTCCTTGGTCCTTGAAGCTTTGGAGTGTTTTATGAGATTTTGAGTTTTTAGACCCTTGAGTTGACTTTGACCGTTAACTTTTTGGTACTTTTTCTCAGTTAGCCCATAAGATTCCTTTTAGGATCATTTTGGCTCTAGATCATGTCTTTTGAGGTATTTGGTCCAAAATAGGATTGTATCCTGAAAAAGCGATAAGAACATGAGTTTTATACATTATTAATCTTATAATTTGACTAAATTGAAGCATTATAATATGATAAAAACACATATTTGGGGACTGATCAGCTATAACTCGTCCACTAGAGAATTTCTAGTGGTTTAAGGCCTTGTTGCGTACGGTCAATACAACCGTACTCTGCGAAAGAATAATTAGTTTAGGAATGTACATTTTTGCCCAGTTATCTATTTTAATGTCTCTTCTTTGCTTGAGGACAATCAAATTGCTGTTTGGGGGTGGTGTGATAAGCACCCAAAACTGTAATATAAAACCTCGTAGAGACATAACATTTTGGTTAATTATATATTTAATAATCATGAATTAATTATATTTTCGTGTTTCTACAGGTTTTCACGATAAACGTAAAATGAGGATAAAGTTAGTATTTAAACACAGAATAGTGTGTCTACGTGAAGTATTCCGATTTAGCCTATATAAAGCTCAAATGAAGCCCGACTAAAGCCTGGGGGATCAAACATGATAGTTCTATGTCAGAACAGGATCAATGTGCTAGAAAGTAGGGGTGGGTAATGGGCCGGGTCGGGCTAGCCCGGCCCTAAACATTTAAAAGCCCTTTAGATATTAAGGTTGGGTTGGCCCGGCCCTAAAGTCAGCATAGGGTCGGGTCGGGCCGGGTCACAAGTCTAAATCTCAAGCCCTGACCCTACCCTAAGCCTTCTTTAAAGGCTTTAGGGCCGGGTTTTAGGGTCGGGTTTTAGGGCCATGCCTATATATTTTCTTCATTTTACAAATGCCATTTTTCAGACAAATATTGTTTTTTTGGTTTCTGTGTTACAAATGTCTGCTCTGTATTTCACTTTAATGGTATGGACGGAAACTTTTAGTTCTAGACTTGGCTTGGATGTGAATAAAAATATAATTTATAAGAAGTAAGTGGGAAAATAAATTGAGAATAATAAGTTCTAGACTTTGATTTGATAATCAAAGGAATAAAGTCTTATTTTTTTATTAGGCTAGTGCTCATTGTTCTTCATGGCTGCTAGATAGGTTGACAAGTTATTAGAAGTACCCTTGGGTGTAAGTGATAAATTACAAAGGACAATGTTATTTTAATTTACAATATTTAACAAAGAGTTGGACAATTATGGTACGTGTATTTATAGTGAAAATGTAAAACTATAACTAGGGCTTGGTTAGGGCTGAATTAGGATCGGGCCTATGTTTCAGAACCTTAGCCCTAGCCCTGCCCTAGAAGGCCTTAGGGTAGGGTCGGCCCTGCCCTAAACTCTGTAAGGGCTTTAGTTGTGAGGGCTTTATAGGGCTTAGGGTCGGGTCGGTCAGGGCCGGGTTAGGGTCGTTAGGGCCAAATTCCCACCCCTACTAGAAAGCATGAAACTTCTGAAGCCCATATCTTCTGAACTTGGACTACAAATTTGGCAAGTGAATCATTAGATCGATTAGTGCAACAAGCTCTATCTCATGGCAGATTTTACAGAAATCGACTTTCAAACCCGCCACTGGACAGAGCTCGTGGGCCCACTATGCGGACCCACAGAATTTGGTGATCAAGCTCACATGTCAAGTTTCCACACAAGTCAAGCACTTTGGCACAAAAGTCTTGATAGGTGGCACAAATTAATTAGGACTCATAAAGTCTTGATTAGTTGGATGGTAAGAGTTGAAATTATGTGACAAAAGTTTTGTTTGAAGAAAAATCAAAATTGAGCATTAAATGATATGAATGACATTCACGTAGGTGGAAAGAAATTAAACAATCTCTTATGCTTTAAAGAG
Organism: Coptis chinensis; assembly: GCF_015680905.1. NCBI lineage: Eukaryota > Viridiplantae > Streptophyta > Magnoliopsida > Ranunculales > Ranunculaceae > Coptis > Coptis chinensis. The sequence continues at coordinate 27,490,419 of NC_141464.1, read as the reverse complement.
AGAGGCTTAAGGGGCAAGATGATTTCTTCTCTAGTTTAGTTTTTGGTTTTAGTTTTTCTCCAAAATAGTGTTTTTATACTTTGCTCCATAGCTTTTAGTTTTTCATGCTTTACTTCCAAGCAAGTTCTTATCTTTTGTTTACCATTCTAGCGCTGTAATTTGAACCTTGTAAGAATTGAAGTAGCTAATAAAATCTTTTCTTCAAGAGTAAATATAGGAATCTTTCTCTTTCTTCCTTTCATGAATTTAGCTTATATGTTTATTTTAATGACCATGAGCTAAAACCTTCCTTGGTGGAGGGTTAATGATGCTCATGTGAAGATCAAACTCCGGTTGAGGAGTTATGGATCATTGCTTAGGACTTAGGTTGTATTTAACATCCTATCAAAAAATGACAATGATCATTCAAAATTGGGACCTGGAGCTCTAGATAAGGTCGCGTGCGTGACCAAGGTGACACTGGGGCTAATCGCTCGCGCGACCCTTTGGTGCACTCAGGTTCTAAAATTTGAGTGGTTGGTGTAGAATAAAACCAGGGGTTGAAAAGGTAGTTCAGAGATAAATATCAGTTCAATCTCTCATGCTAACAAGATGGGCTTAGAGATATGTTCGTGTTGTTAAAGATCGATGTCTCAACTCATTTTGTGTTTGTCTATGAACCCAAAACAGGTTAGAGACAGCATGATTTAGGCTTCTTAATTATGAAAATAGTTAAACATAAGTTGAATTAACTCTCCCCCTTTCTCTCTCTCTCTACCTCTTTTGTGTTAAGAAAATCAGTTTTTTGTAAGTTGTTGTAACTTGAACTTCAAGCAATATAGTTGAGTAGTTGAATAACCACCAAAAAAATCCTTCTCACGAGTTTCCTAGTGTAGTAATTCTAGTGAAGTAAAGTACAACAAGTGTTCTAGACTTTAGGAGTGGAACGATTCCCTTACTCGAAGTGTATTCCAACGTGCACGTGAGTTAGGTAGTTGAATGATTCGCGTTTTGAGCATGTATATGATCTAAATTTCGTATACACACGAAAGGCCAAACACAGGTCTGACAGTTGATTTTCTTCAATATCTGGCATTGGATAGTGTAAGGGGGATTTCCTGTCAATAGATAAAGGACACGTGGATAGGAAATGACCTGGAGCTATAAATACCTAGAATAAGACGAGAACCATCGGATTAGTTATGGGAATAAGTAATCTCTTGTTTCTCATGAGTGTTTCATAAACATATGCTAGTCACGTAACAGGCCACCTTTGGAGATAACAATTAGCCAAATCGTTAGGAACTGATATAGACAGTTCCTGAACAGAAGGGAACTGGGGAGGACGGTCATTGATGATAAGGAAGGAATCAGGGTGATATATCTCTACGAGGTTACCTTTTAGGCCTAATCTTCCCATACATGACATGTTATTATGATCTAAAAGGAAACATATCTCTAATAAGATATGGTCCAGGTTCAGACTTCCAAGAAGAGAGGATTCCTAATAAGACAACAGAGTCCAAGGAGGGGAGGAAACTCACAAACAGTGAGGTTACCCCAAACCCTAGGACTCCTAAGACTCCTCCTATATAAACATTAGGAATTCGCTCTTAGGAACTATGCAAAATAGAGTTTGATTCTTCTAAGCAAATATGAAGATATGTAGGCAGCCGCAAAGTGGTTCAACCTTGATTATTCAATCAACTCATCTCATTTCCCTTTTCTATCCCAAAGTTCTTCATCACAAGGCATAGAGGAGGATCGTAGGATACTCAAAAATTCCCTTACATCTTTTGGCGCCATCTGCCGGGAACGGTAGCAGGTAACATTTGATTCAGTCGACCGATTTAGTTTAAACATTATTTACGTTGTGATGGCAAGAACTAAGAAGACAAAAGGTGGCACTACCACTCGCAGCATTGCTATCAGAGAAGAGGAATGTGAGAAACCTGATGAACGAGAGAATATCGAGCATTACGAGGTAGATATCCCCCCTCAAGGATAGGTAACTAGTACCGATGGACTAGTCGCTACAGGCGCAGGCACTTGCGCTCAAGGAGAGCATCAAAATGGTGAGAATGTTACTCTCACCACTCCAGGGTCTGTTCAAGCAAGCCAGGCCGTACAAACTCTGGAACAACAAAGGCAAAACCTCGAGCGGGAAGTACAACTGCTATGACAGTTGTATCAAGATGACACAGGGAAGGAGCCTCACATCGATCTCGATGGTGACGGCCTTCTAGAGAGCAGTCAGATCAGGATCCTGAGATGACGTGATCTAGTTCCACGCGAGTTATTAGAATCAGAATACAACAGTTCGGATGAACATTCAAACTCTACTGAAGAGTCAGAGTCATCTGATCAAGATCACGATATCAACCCTCGACACCAAATAAGAACTCAGAACAAAAGAGTTTCTAGCAAAGAAAGTGCATGGGAGATTGAGAAGAACGACCTGATCTGTCAAATGAACAAAATGACTGGTAAAGGAAGAAAAATGCAAGACTCTCTGGTTCAATCCACTATAATGGGGGCATGCCGATCTCCTTTCTCATCATGAGTGGTCAGAAAGTCATATCCCCATGGTTACGGACAACCAAAATTTAGTATCTTTAGTGGCAAGTCAGATCCAGTTGATCACATGTTCAGATATAGAGCCACCATGGGACAGTATGAAAGACATGACCACGTCATGTGTCAAGAGTTCAAAGCTTCCCTATCGAGATCCGCACTCTAGTGGTACCGTAGCTTACTAGAGCAATAGGTTAGGTCTTCCGCAGAGCTGTTTAGAATCTTCATCGACAGATACTCATGCAACAAGCATCAGCCAAAATGGATCGATGCACTGTTCAACATTAAGAAAAAGGAAGGCAAGGCATTAAGATCCTATATACAACACTTTATGGTGATTTCGATACAGATAGAGTCTTGTGATAAATAGATTGCTATCATAGCTTTCAAACAAGGGTTGGATGAAAACAACGCCTTATTCGGATCCCTCTCCAGATAACCACCGCGCGATTTGGAGGAACTCCTAGACAAGATTGAAACTCATGCAGGATAGGAAGAGGATGTCCTGAATAGGAGTCAGGAGGCCAAGAAAATCAATAGGACAACCCCCTCAGTCCCACGAGAAGGGTAGGGGAACTTTTCACCCGCAAAACATAAGCGAGACCGCCATCATGGTCGTCAGAGGTTAACTTCCCCATCAAAAGGGCGAACGCTGAGAGGGCAGTACTAGAATTTAGCCAACAACAAAGATGGAAAACTACAGTAGAAACCACGCGTGGAAGGAGTTGAGGAAACTCTTCCATCGCTCGATAGGAACTTTGCTCCCCTGAACAAAATGCCAGACGAGATCCTGGCCTCAATCAAGAACCAGAGTTACCTCAAAAGCTAGCTCCACTCAAGCCAGGTTCTTTGGGTACCAGAGATCAATGAACTTACTACAAGTTGCACAAGAGTAAGGGCCATGATAATCGTAAAAAAGATAGTTTTACTAATGAATAAAGCGATGAAAATCTAAACGCAAGTAAAACTACAAACTGTGGCTTATACTAGACTTATCAAAGATATTTGTTTTCTACTCTCGATTCTATTGACGTAGAGTTGGAATAGAAGATTCGTTCCACTCCTAGTTCTTTAGCATTCCAGTTTTCTATAATTGATGGTCTATCCAAGGTTAATGAGAGATTTACGAAGGGAATTTATACTATGATGTGAATTCAAATAACAAGATACAAATAACGGAATGACATAATGCTAAGAGTTGAATCTAGATAAAGAATTAGGAGAATTTGATTCCACCTTGAATCCAACTTAATAAACTAGCATAGATTTGTTGTAAACCAATTCTTACGTTCTTACGGTAAAAATTGGTCGTTCTAATCCCTAATTATACATGACATTTCTACCAATTCATAATTAGCATATGAGGTCGTCCACCCATTCTCATGGCGAATCAACGACCTTCTAGAGTGGAATAGATTCTTACAATGATTCTATACTACACAATCAAGTTTTCATCAAGGCTTCATCAAACCCCTCTAATGGAGGTTTAACCTTGATTCATCAAACTATCATTTCCAATTGAATTAAAACTAGACATAATATAAAGATTTGAACTTTACTAATTTAACTACTCAAGAATTGAAATCCAAATTAATAACTAGGAAATGAATAACAAACAATAATTGAAATTAGATCTAAACAAATTTAAATGACAAAATTGAAATTAAGAAGAACTACTATTTTATTTATCTAATGAATGAAGAACAATGATTCAAATAATTAATCTAAAACAATGAATGAAACTAATTAATTACTAATTGAAATTCAAAAATTAGATCTACAAGCTATTCTAATGGCTAGTTTCTATTCTAAGATATCTAACTCCCCCTTTCTTAAGAGCTAAGTCTTGTTTTATGTAAAGGAGGAGACCAGATCCACAATTTCGTGCATGGGCTGAGGAGCCATGTTTTGGGCTGGAAAATCGAGCCCAAAGCCCAATTTCTTCAGTCCACAGAGCCCGTTTCAACTGGCTTTGACTTCAGTAGATTTTTCGTCCACTTCTTCTCCTCTGATTGGGTTAAGGCTTAGACCATTGGAAAGCTCTTTCTGAGCCGGTCGTTTTGACGTAAGGTAGGCCCAAATCCAAGGCTTGAGTCCAAAGATATGGTCTTCGGAAGTTTTGCTGACTTGTGCACTGTTTCTGCCCGTGTTGACTTTTCAGCTTTTGACCGGGATTTATAAAGCCTTTGTCTCCTTGAATCTTTGCCTTTATCACAGAATTTCTTAGCAACCAACTCTTTGCTCCTTTATATTGCCAAAGTAGCACATTTTTGCACATAATTGAGTTCCATGCCTGAAATACATAAAAGCACGTAATTAGCATTAACTCTTATTTATTACTCACATAATTGGTCTAAAAGTAGTATTATTAAGGGGTTAAAACTATATTTTTGGGATCTTATCAGGCCACAACACTAGGGCCTGTATGACCCTGAAAAATGAACTCCAAGACCTAATTGAGAGGGGGTACTTGTAACAGTTCGTAACATAGGAGCAGACAAATGCAGTGCAACCTGAGGAGGTTAGCACATCCTGTCAGGACCCCCCAAGAACTGGGCCACTCAATGGTCGCGTTCAGATCAACATTATCTTAGGAAAGGCAAGCCAGAGAAGTGGACAGGTCATAGAGAGAAGTGTGAGGTACCAATTGTGTGTAGCAAAGCAAATGAGGATCATGAACAGTGAAGTGGCCACGGACTATCATTACGTCAACACATTGTCCCACAAAGATCCACCTATCTTGTTCACTGAAGTCGACTGTCTCGGCATCCAGAGACCACATAAAGACGCATTGGTCCTGACACTTCCTTTTGGTGATTACGATCTGTATTGTTTATTGGTCAATTCAGGAAGTTCGGCGGACGTGTTATACTATGACGCATTCAAAAAATTGCAGATTCCTGACTCAGAGATGGCCGTGACTCACTCCAACTTGTATGGATTCAACGGAGACAAAGCTTTAACTATTGGAGAGGTCCAGCTACCTGCAGCTACCAGTCTGGTAACCCTCATCATTAACTTTGTTATGGTCAAAGCTAACACACCTTATCACATGATCCTGGGTAGGACCTGGTTGCATAGACTCCATGCTGTTCCCAGCACCTATTATCAATGTTTAAAATTCCCGCATAACGGAAGAATCGAGACAATCAGAGGAGATCAAGTAGATTCCAAACCATGCTAGGCTCTAGAGACAAAATAGGTCCCAACCCTTTTTGAGCCAATGAATAATAGCAATTATGGTTAAATCCTCCTATCCTGGACCTGGTCCCAAGAGATAGGGAGGATCCCCCCTCACTAGAGCCCTTAGAGGAAGTGGAGATCATGGGAGGAAGCACGCCTATAACCACTTTCATCGGCACCTTGTTAAGTTCTGAAGAGCGTCAGGTTCTAATACACTTCCTCCAAGAACACAAGAACGTATTTGCTTGGTCAATCGATGAAATGCTAGGAATTTACCCCCATGTAGCATGCCACTGGATGAATGTCTACAGTGATGCGATAGTAGTCAAGCAGAAGCTAAGGAAAATAGGTGTTGACAGATCCAAAGCAGTGAAAGGCGAAGTTTAAAAGCTGAGAGCAGCTAATTTTCTCAGGGAGATCAGTTTCCCCACCTGGATTTCTAACAATGTCCCAGTATGTAAGAAGAATAGGTCATGGAGAATTTGCATCGACTTTACATATTTGAACTGTGCGTGTCCAAAAGACAGTTAGCCTCGGCCACGAATTGACAAATTAGTGGATGCAACGTGATAAGAGCCCAAAATTGTAGTTTTGACCCCTTAATAATATTATATTTAGACCAATTATATGTATAATAAATATGGGTTAGTACTATTTACGTGTGTTTATGTATTTCAGGCATTGGAGTCAAATATGTGAAGAAATATGTCATTTTTGTGAGATAAAGAAGCAAAGGTTGGTTGCTAAGAAGTTCTACAATTAAAGGCCAAGATTCAAAGAGAAAAAGCATTTCTAAAGCCCAGTCAAAGCTGAAAAGTCAAAGTCAACATGGGCAGAAATAGAGCAGAAAAGTCAATAGAACTTCCGTAGGTCGTATCTTTGGACTCAGACCTCGTAATTGGGCCTATTATATGTCAAAACGACCATCTCGGAAAGAGCTTTCTAATGGTCTAGGCCTTGACCCAATCAAAGGAGCAAAAGTATACTAAAAGGTTGTTGTAGTAATTTTCAACAGAGAAACCCTTTTTGGACTTAAGTAATTAGGTTTTGGGCTTGATTTAAGGGCCCAAAACATGGCTCCAAAGCCCATGCACGAAATTGTAAACCTAGCCCTCTCTTATATAAAGATGACTATTGTATAACTCTCACATACTTATTTAGAATCTAAACTTAGTTATTAATTAGTTTAGACCTAGGTTTTAATTCATTAGCTCTTTCATTAGTGTTAAGTTAGTTATTTGTTCTTCATTATTCAATTAGATTAATAAATCCAAGTTTGTTCTTTATTATGTCTTCTTCTTATTTATATATTAATGATAGTCTAATGACTTCTAGCTAAACCTCTATTAGAGGGGTTTGATGAAACTTGATGAAGATTTTATGTGTTAGTTAGGATTATTACTTTTTAAGAGTTTCACTCTAGTAAGTTAGTTGATTCGCCATGAGAATGGGTTAAACTTTCTCACATGCTAATTATTAGTTGGAAGAGATTGCCATGAGTAATTAGGGATCAAACACTTAATTTTATTTGGTTAGGATTGCAATAATCTATACTAGCATATTAGGAATATATCAAGTGGAATCAAATTCCTCTAATCCCTTCTCCATATTCACATTTTAGTATTAAATTATCATAGTATAAGTTAAAATATTTAAATTAGTTCAATCGCCATATTAGTATAATTTCAATTCATTACTCTCATTCGTTTTGTTAGAATCGATTAAACTATCGAAAACTTACGTTTAAACAAGCTAGGAGTGGAACGAATTCTCTACTCCACATATTTCATGATAATCGAGAGTAGATAACTTTGATCATCATAGCATAAAATAGCATTTAGTTTTACTTATTCATAGCATAACCAGTTAAGAGTAGGTAAAACTAGTGTTTACAATTATCAAATGGCGCCACTGCCATCTTAGTTCTGTTTAAATTCGTTTCCTTTAGTATTTTCGTCCCTGCCAAAACCCCATTAAACCCACCCACCCTTGTTTGGTTTTAACTGTGTTTGTTTGGTTAAGGAACAATTTTTTTCGGAATTATGATTTGAGCGCGCCCGCGCCCTTGGTATGCTATTTCGGGAGAGCGCACGCCCTAAAAACACTGGACATCGAGTCAAGCAAGAGCGCGCCCGTGCCCTTCTACGACTGTTTCCAAGCACGCCCGCGCCCATTTATGAATTTGCCCGATTTTCACAGGTTAGTTTCCAACTCTCTTCGTTCAAGTTATTCAGTGTTTCCAACTTCTTGAATACACTGAGATTGCATATACAAGACGTTATTCAAACACATAGCAAGGAGGCATTCAGGTACTCCTTCTTCCACTCCTCGCCTTTTCTGTCAGAGGTGTTTTAATTCTAGCATATCAGGGTTGTTTGACTGTTGTTAGTGGTCTGTTTCTTATTGGCCTTAGCCTTGCATGAGATTAAGATTCGGTACTAGTAAACCATCTTCTGTTATTTATCGCAAACGTCAACGCACACGCTTATCTAAAATACCACACACTACACCTGCATCAATGGCTGACGAAACAGAGACTCCTCTCTCTGATTTTTACAAAGCCCTTAATGATAGCCCTAAGTCTTACATCGTTCTTGCAGACTTAGTGGGAGATTTTCGAATCCCCCTGAATATATTTAATTTGTTACCAGTTTTTCATGGGTTAGACCATAAGAAGCCTTATCAGCATATGCGTAGGATAGAACAAGTTCTTACCAGATTTCATTATCTTATCGTAGGTTCGGAACAAATTAAATTGAGGGTGTTTCCTTTCACCCTAGCCGATAAAGCGGCATCTTGGTTAACTGCCCAAGCGCCTAATTCTGTGGACTCATGGGCCAAACTTGTTCAATTGTTCATGGAACATTTTTAGCCACCGCTGAAGACAGATGAAATGCTTCAAAAGATTTATTTCTTCTGCCAGAATTCTCATGAATCCTTTTCAGAGGCCTGTAATTGTTTTACTGATCTTCTCATCGAGTGTCCACATCATAACCTTGGGAAAGACACGCTTGTTCATGCCTTTTTCAAAGGGCTTTTACATCACCATAAAGAGATTCTTGACATAATGACTGGGGGTATTTTCCTTAGTAAAGGTGCCTCAGAGGCTTATAGGTTTTTATAAGATCAATCGAAACATAAAAATAACTGGGGGGGGTAATGACATCCCCCGCTCTGCTAATTTTTCTTCCATAGTTAAGGCTGCTAGTATGTTTGAGGTTAAATCTGATCCTGAGCTTAAAACTTTAATTGAATCTCTCACTAAAAAGGTAGAAGCTATTTCGATTTGTCTAACAAAAGCCTACTCATATCATGAATGTCAACTCTATTCCATGTAATTTCTGTTTGAGTCCTGAGCATCCCCATTCCTATTGTCCTCTAGTCTATGAACAACCATCCGCTCAATTGGACAATATTTGTTCCATTAATAGTAAACCTAATGCACCTTGGAGACAACATCCCAACTTCAGTTGGAGAAATAATCAACAAGTTTCACCTCCAGGGTTTAATAATCAAAATGGTTGGCCAGCAAACAACTACAATCAAGCTCCACCACGACAAGGACAAGGTAATTATAATAATTATAATAATAATTATAATGCTAATAGAGGTATCGTTCTGGTTAATAATAACTATCGCAACCCACCCATTAATAATCAAAGTGAGATAGTTCCAGTCACACCACCTGTGGCCACTACACCTTCACAATCGGATCGTTTCGAAGCCTACATGGAGGCTAACCAACATATTTTACAATCCATTAATCATTCTAACCAACAGATTTTACAATCCATTAATCATTCCATCCAACAGTTAGCTCAAGAGAAAATCCAACCCAAAGGTGTGTTTCCAGGTCAAGCCATACCTAATCCTAAAATGCTAACCATAGCTTTTGAAGTAATCGGTACTCCTAGTAATGAACATTTAAATGTAGGTGAGTTAAATGCCATCACCATTCTTTGTTCTGGCAGGGTGGTGGATAACGTCGTAACTATGCCTATTGTTACTCCACCTGTGGTCATTGCACCTAATAATTTACTAGATACCAATGTAGTAACAAACGATCCTACTCCTGTAGAGGTACCAATTAAACCTCAACCCAAGAGAAAAGCGGCCAAAGTTAAAACTCTTATTGATCCATATGCTAAATATAGAGAGAACCCATCGTTTCCCCAGAGACTAGCCATGTTACACAAGGATACTAACTTTGATGAGATTAGGGAAGTTTTTAAAAATCTAACGATAAACCTACCTTTTCTTGATACTATTAAAAAATTACCACAACATGCTAAGTTTCTAAAAGAGTTGTGCACTACTAGGTGGAAGACCAATATACCAAAAGACACCTTTTTAACTGAACAGTTTCCAACTCTATCTGAGCATAATGGAATCGTTAAGTACAAGGACTCTGGTCGTCCTACTGTACAATACACCTTGGGGGATACCCACACGACGACTGCGTTATTAGACCTTGGGGCGAGTGCTAACTTACTCCCATATTATCTATATAAACAAATAGGTCTACAAGAGATGCAACCAACTAAAATGATGTTGCAATTAGCTGATCGTTCTATTAAGTATCCTAAGGGTGTGGTTGAAAACATGCTGGTTAAGGTTCAGGATTTTTACTATCCAGTAGACTTCGTTATCCTAGACACAGAAGTTGTTAACGACTCTGTTCCTATCATTTTAGGGCGTCCCTTCTTGACAACTGCCAACACGCTCATAAACTGCCGTGATGGTTCGATGTTCATGTTTTTTGGCCATCTTTCTGTTGAGGTAAATGTTTTCAAAATGATGAAACAATTACCAGATACGACTATCGATGGAGAAGTTAGCATGATCAAGAGTATAGCTCAAGATTATTTCACAAACACGTTTCCTGATAATCAGATGCACAAATTCCTTTTCTTTGGAAGTTCCGACTTCGACGAGGACTCCCTGGAAGTAGATGAAATTGAGGGTAATTTCCTTCACCTCTTTTGCAACTCTTCTTTGCCACCTTACGAGGCCCCTCCTATTGATATTCATTCATCCCTTGACGCCATGACAGAAGAAATTTTTTTAACCCACTATCCCAGTGATTCTTCTACCCCACCTATTGAAGAATGTCTTGTATATCTAATAACTTCTGATGATCTAGACCTAAGAGCTCTAGCTGTGCACCGTTCACCCACCTCACATCATCCTATCACTCATTCACCCCTCCCCCCCTCCACCTTTTCAAAGGAACCTTGAGTTTGCACTTGACCCTCTTATTTCTCCTGTGCTTCATGATTTTCTAAACTCTCCTAGTAAGAAAATACTACCTAAAGAGCCACCTGATACTTTCATTTTCAGTTGCGTGATTATACCAACCAACACCACCAATGAGTTTTGTAATAAACCCACATTCTCATTTCTTCCACAACCATCCATTTTCTTACAATCATTCACTTGGCCACCCTTTCGTTGGAGAAAAAAGATGACTTTGCATGCTAGGTTAGGTTCTAGATCCATAAGTATTCACTCTTATTCCGCTACGCCACGTCATGAGAAATCATGGTACTTGATTATGTTTGGATGTGTTTTTTATGATCATTATTTATGAAAAGATCCACAACTATTTCGGTTGTTGATATATGGTAAACTGCATGTTCATATATATATATATATATATTTATTTATTTATTTGATAAAGTCTCCAGTATCTGACTCTAAAAGACTCTTTTTATTCTTCGGTGTACTCCATTCCAATCTTATATTTCGGTAGTGCACCATTCAGGTAACCGAGCCCTCCCTTTGGAGTGTGTGGCTGTAAGTACTAGATCCTAAGTCCACGTTTAACATAATTTACGTTTTCCACTCTTGCATATTTTATCGGTTTTTGAGTCATGTTTCTCTATGGTGTGAATTATGTCTTTATTGATTTATTATTTTTCCTTATATTAAACTTATTCATAAATATTAAAACCATAAAAACAATAATCTAACAATACTCGAGAATCTAACTTTAAAAGACCCACGTGTTTAAACAAATTTTCTAAACCATGTTTTCAAAATTTGTTTGGGGGTGGGTGTTGGTCTTTCTATTCTTGATCACTCAACTTCCTATTCTTGTTGTTTATGTTGTTTAGTCGTATTTTGATTCGGGTTGACACTATCAATGAATTTAGATTCCTTTTGCGCACAAAACTTATGTTATTCACATACTTTGAGGCATTTTCTATTTTCTTATATGTCAACCACAGTTAGATTTGAGTTTTTTTTATAGATCATTGGATTATACTCTCTTTGCTGATCGTTTTCATAACTCATTCGCAAAAATCAGACCGTTAACGAATCGGGTATCTCAGTTTTAAGATATACAAGGCATGGGACAAAATGGGTATTATCTATTTTGTTTTGGGCTTGGGCCCAAAAAAAAAAACTACGCGGTCACGTGCCTCCCACGTGACCCCCTTTTAAAACCCAATCACGTTTTCTTCTCTCTTCTCCACCTCCACATCTCTAAACCCTTACTGACATTGAACCACCTTGCGCGCGCACTCCCTCTAACAACGCATAGTATAAGCGCATACACGCCTTTACCTCTACACAGCTGCCCCCCAAATTTGAACCGAGTCATTTTCATTCATAACCCAAGTTCACCATCACCAAAAATTTCAATTCTAGTAGTCATGAATCCTCGAACCCCAAAAATCCTTCCAGAACAAATTTTTACTAGTGCTCAGTTTACACCATTTTTTGATGCAGAAATGCACGTTAGTAAGTGGGATAGTTTGTGGTACTCGACTGAGGATTTTTATTACCCGGATTTGGTTTTGTCTTTATACAAGAACAGGAAGGTTGAGGGTAATAGGGTTTTTCTGGATTTGGATGATGGTCAAAGGGAATTAACTAGAGGGAGGTTGGCTGAGATTACTGGCATTGAGGAAAGAAGTGTTGTACTCACGATGCAACAATCTCAGTTTGGGGGTATAACACCGCTAATGACAGAGATAGTCTTAGAATGACGATACAATGAGAGTTCGCATTGTGTTCGTTAGAAGTCTTTGAGGAGGAACCAGCTAGCCGTGGCTCAGTGGGTTGGTAGGAACGTCATTTCCACCACGAAAGTCAGTGACATCAGTTCGAATTATTTGCACGTTCTATGAACTCTACAGACCCGAAGGTATGGGTTTTGTTTGTTTGAGTTTATAATTAATGAGATTATCAGAATTGGTGGTACTACCGCCGCTTTCCCTCTGTTGATAACGAAGGTAATGTTGTTGTGGGGATGTGTGCCGGGTTCGGATAAGGTTATGTTGAAGGTGCATGAGAATTCCCGGATTTATAGAGAGTGTGTTCAAAAAGATTGGAATGTGCCTGAAGTGTTGGCTGCTGAAATAGAGTCGGAGGAGGAGGATGATGCTGCCTGTTTTGATGCATGAGCTTTGGCGTCAGCTACTACTGATAGAGCCCATTTTTCCTTACTTCATAGGGGCCTGCGAACTCTCTATACTCAGTATGAGGCGATTCGAACAGGCCAGCGTTCTATTGATGACCTCTGTGAGGCCATTCAGACTCGGCAAGACACACATATCAATAACTAAGACAAACTTCAGGAGAATATTTAGTTTCTCAGTGATAATCACCAGGATATCCAAGATAACATGGAGTCTCTCTCTCTGTCCAATGAGGAGCGTTGGGAGGCCATGGATGCATTTAAAGAGCAACAACAAAGATTTAAAGTAGAAGTTCTTCGACGCTTGCTACCTCACGAGGGTTCTTCTTCTGACGAATCTGGGAGGCATGAGCATCTTCAACGCAGGACAGATGATTCTGGCCCATCCTCGTCTCGTGGCTAGTTTTATTGTATTATTGTTGTGTTAAGTTTATTTTTCTCTATTTTTAGTAGATTTTGATTCCAAATTATTTAGTTAAGTAGTTAATGTTGAATTATGTATTTGTTATTTTAAATTTGAAGTTGTTTTAAATTCTGACATATGCTATATTTTGTATCGTGAATTGCACCCTTCCAATTTGTTTGGGGGTGGACTTCTTTATTTTAGCAATGCCTCTAATCATATCCACGTGTTTTTTGTCGAAATATTATTGCCTGCTTGATAATGATTGAATTATGTGAGAATGTTGCTAATTTGATGTAGCTAGAATTAGCTAGTGTTGTTTGGTGAAACATCAATGAGTAGTGATTGGATGGTTGCTATTTTAGTTTCAAGCCAAAAAGTTATTGGTTTGATTTTGGAGTTTGCATCTGGTCTGTTTCTATTTTGGATTTAGAAATTTTCTGTTTCCATCAAGTTACCTTAACAATTTGGGCAACTTGTGGAAGTTAGATTAAGAAACCAGTTCTCTATAAATCTTTGGTTCACTCTAAACTTAAAACCACAACTCTCACTTTGCACATCTCACTTTTATCTTCACTTCACTTCAGAGCATTTCTGGTACACGGAGAGCGCACGCCTTATTTTGCTTAAAGTTTGAGCACACATGCCCTAAAAACACTGGAACTCTCGTCAAGCAAGAGCGCGCCCGCGCCTTCACACATGCAATCTTGAGCGCGCCCGGACCCTTCACCTCCGCAACCACTTCAAATTCTAATTTTTTGTAGGTTCTTCCGAAGTTGTTCTCAGCAGTTCTAGAGTGTGTTTGTTTGATATGAAGTGACCTCGGATCATACCGGAGTAGTATTTCGAAGATTTGTTCATGAACGACACCTATGGGTCTTGGTTCCGCGGCTTAATTATAAAGGCGGGATGATAGCCTCTAATGGTAAGCTCTAATGAACTGTATTCTCCTATGCTTACTTCGTATTTCTATGACCATTGTAAGTTTTTTTATCGCATGGATGGAGAACAAGTGTTCTCCGTCACCATTGGGGATGAAACAATGGATATAACCAACTTCTTATTGGCATTTGCTACTGGGCTTTCTATGCCTACTGAAGTTCAAGACTCATGGGGCTATTTAGTTGATAATTTCTATGTTTACAACTATGAGTTTTTACATGAGACCTATGGGGCAGGAATTTTCCGTGTTGAGGACCAAGGGCAATATAACGTAGCCCTTGGTAGCTTGTCCCTTAACGTGGGCATGATGATGTTTTTTATCATGCTAAACATACTAGGGGAATGACGTTTTTCTTTTGTGAATGACACCACTTGTGACGTTTTCTTTGCTTTAGCTGAGGGACGTATGCTCTATGACCTTCCCCAGACCTTAGTTTCTAGTTTAGCACGAGCCCATAGTATGAGGCATAAGTATCTTCTTATGCTTGTCTTAGTTTGTCGTATCATGTTATGTTTCTTTCCAGAGTTTTGTGCCCGTTTCACGGATTGGGTTGGGGTTGACATTGTGAGACCCACCAACTGCATTATACATTCTTTCTGTGCAATGACTTGGCCGGGGTGGAGGCTACAACCTAATTGGGTTGCCCCTTACAGCCCATCCGACCAAGTGGCGCTTAACAGGTTAGCGATTGTAGATGATAAATGGCGTGAGACCTGCCAAATAATCATGGCGTGGTAGGATGCCAAGGAACCTCAATTCTTCATAGAAGAGGAAGAAAACAATTAAATGCTGGATATGAGGTAAGTTTTACTTTTTGTTCGTGTCTGCTTATGTTCCCATATAGAGTTGCGTCTGTTTTGTTTATCTATATTAGTATGTTCTAAATTTGTTTTGCAGGTGTTCTTCAATTTTCACGCATTTCTATGGTATTTCCTACCCTTCTTATTTTAATACTTTGAGGACAAAGCATGTTCTTGTTTGGGGGTCACATAGAAACACAAGTAATTTAAGACACCTATTAGGATATATATATGTTTAATATGCACTTATTTTCTAGTAAAAAATTCAAAAATTCAAGGCATAGAAACACGAGTAATTTAAGACACCTATTAGGATATATATATGTTTAATATGCACTTGTTTCCTAATAAAAAATTCAAAAACTCAAAAATATAAATAAAAAGTTTATGCTATACACTTAGGAATACTGGTATTGTTTCTTTCTCCATGATGATAATAGTCTAGATATTTCACATTAGCTCTTATATTAGAATAGTTTTTAGAAATTTAGGTTAATATGTAGGTAATAATTATTGCATATTTGTATAAATATATTGCATGAGTATCTATGATTGTTTGGCAGTAAGTTTCTGAAATCTAGGCTAGAGTATTTATTCTACAAATCCTATGAAAATATAGCCTAAAACCTTATATGAGTGAAATATTTGAGAAATGACACAAGGGAGGAGTAAATTTCGAATAGAGAAATTACACGTCCACTTGCTTGATCACTATACCATATCCTAAACGAGAATTAAGCCCCTTTTTGGATCAATATATCCAGAAATTCAAACCTTATGAACTTATTTTCCGCTAGTCGCCCCTCTGAGCCTTTCTTTAGCCTTTCATAAACCGCAAATCCTTTACCTTTTACAAAACAAAAAAAAAAAAAAAAAAACTTACCCAATTTTGAATGAGTTTGAGAATAGAGATGAAATGAAGAATAGAAAAGAGAAAGACCTGTGAAACCAAGAATTTGTTTGTTGCTTCAAATAAGGAAAGGAAATTTTCCATCCAAAGAAAAGAAAAATAAAAGAAAATTAGAAGTTAGAACTCTGAAAACAGAATCAAAGGAGTCAAAAGCCAAAAGAAAAAAAAAATGGCTAAGGATGTAAACAAAGTGTAGAAGCAAAGTAAGAACAAGGTTTTCTCTAGTTACATAATATGAAGACTTTATTATCTCAGAGTTTTTCTTTTTGAATATCCATTTCTTTCATTCGTAAACCATCACCTAATCCCCGCAACACCTAATAAAAACCTTTAGCTCAATTAGGAATAGGTTAGTATGATAGTAAGTGGCAGATGTGTTTGATCGACTTCGGCTTTCTTGTATGTCATTGCCCACTATGCACTAGAGTGAGCGAAACTTGAGTGGAAAACTCAGAGTGTTTTTGTCTTGACTTATATGTAGGACCTATTTAAGGACGCTATTCCAAAGTTTCAGAAATGGACCTGTTATTGCATTTCATAACATAGTTCATTATATATATATGTTTATCCGTAGATGCTTGATTATTATGCACGTATTAATTTAGATTTCGACTTGATTATTCTGTATTCATTGCTCATGAGATGTATAGATATCTGAGAATAAAGTAGGAAACAGTAATTTTATTTCTTAGTCGTTGTAGTATAGATGAAGTTTGTGAGTACCTTCTCTGGAAAACTCTCACGAGACTATAACTCGTCTACTAGGAAATTCCTAGTGGTTTAAAGCCTTATTGCATATAGTCAATGCAATTGCACTCGGCGAAAATAGATTAGTTAGAACTCCAATTTTGGTCACTTATATTAATTTCTCATATTTGCTTGAGGACAAGCAAAATGCTGTTTGGGGGTGGTTTGATAAGAGCCCCAAACTATAGTTTTAACCCCTTAATAATATTACATTTAGACCAATTATGTGTGTAATAAATATGAGTTAGTACTGTTTACGTGCGCTTATGTATTTCAGGCATTGGAGTCAAATATGTGAAGAAATATGTCACTTTTGTGAGATGAAGGAGCAAAGGTTGGTTGCTAAGAAGTTCTATAATTAAAGGCCAAGATTCAAGGAGAAAAAAGCCTTTTTAAAGCCCGGTTAAAGCTGAAAAGTCAAAGTTAACGCGAGCAGAAATAGAGCAGAAAAGTCAATAGAACTTTTACGGCCGTATCTTTGGACTCAGACCTCGGAATTAGGTCTATTATATGTCAAAACGACCGGCTCGGAAATAGGTTTCTAATGGTCCAAGTTTTGACCCAATCAGAGGAGCATATGTGGACAAAAAGGCTGTTGTAGTAATTTCCAGCAGAGAAACCCTTTTTGGACTTAAGTAATTAGGTTTTGGGCTTGATTAAAGGACCCAAACTATGGCTCCAAAGCCCATGCACGAAATTTTAAACCTAGCCATCTCTTATATAAAGATGACTAAGGCATAACTCTCACATACTTAGTTAGAACCTAAACTTAGTTATTAATTAGTTTAGACCTAGGTTTTAATTCATTAACTCTTTCATT
Source organism: Coptis chinensis (assembly GCF_015680905.1). Taxonomy (NCBI): domain Eukaryota; kingdom Viridiplantae; phylum Streptophyta; class Magnoliopsida; order Ranunculales; family Ranunculaceae; genus Coptis; species Coptis chinensis. The sequence goes on along the minus strand of NC_141464.1, from coordinate 27,472,634 downwards.
AGTGTTAAGTTAGTTATTTGCTCTTCATTATTCAATTAGATTAATAAAATCCAAGTTTGTTCTTCATTATGTCGTCTTCTTATTTATATATTAATGATAGTCTAATGACTTCTAGCTAATCCTCTATTAGAGGGGTTTGAGGAAGCTTGATGAAGACTTTATGTGTTAGTTAGGATTATTGTTTTTTAAGAGTTTCACTCTAGTAGGTTAGTTGATTCGCCATGAGAATAGGTTGAACTTCCTCACATGCCAATTATTAGTTGGCAAAGATTTCCATGAGTAATTAGGGATCAAACACTTAATTTTATTTGGTTAGGATTGCAATAATCTACACTAGCATATTAGGAATACATCAAGTGGAATCAAATTCCCCTAATCCCTTCTCCATATTCACATTTTAGTATTAAATTATCATAGTATAAGTTAAAACATCTAAATTAGTTCAATCACCATATTAGTATAATTTCATTTCATTACTCTCATTCGTTTTGTTGGAATCGATTAAACTAGCGGAAACTTACGTTTAAAGAAGCTAGGAGTGGAACGAATTCTCTACTCCACATATTTTACGATAACCAAGAGTAGATAACTTTGATCATCATAGCGTAAAATAGTATTTAGTTTTACTTATTCATATCATAACTAGTTAAGAGTAGATAAAACTAGTATTTTACAATTATCACAATGGCTGGACATGAATTGTTATCCTTCACAGATGGGTCATCCGGCTACAACCAGATCCCATTGCATGATGAGGACCATAAGCATGCTAGTTTCATAACCGAGTATGGCCTGTACTGTTATCAGGTCATGCCATTCGGATTAAAAAATGCCGACGCCACATACCAACGTTTGGTAAACAAGATGTTCGAGGGGTTGATAGGTGATATTGTGGAAGTATATTTAGATGACCTCTTGATCAAGAGCCTAAGGCGTGGAGATCTTCTCTCTCACCTGAAATGAGCATTCGATATTCTACGAGAGTATCGTATGAAACTCAACCCCGCGAAATGTGCTTTTGCTGTCTCATCAGGGAAGTTTTTAGGGTATTTGGTTACTAAGCGAGGGATCGAGGCAAATCCAAATCAGATTCGGGCACTTATAGAAATGCCTTCACCTAAAAACATGAAAAATGTCCAAAGAGTTATATGCAAACTGGCAGCCTTGAACAAGTTCATTTCCAAGAGTTTAGATAAGTGCATACCTTTGTTCTAATTACTTTGAAAGAATACCTCATTTGCTTGGACGGAAGACTGCTAGAAAGCATTCGATCAACTCAAAATGTACCTGGGGTTTACCACCAATCCTTTCCAAACTAGTTGATAGAGAAGTCCTGGGTCTTTATCTCTCTTCATCTGACTACGGTATTAGTTCTGTATTGATACACGTGAATAAAAAGAAGGTGGAGAAGTCTATCTATTTCTTGAGTCGAACGCTCCTACCAGCAGAAACAAGGTACCCTAAGCTCGAAAAAGTCGTGTTAGCTCTCATTTTTTAGGCAGAGAAGTTACAACCATACTCCTAGTCTCATACTATCAGAGTGATCTCAGAATACCAATTACGATCAGTTTTGGAAAGACCGAACAAGTTCGAAAGGTTAGCTAAGTGGTTTGTGCAACTGTTAGAGTATGATATAATCTACATCCCACGAATCTCGAAGAAAGGTCAAGCTTTGGCAGAGTTCTTGGGAGATTTCCCAATGACTTACACTGGGTAAGACTCAACAATTCCGAGTTCAGATGATAGTACCCTGCCAGAATCTCCAATTTCGTGTCCAGACCCTTGGGAGCAACGCTCCGGATGGCGATTGTTTGTGGATGGATCTTCAAATGACAGAGGTGCAGGAGTTGGAGCTGTTTTAGTTACTCCTCATAACATGCGACTGGAGAAATTCATTTGGCTAGGTTGGAATGCCTCTAACAATCAAGCAGAGTATGAGGCGACCCTTGATGGCCTCACCATGGCTCTCGACTTAAGTTTAGCACACCTCACTATTTTTAGTGATTCCCAGCTAGTTGTGTTTAAAGTTGATGGAGGTTACAAGGCCAGAGATGAACGGATGGCAAAATACCTAGAACTGGTAAGGATTCTTTAGAGCAAGTTCGAGAATGTTCAGTTTTATCAACTTCCCTGCTCAGAAAATCGACACTCAAATGCGTTGGCATATGTTGCCTCGATGTTGGGCAACTGCGAGTCTCGCTCCATATCTATAGAGTTTCAGGACAAACCAAGCATCCATGTGCCCAATGTTACTACAGTTTGTGTTATTCCAACAACCATACCAAACTGGATGGATCCATACAGGACTTACCTTAGGGACGAGACACTAATGGAGGATTAGAATATGGCAAGGCAGCTGCTGGCAAAGGTGCCAAAATTCACCCTCATTGGGGATGATCTTTACAAGAAGTCGTTCTTGGGGCCTCACCTGGGATGTATCTCCCCTGACCTTGTTGAACAGGTCATGCGAGAGGTACACGAAGGAATTTGTGGCAACCACGCTAGGGGCAGAACACTTGCTTTCAAGATCCTAAGGTAGGGGCACTTTTGGCCTTACATGCAAAAGGATGCACAAGTTTTTGCAAGAAAATGTGACAAGTGTCAGCAACGTGCTCCGCTTATTCATGCTCCCACAATAGAACTGCACCCATTGGCCAGCCCATGGCCATTTGCACAATGGGAAACTGACTACTTCACCAAGTGGATAGAAGCTAAGTAGTTCCCCTCGTCTTTATTCGAGAATAGGATGTCAGAAAGTTCATTTGGAATAACATTGTCTGTAGGTTTGGCATACCCAAGGTCATAATCTCAGATAATGGGCAACAGTTCGCTGGCGGATCAGTAGCCGAGCTCTATGAAGAGCCGCACGTCTATCCACAAGAAAATGGCCAAGCTAAGGCCTCAAATAGAGTTATTTTAGATAACATGAAGCGCAAGCTAGATGAAGCGAAGGGGTTATGGGTCGAAGAATTATCTCAGGTCCTATAGGCATACCAAACTACACCAAGACGATCCACTGGTAAGTCTTCATTTCCACTTACCTACGGAACTAAAGCTGTCATCCCTCCTGAACTGGTAGCCCCCACCCAGAAGTCTGATGTTGTGCACACACTAGACAATAAGGAGTTGTTATGCAGAGAAATGGATCTCCTAGATAAAAAGCGAGAGGGCCGCATTGCATTTAGCTGCCAACCAGCAGATTATGAAAATATCATATGACAAGAAATCCCAAACTCGAGCATTCAAATCTGGAGATCTGGTCCTTCGTGAGATCTTATAGCATAATGACAAGCTTGGGCCCAACTAGGAGGGACCTTATATCGTTGACAAGGTCAGATGAACTGGTTTTTACTACTTACATATTGTTGATGGGGACATTCTTGTCAAACCAAGGAACGCAGAGCACCTCCGTAAGTACGTTTAGTAATTTGTTATTTCATGATTTCTTATGCATTATCTTATTCAACCAGTTATCAATAAAATTCTCACTTTGCAATCGAGTCTTTTCCTTGCATAAGTTCTTTATTTATTTTATCCGCAATGGATTAAGCCTTAAGGGAATACAATAAACATTATCTCTTCATGTTAATTGTATACCAATTTGCTTTGTGACCAAGATACTGTGTTTAGGGATGCCAAACTATATGCCAGTTCCATTATTTTCCCCATAAAACTTGAACTATACGCCAGTTCTTTAAGACTGAGATAATCCTCGATAGGTTGAGCCTTTAGGGAATCTAACCACACTAACTGTTCAGTAAACTGTATGCTAGCTTGACTTGGAACCAGAGATAGTGTTCTTGGGAATCTGAACTGTATGCCAGTTTTTTTCGTTCCCATCACATCACTACCGGGGTTGCTGGGAAGATTTGAGTTGGATCCAGATTCTGGCACACAATCACTGGCCTGGACTTATGTCGGCATGATTGCGCTGAGGAAGGCTCCCTCATCGTTGTTCTAGCGATAACCTAATTATTTTTTAAATAAAATGAACCTATCGTTATTGAACACGATGTCATGCTCAAGGCACCAAGTTACTTTCAAGTAAGACATTCGGCTCCCTAGGATGTTATTTTTCTACTCCGATTGTACTTCGTTACGGCTAAATATGAGTGGCTCCCATGATATCCTGATCATATTTTGACTATGCCTTTATTTAACCTGTTTAGCCTATTAGGGTCACCTATTGTTGTTCCAAATGATCTTTGGGGGCATCAGGGGTAGATTATGCATAGTAGTTCATGTCATGACATGCTGTATAGCAGAAAGTGTTTTAAATACATGTGTAAATTAGAAGAGCTGCAAAGCTCAGTTCATGTCATGATAGGTTGTATAACATATAATGTTTTAAATGCATGCGTAAATTAGAAGAGCTACAAAGCTTAATAAGTAAATAGTATGTGAGCAACATAGTTCAATATTATAGACCCATAGAAATATTATTTTAAAATAAATGTTTTCTAATCATGAACTGAATAGATAAGTCTTTACCTAGCTTGTTGAGCAGGGGTGGAATCAAACTTCGGTGCAGTATCACTACTTGCAACTGCACCAGCATTAAGAGCTCCTAGGCCACTCTTAGGAATAGGTTGGGTGGTCGGATTGAGGGACGAACAGAACATTCACCTGAAGCAGGCACATGCAAAAAAGGAAGTTGGACGGCAGGCATGTCATCATCAGTGTCTTCTTCAGAAGATGAGGAAGCATCGGGCATGAGCTCATTCTGAATTGCTGAGATACTGGTAGTCAGGTCAGGGAATAAGATGAAAGGGTTAGTCGCTTGTCCCTGATAATCGACCTGAGAAACATATCCAGTAGCCTCGATAGCCTCCTCAAACTTAACTTGCTTGGCTGCATTAAAGGAATCTCCAGAAACATCTAGTACTCTTAAGGCAAAGCAAATAGCATTATCAGCTGACTTCCTTTTCACTTCTTGCACCACCTTGGAATAGAATTAAGAGGTCTCTGCCAAGAGATCATCAGCTCTCTTTATGGAATGAAGACACTTCTCTCTGAGATCCCTCATGTAAGGGGGATTTCCCGTCATTGACTAGATGACACGTGGGCGGGAAATGACCTAGGACTATGGATACCCGGAGTAAGATGAGAACCATCGGATTAGTTTTGGGAATAAGTTATCTCGTGTTTATCACGAGCTTGTTGTAAGCATGTGCTAGTCACGTATTGAGCTGCCTCTGAATATACCAGTTCTCCAAGTCGTTAGGAAATAATGAAGACAGTTCTTGAATAGAAGGAAACTAAAGAGGGTGATCTTTGATGATAAGGAAGGAATCAGAATGACATATATTTAAGAGTTACCTTTTAGATGGGTTATTATGACTAACAAGAAAACCTACCTCTAATAAGATATGGTTCAGATTCAGACTTCCATAAGGAGAGGATTCCTAATAGGAAGGCAGAGTGCAAAGATGGAAGGGAACTCACAAGCGGTGAGGTTAACCCTAATCCTAGGACTCTCAAGGCTCTTCCTATATAAGCAATATGAACTTTCTCTTAGGAACTACACAAAATAAGGTTTGATTCTTCTAAATAAACAAGGAGATACGTAGGCAGCCACAAGGTGGTTCAACCATAATTATTCAATCAACTCATCTCATTTCCCTTTTCTATCCTAAAGTTCTTCATCACATGGCACAGAAGAGGATCATAGGATACTCAGAAATTCCCCTACAGATAGAGCTCGTCGCACTGATCGTTCTGATGGTGGATCAGGGGATACTCAGAAAATCCCCTACATCTTTTGGCGCCGAATGTGGGGACGAAAGCAGGTAAACATTCGTTTTGTTGATCGATTTAGTTTAAAAACTCTTAACATTGTGATGGCAGGAACTAAGAAAACAAAAGGTGGCGCTACCACCCACATCATCGCTGTTAGAGAAGAAGAAAACAAGATGCCTGAAAGATGGGAGAATGTCATGATGTGAATAATACCTTTCAAGGATAGGTAACTAGCACCGACGTACTAGTTGCTCCCGGTGCAGGCCCTGGTAATGACGCTCAAGGAGAATGCCAAAATGGTGAAAATGCTATTCTTACCAACCCAGAGTCTGTTTAGGCAAGCTAGGCGGTACAGGCTCTGGAACGGCAAAGAAGAAACCTTGAGCGAGAAGTACAGTTGCTGAGGCATTTGTATTAATTTGACACAGGGAAAGAGCAGACGCTCATCGATCTCAATGGTGAAGGCCTTCCAGAGGGCGGTCGAGCTAGAAACCCAAGGCGTGGGGATCCAGTTTGACGAACCATCAAAATTAGAGTATAGTAATTCGGATGAGCACTTGGATTCGGCATCAAAATCAGAGTCAACTGACCAAGATCGCGATGTCAACCCTCGACACTAAAAAAGAATCCAGAACAAGGGACTTTCTACCAAAGAAAGCGTATGGGAGACTGAGAAAAATGACCTGATCCATCAGATGCATAGGATGACTGGTAAAGGAAGAAAAATACAAGACTTCCTTGTTCAATCCACTATAATGGGGGCAGGTAGATCTCTTTTCTCATCACGAGTAATGAGAAAGCCCTATCCCCACAACTATAAATAACTGAAGTTCAGTATCTTCAGTGGCAAGTTAGATCCGGTGGATCATGTATTCAGATATCGTGACACCATAGGACAATATGAAAGGTATGACCACGTCATATGTCAAGAGTTCAAAGCTTCCCTATCTGGATCCATGCTCCAGTGATACCACAGGTTACCTGAGCGGCAGATCAGGTCCTCAGAAAAGCTATTTAAAACCTTCATCGACAGATACTCGTGTAACAAGCACCAATCAAAACGGATTGATGCACTGTTCATCATTAGGAAAAAGGATGGAGAGGCATTGAGATCCTACATACAACGGTTTATGGAAATCTCAATCCAGATAGAGTCTTGTGATGAACAGACTACTATAATAGCTTTCAAACAAGGGTTAGATGAAAACAACACCTTATTTGGGTCCTTCTCCAGGAAACCACCCCGTGATTTGGAGGAACTCCTAGACAGAGTCGAAACGCATCCAGGGTAGGTGGAGAATGTCCTGAACATACATCAGGAAGCAAAGAAGACTAATCGGCCAACCCCTGTGGTCCCACGAGAGGGGCATAAGAATTCTTCACCTCAAAAGCCAAATAGAGACCGCCATCGTGGTCGCCAAAGGGCTGAATTCCCATCAAAGGGACAAATGCCAAGAGGGCACATTCAAAATTTAGCCAGCAATGGAGATGGAAAACCATAAAAGAAGCCACGGATGGAAGGAGCTGAAGAAGCTCTTCCCTCGATGAATAGAAACTTCGCTCTTCTGAACAAAATGCCAGACAAGGTCCTGGACTCGATCAAGAACCAGCGCTACCTCAAATGGGTAGCTCCACTTAAGCCAATCTCCTTGGGTAGTAGAGACCAGTGCACTTACTGCAAATTCCACAACAGTAAGGGTCACAGTACCAAGGCCTGTAGAACCCTGGAAAATGAACAACAGGATCTGATTGAGAAGGGGTACTTTAAAATATTTGTAGCACATGAGCAGGTGAACGCAGTAAACCAGAGGAGATCAACACGTTAGTTCAGGATCCCCCAAGTACTGGACCACTTAATGGCTGTGTCTAGATAAACATGATTTCAGGAAAGGCAAGCAAGCGAAGTGGATAGGTCAAAGAGAGAAGGGTGCGCGATACCAAATATGCGTCGCAAAGTAATTGAGGATCATGAACAACGAATTGATTGTGGATTGCTCTCAAGTTAATATGTTGCCCCACAAAGATCCCTTCATCCTATTCACTGAGGTCGACTGTCTCAGCATCTAGAGTCCGCATGAGGACGTACTAGTTCTTACACTTCCTTTTGGAGACTACGATTTGCATTGCATATTGGTTGATCTAGGAAGTTCGGCAGATATGTTATACTATGACATATTCAAAGAACTGCAGATTCCTAACTCAGAGATGGTCGCCACCAACTCTAACTTATATGGGTTCAGCATAGACAAGCCCTAACAGTTGGGGAGGTCCAGCTACCCGTTGCTACTAGTCTGGTAACCCTCATCATAAATTTTGTTATGGTAAAAACTAACACACCTTATCATATGATCCTGGGCTAGACCTGACTACATAGACTCCGCACTGTTCCCATCACCTATCACCAATGTCTAAAATTCTAGCACAATGAGAAAATTGAGACAATTATAGGAGATAAGGTGGCTACCAAAACATGTGACGCACTGGCGACAAACCAGTCCCCACTCCCTTTCGAACCAATGGATGTAGGGCAACCTGCCAAATAGCAATTACAGTTGGATCCCCCCTCTCCCAGACCTGGTCCCAAGAGAGATGGAGGATCCCCCCACTGGAGCCTTTAGAGGAAGTGGAAATCGTGCGAGGAAGCATGCCCAAAACCTCTTTCATCGGCACCTTGTTGAGTTCTGAAGAACGCCAGGCTCTAATACACTTTCTCCAAGAACACAAGGATGTATTTGCTTGGTCAATCGAAGAAATGTCAAGAATTGACCTGCATATGGCATGTCACCGGCTAAATGTGTGCAGTGATGCAGTAGTAGTCAAATAGAAACCGAGGAAAATAGGTGCTGATACATCCAAAGCAGTGAAAGCTGAAGTTGAGAAGCTGAAGGCAGCTAATTTTGTCAGGGAAATCAATTTCCCCACCTGAATTTCTAACATTGTCCCAGTACATAAGAAGAATGGGTCATGGAGAATCTATATCGACTTTACAGATCTGAACCGCACGTATCCAAAAGACAGTTACCCTCTGCCACAAATTGAAAAATTGGTGGATGCAACGGCTGGACATGAATTATTATCCTTCATAGATGGGTCGTCCAGCTACAACCAGATCCCATTACATGAGGAATACCATAAGCATGTTAGTTTCACAACTGAGGATAGCATGTATTGCTATCAGGTCGTGCCATTCGGACTAAAAAATGCGGGCGCCACGTACCAACATTTGGTAAACAAGATGTTTGAGGGATTAATAGACGATATTATGGAAGTGTATGTAGACGATCTCTTGATGAAAAGCCTAAGACGTGAAGATCACCTCTCCCACCTGAAACGTGCATTTGACATTCTACGAGAATATCTCATGAAACTCAACCTAGTGAAATGTACTTTTGCTGTCTCATTAGGGAAGTTCTTAGAGTATCTGGTTACTAAGCGAGGAATCGAGGCAAACCCAGATTAGATCCGGGCGCTTATAGAAATGCCTTCACCTAAAAACATGAAAAAGGTCCAAAAGGTTACAGGTAGGCTAGCAGCTCTGAACAGGTTCATTTCCAAGAGTATAGATAAGTGCAGGCCTCTGTTCTAATTACTACAAAAAAATACCTCATTTGCATGGACAGGAGACTACCAAAAAGCATCCGATCAACTCAAAATGTACCTGGAGTCACCACCAATCCTTTCCAAGCTAGTTAAGGGAGAAGTTCTGGGTCTTTATCTCTTTTCATCTGACTACGGTACCAGTTCGATATTTATATGTGTGGATGAAAAGAAGGTTGAAAAACTTATCTATTTCTTAAGTCGAATGCTCCTACCGGTAGAGACAAGGTATCCCAACCTTGAAAGAGTCGCTTTAGCCATCATTTTTGCGGCAGAGAAATTACGACCATATTTCCAGTCCCACACTATCAAAGTAATCTCAGAATACCAGTTACAATCAGTTCTGGAAAGACCGAACAGGTTAGGAAGGTTAGCTAAGTGGTCAGTGCAACTGACAAAGTATGATATAATGTATGTCCCAAGAATCTCAGAGAAAGGTCAGGTACTTGCAAAATTCTTAGGAGATTTCCTAATGACTTATACTAGGTACGACTCAACAACCCTGAGTTCAGATGATAGTGCCCTACCGGAATATCCAAGTGAATGTCCAGAGCCTTGGGAGCCATGCTCCGGATGGCGATTGTTTGTGGATGGATCTTCAAATGACAGAGGCGCAGGTGTTGGAGCTGTGTTAGTTACTCCTGACAACATGCGACTGGAGAAATCTATTCGGTTAGGTTGGAATGCCTCTAACAATGAAGCAGAGTATGAGATGACTCATGATAGCCTCACGATGGCTCTCGACCTGGGCTTAACACACCTCACCATTTTTAGTGACTCACAACTGGTTGTGTTCTAAGTTGATGGAGGTTACGAGGCCAGAGATGAATGAATGGCAAAATACTTGGAATTAGTAAGCGGTCTTCTGAGTAAGTTCGAGAATATTCAGTTTTATTAACTACCCCGCAGAAAATTGACATGTTGATGCGCTGGCATATGTTGCCTTAATGTTGGGTAACTGCGAGTCTCACTCCATCCCTATTGAGTTCCAGGACAAACCTAGCATCCATGTACCCAATGTTATAGCAGTTTGTGTTATTCCAGTTACCACATCAAATTGGATGGATCCATACAAGGCTTACCTTAAGGACGGGACACTCCTAGAAATTAGGAAGATGGCAAGGCGCCTACTTGGAAGGTACTAAGATTCACCCTCATTGGGGATGATCAATACAAGAAGTCGTTCCTGGGGCCTCGCATATGATGTCTCCCCCCGAACCTTGTTGAACAAGTCATGCAAAAGGTTCACGAAGGAGTTTGTGGCAACCACATTGGGGGTAGAACACTCGCTCTCAAGATCCTAAGGTAATAGTACTTTTGGCCTTACATGCAAAAGGATGCACAAGCTTTTTCCCACAAATGTGAAAAGTGTCAGCGACATGCTCTGCTTATCTATGCTCACGCGACAGAGCTGCACCCATTGGCCAGCCCATGGCCATTTGCACAGTGGGGAACTAACATTGTAGGACCCTTTCCACTCATCCCCAGCCATGTTAGATTCTTACTGGTCACGACGGACTACTTCACTAAGTGGATAGAAGCAGTTCCCCTCGTCTTCATTCGTGAATAGGACGTCAGAAAGTTCATTTGGAACAACATTGTCTGTAGGTTTGGCATACCCAAGGTCATCATCTCAGATAATGGGGAACAGTTCACTAGCGGATCGGAAGCTGAGCTCTGTGAAGAGTTGCACATCACCCATCTTTTTTCAACCACAAGATATCCACAAGGCAATGGCCAGGCTGAGGCCTCCAGTAGAGTTATGTTGGATAACATGAAGCGTAAACTAGATGATGCAAAAGGTTTGTGGGTCTAGGAATTACCTAAGGTCCTATGGGCGTACTACTACACCCAGACGATCAACTAGTGAGTCTCCATTTTCACTGACTTACGAAACTGAAGCTGTCATACCTCCCGAACTAGTAGCCCCCACTCAAAAATCGGACGTTGTGCCCACACTGGACAATAAGGAGTAGTTGTGTAGAGAAATGGATCTCCTAGATGAAAAGCTGGAAGGCGCCACATTGCATTTGGTTGCCAACCAGCAGATTCTAAAGAGATCATACGACAAGAGAGTCCGAATTCGGGCTTTCAAATATGGAGATCTAGTTCTTCATGAGATCCCGGAGCATAACGACAAGCTTGGGCCCAACTAGGAGGGACCCTACATCGTTGACAAGGTCGGCCGAACTGGTTTTTACTACTTACATAATGTTAAAGGGGACGTTCTTGTCAAACCATGGAACGCAGAGCACCTCCACAAATACTATTAGTAAATTGTTATTTCATACTTCTTTATGCATTATTTATTCTCTCCAGTTATCAATAAAGTTCTTCACCTTGCAATCTATTCTCTTCCTTGCGTTAACTCTTTATTTATTATCCATAATGGACTAAGCCTTTAGGGAATTAACTACTCATTATCTGTTCAAGAATATTGTATGCCAATTTGCTTTGGAACCAAATATACTGTGTTTGGGGTCGCCGAACTGTATGCCAGTTCCCTTCTTGTCCCCATGTAGCATGAATTGTATGCCAGTTCTATAGGATTAAGATTATCCTCGATCGGTTAAGCCTTTAGGGAATCTAACCACACTAACTATTCAGTAAACTGTATGCCAGCTTAACTTGGAGCCAGAGATAGTGTTCTTAGGAGCCCGAACTGTGTGCCAGTTCCTTGCGTTCTCATAACATCACTAATGGGGGTTGCTAGGGAGATTTGGGTTGGATCCAGATCCTAGCACATGATCACTGGATTGAAATTATATCGGCATGATTGCGCTAAGGAAGACTCCACCACTGTTGCTCTGGCGATAGCCTATTTATTTTTTAAATAAACATGGCTTATCGTTATTAAACACAGTGTCATGCTCAAGGCACAAAGTTACCTTTGCATAGACATACGGCTCCTTTGTGACGCTGTTTCTCTATTACGATCGAGCTTTCAGTTATGGTTAAACTTAGATCGCTCCTATGATATCTTGATCAAATTCTGGTTACACCTTTATTTAACATGTTTAGCCTATTAGGGTCACCTATTGTTGTTCCAAATGAACTTTGGGGGCATTAGGGGTAGAATATGCATAGTAGTTTATGTCATAATATGTTATATAACATAGAATGTTTTAAATGCATGCGTAAACTAGAAGAGCTACAGAGCTCATTAAGTAAATAGTATGTGAGCAACATAGCTCAATATTACAGACCCATAGAAATATTGTTTCAAAATAAATGTTTTCTAAATCATGAACTGAATAGCTAAGTCTTTACTTAGCTTGTTGAGCAGGGGTAGAATCGAATTTCGGTTTAGCATCACTACTTGCTACTGCATTAGCATCAAGAGCTCCTAGACCACTCTCAGGAACTGACTGTGCGGTTGGATTGGCTGGGATAGTTGAGGGTTGAATAGAACATTCACCTTAAATGGGCACAGGCAAAAAAGGAAGCTGGACGGCAGGCATGTCGTTATCGATGTCTTCTCCAGAAGATGAGGAAGCATCGGGCATAAGTTCATTCTGAATCGCTGAGATACTGGTAGTCAGGTCAAGAAATAAGATGAAAGGGTTAGTCACTCGCCCCTGATCATCCACCTGAGAAACGTACCCAGTAGCCTCAATAGCCTCCTCAAACTTAACTTGTTTGGTTGCATTAAAGGAGTCTTCAGAAACATCAAGTACTCTCAGGGCAAAATGAATAGCATTTTCAGATGACCTCTTCTTTACTTCTTGCACAACCTTGGAATAGACCTCAAAGGTCTCCGCTAAGAGATCACCAGCCCTCTTTTCAGAACGTAAATGCTTTTCTTTGAGAGCCCTCTCATAACCTATCGTAACTTCATTAGCATAAGTAATGGCCTGACTAAGGGTTCTCATCTCGGTATTCCTACGGTTAAGCTCCCCCTAGACTTGGTCATTCTTTGCTTGTAGTGTGGTGAATTGGGAGCACATCTCCAAGAACTTCACTTTCTAATAGGTAGCCTCGGCAGCTCTTTTTTGGGTCTTATCTAGAGAGTTTCGGAGGTTGGCAATTGTCTTTCTCATGTTCCTGAAACCATCATCTGACTTTTTCTCTTTGGCCAAAAGTTGGTCGACATGGGTTTGCAGTTCCTCAGCTCTTTTCTCAACAGCCTCTTTCACCCAGTTTAGCTCACCAGTGGCCATGTCATCGGTAGCTGTACTGGCTGAGGCCGCAAAGATTGGTTCTTTCATGGACAAGAAGTTATTCACTAACTGAAAAAGAATATAGGGTGTGTAAGTAACACAATGAGAAAAACAAGACATTGTATAGAGAAGGAAGTTTTACCTTGGCAAGATAAATGACAGATCTGTGAAATGACAGATCCAGATTACCAGCCATACTAGTTTTAGCTCTATCAACAGGAAGTCTCAGAGCTTATAAACTCCAAGCACGATGTCAACATCATTAATTGAGTGCTTATTGGTAACATGAAGCTCATTAGGTCGGCCCCAATGCCTCATCTCCATGATCATCTCCCTTTCAGGAGAGTTTGGGGATTGTGGCAAGAAGGGCATATCATCTGCCCTCCTCCTCCTATGTTCATCCCCAGCTTGAGGAGGAAGGAGAGTAACAATTACAGTGGCCATCTCAATGACGTCTTTCCCCTTTCGGTTATCGGGGAGGGAAGGATTAGCAGTCAATGATACATGGTCACCAGCCTGTTCAGAACCTAGGAGAGGGTCTGGAACTGGTAATGGTGCAGTAACTTCCTCAGAAAACTTACCCGAACTTGGAACATTTACAGGAGCCTTGAAAGATGTTTCTTCATCTACAGATAGAGGATGAAATTTGGTTCTCTTACTTGAGGGTGCAACACCAGGAGCAAGAGCAGAATCAGTTCTCTTCGACTTTAAAATTGCTAGCACCCAGAAGTTCATTCGGCAGTTCAGAGCCCCTCCCACCAGTGATTACACAATCATCATTGAAATAAGGCTCCTGAGTTGTACCCGATGTGGCAACGTCACTTGAACTCACGATAGAATTCTTCTCTTTATGGTTTCCTTTTCTTCTAATATTAAGAGAAGATTCGTCCTGACCTGGAGGAGGAAGAAGACCAACATCTTGATCTATAAGAGGAAGGAGTACTGTGTGCCCAAAGTTTATAGTGTTAATCCAAAATGGAGAAAAGCCGGGGGCAAGTGCCAACAGTTCTTCGGTAGACATGTTGAAATAGTTAAGGTGGCGGGTGGGATTAGGAACTACCACCAAGGGCATCCTCTGGTCTTTGGAGATCTTGTTGATGAAATCCATAGTAGCAACATCAGTTGCATTAAGTTGGTTCCATGGGGAAGAGTCATCTAAGGGATAATAACAAGAGAAATCAGTTGAAAACACTTATGGAGGATTTGTAAATTCATGAGAGAGTATGCTTACTGGTCGGTGCATGAGTATGTTTTCTAGGAATAAGAATCCCCACTGGTTCGCCATTAGCATCTTGAGGACGAAGGTCCCACTCATCACCCAGCACCCTAATATGGTGATCAGCCCAACCATCATCACTGTTTTTCCCCTCGAAGAAGATGATCAGAGCATTCTTGTCCCTGGTCATGAGGTAGTAGTAAGATTGGTCCTGAATGCGATAGACCTCATAAAAATACCCAAACACCCATCAGTTCAAGACGAATCCATGCCTCTTTGCCAGTATGGCAGAGTACATGACAGTTCTATAGAACATGGGCGCTGCTTGGCCAAGGGCAAAATTGAAGTGGATCAGACACTCCCTCAATAATGGGTGGAGAGGAAGAGTGAGACCGGCCCTAAGTTGGCCAATTGTGAAGAGTGTAACCTCTTTGTAGGCCAACTCGTCAGATAATCTCCCCCACTCAAGCCCAATATTGGCAGGGATGTGAAATCTCCCTCTAATCAGCTATAGGGAAGAGAGATCCCCGAAGTTGATAAGTGACCAATTTGGGTTCGTCATAGTCAAAAAGGGTAGAAAGTTTGAATTTTTAGTTAAACCTTAGCGGGAGAGCAAAAAGTTCATATACAGGGAAAGCTAGCAGAAGAAATAAGGAAGACTCTCTCACCAAGCCCCTTATATATAGATGAGATGCACGGTTACGATTAACCCAAGCGTTGCGCTTTTTTGGGATGGAACTGCCATCATTACCTTTTTCGGGAAACGGCATGTCTACTCGAGCCGTCTTTTTAGAGCCTTAATTAGGTGAGTCCGTAAGCAGTTCCAACAATTGTTTATGAAAAAGATTCTCGTGCCAAAAGCAGTGTTGCTTCAAGCGCCCACATGCTAGATGGCACGAGAGGGGGCATCTGTAAGGAGGATTTCTCGTCATTGACTAGATGACACGTGGGCGGGAAATGACATAGGACTATGGATACCCGGAATAAGACGAGAACCATCGAATTAGTTTTGGGAATAATTTATCTCGTGTTTATCATGAGTGTGTCGTAAGCATGTGTTAGTCACATGACGAGCCACCTCTGAATATACCAGTTCTCCAAGTTGTTAGGAACTGATGAAGAGAGTTCCTGAATAGAAGGACACTGAAGAGGGCGATCTTTGATGATAAGGAAGGAATCAGAATGACATATTTTAAGAGTTACCTTTTAGATCTAATCTTCTCATATGCGATGGGTTATTATGACCAACAAGGAAACCTACCTCTAATAAGATATGGTCCAGATTCAAACTTCCATAAGGAGAGGATTCTCACAATAGGAAGGCAGAGTCCAAAGATGGAAGGGAACTCACACGTGGTGAGGTTAACCCTAATCCTAGGACTCTCAAGGCTCTTCCTATATAAGCAATAGGAATTCGCTCTTTGGAACTATGCAAAATAAGGTTTGATTCTTCTAAATAAATAAGGAGATACGTAGGCAGCCGCAAGGTGGTTCAACCTAAATCATCTCATCCCTTCTCCATTAAGAAAAAGTTTTGAATCACAAGGCACAGAGGAAGATCAGGGAATACTCAGAAAATCCCCTACACCTCTCATAACCTGCCATAACTTCATTAACATAAGTAATAGCCTGGCCAAGTGTCCTCATCTTTATATTCCTACGGGTAAGCTTGCCCTGGACTTGGTCATTCTTTGCTTGCAGTGTGGTGAATTGGGAGCATAACTTCAAAGACTTCACTTTCCAAGTAGCAGCATCAGTAGCTTCTTTTTGGGCCTTATCCAAAGAGTTTCGGAGGTTGGCAACCATCTCCATCATGTTCCTGAAACCAGCATCTGACTTTTTCTCTTTTGCAAAAAGTTGGTCAACGTGGGTTTGCAGTACCTCAGCTATTTTCTCAGCAGCTTCTTTCGCCCAGTTTAGCTCACCAATGGCCATGTCATCGGTAACTGTACTGGCTGAGGTTGCAAAGATTGGTTCTTTCATGGGCAAGAAATTGTTCACTAACTAAAAAAGAGTACAGAATGTGTAAGAAACATAATGAAATTAACACAACATTGTACAGGAAAAGAAGTCTTACCTTGGCAAGATAAACGACAGATCTATGAAATGACAGGTCTAGACTACCAGCCATACCAGCTTCATCTTTGTCAACAGGAAGTCGTGCAACTTCCAGAACTCCAAGTGCGATGTAAACATCATTAACTGAGTGTTTATTGGTAACAGGAAGCTCATCAGGTTGGCCCCAACGCTTCATCTCCATGACCATCTCCCTTTCAGGAGAATTTGGGGATTGTGGTGAGAAGGGCATATCATCTCTCCTCTCCCTCCTATAACCGTCCCCAGATCGAGGAGGAGGAAGGGCAATAGTTATAGTGGTCGTCTCAATGATGCCTTTCCCGTTTCGGTCATAGGGGAGGCGATGATTAATAGTCAATGGTACATGGTCACCAACTTGTTTAGAACCTAGGGGAGGGTCTAGAACTGGTAGGGGTGTATCAACTTTCTCAGAAAACTTATTAAAGTTGGGAACATTCATAGGAACTTTGAAAGATACTTATTCGTCCACAGATAGAGGATGAAATTTGGTTCTCTTACTTGAGGGTGCAACATCAAGAGCAAGAGCAAAATCAATTCTCTTCGACTTTGAACGGTTAGACGCACGTACTTCCCTTTTAAAATTACTAGAAGCCAAAAGTTCATGAGGCAATTCATGGCCCCTCCCGCTAGTGATTACACAATCATCATTGACATTAGGCTCCTAAACTGTGACCGACGTAGCAGCATCATAATAAGTGTAGGAACCGTTATTTTCAGAATACAAAATTTCTACAAACCGCGAGAACCCACGCGCAGCGGAATCAATGGGGTTCTCACGATTTTGAATAGAAAACATACATTTGAATCAGATTTAGATAACTCTGAGAATCCAAGTTTTATCAAATCTAAAATCAATCCCTTGATCTTCTGTTGTATTCCTTTAGAACAGATTGGACGTTGTGTGGGCAACGATCTACCAATCCCCTTCTTTCTCACAAAGCTAGATCCAATTTTGGATCTATCTTTCCTTGCCTTTTTTTTCTAATCCAGTGAATAGTGAATTTTGGCCAGAGAGAGATTATTCTATTTATAGGCTACAACATGGACCATGAGGAGAAATTAGGGTTGGGCCTCCTGACGGGCTTGGGCTTCCCATGTTCGCCCAGAACACACGGCCCAAGTCCATCAACAAATGGCTTATTACACTAAAGGCCATTGTTGCACTACCGCCCTAATCCCAAATTACATGTCAGTGTTTATGGGCTCCATATTATATACTTGTGGATCTCCCCGTGTTTAAGATATCGAATGTCTGTTGATTAAGTCAAGTTATTGACAACTACATTAATCAACTTCTTATGTCCTTGAGTAGTACCACTCAACCTCATTGTCATGTCGGAATAAATCCACCTGCAGGGTTTACATGACAATCTTTTTGAGCTCCTCAAGGGGACATCATCAACCCGACTTCCTGTGGGCCACGGATTCCTTCTATAATCAACAACACACCTTACATACAATGTCATTACCCAATTCATCGAGTTTGTTGATTCACAAATGAATCTCACTCATTGATGATTTAAAGTAATATACAATGCACATAAGTGCCCGTTATTATATCTAGATTAAGAGGACAAGCATCCATAATAACAGAGGTGTTTGTTCTCTTATATAGTCAGTATAAGGAGAAACAACCTCACTTGGTCCTGTTCAATACACATAAAGTGCACTAGTGTAATCCTATAGTTAAGATAGACTAATACCAGATTATACTACAACCGTACCAATGGTTTGTCCAAATCCATCTAGGTTGGTCAACTAAGTCTAATACTTTATGTTGTAGATTATACTTTATAAGGTACTGATAATATGATCTTTTGTGTGTTCACACCATATCATCTACAACATAAAGTATTAGACACATGCATATAACTAATAACATATATAATATGCATAACATTTGCCCATATGATTCTCATTCAAAAAATGAAGAATTAGAGTTAATACAAAAGTAATGCTTTTAGTATGTAACCCTATCAGTAAGTCGCAATAGAACTCTTCTCTTTGCGGTTTCTTTTTCTTCTAGTACTGAGAGAAGATTCATCCTGAACTAGAGGAGGAAGAAGACTAACATCTTGATCCATAGGAGGAGGAAGTACTATGCGCCCAGAGTTCACAGTATTAATCCCAAACGGAGAAAAGTCGGGGGCAAGTGCTAGCAGTTCCTCGGCAGACATGTGGAAATACTCAAGGAGATGGGTGGGATTAGGAACTACCACCCAGGGCATTCTCTGGTCTTTGGGGATCTTGTTGATGAAATACATAGTAGCAACAACAATGGCAGTAAGTTGGTTCCATGGGGAATAGTCATCTAAGGAATAATAACAAACGAACTTAGTTGTAAGCACTTATGGATGATTGGTGAAATTCATGAGAAAATATTCTTACTGGTCGGTGCATGAGTATGTTTTTTGGGAATATGAATCCCCACTGGCTCGCCATCATCATCTTGAGGACAAACGTCCCACTCATCTCCCAACACCCAGATATGGTGATCAGCCTAACCATCATCATTGTGTTTCCCCTCAAAGAAGACGATCGGAGCATTCTTATCCCTAGTCATGAGGTAGTAGTCAGACTAGTCCCGAATGCGACAGACCTCATAAAAGTACCCAAACACCCATCGATCCAAGACAAATCCATGCTTCTTTGCCAATATGGCAGAGTACATGATAGTTCTATAGAACATGGGTGCTGCTTGACCAAGTGCGAGATTGAAGTGAATCAGACATTCCCGCAATAATGGGTGGAGAGGAACAGTGAGACCAGCCCTAAGTTGACCAATTGTCACAAGCGTAACCTCCTTGTAGGCCAACTCGTAAGATAATCTCCCCTACTCAAGCCCGATATTAGCAGGGATGTGAAATTTCTCTCTTATCAGTTCTAGGGAAGAGAGATCCCTAAAGTTGATAAGTGACCGATTTGGATTAGTCATGATCAGAGAAGATAGAAAGTTTGAATCTTTAGTTTGAAACCCTAGCAAGAGAGCGAAAGGCTCAGTATACAGAGGAGGCTAGCTAAAGAGATAATGATGACTTTATCATCAAAAACTCTTTATATACGGGCAAGATGAACGGTTGAGATTGTCCCAAGTGTTGCGTCTTTTCCGAATGGAACTGCCTTCATTACATTATTTCGGGAAACGGCGTGTTTACTTGAGCCATCTTTTCAGAACCTTAATTAGGTAAGACCATAAGTAGTTGCGACAGCTGTTTATGGAAAAGATTCTCACGCCAAAAGCAGTGTCGCTTCGAACGCCCACATGCTAGATGGCACAAGAGGGGGCATCTGTAAGGGGGATTTCCCATCAATAGATAAAGCACACATGGACAGTGAATGACCTGGAGCAATAAATACCCAGAATAAGGTGAGAATCATCGGATTAGTTCTGGAAATAAGTAATCTCGTGTTTTTCACAAGTGTTTCATAAACATGTGCTAGTCATGTGATAAGCCACCTCTAGAGATAACAATTAGCCAAATCGTTAGGAACTGATATAGATAGTTCCTGAACAGAAGGGAACTGGGGAGGATGGTCATTGATGATAAGGAAGGAATCAGGGTGATATATCTCTAAGAGATTACCTTTTAGGCCTAATCTTCCCATACATGATGGGTTATTATGATATAAAAGGAAACATATCTCTGATAAGATATAGTCCAGATTCAGAATTTCAAGAAGAGAGGATTCCTAATAGGACAGCGGAGTCCAAGGAGGGGAGGAAACTCACAAACAGTGAGGTTAGCCCAAACCCTAGGACTCTTAAGACTCCTCCTATATAAACAGTAGGAATTCGCTCTTAGGAACTATGCAAAATAGGGTTTGATTCTTCTAAGCAAATAGGAAGATACGTAGGCAGCCACAAAGCGGTTCAACCCTGATTATTCAATCAAATCATCTCATTTCCCTTTTCTATCCCAAAGTTCTTCATCACATGGCACAGAGGAGGATCATAGTATACTCATAAATTCCCCTACAGATAGAGCTCGTCGCACTGATCGTTCTGATGGTTCATTTGCCAAATTTAGAGTACAGGTTCAAAAGTGGTGAGTGTTGGAAGTTTGATCCTTGTTGGCATGTTAATCCTGTTCTAACCTAGAAAGTTAGGCTTCATTGAGCTTCATGTGGGATAAATTAGAATAATTTATGCATGCACACTATTCCGTGCTTAAATACTATCTTTGTCATTATTTTTACGTTGAGTATGGAAACCTGTAAAAGCACAAAAATGTAATTATTTTATGATTATTAAACACATAATTAACCAACATCTTATGTTTCTACGGGGTTTTATAATACAGTTTTGGGTGCTTATCAGTTTTATCCCCAGTTTTCCTGCTTCATGTAAAAGATCCAACACGTACTTTCTTTGATTAAGAAATATGCCATTTTTTAATAGGCAATTTCAATCCCTAGAATGTACTTCATAATATCCCAGATCTTTGATGGAGAACTTCTGGTGCAGTAGATCCTTGAGCTTAGAAATCTTGCTATGGTCATTACCAGTGATAACTATTTTTTTTTGCATGAAAATAGGGAGTATATTAAAGAATAAAGATTTGTTACAGAGATGTCAAGAGATTACATTAAGACTAGCTTAACAAAACTTGTAATATGTCCTAACTGGTGATTCCAATCTAGAAATAAAATTAGGTTTTGTAGTACTCTAAAGCACTTGATCCCTATCCAAAGTTGAGGCCTTCCTTGCTGCTGCATCCGCTCCAAAGTTGGCTTCTCGACTTGTGTGATTTAGTTTCCACCGCATAAGCTTAGATGTAACTCATTTCCAAGGTGTATTGTTCCCATTAAGACTATGCACAACTACATTTGAGTCACATTCTATCCAAATGTATAGCCAATTGTTCTCTATTGCCTTCTCCATTGCTAGTAGAACTGCCAAGTATTCTGCATCATAGTTAGTTGCAACACCCAGCCCTTGTGCCAATACTCTAACCACCTGATTTGTACTGTCCCTGAATATTACTCCAGCACCATTGTTGCCTGGGTTTCCAATTGACGAACCATCAGTGTTCGCCTTGATCTCTTTTGCTTTAGGTAGCGTCCAGTGTACCTCCTTAATGATAGGTGCTGGCCTTGGTCTACAAGTAACTCCAAGTCTGTGAAACACTCGCAAGTCCAATACATTGTTGTGCATAGTAGCTTTGCTCAACATAGCAGCAACTATGATACCTTGAAGAACAGATTTCTGGATATGTACCTTGTTGTATGCTAGTCCGTCGAAGAATCTTTTATTCCTAGTTTTCCATACCTGTACCAAGACATGTATGATGGCAGCATTCCAAAGATCCTTGATAATAGAACTTCTAGACTTTGTTGCAATGTTCAATTCTTTGAAATTATAACACCTAATGGTAACTTCAAAACCTGATGCAATCCAGTCCCATACCTCTCACAGTCTTGGGCATTCCCAAAGCAAGTGGTCGATGGTCTCCTTATTGCATTTACACAGACAACATCTAGATGGTAGACTGACGCCGACTTTCTTCACTCTATCATCTGTAGGAACATCTCTCTGGATGAGTTTCCACGCAGTACCAGCTGCTCTAGGATGTATATGATCAGCCCATATCCATTTGTACCATCCCACCTTATTATTCGTCTTCCTTATAGAGTTATGAACAGAGTGCACAATAAAGAGGCCATTTTTATCTGGCTTCCATATTCTCTGGTCATGTTCATCTCCAGTTGGCTGCTGAAGCTCCATAAGATTTATGCCCAGCCTGTTGAATACTTCTAAGACTTGTGCAGGGAAGTCCCAATGGTTATTAGAAATCAAATCTTCCACCTTGGCTTTGAAACCTCTCCAATTTACATGAGGCAGGCAATCCGCAATAGACTTCCCGGCCCATGGATCTCTCCATAAGTCGATGTTCTTGCCTTGGCCTACCACCCATCCCATGCTTGTTCTAATTTCAGAGAGAGCCCACTTGATCCCAGGCCAGACAGAAGGCATTTTGTGATAAGTGAGCCATTGGCCATCCTTCATTCTGTATTTTTGAAGTATAAATTTGCTCCAACCATTGTCCATGGTGAGAACTTGCCACACCGCCTTCATAAGGAGAGCGAGATTGATATCCCTAAGTCTTCTCAGACCCAGGCCCCCTTCTTCTTTAGGTTTGCAAACACTCTCCCATTTTAAAGTTATTTTTTTCCTTGTTGAAGGGTCACCCGACCAGATGAAATTTCTAATTACTGCTTCTCCTTCCTTTATACACTTGGTTGGCCATTTGTACACTGACATATTGTGTACTGGTAGGCTGTTAAGAATGGACTGAGCTAGCACCACTCGACCTTGAAAGGACAACATCTTTCCATCCCACCCAGTATCCCTCTTTCTAATCTTGTCCACCAATACTTGAATGTGCCACCAAGAGACCTTGCCCCTAAACAAAGGAACTCCCAAATACTTTTCAGGCAGCTGCCCTTCTTTAATGCCAAACAGTTCTTCAACTCATCTTTTTTACCATGTATTCATGCTTCCTAAGAAAAGTTTACTCTTGGATGCATTAAAGAATTGCCCTGCAGATCCTTGGTAGACTAGTAACATGTTCCACATTCTCCTCAATCCCATGATGTCACCATTGGCAAAAAGAAAAATATCGTCTGCAAATAACAAATGAGATGGGCCTAGGCATCCCCCAATATATGTCATATGGTTAACATGCCCTTGAGAGTATAACCAGTTCAAACCCCTGCTTAATACATCTTCAGCCAAATCAAAAAGAATAGGAGAGAGCGGGTCCCCTTGTCTGAGCCCTCGCGCTGCTTCAAAAAACCCACACGGACCTCCATTGATCATAACTAATATTTTAGCACTTCTAAGGAGAGTTTTGATCCAGTTGCACCACTTTTGATTAAACCCAAGCCTTCGTAGTACCTCAATAAGGAATTCCCAGCTTAAAGAGTCAAAATCTTGAGCTACATCAAGCTTGAGCCCCAGGTTTCCTCCTCTTCTTTTGGTGTCCAGTTCATTAACCATCTCGAAAGTAAATGCCACACCTCTGATTCCTGTCCTTCCTTTGACAAAGGCTAGCTGTTCTTTACTAATCAACTTGTCAGCAATAAGTTTAATTCGCATAGAAAGAATCTTAGTAATTATTTTGAATAGGAAATTTCTTAGACAGAGAGGTCTGAATTGATGTATTGCTCTTGCATTAGCTATCTTATGAATAAGAACTAGAAAATTGGAGTTCATACATTGAGGCAGCTTGGTATCCTTAAAGAAAGAGATGATGGCTTTTCTTACATCGCCACCAATCAAGTACCAGCAAAAGTGGTAGAATGCTCCTTGGAAGCCATCAGGCCCAGGAGAGCTGTTTGCATCCATACTAAAAACAACATCTTTCACCTCACTTGGAGAAGGAATTGAGGTCAGCTGGTCATTGTCACCATCAGTAATCATATGAGGAATTAAGTTCATAAGGAATCAGATGAGGAATTAACAATGTCATCAACATAAATGAGAACAACAACTAAGCCAGACTTGCTAGATTTAACAAACAATGAAGGATCATCATCACTCCGCTTAAGACCGGTCATCACTAGAACATAACTGATTTTGGCATACCACACTCGTGGAGACTGCTTGAGTCCATAGATGTCCTTTCTTAGCTTGCAGACTAATCCAACCTTAGCCTCCTTCGGATGTCCAAGTGGAATGCTCATATACACTTCTTCCTTAAGATCACCGTGCAAGAATGCATTTTTAACATCCATCTAAAATAATTTCCAATCGTGATTTATGGCTAAAGATACAAGAACTCTAAATGTGTTCATCTTAGCCACTGGTGCAAACGTCTCTTTGTAGTCTTGCCTATATGTTTGAGTGAATTCCCTTGCAACGAGTTGAGCTTTAAACCTCTCTAAAGAACCATCACTATTGAACTTGTTTTGGAACACCCAACGACAATCAACTATTTTCTTTCCATAAGGTAGCATAACAATCTCCCAGGTTTCATTCTCATCTAGAGCATGAAGTTCTTCTTGCATCGCCATTCTCCAGACTGGACTAGAATTGGCCTGGCTTCTCTAAAGTTCTTGGGTTCTTGCACATCATCAATTGCACTTAAGAAAGCATGATGAGACGAAGTAATATTGGTATATGTTATATACTCCTGTAGAGGATATGAAACATCATGTAAAGAATAAAAATTATGATGAATCATTAGAGAATGCTTTTCTCTATCAAATTTGCAGTAATCCTTGAGAGTTACTAGAGGTCGTCTCTTTCTTTCAGACTGTCGAGAAACCTGGGGACCTTGAGGCTTAAGTAAAGGGCACACACCCCCTGGTTGCTTTATAAATGAGGGCGCGCGGCCCTTGTTCTAGGAAGAAACAAGAACAGGAGCTTGAGGCTCAGGCAGGGGGTGCACGCCCCCTGATTGCTCTATAGATGAGGGCACGCTCCGCTTGTTCTGGGTAGAAACAAGAACGTTTTTTTCAGCAATGACGTTCACTTCAGCAGGAACAATTTTTTCAGCAGTAACGTTCACTTCAACAGGAACAATGATTTTTGCAGCAGCAGGTTCAGCCCTAATGACTTTTCTAGCTGGTTCAATAGCTTCACCAATCAACTGTTGGGAGAGGTGCCAAATCAGATAAGCACTCCCCCCTAGGACCGATTCCCAGGCTCAGCTGGAGCTTGAAAGAAAGCATCAGATTCCACAAAACGAACATCACAAGATACAACCAGTTTTCTTGTCGCTAGATTGTAACAGATATAACCTTTTTGTGTGGAAGAATAACCAAAGAAGATACATTGAGTAGCCCGAGCATTGAATTTATCCCGATGGATTGCTTGCTAATGCACATAATATAAACACCTGGAAACTCACAGATGAGAAGGATCCAACCACCTAGTTTTGCGAACTTCCAATGGAGATTTAAAATCAAGAATTCGATTGGGAAGACGGTTAATCAGATATACAACAGTTAAGATGCCATGAGACCAGTATTGCTTAGGAACATTCATGCCAAGCATAAGAGCAGGAGAGGTCTCCAAAAGGTGTCTGTTTTTTCTCTTTCAACCACACCATTCTGCTGAGGTGTGCCAACATAACTTGTTTGATGAATTATCCCCTGGCTACAAAGATACTCAGGTAGCAGTCCTTTGGCAAACTCAATACCATTGTCAGATCTAAACATCTTGAGTTTAGCACCAAACTTATTAGTAACAATCATATGAAAATCTTTGAAAGAAGACACAACCTCAGTCTTGGATTTCAACAAATATAACCAGGTAGCATGAGATTTACCATCAATAAACTACAAAAAACACCTATAGCCATCATATTAATCAATAGGAGCAGGTCCCCATATATCAGAATGAATTAACTCAAACAATTTATTAGACATAGTGTGTGAGTTTGGAAAAGGTAAACGAGTTTGTTTAGAGAATTGACAAATATCGCAAACTTCATTAGAGTTCATAGAAACAAACAAAAACAAATTTGATAGGACACAACTTGATGGATGCCTAAGTCTTTTATGCAAAATACGATTCTCAACTAAACCACTAGCTTGACACGCCTTCTTATGAGAATTCAGTAAATATAGCCCATTTGAATAAATGCTATTACCAATCGTCCTCTTTGACTTTCATCCTAAAAGACGACAGAGTTAGGGGAAAAATGACATCATAATTTAAGGAGTTTGTAATTTTTC
This sequence comes from Coptis chinensis, assembly GCF_015680905.1. Classification (NCBI taxonomy): domain Eukaryota; kingdom Viridiplantae; phylum Streptophyta; class Magnoliopsida; order Ranunculales; family Ranunculaceae; genus Coptis; species Coptis chinensis. The sequence goes on along the minus strand of NC_141464.1, from coordinate 27,446,141 downwards.
CAACAGATAGAAGTTGAACAAGGAATGAAGAAACAACAAGAGCATCATTATTAAGTTTTTGAGATAAAAAATTTACTTGACCACTACCTAGAATAGGAATGGTGGATCCATTGGTCATAGAGATATTATGTTTCCATGTCTTTGGTACAAAATTATGGAAAGATGAAGGGCAATTAGCCATATGATCAGTAGCCCCTGAATAAATTATCCATGAATTACTATTTTCTAGCATAGTAAAATAGGCATGTAAATTACCTGACACATGAGTTGAAGTAGATAGACCTTTGTTAAAAGACTGGACTTGGTAAGTGACACGCTCTCCTTTTGTGTGTATGAGATGGTATATGGAATGTATAGATGAATGATAGATGATGGTTGTTGAACAAAATAGAAGCGTATCAAAACCTAATTATCCTTCAATGAGTAAAGGATGAGTAGGATATCGTTCCACTTTTAAGTGTATGTTATATGAAGAACAAGATTGGAAATGGGGTTTGAGGGATTAAAAACTATGATTATAGATATTGTAGATTCTAATACTAAACTAAACTAAACTAACTAAACTATTGAGAATTTATAGAAGAGGGAATTCAAAAGATCAGAATCCACCGATACCTTTGATTTGTGACTTTCTGCTTCATGGTTGTTCTCACAAGTAGACTACAATTAGGCAATCAAGCGAGTGCCGATGCCCTCTTAGACGAAACATCGTTAATGAATAACTCTACTTAAGGTTAAGTTGTTCCTATGTTTATGCTATTAATATCTTCTTTCCTTTTATGTAAGCTCGGGCATCCATTCAATGTATTACTGAGAGCAACATCAAGGAGTACTTCCTAATAGGGCGACCATTCAATGAATTACCACTTAAGGCAAACACAAAGAATACTTCCCCTAGGCAGCCACTCCCTGAGCTACCCCTACTAGGGCAACACAAAGAATACTTCTCTAACTCTAAAGAACTACACTACTAGAAGAAAAGTAAAGAACACTAGCATGATATTAATATTGCAAAACATAAACCCTATTCTATACTTCCATCCCCTGGTGTGGGCAATGAAACTAAGAACTAACTAACCTGATTGAGAACACCATGAACCAGAAGAATCATCAAACCTTAAGCACCGGCTTCATCTTCTCCCTTGAAGGAGAAGATTAGCCTTCCATGAAGAAGGAAGAACATAAAGAATGAGAAGAAGAAGAGTCGAAGAACATAAGACTAGAAAGACTAATTTATTAAGACTCGACTAGTTAAAACCAAATATTTTATTATTAATCTCTCTCTGCCTCAAGTTTTGGAGACAATAATGTAAGTGAATTGGTGAGTTTCATGAAGCACTTAGGTCCTCTATTTATAGGGGTTACAATGAGTTCTAGAAACATCCCAAACCGTGGCTTGTTTCCTATTACAAATTAACTTCTTTCAGAGTCTAACTTTGGTTTCCAAAATTGTAAAAGAGGTGGGCTACAGTGTCGGTTCATGCGTCTGGACGCACGATCTTTGAGTCTTAAATATAAGAGTCGCATCTGGATGCACAGGCCTTGCGTCCCAGACACGAGAGTATATTTTGCGGGCTTTGGTTCGAGCAACGAATCCTTTTGCCTTGGGCTTCCAAATAAGATTTAGAACAGGGCCAAGTCGCATCTTTTATAGCTTCAATTCCTTGGCCTTCTCCATGATTGTCCACGAGCTTCCCATGTGATCCTTAATGCTATGAATTGCTCCGTTTTACCCCTTTTTCTCTAATATTCTACAAAACTCTCTTTTTCACTTGTAGAATCATAAAACACGACTTACAAGCACTGTTAGTATACTAAGATGGCTAAACAAGAGGTATAATCGAGGGTTAAACTGCACTTTTTGAGCACTTATCACAACCTAACTAGCCTTTTGCTAGTCTCTTAGCAAATAATATAAAAAGAGATAAGTGATCAAAATCACATCCTAATAACAAAAATAAATTCCTGACTCACTTTCACAGGCATAGCGATTGCATTCACCATATGCAACAAGGTTTTAAACCTTTAAGTTCCCTAAAAAGGACGAGTTATAGTCTCGTGAGGGTTTTAAGGTGATATATACCCACAAAATCAATCAATAGCATGTTCAAGAATGATAGTATTTTTTAGAGAGAGAAATTTCTTACCCACTTAGTGCTTACTCCAACAGACGGTCTCCATTGCTAACTTCATTGCTGCAAAGACTCATAAATTATGATGGGAGATAGTAAAAATTGACAAAATTCTCAACCAAGGCTTATGTGTGTACTCAGTCAATCTCCTATACTCTCCTATCCAAGAAATGTAATCCCTAGTTTACCATGCAGATAATCTCGACTTTCAATCCTCACTGGTCATACTCTTAGAAAAGAATCTCTCAGAAGATGGTCTACTATTTTACCTCATGTATGTGGGGAAAAGAATAATGAATATGAAAATCCCACATACTACCTTGAAAAATGGACTTCTAAATAAAAGTAGTCTCATGGAAAGAATGTCAATCACATATGAAGTGTTGGGTCCTTTGCTTTAGCATCCTCTCACCTATTATAGACTTCGTACCATACTGTAGTGATAAGTTATGGGTTGTAACTTGGCTTGGGTATTGGTTTATGAAGAAAAGGTAAAAAGGATTCAAAGGTTGTTTCTGAAAACACTAAGGGTTTTGCTTCTTTCTTTGGAATATTTCTTCAAATTTTGTATTGCAGAGAAAATTCTTCCATTATCTTAGCTTTTCCATCCATTCTATTCAACTTATTCTTTTTCTTTTTCAATTTTTTTTTAATTATTTTTAGCCCAGTGGTATATCCTTGATTAGTACTAGATATGCTTGTTTTCCACTAGCTTTTTTCACTTAAAACAGAATGATGGCCTTCATTGTATCTCTTTGATATTTCCTTGTAATCTTTCTTTTGTGCTCTTTTTTCATCCTTGTGCCCCTCGTATTCTCAGAAACATATGGGTATCGCTGATAAAGATTTTTGCTATACTCCTTGTCTGGATTTGGGTAAAGGGTAAAGGGTTTTATGAAATAAAATGGCTTATTGTAAGGCTTAAAAAGGTTTAACATGATGGTCATATTAGGTGGGATAAAGGCTAAATGGGTTCACTACTTGAATTATCAGTATGATACTCTGTTTCGAATAGACTACAAGACCTAATGACTATCTTCCCAATTGATGTCACTTCGTGATTAACCAAATCAACGAATAATGAGACTATATTACAATGACATAAAGAACTGAAAGATGTTGAGTCACTAAGACTCGGATTTTTTGTAAGAACTCTCCAAAGAATGGGTATAAAGCTCAAGTCTCATGGGTGATGTTCACCTTTTGCATATCTTAGAGATTTGAATCTCTTAATGGACAAAGTGCGAATTCAAAGATAAGTCCTTACTCACGATCTTCGTGTGTGTATAGTTTTTGAGTAAGGATTCGAACCAACCTAAATTCTAGGACCACTTACAACTTGGCTTTACTCTTTTAGGAAACTAGTGAGTACGTTTAGCTATGATTGTATTAATACTACTACTTGGTTTCTTTTAATGCACAAAAAAATGAAAACCTTAAGTTACGTAAACATGCAACTAAGACAAGGTAAAAATTGACTAAGACAAAAGTGGAGAGTTAATTTTCCTCATGTGAAGATAACCTCTATTGTATGATTTTAAGTTCCTGCATCTTAATCTTCCTAAAACTCATAGACAAGTCCTAATAAAGATTAACTTGATCCCTAACACAATGACTTATCTCTAAGATCTTACATGCTGGCATGTAGAACCAAAGCAATGACTTATCTCTAAGTTCATCACTTTGATTCCTAACTAGACTCTACACCAACTACCATTTTGGGATAGGATGTAGGTCTAGTTGTTCTTGGTGTACAAACTTACTAAAATCAAATAACAAAGGTTATCGCTCACATGAGCATCATTAACCCCCCACAAAGGGAAGGTTTAGCTCATGATCCTTGGGATAAAAGAAGAAAAGTGCATAATATAAATCTCAAATGAGATAGAGAGAACAAAAAGAATAAGAAACTATATATATATATATATATATATATATATATATATATATATATATATATATATATATATATATATATATATATATAAACTCACTTGCATCTAGATTTATTTTGAACTAGAAGAACACAAAGTTTCTTCCATTAAAACTATTACAAGCTTTCTCTAAAAAAACTAAAAACTAAATAAAAACTAAGACTAAGGAACTAAAATAATGCATGGTAAAGGAAAAGAAGTCAAGGGAGTAAATGGAGTGTAACCCCCCACACACCAAACCATATTTACTTCCTTCTTAACCACACAATCCACAACAAAGTGACACCTATCTTTTTTCACTATTAACACCTAATCTCATCTAACTTTATTAACTACATGCAAGGTGTCACTTTTGCACCAATTATTTTCACCTTTGTCTTAACTTGTATGATGACTCATCAAATCTTGTGGGCCCGTATAGTGGGTCCACGTGCGATCGATGGCGATCCTGGGTCTTTTGGCAATTTTACAACTTCCTCGCTATCGTAGAGTTCATCATACGATTGTGCGAAAGCAGTTCACTTGTCGTATTCGGAGTCCTGGTTCAAGAGGTAGGAGCTTCGGAAGTTTGATGCTTCTATGCGAATTTGTTAGGCTTCACATGGCTGATTTAGAAGAATTCATATATACATCGTTCCCCGTGCTTTAACACAGGTTTAACTAATATTTTCATGTTTATTGCGAATACCTGTAAAAGTACGAAAATATACTCATTTCATGATTATTAAACACATAATTAACCAAATTTATATGTTTCAATGGGGTTTCATATTACAGTTTTGGGTGCTTATCACACTACCCCCAAATAGCACTTTTCTTGTCCTCAAGCAAAGAAGAGACATTAAAACAGATAAGTGGCCAAAAATGTGTAGTCCTAACTAATTCTCATTTCGCAGAGTGCGGTTTCATTGACCATATGCAACAAGGCCTTAAACCACTAGGAATTCCCTAGTGGACGAGTTATAGCCTCGTGAGAGTTTTTCAGAGAAGATACTCACAAACTTCATTTATACTACAACGACTCAGTGACAAAAACTTGTTTCCTAAATTAATCTCAGATATCCATACATCTCCTTAGCAGGGAACGAGGATTGATTTCTTTGAATCTCAATTTAATATGCATTCAATAATTAAAACATCTACATATGATCATGCATGCAGTGAACTTTTCATTGAAATGTACTAGCAAGGTCGTTTCTGGATCCTTTGGAGAGCGTACCTGATAAGAGCCCAAAACTATAGTTTTAACCCTGTAACAGTCATACTATTAGACCAATATTGTGAGTAATAATTAAGAGTTAACACTGATTACGTGTTTTTATGCATTTCAGGCTTTAAAGTCCATTATGTGCAGAAATGTGCCACTTTAGCGAGATAAAGGAGCAAAGGTAAGTTACTAAGGAGTTCCATGATTAAAGGCCAAGTTTCAAGAAGAAAGCCTTTCTAAAGCCCGATCAAAAGCTGAAAAGTCGACGCGGGCAGAAACAACACACAAGTCAGCAGAACTTCCGAAGGCCGTATCTTTGGACTCAGACCTCGGAATGGGGACTATCTTTTGTCAAAACGACCGGCTCGGAAAGAGCTTTCGAATGGTCTAAGCCGTGATCCAATAAAAGGAGCAGAAGTGGACGAAAAGTCTGTTGAAGCCAACTGCAGCTGAAGAGGCCTTTTTGGACTGAAAGAATTGGGTTTTGGGCCTGATTCTCTGGCCCAAACCATGGCTCCAAGCCCATGCACGATTTTTGGATCTGAAAGTATAAAAACCAAAGCTTAGCTCTTTGTTAATGGTAGATTTTTTAGTAGAGAATAGTAGATAGGAGGTAGAGAATAGTAGATAGAAAGTAGCTATTAGAATAGCTTCTAGATCTAGATTTAATTGTTTTTAATTAAGTTTAGTTTCAAATCCAATTCTTGTTTTAGATTAAACTCTTAGAATCATTACTCTTAATTAGTTTGATTAATAAAATAGCTAGTTTGTTAATTTCGATTCTTGTCATTTACATTTGTGTTAGATCTGATTTCATTTATTACTTGTTATTCAATTCTTAGTTATTAATTATTGTTTAATTTAGATTAGTAAAATTTCAATTCTTTATATTATGTTTAGTTTTATTTTAATCGGAAATGATTGCGTAATGATTCTCGGCTAAACCTCCATTAGAGGGGGTTGAGAAGCCTTAATGAAAGCTTGATTCCGATTATCGTAGAGTCGTCATAATTTCCTTTCCACTCTAGAAACGATTAGTTCACCATGAGAATGGGTGTAATCGTTCACATGCTAGTTATGAATTGGTAGAAATGCTAGGTGTAATTAGGGATTAGGAAGAACCAATTGTTTTGCGAAGCAGTTCAATTTTGATTACGACGATTCATCGTTAATAGGATTAAGTTGAGTTAAGGTGGAATCAATCCCCCTCTAACTCCTTATCATAGAATCAACGTAGCATTCCCATAGTTGTTCTAATAGTCGACTAGTTGCATCTTGTGGGTAGTTGCATCGTAGTCTAGTTGCTACTTCGTAAATCTCTCATTAGACTTAGAGTAGAGTAATTAGACTAGAAAACACAGCATGCGGAAGGACTAGGAGTGGAATGAACTTCCTACTCCACTATATCTTTGATAAACATATAGGCACATAAGATAGTTTTAGTTTACTTACGTTTTGAGTTTATCGTTCATTTCGTAGGTAAACTAATCAATTTTATGTTTTATCAGTACCTAAATGGGTTCTCACAGGTGTGTGTCGAAACACAAATTTGCTCATAATTTTCCCACTTAGGTTTTGCTAACTCCAGTGTGCAGTGGGCACACATTTCCTCACATACTCAATGACAGTCAGAGGAGCCGAAGTAGATCAATCACATCTACTACTTATTATCACACCATCCTACTCCTAATTGAGCTCGAGGTCTTTATTAGGTATTATGGGGCTTAGGTGGTAGTGCAGAAGAAAATGGAAATGGATAATCAAAAATGATAAGTATGAGAGAATAGGGTCTTCAAGATATTTACACTCGAGAAATCCTTGTTTTCTTTTCCTGCTTCTACCTGAGTTTTCCTACTTTGCTCTTAAGCTTTGTACTTATTTCACACTATATATATATATATATATTTTTATTTTGGGAATTTTTATTGATACTGATGAGGAATTTTACAATTAATTAGGACAAGCGTGTAACAAGCTGCGCCGCAAGTCCTTTCTGAATAGCAAATCCTATTCTTCTAAAAACAAACTCGTTAGAACCTGCTGTCATAACGTTACTGTCTATAACTTTCTGAAGTCTCTTAAGAAGCTCAACAACCTGTTGTTCCAAGAAACCGAAAGTATCGATTTTTTTTTTTTTTTTTTTTGGGAAACAAGAAGCTTAAGAAACATAATTCTATTTTCCTTGGTTGAAGCAAGTAACTAACTTTTATTTAGGTCAAGTCTTTCTCTTTACCTTTCCACATTTCATCCTATTTCTCATACTCATCACTTAGGTAGGTTCTTCTATTTAGGGTTAATAGATGGGTAAGGAATTTTTGGTGAAAGTGAAAGGTTTAATGAAAGGTTTAGTGGAGTGACTAGCGGTAAAATTTATAACTGGTAAGAATTTTTAGCTATGTCGATCCAAAGAAGGCCTAAATTCTCGCCTAAGATTCGGGTGGTGATCAAGTAAGTAGACGCGTGATTTTCTCTATTTAGAAAAACTACTCCTCTATGTCATTACTCACATATCACACATATCGAGGCTTTTTGGTTAGATTCTCACAGGATTGATCGTTTAAATAACTAACCGTTGGTTCCAGAAACTTACTACTATGTACAATCGATGATACTCAGTGCATGAATGTTCATGGAAAGATGTATAAACTATTGCATACGTATTATCTTAAATTTCTTAAAAACAAATCCTAATTCGGATACTAATATGAGATTTCTAGACAATTTTCATCATTGATAAGGAAACAAGACTTTGTCACTAAGTACAATTATTAATAAAAACTATATACATGCTACAATTTGCCTAATTTTTGCTACAGGTTTAAAGCACCCCCAAACAGAATGATACTTAGTCCTCGAAGTATCAATAGATAAAGAAAGAAATTACCTGAGAACCGTGAGCAAAATTAGGGCTAGATTGCTGGAACAGAAAGGTTGGAGAACATAATATATTATCTGAGAAAAACAACAATGAAAAAATAATAGCACACCTAAACATAACTATTTAGCTAGATATATGTACAATGACATGCTCAAATTTACCATCCAGCAGGATGTGTTGGTCTGGCGTCCTCAAGAATGAAATACATTTCCTTAGCATCATGCCAAAAGATAATAGTTTGCCAAATTTCTACCCATTCTTTGTCTCCGGATTTGTTCAAATATGTCCTCATTTTTTCATCCTTCGGGTAACAATGAACATGCCTTAGGTATCGAGCGGGACGTTTCCATTGCCTAAACCTTAATGAACGAATGATTTTGTTTGCTGGGCACATAGAATCTACCTTGACCCAGTCATGAAAAGTAGCTAAAAACTGTGGGAAATGTGTCTTCAAGATTCGGCAAGCGGTTACAGGTAAAAGTATATACTGATCCTTGAGCCAGTGCATTGAATACTACGCAGGCAGCCTCATTGGTAGTGGAAAAGTGCCAATCTCCCATGATGTTCAGGAGTATAAACAACATCGCAGTCCCCATGTTCATGGTCATGCTTGCTAAGGAAATGGTGATGTCGCGCCATGGCACATGGCCATCTCCTTCTCATGTAATCCTAAGGCCATCACCGTAAGTTTCATGAAAAATAGGACACTGAAAGGAACAGTAATAATTGTGATAGATGTAATGCCATGATGCGATCGGCTCGTGATATGGAAGATCCAAAGTTAGGGCAAGCTGTTGTTCAGAAAAAATATGATGTGTGTCACCAACTAGGATTATGAAACTGTCTAAGTAGAAGCCATGCGCATGGTTAAATGCTGGTGTGTCCTCCATATTAGCATAAAAGTATGCAGTCAAACTCAGAGAATAAGTTTGGTCAGGTTGAAGAACTAGGGAAGACCACCCAATGTTAGTGATGTAGTCACGGAAGAGATGGCCATAAGTATTGGAATCCATCATAGACTGAAAGGATTGCTCAGGAATGAATTTTGGACGTGTCATGTTTGATGAAGATGCAATGTTTGATGAAGATGCCATGGTGGATGAAGTAAAGAAAAGGGTAAGGATAAAGGCAAACTGGATGGATAAATGAGTATGGAAGAAAATAGACCCTCCTGTAATGACATTGAAAATCACATGTTAAAATTATTTTAGTCACAACATAAATGATGACAGTTATAGTAAGCATTTCTTACAAAAGAAAATACAAAGATAATAACAAAATTCATAATATGACCAAAAATACAATGATATATTCGATTATTTATTTATTGACTTAGGATTATTATTTTATTTTTATTTAATCATAAAATCATGGATAATTATGTTGATTTCGGAGACGCATATCATGCACCAAACTGTTTAGTTCTTCAATTTGTTGAAATTGCATGATCCTAATGTCCCTTTGGTCGTGAGAGAGAGTGTAGTTTGATTCGCCATTAGGAGAGCATGATTTTGCAAGGACTGAGAATGATTTTTCAAGATTTCCTCCTATTCAACATCATGCATTGCTTGATGTTCTTGAAAATCCTTAAAAGTTGTAATGATGATATTCTGATGAGCGTGTAGTTCCCGCATGCCTTAATGAAGAAATTGAATGCCTTCCATGGGATTAAAAATATTTAGCATGGCATTTTCATCAAAGAAATGTTCAGAGTTTGAGCTTGGGTCGTTCTGTTCATCTATCAGAGTATCAGGAGTCCAAAAACTAATGGAGTAGTCTGTGTGGAGTACATTAATATTTGCTCTTTGAAGGGGTGTCTCTGGAGAAATTCTTGGAACCCCCAAACGGATCATAATTTCATAATGTTAGATGACTAAAGTAGGTAGAGGTGCTTTTATGCATTTCAGCTTCATCTTCTTGTTTTCCGGTGATCACATTCGAGGTGTTGGATTAGACAAAAATCATCCCTTTGAGTCTGCAAAAATCCAAAGTAGGTGAAGTTGAAGCTTTGTGACTTCTTAGATTGGTGTGATGTACCTACCACATTATGTCCCAACCATTCTTGTTTTAAATTGGAGCACAACTTCGTTGATTCTGTTTCAAAGAGCGTTGAAGAACAATGTGATGTCTATTTCCGACTTATGTTAGTTTAATGAATCAAGGCTAAAACCTCCATTAGAGGGGGTGAGATACGGTAGCTCGTTTTAGTAGTAAAGTTTTGACGGAATCAAATGATGACTCTGGAAAAAGGAACTCTTGGGTATTCATTGGGATTTGAAGTATGTCGGAGATAATTTCCTAGTCAATTCAAATTTGAAATTAATTAATCCATAGGCATTGAAGTAGAATTTTCCATTTTCAGGTCCGCTAAATTAGTAGAACATCAAAACCAATTCTGAATAACCAGTAGAACATGAATTGAATGATATAGAAGATTTTGTCCCATCCTCGACGCATTAAATTTCATAAAGTGTCAAAATAAGGAAAAAACCGGCCATCTTCAAAAAAATTCAAGTAGTCTTTCTTAGGCATTATTTTTCTTGGTTGATCCATTTGGAAGTATTATGGAGGGAAGGATAGTGAAGAATGCTTGAAATGAGAATGGCTGAAAAGAAGAGATTTATAGCCAATCCATGAGTCTGTACCAATCAGGATTCCAAGTATAGTTAAATCCAGAATTAATATATGAAAACACAAGTGACTCATGTGTTGTTGTGACACCTACCTTTAGGAACAACAACAATGGGTATCCATAGTAAGTCTTTTCATATCAGAATCCCAAAAACAATTAATGAGATGTTTAAATGTTAGAAAATACGGAGGAAAGTTTCACAGGGCACTTAGACCTACACATAATTTCAGAATTGATGATCATACCTCAATAATAGAAGATGGATAGAATAATCGAGCTGCGTGTATGACAAGTGTTAGGTGTACCGTGTAGCGTGCACGATCTATTCCGAAAACAATAAGTTGAGATTGATTTATTTTGGTGCGTTATTGATTTTGCTTATTTGTTATTGTTTTGATAACTATTTTATGTTTATGATAAGGTAAAAATACAACTAATATACACAATTATTAAATAGTGTACTTCTCCATTTAATACGTAACCCGTACAAATGGTGGAGAATTATTTAACACACCATAGTAATATACAAAGCGACAAAAGGAAAGAAAGATGTTGGTTACATAGATCTAGATATTTTGGAGCATGTTATGTATGAGCGACAGTAGAACAATGATAAACACGGTTATCACGAATACTGTGACAGCCCATTCGCGTTGCTCCTGTTCCAATCGCTTGATCGTATTCATTGTTTTGAATGAAAAGATAATATGTGAAGATAAAGCTATGGAGAGTGAGAGAATGGGATGAGTGAAAGTGGATGAGGAGAGTTGGATTTTATAATGGAAAATGCGACCGTTGGGTATCTGACCGTTTGGATAAATCCGTTAGGTTATTGACCATACCTCTTTTTGTGTGTAGATGAGATGTGGGATATGGATAGATGATGGTCATTGAATAAAATAGAAGCGTATCAAAACCTAATTATCCCTCAATAAGTAAAGGATGAGTAGGGCATCGTTCCACTTTTAAGTGTATGTTTATATGAAGGACATGACTGGAAAGGGGGTTTGAGGGATTAAAAACTATTATTATATATTTTAGATTCTAATGCTAAACTAAACTAAACTAAACTAAACTAAAAAATTGAGAATTTATAAGAAAGGGAATTCAAGAGATTAGAATCCACCAATACTTTTGATTCAATGACCTTTTGCTTCATGGTTGTTCTCACAAATAGACTACAATTAGGCAATCGAGCGAGTGTCGATGCCCTCTTGGGTGAAACATCATTAACGAATAACTCTACTTAAGGTTGTTCCTATGTTCATGTTACTAGTATCTTCTTTCCTTTTATGTGAGTTTGGGCAGCTATTCAATGAATCACCATCTAAGGCAAGCACAAGGAATACTTCCCTTACTCTAAAACACTACACAACTAGAAGAAAAGTAGAGAATAATAGTATAATATTCAATTACAATAAATAAAATCCTATTCTAGCATGATATTCGATTGCAATAAATAAAAACATGTCACTAGCAAATATTCAATTGCAATAAATAAACCCCTAAACTAGCATGATATTCGATTGTAATAAATAAAAACCCTAATCTATACTTCCATCCCCTGGTCTGGGCAATGGAACTAATAACTAAAAACATAAAGAACTAACCTGATTGAAGAACACCACGAACCAGAAGAATCATTAAACCTTAAGCATCGGCTTCATCTTCTCCCTTGAAGGAGAAGATTAACCTTCCATAAAGAAGGAAGAACACGAAGAACGAGAAGAAGAAGAGTCAAAGAATATAAGACTAGAAAGACTAATTTATTAAGACTCAGCTAGTTAAAACCGATATTTTATTATTAATCTCTCTGTACCTCACGTTCTGGAGACAAGAGTATAAGTGAATTGGCCAATTACATGAGGCACTTATGTCCTCTATTTATAGAGGTTACAATGAGATCTAGAAGCATTCCAAACCACCATTTGTTTCCTAATACAAATAGACTTCTTTCAGAGTCCAACTTCATTTCCAAAACTGAGAAGGAATTGGCTACAGTGTCGTTTCATGCGTCTGGACTCATGATCCATTCATCTCAGACTCGAGCAATGCGTCTGGACTCACGATCCATGCATCCCAGATGCGAGCATTGAGTCTGGACTCACGATCCATGAGTCTCAGACGTGGAAGTCTATTTTGTCTCTTCTACTCTATCCTTCTATCCTCTTTTGCGGGCTTTGGTCCAAGCAACGAATCCTTTGGCCTTGGGCTTCCAAATAGGCTTTAAAATAGGTCCAAGTCGCATCTTTAATAGCTTCAATTCCTTGGCCTTCTCCATGATTGTCCACGAGCTTCCCATGTGATCTTTAATGCTCCGAATTGCTCCGTTTTACCCCTTTTTCTCTAATATTCCACAAAACTCACTTTTTCCCCTGTAGAATCATAAAACATAACTTACAAACACTATTAGTCCACTAAGATGGCTAAACAAGAGGCATAATCGAGGGTTAAATTGCACTTTTTGAGCACTTATCAGTTATGACCGTTGGGCTTAGAGAGTAAACCCAGTGCATCAAGGAACAAACTAATATATTAGGAATTACAATAATTGCATAACATAAATAATTTCTTATTCAAACCATCTGGAGATAAAAAAATTATGAGAAATAAAACGATATATAATTTTTCATCACTAGAAAAATAAAAATGCAGTGCATAAGGGAAATAAATGACATAGTCATTTCTAAACCAAGGGAAATAAATAGCTACTGGGAATCCTCCGGGTTAGCAGAAGATGAACCAGGGTTTCTACTTCTTCGACCATGACAAACTCCTGGCTGAGCTGATTGGTCTGGAATGTGGCCTAAAGACTGTAGCAGTTGATCTTGGAATTGACGTTGATTTGCCATCATCATTCTCTGGAAACGGCCTTGGCGATTACGCATTTCTTGCTGGAAGTCATTTTGGGAAGTAAGCATCTCTTCCTGACGAACAAACATCCTGCGCATGCTAGTGTACATGTGTCTCAAAGCTTCCAAAGGAGTGTTGATTCGGTACATGGTATCCTCATTAAAATAATTGGGTGGTGAAGGAGGAGGGGGAGGTACGTTATCACGCTCAATATCATCTCTCGCTATAGGGTCCCAGTGATCCATGACACAAGTCTAGAAAATCGCAAAATTTTCAAAAGACCTTGTTTGAATTAAAAGACTAGAGGACTGGAACCCTAAATTAAGCATAATCTGTGTAACAAGTACAACAAGAGGAGCTGACGTATCAGATGCAGTCCTGAGGACATGGCCAAAGAAATGGACCATGCAGAAAGTTTCCTTCTTCTCCTAAAGTATCCAGAGCAGATGCAAGAACGTCTTGTTGACGTCAGACGTTTTCGATGTATCGATGACGTTGTAGGCCAGCCATTGTGTGACTGCCAGTTGGTTTTGTCGGATGGAATGTTGGTACACACATCTCGAGGCATCATTGTATTTGCCTTCGAGAAGCGTGTCAAACATCAACTCCATTGTATTCGGATACTCCGATATCAGCAGTGTCGGGCTATCGGAGTTGATTGGAATATTCGCCGTAGTTGATATCAAGTCCAACGTGAGTTCACGTTCTAACCCATCCGTCGTTATCCAAAACTCATTTCCCCGAAAACCTCCATTGTTATAGAACTTCAACACTAAATCTTCGGAGTAATGAGCTGGAATTCGATGCAAAAGGTATTCCCACTCCCTACTAGTAATTTCCTCATCAAAAAAGGGATGAAACATGCCGGAGTTATAGAGATTTGTAAAATTTCTCTCAACTGTGATTCTCCGATTTCCAACCATAGAGTTATCGAGATGAGTTTCTAAGGGTATTTATTGCTTGCACGGAGTAAGGGGATGGTGGTGTAAAAAAATTGGACGAATCGGTGGTGTATTGCCCGCGTGCGCTGGTCAATTTTAGACCTGGGATGCCGCGTGTGCGAGGGATTTTGAGGGGAAGCAAGATCCGGAATTTTGGGGGGAAGAAATCGGAGAGGCTGACACGTGGGTTACCTCACGGGTTGGGTTTTATGACCGGACTAGTGAATTGGGTCGGGTTCTAATTTTTGGCCCAAGCCCAAATGATTTCCAGAAATTCCCTTTATGTCCCGAAATTCCAAAAGTGGAATTTCGATTCGTTTTAACTCCAAATTGAACGAATGAGATATCAAAATGATCGGCATTAAAAATATCATCCACTGGAATATGACAAAATCACATTCAAACCTTTTTATTTTTATTTGGGGTTGAATCTTGTAAAAACAGAACTCAACCCCCCATTTTTTTTTGGAGAGAAATCTTTATTTATTTACAAATTTTATATACAAATGTACAAGGGGAGATGAACGTGTCAACAACACCGAACTTCAAGATGAAAATCATTACTGTAAAATCAGGCAACTGTCATGTCGGCTCTGGGACGAACCCAATCCAGCCAGACTGTGAGTTAACCTTTATGTTTTGGGGGCCTAGGGTTCAGGACGGTACCATCCCTGACAAGTGTGCAATGGTCTAATAATAATATTACCCTTAGTACATATGGTATAGCCTCAAACTGCCCCGAACTGTCATCAAATAGGAAACTATTCGAGGTTGGCCTGGTGAAATCCATTACCCGTGCGAACGAGAGACCATCCGATGTTGCATATCACGACTCTCTTTGTGCACAACACTTAGTGCAAAGGTGAAAATAAAAGACACGAGTATAAACAAGTTGAGTCTTTTAACGTCAGATCCTCAAGACGAATGTGAGTCTTTTAACGTCAAATCCTCAAGACGAATCCCAACCTGTGGGAGCAACGGGACGACGACAAAGTTTATCCTGTTGAGCTGGTATCAGACAATAATATACCTTATACCGGCTCATATCTGATAGTAGATCAAGACCTGGACAAAAAGGTGTTTGACAATTCATACACCACCCCATCCTTTTTGCACGTCGCTTTCAAGCAAAAGTACTACGACCATTACCTATTCGAGATGGGTGAGATTTACACCAAATGATGAGCTGAAGATCGCGAGGAAGAGAATAGAAAAGGGAAGAGAAGGAAGGAGTTGAAATTTTTGGTACCTATTGTTTACCATAAGGCACGTTTGCTCGATTAACAGAAGACATTTATACTCAGTTCTGAAGTAAAGTTTTTTTGTGGACTAAGGTTCCAGCGCTTGTAACCACACACTCTAGGGATTTTTAGAAAAGAAAATAGAAGAGGGCCCGGCTACCCTAATGGTGTACTTTCCCTGTTTATATCACATGGAAAGAAGTACACCAGTGAATCTATTAGTTTGTGTAGACTGGATCTTTGAGAAGAGTCACTTCCACATTTGGAGAGCGTAACTCATGATAATGTTTAATGCGTTGGTCATTTACTTGAAATTCGTTGTCATCATTTAAGTTTTTCAAAGATATAGCCCCATAAGGGGTGACAACAAAGACAATGAAAGGACCAGACCATCGAGTTTTTAATTTTCTTGGAAAAATGTGTAATCTTGAGTTGTACAACAAAACTTTTTGACCAACTTTGAAATCTTTTCTCAATATGTGCTTGTCATGCACTCTTTTCATGTTGGCTTTATAGGATTTCGAGAGATCATAGGCATCACTACGAATTTCCTCAAGCTCATTTAACTGCAATTTTCTCTTTGCGCTTGCCGCATTAGTATTATAATTGAGGCTTTTGATGGCCCATAGAGCACGATGCTCAAGTTCAAATGGCAGATGACATGGTTTTCCAAAAATGAGGCGATAAGGAGACATCCCTATAGGTGTCTTAAAAGTTGTTCTGTATGCCCACAAGGCATCAGATAATCGTAGAGACTAGTCTTTTCTAGATGGATTAATATTTTTTTCCAAAATGGATTTGATCTCTCTATTAGAGACTTCTACTTGGCCACTGGTTTGAGGATGATACGGAGTTGCCACTTTGTGCGTGACTCCATATTTCTTTACTAATGATTCAAAAATTTTATTACAGAAATGTTTTCCCCAATCGCTAATTATAGCTTTTGGAACGCCAAATCGAGAGAAAATATTTTCCTTTACGAACAAAACGACCGTTTTGTGATCATTAGCACGACATGCCAATGCCTCAGTCCATTTTGACACGTAGTCAACTGATAAATGATAAAATTGAATAGTCTACCTACGAAATGAACGATGAACTCAAAACGTAAGTAAACTAAAACTATCTACGTGTCTATTTTTATCAAAGTTTCTACTCTCAATTCTATCGAAATAGAGTGGAGTAACAAATTCGTTCCACTCCTAGTGCTCTAGCATGGAATGTTTTCTAATCTAATTAGTCGGTCTTAAGTTTAATGAGAGCTTTACAAAAGGTGTTATACTACGATGCCTATATGAAATATATTATGTTGAATTTAACTACGAATGCTATGGAAATATGATTGTTTTTGAATCTAGATAAAGGATTAGAGGGGAATTGAATCCACCTTGAATCCGACTTAATAACCTAGTATAAATTATTGTATCTCGATTCTTACGTTCTTACGGCAAGAATTCGAGTTCTAATCCCTAGTGTTCATGACATTTCTACCGAATACTAACTAGCATGTGAGGTCGTCCACCCATTCTCATGGCGAATCACGACCTTCTAGATTAGAATAGATTCTACAATGCTTCTACACTATACCACTAAGTTTTCGTCAAGGCTTCATCAACACCTCTAATGGAAGTTTTAGCCTTGAGTCATCAAACCATCATTTCCCATTGAATTATAACTACACATCATATTAAAATTCTAACTTAACTAAATTAACCAAGAATGTTTCAATCTACTTAAACTACGAAATGATAATCAACAAGACTTAAAAACTAGATCTATAAATTGAGATGACAAAAATCGAAATTGACAAAATAACTATTTTATTTATCTAATCAATCTAAAACAAGAATTGAAAATGGAACTAAAACTTAATTAATCTACTGAAAACTAGATCTAGAATTATCTATATTGTTTTAGGTCTAACTAGCTACCATTAACAAAGAGCTAAGTTTTGGTTTTTATACTTTTAGATCCAAAAATCGTGCATGGGCTTGGAGCCATGTTTTGGGCCAGAGAATCAGGCCCAAAACCCAATTCTTTCAGTCCAAAAAGGCCTCTTCAGCTATAGTTGGCTTCAACAGACTTTTCATCCACTTTTGCTCCTCCTATTGGGTCAAGGCTTGGACCATTGGAAAGCTCTTTCCGAGCCGGTCGTTTTAACATAAGGTAGGCCCCATTCCGAGGTCTGAGTCTAAAGATACGGCCTTCGGAAGTTCTGCTGACTTGTGTGCTGTTTCTGCCCGTGTCGACTTTTCAGCTTTTGACCGGGATTTAGAAAGGCTTTGTCTTCTTGAATCTTGGCCTTTAATCACGGAACTACTTAGTAACTGACCTTTGCTCCTTTATCTCGCTAAAGTGGCACATTTCTGCACATAATGGACTTTGAAACCTGAAATGCATAAAAACCGTGTCGGTGTTAACTCTTAATTATTACTCACATAATTGGTCTAAAAAGTATGATCTGTTACGGGGTTAAAACTACAGTTTTGGGCTCTTATCAAACCACCCCAAACAGCATTTTGCTTGTCCTCAAGCAAAGATGAGAAATTAGAATAAGTGACCAAAAATGGAGTTTTATCTACTCTCGTTTCGCTGAGTGCGATTGCATTGACCATATGCAACAAGGCCTTAAACCACTAGGAACTCCCTAGTGGACGAGTTATAGCCTCGTAAGAGTTTTCCAGTGAAGGTACTCACAAACTTCAACTATACTACAACGACTAAGAAATAAAACTATTGTTTTCCTCATTCATGTCCCAACTATCTATACATCTCACTAGCAAACGAATAAGAATAACCAAGTCAAAAACCTAAGCTAATATATGCATAATAATCAATCATCTATGATACAAATATAAGTACTATGAGTAATACCATGAAATGCCTAGCGGTTTAAGTTTTCTGAAAACTTCGAATAGCGTCCTTAAGTAGGTCCTCACATAAATGTCAAAGCGAAAACCACTCTGATTTTTCCGCTCAAGTTTAGCTACTCCGATTAATGCGGTGGGCACACTTTTTACCTTACAAATCTCATTGACAACAAGGAAACCGGAGTCGATCAAACACATCTGCCACTTACTATCACACTAACCTATTCCTAATTGAGCTAGAGGTCTTTATTAGGTGTTGCGGGGATTAGGAGATGGTTTAAGAAGGAAGGAAATGGATATTCAAAAGGACAAGTCTGAGATAGTAAAGTCTTCATATTATGTAACTTAGAGAAAACCTTGTTATTTACTTTTGCTTCTACACTTTGTTTCCATCCTTAGCCATATTTTTTTCTTTTTCTTTGGCTTTTAACTCCTTTTATTCTATTTTTTTTTTGGAGTTTTTATTTTATTTTTATTTTTATTTTTATTTTCTTTGGATAGAAACTCCTTTTCTTTATTTTCTGAAGCAATTAACTAACTTTTGTTTACACCGGTTTTTCTCTTCTTCTTTCTTCCTCATTCTATTCTCAGACTTATTCTAGATTGGGTAGGTTGATTTTTTATTTTTATTTTTTTATTTTTGTTTTGTTTTTGTAACAGGGTAAAGGATTTGTGGGTTATGAAAGGCTAAAGAAAGGCTCAGAGGGGCGACTAGCGGAAAATAATTCATAGGTTTGAATTTCTGGCTATATCGATCCAAAGAGGGCCTAAATTCTCGCTTAGGATATGGCATAGTGATCAAGCAAGTGGACGTGTGATTTCTCTATCTGGATTTTACTTCTCCCTTGTGTCATTTCTCAAATGTTTCGCTCATATAAGGCTTTAGGCTATATTCTCCCACAGATTTGTAGAATAAGTACTCTAGCTTAGATTTCAGAAACTTATCTGCTAACAATCATAGATACTCATGTAATATATTTATAGATAGATGCAAAGATTATTACCTACATATTAACCTAAGTTTCTAACAATTATTACGATGCAAAAGCTACATTGAGACTTCTAGATTGTTAAGAGCATAGAGAAAGAAAACAATACCAATATTCCTAAGTGTATAGCATAAACTTATTTATTTATATTTTTGAAATTTTTTTAAACTTTAACTAGAAAACAAATGCATATTATACATATCTATATCCTAACAGATGCCTTAATTACACGTTTTGTGCCCCAAACAAGAAGCATGCTTTGTCCTCAAAGTATTGTAAATAAAGAGGGTATGAAAAATACCATTGAAACGTGTGAAATTCAGGAACATCTGCAAAACAAAGTTAGAACGTACTAATATAGGAAATAACAACTGACGCAACTCTATAAGAGTTCCACCCATTATAGGGTTAACCGAATTAAATTGCTTGGGACATAAACAGACACTAACAAAACTAAAAACTTACCTTATCTCCCACTTAAACATCTTCCTCCTCGTTAATGAGACGAGGTTCCTTCGCATCCTGCCAGTCCATTATAATTTGCCACGCTTGCCGCCATTTATCATCTACTAATGCTAACCTGTTAAGTGTTATTATGTCCGATGGGATGTACAGGGCTTAACCAATTGAGGTCGCACCTGCCATCCCGCCAAGTCATTATTCACAATGAGCTTAACGACCCAATTGGTGGGTCTCATGACTTCAACCCTTTTCCAATCGTGAATGTGCAGGCACGTAATCACGTAAAACAACTACGATGATCGCGGCTTACCAACATAGGCATAAGAAGATACTTACGCCTCATGGTTTGGGCTCTCTTAAGACTAGCGACTAAAACTTCGGGGAATGTCATATCGGGCGACGTCCCTCCGCCTAAAGCGAGGAAAATGTCACCAGCGATCTTGTTTGCGAAAATGAACGCCATTCTCCCAAAATATTCATCGGGATGAATAACATGGTGGTGCCTACGTTTAGGGAAAGGCTACCAAGGGCAATGCTATATCGCCCGGGTCCATTACTCGAAATACCCTCCCCACAATACTCATGGAAATATGTATAATCATAAAGATATGCATTATCGGTCATATATGCCCATGTGTGAACATGATCAGGTATTGGTAATCCAGAAACTAAAGCGACCACATATTTATCGAATTGATGTGTCGTGTCTTCGACTCTGACGGAGAATTCTTGTTCTCCATCCCGATTACAATAGAATTTAACATGGTCATAGAAATAAGCGATGAGAAGTGGTGAAATATGAATCGCCATCACTTACCAGTAGATGACACCATCCTAACTGCAGGATCCTGTGTCGGAACTAATGTCCATAGGTCTCGGTGCCCAACACATCTTCGAAAGACTGTTCAGGTATGACTATAGGAGATGTCATCTTAACTACTCTTTGAACAGTTCCAAAAAATCCCGGACCCTCCTCCGAAATTGGAATTTCCCCGTTAGCGTAAGGCGTGGCACGTTAAGCTCACATAGGGCGCGGTCGCGCTCGTGGGTTTTAGAATTACAGTGTTTTGGGCGCGGGTCACGCTCAAGGAGGGCGCGGGTCGCGCTCTGACTAAAATTTGGGAAAGTGTACGGTAGGGGCGGCTTCTAACGAACGGTAGCGCTCGTAAAATCTTGAAAACAGAAATTTGGAAGAAAAAGAAGGACAAGCTTGGAGTGAAATGTGCGGGATGATGGTGGGGTGTAGTGTGGTTTGTTAGTGTAGAATGAAAGGAGTTTAAATAGGTTTTGAGCTTCCAAAACGAATCGGCAAGTTCCCAAATTGTGTTAAGGCAATTTCCGGAAATAGAAAAATTCCAAACCCGAAAACGGAAACAAACCATTTTCGTGATTTTCTAAAAATCCTGGTATCTTTCATAATGGATTTAGAATAGTAACTTCTAAACTCTCCTACATTTCATGCTACCACCACACAAATCATAGATATGCCGATATCGGCCAAATTATCAACCTTTCCTTCAAGACTACTTTACATGGATGATCATATAACGAATTATGCTCGGTATAAAATATTACCACCCCCAAACAAGTCGAAGGGTGGGATTAATGATAAAACAAGTAGTACTTTCGAAATTAACCAATTATATTAAAAATAAAATTTAAATCCAAACAACATAAAACAAACACATTAATATTTAAATTTAACTACTTAATTAAAATTCAACTAATAAAACAATCAAAACTATGAAATAACATCAAACACAACTGATGGTGAACACCTAGTTGTGTGATGAAGATGGACCCTGAGATGGAGATTGGCCCTGGGATGGAGAATGGCTTGAACCATCTGTCCTTTGGCGACGACAGCTCATGCCTGTCGGACTCGGCTGAAACCGATTCCTCCACTGGTGGCATGCGTCGTAACATCTCTATTCGGAACAAGCGCTGTGCTTCCATCTCAGTCCGGAGTATTGCATACTGGGCTTGTTGATGCTGGTGGATAGTCTCCATGTTAGACATGATATCATCCTGAACCCCTTCGAGAATTTCAAGTCTCGTCTGAAGGTTTGTTTGCTTCTTTCGAATTACAATCTGTCTATCTCGGATATCTTCACAAATACCATAAACGCAACGTAAGGCAGTTTGCAATACTTGCATCGTTCTAAATTAGAACTACATTTATCTAATGCATCGTCATCCGGACATGTCATATCCTCCCTTTCATCCTTCCGACTCATCCATTTTTTCTTGGACAATGGCCAAGTCTCTTGGATGCAATCCAGATAGATACTTGCATTAGAATGCAATTTGATCTTAATAGGAGTAGATCTTGCGGCAAACTCTAAAGGAGAGTGATAAGAGCCCAAAACTGTAGTTTTAACCCCTTAATAATCATACTGTTAGACCAATTATGTGAATAATAAGTAAGAGTTAATACTGATTAAGTGTTTTTATGCATTTCAGGGCTTCAAAGTCCATTATGTGCGAAATGTGCCATTTTAGCGAGATAAAGGAGCAAAAGTCAGCAGAACTTCTGAATGCCATATCTTTGGACTCAGACCTCGAATGAGGCCTACCTTATGTCAAAACGACCGGCTCGGAAAGAGCTTTACAATGGTCCAAGCCTTGACCCAATCAGAGGAGCAGAAGTGGACGAAAAGTCTGTGGAAGCCAACTGCAGCTGAAGAGGCCTTTTTGGACTGAAAGAATTGGGTTTTGGGCCTCGATTCTCTGGCCCAAAACATGGCTCCAAGCCCATGCACGATTTTGGATCTGGATGTATAAAACAAAAGCTTGACTCGGTGTTAATGGCAGTCGAGAGTGTTAGAAAATAGTAGATAGCTTAGAATAGAAAGTAGCCATTAAAATAGCTTCTAGATCTAGTTTTATTTAATTGTTTTTGATTAAGTATAGTTTCAAATCTAATTCATTTCATTAGATTAAACCTTGAATCTTGTTCTTCATTTGATTAGATCAATAAAGTAGTATTCTTTACCCATTTCGATTTTGTCAATTCCAATTCTAGATCTAATTTCAATTCCTGTCCTTATTTCAATTTAGTCATTAAATTAGATTTCATTATTGTTAAATTAAGTAAATTTCAATGCTTTATATTATGTTTAGTCTTAATCTAAATGGAAATGATTGCGGAATGATTCAAGGCTAAACCTCCATTAGAGGGGGTTGTGAAGCCTTGATGAAAGCTTGATTCCGATTATCGTAGAGTCGTCGTATTTTCTATTCCACTCTAGAGACGATTAGTTCACCATGAGAATGGGTTTAATTGTTCACATGCTAGTTATGAATTGGTAGAAATGCCATGTATAATTAGGGATTAGGAATAACCAATTGTTCTGCGAAGCAGTTCAATTCGGATTACTTACGATTCGCGTCGTTAGTGGATTAAGTTGAGTTAAGGTGGAATCAATCCCCTCTAACTCCTTATCATAGAATCAACGTAGCATTCCCTTAAGATTCGATAACCGACTAGTTGCATCTTGTGGGTAGTTGCATCGTAGTATAATTCCCTTCGTAAAACTCTCATAGACTTAAAAACGACTAGTTAGATTAGAAAACATCCATGCTAGAGCACTAGGAGTGGAACGAACTTATCTACTCCACTATATCTAATAGGATTGAGAGTAGAAATCTTTGATAACTTAGGCACGTAAAAAAGTCAAGTTTAGTTTACTTACGTTGTGAATTCATCGTTCATTTCGTAGGTAGACTATTCATTTGAATTTTATCAAATGGCGCCGCTGCCATCTTAGTTGCACTTTAGCATTGTTTTCATAATAGAATTAGTAATTTTTAAGTCCCATTTCACCCACCCACCCTTGTTTGATTCATACCGGTTGCCGTTTCAGTTTTGGAAAAAATTCGAGGAAATATACACGAAGCGCCAGCCTACAAAGAGAGAGCGACCAGCTATATTTACCGAATTTGATCAATACAATCGAAGCCGCCAGCAAAGAGAGCGCGACCAGCTAAGTTCTTGGAATCTCGACTTTGCACCGAAGCCCAGCCTTAAGATAGATATAGATAAAAGATAGATACGCCTTTAGCTGAAAATTCGAATTCCACGGTTTGATTCGAACTTCGAAGTTGTCAAGTTTTTCAGTGTTCTAATCTCTT
Source organism: Coptis chinensis (assembly GCF_015680905.1). NCBI lineage: Eukaryota > Viridiplantae > Streptophyta > Magnoliopsida > Ranunculales > Ranunculaceae > Coptis > Coptis chinensis. The sequence continues at coordinate 27,421,868 of NC_141464.1, read as the reverse complement.
ATATACACACCGAACACGCTGCATTACACAAGACGCTATTCATAAGCGAAGCAGGACGCTTGTCAGGTATTCCTTTCTTCCACACCTCGCATCTCTGTTAGAGGTTTATACTAGTATATCGAATTGTTTGGAGTGTTGCATGTTTAGTTAAGCTCGACTTAGTCTTGCATGAGACTAAGGTCCAGTCGAACAAAACACCTAACGTAAATACACAACAACAACAACAAACAAGTCTATCTAGTATACCACACACTACACCTCTAGCTACTATATCACACACACCACCGATGATGGGGAAGAAAGAGAGACTCCTCTCGGGACTTCTACAAAGCCTTGAGCGATAGCCCCAAATCTTGCATCGTTCTAGCGGACCCAGTGGGATTTGAGAATCCCTCCAAATATATTTAATTTGTTACCCGTTTTCATGGTTTAGACCATGAAAAACCTTATCGGCATTATCGTAGGATTGAACAAGTCCTAACAACATTCCACCATCCTACGGTCGGTACGGAACAAATTAAATTAAGGGTATTCCCTTTCACCTTAGCCCGATAAAGGCGGCGTCTTGGTTAACTGCCCAAAGCCTAATTACGTGGACTCGTGGGCTAAACTTGTTCAAATTGTTTATGGAACATTTTTACCCACCCCTAAAGACGGATGAGATGCTTTCCAAGATTCATTTCTTTTCGACAAAATCCTCATGAATCATTTTCGAGGCTTGGAATCGTTTCACCGATCTGCTTATAGAGTGTCCACACCATAACCTAGCAAAAAGACATGTTAGTTCGTGCCTTTTTCAAAGGACTTCAACATCACCATAAAGAAGTCCTTGACATTATGAATGGGGGTAGTTTCTTAAGTAAAGGAGCCTCGGAGGCTTATAAATTTTTAGAAGACCAAACTAAGCGAAATAATAATTGGGGGTAGTGATGATATCCCCACCGGCCTAGTTCTTCTTCAACAGTTAAGGCCGCCGGGTATGTTTGAAATTAAACACGATTCGAGCTTAAAACTCTAATCGAATCACTCACTAAAAAGGTAGAGGCCATTTCTGTACAACAAAAGCCTATCCCGTCATGAATGTAAATTCAAACCCATGTAGTTTACATTTGGAGTCCCGAGCATCCCGACTCCCATCGTCCTATAGCATATGAACAGGCTTGTTCCATTAATAGTGAACCTAACGCCCCTTGGAGACAAAATCCCAACTTCGGTTGGAGGAATAACCAACAAGTCACACCTCAAGGGTACAATAATCAATATGTTAGGCTAACGCACAGCTTTAACCAAGCTCCACTATGACAAGGGCCGAGTCCGGGTAATTTTAATAATTATAACAACCAAGTGCAACCTCGACAAGGTCAAGCACAAGGTCAAGGTAATTATAATAATTATAATGCTAATAGAGGTATCGTTCGGTAAATAATAACTATCAAAATCCACCAATAAATAATTCACGGAAATAGTTCCAAAGAATAACACCACGCGTGAACACTACACCCCACCCAACGGATCGTCTTGACACCTTCATACAAGTGAGCCAAAACTTTTCCAAACCATGGCTCAATCTAACCAACGGCTTCTACAATCCGTTAATAATTTAACCCAACAAATTGGCTCAAGATAAAGCCCAACCCAAAGGTGTGTTTCCGAGTAACGCAATACCTAATCCTAAAACAACAAACACACCTTTGAGGTAACCGATAATACTAGTAATGAATATGAAAATGTAGGTGAGATAAATGCCATCACCACTCTCCGTTAAAGCAGAGGTTGATAACAAGGTAACTATGCCTATAGTTACCCCACCAATAACCCTACACCTACTATTTTACTAGATACCGCAATAGAAACCAAGAGCCTACCACCTTTGTAGAGGTACCGGTTACAACACAACCTAAGAAACATAAAGCCACAGTTAAACATCCAGGTGATACCATTGCTAAATATAGACAGAAACCACCGTTTCCACAAAAATTAGCCATGTTAACTAGGGATACAAATTACTAGGAGATTAGGGACGTTTTCAAGAATCTAACTATAAACCTTCCCTTCCTCGAAGCTATTAAAAAGCTACCATATCATGCTAAGTTTCTTAAGAAATTGTGTACTACTAGGCGTAAGACAAATATACCAAAAGACGCCTTTTTAATAGAACAATTCCCAACCTTATCTGAACATAATGGAATTGTTAAGTACAAGGACCCTGGTCGTCCTACTATACAATGCACCTTAGGAGATTCCTATACGACGACCGCGTTATTAGACCTGGGGGCTAGTGTTAACTTACTCCCATTTTATTTGTATAGACAAATAGGTCTAGACAAGCTGCAACCCACTAAAATGACGTTGAAATTAGCTGATCGGTCTATTAAGTATCCTAAGGGTGTAGTCGAAAATGTGTTGGTAAAAGTCGCGGGATTTCTACTATCCCACTGATTTTGTAGTCCTCGATCTGAAGTCGCTAACAACTCTGTCCGATTATTTTAGGGCGTCCTTTCCTCGGCAACCGCCAATCGCTCTCATTAATTGCCGCGTGATGGTTCAATGTCCATGTCTTTTGGCCATCTTGCTGTTGAAGTCAATGTTTTTAAAACAAGGACCACACGTTACCCGATTCGCCTATGGATGGAGAGGTTAGCATGATCGAGAGCTTTGCTCGAGATTATTTCAACAACACGTTCCCGATAGTCATATGCCCAAAATTCTTTCCTTTGGAAAGTCGGACTCCAACATTTGCATTCCTACACTAGTCAATACACATATTAGTGATGAGGGCCGGGATAGATGACTTTCTCAAAGATGTAGGGACTACCATAGTAATGTGGATATGACCAATCTTGATGAGGAATTTGATGAGTTTCTTCGAGTAGGTGACAATTCACCCTATCAAGAACTAACTTGCACAACATCCACCTCGATTCCCCTCCTTCCACCCTTTCAAAGGAATCTCGAGTTTGCACTTCGATCCTTTTGTTTCTCCCGTGCTTCATAATTTTTTAAATCCTCCTAGCAAAGCGGATACTGAAAAGACAAACTACTTGACACCTTCATTTTCAAAATTGAGACAGTCCCTACACACACAATGAATGAGTTCATTGCTAAAACCATCCTCCTTATTAATGCGGCTGTCTTTTTCTACAACTTATCCATATCCACCATATTCTCCACACCCATTCACTTTTCCACACTTATTTACTAGAACACCCACTCATTCAAAAATTAAAAAGAAGGTGCATGATAGGTTACACAATAGGGTAATCCGACTTCCCTTTCATATCACTAGGTTGAGTCATAGGGAAAATTGGTGTTTGATTGTGTTTGGATATGTTTTTGGGATATTTATTTATGGAATGATCCATAACTATTTCGTTGTTGATATATGATCAACTGCATGTTCATACATATGTTTTAGATAAAGTCTTGAGTATCTGACTATAAACGACTCAAATTTCTGTGTTGGTGCATTTCCTTTCATTCCAATATATTGGTGAGTGCACCATTAAGATAACCGGGCCCTCCCTATGGAGTGTGTGGTCAGAAGTACGGATCCTAAGTCCACGGTTCACATAGTTCACGTTTTCCACTCTTGCATGTTTTCTCGGATTTTTGAGTCATGTTTCTCTATGGTGTGAATTATGTCTTTATTGCTTATTGTTTTTCCTTCTAAAAATAAAATAAAAAATAAAAATAAACATAGTAATCTAGGAAGTCTCGGGAATCTGACTTTAAAAGACCCACTGCTAAAAACAAATTTTCTAAGCTTCGTTGTAAAAAATTTGTTTGGAGGTGGGTGTCGTGTTAAATTTCGCATACTAAAATGTTTTATGTCCCATTAGAGTTGCTTAGGCCGTTTTCTTGTATTACGATTCGGATTGACATAATCTATTAATTTAGATTTCATTCGTTCGCATAACTTACGTCATGCACGCATTTCGAGGCGTTTTCCACTATCACGTATGTCATCTGAAGTCGGAATAGAGTGTTTTATGGATCATTGGATAGGAAATTCTCTCCTGATTAATTCCATATCTCATTCGCAAAAATCGGACATGTAACGAAGCGGGAATTTTGATTTGAAATTCGCGAAAAATCGAAAAAATCAAAATTTCGATTTTGGGCTTAGCTAACCAGCCCCACCAGCGCCCATGGAGAGCGCCTTCTTACCTTACCTTCTCCACGAACAGTTCATCGCGTTCTTCATCTTCCACCGCCATTAACGCCAAGCTTAAAGCTTAAACCTAAAACAAAAATCAAATAAAAAGAAAACTAAAACAACCCACGCCAAAAATCAAATCCCAACCCCAATCGACTTCAAACACCAATCAAAACCACCTCCACCAATTTAACCCAACAAAACCACCAAAATTCAAAATTTCGTCTTTAGCCCCTCACCACACCGCCACCACCACTTGTTCCTTCCGGTCGGTCAAGTTAAACCACCACTACCACACCCTACAAACCCCAAACCGTATTCAAATTTCAAATGGCTCAACAACGCCCGAATCATACCGGAGCAAGTTTTCGCTTTGCCGACCATTTCGCCCGTTTTACGGTGACGAAATGGCTAGTAGAGACTGGAATAGTCTCGGTACTTTCGACAAGACTTCTACCATGAAGACTTGGTCCGACGGTTCTACAACACCGAGGGAGTTGGAAGGGAGTAGGATTTTTGTGTTGGTGAAGAAGAAGAGGAGGGAGTTGACTACGGGACTGTTGGCTGAGATTCTAGGCATTCCGCCTAGAATCAATCTGGATGCCACTTTACAGGATCCTCAGTTTGACGGGGTAGAGCCGTTGATGGGCGTTACTGTCATCAATGGGAGTTACAATCCAAACTCCCATTGTGTTCGCCAGGCATCCCTCAGGACCAACCAACTGGCTACAGCTCAGTGGATTGGTCGGAATGTCCTAGGCAAGGACAAGGTCAGTGACATCGGTCTGACCTGCCTCCACGTCCTATGGGTACTCCAGGAGCAGAAGTATGATTTCTGCATCCTGGAGTTTTTGCTGAACATTATTAGGGGGTTCGGAAGGTCTTTGGCACCTCTCCCTGTGCTTATTACTAAGATCATCTTGAAAGATGAAAGCAACTCCTGCATCTGAGAGGATTTACATTACCCTGCACCGTAACCCGCGTATCTATAGGGAGTGTGTCCAACAAGTTTGGAGGAGGGCTGAGGATAGAGAGGAAGAAGAAGAGGATGGTGGAGCTGGGGGACAGCAGGATGATTCGGAGGAGGATGAGGAGGATGGGACTTGCTTTGATACGGATGCCTTCCAGAGGTGTTGGTCTGATCTTTGGCGCATGGCTATGCTTCATAGGGGCATCGTTCACTCAACACTCTCTCTGCAGACCTCCTCCGACTCGACGGGCGACCATTCATCACAACCGAGATCCGCACCCGGAGGGAGGATGAGAGATGGGAGCAGGCGAGGGTCGAGATGGAAGCCCAGCCAATTTAGAGTGGATATGCTAGCGCTTCCCACCTCATACAGACTCGCCTCGAGGACACGGCTACGAGGGCATGAGCGTCGCCGACGAAGGGCGACTCTCTTTGGACCTTCCGGAGCCCGTGAGCCACCACTAGAGACTGTGCCCTCAGCCACCACTGGCGAGGTGTTTAGAGAGGATGAGGAGTGATAGTCGTAGTTATTTTTGTTTTATAAGTTGTTGTTTTATTTACTTTTGTTGTTTTTATTGTAATGTAACTTTTATTTCCGTAATTTGAATTTTGTAAGTGAAAGGACCTCCGAATCAAAATTTTAAATATAAGGGGTTATTTTTAGTTAGTGTGCTTGTTTCATTTTGACCCCACCTTCCCAACTTGTTTGGGGGTGGTTTTATCATTTCAAGCTGTATTTTTTATAAAAAACCCTAGTGTTAGAATTTACTGCGGAGTAAGGTGAAAATATGGAGTTTAGGCCTATCTATGATTGAGAATCATTGTAGGATGACATCTAGATTAAATAGGTACATTCAATCATAAAATCCAAATAAGAGATACTGGGTTTGAATTAGAATACAGGATATGAGTTGTTTCCGTTTTCAAGTTTGGAAATTTTAGGATTTCCGGAAACTGCCGTAATTAGTTTTGGCAACTTTCCGATCCATTCTAGCAACTTTAAACCTATATAAACTTGATACAATCTATCCTCACAACTCACACTACACCTAAACTCCATCACTCACCCTTCACACCCGCGATTCCCACGTTTCGTCTCCATTTTCACAAAACTGCAACTTGGAGCGCGCCCGCGCCCTAGTTGAGCGTGCTCGCGCCCTACACTTCTGTCGAAAAAATTTGCTTTCGAGGCGCCCAGCCCGCTTATGTTAATGGCGCCCGCGCCTCTGACTTCTCTGGACCGAAAAATTCCAGTTTTTACAGTTGTCTGTCTCCGGTCGTTTTGCAACTATTCCGAACGTAGTTTTGAGATGACATCTCCCATAATAATACCGAACAGTCTTTTCGAAGATTTGTTCCAAAAGCACTACTTACGGTGCTTGGTTTTGTGAGTGATCACATATGTTGGCTGGGAACCTCTTATGGTAAGACCGGGCTGAACTTTATTCTCCAAAGCACTTGCATTTTATTTTTATAATAACTGCATTTTCTTTGAGAGACGGATGGAGAACAAGTGTTCTCCATCAACATTGACGATGAACCAATGGAAATTACCGTGTTCTTGCTAGCATTTGTTCTTGGACTTGCTATGCCCACGAGATACAAGACCCATGGTGTTATTGGGTTGATAATATGCATGTCTATACTTATGAGTCTTTGCACGAGGCTTATGGGCAGGCATTTTCCGTATTGAGGACCAAGGGGACTATAACGCGTTGCCACTGGTAGCCCGTCCATGAACATAGGAACTGTTATGTTTTGGATTATGCTAAACATTTTAGGGGAATGGCGTTTTCTTACGTGAATGGCGCCACTTGCAGCGTTTTCCTTGCTTTAGCCAATGGGCGCCCGGTTCTATGACCTTCCCAGACTTTGATGTCTAGTTTAGCACGAGCCCATACCATGAGGCATAAGTACCTTCTTATGCCCGTGTTCTAATTTCACGTATTATGCTATGTTTCTTTCCTGTTTTTTGTACACGTTTCACGGATTGGATTAAGGTAGACACGGTCGCGACCCACCAATAGTATTATTCGATCTTTCCGTGCAATGACTTGGCATGGGTGGCGGATACAACCTCACCGTGTTGCACCCTACACCCCATCGGACCAAGTGGCACTTAATAGGTTAGCAACCATAGATGATAAATGGCGTGAAGCCTGGCAAATTATCATAGCATGGCAGGACGCGAAGGAACCTCACTTCTTTATAGAAGTAGAGGATGACGAAGATGACGAATAACAACGGAGTGGATGTAAGTTTTAGTTACGTTGAGTGTCCGCTATGTCCCAAGCAATTTAATTATGTTAACCCCATAATGGGTAGAACTCTTATAGAGTTGTGTTAGTTTTTATTTCCTATATTAGTACGTTCTAACTTTGTTTTGCAGATGTTCCTGAATTTCACGCGTTTCAATGGTATTTTTCCTACCCTCTTTATTTAAATGCTTTGAGGACAAAGCATGCTTTTTGTTTGGGGGGCATAGAAACACGTGTAATTAAGACATCTGTTACGATATAGATAGACATAATATGCATTTGTTTTCTAGTTAAAATTTCAAAAATTTAAAAATATAAATAAATAAGTCATGCTATACACTTAGGAATATTGGTATTGTTTCTTTCTCCATGCTTTTAACAATCTAGAAGTCTCACATAGTAGGCCAGCATCGAATAATTGTTAGAAACTTAGGTTAATCGTGAGGTAATAATCTTTGCATCTATCTATAAATATATTACATGAGTATCTATGATTGTTAGCGATAAGTTTCTGAAATCTAGGCTAGAGTACTTATTCTACAAATCCCGTGAGAATATAGCCTAAAGCCTTATATGAGCCGAAACATTTGAGAAATGACACAAGGGAGAAGTAAAATCGGATAGAGAAATCACACGTCCACTTGCTTGATCACTAAACCATATCCTAAGTGAGAATTTAGGCAGCTCTTTTGGATCGATATAGCCAGAAATTCAAACCTATGAATTATTTTCCGCTAGTCGCCACTCGAGCCTTTCATTAGCCCTTCCATAAACCACAATTCCTTTACCCTGTTGCAAAAACAAAAACAAAATAAAAAAAAAAAAAGAGAATAAATCAACCTACCCAATTTAGAATAAGTCTGAGAATAGAATGAGTGAAGAAAGAAGAAGAGAAAAAACCTGTGTAAACAAAAAATTGTTAGTTGCTTCAGAAAATAAAGAAAAGAAGTTTCCATCCAAAGAAAAGAAAAATAGAAATAAAATAAAAACTCCAAAAAAAAAAATAGAATAAAAGGGAGTCAAAAGGCAAAGAAAAGAAAAAGAAAAATATGGCTAAGGATGGAAACAAAGTATAGAAGCAAAAGAAAATAACAAGGTTTTCTCTAAGTTACATAATCTGAAGACTCTATTATCTCGGACTTGTCCTTTTGAATATCCATTTCCTTCCTTCTTAAACCACCTCCTAATCCCCCGTAACACCTAATAAAGACCTCTAGCTCAATTAGGAATAGGTTAGTGTGATAGTAAGTGGCAGATGTGTTTGATCGACCCGGCTTCCTTGTTGTCATTGAGATTGTAAGGTAAAGTGTGCCCACTGTATTAATTTTGGAGTAGCTGAAACTTGAGTGGAAAAATCAGAGTGTTGTTTCTTGACTATTCTTGTGAGAACCTACTTAAGGGCCGCTATTCCGAAGTTCTCGAAACAAACCCGCTAAACATTTGATAGTACTACTCATTGTATATATGTTTATTGTAGATGATTGATTATTATGCATATATTAACTTAGGGTTTTGACTGGTTATTCTTATGTAATTGCTAGAGATGTATAGATAGTTGAGCATGAATAAGGAAACAATAGTTTTATTTTCTTAGTCGTTGTAGTATAGATGAAGTTTGTGAGTACCTTCACTGGAAAACTCTCATGAGGCTATAACTCGTCCACTAGGGAATTCCTAGTGGTTTAAGGCCTTGTTGCATATGGTCAATGCAATCACACTCAGCGAAACGAGATTAGGTAGAACTCCATTTTTGGTCACTTATTCTAATTTCTCATCTTTGCTTGAGGACAAGCAAAATGCTGTTTGGGGGTGGTTTGATAAGAGCCCAAAACTGTAGTTTTAACCCCTTAATAATCATACTGTTAGACCAATTATGTGAATAATAAGTAAGAGTTAATACTGATTAAGTGTTTTTTATGCATTTCAGGCTTCAAAGTCCATTATGTGCAGAAATGTGCCATTTTAGCGAGATAAAGGAGCAAAAGTCAGTAGAACTTCCGAATGCCATATCTTTGGACTCAGACCTCAGAATGAGGCCTACCTTATGTCAAAACGACCGGCTCGGAAAGAGCTTTGCAATGGTCCAAGCCTTGACCCAATCAGAGGAGCAGAAGTGGACGAAAAGTCTGTGGAAGCCAACTGCAGCTGAAGAGGCCTTTTGGATTTGAAGAATTGGGTTTTGGGCCCCATTCTCGGCCCAAAACATGGCTCCAAGCCCATGCACGATTTTTGGATCTGGATGTATAAAAACAAAAGCTTGACTCAGTGTTAATGGCAGTCAAGAGCCAGATGGATTAGAAAATAGTAGATAGCTTAGAATATAAAGTAGCCATTAAAATAGCTTCTAGATCTAGTTTTATTTAATTGTTTTTGATTAAGTATAGTTTCAAATCTAATTCATTTCATTAGATTAAACCTTGAATCTTGTTCTTCATTTGATTAGATCAATAAAGTAGTATTCTTTACCCATTTCGATTTTGTCAATTCCAATTCTAGATCTAATTTCAATTCATCCTTATTTCAATTTAGTCATTAAATTAGATTTCATTATTGTTAAATTAAGTAAATTTCAATGCTTTATATTATGTTTAGTCTTAATCTAAATGGAAATGATTATGGAATGATTCAAGGCTAAACCTCCATTAGAGGGGTTGTGAAGCCTTGATGAAAGCTTGATTCCGATTATCGTAGAGTCGCCGTTATTTTCTATTCCACTCTAGAGACGATTAGTTCACCATGAGAATGGGTTTAATTGTTCACATGCTAGTTATGAATTGGTAGAAATGCCATGTATAATTAGGGATTAGGAATAACCAATTGTTCTGCGAGGCGATTCAATTCGGATTCTGACGATTAAATGGATTAGTGGATAGTGGATTGAGTTAAGTTAAGGGAATCAATCCCCTCTAACTCCTTATCATAGAATCAACGTAGCATTCCCTTAGTATTCTGATAACCGACTAGTTGCATCTTGTGGGTAGTTGCATCGTAGTATAATTCCCTTCGTAAAACTCTCATAGACTTAAAAACGACTAGTTAGATTAGAAAACATCCATGCTAGAGCACTAGGAGTGGAACGAACTTATCTACTCCACTATATCTCATAGGATTGAGAGTAGAAATCTTTGATAACTTAGGCACGTAAAAAAGTCAAGTCTAGTTTACTTACGTTGTGAATTCATCGTTCATTTCGTAGGTAGACTATTCATTTTTACTTTTATCAGAGAGCATGATCTTAGTGATCAATACGGGAAGAGGCGATAAGCTCTTCCCCACTCCTCGAATCACATTAAACATTAAATCGAGGATGCAGAAATTATACTTATTTGTTTGCAAAATCCAGAGAAGGTGCAGACATTGCAGGCCAATATCACTGACTTTGTCTTTCCCCGGACATTATTCCTACCAATCCAATCGAAGCTTTCTGCCCGGTTGATTGGTTCGTGGTTGATCGGGCGGACGAATGAGATGTCGGATTGTATTCACCCTCCACGGCGACGGTATCCTTCATCAAAGCAGGAACTCCGATATCTTTGGGATTCCTGAATTGTCGCTACCGGAGTTGCTTTCAAAGCGTAATTCCTACCAACAACCGCTCCGTTACTTCCTCCTCGTTCCTCGCTACCTTTATGAAAATCCTATCCCCTCCGGTTCTCGCTTCTTATAAAATTGTTCTACCAAATCATAGTGATAGAACTCCTCAGTCGAGTACCACAGTCCGTTCCAATGCCTCCTAATCATCTCCGCGTCGTAAAATGGCGCGAAGCTGTCGGAAGCAAAAGCGTGCTCCGGCAAAATTCTTCGTCGTAGTGCCATTGAAGTTTCTGAGACAACTAATGGTTTTGTAGACTGTGGGGGAGGCGAGATTGAAGAAAAACAACTCAAACAACGGTGGTGGCGGTGGTTACTTGGATTGGTGGCAGTTTTGGAGTTTGGAGTGGTGGTATTAATGGTTTAAAGAAGATTTTAGTTGGATTTGATTATGTTGGTGTGGGTGTAGTTAGGTTTTCTTCTCTCTCTCTATTTTTTTTTTTTTATTTTGGTGTTCAAGGTTTGTTTTACCTTGATAACCGGCGGGATTGACGAAAAAGAAGGAAACCGTGCGTTTGTTTTTGGGAAGGAAGGAGACGCACAAACGTGCGTGCGGTTTGGGCCCAAGCCCAGTATGAATTCTGAAATTTTTCGATTTTTTGCGCAATTTCAAACTCAATGTGCCGCTTCGTTACTGGCCCGATTTTGGCGAATGAGTTATGGAAATGATCAGTAGAGAATTTCCAATCCAATGATTCATAAAACACTCAATTCCAACCATGGGTGACGTATAAAAGGGTGGAAAAACGCCTCGAAGTGCGTGTGTGACGTAAGTTATGTGAACGAAGGAAATCTAAGTTAAGATTACGTCAACCCAATTGAACTACAAGTAATGGGCCTAAGCAACACAAACGGAAAGTTCGAGCAATCCAGATGGAGAGACTGATTGCCCAACCCCAAACAAATTTTTAAACACAAAATTTGTTCTAACGCGGGTCGTTGAAAGTCAGATTCCCAAGACTTGTTGGATTGCTATTTTTATGATTAAGAATTTTTTTTATTATTATGTATTTTATTTATTTTATTTATTATTATTATTATTATTATTATTTTTTTTTATTAGTTTATTATAAGATAAACGAAAAACAATAAATACATAATTCACCCCTTAGAGGAACATGACTCAAAAACCGAGAAAACATGCAAAAGTGGAAAACGTGAATTATGTTAACCGTGGACTTAGGATCCGGTACTTACAGCCACACACTCTATAGGGAGGGCCCGGTTACCTGAATGGTGCACTTACCACTATATGGAAGTGAAAGGAAGTACACCAATGACAAAGGTCAATCCTCATAGACAGGGTCCTATAAAAGGACTTCCTCTACATCAGGGGACAGAAGTTCGTGAAAATGTTTTAACCGTTGACCATTAACTTGAAACGTACTATTGTCATTTGGATTTACCAAGGTGATTGCCCCGTAAGGGGTGACTTCAGTAACCAGAAAAGGGCCAGACCAACGGGTTTTTAGTTTTCCTGGGAAAATATGTAGACGAGAGTTGTAAAGCAAGACCTTTTGACCGACTACAAACTCTTTGTGCAAGATTTGCTTATCATGAACACGTTTCATGTTAGCTTTATAATCCTTTGCGAGATCGTAAGAATCGCTATGGATTTCTTCAAGCTCATTCAATTGCAAGTTGCGTTTGACACCTGCCTCATCAATATTGAAGTTAAGGCTTTTTATAGCCCACAGAGCACGGTGCTCTAATTCAACGGGCAAATGACATGGTTTCCCAAATACAAGTCTAAAGGGAGACATACCTATAGGAGTTTTGAAAGTAGTTCTATACGCCCATAAGGCATCCGATAGACGCTTCGACCCGATCTTTCCTATCGGGGTTTACTGATTGTTTCTAAAATCTTTTTGATTTCCCTATTAGAAACTTCTACTTGTCCGCTAGTTTGTGGATGATACGGAGTTGCTACTTTGTGTGTAACTCCATACTTTTTCACTAGGGATGCAACAACTCTGTTGCAAAAATGTGTTCCACCATCACTAATGATGGCTTTAGGAATGCCAAACCGACAGAAAATATATTCTTTAATAAAAAATACAACGGTCTTATGGTCATTGCTACGGCAAGCTAGGGCCTCTATCCATTTAGACACATAGTCCACGGCAACTATAATATAAATGAAATCGTGGGAAACAGGGAAAGGACCCATGAAATCAATACCCCAAACGTCAAAAATTTCTACTATCAAGATTGGATTTAATGGCATCATATTACGCTTCGTGATTCGCTCAAGTTGTTGGCAACGAATACACTTCTTGCAATGCACTTGGGCATCCTTAAAAAGGGTAGGCCAATAAAAACCACATTGAAGCACTTTAGCGGCTGTTTCATCCCACTAAAATGGCCACCACACTCTTTGTCATGGCAGAATCATAGAACTTCATTGTATTCCCACTGGGGAATACAACGACGAAATAACGATCCGCACAATACTTAAAAGGTATGGCTCATCCTAGTAGTATAACTTAACTCTAGCCAAGAACTTCTTACGTTCATTTCTTGACCAATTATAAGGCATAACATCAGCCGCTAAATAATTTACAATGTCAAAGATACCATGGTGCTTTGAAAAAATCGCATCTGATGATGCTCATCGGAAAAAGAGTCCGGTATGGACTCGGAAATCACTCGATCGTCGTTTGTGAGTTTAGATAAGTGGTCGGCAACTACGTTTTTGACCCTCTTTTGTCCTTTATTTCTAATGTGAACTCTTGCGGGAGAAGGATCCATCGGATTAATCTCTGCTTAGCATCCTTCTTTGCAAGAAGGTACTTAAAGAAATGCATGGTCCGTCCGTAAACTAAAGTTTTAGAACCAACCAAATAAGGATCTAAACTTATCTAAAGCATAAATGACAGCTAAGAATTCTTTTTCTCGTAGTTGAATAATTCCGTTGAGCATCTTTTAAGGTTTTACTAGCATAATAAATAACAGTGGACTTATTATCTAGTTTTTGTCCCAAGATCGCACACCAACCTGCATAATCACTAGCATCACACATGAGTTCGAAAGGTTTAGACCAATCGGGAGGTTGTATAATTGGTGCAGAGGTTAGGGCGGCTTTTAAAGTTTTAAAAGCCTGCTTATAGTTAAAATTAAAATCAAAGATTGCATCCTTCAAAAGCAGATTAGTTAACGGCCTAGCTATTTTCGAGAAGTCTTTAATAAACCGCCTATAAAAACTTGCATGGCCTAGAAAGGCTCTAATATCACGGACAGTCCGTGGTTTAGGTAGAGTCACTATCTTATCTAGTTTGGCCTTATCTACTTCGATGCCATCACTAGATACAATGTGACCTAGTACTATGCCCTTTTTCACCATGAAATGACACTTTTCCCAGTTTAAAACGAGGCTCTTTTCTTCACACCATGTCAAAACCTTAGACAGGTTAGACAAACAGTCTGTGAAGGAGTCTCCATAGATAGAAAAATCATCCATGAAAACTTCTATAAAGCGCTCTGCCATGTCACTAAATATATGAAGCATACACCGCTGGAAGGTACCAGGAGTATTACAAAGGCCAAAAGGCATTCGTTTATAGGCATACGTTCTAAAAGGACATGTGAAGGTAGTCTTTTCTTGGTCATCAATATCAATAATAATCTGAAAATAGCCAGAGTAGCCATCCAGAAAACAATAAAAAGCATGACCAGCTAGGCATTCGAGCATTTGATCTATAAAAGGTAAGGGAAAGTGATCCTTTCGTGTCATAGCATTTAAACGTCTGTAATTAATACAGATCTTCCATTTCATAGGGCACTGTGTGACAACATAGTCACCCTTCCCGTTACGTACCATGGTAACTCTCGATTTCTTAGGAACTACATGAATGGGGCTTACCCATTCGCTATCAGAGATTGGGTATAAAGTAATTGTAAGACTTCTTCCCTAACCACCTCTTTCATGGCTGGGTTCAAGCGACGCTGAGGTTCGCGAGAAGTCTTCGCGTTATCCTCCAAATGGATACGATGAGTGCAAATATTAGGGTCAATTCCCTTAATGTCGGCTAGGGACCAACCAATCGCAGACCGATGTTCCCTAATCACCCAGATTAAACGTGTCTCTTCATTCTTAGATAACAGAGAAGATATAATTACCGGATGACTACCATCCGGATCAAGTTGAATATATTTTAACTCTGGGGGAAGGGGTTTAAGCACTGGGGTGGAAGGAAAATCAATAGATGTTTAAATTCGGGTCCTCATTTTGCATAATGAATACTTGCTTAGGTAGCAAGTCTTCATACTCAATATGTGGAGCAACCGAAGTGTCTACAATTGGTGTGGACTCAAGGATTGTGTTGACTTCCTCTAAGTAGGAGTCATTTACAAAATCTGAAGTTCCAAAAGAAAGGAATTTGTACATATTGTTTTCAGGAAACGTGTTGTTAAAATAATCTTGAGCTAAGCTCTCGATCATGCTAACCTCCCCATCTATAGATGAATCTGGTAATTATTTTATCATTTTAAAAACATTTACCTCAACTGTAAGATGGCCAAAAGATAAGGACATCTTACTATCGCGGCAATTTATAAGTGCGTTGGCAGTTGCTAAGAAGGGCCCTAAGATGATCGGGTACGCAGAGTCGTTGGCGACTTACGTATCGAGGATAACAAAATCAGCGGGGATAGTAAAAATCCACGAACCTTAACAAAACACGTTTTCCACTAAGCCCTTAGGATACTTAATTGACACATGCGCTAATTGCAACGCGTTATTTTTGTAGGTTGCATTTCCTGTAGACCCTATTTGTTTATACAAGTAATACGGGAGTAAGTTAACACTTTCGCCCCCGTGTCTAATAAAGCGGTCGTCATGTAGGAATCTCCTAAGGTGCATTTTACGATGGGGCGACCGGGGTCCTTGTATTAACGATTCTATTATTTTCAGATAAAGTTGGGAACTGTTCAGTTAAAAAGGCGTCTTTAGGTATGTTGGTCTTACGCCTAGTAGTGCACAACTCTTTAAAAAACTTAGCGTGGTTAGGGAGCTTTTTAATAGCTTCGAGAAAAGGAAGGTTTATCATTAGATTCTTGAAAATGTTCCTAATCTCCTCAAAGTTTGTATCCCTGGTTAGCATGGCTAACTTCTGAGGGAATGGTGGTTTTGCTCTATACTTAGCGTATGGCTCGACTTGATGTGTTACCTTGGCTTTCTGTTTCTTAGTTTGTTGTTTAACTGGTACCTCTACAGTGGTAGGGTCTTCAGTTTCTACTTCGGTATCTAGTTCGATATCCGGTGTAGGGAGTACTGATGGGGTAACTATAGGCATAGTTACTTTGTTATCAACCACTCTTCCGAATCCGAGTGGTGATGGCATTCAGTCACCTACTATTGTCGTTTCCGCATTACTAGTATTACCGTTTACCTCGAAGGTCGTGTTTGTTGTTTTAGGGTTGGGTATGGCTTGTCACGGAAACACCTTTTGGTTGGGCTTTCTCTTGGGCAAACCGTTGTATGCCCCGATTTATGGATTGTAAGATCTGTTGGTTTGATTGAGTCATTGATTGGAAAAGTTGTTGGGTAACCTGTATAAAGGCGTCTATACGATCCGGATGTGATTGTGTAGTAGTCACAGGTGGTCCGACTGGAACTATCTCACGTTGATTATTTATGGGTAGGTTGTGATAGTTACTATTGTTAACCGGAACGATACCTCTATTGGTATTATAACTATTATAATTACCCTGACCTTGTGCTAAACCTTGTCGTGGTTGCACTTGGTTGTTATAATTATTATAATTTCCCTGACTTAGTCCCTGGCCTTGCCTAACATTTTGGTTATTAGACCCTGGAGGTGAAACTTGTTGATTGTTTCGCCAACTAAAGTTGGGATGTTGTCTCCATGGGGCATTAGGAATAGGATAGTTATTAATGGAGTAAACATTATCTTGCTCTAATTGTTGTTGTTCATAGGCGAGAGGACAATAGGAGTCAGGGTGCTCAGGACTCAAACAGACATTACATGGGTTGGAGTTAACATTCATGACGGGGATAGGCTTTTGTTGCACATAAATAGCGTTAACCTTTTTAGTTAGAGATTCGATTAAATTTTTAAGTTCTAGATCGAGTTTCATCTCAAACATACCGGCGGCCTTAACTGTTGAAGAAGAACTAACAGAGCGGGGGATTTCATCACTACCCCCAATTGTTATTACGTTTAGTTTGATCTTCTAAAATTTGTAAGCCTCCGGGCTCCTTTACTTAGGAAACTACCCCATTCATTATGTCAAGGACTTCTTTATGGTGATGTTGAAGTCCTTTGAAAAAGGCACGAACTAACGTGTCTTTTTCTAGGTTATGGTGTGGACACTCAATAAGCGGTCGGTGAAACGATTCCAAGCCTCGAAAAACGATTCATGAGGATTTTGTCGGAAAAATGAATCTTGGAAAGCATATCATCCGTCTTTAGGGGTGGGTAAAAATGTTCCATAAACAAATTTGAACAAGTTTAGCCCACGAGTCCACGAATTAGGGCGTTTGGGCAGTTAACCAAGGCCGCCTTTATCTGCTAAGGTGAAAGGGAATACCCTCAGTTTAATTTGTTCCGTACCAACCGTAGGATGATGGAATGTTGTAAGGACTTGTTCAATCCTACACATGTGTTGATAAGGTTTTTCATGGTCTAAACCATGGAAAACGGGTAACAAATTAAATATGTTTGGGGGAATTCGAAAATCCCCCACTGGGTCTGCTATAACGATGCAAGATTTAGGGCTATCGCTCAAGGCTTTGTAAAAGTCGGAGAGAGGAGTCTCTCTTTCTTCAACCATTATGTCCGGCGTGGTTGGTGGAATAGTAGCTATAGGTGTAGTGATTGGTATACTCGATAGATTTGTTTGTTGACGTTGACGGTTAATTACTTTCGGTGTTTTTCTCCGACCAGACCTTAATCTCATGCAAGTCTAAGTCTAAACACGACAATAATCCAAACAATCTTGATATATTAGTGTGAACCTTTAACTGGAGATGTGAGGTATGGAAGAAAGGAATACCTGATAGCGTCCTTGCTTCGCTTATGAATAACGTCTTATTTACGCGTGTTCAGTGTAAATAACAAGTTAGAACATTGAAAAACTTAAAAATCGAAGTTCGAACAAACCTGTAGAAATCCGGAAAATTTTGCTTAGGGCGTAGGTGCGCTCGCATAGGGTGCGGTCGCGCTCGGTATGAGGGCGGGTCGCACTCGTGGTCCAATAACTTAGAGCGGGTCGCGCTCGTGTTCCAGACTATAGGGCGCAAGTGCGCTCCTTATAGACGCGGTCGCACTCAGTGTAATTTTTCAACGCTGAAACGGATAAGCACAGTATGAATCAAACAAGGGTGGGTGGGTTTAATGGGACTTAAAAATGACTAATTCTACTATGAAAACAATGCTAAAGTGCAACTAAGATGGCAGCGGCGCCATTTGATAAATGATAAAATTGAATAGTCTACCTACGAAATGAACGATGAACTCAAAACGTAAGTAAACTAAAACTATCTACGTGTCTATTTTTATCAAAGTTTCTACTCTTAATTCTATTGAAATAGAGTGGAGTAACAAATTCGTTCCATTCCTAGTGCTCTAGCATAGAATGTTTTCTAATCTAATTAGTCGGTCTTAAGTCTAATGAGAGCTTTATGAAGGGTGTTATACTACGATTCCTATATGAAATATATTATGTTGAATTTAACTACGAATGCTATGAAAATATGATTGTTTTTGAATCTAGATAAAGGATTAGAGGGGAATTGAATCCACCTTGAATCCGACTTAATAACCTAGTATAGATTCTTGTATCTCGATTCTTATGTTCTTACGGCAATAATTCGAGTTCTAATCCCTAGTGTTCATGGCATTTCTACCGAATACTAACTAGCATGTGAGGTCGTCCACCCATTCTCATGGCGAATCACGACCTTCTAGATTGGAATAGATTCTACAATGCTTCTACACTATACCACTAAGTTTTCGTCAAGGCTTCATCAACCCCTCTAATGGAGGTTTTAGCCTTGAGTCATCAAACCATCATTTCCCATTGAATTATAACTACATATCATATTAAAATTCTAACTTAACTGAATTAACCAACAATGTTTCAATCTACTTAAACTACGAAATGATAATCAACAAGACTTAAAAACTAGATCTATAAATTGAGATGACAAACATCGAAATTGACAAAATAACTATTTTATTTATCTAATCAATCAAAAACAATGATTCAAAGACTTAATCTAAAACAAGAATTGAAAATGGAACTAAAACTTAATTAATCTACTGAAAACTAGATCTAGAATTATCTATATTGTTTTAGGTCTAACTAGCTACCATTAACAAAGAGCTAAGCTTTGGTTTTTATACTTTCAGATCCAAAAATCGTGCATGGGCTTGGAGCCATGTTTTGGGCCAGAGAATCAGGCCCAAAACCCAATTCTTTCAGTCTAAAAAGGCCTCTTCAGCTGCAGTTAGCTTCAACAGAATTTTTGCCCACTTTTGCTCCTCTGATTGGGTCAAGGCTTGGACCATTGGAAAGCTCTTTCCGAGCCGGTCGTTTTGACATAAGGTAGGCCCCATTCCGAGGTCTGAGTCCAATGATACGGCCTTCGGAAGTTCTCTCGACTTGTGTCTTTGTTTTTTACGCGGTCGACTTTTCAGCCTTTGACCGGGCTTTAGGAAGGCTTTGTCTTCTTGAATCTTGGCCTTTAATCATGGAACTACTTAGTAACCGACCTTTTCTCCTTTATCTCGCTAAAGTGGCACATTTCTGCACATAATGGACTTTGAAACTTGAAATGCATAAAAACACGTAATCAGTGTTAACTCTTAATTATTACTCACATAATTGGTCTAAAAGTATGACTGTTACAGGGTTAAAACTACAGTTTTGGGCTCTTATCATCAACTGCTACCAGTATGTATAGGAAACCATGAGAATTTGGAAAGGGACCTATGAAGTCGATGCCCCATACATCAAAGATTTCCACAATTAAAATGGGATTTAAGGGCATCATATTGCGTTGAGTAATGCGTCCTAGCTGCTGGCAGCGGTTGCATGCTTTGCAATGCTCATGTGCATCTCTAAACAGTGTTGGCCAATAAAATCCACATTGTAGAACCTTGGCCGCTGTTTTCTTACCACTGAAATGACCACCACAAGATTGTTCATGGCAGAAGGATAACACGTCATTGTGTTCCCAGTCGGGAATGCAACGACGGATTAGTTGGTCGGAATAATACTTGAAGAGGTAGGGATCATCCCAGAAATAAAATTTCACAGTGGATAAGAACTTTTTTCGGTCATTACGAGACCAAGATGAAGGGACTTCCTCGGTAACTAAGTAATTTACTATGTCAGCGTACCAAGGGGACGAAAAAATAGAATATAAGTGTTCATCCGAAAAGGAATCACAGATAGGTTCGGTATCAGTATCAACATTACTGACAAGTCTTGATAAATGGTCTGCAACCACATTTTCGCAACCTTTTTAATCTCTAATTTCTAGAGTAAATTCTTGCAGAAGTAGAATCCATCGGATCAACCTTTGTTTTGCATCTTTTTTTGCTAATAGGTAACGAAGCACCGCATGGTCAGTGTATACAATTGTGGAAGAACCCACTAGGTAAGGATGAAACTTATCCAAGGAATGTACAACGGCGAGAAATTCTTTTTTAGTGGTGGTATAGTTACGTTGAGCTTCATTAAAGATTTTACTCGCGTAGTAAATGACAATTGGCTTATCTTCTCGGCGTTGCCCTAGTATAGCTCCAATAGCATAGTCGCTCGCGTCACATATTAGTTCAAAAGGTTTAGACCAATCAGGTGGTTGAATTATGAGAGGGGTAGTTAAGGCGGATTTTAAAGTCTCAAAAGCTTGTTTGCAATTGAAACTGAAGTAAAAAATGACATTTTTAAGCAAGAGATTGGTTAAAGGTCGAGCAACCTTTGAGAAATCTTGAATAAATCTCCAATAGAAACCTGCGTGTCCTAAAAATGTGCGAATGTCGCGAACTGTTTTTGGTATAGGAAGTGAAGCAATTTTTTCTATCTTAGCTTTGTCGACTTTGATTCCATCCTTTGAAACGATATGTCCTAAAACTATTCCTTTTGTAACCATGAAATGACATTTTTCCTAATTAAGAACAAGGTTTTTCTCTTCACAATGTGTAAAGACCTTTTCAAGATTTGATAGACAGCTATCGAAAGAATCTCCATATATTGAGAAGTCGTCCATGAATACTTCCATAAAATGTTCAACCATATTACTGAAAATATGAAGCATACAGTGTTGGAATGTACTAAGTGCATTGCAAAGGCCAAAAGGCATTCGTTTATATGCAAATGTACCAAAAGGACAGGTGAACGTGGTCTTTTCTTGATCAACAGGGTCTATAACTATCTGAAAATAACCTGAATAACCATCAATGAAACAGTAATATGCATGACCGGCTAAGCGTTCGAGCATCTGATCGATGAAGGGAAGTGGGAAATGATCTTTACGAGTGACCGCATTAAGTTTGCGATAGTCAATGCATATTCGCCATTTCACTGGAATATGAGCGGAAATGCATTCATCTTTATCATTTCGCACAACTGTAATGCCAGATTTATTTGGAACCACATGTACAGGACTAACCCAAACACTATCAGAGATAGGGTAAATAATACCCGTATCGAGTAATCTTAAAACTTCCTCACGTACCACATCTTTCATGGTTGGGTTTAGACGATGCTGCGGTTCGCACGACATCTTAGCATTTTCTTCAAGGTGTATGCGATGGGTGCACACAGTAGGGTCAATGCCTCTAATATCATCGAGGGACCATCCAATAGCAGAACGATGTTGTTGAATGACATTAATTAAACGATATTCCTGATCGTCAGTCAATTGCGAAGAAATGATAACTGGGTGACGACCATCTGGATCAAGCTGTACGTATTTTAATTCCGAAGGAAGAGGTTTTAAGTCTGGGGTGGGTGTAGTGGGTATTAAAGATTCTTGAGGAAAGTCGTCTTCCATAGAGTAAACAAATTGATGTTCATCCAAGTCACTGGACATCACAGTCGTAGGGTCAAATAATGGTATTGACTCTAATAACTCGTTTACTTCTTGTGTATAATCATCGTCCTCAAATTCAAAATCGCTAAAGGAAAGAAATTGGTATACTTCATCTTCAGGAAAAGAGTTTGTTAAATACTCTTGCATAATGCTGTCAACCCTGTTCACCTCACCATCAATGTCAGGCTCTGGATTTTGTTTCATCAAACACATTTACCTCGACTAAAAGATTTCCGAAGGACATGGTCATGGAACCATCCCTATAGTTAATAAGAGCATTAGCAGTTGCTAGGAACAGACGTCCTAAGATGATAGGAATGGAATCAAATGCAACTTCTGTATCCAAAATAACAAAGTCTACAGGATAGAAAAAGTCTTGGACTTTTACAAGGATGTTTTCCACAATTCCTTTTGGATACTTAATGGAACGATCGGCTAACTATAGAGTCATGGTGGTAGGTTTAAGCTCATGAAGACCTAGTTGTTTAAATAAGTAATATAGAAGTAAGTTCACACTAGCTCCTAGGTCTAGTAGCGCAGTAGCCGTATATTTCTCACCTAAGGTGCATGGAACCGTTGGTCTACCAGGGTCCTTGTATTTGACTATACCATTGTGTTCGGTGATGGATGAAAACTTTTCGGTGAGGAACGCTTGTTGAGGAACATTAGTTCTCCTTTTTGTGGTGCACATATCTTTCAGAAATTTTGCATGTTTTGGCAATAGCTTTAAGGCATCCAGAAAAGGTAAATTGATTGTCAAATTCTGAAAAGTTTCTCGAATTTCATCAAAATTCTCATCAGGTTTATTCTTTGCCGAGCGTGCAGGAAACGGTGCCTTAGGGCGGAATTTGGCAAAGGGGTTCACTGGCTTGTTTCCTAAATTCTGAGATGTTGACTTTGTTAGATTTGGTGAATCCTCCATAGGTTCATTATTGGAAATAGATTCATTGGAACCGTCGGATTCCTTTGGTTGATCATCTGGCATACGTATTTGATTGTCTACAGTTTTTCCAGATCGAAGAGTAGTGATTGCGTGCACCTCACCCTGGTTGGGAGTACTTGTACCAAGTGCATTGGTGAGTTCAAAGGCAGTGTTTGCTGGCTTAGGGTTTGGAACTGCTTGTCCAAGAAACATGCCTTTCTGACTCTTTTCTTGCACCAATTGTTGAAGTGATTGTTGGATAAACGTTAAAATTTGAGATTGTTGGTTCATGTAAGCTAAGAAAGTCTCGCTTGTCTTATCCGTACCGAGTGGCGCAGGTTGTGCAACAGGTACTAGTTCACGATTATTGCTGAGAAGTTGTTGATTATAGTTGGGATTTGGATTGGCTGGAACAAGGCTGCGGTTGGTTTGATAGTTAGCATCAGAATTATTTTGAAATTGATTTTGACTTTGTTGGTATTGCTGATTATTTCCTTGGCGGTATGGAATAAAGTTGTTGGGTGGTCGAACAAGTGGACTTGAGAAACCTGGAGGAGCCCCCATCTGTTGGTTATTTTGGCACCAAGCGAAATTTGGATGCTGTCTCCAAGGTGCATTAGGAATGTTGAATGCACATGCCTCCTCCGATGGTTGAGTAGGGGAAGCATATAACTAGGAAAATACGTATCAGGATGGTCAGGACTAAGACAAAGAACACATGGGGAGGTGTCAACGTTCATGACTTGTTTTGGTAGTTGATCGTTTACTTGAACTGCAAGGGCATCTACTTTTTTAGTTAGGGATTCTATAAATTTTTTTAATTCGGGATCGGGTTTTACCTCAAAAATAGATGTAGCTTTTGTAACAGTATCCTTTGATGAC
Source organism: Coptis chinensis (assembly GCF_015680905.1). NCBI lineage: Eukaryota > Viridiplantae > Streptophyta > Magnoliopsida > Ranunculales > Ranunculaceae > Coptis > Coptis chinensis. The sequence goes on along the minus strand of NC_141464.1, from coordinate 27,398,024 downwards.
CTAGACAACTCAGTGTTACCCCAGTGTGTACCTTTTTTTGCTTGTTTTTCAAGAAAAGTATATGCTTCAGTAGCTCCTTTGTCCATGAAGCAACCGCCGTTCATTATATCAAGAGTTTCTTTTTGATGATCAGAAAGTTCATTAAAGAATGAACGAACAAGGACAGCTTTGTCTAGTTGGTGATGAGGACATTCTAAAAGAAGATTAGTAAAGCGACTCCATGCTACCGTAAATGATTCATGAGGATTTTGACGAAAGAATTGAATTTTCTGAAGCATTTCAGTAGTTTTCTTCTGAGTATAAAATTGAAGCATGAAAGCTTGAAGAAGTTTATTCCATGTATCTATGGATTGTGGCTGTTGTCCTGCTAGCCAAATTGACGTTTTTTCCGCTAAAGTGAATGGAAACAGCTGCAACAAAAGTTGTTCCTAAGAGACAGCTGGATGGTGAAATGTTGTGGCCACTTGTTGAAGCCTACGAAGATGATTGTACGGTTTTTCGTGATCTAAACCATGATACACAGGTAACAAACTAAAAACGTTTGGCAGAATTCAAAAATCACCGACAATGTCCTCAAGTTTGATGCAGGAAGAAGGTCCTTCCTGTAATGCAGTATAGAAGTCCGACAGGGGCTTCTCAGCTGGTGGAGGATCGTCGGCCATAACGATAGAAGTTAATGGCGACGAAGGATCTTGATGAAGGTAATTAACAAAAGAAGAACAATTTTTAGGTGAGAACTTACACAATTGCTTATCGTATTTTTTTTCGACGATAGGTATGTTCAAATTATTTAGTGGAACCAGACCTTAATCTCATGCAAGCATAAAATTAGATCTAATTGACAGAATGAACTTGTTATTACTTGAATTTTATGATTCTCTTGAAGTATTAAAGTTGAACAACGTAGGCCTAAGCTGCTGCTAATGTAGCAGTGAAGCGACGAATACGTGTGCATAAACCAACGGCCAGGTTACAAGAGAGATATGAGGGAGGCTTTCCATGCAAGCACGGTTCTAATTAAGTAACCTCAATCTTTCAAGTTTCCTAGACACCGTCGGAATATGATTAAGATTTATGGAATTAAAATTTATGCAAGGTCTTTCTTAATTTTTTTCTTTTTTTTTTTTTTTTTTATGCAAGGGTGAAAGTACAAGCATGCAAATACGACCTACTCAAACAATACTAGATGCAGTAGCATGTGAAGATACTCTACTCATACGTATATCAATACGAATAGGCAAGGATGTATCATCGATAAATACTTCGATACGTATAGGCAAATATACATCAGTAATACGTATATGTACACTAATTTGTAAATATATATTACGTAGACGGATATCTATTGTTACTGGCAAATTTGAATCACTCATACGTATCTAGATACATTAGCATGCGAAGATATTATACGTACATGGATAGATACGACAATGCAAAAATGTTTACTAAACATGCAACGTATTATACCTAAACTAAAATACGACTCTTGTATTGCATAATAATTCAATTTCGTCAATACTCATTGAGATTGCGAGTGTCATATAGAGAGCAGCTTCACCCCGTAGGGTTTAGAAACAACTTACCCAACTTAGATTTTAACCCTCGTTGGAATGTTCTCCTCTTTCTTGACAAAATCGACTTGTTAAACAAGATAGTGTACTTATACGTAGAGAAATATTAAACATGCAACAATAGACACTTATACGTATAGAGAGAGATAACCATGCAAAATAGTACCATTTGTATGTATATATACATTAATATGCAATTCATACCCACTTAATCGCATATATATATTTACTGGCGTATTAACATGATTCATGCATATTTCTAGCCTAATACGTAAATAATAATCCATAAACTAGTACATAATAACTACATACATGGTATTCATGCAAAAACAGTATAAAATTTGGAACCTGTAGCGTCCCGCAAGTCCGCCAAAGAATTGAAACAAACGTTTCAACCCGTCGACGTCGTTAATCCCAAAAGATAGTTGAAGTATCTGTTACAAGTCCAGAGAGTTAGGCCTGGAAATGGAACAAAATTTATCAGTAGATGCTGGAGATAGAACAGGAGCACCAACAGAGAATAGACACCCACGGACGCGAGTACAGTATCGCGCACGTGCAGGATTTTTCCATAGAGAGCTCAAATTTGCACAGCAACCTTATATTATGGTGTAGTTTACTTTCCCGGTCCTAACTTTTTGTTCCTGGAAGTACAACAAAAAATCCGATAGTGGTCAGGTCTTTTGCGCGGCAAATTTTTTTGAAACAAAACAAAAAAAAACGTAGAAAACAGAAAAATGAAGGAAGGATGAGAGTGGGGAGTTCCCCTTGGAGCAATTTCCACTTTGTAGCACAAGTCCTTGGTCTTTAGAATAGCAGTGGCACCATTTTGATGTTCACCTTTTGCATATCTTAGAGATTTGAATCTCTTAATGGACAAAGTGCGAATTCAAAGATAAGTTCTTACTCACGATCTTCGTGTGCGTATAGTTTTTGAGTAAGGATTCGAACCAACCTAAATTCTAGGACCACTTACAACTTGGTTTTACTCTTTTAGGAAACTAGTGAGTAACTTTAGCTATGATTGTATTAATACTATTACTTGGTTTCTTTTAATGCACAAAAAAATGAAAACCTTAAGTTACGTAAACATGCAACTAAGACAAGGTAAAAATTGACTAAGACAAAAGTGGAGAGTTAATTTTCCTCATGTGAAGATAACCTCTATTGTGTGATTTTAAGTTCTTGCATCTTAATCTTCCTAAAACTCATAGACAAGTCCTAATAAAGATTAACTTGATCCCTAACACTATGACTTATCTCTAAGATCATACATGCTAGCATGTAGAACCAAAGCAATGACTTATCTCTAAGCTCATCACTTTGATTTCTAACTAGACTCTACACCAACTACCATTTTGGGATAGGATGTAGGTCTAGTTGTTCTTGGTGTACAAACTTACTAAAATCAAATAACAAAGGTTATCCCTCACATGAGCATCATTAACCCCCCACAAAGGGAAGGTTTAGCTCATGATCCTTGGGATAAAAGAAGAAAAGTGCATAATATAAATATCAAATGAGAGAGAGAGAACAAAAAGAAGAAGAAACTATATATATATATATATATATATATATATATATATATATATATATATATATATATATATGAACTCACTTGCATTTAGATTTATTTTGCACTAGAAGAACACAAAAGTTTCTTCCATTAAAACTATTACAAGCTTTCTCTAAAAAAACTAAAAACTAAATAAAAACTAAGACTAAGGAACTAAAATAATGCATGGTAAAGGAAAGAAATCAAGGGAGTAAATGGAGTGTCACCCCTCCCCCCTTGTTTTGTTTTCTTCTCCATTTGAGAGAAATCTCCTTTCCTCCCACGTGAAACACCAAACCATATTTACTTCCTTCTTAACCACACAATCCACAACAAAGTGACACCTATCTTTTTTCACTATTAACACCTAATCTCATCTAACTTTATTAACTACATGCAAGGTGTCACTTTTGCACCAATTATTTGCAACTTTGTCTTGACTTGTATGATAACTCATCAAATCTTATGGGTCCACGTGCAGTCCAGTGGCGGTCTGGTCTTTTGACAATTTTACAACTTCCCGCCTATGCATAGAGTTCATCGCCCTGATTGTCTGAGCATCTCACTTGTCGCATTTGGAGTCCTGGTTCAAGAGGTAGGAGCTTCAGAAGTTTGATGCTTATGTGCGAATTTGTTGGGCTTCACATGGCTGATTTGGAAGAATTCATATATACATCGTTCCCTGTGCTTTAATGCAGGTTTAACCAATATTTTCATGTTTACTGCGAATACCTGCAAAAGTACGAAAATATACTCATTTCATGATTATTAAACACATAATTAACCAAATTTATATGTCTCAATGGGGTTTCATATTACAGTTTTGGGTGCTTATCAATGGGCTAAGTCTAAAAATTCTACTTCTAGTTTACTAGGAGTTTAAATCTCTCTTCTAGCAAAAATAGACAAAACTGACCAAGTACTATGGTGGTGCCTTGATAAATAATTCTATCAACAAGAACTACGTCCGAGCATAATAAATAGTCTAAGCAGTAATGAAATCAATAATATCAACTATCTATCAAACTCAACACTAAACAGTATAGAATTTATATCCCAAACTCATCATTAAAATTCATTTTTCTCATGCTACTGATATAGAAACAAAAATTGTTTTTGAAAACTAATTTTCGAAATTCATTTCTCAAGTACACCCTCACCCTACTTATGCATGCATTGACCTCAATGTATAAAGAAGCAAATAAAATGGATGAGAAAAAGGTAGGATATTACTATTGATGCCGACTATCAATATTTTGATCTTTCTCTATCATATAAAGGTTAAGCTCACAAAATAGAGAAAATCAAATACAATTAGTTCAAATCAAAATTAATCCTCATAATCAGCATTAGTCCTCATAATCATGTATCAGTATTTTTTGTTAGGTATTTTTACTAAAAATAACACACAACGGAAAAGGAAATCCTAACATTAATTTGAAAACTATCGGACCTTAAAGCATGGGTTCCTAATCAAAATTTTGGGATATTTCAAAAAAATTTGACACGAAGTGATAACAATTTTTGGAATAGATGAGATACGAAATGAAGTGATCGGAATAATTGAAACGAATTTTTTTTAAAAGAATGATCAGGAGGTAGGTCTTTTTACGTCAGATCCCCAAGACGTAATGTGAGTCTTTTAAATTAAGTCAGATTCTCAAGACTTTTGAGTCCTTTATAGTCAGATCCTCAAGACTAGTATTCCCACCCACTAGGTTTCACTTTGTAAGGATTCTTCCAATCTCTCTCAGTAGGTGATTGACAAAAGTATATCTTATACCAACAATTTTATCTTCATGGTTGTAACCCAGGACAAGTTTCAGAATGGCAATTCTTACACCAACCTAGCTTATGCACTCTCCTCTTACATGCAAATGAACTTTTACCAAACCCTACACGAGCGATAGAAATAATCTTCCTTTGAAGGTCAATGGGGAGTAAATCCTACAAACTAACAGGTGGTGAACACTTGATTTCCATTTCAAAACTAATCTCTCGACAACATGCTTACTTCCTGTAGACATTTTATACTCAGTCTACTAGAGTTATGAGACTTTGACTCCGGCTCTTGCAACTCCTCTCAGTAAAGGATAAAGTTATGAAAATCTAAGGGCCCGGCTATCGGTGGCACTTATACGAATGAGATCCTAAGGAGTCAAGCTTACGACGCTTGGCTTCCTCATGCAAAAAACTTAAACTAGATAGAGTAACAGGTTCAGCAAGACATATAATGTAATATTTAAGGTGTGTAGGTGACTTACCCCAATTTTCCACTTCAACAGTGGTCTGATAAACCGAATCCTTGAGAAAAATGGCCTCCACATCTCCAATAGGTAACTCTAGAAAAGGCTTCAGTCGATGAGCGTTGACTTTGAAACGAGTCCTTCTCTTTATGTCTTCTACTTCAATAGCTCCAAAAGGTGTGACATGTCTTACTACAAACGGTCATGTCCATCTAGATCTCAACTTTTCATAAAAATTTCTAGACAAAAGTTGTAGACCAGAACCTTCTATCCATGTTCAAATTCTCTCTTCAGAATTCTTTTGTCATGTAATGCTTTAGTCTTATCCTTGTAAATCCTTGACTTATCATAAGCATCACTTCTCAATTCCTCTAATTCACTGATATGAAGCTTCCTCCTTTCTCCTGCTTGATCTAGGCTGAAATTCATCTCTTTCACTGCCCAATAGGCTTTATGTTCTAACTCAACAGGTAGATGACACGCCTTTCCATATACCAAACGATAGGGTGACATCCCTATGGGTGTTTTGAATGCTGTTCTGTATGCCCATAGTGCATCTTAGAGTCTAAGAGACCAAAGGATTAACTACCTTTTCCAAAATACTCTTGATTTCCCTATTCGAGACTTCTGCTTGACCATTAGTCTGAGGATGATATGTTAAAGCTAGCTTGTGAATTACTCCATACTTTGCCATAAGATTTCTAAATATATGGTTATAGAAGTGAGAACCGTTATCACTGATGATGGCTCTCAGTGCTCCAAATCTTGGTAGAATGTTCTTCTTCAAAAAGTCCACGACGACTTTATGATAGGCGGTCTTTGTAGGAGCTGCTTCAGTCCACTTTGAAACATAGTCCATAGCCAGTAGAATGTAGGTCTCACCAAAAGAAGGCGGAAATGGTCCTATGAAATCTATACCCCATACATCAAACATTTATGAGATAAGGATCGGTTGTTAAGGCCACTCGAACCTTTTCGAGGTCTTACCCAAAAATTGGCATCTCGGACATTCTTTGCAATAAACATTTGCATCTTTAAAAAGAGTAGGCCAATATAATCCAGCTTGTAATACCTTGTCTGCAGTACGTTGCAGGCCAAAATGTCCTCCGCAAGGCTGATCGTGACAGAATGATAGAATGGATTCCTGTTCCGATTCTGGGATGCATCTTTGAATAATCTTATATGAACACTTCTTGAATAAGTATGGATCATCCCAAAAATAATATTTGGCCTTTTAGTATAATAAATCTTTTTCTTGCTTGCTCCAATGTGATGGTACCTTGTGATAGGGTTATATACTAAAAGCATTACTTTTGTATTAACTCTAATTCTTTATATTTGGAATGAGAATCATATGGGTAAATGTTATGCATATTATATATTTTATTAGTTATATGCATGTGTCTAATACTTTATATTGTAGATGATATGGTGTGGACACACAGAAGATCATATCATCAGTACCTTATAAAGTATAAGTAATCGTTCACAACCTAGATGGATTTGGACAAACCATTGGTACAGTTGTAGTATAATATGGTATTAGTCTATCTTGACTATAGAATTACACTAGTACACTTTGTCTGTATTAAACAGGACCAAGTGAGGTTGTTTCTCCTTATATTGACTATATAAGAGAACAAATGCCTCTGTTAATATGGATGCTTGTCCACCTAATCTGGATATAATAATGGGCACTTACATGTATTGTACATTGCTTTAAATCATCAATGAGTGAGATTCATATGTGAATCAACAAACTTGATGGATTGGGTAATGACATTGTATGTAAGGTATGCTATTGATTATAGAAGGAATCCGTGTCCTGCAAGAAGTCGGGTTGATGATGTCCCCTTGAGGAGCTCAAAAAGATTGTCATGTAAACCCTACAGGTGGATTTATTCCGATATGACAATGAGGTTAAGTGGTACTACTCAAGGACATAAGAAGTTGATTAATGTAGTTGTCAGTAACTTGACTTAATCAACGGACATTCGATATCTTAAACACGGGGAGATCAACGAGCATATAATATGGAGCCCATAAACGCTGACACATAATTTGGGATTAGGGCGGTAGTGCAACAATGTCCTTTAGTGGAATAAGCCATTTGTTGACAGACTTGGGCCGTGTGTTCTGGGCGAACATGGGAAGCCCAAGCCCGTCAGGAGGCCCAACCCTAATTTCTCCTCATGGTCCCTGTTGTAGCCTATAAATAGAATAATCTCTCTCTGGCCGAAATTGGATCTATCTTTGTGAGAAAGAAAGGGATTGGTAGATCGTTATCCAGACAACGTCCAATCTGTTCTAAAGGAATACAACAGAAGATGAAGGGGTTGATTTTGGATTTGATAAAGCTTGGATTCTCAAAGTTATCTAAATCGGATTCAAAGGTATGCTTTCTATTCAAAATTGTGAGAATCCCATTGATTCCGCTGCGCGTGGGTTCTCGCAGTTTGTAGAAATATTCATTCTGAAATAACGGTTCCTACAATTGGTATCGGAGCATGTAGATTTGTTGGTAGATGTAGAACTATTCTAACATGGTTTTGCAGGCATTTATACCAACTGTTATGGTCAGAATGATTTCTAGAAAGAAATGGATCGTTTTTTATTTTATGAAAAATTGATCGTTTTTACAAGTTTTGATTATCAATGGATGTAATTTAAATCACGGTATGTATCGTGCTATTGTTTTTATCATTGATGTAATCTATTGTAAAGATCAAAAGATCAAGATTTGGATTGATATAAATCTGGATCTGAATTTTTTTCATTGGAATGCTGGTCGCGCTGAAGTGATTGGAAGTGAGCGCGGGTCACGCTGATGTGCCTGGAAGTCGCTGAAGGTGTGACCGAAGGTCGCACCCTTCATGGCAGAAAGATAAATTTTTTTTTCTTCTCAGATGAGATGATATTTGTTTGCTATTCGGGGGTCTATGAAGTAATTTCTTGAGGTTTCCAGTGAAGGAAACAGGTCACGATTTCTAAAAAAAAAGTTAAGGAAACAGTCGGACTTTGCAAAGGCAATAAAAAGAGTTCGGCGAACAGGATGGAGCAATGAATATGGGCCATAATAGTTGGGAATTTGTTTTCCATTTTATTGTTCATATTTGATTATTCTATATGCATGTTTTTATTTGTGGATGTTTGTTAAAAACTAAGCCCACATGAATAATAGATAACATGGACATAGGCCTGACCAGTAAATAGAAAGATCCTCAGTTCTAAATAACTAAGTGGGAGCGGGAATTTAGTTTCGTATAAATCCCAAGGTCTCCATTACTGGTTTGTTGGTAATGTAATTATACTTGCGCGTCGGTTTTAGTGCCTTCCTCCATATCGGATGAGTCTAATTACGGATTACCATAACAAACTTCTAAAGGACAACTATATGAAGTTATTAATGTATGAATTCACTTCTCTATCTGAAGGGATTCATTACAAATAATGGACTAAGAAGTTGAGTAATGGTATACACTTAGATGCAAGTAATGGTATCCTCCCCATAGGAGTCACTGCTATTATTTGTAGGACCAAAGAAGGTCAGCATTTTAGTTTTACTTGTCTAGATGGAATGTGTCCACTTTAGTGAGTGGTGTGCTGTTAAATTGACGAGAAGTAGAACTAATAGGAAAAACATCTCTACACGAATGTAGATAGGGTACACGTCCACACTATCGTGGCTTACTACATCTCGGTGTGTAGGGTGCTGACTGGTTAATTAATTGATTTTTAAGTTAACTCCATAAGTATTTCCACGAATGTAGAATGGTAAACGTCCACACTATCGTGGCTTACTACTTCTCGGTGTGGAAGGTGCAAGTGATAGGTTGATTACTTAATTAATTTTTGTTATTAACTCAAGAAGTTTTTGCCCTACATAATAGTTATTTTATGTGATTCTCAGGTTTTCGAAATGGTTACTTTCAACCCACTAGCAACTATTCTTAAGGAAAACAAACTTCTTGGCCCTAATTACATAGACTGGAAACGCAACTTGGATATCGTGTTGACTGCTGAAGAGTACAAATATGTACTCAATGAGGAATGCCTACCTAAGCCTGAAGATATTGCTGGAGAAGAGGAGAAAGAAGCATTTAAGAAGTGGAACAAGGCAGATGAGATGTTACGGTGTTACATTCTGGCATCTATGTCAGGTGTGCTGCAACATCAGCATCAGGCCATGACCACGACTTATGATATGATGCTCAATCTCAAGGAACTCTTCGGACACCAGAATAGGGCTGCTAGGCAAACTGCCATGAAAAACTTGATGAGCACAACTATGATTGAAGGGACTCTTGTAAGGGATCATATACTCAGGATGATGGCTTCTCTAAATGAGTTGGAGATCCTTGGAGCTGATATCGATGCGGAAATGCAGGTCGATATCATTCTCATGACGCTGCTTGAGAGGTTTGAACCATTCCGCCTTAACTACAACATGAACAAAAGGTTGTATTCTTTGGCGAACCCGATGACGAAACTTCGACCGGTGAGAGTCTCTTTAAGCGAGTTATGTTCAGTTTATGCTACCGAAAGGTTTCTACTTCTACGCCTAATAGCGGAAAGAAGAAGAATAATGTTCAGAAGCATAAGAATATGGCAAAGAAGGGCATGGGACCTCAAGGAGCTGTGAAAAAGCCTAAGGGCAAATGCTACAAGTGCAAGTAGTCAGGACACTGGAAGCCAGATTGTCCTCTTCTCAACAAAGAGAATAATGGAGGTATGTCTCATGCACTAGTAGTTTAGCGGTGTTATCTACCAGAACTTGGTGTGTAGATACGGGAACCACTAACCATGTTTGCATTTCGTTGCAGAGGTTCCAAAAAACCAGAAAACTTAGTGCTGGAGAGATTGCCTTATCTTTGGGGATGCTACCAGAGTAGTAGCTGTTGCAGTGGGAGATGTTTGTTTATCTTTTGGTAGAAATAAGACTAAGGTGTTAAAGAATTGTTTTTTTGTGCTTAATTTTAGAAAGAACTTGATTTCAGTTTCTATATTAATTAAGGATGGATATTCAGTTTCTTTTAAATGACAAGATTGTCATTAAGAAAAATAAACTTTTTATCTGTTTTGGTACATTAGAAGGCAATTTATACATCATTAATCTTATTCCACCCACAATGCATTAAATTTTACCCCAAGTAGTATTATTCTAGAAGTATTGAGAGGAGAGACATTAAACCTACTTCAGTACCAATTGTACAAGAATAGGAACCATAATATGTCACAAATGACGTACAAAAACAAGAGGTGCTTCGTCATAGTGGGAGGGTTGTTAGACAACCAGATAGGTGATTGGTTTGGGAATATTTAGACATAACCACTGATAACCAAGATCCTGATCCTTGGACCTACAATGAAGCACTCCAAAATAGAGATGTAATATCTTGGCAAAAGGCAATGAATTCTGAGATGGAATCTATGGATTCTAATCAAATCTGGGAGCTTGTAGAGCCACCCAATGGTATAAAACCCATTGGATGCAAGTGGGTCTATAAAATGGATGTCAAGATAGCTTTCCTTAATGGAAGTCTTGAGGAAACCATCAATATGGAGCAACCATAAGGATTCATTGAAAAAGGTCAAGAGCATCTTGTTTTGTACAAGAAATTTGATGGAAACATAGTGGTAATTCTTGTGCTTTATGTAGATGACATCTTACTTATTGGAAACAATGTGAAAGTGTTGTCAGACATAAGGGTATGGTTATCAAAGCAATTTGATAAGAAGGACATGGGAGAAGCGGGTCACATCCTTGGGATCAAAATTATAAGAGATCGCAAGAAAAGGATGTTGTGCTTATCTCAGGCTACCTATTTTGATACTATGTTGACTCGTTCTAACATGCAAAACTCCAAGAAAGGTTTCTTGCCTTTCAGGCATGGGTTTCCTCTATCAAAGGATATGTGTCCCAAGACACCGAAAGAGATAGAGGACATGAAAGCGGTTTTTTTTGCTTCGGCTGTAGGAAGCTTAATGTACGTCATGTTATGCACGAGGCTAGACATCTACTTTGCCGTTGGCATGGTTAGCAGATATCAGAAAAACCCTGGACAAGGGCACTGGACTGTGGTAAAACATATACTAAAATACCTGAAAAAGGAGTAAGGATTATATGTTAGAATACCATGCAGATAGTTTGGTTCCCTTAGGGTATACAGTCTACACTATCGTGAACTCCAAAAGTATTTCCATGAATGTAGAATGGTAAACGTCCACACTATCGTGGCTTACTACTTCTCGGTGTGGAGGGTGCTGAAGGGTCAGATAGGGACAAGAGTAAGTCTACCTCAGGTTGTGTGTTTACCTTGTGAGGTGGAGCCATAGTATGGAGGAGTGTCAAGCAGAAATGCTTGTCTGACTCCACCATGGAAGCTGAATATGTGGCAGCCATTGAGGCAGCCAAAGAAACAGTTTTAGGTCTGGAACTTCTTGTAAGCAAGTAAACACATTGAGCGCAAGTACCACCTAGAAAAGAGGAGATGTTTATGTTACCAAGATAGCATCAGAAGATAACCTAGCTGACCCCTTGACAGGCATGTTGAGGTGATGGGAATCAGATGCTTGGCAGCATAGCTTTAAGTATAAGTGGGAGATTTGTTAGTAGTATACTAAAAAGCAATGCTTTGAGTATAAATGGGAGATTGATAGGGTTATATACTAAAAGCATTACTTTTGTATTAACTCTAATTCTTTATATTTTGAATGAGAATCATATGGGCAAATGTTATGCATATTATATATTTTAATAGTTATATGCATGTGTCTAATACTTTATATTGTAGATGATATGGTGTGGACACACAAAAGATCATATCATCAGTACCTTATAAAGTATAAGTAATCGTTCACAACCTAGATGGATTTGGACAAACCATTGGTAAGGTTGTAGTATAATCTGGTATTAGTCTATCTTAGCTATAGAATTACACTAGTACACTTTGTGTGTATTGAACAGGACCAAGTGAGGTTGTTTCTCCTTATACTGACTATATAAGAGAACAAACGCCTCTGTTATTATGGATGTTTGTCCTCCTAATCCGGATATACTAATGGGCACTTACATGCATTGTACATTGCTTTAAATCATCAATGAGTGAGAGTCATTTGTGACGTTCACAAGAGATGGTGCAGGCAATTTTCAAAAGATGATCCAAAAACGGAAAAATCGTCCATAAAAACTTCCATATATTTCTCCACCATGTTGTCAAAAATACTCATCATGCATCGCTGAAAAGTCTGGTGCATTGCATAGACCAAAAGGCATACGATAGTAGGCGAATATTCCGAACGGACATGTGAATGTGGTCTTTTCTTGGTCCTCAGGGTGAATATGGGTTTGAAAATATCCTGAGTAACCATCAAGGCTTGTCCAACTAATCTTTCTAACATCTGATCGATGAAAGGCAATAGAAAATGATCTTTCCTCGATGCGTTATTCAGCTTCTTGTAATCGATGCAAACTCTCCATCCAGTTTGAATCTTGGTTAGAATTAACTCATTGTTCTCGTTCTCGATCATTTTGGTTCCAGACTTCTTCGGCACAACTTGAACTGGACTAACCCATTGACTATCAGAAATAGGGTAAACAATGCCGGCATCAAGGAGTTTGACGACTTCTTCTCAAACTACTTCCTTCATCTTCGGATTAAGCCTCCTCTGTGGTTGCTTGGAAGTCTTGGAATCCACTTCCAAATAAGTTCTATGTTGAACTATCATAGGGCTGATCCCCTTGATATCATCAATTGTCCAACCAATAGCTGTCTTATATTCCTTTAAAAGTGCTACTAACCTAGATTCCTGCTCCTCAATCAAATCTGATGCAATGACTACTGGGTAGGTTCCCAAATCTCCCAAGAAAACATACTTGAGTGTAGACAACAAAGGCTTCAATTCTAGCTTAGGCGGCTCCTTAAGCTCTTTAGATGGTCCATCAGGTGTAGGCGATTCAAACTTTGCTTTGAACTTGCTGTCATCCATGACAGGTGATGAATCCAAAATCACATTGATTGCCTGGACACTAAGTTCCTCATAGTCTGAGTCTGTCAGAGGTTTCAATAACACATCACCAGGATATGAATTAGTCAAATAATCCTATGATAATGCATGCCTCCTTCACAACACACACCTCCTGCGGTTGCTGTAACATGTGGAAAACATTGGTCTTGACTCTCATATTACCAAAGGATAACATCATATTATCGTTTCGACATTTGATGAGTGCATTTGCAGTGGCCAAGAATGGTATGCCTAGAATGATTGGTATCTGCCTACTAGATGTAGGTTCTGTGTCGAGTACTATGAAATGAACCAGATAATAGGTTCTGTGTGATTGATCCGTGAACTTGTCGATATCCTGTAAGTGCGTACCTCTGGGGATTGGTCTGAATTCTCATGTTTTTTCTCATGGGGACCTCAAGTGAGAGAAAAGGAGTAACTTAAGTTATTCTAACCCAACGATCTGGTGTGCCTGTTTTCCTAAAATAGAACTTTTAGTTTAGGTTTCGAGATCCTATCTTCTCCTCATTCCGCTTCTTTCCTTTTTGGGGTAGCTTCAGACCAACTGTGAAGGAGAGTCTGATCTTTTTCTATCAACCATTTCGTTATGGCATCAACTTCCTCATCCCACCCCTTTCATTCCCCATCTCCTCCTTTTCTTTGGAGCTCTCTGTTCCATAACTGTAGCTCAGGTTCGACAGCAACTACTGCTTTAAATAGTTGCGCTCCCATCTTTGAAGATGGCGCTACTGTAGTTCCGCAAGATCTCATAGATGAAAGTATAAGTGAATGGAAAGACACGGTGGCAGGGTATTTCTTGGATAAGAGGTTGGGTTTTCCTTTTGTTAAGAGTACTTTGGAAAGAACTTGGAAGCTCAAAGGTACAATAGAGATAACTATGGACATGGATTTTCTTTTCATCAAGTTTTCTATGATTGAGGACAAACAAATGGTGCTGGAAGGTGGTCCACTCTTCATTGCAGGGAAGATATTTGTAATTCGGCCTTGGTCACCTGAGATTGAAGGGCAAAGGTCCAATATCAACACTGTTCCTACTTGGGCAAAAATCGTCAAAGTCCCAAAAGAACTCTGGACAAAGAATGGCCTCTCATACTTGGCCAGCTTGATTGGTGAGACACTCTGTATGGATGGAGCTACATCGGAGAAAAAAAGGCTTGACTTTGCAAAGGTATGCGTAACTATCCCCCTGGACTTTGACTTCCCTGCATCAGTAAAGCTCAAGCTTGGAGGTCAACATGTTTTTCTGGATGTGGAGTATCCTTGGAAGCCTCCATCTTGTACCATCTGCTGTCGGTTTGGGCATGCTACAAACAAATGTCCATCCTTGATACCTCAAGTCTGGGTTCCTAGGGGAAGAATTGCAAGAGTCCAAGAAAGGACAGTATCAGCTACAGCTACGAATTTGGTAATTTCTCCTGATGTTGTTGTTGCTGCCTCTGCTTCAAATTCTGAAGTTTCTCCAGCTGCTGCTACAGTTTCAACCTCTGACAATTGTCCTGACGCTGTACCCAGCACATCTAATGTCAATATTTCTACTGCAAGTCTTAGCCCCGTTTCACAGTTGGTATCCTCTAAGTTCGCTGAGGCTGGACATGGTGACACAAATGGTCAAACAGAAGTAGCCCCCAGTAGCAGAGGGCTGCTATTAGCTACTCCGCCACTCCTTGTTAGGAACTTTTCTCCTTCTGGAGGCTCGCTGTTCAGGTCTTTTCATGGTAATGCTCCTTTTGCTCTACGAACATCTTCAAACTCTGCAGTATCTAGAGACAGACATAGAGAATCTGGTCCTCGACGAAAAGAGGTAGTAATCTATACTTCAGCTTAAGAGTAAAATGAGACAGCAAGGATTGATGACAACATCCTAACTAAGGAAGAGCTGTTTCACTTTAATGTTGAGAATAACACTTATGCAGCCCTTGTCCTTGAGGAAGAAGGAATAGCTGATGATGATATCTCAAAGTAGCATGATGAACCATTTGATAACCATAATGTGATATTAAATCCATCTCCACCTCTAAGAATGCCATCACAGGTTACCACTAGAGCTCAACTATAACAGCAGCAACTTACGAGCAAAAGAGGTAAAGGAAGGGTCAAAGACTCCGGCAACAAAAACAAACAAAAAAGATAGTTTTTATTTTTATGAAGATATGTATATATAATATTAGAGGAATAAATGAACTGAAAAAAGCAAGAGATCTCAATATTTTTAGAGTTCGGAATAAACTATCATGTTTTTGCTTCCTTGAAACGAAAGTCAAAAGAGAACAATTTCAAGGTATTAGTAATGTTTGCTGTCCTTCCTGGACTTTTGAGAACAATTACTCTAGTGATATCTCTGGTCGTATATGGCTCACTTGGGACCTTTCTAAGCTATATGTCACCAAAATCCTGGAAAATGCTCAATTCATTCATGCTCAGGTCACTATTCTAGCTACTTCACAAGTTTTTCACCTGACGAGTATCTATGCAAGCAATAAAAGATCTGAAAGACAGCTACTCTGGCAAGATATCATCAACCTACATGGCACAGTTACTGGGCCTTGGTGTGTGATGGGTGACTTTAATAATGTCCTTTACTCTCAGGAAAGGATCAGCTCAGAATTGGTTCACTCGAGGGAAACTACTCCTTTTGCTCATTGTCTTAACACTGTAAGTCTTTATGATAATCACAACTCTAGTGGATGTTTTTTTACCTAGACTAACAATGGTGGTGGCTTTTTTTGAAAGTTGTCCAAGATAGACAGGTGCCTGATCAACCCTATGTGGGTAAACATGTTTCCCTCTTCTGGAGTTGAAATCTTACCGCAAGGTCTCTCTGATCATACTCCGATAGTGTTAACCCTTTCTAATAAGGTTACTTGTAGACCTCCTTTTAGATTTTGTAACTACTGGTTGGTCAATCCTTTATTCAAGGATACTCTTTGCAAATGTTGGTCTATACCAAATCAAGGAAACCCTTCTTATATGCTCTCCAAGCAGCTTAAACTTCTAAAGGATAATCTCAAAGGATGGCCTAGGCTCAGCTCCACAGATCTTCAAAATTTGGTGAACATTGCAAAAACAAATCTAGAAGAGATACAAAAGCAGCTGCATGCAAAGCCTCTAGACATTCATCTATTCAATCTTGAAAGAGTAAAGAGGTTGGAGCTATGTTCTCTCATGCTCATGGAGGAATATGACCTTTTAAAAAGAACTCACACTGATTGGCCATCCTTTGGGGACAAATGCAATTCTTTCTTTCACAACTCTGTAAAAGAAAAAAAGACTAGGAATGGTCTATTATTGATTCACTATGTAGGAGGGACAGGACAATGTGGCCGAAGCATTCATCTCTTATTACACAAAGCTCTTGGGTGAAGCCTCACTATCTACATGCTCTCTCCAGTTCCTCGAGTAGCTAGATCTCAAAGTGTTAACAACAGATATGGCCAATAACCTGGTGAAGGAGATTTTAGACTTGGAAATTAAAGAAGCCATTTTATCTATGGATGATAATAAAACCCCAGGACCAGATGGATTTAACTCTTTCTTCTTCAAGAAGTCTTGGGATATTGTGGGTAAGGATTTCATTCTTGCTATTAAGTATATGTTTTCACATAAATCTATCCAGAGAGGTACAAACTCTACTCTTTTATGCTTAGTACCAAAAACTCTTGCACTTTCAAGGGTTGATGAATTCTGACCCATTGCTTGTTGTAATACTATATATAAATGTGTTACTAAGATTCTTACAAGCAGGATGAAGGAGTGTATCGCTTTCTTAATATCTGGAGCTCAGCCTGCTTTTGTCCTAGGCAGAAACATCCAAGATAATCTCATTCTGGCCCATGAACTTATTCGAGGCTACTCAAAGAAACATGGAACAAGAAATTGTGCTATCAAGATTGATATTAGGAAAGCATTTGATTCAGTCAACTAGAATGCTATGGAAATGATTCTACACAGTTATGGATTTCCCCTTCTCTTCATTGACTGGCTTTTTATGTGTTATGGCTCTCCAACATACTCTATTATTATAAATGGCACTTCAAAAGGCTTCTTTGAAGATGAAAAAGGTTTGCGACAAGGTGACCCTATCTCGCCATATCTGTTTGTCCTTGTTATAGAGATACTATCTGGTTTTCTAAGGCAAGAACTCTTCTCTAGGCAGATTCATCCTCACTCTAAGTGCAAAAAATTAAGTATCTCTCATCTGTTTTTTGCAGATGATGCCTTCCTATTCTGCAAAGCTAGCTATGAAAGAGATACTCCTAAAATTTTCACAAGTTACAGGACTGAATATAAACTCGGCCAAATCCACTCTTCTTGTTGGGTGTATGTCTCAGGCTGCTAGTGAGGATTTAGCTAATGCAATGGGCATCTCTCTCATATCACCTCCAATCTCTTATCTTGGTCTTCCCTTGACTTTAACAAGACTTGGCATCAGAGATTGTCTCCCATTGGTGGAAAGATTAACTTCTAGAATCTCTAACTGGAAGAATAAATCTTTGTCCAGAGCAGGTAGACTAGAACTCATTCAATCAATGCTGTCGTCCTTTCAAGTTTATTGGTCCAAAACTTTTGTGCTTCCTAAGAAAGTTCTTGACAAGGTCTCCAAGATTTGCAATAGATTTCTTTGGTCTGGTCCTAACATGACAAACAAGATGCACCATGCAAGTCATGAGGTTCTCAGATACTCAAAGGAGCAGGGTGGTTTGGGCATGACTGATGCATGAACATGGAATAAGGCTGCATATTGTGGGTTAATATATAGAATTGCAGTGAAAGAGGACTCTTTGTGGCTAACTGGACCTTGAGCCAGCAGATCAAAAAGCAGTTTCTCTGGACTATGAAAATTCCTTCAAGCTATTCCTGGGTATGGAGAAGAATTTTACAGCACAGAGATATAGCTCGGAATCATATTAAGTATATCATTGCTGATGGCAAGAATACTTGGTTCTAGCATGACCTATGGTGCACAAGCAAACCTCTGTGGGAGATACCTGAAGAAAGGAATCTTATCAATCTCAATGAGGCTGCTAAAGTTAGTGATGTATTGGAACAAGGTGAATGGTCTTCAGCTATCTCTTCTCTCCCAAATGGACATATCAAGAATTCCATTCTGGGGACTGAAGTAAATAGATACCTTGAGAAAGATGAGGTGGTATGGGCTCCTAGTACCACAGGTGAATTTATAGTGAAATCTGCGTATGCAGTACTAAGGAAAGTGCACTCTAAGGTGAAATGGTATAGAGTGGTATGGGGGAAGCTCTCTGTACCTATGCATTCTTTCACTTTATGGCAGTTACTCTCAAATTTCCTTCCTACTCAAGACAGATTGATTCAAAAGAATGTTTTGGAGCACTCTGTATGCAGTCTCTGTAATGTCTCGACAGAATACTCTAAACACTTATTTTTTTATTGTCAATATTCAAAGAAAGTGTGGGAACAAGTTAAGAGAAGACTTGGGATAGGTGGGATTGTACAAGGCACTACTGAAGAATGGTATAAGATTTTCAGACTTTGTAGAATCAACTCCTCCAGTGTTGATATCTATAAGGCATGCATTGGTGCTACTATTCATGAAATCTGGTGTGAAAGAAACTAAAGGAAGAAGGAGAATCAAAAGGTCTCAATGCAGCAGTTAAGCAACAAGATTATGTCCGACATGTAGCTATACCTCCAAAGGAATCTATCAGATGTAAAAGAATCGGCATCCCTGAGAATTTTGGCAGTGAGATTGGGGCTTAAGCTAAGCTTCAAAGGCTCAACTCCCAACTGGATCAAAAGGGCATCGGCAGCTGAGGGATCATTCATGTTAAATATAGATGGTTCTGTCCAAGAAAATGGAAATGGTTTTGGAAGGATCATTAGAGATGCTCTGGGGAATGTTACTTTCGTATATGCAGGAAGTTCGCACAAGCCTTCGGTCCTCTATCAGGAGCTCCTTGCTATTGCGAAGGGTATTCAGTATGCGAAGGAGATAGGAATCACCGAGCTTGAGGTCAACTCAGACTCCTCAGTGGCCATAAACATCATTCGGGGCCTAAGTAAAAGCCCATGGTACTGTTTAAATTTAGTGGCCCATATTGAAGCTCTTAGAAACCAATTTGTCAAATGTAGTTTTAATCATGTATATAGGGAGGGAAATCAGGCAGCTTATTACCTCTCCAAGTTGTACAGATCACAAGTTGATCTTGACATTTCCTTTTATCCTCTGCTTCATTTTACGTTGCATAATATTGTGGAAGAGGATAGAAAAGGAACTATGTACTTGAGATTTTCTTCTTATACAAGTTGAGGTCTTCCATAACCTCTAAACTTTTGAAAAAAAAAAAGAACCGAATAATAGAAATCTTCGATCTTGACTATGACGTGTTCAATGATTCCTCTAGGTATCTTCACTGATCTATCTGCCAACTGTAAAGTAACATCAGTTTGTTTTAGATCCTTCAACCCCAACTTCTCGTAGACGAAATAAGGTAGAAGATCCACACTTGCACCTAAATCTAATAAAGCTTGCTCCTCTAAAAAATCTCCAATTCTACATATAATAGTTGGACTTCCAGGATCCTTCAGTTTCACAACTGTTAGATTCTGTAGGTATGATGAACATCTTTGAGTGATAAAAGCTTCTTTCAGAATGTTGGTCTTCTTTTTCACTAGATCTTTCACAAACTTGGCATATGAGGGAACTTGCTTGATGGCTGTTAGAAATAGGATATTAATCTGCAAATTTTGAAATACATCGTAAATTTCCTTGTACTGGTCATCCTTTCTGGTATTCACTAGTTTCAAAAGAAACGGCGCTAGCAGCTTCTTCAATATATGTTCTCTTCTTTCGACTTCGGTTGGTTTGGTAACAAATAGTGCAGTGATAGGTGGAGTCACTCTTTATGGCTTCTTCTTACTTTCTTCCACATTAGTTCCTTCAGCTTATCTTTCAACAGTTACTTCAGTGGGTGGCACAACATTAGATATATCTAGAATGTTAGAACTGGGTGGGATGGTGGGAACATAAGTTACCTTAGGCTACGCATAATCTTTTCCTGGTTCATAGACAATCTTGTTATTAACCTTCTTGCCTGACCTCAGAGTGGTGACAACATTAACTTGATCATTCGACTGAGTAGTAATCTCCAGGTTATCCACTTGCAAGACACCTCTTCCTTTCGGATTTGGCTCCAGCTGGCTTGGTAATTCTCCTTTCAATCTCTTTATCAAGGCAGCAGCGATTTGCCCTATTTGGACTTGAATGACACTAAAGTTATTCTCCAGCTTCTGGATTTTTTGATTTGTCTATTTCAGCTCTTTGACAATGGTGGTGATGGCTTCTTCCAGATGTAGGATAACTACTTTACTTGACTAAGGCGTAGGGGCATTGTATCTGCTCATTAGATCTGGTACTAACTCTCTATTTGTGTTGGCTTGATATTGGTGGTTTTGGTATGACTGTTGATTTCTGTATGGTTGCTGGTGGTCTTAGAAGTGATACTAGTTATTCTGGAACTGATTAGACTGATTCTGGAATCCTGGAGGAAAATTCCTCTAATTTGTATTTTGTGGCTTCCAATAATTTTGTGTCTGATTGAACTGGTTATTTCTTCCTAAAGAGTTGATACTACATGCCTCTGCATTAGTATCTAGATAGTACGAACACTCTTCAGTGGTGTGGCTTTCATCAGAGCATAGCTCACAAATGACATAACAAGGTTTGGATGGCTGAGGTTTAGCTTGGAAATTGTTTGCTTTTGGAGGATTCATAGAGAACTGATCAAACTTCTTGTTCAACTTTTCAAGTCATGTTAACAGGCTTGCCATAATTGATAGCATCGCTTGATTTAGGTCTTCACGAATTTGGCTACCAAATTGCTTCGGCACCCCCTCCACTCTAGCTACGTCCTCGTTGCAAGCACTCCATTGTAGAGTGTCTTCAACTAAATTCTCAAGAAAGTTGTAGGCTTCCTCTCCATCCAATGATATAAACTTGCCTTGATGCATTGATTATATCATCTGCTTGTTCATAGTAGAAAGTCCTCGAAAGAAAAAATGAGCCAGTGTGCTCTTATCATAACCATGATGTGGACATGAGACTAGCAGATTATTTAATTTCTCCCAGCTTTGATGATATTCTTCAGTCACCTTCCCTTTGAAATTGATGATGGCTTGTTGCATAGCATCTGTCTTCTGGGGTGGGTAGAACTTGTTCATAAACTTTGTTCTTAACTTCTCTCAGTTGTTGATTGAATTTATTGGCTGTGCAGTTAACCATTCAGATGCTTTACCTTCGAGTGAGAGTAGAAAAAGAATTGACTTGATACTCTCATCCCTAATATTCTGGTTCTTGAAAGTTCTGAGGACTGATATAAATTTGTTCATGTAAACATAAGGCTGAACATTGTCTGAACCGTTGAACTTTGGAAGCATAGAAATGATTGATGCTCTAAGCTCAAACTGGTTAGCTTCTGTCTCTAGAAAAACAATACTGCTGGGTTGGTCTCTAATGATTGGAGAATAGAAATCACTCAGCTTCTTCTTATGTTGCACTTGCATGGGTGGGATAGCTTCAGGATTATTTGGGTCCACAACACCTCCATCATTATGTGCGGCCATTGTATCAATTTCGTCTAGTATTCTTGTGAGTCAGTTGTTAAACCTTGTCCACTGTTGTGATCTTACCAGACGATGATATGGACGACGGGGCATACACTAGAAAATGTTATGCGAAAATGACGAAAAACTATCCTACTATGCTTGAATGCAATTAAACTTATATGCAACTATTCTAAATTATACTAAAATGCAATTATACTATTTTTTTTGGATTTAAAAAAAAAAAAAAAAAAAAAAAAAAAACTACTTTCCTTCAACAGAGTTGGGCTTTGTAGCTAGTATCTCCCCCGTTGTCTAAAGCTATCTCTTCTAGGGATATGGTGAATTACTTGGATTGCTTAAATACCACGGCCCATAGACGATAGTCCGTTTGTCAAGATTCAGACAAGAAACACTAGAGTTTGATGTTTCACTGTGTTGGCTTGCAACTTCAATTGTTAAAAAGGTCCTAAATGCAATTATACCAGAAAGCAATAAAACTAAACTACGATGCAACTAAACTAAGAATGAAATAAAAAGAATGAAGATTCGACTAACCTAGATGGTAGATTCTTCAAGATGTCCTTCAATCTTCTCTCTTTCTCAAAAGGATGGATGATGCGGCTAAAATTACCTCAAAATCCAAAGTTCTAATCTTGAAAGAAAACGTTAAACATAAACAACTTAAAATGGCAGTGGCGCCTGAGACGCTTTCCTTTTGTGCGTATGAGATGGCATATGGAATGTATAGATGAATGATGGATGATGGTCATTGAACAAAATAGAA
Organism: Coptis chinensis; assembly: GCF_015680905.1. Lineage (NCBI taxonomy): Eukaryota > Viridiplantae > Streptophyta > Magnoliopsida > Ranunculales > Ranunculaceae > Coptis > Coptis chinensis. The sequence goes on along the minus strand of NC_141464.1, from coordinate 27,375,263 downwards.
GCGTATCAAAATCTAATTATCCCTCAATGAGTAAAGAATGAGTAGGTATCGTTCCACTTTTAAGTGTATGTTATATGAAGGACAAGATTGGAAAGGGGGTTTGAGGGATTAAAAACTATGATTATAGATATTGTAGATTCTAATGTTAAACTAAACTAAACTAACTAAACTATTGAAAATTTATAGGAGAGGGAATTCAAGAGATTAGAATCCGCCGATACCTTTGATCTGTGACCTTATGCTTCATGGTTGTTCTCACAAGTAGACTACAATTAGGCAATCGTGCGAGTGATGATGCCCTTTTGGACGAAACATTGTTAACGAATAACTCTAATTAAGGTTGTTCCTATGTTTATGCTATTAATATCTTCTTTTCTTTTATGTAAGCTCGGGCAGCCATTCAATGTATTACCGAAAGCAACATCAAGGAGTACTTCTTAATAGGGCAGCCATTCAATGAATCACCACTTAAGGCAAACACAAAGAATACTTCCCCTAGGCAGCCACTCCCTGAGCTACCCCTACTAGGGCAACATAAAGAATACTTCCCTAACTCTAAAGAACTACACTACTAGAAGAAAAGTAAAGAACACTAACATGATATTAATATTGCAAAACATAAACCCTATTCTATACTTCCATCCCCTGGTGTGGGCAATGGAACTAAGAACTAACCTGATTGGAGAACACCATGAACTAGAAGAATCATCAAATCCTAAGCACTGGATTCATCTTCTCCCTTGAAAGAGAAGATTAGCCTTCCATGAAGAAGGAAGAACACGAAGAACGAGAAGAAGAAGAGTCGAAGAACATAAGACTAGAAAGACTAATTTATTAAGACTCGACTAGTTAAAACCGAATCTTTTATTATTAATCTCTCTCTTCCTCAAGTTCTGGAGATAAGAATGTAAGTGAATTGGCGAGTTTCATGAGGCACTTAGGTTCTCTATTTATAGGGGTTACAATGAGTTCTAGAAACATCCCAAATCGTGGGTTGTTTCCTATTACAAATCAACTTCAATTCTTTCAGAGTCCAACTTCGTTTACAAAACTGTAAAAGATGTGGGCTAAAGTGTCAGTTCATGTGTCTGGATGCATGATCCTTGCGTCCTAGATGCAAGAGTCGCATTTGGACGCAAGGGCCTTACGTCCCAAACGCGAGAGTCTGTTTTTCCTCTTTTGCTCCATCTTTCTTTCCTGTTTTGTGGGCTTTGGTCCAAGCAACGAATCCTTTTTCCTTGGGCTTCCAAATAAGCTTTAGAACAGATCCAAGTCGCATCTTTCATAGCTTCAATTCCTTGGCCTTCTCCATGATTGTCCACGGGCTTCCCATGTGATTCTTAATGCCCCGAATTGCTCCGTTTTACCCCTTTTTTCTCTAATATTCTACAAAACTCTCTTTTTCACCTATAAATCATAAAACACGACTTACAAGCACTGTTAAAATGCACTTTTTGAGCACTTATCAGTAAGCTATTGGAGAATTTGACTCAACTGATGACTGATATCTGAGTTGGAGATTGATATCTCGGCTACTACAACGTGATCTTTCTTGGACGGTTCCTTTTTAAGGTATGGATGCAATTCCCAACAACGATCCTTTGTATGTGTCATTTTTTTCCACAATGATCACAGTGAGGTAGTTCCCTTTTTCCCTGTGACTTCTTTCAAAAACCATTCTCTACAAGCAGAACAGAAGACTCAAAGATTGGAGACTTCAACTCGGAGTTCATGGTTTTCTTCCTTGTTTCCTCTCGCTGAATGGTTGCACAAACAGTAGCAAGTGATGGAAGAGTGTTTTCCATTAAAATATTGCTTTCCAGATTTTCATATTCTGATTTGAGACTACGAAACAATGTGAAGATTTTATCCTCTTCAGCCCATTTCAAAACTTTCTTAGCATGTATCATGTGTGGGCGATATATGTTTAATTCATCCCACAATTTCTTCAGATTGCCAAGGTGTTATGTAAAGTTTTTCTCACCTTGTTGCAAAGAACCGATTATTGCTAGTTGAAGTTCAAACACACAGGCAGAGTTATTCTGGTTTTCGTATAATCAACCCCCACATCTCCTTTGCATAATTAGAGAAGGTAAAGATGCTAGAAATAGTTGACTATATTGAATTAAGCAACCAAGAACGAACAAGTTTATAATTAGAAACCCAATTCTCATATTAGGCATCACTAATGACAGGACACTCCTTTGCACCATTAATAAACCCTAGTTTCCTTTTTCCGCAGAGAGATAAAGTAATAGCCCTAGACCAAGGTATATAACTTGTTCCATTCAACAGAGTAGAAAACATTTTCCAACCAGGATTCTTTGTTGTCATAGCAGACTTTGGGTTTGTATTTGGATCTGTCATAGCAAGCTTTTGGGTTTAATTGAGAAGAGATTAAATACTCCGCTCTGATACCATGTCCTAAACAAAAAATAATTAAAGAAACAAAACACAAGATTTATAGTGGTTCGGAGCCATTGCGGCTTCCTACGTCCACTGAAAAAGAAAGGGTTCTTTATTGCTTGATTGATACTAGGGTTTATTACTTATATATATATATATATATATATCGTGTATGGCTAGTTCTAAAAGGGTGAAGTTTCACTTATAGAAACCACTCTGTAAACCGCAAACCGAACGAACTCGATTAGGGGGGCGCACGCCCTCACGCTCTTTCTTCTCCCATAGAAAGGGTGTGGAGGAAGCGGTTGCTTTAGAGGGAATGGAAATGGAGGATGACGTTGCTTTGGTGGGAAAGGAAAGGGAGGAAGAGGTTGCTTTGGAGGGAAAGGAAAGGGAGGAAAAGGGTGTTTTGGAGGGAATGCAAAAGGAGGAAGTGGTTGTGCATATCCACATATTCCATATAAGCAAAGAGTCCGCAAAGCACATCTGTTCAAACAACTGCCACAATGGAAAGGATTAATATTTGTGTCAATGCACAAACCATTACAGCATTGGCAAGTAAATGGACACTTAGCACCATAGTACAAAATATCAAGATATGAGTATTTATTGATACTCAATTTCTTGATATGTATCGTGGATATATCCCCCTCTTTGGGGATATTTTACATTGTTTCATATGCAAATATCGTAGATATATCTAAAATATCGACAAATATCATGGATATTATGGATATTTTTTGATATATCATGATATATTATTTATATTTATTTGAAATATAATGGTAAATATTAAATAAAATTGTTGCCTAAACAAAATATTCCCAAATATTGATAACATCGTCGAAATATTGCCGATATGTGCAGTCATATATATCTCTAAATATATCGTAATATTTATAAATCTTTTGCTAAAATCTCGATATTTATCGTGATATTTTGTACTACGTTTAGCGCCACATAACCCACAATTATTCACATCCGCAGTAACATTGACATAGCGGTTCTTACAGCACAAGCTCTGAATGGGAAACTGTCCCTTGTGGCATATCCACGATTGAAACCAACACCCTGGCGCCTGAGGCTTCCTTACCTTTCTAAGCCACAGAGAAACTGATGGGTCTGTCTTGTTGGATACCACATTTTCACCAAGGGGAACATCTCCAACTACTTCCACGGTAATCACTAATAGTATCTGTATTAGAAGTCCGATTCGAACTTCTAAACGATTTATTTTACGGTCAGATTGGAATTTTAAGGAGACTTCAATTCCTATGCTAATCTCAATGTAACACTCAATTTTTTATTGCCATAGTACCATGATTCATGTGTTCACTAGACTTAAGTTTATAATAAATTTCATGTGTATGTACTCTTCCTCCATTAATGGGTTTATCTTTTTGTGTAATTGGAGATGAGGTTAATGTTATGATGACCAAAATTCATCATATTGGTAAGGTCTACCACTTCAGGGCAAAACGACAGATGGCTCAAAGCTTGGGACAAATTGCCAAGTTCAACCACAAATATTGGTTGAACTCTGAGGAGAACGAAGGAAAGTAATATTGTTTCTTAATGGAAAGGTTTAGGATTTTTGTCAGTTTAACGCGTTTGATTGGATTTGAAGCTTATGTCCTTACTTTTTTAAAGCATTGCTTAGTTGTTGTTTCTTTGTTTCTGGATATGCTATTTTGTTGTCAGAACTTGCTTGCAGAGAAATGGTTATACTTGAATGTGCTGTGATATTTACATTAGTTTATTGCAATTGTTTTCGGCTTTTGGCATTGAATCTTCATGATTTTATGTGTAAGGGGGATTTCCCGTCATTGACTAGATGACACATTGATAAGAGCCCAAAACTGTAGTTTTAACCCCTTAACAATATTGCTTTTTGACCAATTATGTGATTAATAAGTAAGAGTTAGTACTGTTATCGTGTTCTTATGTATTTCAAGCATTGGAGTCGAATATGTGCAGAAATGCATCCCTTTTGCGAGATAAAGGAGCAAAGGTTGGTTGCTAATGATAGGGTTATATACTAAAAGCACTACTTTTGTATTAACTCTAATTCTTTATATTTTGAATGAGAATCATATGGATAAATGTTATGCATATTATATATGTTATTAGTTATATGTATGTGTCTAATACTTTATGTTGTAGATGATATGGTGTGTGGTGACACACAGAAGATCATATCATCAGTACCTTAGAAAGTATAAGTAAACATTCACAACCTAGATGGATTTGGACAAACCATTGGTAAGGTTGTAGTATAATCTGGTATTAGTCTATCTTGACTACAGGATTATACTAGTACACTTTGTGTGTATTAAACATGACCAAGTGAGGTTGTTTCTCTTTATACTGACTATATAAGAGAACAAACACCTTTGTTATTATGGATGTTTGTCCTCTTAATTAGGATATAATAACGGGCACTTACGTGCATTGTGAATCAACAAACTCGATAGATTGGGTAATGACATTGTATGTAAGGTGTGTTGTTGATTATAGAAGGAATCCGTGACCCGTAAGAAGTCGGGTTGATGATGTCCCCTTGAGGAGCTTATAAGGATTGTCATGTAAACCCTGCAGGTGGATTTAATCCGACATGACAATGAGGTTGAGTGGTACTACTCAAGGACATAAGAAGTTGATTAATGTAGTTGTCAGTAACTTGACTTAATCAACGGCCATTCGATATCTTAAACACGGGGAGATCAACGAGCATATAATATGGAGCCCATAAACGTAATACACATAATTTGGGATTAGGGCGGTAGTGCAACAATGGCTTTTAGTGGAATAAGCCATTTGTTGACGGACTTGGGTAGTGTGTTCTGGGCGAACATGGGAAGCCCAAGCCCGTCAGGAGACCTAACCCTGATTTCTCCTCATGGTCCCTGTTGTAGCCTATAAATAGAAACCACTTTCTCTTGTCGTTTCTCTCAAGGTTTTGCTCAAGAAAAGTAGATCCAAAATCGGTTCCAATATTGTGAAAGAGAGAGGCCAAGAGAGAAAGAAAAGGGTGGTAGATCGTTGCCCACACAACTTCCATTCTAAGGATAGGAATACAATAGAAGATCAAGAGGTTGCTGATTCATAGAGCTTGGATTCTCAGAGTTATCACAACTGATCTAAAGGTATTATTTCTAACCAAACCGTGAACACCCTTAATTCCCCTGCGCATGGGTTTTCACAGTTCGTAAATCATTCGGTGAAACCATAATGGTTCCTACATCTAAGAAGTTCTATGATTTAAGGCCAAGATTCAAGGAAAAAAAGCCTTTTTAAAGCATGGTCAAAGCTAAAAAGTCAAAGTCAACGCGGGTAGAAATAGCGCACAAAAGTCAGCAAAAATTCTGAAGGCCGTATCTTTGGACTCAGACCTCGGAATCATGCCTACCTTATGTCAAAACAACCGGCTTCAAAAGAGCTTTCTAATAGTCTAAGCCTTGATCCAATCAGAGGAGTAAAAGTGGACGAAAAGGCTGATGAAGTCATTTCCAGCTGAAAACCCCTTTGTGGACTGAAGTAATGAGGTTTTGGGCTCAATTTTCCGGCCCAAAACATGGCACCTAAGCCCATGCACGAAATTGTGGATCTAGCCTCTTCTATATAAAGAGACTAAGGCTTAGCTCTTAAGGAACTTAGACATATTCATAGAATTAGCTTTTAGAATCAATTACTTAGTTTATATTTCAAGTTTTAGTTTCTAATTCAATACTTAGTTAGTTTTACTTTTGTCTTAATTTCATAATTAGTTTAGTCATAAACTCAAGTTATAAATTAGTTTTAATTCAATATTAATTCATTTCGAATCATTAGACTTTTGTTCAATTAGAATTATAAAGTTTAATTACTTATTCAATAATGACTTGTTCTGATTGTTCTTGTTTTATAAATGATAGTATAATAATTCAAGGCTAAAACCTCCATTAGAGGGGTTTGAGGAAGCCTTGATGATTACTTGATTTTTTGTTAGCATAGATAGAGTTGTAATGTTCTATTCTACTCTAGAAAGTAATTAGTTCACCATGAGAATGAGTTTGATTGCTTCACATGCTAGTTATTAGTTGGTAGAGATTACCATAAATAATTAGGGATTAGAAATACCCAACCTTTACGTGAAAATGTAAAGATTAAGATTACAACATATTTTGTGCTAGTTTATTAAGTCGAATTAAGGTGGAATCAAATTCCCCTAATTCCTCCTCATATTGTCAATTTAGTATTTCCGTAGTTTGATTTATATCATCTTGATTGTTGATTCACCATCATAGTTAAATTCAATTCCATTACTCTCACGACATTGTTAGCTTACATGAACTAGGAAACTTCACATCTAAACGAACTAAGAGTGGAACGAATTCTCTACTCCAAACATATTGCATTAATAAACGAGAGTAGAAAAACTTTGATATATGAGCACGAAAATAGTTTTAGTTTTACTTACATTTGGGTTTAATTACTTATTCGTATATAAAACTATCGTTTTTACCGTTATCATACGTGTATGGGAAATGACCCAGGACTATAGATGTTCGGAATGAGACGAGAGCCATCGGATCAGTTCTGTGAATAAGTTATCTCATGTTATCACGAGCGTTTAGTAAGAATGTGCCAGACAAGTGACTAACCGCCTCTAAGCGTAACGGTTCTCCAAGTTGTTAGGGACTGACATGGACAGTTCCTTAATAGAAGGAAACTGAAGAGGGCAATCTTTGATGATAAAGAAGGAATCGTAATGACATATCTTTAAGAGTTACCTTTTAGATATAATCTTCCCATATACGATGGGATATTATGATAAACAGGGAAACCTACCTCTAATATAATATGGTCTAGATTTAGACTTCCATAAAGAGAGGATTCCTAATAGGAAGGCAGAGTCCAAAGATGGAAGGGAACTCACAAGCGGTGAGGTTAACTCTAACCCTAGGACTTTCAAAGCTCTTCCTATATAAACCATATGGATTCGCTCTTAGGAACTACACAAAATAGGATTTGATTCACCTAACTAAACAAGGAGATACATAGGCAGCCACCAGGCGGTTCAACCTTAAACTCTAAATCATCTCATCCTTTCTCCATTAAGAAAAAGCTTCTGAATCACAAGGCACAGAGGAAGATCAGGGGATACTCAAAAAATCCCCTACATCTTTTGGCGCCGTCTGTGGGTACGAAAGCAAGTAAACATTCATTTTAAAAGACTGATTTAGTTTAAAAATTCTTACCGTTGTGATGGCAGGAGAAAAGAAAACAAAGGGTGGTGCTACCACACGCAATGTCGCTGTCAGAGAAGAAGATCACAAGATGCCTCAAGGGGAGAATGTCGATCACCATGATGTGAATAATCCCCTTCAAGGACCGGTGACCAGCACCGATGGACCAATTGCTCTCTGTGCGGGCCCTAGAAATAACACTCCAGAGGAACGTCAAAATGGTGAGAATGTTGTTCTCACTAACCTAGAGTTTGTTTAGGCGAGCCATGCGTTACAGGCTCTTGAACAGCAAAGAAGTAACCTTGAGCGAGAGTTACAGCTGTTGAGGCATTTGTACCAATCTGACACAGGGGAGGAGCCACTCATCGATCTCGATGATGATGACCTTCCAGAAAACGGTCGTACTAGGAACCCAAGATGTTGGGATCCAGTTCATTGCGAACCATCAGAGTCAGAATACAGTAACTCAGATAAGGACTCGGATACAGCATCAGAGCCAGAGACAACTAACTAGGATCGTGATGTCGACCCCTGACACCAAAAAAAAACTCAGAACAAGAAACTTTCTACTAAAGAAAGCGCATGGGAGACTGAGAAAAATGACTTGATCTATCAGATGTATCAGATGAGAGGGATGGGGAGAAAAATGCAAGACTCCCTTGTTCAATCCGCCATAATGGGGGCAGGCAGATCTCCTTTTGTATCACGAGTAATGAGAAAGCCCTATCCCCACGGTTACAGACAACCAAAGTTCAGTATCTTCAGTGGCAAGTCAGATCCGGTGGATCACGTATTCAGATATCGTGCCACCATGGGATAATATGAAAGGTATGACCACATCATGTGTCAAGAGTTCAAAGCTTCCTTGTCTGGATCTACGCTCTAGTGGTACCACAGGTTACCTGAGCGCCGAATCAGGTCCTCATAAGAACTGTTTAGGACATTCATAGACAGGAACTCATGTAACAAGCACCAACCAAAATGGACCGATGCACTGCTCAACATCAAGAAAAAGGACAGAGAGGCATTGAGGTCCTACATGCAATGGTTAATGGAAATTTCAATCCAGATACAGTCTTGTGATGAAGAGACTGCTATTATAGCTTTCAAACAAGGGTTGGATGAAAACAATGCCTTATTCGGGTCCCTATCCAGGAAACCACCCCATGATTAGGAGGAACTTTTAGACAGGGTTGAAACTCATGCAGGGTGGGAGGAGGATGTCTTGAACAGACGTCAGGAAGCAAAAAAGACTAATCAGACAACCCCTATGGTCCCACGGGAGGGGAACGACAACTCTTCACCTCAAAAGCCAAAGAGAGACCATAATCGTGGTCGCCAAAGGGCTGAATCCCCATCCAAGGGATGAATGCCCAGAGGGTAGTACCAAAATGTAGTCAGCATTGCAAATGTAAAACCACAAAAGAAGCCACGGATGGAAGGAGCTGACAAAGCTCTTCTCTCGATGGACCGAAACTTCGCCCCTCTGAACAAAATGCCAGACGAGGTCCTGGACTCGATCAAGAACCAGAGTTACCTTAAATGGCCAGCTCTACTCAAGCCAGGCTCCCTGGGTACAAGAGACTAGAGGACCTACTGTAAGTTCTATAAGACTAAGGGTCACAGTACCAGAGCCTGTAGGACCATGAAAAATGAACTACAGGATCTGATTGAAAGGGGGTATTTGAAGCAATTCGTAGCACACAAGTAGGCGAAGACAGTGCAACACGAGGAGATCAGCACGTCAGTTTAGGATCCCCCAGGTACTGGACTACTCAATGGTTCGCTCCAGATAAAATGATTTCAAGAAAGGCAAGCAAACGAAGTTGGCAGATCACAGAAAAGGGTGTGTGATACCAAATGCGCGTCACCAAGTAAATGATGATCATGAACAGCAAATTAACTATGAATTTTGCTCAAGTCAATGTGTTACCCCATAAAGATCCACTCATCCTTTTCACTGAGGACGACTGTCTAAGTATCCAGAGTCCACGTGAGGATGCACTAGTTCTTACACTTCCTTTTGGAGATTATGATTTGCACCGCATACTGGTTGATCCAGGAAGTTCAACATATGTGTTATACTATGAAACATTCCAAAATTGCAGATTCCTGACTCTGAGATGGTCGCCACCAACTCCAACCTGTATAGATTCAGTAGAGACAAAGCTCTAACAGTTGGGGAGGTCCAACTACCCGTAGCTACTGGTCCGGTAACCCTTGTCATAAATTTTGTTGTGGTAAAGGTTAACACACCCTATCATATGATCTTAGGCAGGACCTGACTGCACAGACTCCGCGTTGTTCCCAGCACCTATTACCAACATCTAAAATTCCCACATAATGGGAAAATTTAGACAATCAGAGGAGAACATGTGGCTGCTAAAACATGATAAGCTCTGGCGACAAAGCAGTCCCCACTCCCTTTTGAACTAATAGAGGTGGGGCAACCTGCCAAATAGCAATTACAGTTGGATCCCCCTCTCCCAGACCTGCTCCCAAGAGAAAGGGAGGATCCGCCATCACTAGAGCCGTTAGAGGAAATGGAAATTGTGGAAGGAAACTCGCCAAAAACAACTTTCATCGGCACCTTATTGAGTTCTGAAGAACGCCAGGCTCTGATACAGTTCCTTCGAGAACACAAAGACGTGTTTGCTTGGTCATTCGAAGAAATGCCAGGAATTGACCTTCATGTGGCATGCCACCAGCTCAATTTTTGTAGTGATGTAGTAGTAGTCAAACAGAAATTGAAAAAAATAGGTGCTGACAGATCCAAAGCAGTAAAAGCTGAAGTTGAAAAGCTAAAGGCAGCTAATTTTATTAGGGAAATCAATTTCCCCACATGGATATCTAATATTGTTCTAGTACGAATGAAGAATGGGTCGTGAAGAATCTATATCGACTTCACAGATCCGAACCGTGTGTGTCCAAAAGACAGCTACCCTCTGCCACAAATTGACAAATTGGTAGATGCAACGGCTGGACATGAACTGTTATCCTTCACAGATAGGTCATCTGGCTACAACCAGATCCTACTGCATGAGGAGGACCACAAGCATGCTAGTTTCACAACCGAGGATGGCCTGTACTGTTATCAGGTCATGCCATTCTGATTGAAAAATGCGGGAGCCATGTACCAATGTTTTGTAAACAAAATGTTCGGAGGATTAATAGGCGACATTATGGAGGTATATGTAGACGATCTATTTATCAAAAGCCTAAGACGTGGAGATCATCTCTCTCACTTGAAATGTGCATTTGACATTCTTCGAGAGTATCGAATGAAACTCAACCCTGCAAAATATGCTTTCGCTGTCTCATCAGGGAAGTTTTTAGGTTATCTGGTTACTAAGAGAGGAATTGAGGCAAACCCAGATCAGATCCAGGCGCTCATAGAAATGCTTTCATCTAAAAACATGAAAGAGGTTCAAAAAGTTATAGGCCGGTTAGCAGCTCTGAACAGGTTCATCTCCAAGAGTTTCGATAAGTGCAAACCTTTGTTTCAGTTACTACTAAAGAATACCTCATTTGCATGGACAAAAGAATGCCAAAAAGCATTCGATCAACTCAAAACGTACCTAGGGGCATCATCAATCCTTTCTAAACCAGTTGAAGGAGAAGTTTTGGGTCTTTATCTCTGTTCATTTGACTACAGTATCAATTCTATACTGATACGTGTGGACGAAAAGAATGTTGAAAAACCAGTCTATTTCATGAGTCGAACGCTCCTACCAGCAGAAATAATTTACTACCCTAAACTCGGAAGAGTCACTCTAGCCCTTGTTTTTGTAGCAGAAAAATTACAACTGTACTTTCAGTCCCACACTATCAGAGTAATTACAGAGTACCAGTTACGATCAGTTCTGGAAAGGCCGAACATGTCAGGAAGGTTAGCTAAATAGTTCGTGCAACTGTCAGAGTATGATATAATCTATCTCCCAAGAATCTCAGAGAAGGGTCAGGGACCAGAATTCTTGGGAGATTTCCTAATGACTTACACTGTGTACGACTCCACCACCCCCAGTTCAGATGATGGCATCCAACCTAAAGCCTAAAACACCCGTCCAGACCTTTGGGAGAAGAGCTACAGATGTTGACTATTTGTGGATGGACCTTCAATGATAAAGGTGCAGGAGTTGGAGCTGTGTTAGTTACTCTTGACAACATGCGGCTAGAGAAATTCATCCGGTTAGGTTGGAATGCCTCTAATAATGAGGCAGAATATAAGGCGACACTTGCTGGCCTCACAATAGCTTTCGATCTGGGCCTAACATACCTCACCATTTTTAGTGACTCATAGCTGGTTGTGTTTCGAGTTGATGGAAGATACGAGGCCAGGGATGAACGAATGGCCAAATACCTAGAACTAGTAAGGGGTCTTCAGAGCAAGTTTGAGAATATTCAGTTTTATTAGCTGTCGCGATCAGCAAATCGACATGCAGATACATTGGCATATGTTGCCTCAATGCTGGGCAACAACGAGTCTCGTTCCATCCTATAGAGTTCCAAGGCAAACCTAGCATCCAAGCACTCAATGTTACGACAGTTTATGTTATTCCAACCACCACACCAAACTGGATGGATCCATACAAGTCTTATCTTAAAGACGGAACACTCCCAGAGGATAATAACACAGCAAGGCATATGCTTGCAAAGGTACCAAGATTCACCCTCACTGAAGATGATCTCTACAAGAAGTCCTTTTTGGGACCTCATCTCCAATGTTTCTCCCCAGATCTTGCTGAACAGGTCATGCGAGAGGTTCATGAAGGAATTTATGGCAACCACGCTGGGGGTAGAACACTAGCCCTCAATATCCTAAGGCAAGGGTACTTTTGGCCTTCTATGCAAAAGGATGCACAAGTTTTTTTCTCGCAAATGTGAAAAGTGTCAACGACATGCTCCACTTATCCATGCTCAAACAACAGAGTTGCATCTGTTAGCCAGCCCATGGCTATTTGCATAGTGGGGAACTGATATTGTGGGACCCTTGCCACTAGCTCCTAGTAATATCAGATTCTTACTAGTCACGACAGATTACTTCACTAAGTAGATAGAAGTAATTCCCCTTGTCTTCCTTCGAGAACAGGACGTTAGAAAGTTTATTTGGAACAATATTTTCTGCAGGTTTGGCATACCCAATGTTATCATATCAGATAATGGGCAACAATTCGTTTGCGGTTGGTCACTGAACTCTGTGAAGAGTTTTAGAGTACCCATATGTTCTCAACTCCAAGGCATCCACAAGGAAATGGCCAGGTTGAAGCCTCTAATAAGGTTATTTTGGATATCATGAAGCGCAAATTAGATGATGCAAAGGATTTATGGGTTGAGGAACTACCTAAGGTCCTATGGGAATGCCGAACTATGCCCAGACGATCGAATGGTGAGTCCCCATTTTCACTAACCTATGGAACTAAAGCTGTTATACCTCCCAAACTGGTAGCTCCCACTCAAAAGTCTGACGTTGTGCATACCCTAGACAATGAGGAATTATTATGTAGAGAAATGGATCTCATAGATGAAAAGAGGGAAGGCGCCGCACTACGCTTAGCTGCCAACCAACAGATTCTGAAAAGATCATATGACAAGAGAGTCTGAATTCGAGCTTTCAAATCTAGCGATCTGGTTCTGTGTGAGATCCCAGAGCATAACGACAAGCTTGGGCCCAACTGGGAAGGACCATACATCATCGACAAGGTTGGCCAAACTGGTTTTTACTACCTACGTACTGTTAAAGGGGACGTTTTTATCAAACCATAGAACGCACAGCACCTTCGCAAGTAGTATCAATAAATTGTTATTTCATGCTTCTTTATGCATTCTTTTTTCTCTCCCGTCATCAATAAAGTTCCTCACCTTGCAATCTAATTTATTCCTTACGTTAGTTCTTTATTTATTATCCACAATGGACTAAGCCTTTAGGGAATATTTTATGCCAATTTGCTTTAGAACCAGTGATACTAAGTTTGGGGAAGTAAAACTGTATGCCAGTTCCTTTATAATCCCCATGCAGCCTGAACTTTACGCCAAATCTTTTAAGCTGCGATTATCTTCGATAGGTTAACCCTTTAGAGAATCTGACTACACTAACTGCTCAGTAAATTGTACACCAGTTTAACTTGGAACAAGAGATAATGGTCTTGAGAGCCCGAATTGTATGCCAGTTTCTAGAGGTCTCATAACATCAACATAGGGGTTGTTGGGAAGATCTGGGTTGGATTCAGATCCTAGCATGCAATCATTGGCCTGGAATTATATTGGCATGATGGCGCTGAGGAAGACTCCCCCACTGTAGTTCTGGCGATAACTTATCTATTTTAAATAAATAGGACCTATCTTTATTAAATATAGTGTTGTGCTCATGGCACCAAGTTAATCTCACAAAGACACATGTCTCTATTGCGATCAAACTTTCAGTTACAGTTAACTTGAATGGCTTCCATGATATCCTTATCAAATTCTGGTTATGCCTTCTTTTAATATGTTTAGCCTACTAGGGTTACCTATTATTGTTCCAAATGAACTTTGGGGGAATCAGGGGTAGAATAGTAGTACATGTCATATAACATAAAATGCTTTAAATGCATGCATAAACTAGAAGAGATGCAGAGCTTAGTAAGTAAATAGTATGTGAGCTACATAGCTCAATATTACAGACCCATAGAATAATTGTTTAAAAATAATTGTTTTCTAAATCATCAACTGAAGAGCTAAGTCTTTACTTAGCTAATTGAGCAGGGGTAGAATCAAATTTTGGTTCACCATCAGTGCTTGTTGTTGCACCATCGTCATGAACTCCTGGTTCACTCTCAAGAATAGACTGTGTGGTTGGATTAGCTAGAACGGTTAAAGGCTGAACAGAACACTCACCTGAAACTGGCACTGGTAAAAAAGGAAGCTGAACGGGAGGCATATCATCATTGGTGTCTTCTTCAGAAGATGAGAAGGCATCAGGAATAAGTTCATTCTGAATAGCTGAGATACTGGTGTTAAGATCAGGAAATAAGATGAAAGGGTTGGTCACCCGCCCCTTATCATCAAGCTGAGAAACATACCTAGTAGCCTCAATAGCCTCCTGAAACTTAACTTGTTTGGCTACATTAAAGGACTCTTCAGAAACATCAAGTACTCTCAAAGGAAAACGAATGGCATTTTTAGCTGACCTCTTCTTCACCTCCTGCACCACTTTGGAATATAACTCAGAAGTCTCCACCAAGCGATCACCAACCTTCTTATCATAACACAGACGTTTCTCTTTGAGAGCCTTCTCATAACCTGACATGACTTCATTTGCTTGGGTAATGGCTTGGCTAAGGGTTCTTATCTTGGTATTCCTACGGTAAAGTTCCCCTTGGACTTGGTCATGCTTTGCTTGTAGGGTGGTGAAATGGGAGCGCAGTTCCAAGAACTTCACTTTCCAGGAGGCAGCATCAGCAGCTCTTTTTGGGCTTTATCCAGAGAGTTGCGGAGGTTGGAGATAGTTTCTCTCATGTTCATGAAGCCAGTATCAGATTTCTTCTCTTATGCCAAAAGCTGGTCTACCTGAATCTGTAGCTCCTCAACTCTTTTCTCAGAAGCCTCTTTCGCACAGATCAGCTCACCAGTAGCCATGTCATCAGTGGCTGTATTGGCTGAGGCCGCAAAGATTAGTTCTTTCATGGCCAAAAAGTTATTCACTAACTGGAAAAGAATATAGAGTGTGTAAGTAACACAATGAGAGAAACAACATATTGAACAGAGAAGAAACTCTTACCTTGGCAAGATAAATAATAGATCGGTGAAAGGATAGATCCAGACTCCCAGCCATATTTTCTTAAACTTTGTCAATAGGAAGTCGCGCATCTTCCAGAACTCCAAGTGCGATATCAACATCATTAATAGAGTATTTGTTGGTAACAAGAAGTTTATCAGTTCGGCCGCAATGCCTCATCTCCACGATCATCTCCCTTTTAGGGGAATCTGGAGATTGTGGCGAGAAGGGAATGTCATCACTCACCCTCCTCCTATCACCCAATCGAGGAGGAAGGAGAGCAACAGTTACAGCAGTTGTCTCCACAATGCCCTTCCCCTTAAGGTTACTAGGGAGGGAAGGGTCAACAATCAAAGGTACATTGTCACCAGCTTGTTCAGAACTTATAGGAAGATCTGGAACTGGTAGGGACACAACTACTTTCTCAAAAGACTTACTAAAATGGGGAATACTCGTAGGAACCATGAAAAGTGTTTCTTTACTCACAGTGAAAGTCTTGAATGGTTAGACACACGTACTTCCCTTTTAAAATTACTAGCCTCCAACAGTTCATGAGGTAGTTTAGGGCCCCTCCCGCCAGTGATCACACCATCATCACTGACAGCAGGCTCCTAAACTGAGCCCGACATCGTAGCATCACCTGAGGTTGCCACAAAACTCTTCTCCTTGCGGTTTCCTCTCTAGTATTCAAAGATGATTCATCCTGAACTGGAGGAGGAAGAAGTCCAACATCCTGATCTACAGGAGGAGGGAGTACTATGCGCCCAGAATTCACAGTGTTTATCCCAAAAAGGGAAAAGCCGGGGCAAGTTGCAGCAATTCTTCAGCAGACATATTGAAATATTCAAAATGGTGGGTGGGATCAGGAACTATCACCCAAGGCAACCTTTGTTCCGTAGGGATCTTCTTGATGAAGTCCACTGTAGCAGTATCAGTTGCAGTCAGTTGATTCCAGGGGGAAGAGCCATCTAAGGAATAATAGCAAAGAAACTCAGTCGAAAGACTCTTATAATGATTACAAAATTTGTGAGAAAAAAGACTTACTTGTTGGAGCATAAGTATGTTTTCTGGGAATAGGAATTCCCACAAGCTCACCATCAGCATAAAAAAAACGAATGTCCCACACATCAACCAACACAAGAAGGTGATGATCAGCCCAACCCTCATCACTCTGCTTCCCCTCGAAAAAGACAACCGGAGAGTTCTTGTCTCTGGTCATGAGATAATGGTAAGATTGGTCTCGAATACGCTAAACCTCATAAAATACCCAAACACCAAACAATTCAGAACTAATCCATGCCTCTTTGCCAGTATGGCAGAGTACATGACAGTTCTGTAGAACAGGGGTGCTGCTTGACCAAGAGCAAGATTGAAATGGATCAGACATTCTCTTAGCAGTGGGTGGAGGGGAAGGGTGAGTACGGCCCTAAGTTGACCAATGGTGATGAGCGCCACTTCCTTGTAGGCCAACTCATCAGACAATCTCCCCCACTCTAGACTGTTATCATCAGGGATGTGAAATTTCTCTCAGATTAGTTCCAGGGAAGAGAGATCCCCGAAGTTTATAAGTGACCAGTTAGGATTCATGATTAGAAAAGAAAGAAAGTTTGGAGTTTTAGTTAAACCCTAATGGGAGATCAATATACAGGGAAAAAGTAGTGGAAGAGATAATGAGGGTTCTCTCACCAGATCCTTTATATACAGATAAGATGGATGATAAGAGCCCAAAACTGTAGTTTTAACCCCTTAACAATTGTACTTTTAAACCAATTATGTGAATAATAAGTAAGAGTTAATACTGATTACGTGTTTTTATGCATTTTAGGCTTCAAAGTCCATTATGTGCAGAAATGTGCCACTTTAGCAAAATAAAGGAGCAAAGGTCGGTTGCTAAGGAGTTTTGTGATTAAGGCCAATTTTCAAGAAGACAAAGCCTCTGTAAAGCCCGGTCAAAAGATGAAAAGTCAAAGTCCACGCGGGCAGAAACATTGCACAAAGTCAGCAGAACTTCCGAAGACCATATCTTTGGACTCAGACCTCGGAATTGGGCCTACCTTACGTCAAAATGACTGGCTCAAAAAGAGCTTTCCAATGGTCTAAGCCTGGACCAAATCAGAGGAGTAGAAGTAGACAAAAAGTTTGTCAAAACCAACTCTAGCTGAAGAGGCCTTTTTGGACTGAAAGAATTGGGTTTTGGGCTTGATTTTTCGGCCCAAAACATGGCTCCAAGCCCATGCACGATTTTTGGATCTGAAGCATATAAAAACAAAAGTTTAGCTCTTTGTTAATGGTAGCTAATTAGACCTAAAATATAGATAATTCTAGATCTAGTTTTAATTGTTTTTAATTAAGTTTAGTTTCATTTTCATTCCTTGTTTTAGATTAAACTTCGAAAATATTGTTATTGCTTGATTAGATAAATAAAATAGTAGATTCTTGTTCATTTTGATTTTTGTCATTTACAATTGTTTAGATCTAAATTCCTTTATTACTTGTTATTCATTTCCTATTTATTACCTGAGATTTCAATTATTGTTTAGTAAAATTGCATAAGATAGAAGTTTTATATGATGTCTAGTTTTAATTCAATGGGAAATGATAGTAGTATGACTCAAGGCTAAATCTCCATTAGAGGGGGTTGAAGAAGCCTTGATGAAGCTTGATCCTTGTTAACTTAGAAATCGTCGTGAGAGTTTATTCCACTCTAGAAGGTCGTTGATTCGCCATGAGAATGGGTGGACGACCTCACATGCTAGTTATTGATTGGTAGAGATGCCATGTATAATTAGGGATTAGAATTACTATTTTGATATGCGAAGCATTCAATTTGGATCATGACGAGTCTTTGTTAGTTGATTAAGTCGAGTTAAGGTGGATTCAATTCTCTTTAATTCTTTATCTAGATTCAAACCCTTAGCATTCTATCATTTTGTTATTCGTAACTTGTTAATTGAATTCACCTCGTAGTATAGAATTCCCCTCGTAAATCTCTCATTACACTTTGGACTGATTAGTTGACACGAAACCATCGCATGCTAACGAACTAGGAGTGGAACGAATCATTTACTCCCCTATATCTCAATACGATTGAGAGTAAAAAAATATCTTTGATAATCTAGTAACAAGTTTAGTTTTAGTTTTACTTTCCTTTATAGTTTCATTGCTTTATTCATTAGTAAATCTAGTTATTTTACGGTAATCAAATGGCGCCGCTGCCATCTTAGTTCCCTTTAGCATTAGTTTCATAGTATAATTAGTCATTTTTAAGTCCCATTAAACCCACCCACCCTTGTTTGATTCATACTGTGGTTGTCCGTTTCAGCACTTAAATTTTCCTCGCGAAAATACAAGGAGTGCACCTCCGCCCATATTGAGCGCTACCAGCGCTCAAACGCCTGGAAATTCATTTTTGTATGGAGCGCACCTGTGCCCAAATAGAGCGCCACCTACGCTCAAACACTAGACATCGGACAAGTCTTGAGCGCACTTGCTCCCAAAACAAGCGCCACCTGCGCCAAAGACCTGAACTCGAGTTAGTTGTAAATGAGCGCATTTATGCGCCCAAAACAGAGCAAGCACTGCCCTCTGCTGAAATTGCCCGATTTCCTCAGGTTTGTTTCAAACTTTCCATTTCTTCAAGTTTTCAGTGTTCTAACTTGTTATACACACTGAGCACGCGTAAACAAGACGTTATTCGTAAGCGAAGCAAGGAGGCATTCAGGTACTCTTTTCTTCCACACCTCGCATCTCCAGTTAAAGGTTTATACTAGTATATCAAGATTGTTTAGAGTGTTGTCGTGTTTAGACTTACCCTTGCATGAGATTGAGGTCTAGTCGGAGAAAAACACCGAACGTAATTAACCGTCAACTTCAACAAACACGTCTATCTAGTATACCAATCACTACACCTCTAGCTACTATTCCACACACCACACCTGACATAATGGCTGAAGAAAGAGAGACTCCTCTCTCCGACTTTTACAAAGCCTTGAGCGATAACCCTAAATCTTGCATCGTTCTAGCAGACCCAGTGGGGGATTTTCGAATCCCCCCAAACATATGTAATTTGTTACCCGTTTTTCATGGTTTAGACCATGAAAAACCTTATCAGCACATGCGTAGGATTGAACAAGTCCTTACAACATTCCACCATCCTACGGTTGGTGCGGAACAAATTAAATTGAGGGTATTTCCCTTCACCTTAGCTGATAAGGCGGCGTCTTGGTTAACTGCCCAAGCGCCTAATTCTGCGGACTCGTGGGCTAAACTTGTTCAGCTGTTTATGGAACATTTTTACCCACCCCTAAAGACGGATGAGATGCTTTCCAAGATTCATTTCTTTCGACAAAATCCTCATGAATCATTTTTAGAGCCTTGTAATCATTTCACCGATCTCCTTATAGAATGTACACATCATAACCTAACGAAAGACACGTTAGTTCGTGCCTTTTTCAAAGGACTTCTACACCACCATAAAGAAGTCCTTGACATAATGAATGGGGGTAGTTTCCTAAGTAAAGGAGCCTCGGAGGCTTACAAATTTTTAAAAGATCAAACTAAGTGCAATAATAATTGAGGGGGTAGTGATGATATCCCCCGTTCTGCTAGTTCTTCTTCAACAGTTAAGGTCGCCGGTATGTTTGAGATGAAACCCGATCCTGAACTTAAAAATTTAATCGAATCTCTAACTAAAAAGGTAGAGGCTATTTCTGTTCAACAAAAGCCTATCCCCGTCATGAATGTCAACTCCAACCCATGTAATTTCTATTTGAGTCCTGAGCACCCTGACTCCTATTGTCCTCTCGCCTATGAACAACAACAATCAGAGCAAGATAATGTTTGCTCCAGTAATAGCTATCATATTCCTAATGCCCCATGGAGACAAAATCCCAACTTCAGTTGGCGAAATAATCAACAAGTTACACCTCCAGGGTTTAATAACCAAAATGTTAGGCAAGCAAACAATTATAACCAAGCTCCACCTAGACAAGGACAAGGTCAGGGTAATTATAATAATTATAACAACCAAGCGCAACCACAAGGTCAGGGTAATTATAATAGTTATAATACCAATAGAGGTATCGTTCCGGTTAACAATAATAACTATCACAACCCGCCCATAAATAATCAACGTGAGATAGTTCCAGTCGCACCACCTGTGACTACTACACCTACACAACCGGATCGTATCGACACCTTTATACAGGTTGCCCAACAACTTTTCCAATCAATAACTCAATCGAACCAACAGATCTTACAATCCATAAATCAGGGCATACAACAGTTAGCCCAAGAGAAAGCCCAACCAAAAGGCATGTTTCCAGGCCAAGCCATATCAAACCCTAAAATAGCAAACACAGCCTTTGAGGTAAACGGTAATACTAGTATGGTAACCACAACCGTAGGTGAGCTAAATGCCATCACCACTCTCCGTTCTGGTAAAGTGGTTGATAACAAAGTAACTATGCATATAGTTACCCCACCAGTAGTCCCTACACCGGATATCGAACTAGATACCGAAATAGAAACTGAAGAGCCTACCACTGTAGAGGTACCAGTTAAACCACAACCTAAGAAACAGATACCCAAGGTTAGACATCTAGTTGAGCCATACGCTAAATATAGAGCGAAACCACCGTTTCCCCAGAAATTAGCCATGCTAACCAGGGATACAAACTTTGAAGAGATTAGGAACGTTTTCAAATATCTAACGATAAACCTTCCTTTTCTCGAAGCTATTAAAAAGCTACCTAACTACGCTAAGTTTCTTAAGGAGTTGTGCACTACTAGGCGTAAGACCAACATACCTAAAGACGCCTTTCTAACTGAACAGTTCCCAACTTTATCAGAAAATAATGAAATTGTTAAGTACAAGGACCCTGGTCATCCTACTGTAAAATGCACCTTAGGAGAATCCTACACGACGACCGCTTTATTAGACTTGGGGGCGAGTGTTAACTTACTCCCATTTTATTTGTATAAACAAATAAGTCTACAAGAAATGCAACCTATAAAAATGACGTTGCTGTTAGCGGACAGATCTATAAAGTATCCTAAGGGTGTAGTGGAAAATGTGCTTGTTAAGGTTCAGGATTTCTACTATCCTGCAGATTTTGTTATCCTCGATATAGAAGTCGCTAACGACTCTGTACCGATCATCTTAGGGCGTCCCTTCTTGGCAACCGCCAACGCTTTATAAAATTGCCACGATGGTAAGATGTTCCTTATCTTTTAGCCATCTTTCTGTTGAGGTAAATGTTTTAAAATGATGAAATAGTTACGAGAATCGCCTATAGATGGGGAGGTTAGCATGATCGAGAGCTTAGCTCAAAATTATTTTAACAACACGTTTCCGAAAACCATATGTATAAATTCCTTTTGTAAATGACTTTTTAACTTCAGATTTTGTAAATGACTCCTAATTAGAGGAAGTCAACACCATCCTTGAGTCCACACCAATTGTAAGATGACCCCCTTCCGTTTTATTGACATTCCTTCCACCCGGTATGAAACCTCTTCCCGAGTTAAAATATATTCAACTTGATCCGGATGGTAGTCATCCGGTAATTATATCTTCTCTATTATCTAAGGATGAAGAGACATGTTTAATCAGGGTGATTAGGGAACATCGGTCTGCGATTGGTTGGTCCCTAGCCGACATTAAGGGAATTAACCCTAATGTTTGCACTCATCGTATCCATTTGGAGGATAACGCGAAGACTTCTCGCGAACCTCAGCGTCGCTTGAACCCTGCCATGAAAGAGGTGGTTAGGGAAGAAGTCTTACGATTACTCGATGCGGGTATCATATACCCAATCTCCGATAACGGATGGGTAAGTCTCATTCATGTAGTTCCTAAGAATTCAGGGGTTACCATGGTACTTAACGCTAAGGGTGACTATGTTCTCACACAAGGTCCTATGAAATGGAGAATCTGTATTGATTACAGACGTTTAAATGCTATGACACAAAAGAATCACTTTCCCTTACCTTTTATAGATCAGATGCTCGAACGTCTAGCTGGTCATGCTTTTTATTGTTTTCTGGATGGCTACTCTGGCTATTTTCAGATTATTATTGATATTGATGACCAAGAAAAGACTACATTCACATGTCCTTTTAGAACGTATGCCTATAAACGAATGACTTTTGGCCTTTGTAATGCTCCTGGTCCCTTCCAGCGGTGTATGCTTCATATATTTAGTGACATGGTAGAGCGCTTTATGGAAGTTTTCATGGATGATTTTTCTATCTATGGAGACTCCTTCACAGATTGTTTGTTAAACCTGTCTAAGGTTTTGACACGGTGTGAAGAAAAGAGCCTCGTTTTAAATTGGGAAAAGTGTCATTTCATGGTGAAAAAGGGCATAGTACTATAGGTCACATTGTATCTAGTGATGGCATCGAAGTAAATAAGGCCAAACTAGATAAGATAGCGACTCTACCTATACCACGGACTGTCCGTGATATTAGAGCCTTTCTAGGCCATGCAGGTTTTTATAGGCGCTTTATTAAAGATTTCTCGAAAATAGCTAGTCTTTTAACTAATCTGCTTTTAAAGGATGCCATCTTTGATTTTAATTTTAACTGTAAGCGTGCTTTTGAAACTTTAAAAGCCAGCCAACCCTCTCGCACCAATTATACACCTCCATTGGTCTAAACTTTTCGAACTCATGTGTGATGCTAGTGATTATGCAGTTGGTGCTGTCTTGGGACAGAAACTAGATAATAAGTCCATTGTTATTTATTATGCTAGTAAAACCTTAAACGATGCTCAACGGAATTATACAACTACTGAAAAAGAATTCTTAGCTGTCATTTATGCTTTAGATAAGTTACGTCCTTATTTGGTTGGTTCTAAAACTTTAGTTTACACGGACCATGCAGCCCTTAGGTACCTTCTTGCAAAGAAGGATGCTAAACAGAGATTAATCCGATGGATTCTTCTCCTGCAAGAGTTCACATTAGAAATAAAAGACAAAAGAGGGGTCGAAAACGTAGTTGCCGACCACTTATCTAGACTTATGATAAACGTAAAAAGAGTAGTTTTACCAATGACTAAAGCTCACGAGAACTCTACACGCTAGTAAAACTAGAACTATATTCGTGAATCTAATTTATCAAAGTTTTCTACTCTTAATCAAATTAAACAAATATAGTGGAGTAGGAAGTTCGTTCCACTCCTAGTTCTTTCACATAGTAATGTTCTCTAAGTATAAATAATCTTAACTAAAGTCTAATGAGAGATTTACGAATTATAAACTACGATGTAACTACCCACAAGATACGACTAATTAACTATGGAATGCTGCGTTGATTCTATGATAAGGAATTAGGGGGGGGAGGGGGGGGTGGGGATTCCACCTTAACTCAACTTAACTTACTAACGACGAATCGTCGTAATCCGAATTGAACTGCTACGCAAAACAATTGGTTCTTCCCAATCCCTAATTACACATGGCACTTCTACCAATTCATAACTAGCATGTGAATTATTAAACCCATTCTCATGGTGAATTAATCATTTCTAGAGTGGAATAGAAATTACGACGACTCTACGATAATCGGAATCAAGCTTTTATCAAGGCTTATTAACCCCCTCTAATGGAGGTTTAGCCGAGAATCATTCTGCAATCATTTCCATATGAATCTAGACTAAACATAATATCAAGATTCCAACTTTACTAATTTAACAAACAATAATTGAAATCTAATTAATAATTAAGAAATGATATCAACAAGAATTTAAACTAGATCTATAAATGTAATGATAGAAAACGAATTGAATAATAATAAACTATTTTATTAATCTAATCAAATGAATAACAATATTTTAAAGGTTTAATCTAAAACAAGGAATGAAAATGAAACTAAACTTAATTAAAAACAATTAAAACTAGATCTAGAAGCTATTCTAATGGCTACTTTCTATCCTAAGCTACTAGATATCTTAAGAGTTAAGTCTTCTTTGTTGATATGGGGAAAATCAGATCCAAAATCGTGCATGGGCTTAGAGCCATGTTTTGGGCCAGAGAATCAGGCCCAAAACCCAATTCCTTCAGTCCACAGACCCTTTTTAGTTGGATTCGGTTTCAATAGATGTTTCGTCCACTTTTGCTCCTTTGATTGGGTCAAGGCTTAGACCATTGGAAAGCTCTTTCCGAGCCGGTCGTTTTGACATAACGTAAGCCCAAATCCAAGGTCTGAGTTCAAATATATGGTCTTCAGAAGTTCTGCTGACTTTGTGCACTGTTTCTGCCCGCATGGACTTTGACTTTTCACCTTTTGACCGAGCTTTACAAAGGCTTTGTCTTCTTGAATCTTGGCCTTTAATCATAGAACTCCTTAGCAACCAACCATTGCTCCTTTATATCATCAAAGTGGCACATTTCTGCACATAATTGACTTTGAAGCCTGAAACGCATAAAAACAAATAATCAGTATTAACTATTAATTATTACTCACATAATTGGTCTAAAAGTACGATTGTTAAGGGGTTAAAACTACAGTTTTGGGCTCTTATCAAACCACCCCCAAATAGCATTTTGCTTGTCCTCAAGCAAATATGAGAAATTAGAATAAGTGACCAAAAATGGAGTTCTAACTACTCTCGTTTCGCTGAGTGCGATTGCATTGACCATATGCAACAAGGCCTTAAACCACTAGGAATTCCCTAGTGGATGAGTTATAGTCTCGTGGGAGTTTTCCAGTGAAGGTACTCACAAACTTCATCTATACTACAACGACTAAGAAATAAAACTATTGTTTCCTTATTCATGCTCTAAATTAACTATACATCTCACTAGCAATGCATATAGAATAGTCAAAACCTAAGCTACTATATGCATAATAATCAATCATCTACAATAAACATATATACAATGAGTAATACTATGAAATGCAGAATGTGTTCGTTTAAAAAACTTCGGAATAGCGACCTTAAGTAGGTTCTCACATATAAGTCAAGATACAAACACTCACGATTTTCCCCCGCTCAAGTTTTCATACTCCAAAGTTAATGCGGTGGGCACACTTTTACCTTACAATCTCAATGACACACAAGGAAGCCGGAGTCGATCAAACACATCTGCCACTTACTATCACACTAACCTATTCCTAATTGAGCTAGAGGTCTTTATTAGGTGTTGCGGGGATTAGGAGATGGTTTAAGAAGGAAGGAAATGGATATTCAAAAGGACAAGTCTGAGATAATAGATTCTTCATATTATGTAACTTAGAGAAAACCTTGTTATTTTCTTTTGCTTCTATACTTTGTTTCCATCCTTAGCCATATTTTTTTTTCTTTTCTCTGGCTTTTGACTCCCTTTTATTCTATTTTTTGGAGTTTTTATTTATTTCTATTTCTATTTTTCTTTTTCTTTTCCTTGGATGGAAACTTCTTTTCTTTTTATGAAGCAACTAACTAATTTTTGTTTACACAGGTTTTTCTCTTCTTCTTTCTTCACTCATTCCATTCTCAGACTTATTCTAGATTGGGTAAGTTGAATTTTTTATTTTGTTTTGTTTTTGTAACAGGGTAAAGGAATTGTGGTTTATGGAAGGCTAAAGAAAGGCCAAGAGGGGCGACTAGCGGAAAATAATTCATAGGTTTGAATTTCTGACTATATCGATCCAAAGAGGGCCTAAATTCTCCCTTAGGATATGGCATAGTGATCAAGCAAGTGGACGTGTGATTTCTCTATCCGGATTTTACTTCTCCCTTATGTCATTTTTCAAATGTTTCGCTCATATAAGGTTTTAGGCTATATTCTCACAGGATTTGTAGAATAAGTACTCTAGCCTAGATTTCAGAAACTAACTGCTAACAATCATAGATACTCATGTAATATATTTATAGATAAATGCAAAGATTATTACCTACATATTAACCTAAGTTTCTAACAATTATACTGATGCAAAAGCTACGTGAGACTTCTAGATTGTTAAGAGCATAGAGAAAGAAAACAATACCAATATTCCTAAGTGTATAGCATAAACTTATTTATTTATATTTTTGAAATTTTTAACTTGAAAACAAATGCATATTATACATATCTATATCCTAACAGATGCCTTAATTACACGTGTTTCTATGCCCCCCCCCCAAACAAGAAGCATGTTTTGTCCTCAAAGCATTTAAATAAATAGGGTAGGAAAAATACCATAGAAACGCGTGAAATTCTGGAACATCTGCAAAACAAGGTTAGAACATATTAATATAGGAAATAAAAAAAAAAAAACTGACGCAACTCTATAAGAGTTCCACCCATTATGGGGTTAACAGAATAAAATTTCTTGGGACATAAGCAGACACTAACTGGAATTAAAAACTGACCTTATCTCCCGCTTTTATTCTTCATCCTCCTCATCCTCTTCTTCTATAAAGAAGTGAAGTTCTTTCGCGTCCTGCCATGCCATGATAATTTGCCAGGCTTCCCGCCATTTATCATCTATTATTGCTAACCTATTAAGCGCCACTTGGTCTGACGGGGTGTATGGTGCAACTTGATGAGGTTGTATCCTCCACCCTTGCCAAGTCATTGCACGGAAAGATCGAATAATACTATTGGTGGGTCCTACAGTGTCGACCGTAATCCAATCCATGAAACGTGTATAAAAAATAGGAAAGAAACATAGCATAATACGGGAAATTAGAATAGGCATAAGAAGGTACTTATGCCTCATGCTATGGGCTCGAGCTAAAATAGACATCAAGGTTCTGGGAAGGTCATGGCACATACGTCCCGTGGCTAAAGCAAGGAAGACGCTGCAAGTGGCATCATTCACAGAAGAAAAACGCATGATCTAAAACATGACAGTTCCTATGTTCATGGACAGGCTACCAAAGGCGACGTTATATTCCCCTTAGTCCTCGATACGGAAAATGCCTGCCCCATACGACTCATGCAAAAACTCATAAGTGTAGACATGAATATTATCTACCCAATAGCACCATGGGTCTTGTATTTCAGCGGGCATAGCAAGTCCAAGAACAAATGCTAGCAAGAACCTGGTAATTTCCATTGGTTCATCATTAATGTTGATGGAGAACACTTGTTATCCATCCGGTCTCTCAAAGAAAATGAAATTATCATAAAAATAAGATGCAAGTGCTGGAGAATAAAGTTCATCAGGTCTTACCATAAGTGGTTCCCAAAATTTCACGATGTGATCACCTCGCGAAACCAAGCACCATAAGTAGTGCTTTGGAACAAATCTTCGAAAGATTGTTCCGGTATTATTGTAGGAGATGTCATCTCAAAACGACCCTCTGGAATAGCTGCAACTGATCCGGGAACAACCCACATAAAACTGGAAATTTATGGTCTACGGAGGTCGGCGCAGGTGCGCGCAGCTTGGGCGCAGGTCACTTTCGGGTGCTTTTGGATTTACAGTGTTTTGGGCGCAGGTGTGCTCCTCTTGGGCGCAGGTGCGCTTAGTGTAAAATTTCTGACAATGCCTTACGGTGCAGGTGCGCTCCGAGGTGCTGAATTTGTGAAAATGGTGAAGAACAACGGAAACGTGGGAGTGAAAGGTGAGAGATGGAAGTTAGGTGTAGTGTGGGTTGTGAGTGTAGAATGAATGAAGTTTTTATAGGTTTTAAGTTGCTAAAATGAATCGGGAAGTTACCAAAAAGCTTTTACGGCAATTTCCGGAAATACTAAAATTTTCAAACCCGAAGCGGAAACAACTCATATTCTTGATTCTAAAACAACCCTAGTATCTTTTAGGTTGAATTTAGGATAAACTACCTAACTTATCGAGATTTCATCCTAACCAATATTTATTCATAGATATGCCCAGATCGGCAATATTCTCACCCTAACTCCGAAATAACTTCTACAAATGAGGGTCATATAAAAATCATGCTCGAATAGCTAATATCACCCCCAAACAATTTGGGAAGGTGGGATCAATATTAAACAACCATGCACAATGAAAATAACCGCATTATATTAAAATTTTCATTCAAAGTACATTTCACTACAAAATTCAAATTACCGAATTAAAACTTACATTAAAATAACTAACAATAATAAAACTACAAATAAAAATTATCATGCTATACTATCCCTAAACACGTCGGTACTGGTAGTGGAGGGCACACACTCAGGAGATGGCTCCCCGAGCTCCCCGAGGCGGCAAAGACCATTCGCCTTTTCGGCGACGACGCCAGCCTCGATGATGTATCCTCGGAAGAGAAATCCCATGAGGTGGAAAGCGTGCAAGCATATCGCTCGAACTCGGGCGCTGAGATTCTAGCTCAGCCCTCATCTGTTCCCACCGCTCATCCTCTCGTTGGGTACAAATCTCGAAGTTATGGTGCATAGTAGCCTGTCGAGTCCGGAGGTCTTCGCAGATAGTATTGAGTGAACGCATGCCACGATGAATCACAACCATGCGTTCTGCATCTGACCAACACCTCTCCAAGGCATCAGTATCAAAACATGTCAAGTCCTCCTCATCCTATGAGTCATTCTCATTTCCGACGTCCTCCTCGTCGACTACCCTATCCTCAGGCAACCTCCAAACTTGTTGGATACACTCCTTATAAATCCGAGGAGTTCGGTGTAGGGTGAGGCAAATCCTATCAGACGTCGGAGTCGCTTTCAACTTCAGCATGATCTTGGTTATCAAAACAGGGAGAGGTGCAATAGACTTCCCCACTCCCCTAATCATGTTAAGCAAAAACTCCAAGATACAGAACTCATACTTCTGCTCCTGGAGTATCCATAGAATATGAAGGCAGTTCAGACCGATGTCGCTGACCTTCTCCTTCCCTATGACATTCCTACCAATCCACTGAGCTGCAGCCAGCTGGTTGGTTCTAAGGGATGCCTGGCGAACACAATGCGAGCTCACATTGTAGTTCCCTTCGGTAACAATCGCGTTCATCAATGGCTCGACCCTAGTATATTGGGACTCCTGTAACGTGGCATCAAGATGGATTCTAGGCGGAATGCCTAGAATCTCAGCCAACAACCCAGTAGTTACTTCTTTCCTCCTCTTTGCCACCATAACAAAAATTCTATTCCCCTCCAACTCCCTCGTGTTGTAAAACCGTCGGACTAACTCTTCGTGGTAAAAGTTGTTGGTCGAGTACCACAAGCTATTCCAATCTCTACTAACCATTTCGTCACCGTAAAACGGCGCGAAGTGGTCGCCAGTAAATGCTTGCTCTGGCAAAATCCGACGTCTTTGAGCCATTGGAAGTTTGAACTGATTTGGGGTTTGTAGAAGGTGTAGGAAGCAATGAGGAACAACCTCACTGGAACAACAATGGTGGTGGTACGGTGGTGGATCGGCAGCTCCAATCTTTGGATTTTTTGGTGGTTTTTTTGGTTTTGCAAAATGATGGAGGTGGTGGTGGAAAGGTTTTTGAGAAGATTTGAAATTGATTTGGATGTTTGGCGTGGTGTAGTTAGGTTTCTTTTTAATTTTTTTTTTTTTTTTAGGGTTTAAAGCTTAGATGTTTGTCAATGGCGGTTTGGAATTGAAAACTCACGACTGTTGGTGGAAACAAAGGGGCGCAGGTGCGCTGCCGGTGCGCACGAGTTGGGCCCAAGCCCAATTCAAATTTTCAAATTTTTGTCGATTTTTAGCGCGACTTCAAAGTAACATTGCCGCTTCGTTACTGGGCCGATTTTTGCGAATGAGATATGGAAATGATCAAGAGAGAATTTCCAATCCAATGATCCATAAAACACTCTATTCCGACCGTAGATGATATATAAGATAGTGGAAAATGCCTCGAAGTGCATGCATGACGTAAGTTATGCGAACGAATGAACTCTAAATTCATAGATTATGTCAACCCGAATCGGAATACAATTAAACGGCCTAAGTATCTCTAATGGGACATAAAACATTCTAGGACGGAAACATGAACACCCCAACCCCAGACAAATTTTGTACAACAGAGTTTAGAAAATTTGTTTTTATTTTTTATTTTTAAGGTTTTATTTATTTATTTTTTATTTTTATAAATACGGATTAATATATAGAAAAACAATAAGCAATAAAGGCATAATTCACCCCATAGAGAAACATGACTCAAAAACCGAGAAAACATGCATGAGTTTAAAACGTGAATTATGTTAAACGTCGACTTAGGATCCGGTACTTACAGCCACACACTCCATAGGGAGGGCCCAATTACCTTAATGGTGCACTCACCAATATCTGGAAATGAAAGGAAATGCACCAAACACAAAAGTTGAGTCGTTTATAGTCAGATACTCGAGACTTTATCTAAACATATGTATGAACATGCAGTTTATCATATATCAACAACCGAAATAGTTGTGGATCATTCCATAAATAAATATCACAAAAAATATACCCAAACACAATCAAGCACCAAGATTTCCTATGACGCAACCTAGTGAAATGAAAGCAAAGTCGGAATAACCTATAACATAACCTAGCATGCACCTTCTTTTTCATCTTTGAACGAGAGGGTGTCCTGGTGAATAAGTGTGGAAAAGTGAATGGTTGTGGAGAATATGGTGGATATGGATAAGTTGTAGAAGGAAATCATGGAAAAAATGAGGACGTGGGTTTAGCACAAAACTTATTCATGGTGTAGGTAGGGACTGTCTCAATTCTGAAAATGAAGGTGTCAAATGGTTTGTCCTTCTAAAGTATTTATTTTCTAGGAGGATTTAAAAAATTATGAAGCATAGGAGAAACAAAAGGATCGAGTGCAAACTCGAGATTCCTTTGAAAGGGTGGAAGGAGGGGAGTCGAGGCGGATGTTGTGCAAAGTAGTTCTTGATAGGGTGACTCATCACCTGCTCTAAGAAACTCATCGAATTCCTCATCTAGCTTGGTCATATCCACCTTACTATGGTATTCCTCTATATCTTTGAGAAAGTCATCTATCTCGTCCTCATCCATAATATATGTATCGACTAGTGTAAGGATGAAAATGTTGGAGTCTGAACTTTCAAAGAAAAGAAATTTGGGCATCTGATTATCAGGGAACGTGTTGTTAAAATAATCTCGAGCGAAGCTCTCGATCATGCTAACCTCTCCATCCATAGACGAATCGGGTAACTGTGTCTTTGGTTTAAACACATTTACTTCAACAGAAAGATGGCCAAAAGACATGGACATCGAACCGTCATGGCAATTTATGAGCGCATTGGCAGTTGCCAGGAAAGGACGCCCTAAGATGATCGGGACAGAGTCGTTAGCGACTTTTATATTGAGGATGACGAAATCAGCCGGATAGTAGAAATTCTGAACCTTTACCAGCACGTTTTCAAAAACACCCTTAGGATACTTAATAGACCGATCAGCTAATTGCAACGTCATTTTAGTGGGTTGCATCTCCTGTTGACCTATTTGTCTATACAAATAAAACGGGAGTAAGTTAACACTAGCCCCCAGGTCTAATAACGCGGTCGTCGTATAGGAATCTCCTAAGGTGCATTGTACAGTAGGACGACCAGGGTCCTTGTACTTAACAATTATGTTATATTCAGATAGAGTTGGGAATTGTTCTGTTAAAAAGGCGTCTTTTGGTATATTGGTCTTATGCCTAGTAGTACACAACTCCTTAAGAAACTTAGCATGGTGTGGTAGCTTTTTAATAGCTTCGAGGAAGGGAAGGTTTATAGTTAGATTCTTGAAAACGTCTCTAATCTCCTCATAATTTGTATCCCTAGTTAACATGGCTAATTTTTGTGGAAACGGTGGTTTCTTTCTATATTTAGCATATGTATCACCTGGATGTTTAACCTTGGCTTTCTGTTTCTTAGGTTGTGTTGTAACTGGTACCTCTACAGTGGTAGGCTCTTTAGTTTCTATTTCGGTATCTAGTAAAGTAGCATGTGTAGGGGCTACTGATGGGGTAACTATAGGCATAGTTACTTTGTTATCAACCACTCTGCCAGAACGGAGAGTGGTGATGGCATTTAGCTTACCTACGTTTTCATTTTCATTACAAGTATTACCGGTTACCTCAAAGGCCGTGTTTGTTGTTTTAGGATTTGGTATCGCGTGACCTGGAAACACACCTTTGGGTTGGGCTTTATCTTGGGCCAACTATTGTCTTAAATTATTAACGGATCGTAGAAGTTGTTGGTTAGATTGAGCCATGGTTTGGAAGAGTTGTTGGCTCACCTGTATGAAGGTGTCAAGACGATCCGGTTGGGTGGGTGTAGTGGTCACGGGTGGTTTGACTGGAACTATCTCGCGTTGAATATTTATGGGCGGATTGTGATAGTTATTATTTACCGGAACGATACCTCTATTAGCATTATAATTATTATAACTACCTTGACCTTGTGCTTGACTTTGTCGAGGTTGCGCTTGGTTGTTATAATTATTATAATTACCCTAACCCAGTCCTTGTTGTGGTGGAGCTTGGTTATAACTATGCGTTGGCCTAACATATTGATTATTGTACCCTGGAGGTGTGACTTGTTGGTTATTTCTCCAACCGAAGTTGGGATTTTGTCTCCAAGGGGCATTAGGTTCACTATTAATGGAACAAGCATGTTCATAGGCTATAGGACAGTGAAAGTCGGGATGCTCAGAACTCCAACAGAAACTACATGGATTGAAATTTACATTCATGACGGGGATAGGCTTTTGTTGTACAGAAATGGCCTCTACCTTTTTAGTGAGTGATTCGATTAGAGTTTTAAGCTCGGGATCGTGTTTCATCTCAAACATACCAGCGGCCTTAACTGTATTAGACGAACTAGCGGAGCGGTGGATATCGTCACTACCCCCCCTTGTTATTTCGCTTAGTTTGATCCTCTAAAAATTTATAAGCCTCCGAGGCTCCTTTACTTAGGAAACTGATAAGCACCCAAAAGTGTATTATGAAACCCCGTTGAGACATATAAATTTGGTTAACTATGTGTTTAATAATCATGAAATAAATATGTTTTCATACTTTTTGCGGTATCGCAGAGAAACATGGAAATATGGTTTAAACCTGCAATAAAACACGAGAAACGACATGTATATGAATTCTTCCAAATTTGCACAGAAGCATCAAACTTCTGAAGCTCCTACCTCTTGAACCAGGACTCCGAATGTGACAAGTGAGTTGCTCAGACAATCAGGGAGATGAACTCTACGCATAGGCGGGAAGTTGTAAAATTGCCCAAAGACCGGACCGCCACTGATGGATTGCATATAGACCCACTATACGGGCCGCAAGATTGGATGAGTCATCAATCATGGAGCATGTCAAGACAAAAATGACAAATTATTGGTGCAAAGTTGACACCTTGCATGTAATTAATTAGATTAGGTGTTAATAGTGAAAAAAAGACAAGGTGTCACTTTGTTTTAATGTGGTGGATAAAAATGAAGTAAATATGGTTTGATGTTTCACATGGGAGGAAATGAGATGTCTCTCAAATAAAGAAGAAAACAAAACAAGGGGGGGGACACTCCATTTACTCCCTTGACTTCTTTTCCTTACCTTGTATTATTTTAGTTCCTTAGTCATTCTTATTATTTAGTTTTTAGTTTTTTGTTAAAAAGCTTGTAATAGTTTTAATGGAGGAAACTTTGGTTTTCTTCTAGAGAATAAATAAAAAGCAAGTGAGTTTAGTTAGTTTTTCTTCTTCCTCTTCCTCTCTCTCTTTTTGTTCTTCAAGTTTGTAATCCTTTATTCCAAGGATCATGAGCTAACTTCCCTTTTGGGGAGTTAATCAAACTCATGTGAGGGAAAATAATTGTTGTTGGCTTAGTAGGTTGTTAGGAAGAACAACTAGACCTACATCCTATCCCAAAATGATAGTTGGTGTAGTGTCTAGTTAGGAATCAAGTAATGAGCTTAGAGATAAGTCATTACTTGATTCCAATTGCTAACATGTATGAGTTTAGAAATGAACCATACATGTTAGGGATCAATTTTTCTTCCATTAGGGCTTGTCTATGAGTCTAGGAAGAATCAAATTCACCTTTTCAAATCAACAACTAAATGTTATTTTCACATGAGGAGGATTAGCTCTCCACCTTTTCTTTGTTAAATTGTATTTTTGTCTTAGCTTCATATTTCGAATCTTAATATTTTTCTTTAATGTTTGTGTTGGAAATAAACCTAGTATTAATATAAACTTACTCACTAGTTCCCTAAGAGTAACAACCAAGTTGTAGATGTCCTAACCTTTAGGTTGGTTCGATCCTTACTTCAACTTTACGAACGCGAAGATCGTGAGTAAGGAACTTTGAATTCGCTTTTGCACCAAATTAGAGAATCAATCTTTAAACGTAGTAAAAAGTGTAATATCAAAATGGCGGCGCTACTGTTCTAAAGCCATAGGACTTGTGCTACAGATTGGAAGTTGCATCAAGGGGGAACCCCCACTCTCTTCCTTTCTTCCTTTTAGTTTCGTTCTTACGTTTTTTGTTAAATTTCGTATTTTTGTCTCGCAATAGACCTCGTTAAACTCCACGGATTTTTCGTTGCACTTCCAGGTACCAAAAGTTAGGACTGGGAAAGTATACTCCAGGCAATTATAAGACTTCTGTGAAAAGTTGAACTAATTGTGGCATATTTGACACGCGTGCGCGTGGAAAGACTCGCGTCCGCAGGTGTAGCCCGCGTCCGCGGGTGTCTTTCCTTGTTTGCTTCTCCTATTCAACCTCCAGCATCCACTGATACACCCTGATCCATATTCAGGCCTAACTCTCTGAACCAGTACCTAAATATTTTGAATATCTATTGGGATTAATCACGTCGACGATTGAAACGTCTGTTTCACTCTTTGGCGGTTTAGCAAGAAGCTACAGGTTCCAACGTTTTACTGTTTTTTTTATTGCATGAATGCCATGTACGTAGTTATTATAAATTAGTTTATGGATTATTATTTACGTCTTAGGCTAGAAATATTCATGAATCATATTAATACGCCCGTAAATATTTATATGCGATTAAGTGAGTATGAATTGCATATTAATGTATATGTACATACCAATGGTACTGTTTTGCATGGGTATCTATATTTATATGTATAAGTGTCTATTATTGCATGTTTAGTATTTCTCTATATATACGTACACGGTATTGTCTAATAAGTCGATTTTGTCAAGAAAGAGGAGAACATTCCAACGAGGGTTAAAATCTGAGTTGGGTAAGTTGTTTCTAAACCCCACGGGTAAAGTCGCTCTCTATATGACACTCGCAATCTCAATGAGTATTGTCGAAATCGAATTATTATGCAATACAAAAAGTCGTATTTTAGTTTATATATAATACTTTGCATGTTTAGTTTTGTCGTGATTTATCCGGCATGTATACTATATTCGCATGCTAATGTATTTAGATATCGCATGAGTGATTCAAATTTGCTCATTCTTGTTGATATAACGTTTATTAAATATCGATTTACAAATTAGTGTACATATATGTATTATCTTGATGTATATTTGCCCTGCGTATGGAAGTATTTATCGATGACACAAGCTGGCCTATTCGTATAGCTATACGTATGAGTAGAGTATCTTCACATGCTACCGTACATAGTATTGTATGAGTAGATCATATTTGCATGTTTCTATTTTAACCCATGCATAAATCTTTAAAAAAAATAAAAATAATAATAATAATAATAATAATATTAATATTAATATTAATTAAAAACAAATTAAATTAAACTTAATACCGCCTTTGGATAAATTTTAATTCCATAAATCTTAATCATATTCCAATGGTGTCTAGGAAACTTGAAAGATTGAGGTTACTTAATTAGAACCGTGCTTGCACGGAAAGCCTCCCTCATATCTCTCTTGTGACCTGGCTGTTGGTTTATGCACACGTATTCCTAGCTTCACTGCTACGTTAGCAGCAACTTAGACATATGTTGTTCAACTCTAATGCTTAAGATAATAATAAAATTCGAGTCCTACTAAATTCGTTCTGTAAGTTAGATCTAATTTTATGCTTACATGAGATTAAGGTCTGGTTCCATTAAAGAAATTGAACATACCTATCGTCGAAAAAAATACGATAAGCAATTGCGTAAGTTCTCACCTAATTTTTTTTTTCTTCTGCTAATTACCTTCATCACGCTCCTTCGTCGCCATCAACTTCTGTCATTATGGCCGATGATCCTCCACCAGCAGACAAGCCCCTCTCGGACTTCTATACTGCACTACAGGAAGGACCTTCTTCCTGCATCAAACTTGAGGACATTGTCAGTGATTTTCGTATCCCACCAAACGTTTTCAGTTTGTTACCTATATATCATGGTTTGGAGCACGAAAAACCTTATAATTATCTTCGTAGGCTTCAACAAGTGGCAACAACATTTCACCATCCAGCAGTCTCTAAGGAACAACTCTTGCTTCGACTGTTTCCATTCACTTTAGCGGAAAAAGCGTCAATTTAGCTAGCAGGACAACAGTGATAAGAGCCCAAAATTGTAGTTTTAACCCCTTAACAATCGTACTTTTAAACCAATTATTTGAATAATAAGTAAGAGTTAATACTGATTACGTGTTTTTATGCATTTCAGGCTTCAAAGCCCATTATGTGCATAAATGTGCCACTTTAGCGAGATAAAAGAGCAAAGGTCGGTTGCTAAGGAGTTCTGTGATTAAAGGCCAATTTCTAAGAAGACAAAGCCTCTGTAAAGCCCGGTCAAAAGATGAAAAGTCAAAGTCCACGCGGGCAGAAAAAGTGCACAAAGTCAACAGAACTTCCGAACACCATATCTTTGGACTCAGACCTCGAAATTGGGGCTACCTTACGTCAAAACGACCGGCTCGGAAAGAGCTTTCAAATGGTCCAAGCCTTGGCCCAATCAGAGGAGCAGAAGTGGACAAAAAGTCTGTCAAAGTCAACTGCAGCTGAAGAGGCCTTTTTGGACTGAAAGTATTAGGTTTTGGGCCTGATTCTCTGGCCCAAAACGTGGCTCCAAACCCATGCACGATTTTTGGATCTGAACATATAAAAACCAAAGCTTAGCTCTTTGTTAATGGTAAATAGTTAGGTTAGAAAATAAGTTAGGTTAGGAAGTTAATGTTAATGGAGTTTAGGGTTAGAAAAAGATAGATCTAGATCTAGTTTTGAGTTTTATCCCATTAATTAATTAGTTTTCATACCTTGTTTTAATATAGATTATTGAATCATTGTTACTTTTCATTAGATTAATAAAGTTAGTTGTTTTTTATAATCTAGCTTCATTTTCCATTAAACATCTATTGCAATTCATCGATTTAGTATTTGTCACTATTAGTTTAAATCAATTCTTACATGAGTAGTTTCCTTTTAAATTCGATCAAGCAAAGTTCAACCCTTTCTACCATGTCTTGTTTGATTTGCTTGGGAAATGATAGTATAATGATATTAGAAAATTCACATCACACATTACTCTCACATTGTTCTTTGTGTCGAGTAGTTGAATTCTAATTTACGTCTTGAGGGTTTAAGAGTGGAACGAATCCTGACTCTCTTATATTACTTCATTATTGAGATTAGGAATATTGATATAAACACGTATTTACGTAAATTGATTATTTGTGTTTACGCATAGATAGTTAGAATACGCAAAATCACTTTTATCAAATGGCGCCGCTGCCATCTTAATCTCGTTCAAGACAAGAATTCAATTTCTTGAATCCAAGGGGCAATCCCCCATTCTCTACCTACCCACCCTTTTAATTTTTCATTCTTATTTCTTGAATTTTCGGAATTGTTCACTGTTTTAGGCATTGGGACTGCGGATTCACAGAGAAAAACACTGCGGTGAAGGTATTTCTAAATTTTCGAAAATTCTGAAAATTTTCAGACATAATATATAATGTGTTATTGATTTACTGGAATATTTTCAGATTTTTCAAAGTTGGTTTACCTAGTGAAAAAAATACTATCTTTACAGTGCTGCATTTCAGTTTTCACACCATATGTTCTTGAAAAACAGACTAGTAAGGTTACTTAGGGAGTTTTAAAAATTCTATAATTTTTATAGGAGTATCTATCCTAAGTCAGGAGTTTGTAGTAAAAATTTGACGAGTTTTTTATTTGTTTTGACCTCCTAAATAGTAGAGTGTTTCCAGTGTGTTTCTGCAGTGTTGTAAACACTTAATATCTGGAACACCAGGCGATAAGGAGAGGTTGTAGAACTCCAATTGCTCTAAAAATTTTATAGGAACAAGCAAGATCTGTCAGGAGTCTCTAGTTAAAATTTGGCAATTTTTGGCTTTGTTTTGATGGGTTAACCATTCGGTTGTTTGTATTGTGTCCGAAAAACTGTTTCGCAAACTTTGCAGGGCAGTATAGGGACTTTCGTAGCTCCGATTGATCTGAAAAAATTTCAAATTTTTTGGAGTACGATAAAAGGCCTAAAACTCGAACACCCTGAAGCTCGACCCGCGCCCAAACCGAGCGCTACCCACGCTCAAACACTGGACATCTGAAATTCCCGAAGCGACCAGCGCTAAGCAAGCGCTCCACGCCAAACATCGGAAGCCGAGCGCCCCGGCCAAACACTGACATTCACAAAACCCCTGAGGCGACTTGCCAAAGGAGAGCGCACCAGCATACTCGAGCTGATTTTAGCGGATTTCCACATTTTTGTTTTGAACTTCGATTTTTCAAGTTTTTCAGTGTTCTAACTTGTTATATACACTGAACACGCGTAAACAAGACGCTATTCATAAGCGAAGCAAGGACACAATCAGGTATTCCTTTCTTCCACTCCTCGTTTCTTTTTTCAGAGGAGTTTTAATTCTAGTATAATCAGGCTTGTTTTTCGTAGACATAAATACCACACGCCTATCTAAGAATTTCACACACACCACCTGATATAATGGCTAAAGAAAGAGAGACTCCTCTCTCTGACTTCTACAAAGCCTTGAGCGATAGCCCCAAATCTTGCATCGTTCTAGCAGACCCAGTGGGGGATTTCCGAATCCCCCCAAATATTTTTAATTTGTTACCCGTTTTTCATGGTTTAGACCATGAAAAACCTTATCAGCACATGCGTAGGATAGACCAAGTTCTCACTACATTCCACCATCCTACGGTTAGTGCGGAACAAATTAAACTGAGGGTATTTCCTTTCACCCTAGCCGACAAGGCGGCGTCTTGGTTAACTGCCCAAACGCCAAACTCTGTGGACTCATGGGCTCAACTTGTTCAATTGTTCATGGAACAATTTTACCCACCACTAAAGACAGATGAAATGTTTCACAAGATTCATTTCTTCAGCCAGAATCCTCATGAATCCTTTTCAGAGGCCTGGAATCGTTTCATTGATCTTCTCATTGAATGCCCACATCATAATCTTGCGAAAGACACGCTTGTTCGTTCTTTCTTCAAGGGGCTTTCACATTATCATAAGGAGGTTCTACATTATCATAAATTCTTAGAAGATCAATCTAAGAAGAACAACAATTGGGGAGGTAACGATTCCTCCCGCTCCTCTCCTTCTTCTCTTGAGGTTAAACATGATCCCGAGCTTAAAACTCTTATCGATGCCCTCACTAAAAAGGTAGATGCCATCTCTGTTCAACAACAACCCACTCCAATCATGAACATTAACTCTACTCGTTGTAATGTCTGTCGTAGTCTTGAGCATTCCGACTTCTATTGTCCTCTTGTCTATGCACAAACACCACCACAACCATCACACTTCAACCAGTTAACTCAACATCAAGGACAAGGGAACTTAGGTGACCAGAATAGAGGTTTAGTACCCATAACCCGTAACTATCAACATCAAGACATGAACGCCAACAAGCTTTAATTCCAATACAACCATCTACAGACAAAGTAGTAGTGACCTTGTTGGAGAAACAAAATCAAATTATGCAACAAAACTCCAACTTGATGAAAGATCAGCATGATCAAAACTCTAATATAATGAAACAAACGATGCAAATGATGCAGTCTTTGTGCCAAAAGGTTATTGACATGTCTTCTAACCAAAATAAGTTAACAAACACCGCCTTCGAAATAAAAAGTATTCAGTGTAATGGTAATATAAACCAAGGGGACCTACAGGCAGTCACTACCCTTCGTTCAGGGAGAGTAGTTGATAACCAAGTGACTATGCCTAAAGATCACCCGCAAACTATAAATGATACCATACCAAATACTGTCATAGAAATTGAAGACCCTACACCTGTAGAGGTTCCAATATGGAAACCTAGTTGGAAAGTGATAAAAGATAAAGCAACGGTTAACAAATATGTTCCCCTCATATTAGGTATAGGGATAAAACACCGCATGAACAACTAGATTTTCCTCAGAGAAGGTGAAGTTAAGTCTATTGAGAGTTTTGTATATCACATTAGTGCTTCCGACGATGTCGTCCCTACACTAGTACATATCCCTTTTATGGAAGAAGACAAAGATCACAATTTTGACTTTTTGAACATAACTGAACTAGAGAAAGAATTTTCAACCCTGCCTTCTGACCATAAAAGAGATGGACTAAACCTCACAATAGACGAGATAGATGAATTCCTCAAAGATGGAGATGAATACCATAATTATATGGATGCGAACAACCTAGATGAGGAATTCGACAAGTTTCTAAGAGCCTGTGATGATCCACCTTCTCAAGCACTACCTAGAGCACCACCCTACCACCATCCACCTGAAGTTAATCCCTCATAAAATCCAATCATTCTTCCCACCCTTTTCTTCTAACACTTATCCACATTCCAAGTATTTTCCAAAACCATTCATTTACTCACGATCATTCACTTGACACCTTCTTATTCAACTAAGTTCAAGGCAAGTAGAAAAGTTTTGGAGCTTGATTCTGTTTGGTGGTGCATTCCATGTTAACTATTTATGGAAAGATCCACAATTGTTTAGATTATTGATATATGGGAAACTGCATGTAAATACATATATATCACTTTAAGTCTAGGGAATCGACTTTAAAAGACCATTATTTTAAAACAAATTTTTACAAACCCTGTTTTCAAAAATTTGTTTGGGGGGGGTGTTTGGTTTTTCCATGCTTGATCACTAAACTTTCTATTCTTATCCCCACCTCGCCCCTTTTAAGAGTAGCTAGATTTCTCATTGTTTGTTGTTTTGATGTTGTTTTTATTATTTTTAGTAGATAGGATGTTACGTTGTTAAATTTCTCGTAGTTAACTTTGAATTTGGTAGTTAAATGTTGTTTGAATTTCAATTTTAATATAATGTTGTTCTTTTCAAATTGTGCATGGATTTTATTGTTAATCCCACCTTCCCTAATTGTTTGGGGTGGTATTATTTATTCTATCATGATTTGTAGAAGATCCTCCATTTTAGAGTTTGTTTTGGAGTGAAGGTTGAGAATATTGTCGTAATTGGCATACCTATGATAGATGTGGTGGTAGGATAAAATCTAAGAGAGTTTAGAAGTTACTATTCTAAATCCAAAGATAAAAGATACCGTGGTTGTTATAAAATCAAAAATATGGTTTGTTTCCGCTTTGAGTTTGGAAATTTTCTATTTCCGGAAATTGCCTTAAACAATTTGGAAACTTGCCGATTCATTTTGGAAGCTCAGAACCTATTTAAACTTCCTTCATTCTACACTCACAACCCACACTACACCCCACCATCATCTCTCACCTTTCACTCCA
Source organism: Coptis chinensis (assembly GCF_015680905.1). Lineage (NCBI taxonomy): Eukaryota > Viridiplantae > Streptophyta > Magnoliopsida > Ranunculales > Ranunculaceae > Coptis > Coptis chinensis. Next base: position 27,333,311 of record NC_141464.1, on the reverse strand, counting down.
AGCTTTCCCTTCTTTTTCCTCTTAAACTTCGCTTTCAAGATTCTACGAAAGCCTCGCCCCTAGACAATTTCAGAAAGTTTACTCAGAGCGCGACCCGCCCCCAACTTGAGCGCGACTCGCGCCCAAACACTGTAACTCCAAAAACCTCAGAGCGCGACCCGCCCCTAACTTGAGCGCGACTCACACCCAAACACTATAACTCTAAAAACCTCAGAGCGCGACCCGCGCCCTGCCTTCTATGAACACGGAAAATTCCAGTTTTCTGCGGGTTGTTCCTGGGTGATTTGCAGCTATTCCAGAGCGTATTGTTAAGATGACATCTCCTACAATAATACCGGAACAGTCTTTCAAAGATTTGTTTCAAAGCACTACTTATGGTGCTTGGGTTCGCAAGGTGATCACACACGTAGGTTGGGAACCGCTTATGGTTCTTGCTAGCATTTGTTCTTGGACTTGCCATGCCCGCTGAAATACAAGACCCATGATGCTATTGGGTAGATAATATGCATGTCTACACTTATGACTTTTTGCATGAGGCTTATGGGGCAGGCATTTTCCGTATCGAGGACCAAGGCGAATATAACGTCGCCCTTGGTAGCCTGTCCATGAACATAGGAACTGTTATGTTTTGGATCATGCTAAACATTTTAGGGGAATGGCGTTTTTTCTTCTGTGAATGATGCCACTTGCAGCGTCTTCCTTGCTTTAGCCATGGGACGTATGTGCCATGTCCTTCCCAGAACCTTGATGTCTAGTTTAGCATGAGCCCATAGCATGAGGCATAAGTATCTTCTTATGCCTGTTTTAGTTTGCCATATTATGCTATGTTTCTTCCCTATTTTTTGTGCCCGTTTCACGGATTGGGTTGGGGTCGAAATTGTGAGACCCACCAATTGTATTATCCGATCTTTCCATGCAATGACTTGGCAAGGGTGGAGGATACAACCTCATCAGGTTGCACCTTACACCCCATCCCACCAAGTGGCGCTTTAACGTGTTAGCATCCGTAGATGATAAATGGCGGCAAGCTTGGGAAATTATAATGGCATGGCAGGGATCGCGAAGGAACCTCACTTCTTTATAGAAGAGGAGGATGACGAGTAAACGTTGAGTGGAGGTAAGTTTTAGTTTCAGTTAGTGTCCGCTATGTCCCAAGCAATTTAATTATGTTAACCCCATAATGGGTGGAACTCTTATAGAGTTCGTCGCTTTTTATTTCCTATATTAGTATGTTCTAACCTTGTTTTGCGATGTTCCGAATTTCACGCTTCCATGGTATTTTTCTACCCTCTTTATTTAAATGCTTTGAGGACAAAGCATGCTTCTTGTTTGGGGGGCATAGAAACACGCGTGTAATTAAGGCATCTATTAGGATATAGATATGTATAATATGCATTTGTTTTCAAGTTAAAAATTTCAAAAATATAAATAAATAAATTTATGCTATACACTTAGGAATATTGGTATTGTTTTCTTTCTCTATGCTCTTAACAATCTAGAAGTCTCAATGTAGCTTTTGCATCGTAATAATTGTTAGAAACTTAGGTTAATATGTAGGTAATAATCTTTGCATCTATCTATAAATATATTACATGAGTATCTATGATTGTTAGCAAGAAGTTTCAAATCTAGGCTAGAGTACTTATTCTACAAATCCTGTGAGAATATAGCCTAAAAGCCTTATATGAGCTAAACATTTGAGAAATGACACAAGAGAGAAGTAAAATCCGGATAGAGAAATCACACGCCCACTTGCTTGATCACTATGCCATATCCTAAGCGAGAATTTAGGCCCTCTTTGGATCGATATAGCCAGAAATTCAAACCTATGAATTATTTTTCCGCTAGTCGCCCCTCGAGCCTTTCTTTAGCCTTCCATAAACCACAATTCCTTTACCCCTGTTACAAAAACAAAATAAAATAAAAATTCAACTTACCCAATCTAGAATAAGTCCGAGAATAGAATGAGTGAAGAAAGAAGAAGAGAAAAACCCGTAAACAAAAATTAGTTAGTTGCTTGAGAAAAGAAAAGAAGTTTCCATCCAAGGAAAAGAAAAAAAATAGAAATAAATAAAAACTCCAAAAAATAGAATAAAAGGGAGTCAAAAGCCAAAGAAAAGAAAAAGAAAAATATGGCTAAGGATGGAAACAAAGTATAGAAGCAAAAAGAAAATAACAAGGTTTTCTAAGTTACATAATATGAAGACTCTATTATCTCGGACTTGTCCTTTTGAATATTCATTTCCTTCCTTCTTAAACCATCTCCTAATCCCCGCAACACCTAATAAAGACCTCTAGCTTAATTAGGAATAGGTTAGTGTGATAGTAAGTGGTAGATGTGTTTGATCGACTCCGGCTTCCTTGTTTGTCATTGAGATGGTAAGGTAAAGTGTGCCCACTGCACACTGGAGTAGCGAAACTTGAGTGGAAAAATCAGAGTGGTTTTTGTCTTGACATTTATGTGAGGACCTACTTAAGGACGCTTATTCCAAGTTTTCGAAAACTTAACCTCGCTAGGCATTTCATAGTATTACTTATAGTATATATATTTGTATCATAGATGATTGATTATTATGCATATATTAGTTTAGGTTTTTGACTTGGTTATTCTTATTCAATTGCTAGTGAGATGTATAGATAGTTGAGACATGAATGAGGAAACAATAGTTTTATTTCTTAGTCATTGTAGAATAGATGAAGTTTGTGAGTACCTTCACTAGAAAACTCTCACGAGGCTATAACTCGTCCACTAGGGAATTCCTAGTGGTTTAAGGCCTTGTTGCATATGGTCAATGCAATCGCACTCAGTGAAACGAGAGTAGTTAGAACTCCATTTTTGGTCACTTATTCTAATTTCTCATATTTGCTTGAGGACAAGTAAAATGCTGTTTGGGGGTGGTTTGATAAGAGCCCAAAACTGTAGTTTTAACCCCTTAACAATCGTACTTTTAGACCAATTATGTGAATAATAAGTAAGAGTTAATACTGATTACGTGTTTTTATGCATTTCAGGCTTCAAAGTCCATTATGTGTAGAAATGTGCCACTTTAGCGAGATAAAAGAGCAAAGGTCGGTTGCTAAAGAGTTCTGTGATTAAAGGCCAATTTCCAAGAAGACAAAGCCTCTGTAAAGCCCTGTCAAAAGATGAAAAGTCAAAGTCCGCGTGGGCAGAAACAGTGCACAAAGTCAACAGAACTTCCGAATACCATATCTTTGGACTCAGACCTCGGAATTGGGCCTACCTTACGTCAAAACGACCGGCTCGGAAGGAGCTTTCCAATGGTCTAAGCCTTGGCCCAATCAGAGGAGCAGAAGTGGACAAAAAGTTTATTGAAGTCAACTGCAACTGAAGAGGCCTTTTTGGACTGAAAGTATTCGGTTTTGGGCCTGATTCTCCGGCCCAAAATGTGGCTCCAAGCCCATGCACGATTTTTGGATCTGAACATATTAACCATGCACGGTTAATGGTAGATAGTTAGGTTAGAAAATAAGTTAGGTTAGGAAGCTAATGTTAATGGAGTTTAGGGTTAGAAAAAGATAGATCTAGATCTAGTTTTGAGTTTTATCCCATTAATTAATTAGTTTTCATACCTTGTTTTAATATAGATTATTGAATCATTGTTACTTTTCATTAGATTAATAAAGTTAGTTGTTTTTTATAATCTAGCTTCATTTTCCATTAAACATCTATTGCAATTCATTGATTTAGTATTTGTCACTATTAGTTTAAATCAATTCTTACATGAGTAGTTTCCTTTTAAATTCGAACAAGCAAAGTTCAACCCTTTATACCATGTCTTGTTCGATTTGCTTGGGAAATGATAGTATAATGATATTAGAAAATTCACATCACACATTACTCTCATATTGTTCTTTGTGTCGAGTAGTTGAATTCTAATTTACGTCTTGAGGGTTTAAGAGTGGAACGAATCCTGAATCTCTTATATTACTTCATTATTGAGAGTAGGAATATTGATATAAACACGTATTTACGTAAATTGATTATTTGTGTTTACGCATAGATAGTTAGAATACGTAAAATAACTTTTATCAAACAACCACAGCCCATAGACACATGGAATAAACTAGTTCAAGCTTTCATGCTTCAGTTTTACACTCAGAAAAAAACAACTAAAATGCTTCAGAAAGTTCAATTCTTTCGTCAAAACCCTCATGAATCCTTTACAGAAGCATGGAGTCATTTTACTGATCTTCTATTAGAATGTCTACATCACCAACTGGACAAAGCTGTCCTTGTTCGTTCATTCTTTAATGGTCTTTCTGATCATCAAAAAGAAACTCTTGATATAATGAACGACGGTTGCTTCATGGACAAAGGAGCTACCGAAGCTTATACTTTTCTTGAAAAACAAGCGAAAAAAGGCACTGGGGTAACACTGAGTCGTCTAGGTCATCAAAGGACAATGTTACAAAGGCCACATCTATTTTTGAGGTAAAACCCGATCCCGAAATAAAAAATTTGATAGAATCCCTAACTAAAAAAGTAGATGCCCTTGCAGTTCAAGTAAACGATCAACTACCAAAACCAGTCATGAACGTTGACACCGCCCCATGTGTCCTTTGTCTTAGTCCTGACCATCCTGATGCATATTGTCCCTTGTTATATGCTTCCCCTACTCAACAATCGGAGGAGGCATGTGCATTCAACATTCCCAATGCACCGTGGAGACAACATCCGAATTTAAGCCGCCAAAATAACCAACAAATGGGGGCTCCTCCAGGTTTTGCTAATCCACCTGTTCGACCTACCAACAATTTTATTCCATACCGCCAAGGAAATAATCAACAATACCAACAAGGTCAATTTCAAAATAATTCAAATGCTAACTATCAAACCAATCGCAACCTTGTTCCAGGTAATCCAGATCCCAACTATAATCAACAACTTCTCAGCAATAATTGTGAACTACTACCTGTTGTACAACCTGCGCAACCAGTTTCGGATAGGTCAAATGAGACTTTCTTAGCCTACATGAACCAACAGTCTCAAATTTTAACGTCTATCCAACAATCACTTCAACAATTGGGGAAAGAAAAGAGTCAGAAAGGCATGTTTCCTGGACAAGCAGTTCCAAACCCTAAACCAAAGAAACACGACCTTTGAACTTATTAATGCACCTGGTACAAGCACCTCCAATCAAGGTGAGGTGCATGCAATCACTACTCTACGATCTGGAAAAACGGTAGACAATCAAATACGTATGCCAGATGATCAACCAAAGAAATCCGAAGGTTCCAATGAACCTATTTCTAATAATGAACCTACGGACGATTCACCAGATCAAATAAAGTTCTATCTCAAAATTTAGGAAATAAGCAAGAAGACCCCTTTTCCAAATTCCGTCCCAAGGCACCGTTTCCTGCACGCTTGGCAAAGAATAAACCTGATGAGAATTTTGCGAAAATTCGAGAGACTTTTAAAAATTTGACGATCAACTTGCCTTTTCTCGATGCCTTAAAACTATTACCAAAAGATGTAAAATTTCTGAAGGATATGTGCACCACAAAAAGGAGAACTAATGTTCCTCAACAAGCCTTCCTCACCGAACAGTTTCCATCCATCACAGAACACAATGGTATAGTCAAATACAAAGACCCTGGTAGACCAACGGTTCCATGCACCTTAGGTGACAAATATACGGCGGCTACCTTACTAGACCTAGGAGCTAGTGTGAACTTACTTCCATATTACTTATTTAAACAACTAGGTCTTCATGAGCTCAAACCTACCACCATGACTCTACAGTTAGCCGATCGTTCCATAAAGTATCCAAAAGGAATTGTGGAAAACGTCCTCGTAAAAGTCCAAGACTTCTTCTATCCTGTAGACTTTGTTATTTTGGATACGTAAGTTGCATGTGATTCCATTCCTATCATCTTAGGACGTCCGCTCCTAGCAACCGCTAATGCTCTTATTAACCGTAGGGATGGTTCAATGACCATGTCTTTCGAAATCTATCGGTAGAGGTAAATGTGTTCAAATTGATGAAACAAATTCCGTGAGCCCGACATTAATGGTGAGGTGAACGGGGTTGACAAAGATTCGAAGAAGAGTATTTAACAAACTCGTTTCCGAAGGATGAAGTGTACCAATTTCATTCCTTTAGCTTAATCCGAGTTTGAGGACGATGATTATACACAAGAAGTAAATGAGTTATTAGAGTCAATACCATTATTTGACCCTACGACCGTAATGTCCAAGAACTTGGATGAACATCAATGCTTTTCGCATGGATGATTACTTTCCTCAAGAATCTTTAATACCCACTCCACCCCCCCGATTTAAAACCTCTTCCTTCGAATTAAAATACGCATAACTTGATCCAAATGGTCGTCACCCAGTTATCATTTCTTCACAATTAACTGATGATCAGGAAGCTCGTTTAATTAATGTCATTCAACAACATCGTTCTGCTATTGGATGGTCCCTCGCTGACATTAAAGGCATTGCACCTACTGTGTGCACCCATCACATACACCTTGAAGAAAATGCTAAGACGTCGTGTGAACCGCAGCGTCGACTAAACCCTATCATGAAAGATGTGGTACGAGACGAAGTTTTAAAATTACTCGATGCGGGTATTATTTACCCTATCTCTGATAGTGTTTGGGTGAGTCCAATACACGTTGTTCCCAAGAAATCTGGCATTACAGTTGTGAAAAATGATAAAGATGAATGCATTTCCGCTCGTATTCCAGTGAAATGGCGAATATGCATTGATTATCGCAAACTTAATGCCGTCACTAGTAAGGATCACTTTCCACTCCCATTCATCGATCAGATGCTCGAACGTTTAGCTGGTCATGCATATTACTGTTTTCTTGATGGTTATTCAGGTTATTTTCAGATAGTCATAGACCCTACTGATCAAGACAAGACCACGTTCACCTGTCCATTTGGTACATTTGCATATAAACGAATGCCTTTCGGCCTTTGCAATGCACCTGGTACTTTCCAATGCTGCATGCTTCACATTTTCAGTGATATGGTTGAACGTTTTATGGAAGTGTTCATGGACGACTTCTCCATATATGGAGATTCTTTCGATAGTTGTCTATCAAATCTTGAAAAGTCTTTACACGCCAGAAGAGAAAAACCTTGTTCTTAATTGGGAAAAATGTCATTTCATGGTTACAAAAGGAATAGTTTTAGGACATATCGTTTCAAAGGACGGAATCGAAGTCGACAAAACTAAGATAGAAAAAATTGCTTCACTTCCTATACCAAAATCAGTTCGAGACATTCGCGCATTTTTAGGACATGCAGGTTTCTATAGGAGATTTATTCAAGATTTCTCAAAGGTTGCTCGACCTTTAACCAATCTCCTGCTTAAAGATGTCGTTTTTTATTTCAGTTTCAATTGCAAACAAGCCTTTGAAATTTTAAAAACCGCATTAACTACCGCTCCCATAATTCAACCACCTGATTGGTCTAAACCTTTTGAATTAATGTGTGACACGAGCGACTATGCTATTGGAGCTGTACTAGGGCAACACCGAGAAGATAAGCCAGTTGTCATTTACTATGCGAGTAAAACCCTTAATGAAGCTCAACGTAACTATACCACCACTGAGAAAGAGTTTCTCGCCGTTGTATATGCTTTGGATAAGTTTCGTCCTTACCTAGTGGGTTCTCCAACTATTGTCTACACTGACCATGCGACACTTCGTTATCTATTAGCTAAAAAATATGCAAAACAAAGGTTGATCCGATGGATTCTCCTTTTGCAAGAGTTTACTCTAGAAATTAGAGATAAAAAAGGTTGCGAAAATGTGGTTGCAGACCATTTATCACGACTTGTCGATTGATGTTGATACTAATACCGAACCTATCCGCGGATTCTTTTCCGATGAACACTTGTACTCTATTTTTTTCGTCTCCCCGTACGCTAACATAGTAAATTACTTAGTTACCGAAGAAGTCCCTTCATCTTGGTCTCAGAATGACCGGAAAAAGTTCTTATCCACTTGTGGAAATTTTATTTCGGGATGATCCCTACCTCTTCAAGTATTGTTCCGACCAACTAATCCGCTAGCTTGCATCCCCGATTGGGAACACAATGATGTGTTATCCTTCTGTCATGAACAATCTTGTGGTGGTCATTTTAGTGGTAAGAAAACTGCGGCCAAGGTCTTACAATGTGGATTCTATTGGCCAACACTGTTTAAAGATGCACATGAACATTGCAAAGCATGCAATCGCCGCCGCCAGCCTAGGGACGCATTACTCAACGCAATATGATGCCCTTAAATCCCATTTTAATTGTGGAAATCTTTGATGTATGGGGCATCGACTTCATGGGTCCATTTCCAAATTCACATGGCTTCCTATACATTCTAGTAGCAGTTGACTATGTATCAAAATGGATTGAGGCATTGGCATGTCGTGCTAATGATCATAAAACGGTCGTTTTGTTCGTAAAAAGAAAATATTTTCTCTCGATTTGGTGTTCCAAAAGCTATAATTAGTGATGGGGGAAAACATTTCTGCAATAAATTTTTTGAATCATTAGTAAAGAAATATGGAGTCACGCACAAAGTGGCAACTCCGTATCATCCTCAAACCAGTGGTCAAGTAGAAGTCTAAAATAGAGAGATCAAATCCATTTTGGAAAAAACTGTCAATCCATCTAGAAAAGACTGGTCTTTACGATTATCTGATGCATTGTGGGCATACAGAACAGCTTTTAAGACACCTATAGGGATGTCTCCTTATCGCCTCGTATTTGGAAAACCTTGTCATCTGCCGGTTGGACTTGAGCACCGTGCTCTATGGGCCATCAAAAGCCTCAATTATAATACTAACGCGGCAGGTGCGAAGAGAAAATTGCAGTTAAATGAGGTTGAGGAAATTCAGAGTGATGCCTATGATCTCTCGAAATCCTATAAAGCCAACATGAAAATAGTGCATGACAAGCACATATTGAGAAAAGAATGCAAAGTGGGTCAAAAAGTCTTGTTGTACAAATCAAGATTACACATTTTTCCAGGAAAATTAAAGACTCGATGGTCTGGTCCTTTCACGCCTCTGCTCACACCCTTATGGGGCTATTTCTTTGAAAAACGTAAATGATGACAGCGAATTTCAAGTAAATGGCCAACGCCTTAAATATTATCATGAGTTGCGCTCTCCAGATGTCAAAGAGACTCTTCTCAATGACCCAGTCTACATAGACTAATAGATTCGATGGTGTACTTCTTTCCATGTGTTTAAACAGAGAAAGTACGCCATTTGGGTAACCGGGCCCTCTTTTATTTTCTTTTCTTTAAATCCCTAGAGTGTGTGGTTGCAAGCGCCGGAACCATAGTCCACAAAAACTCTACTTCAGAACTGAGTATAAATGTCTTCTGATAATCGAGCAAACGTGCCTCCTGGAAAACAATGGGTACCAAAAATTTCAACTCCTTCTTTCTCCTCCCTCTTCTATTCTCTTCCTCGCGAACTCCAACTCATCATTTGGTCCAAATCTCACCCATCTCGAATAGGTAATGGTCATAGTACTTTTGCTCGAAAGCGACGGGCGAAAAGGATGGGGTGGTGTATGAACTGTCAAACTCCTTTCTGTCCAGGTCTTGATCTTCTATCCGAGATAAGCCGGTATAAGGTATATTATTGTCTGACACCAGCTCAGCAGGATAAACTTCGTCGTCCTCCCGTTGTTCCCACAGGTTGGGATTCGTCTTGAGGATCTGACGTTAAAAGACTCCCATTCGTCTTGAGGATCTGACGTTAAAAGACTCTCATTCATCTTGAGGATCTGACATTAAAAGACTCACATTCGTCTTGAGGATCTGACGTTAAAAGACTCAACATGTATATACTCGTTTTTCCCTTAGCACCAAGCATGGTGCCCAAAGAAAGTCGTGATATGCAACATCGGACATTTCCTAGTTCGTGCGGGGCAATGGATTCCACCGGCCAACCCCCGATCGGTTTTCTATGTGATCAGTATCAAGGGGGCGGTTTGAAGCTATACCATATGTACTAAGGGTAATATTATTACTAGACCATTGCACATTGATCAGGGATGGTACCGTCCTGAACCCTAGGCCCCCATAACATAAAGGTTAAGCCACAGTCTGGCTGGATTGAGTTTGCCCCAGAGCCGACATGAAAGTTGCCTGAGCTAAGCTGTTATGATGTGTTGTTTTATTTGGACTTCCGGTGTTGTTGACACGTTCCTTTCGTCTTGTACATTTGTATATAAATCTGTAAATAAATAAAATCACAAAAAAAAAAAAAAAAAAAAAATGAGTTTGAATGTGATTATATCATATTCCAGTGGATGGAATTTTTAATGTCGATTGTTTTGATATCTCATTGGTTCAATTTGGAGTTAAAACTAATCGAAATTCCAAGTTTGAAATTTCGGAACAATTCGGGACATAAGGGGAATTTCTGGAATTCATTTGGGCTTGGGCAAAAAAATTGGACCTAACCCAAAAACACTGACCCGGCTACAAAAACCCACACGTGGGGCACCCACGCGTCCAAACCTCTCATTTCTTCCCCCTAAAAATCCAGATCTTGGTCTCCCTCACACTCCCCTCGCGCACGCGACTCTCCATCAGTGAATTCAACCCGCGCACGCGGGCCAAACTCCACCAAATCAAAAATCCTTCCTCCAGCACCATCTCCTCCACCAATCCTAGCTATTTCAACCCTCAAAATATCATCTACACCGCGTTATGGCAGCACGAAGGAGAATCACAGTTGAGACAAATTTTGAAAACCTCTACAATTCCGGGATGTTTCACCCATTTTTCGATGAGGAAATAACTAGTAGAGAGTGGGAATATCTACTGCATCGAATTCCAGCTCAGTACTCCGAAGATTTAGTGTTGAAATTTTACAACAATGGAGGTTTCCGGGGTGATGAATTTTGGATTATGGCGGATGGGTTGGAACGTGAACTCACGTTGGAGTTAATATCGAATACAGCACAGATTCTGATAAACTCTGATAGTCCGACCTTGTTATTGTCAGAGTATCCGACTACGAGGGATTTGATGTTTGACACGCTTCTCGAGGGAGAGTACAATGATGGCTCGAACTGCGTGTACCAGCACTTGCTCAAACGAAACCAACTAGCCATCACTCAATGGCTGGCTTGCAACGTCATTGGCACTTCAAAGACGTCTGACATGAACAAGACATTCTTGCACCTGCTGTGGATCCTCCAGGAGAAGAAGCACACTTTCTGTATGGTCCATTTTTTGGGCCATATTCTTACGACCGTGTCAAACAGGTCAGCTCCTCTTGCTGTACTTGTTACTTAGCTTATGCTTAATTTAGGGTTCCAGTCCGCTACTCCTTTCATTCTAACAAGGTCTTTCGAGGATTTCGGAATTTTCGAGACTTGTGTTCTGGACCACTGGGACCCAGTAGCTAGAGATGACATTGAGCGTGATAACGTACCTCCTCCTCCCCCTTCACCACCCGACTATTTTAATGAGGCTACCATGCACCGAATCAACACTCCCATGGAAGCCTTGAGACACATGAACACTAGTATCGCGGGGATGTTTCTTCGTCGGGAAGAGATGATTACTTCCCAAAATGACTTCCAAAGAAGAAATGCTAATCGCCAAGGCCGTTTCAGAGAATGATGTTGGTAAATCAGCTTCAATTCCAAGATCAATCACACAGTCTATAGGCCACATTCCGACCCGTCAGCTCGGCCAGCCTCGTTAAAATCGTGGGCCGACGACGTAAAAACCCCTGGTTCATCTTACGCTAACCCGAGGATTCCCGATGAGTCGTTTATTTCGCTTATCCATTGCATTTTTAGTTTTCTTGTGATAAAAATATTATATATCGTTTGATTTCTCATAATTTTGTATCTCCAGACGGTTTGAATGAGAAATTATTTAAGTTATGCAATTATTGTAATTCCTACTATATTAGTTGTCCCTTGATGCATTGGGCCTACTCTCAAAGCCCAACGGTCAGAACCAAACGGACTGATTCCAACGGTCAGAAATCAAGTTATAAATACAACTCTCCTTTTCCACTTTCACTCATTCCCTTCTCTCCCTCTTCACAAATTCTTTTTCACAAATTCTCAATTTCTTGAACATAATGAATCAAATAGAGCGATGGGAAAAGGAGCAACGCGAATGGGCTATGACAGTATTCGTCATAACAGTGTTTATCATTATTCTCTTGTCACTCATGCATAACATGATCCAGAACATCTAGATCTATGTAACTGTCTCTTTTTCTGATTTTCATTTTGTATATTAGTATGGTGTGTTAAATAATTCTCACACATTTGTATGGGTTACATATTAAATGGAGAAGTTCCGTATTAAATATTTGTGTATATTAGTTGTTTTTTTTCCTCTCTAAAAAAATAATAATAAATAAATAAATAATAATAGCAATAATAATAATAATAATAATAATAAAAAAAATAAATAAGTAAATAAATAAACAAAACATAACAAAGAAAGGCCATCCAAAACTAACCAAAATAATTAATTGATACATATGGTGTTCAGAGAAGATCGCGCACGCTACAAAGTACGTATAACACTTGTCACACATGCAGCTCGATTATTATATCCATATTCTATTACTGAGTTATGATCATCATTTCTGAAATTACGTGTAGGTCTAACTACCCTGTGAAACTTTCCTCCGTATTTTCTAACATTGAACCATCTCATTAATTGTATTTGGATATCTGACATGACAAGACTTACTGTGGATCCCCTATGATGCTGTTCATAATCACTTGGGTCATTAACTACACTTGGACTCCAGATTGGTACAGACTCATAGATTGGCTATAAATCTCTTCTTTTTCAGCCATTCTTATTCAAACAATTTTCCCTATCCTTCCCTCAGTAATACTACCAATGGATCAACTAAGAAAAATAACGGCATAGAAAGACTACCTGAAAACTTTCGAAGATGGCCGGTTTTCTCCTTATTTTGACACCGAAATCATCGTCGCGGATGGGCCCTCTTCTATATCATTCAAAGAAATTGGGTTATTCCTAAGAATTGGTTTTGATGTTCTACCAATTTAGCGGATCTGAAAATGGAAAATTCTACTTCAATGCCTATGGACAACGTTCGGAATTGACTCAGGAAATGATCTCCGACATACTTCAAATCCCAGTGAATACCCAGGGGTCCCTTTTTCAAGAGTCATCATTTGATTCCGCCAAAACTTTACTCACGAAGCACCGTATCTCATGACGAAGTCGGAAATACACATCACATTGTTCTTCAACACTCTTTGAAACAGAATCAACGTGTTGTGCTCCACTAGTTGGGACACAATGTGGTAGGTACATTACACCAATCAGAAGTCACAAAGCCTCAACTTCACCTACTTTGCATTTTGCAGACTCAAATCGATGATTTTTGTCTAATCCAACACCTCTGGAACGTAATCACCAAGAAAACAAGAAGGTCAGCACCCCTACCCACTTTAGTAACACAGATTATGATACGTTAGGGTTATCCAGTAATTTCTCCAGAGACACCCCTTCAAAGAGCACAAATAAAAGTACTCCAAACAGATTACTCCGTTGGTTTTTGGACTCCTGATACTCTGATAGAGGAACAGAACGACCCAAGCTCAAATTTTGACCATTTATTAGATGAAAATGCCATGCTGAACATTATTAACTTCTTCATCAGGGTTTGAGGGAACTACACGCTCGTCAGAATATCATCATCACAACTCTTTAGGATTTCCAAGATCGTCAAGCAACGCATGATGTTGAACAGGAGGAGATCTTGGAAAATCATTCTCAGTCCTTGTAAAATCACGCTCTCCTAATGGAAAATCAAACTGTACTCTCTGCCAGCCAAGGGGACATTCAGATGCAACTCGGACAACAAATGGAAGACCTAAATAGTCTGGTGCACGATATGCGTCTCCAAGATCACCATAACAATCCATAATTTTCTACTATTACTAAGTCCATAAATAAATACTCATATATGTTATTACATTTTTTTCGTCGTATTATGAATTTTGTCTTACTTTTGTGTCTTCTTTTGTATGAAATGCTTAATAGGATTGTCATCATTTCATATTGTGACTAATATAATTTAACATGTGCTTACAGGAGGGTCTATTCTCTTACATACTCATTTATCCATCCAGTTTGCCTTTGTCGTTACCTATTTCTTTACTTCATCCACTATGGCGTCTTCATCAATTGCATCTTCATCAAACATGGTACCTCCCAAACTTATTCCTGAGCAATCCTTTCAGTCTATGATGGATTCCAATACCTATGGCCATCTCTTCTGTGACTACATTACAAACATTGGATGGTCTTCCCTAATTCTTTAACCTGACCAAACTTATTCTCCGAGTTTGGCTGCATACTTTTATGCTAATATGGAAGACACGCCAGCATTCAACCATGCACATGGTTTCTACTTAGATGGGTTCACAATCCAAGTTGGTGACACACCTCATATCTTTTCTGAACAACAACTTGCACTAACTTTGGATCTTCCATTTCAAGAACCTGTTGCATCATGGCATTACATCTATCATAATTCTTACCGTTCCTTTCAGTGGAAAGCGTTTTGTGAAACTTACGGTGATGGTCTTGAGATTAAACGAGAAGGAAATGGCCATGTGGCATGGTGTGACGTCACCATTCCCTTAGCAAGCATGACCATGAACATGGGGACTGTGATGTTATTTGTACTCCTGAACATTATGGGAGATTGACATTTTTCTACTGCCAATGAGGCTGCTTGCATTGTATTCGGTGCCCTAGCTCAAGGTCATACATTATTTAACATCATAGGTTGTGTTATCTCCAACCTAAAATGAGCTCGCACTTTTCAGGATCAGTATATACTTTTACCGGTCACCGCTTGCCGAATCATGAAGACACATTTCCCACAGTTTGCAGCTACTTTTCATGACTGGGTCAAGGTAGATTTTATGTGCCCAGCAAACAGAATCATTCGTTCATTGAGGTTTAGGCAATGGAAGCGTCCCGCTCAGTACCTGAGGCATGTTCGTTGTTACCCGAAGGATGAAAATATGAAGACACATTTGAGGAAAGCTGGAAACGAAGAATGGGCAGAAATTTGGCAGACTATTATCTTTTGGCGCGATGCTAAGGAAATGCATTTCCTTTAAGAGGACGCCAGAACTTCACATCCTGCTGGATGGTAAACTTGAGTTTGCCATTGTATATATATCTAGTTAAACCTTATGTTTGGTGTGCTATTGTTTTTCATGTTTCGTGTGCTATTGTTTTTCATGTTTCGTATGTTATTGTTTTTTATTTCGTGTGCTATGTTTAGTGTGCTATTGAACATTTTCTTGTTCTTTCTGAATAATATATTATGTTCTCCAACCTTTCTGTTCCAGCAATCTAGCCCTAATTTTGCTCACGGTTCTCAGGTACTTTCTCTCTTTAATTATTGATACTTCAAGGACTAAGCATCATTCTATTGGGGGTGCTTTAATCCTGTAGCAAATATTAGGCAAATTGCAACCTGTATATAGTTTTTATTTCATGTTAATAATTGTACTTAGTGACAAAGTCTTGTTTCCTTTTCAATGATGAAAATTGTCTAGAAATCTCACATTAGTATCCGAATTAGGATTTGTTTTTTAAGAAACTTAAGATAATATGTATGCAATAGTTTATACATCTTTTCATGAACATTCATGTACTGAGTATCATTGATTGTACATAGCAGTAAGTTTCTGGAACTAACGGTTAGTTACTTAAACTATAAATCCTGTGAGAATCTAACCAAAAACCTTGACATGAGTGATTTGTGTGTGATGACACAAAGGAGTAGTTTTTCCGATTAGAGAAAATCACGCATCTACTTACTTGATCACCACCCGAACCCTAGGCGAGAATTTAGGCCATCTTTGGATCGACATAGCTAAAAATTCTTACCTGTTACAAATTTTACCGCTAGTCACTCCACTAAACCTTTCATCAAACCTTTCACTTTCACCAAAAAAATTCGTTACCCATCTATTAAACCAAATAAAATAACCTACCTAAGTGATGAGTATGAGAAATACGATGAAATATGGAAAGAATAAAGAGAAAGACTTGTCCCAAATAAAAGTCAGTTACTTGCTTCAGGAAAGAAAAATAGAATCATGTTCTTAAGCCAGTTTAAAAAAAAAAAAAAAAAAAAAAAATCATTAGAGGCTTAAGAACAAGGTTGGAAAACTCAGTTAGAAGAAGGAAAGAAAACAAAGATTTCTCTAGTGTAAATATATGAAGACCCTATTCTCTCATACTCGTAAATTTTAATTATCAATTTCCATTTTCTTGTACACTATCACCTAGCCTAAAAGCCTCATAAGAGTGAAATATCTAAGTGATGACATAAGGGAGAAGTAAATTCCGAGTAGAGAAATCACACATCCACTTGCTTGATCACCACACCATATCCTAAGTGAGAATTTAGGCCCTTTTTGGATCGATATAGCCAAAAATTCACACCTATATGAAATTTATTATCCGCTAGTCGCCGCACTGAGCTTTTAATTAGCCTTTTAATTGAGGAAATAAATAATTGATACCGTAAGAAGGAGGTTAGAGTAATCTAATTGAGTTTTTACGGAGTATCAGGGAGTGCTTATCTCATTTGGCACCTCTCCCAGCAGTTGGTGAAGCTGCTGTTGCAGAAATCATTGTTCCTGCTGAAGGGAGTGTTCCAACTGCTGAAGTGAATGTTATTGCTGAAAACATTGTTCCTGCTGAAGAGAACGTCATTGTTGAAAAAAAAATGTTCCTGTTTCTACCCAGACCAAGGGGCGTGCACCCCCTGCCTGAGACTCAAGCTCGGGTTCCTATTTCTACCCAGCACAAGGGGCACGCCCCATCTACAAAGCAACCAGGGGGTGTGCGCCCCCTACCTAAGCCTCAAGCTCCTCAAATTTCTCAACAGTTTGGAAGAGAGAGACGACCTCCAGTAACTCTCAAGGATTACTACAAATCTGATAGAGAAAGGCATTCTCCAGTGATTCATCGAAATTTTTATTCTTTGCATGATGTTTCATATCCTCTATAGGAGTATATAACATGTGCCAATATTACTATGTCTCATCATGTTTTCTTAAGTGGAGTTGATGATGTGCAAAAACCCAAGAACTTTAGAGAATCCAATTATAGTCTAGTTTGGAAAATGGCGATGCAAGAAGAACTTCATGCTCTAGACGAGAATGAAACCTGGGAGATTGTTATGCATGGAAATAAAATAGTTGATTGTCGTTGGGTGTTCAAGTTCAATAGTGATGGTTCTTTAGAGAGGTCTAAAACTCGACTCGTTGCAAAGGGATTCACCCAAACATATGGTCAGGACTACAAGGAGACTTTTGCACCATTTCCTAAGATGAACACGTTTAGAGTTCTTGTATCTCTAGCTATAAATCAAGACTGTAAATTATTTTAGATGAATGTTAAAAATGCATTCTTGCAGGACGATCTTATAGAAGAAGTATATATGAGCATCGACCCACCTGGACATTTGAAGGAGGCTAAAGTTGGATTAGTATACAAGCTAAAAAAGGCCATCTATGGACTCAAGCAGTTTCCATGAGCGTGGTATGCCAAGCTCAGTTATGTTCTAGTGATGACCGGTCTTAAGCGGAGTGATGTTGATTCATCATTGTTTGTTAAATCTAGCAAGTCTGGCTTGGTTGTTGTTCTTATTTACGTTGATGACATAATTATCAATGGTAATGACCATATCAAGATTTCTAAGCTCAAGGATCTACTGCACAAGAAGTTCTCCATCAAAGATCTAGGTATTATAAAGTACTTTCTGGGGATTGAAATTGCCTATTAAAAAATGGGCATATTTCTTAATCAGAGAAAGTACGTGTTGGATCTTTTACGTGAAGTAGGAAAACTGGGCATAAAACCATCTAATTCTCTAACTGACAGTGGAGTTAAGTTAGACAACACCAGTGATCTCTTCACTGATAGGTCAATATTAGTGATTAGTTGGTAAACTAATCTATTTAACTATTACTCGACCAGATATTTCTTATGCAGTTAGCTTGGTTAGTCATTTTATGCACGCTCCAAGGATTCAACACATGAATGTAGTTTCTAGAATACTACAATATCTGAAAGGGTAGCCAGGAAAAGGTATTTAGATGTGGAAAAATGGGCATACATCCATTACCGCAAATATAGATGCTAACTGGGCAAGATGTCCGATCCAATTGATAAACGGTCTACCTCTGGTTATTTTACATTTGTCAGAGGTAACTTAGTCACTTGGAAGACTGATAATCATAAAAACAATCATTTTATCTACTCTTAACTAATTATGCTAGGAATAAGTAAAAGCTTGAATTTACTACTATGATCAAAGTACTACTCTCGTTTATCATGCAATATATGGAGTAGAGAATTCGTTCCATTCCTAGTCGTTTAGACATTGGTTTGACTAGTTTAATCAATTCTAAAAAAATCAATGAGAGTAATGGATTGAAATTATACTAATATGGTGATTGAACTAATTGAGATGTTCTAAATTATACTACGACAATTTAACAAGAAACTGTGAATAGGGAGAAGGAATTAGGGAAATTTGATTCCATCTTGATTTATTCTTAATATGCTAGTGTAGATTATTGCAATCCTAACCAATGAAGATTAAGTATTTAATCCCTAACTATTTATGGCATCTCTAACCAAATAATAGAAAGCATGAGAGGAAGTTTAACCAATTCTCATGGTGAATAAAATAACCTCTAGAGTGAAACTCTTGAACAAGCAATAAATCTAAACTAACACATCAAGTCTTCATCAAAGCTTCATCAAACCCCTCTAATGGAGGTTTAGCTCAGATTCATCAGACTATCATTAATAGAAGAATAGAAAGAAGACATCATTGAAAAAATATAAATCAGCTTTATTAATCTAATAGAAGAGAGTCTAAGGATTGAAAATATATTAAAAACTAAGTACTGAATAATTAACTAAGTTTATGAATTAAAATCTAAGTATATAGGATTGAAAGAAAGCTAATTTAGAATTAAACTAATGGGAAGGGAGAGTCTAAGAGTTTGGCCTTAGTCCTCTTTATATAGGAGAGGGCTAGGTCTACAATTTCGTGCATGAGCTTTGGAGCCATGTTTTGGGCCATAAAATCGAGCCCAAATCCTAATTACTTCAGTCCAAAGAGGGTTTCTATGCTAAAAATTACTGCAACAACCTTTTTGTCCACTTTTACTCCTCTGATTGGATTAAGGTCTAGCCCATTAGAAATCTCTTTCTGAGCCGGTCGTTTTGACTTAAGGTAGGCCTAATTCCGAGGTCTGAGTCCAAAGATATGGCTTGCGAAAGTTCTGCAGACTTTCATGCGCTATTTCTGCCCGCGTTGACTTTGACTTTTCAGCTTTGACTGGTCTTTAACAAGGTTTTTTCTCCTTGAGACTTGGGCTTTAACCATAGAACTTCTTAGCAACCAACTTTTGCTCCTTTCTCTTACAAAAGGGACACATTTCTTCATATATTTGACTCCATTGCCTGAAATACACAAAAGCACGTAAGCAATACTAACTCTTATTTATTAATCACATAATTGGTTTAAATGTAATATTATTAAGGGGTTAAAACTACAGTTTTGGGCTCTTATCAAAGACCAAGAAATAGAATGTGGTGGCTTGTTCTAGTGCTGAAGACGAGTATAGAGCTATGGCTTCAACCACTAGTGAAATTATTTGGTTGTGAGCTCTTCTAAAGGATTTATGTTTTGGTGAGCATCTATTTACTACCCTTTACTGTGATAATCAGGTTGCAATGCATATTGCTGCTAATCCAGTGTTCCATAAGAGAACTAAACATATTGAGGTTGATTGCCACTTTGTGCATGAAAAGGTGCTGGCTGGCATAGTTACTATCTCATTCGTTCGTAGTGACCAATAGCTTGCAAACATTTTTACCAACGGAGTTCCAGCATCGCAGTTTCATGATATCCTCTCCAAGTTAGGCTCATTGGATATCTTTGCACCAACTTGAGGGGGAGTGTGGGAAAAGAAAGAGTGTGAGGGGGTGCGCCCCTTGGTTTGGACATGGACAAGGGGCATGCGCCCCCTAATCAAGTTTGTTCGGTTCGAGTTTTGCAGCGTAGTTTCTATAAGTGAAACTCCACTCTTTTAGAAACCACGACAGCCGATTGGGCTTATACAATCCCCTGTAAAACCCTAATCATCAATTAAGCAATAAACACCCTTTCTTCTCTAATGGACGTAGGTTGCTGCAATGGCTCCGAACCACTTTAAACTTTGTGTGTTCTGTCTTTAATTCTTCCTTATTTTCTATAATTTGTTTGAGTGTTTTTTCTTTTGGTTGAACATAAAACTTGAAAGATATGATAGCAACTTTATGTCAAGCAATTCGAATGTTGCAACATTATGTTTAAACTTTGAAGTTCAAAGTCTAGTGGGAAAATGATTTGTCTTGCAAAGTAGAGAATAAGCAGGGTTAGCTAATCTTAGCATTTGTGGAATTTGATTGTAGTTGATGGTAAGTCCAATAAAGAATTTCCAAAAGACATCTTATCCTATTGATTAATCAACGATATCAACAAAACTGGTTTATGCCAAATGTTTCTGTTAATTGATTCCGTTAAGTCTCCTACAACATAGGAACCAACAGCACGTAAGTATATGTCAAATCTTAACATCTTACTTTGCTTTTCGATGATGACAGCAAGTATATATTGTGCGATTTACTTTTCTTCATTCCTTCCTTTTAAAGGGGAATCTATACAAATAACTAAGAAAGAGATATATGCCACCTGCATCATGACATTAGTAGCATTTTAATGTCATTTGGTTGCCTTGAGCAAATCCAATCAACCAGCTGTTAAGGAGGGATAAACCATCTTGCTGCTCCCCTATCTTCTTTGAGTGTGACGCCATGACTCCTACTCTAAAGAAGTGCCAAAAGCACAAAACTGATTAAAATGGCACATATACAAACAATAGTCCTCTTCTTACTGAGCCTTTCCAGAGGGTGCAAGCTACCTCTAGATGAACTGATGAAATCGATGTGTTTGCAGCTCAGCAACTAGCTGTCAAATCTAAAATGTAATGTCAAGTTTTGTAAAACCCCATATGTTTTGGGTTGGTATTAAACTTTTAGTGGGCTTTGAGGAGTTAAAACAAGCCCATTAAATAAGAGTTTGGTATTAATGAACATCCCACGGTTTTAGTTTGACCCATGAACCTTGTACAACCCGATAGACTTGAACTTTGGAAATAGAGAACAAATTAAAACCCAACTATTTTCGACTCCTCTCGTTCTTCCTCGTGTTTTCACTCTCTCGTTCTTCCTCGTGTCTTCACGTACCAAAAGCGAGTCGATTATTGGGGAAAACTCAATTATTGAGGGAAACTCGAAGAGATCATGGATAAGATGATTAGGAGTTTGTGCTTATGATTTGTCAATTCAATAACCTCCTTGGATCAACCCTCACAAATAAAATAATGGATGATTTTCGGTTTTGGTAAGATTTGACTGTAGGAATCGTTATTTCAGAATGACTATTTCTACAAACCGCGAACACCACGCTCAGCGAAATTAATGGGTGTCTACGATTTGTGATTGGAAAACATACATTTGAATCCGATTTAGATAATTCTAAGAACCCAAGCTTTATCAAATTCAAAATCAACCCCTTGATCTTCTGTTGTATTCCTTTAGAACAGATTGGACGTTGTGTGGGCAACGATCTACCAATCCCCTTCTTTCTCTCAAGATCAGAAACAAATTCAGATCTACTTTTCTTGCCTCTTTTTCAGAACAAATAAATAGTGTATTTCGGCCAAAGAGAAAGAGTATTCTATTTATAGGCTACAACAGGGACCATGAGTAGAAATTAAGGTTGGGCCTCCCGACGGGCTTGGGCTTCCCATGTTTGTCCCGAACACACGGCCCAAGTCTATCAACAAATGGCTTATTCCACTAAAGGCCATTGTTGCACTACCACCCTAATCCCAAATTACGTGTCAGCGTTTATGGGCTCCATATTATATGCTCGTTAATCTCCCCGTGTTTAAGATATCGAATGTCTGTTGATTAAGTCAAGTTACTGACAACTACATTAATCAACTTCTTATGTCCTTGAGTAGTACCACTCAACCTCATTGTCATGTCGGAATAAATCCACCTGCAGGGTTTATATGACAATCTTTTTGAGCTCCTCAAAGGGACATAATCAACCCGACTTCTTGCGGGACACAGATTCCTTCTATAATCAACAGCACACCTTACATACAATGTCATTACCCAATCCATCGAGTTTGTTGATTCACAAATGAATCTCACTCATTGATGATTTAAAGCAATGTACAATCATGTAAGTGCCCGTTATTATATCCGGATTAGGAGGACAAGCATCCATAATAACAGAGGCGTTTGTTCTCTTATATAGTCAGTATAAGGAGAAACAACCTCACTTGGTCTTGTTCAATACACACAAAGTGTACTAGTGTAATCCTATAGTCAAGATAGACTAATACCATATTATACTACAATTGTACTAATGGTTTGTCCAAATCCATTTAGGTTGTGAACGATTACTTATACTTTATAAGGTACTGATGATATGATCTTCTGTGTGTTCACACCATATCATTTGCAACATAAAGTATTAGACACATGCATATAACTAATAACATATATAATATGCATAACATTTGCCCATATGATTCTCATTCAAAATATAACGAATTAGAGTTAATACAAAAGTAATGCTTTTAGTATATAACCCTATCATTAATACCCTTCCACCAAAACAGGTATAACTTTCTCCACAAGGATCGGTTTTGGATGCCGTTTAAATCATCATAATCTAGATTCGAAGGGATTTGGTTTGATATATGGTTTGGTTGGTGGTTTCAGCTCGAGACGCTTCAGAATTTCACTTATGTTGGGTAAATTCAGCCACCTTCTTGTGATGAAAAGAGATGAAATTGGAGACTTCTGACCAGGTCATTGGAGACACTAATATATATATGGGTTTTGCTTATTACAGGCAAGTATATCTACAAGCTTTTCTTTCATTTAAATAAACTATGACCAAGTTTAGTTTCAACGTTGTGGACAATATTACTGTGTGTGTACTTCATTTGGAGATTTAATGCATGACTAGGTTAATTAGCGTGCTGGTATTCCTGGTTGAGTTGGTTATTATGTTTCTGTTGAACACCTATGCTGAAAATGAAAGTTGTGTTGTTTGTGATGTTGTCTTTTTGGTCTTGTATTCTGACTAGTAGTGATGAGTGAGTTATTGTATGATTTAAGTATATATGTACAGTGAGGCATTTGCAAAGTTTTGAGCTATATACATATATATATATATACACACACACACATTATGTATAAGGTTTTGGACTACTTGAAGAAATCAGAAGCAAAAGAACTAAAGTCAGTTGGTCCAAATGCATTTGGAACACCTACACACACCCGAGAACTTTTGCATTGGCATGGAAGCTTTTTCAGAGGGGAGTTCCAGTTGATGAAGCCATTAAAAGAATAGGCATCCATTTGGCATCTTGCTGCAGACTCTGTAACAAAGATGAAAAAACTCTCAATCACTTATTATGGGATCGCTCTTTTTTAGGCAAGATTTGGAGATGGCTGAGACAAAAATTGAAAATGCGAGGGACTTTTAACTCGCTAGATGATGCACTGAAGCTCTCACGACACAGGAGCCCATTCATCAAACAACTTTGGAATATGACAATCGTAAGTACCATGAGGATCATCTTGAAGCATCATAACAAGATTGTCTTTGAAGACAAGAAGCCTAATCTCTCTAAATGCTTTCAGAAAATCCAAAGTCACACCTTTTGCACATCACATCTCTCCAAAGCCCACATGAACCAAGATGACATCCACATCCTTAGCTTCTGGGGAATTCAAGGGCGATTGAGAAATGCCCCGAGAATTCGAAGCAAGCAATGGCTTCCACCAACAGCACCCCACCAACCACTAAGATCAATACATATGGTGCTTCACGAGGCAATCCAGGAAACGCTGGCATTGGAGCCACATATCGAAACTGTAATGGAGATTTCCTACTTGTCTACCATAGGCATATAGGAGTTTCTACTAGCTACTGTGCAGAATGTCTAGCGATTGTAGAAGGACTCGAGGTGGCTATTGAGAAAGGCTGGCTAGATGTATGGATTGAAAGTGACTCAGAAGTTGTAGTTAAACCATTTGGCACTTCGGCACTACCGTGGCAACTCTCCAACAGATGGAAGTACATCCTCCATAATATTCAAAAACTTTTCATCACTTCAACTTGGAGGGAAGCGAACTTTTCGGCAGACCAAGCTGCAAACCAAGGATGCAGACTACCCGACAACTTAAGAAGAGTGGAAGATGGAAAACCCAACTGTCTCACAAGGTGGGAACATTCAGACTTGCACTATTATCGATTTAGCTAATGATACTTTCGTTTACCACTAAAGGCAATTTGTCAATTGACAAGCTAAGTGTAACTTGAGCGAGGTGTGGATCTGTCACAACCCACTCCCCAATTTTGTTCACCTTCATCTTATAATATGTTTTGCTTACCTACTAAAAAAAATTGGTTTTGTGAGATTTAATAAAAAAAACAAGAATTGCTTCAGTATAATCTTTGATTATAAAAGAGTGAATTTATGGGTTCTGCTACTGTGGATGTAACGAGTTCTAGTGTGTGCCTGCTCTGTTCTATTTGATATGCTTGGTATATTTTATTTAGATTTGAAAAGATTTGTTTGTGGATATTACTTGTTGGGCGCGTGGTTTTTACGCCCTTACAGATTTGCAGGTGTGTGTGATATTATGTGGAGTGATGAGTAAAGGCTTAAGACATTATTTGGTTAGAGTTTGAACTCTTTGTTTTTATTTATTTGTTAGTTATCACCCATATTTGACTTATTGTAATGGTTTTATTTTGTAAATCGGTTACTTGACTGCTCTGGCATTTGTCGAGGCGGTTAAGTAGTTGGGTTCTCCAACTCATTATACCTTAGGCTGGTTAGCTAGGATATAGTAGGTTTGGGGGGCGTTACAAGTTCACCTGAGGCGGTCTCTAATCTGTTTAAGCTACCAAGAAGAACCTACAACAACAAATACACTCTCACAACACACAGGTCAAGCGCTTTGGCAAGTTGCTGCATGACTAGAATGGTGGCATGGTATGGTGATCTGGAAAAGCCGAACTCACTCAAGGCTATATGTATGATAAAGGAATTACAACGTTTACTGGTTTTACCAATAGGTTAGGAAGGCGATTCATAGAGTTCATGGGCTCACATAAAGCTTCATGGCCAGATAGTTTTACTCTTGATTTATCCATTCTACATAAACCAACTAGCACAAAACTAAAATGTGGAAAAACACCGAGAGCACTACAAGGCTACTTTCCTCAAGGAGTAATTGCGTGCTCACTAGAAGTGGTAATAGACACTCCCTATGTTGCTGAATCCTTCATAATGGTGTTTGGCAAATAAAGGCACTTGACATAAGGTGGAAGAACGTCGGGGTTGAATCTGATTCCATCATATTGATAGCATTCAAAAGGAACGGAAAGGACTGAATGGAACAGGGTGAACATAAAGGTGATTGCATTCACTTCTCTAGGGCTTGGACAGAATTAGACTTGAAAGGTGACTCTTGTGCAAGAACATCAAGGTGCAGCCCGTACAAAGGGTTGTTCGCAATGGCACATGGTGACTAGTGAGGTACTAGTTATAACCGGAATAAGAAAACAGTAAAGAGTCGAGAACAGCAGGAACAGTAAACAACCAAGGCGTGTATGACACTGTCCTTAAGAAAAGATTTTGCCCCTTCCATTGGTGCAGAAAGGCTATAGTTGCGTCTTCTTCACAGGATACAATGGTTACAGCAGTTTGACTTGCACTAGTACAGGTTACTCTCTAGAATGGCGAATAACTCTCTCTGGCGGCTAACAATAATAAGAGAAAAATAAGCGATAGGTAGGGTTATGATTGTGTGTGAGTTTTGTTTTTCTGAGTATCTAGATATGGACGCACAATCCTATTTATATAGGTGTAAGGTTGGTCACAGTCAGTTTCCATAAACAGAACAAGAAACCTCCTGTATATAGAAATCTAAAACTTGCTACAAAAGTAAAAACAAGTTTAGGCAATTGACCAAGCCACTACTCACTAACCAGTCACACACACAGTAAGCCCAAGCCCAAGCTCGAACCTGACATAACGCGACTCGGCTCGGTACGGGCGTGTGTGGTTTTGTGTGAGTCCTCCCTCCTAACACAAAAGCCTTTGTATCCTAAGAGCACACCATTATGGTGGAGAAAGCCCATATATACTTAATTGGTTAGAGGTGGCTTACCAATGTGGGACTATATGCCAATTCTGCGGTGTTGCACTTTTTAGCCCTGCGCTACCTGTGTTTAATGAATGCACTTGGATGCATGCCTAAATATCCATAAGAACCAACCCAGTTCTACATTCATAATGATGGATTTCCATCAAATGTACATTGCAGTTAAAATACACTATCTCATAATAAAATGGATTATGGATTCCAATAAGAGTAAAATAACTCATCCTCACTCATTCCAATTCTAGTTATACAATGTATACAAAATTACTATCTCGCCATAAGGTGGGACGTCTCAAAATAAAAGACGATAGTATATCAGAGCGACTAGGTGACTTGTTTTTCCCTTTGAATTGAACCTACTTCATGGGATAACTAATCACATAGGTAGGGTTGCCGTCAGTGTCGCCCTAATCTTAGGCAAAAGTCCCATCCCCCTCAACATTTCAACCACTTGCCACCTGCTAAGTGTTTTTTTTAGAGAATCGACTAAATTTAACTCTGACCTCACATAATCTAGAGCCACAACTCCAGATTCCAGCAGTTGCTTTATAGACTTGTGTCTCAGATGTATATGTTTGCTTTTCCCATTGTATAGTTTGCTATTTGCCTTTGCTATTGGTACAAAAACCCAATAGGAAGTTCTGCCAAGAGGTTTCTAAGCCACTCAACCTCAGCACATGTTTTATCTAAAGCAATAAGCTCGGACTCCAAGGTTGAACGAGCTATCAAGGTTTGCCTAGAAGATTTCCAAGCGATTGCACCTCCACCAAGGGTGAAAATATAACCACTAGTGGACTTGATATCATGAGAATCAGATATCCAGTTTGCATCACAATAACCCTTTATCACAGGTGAAGTTTGTCTAAAACGTATGTCGTAATTCATTGTTCCTCTCAAGTACTTGGCTAGTTTCTCTAAAGCACTCCAATGTTCCTTGCTAGGACAATGAGTGTATCTGCTTAACCTGCTAACTGCATAAGCAATGTCAGGTCTAGTGCAATTCATCAAGTACATGAGAATACCAATAATTTGGGCATATTTAGACTGAGAGACACTATGTTGATTATTTTTCTTAAGTTCACTATTTGCCTCCTAAGGTGTCGACACAGTCTTAATATCATAATAGTTAAACTTTTTCAAAAACTTCTCAACATAATGCTCTTGTGAAAGCATATAGCCATCACTGTTTCTGACAATTTTGATTCCAAGAATCACATCAGCTTCTCCTAAATCTTTCATTTCATATTGGGAGGATAAGAACATCTTGGTGTGTCTCACAACATCAAGGCTAGGTCATTATTAACATGTCATCCACATATAGACAGATAATCACATATGTATTCACATCAAAAGATTTAAAGCAAATACATTTATCAGCATCATTAATTTGATATCCATTGGATATCATTACACTGTCAAATTTTTTATGCCATTGTTTTGGTGCTTGTTTCAACATATATAAAGACTTAACCAATTTGCATACCTTATGCTCATTCCCTAGTATTATAGTACCCTCAGGCTAAATCATATATATTTCTTCATCAAGATCACCATTCAAAAATGCAATATTTACATCCATTTGATGAATAAATAAATTATGAATAGCAGCTAGAGCCATTAGAACTCTTATAGAAGAAACTCTAGTTACAGGAGCATAAGTATCAAAATAGTCAACGCCTTTTTTCCTGGGAGAATCCCTTGACTACTAGTCTAGCCGTGTATTTATCAATGGAACCATCTGTTTTCAATTTCTTTTTGAAGATCCACTTGTAAAGTATAGGTTTCGCCCCAAGAGGTAGATCAACTATCTCCCATATTTGATTAGATATAATCGAATCTAGTTTTGAGTTTATAGCATCTTTTCAAAAAGGTACATCTCTAGAATTGATTGCCTTATTATACGTTATAGAATCACCATCAACGAGAAACATGTAAAAGTCATCACCAAAATTGGTGGATTTTCTATCTCTTTTAATATTCCGAATATCATGTTCAGAAATTTCAAGATTTGTTGATTGTTGTTCACTAGTAGCAACCAACCTCTCAATGCCAATTTTCAAAGAAAACACATTCTCAAAGAAATAAATATTTTCACTCTCTATAATAGTGTGAGCATCTACAAGGTGATTATCAGATTTTATATGCAGCATTATTATGAGCATAACCATTGAACACACAATCAACTGTTCTAGGTCCCAATTTTCTCTTTTTAGGTTCGTTCACCAGAACCTTTGCAAGACACCCCCATATTTTGAAATATTTCAGGTTAGGTACATGACCCTTCCATAATTCATATGGTGTCTTATTCCCTATTTTCTTGATGGGTATCCTATTCTGTATATGACAAGCAGATAGGATTGCTTCCCTCACAAGCTCAAGGAAGCTCCAAAACTTATAAGCATAGCATTCATCATCTTTTTTAGTGTTCTATTTTTCCTTAGTGGAGTAGTCTTATAAATAATGCCATTCTTGTCACAAAAGTACTAGAAGGGGTTGGACTCATATTCTCCACCCCTGTCAGACCGAAGTCTTTTAATCTTACGGTTAGGCTGGTTTTCAACTTCAGCTTTGTACTTGAGAAACATCTCACCTGCCTCATGCTTGTTTCTAGGTAAATATACCATGGTGTACCTAGAGAAGTCATCTATGAATGTAATATAATAACACTTCCCTCCTCTAGACAAGATACTTTTAAATTCACCCAAATCCGTATGAATAAGGGTAAGTAATTCAGTTTTATCTCTAGAAACAATTCTGCATGGTTTCTTTGTGGCTTTAGTCTCAGCACATATTTCACATTTATCAGTAGAAAAATCAGAAATATCAGACAATAAACCACATGCTTTCATCATTTTCATATTTTGAACATTCACATGTCCTAATCTACCATGCCATATATTAAAAGAGTCAAGCAAGTAAGCAGAAGTAGATTTATTCTCATTCATAATAATGTTGTCAAGTACATTATATTCAACATGAAAAGACCATTGTTATTACAATAACCTTTCCAAATAAAACTCTCATTCTTACTCAGAACAAACTTATCACTTTCAAAAGGCACCTTGAAACCAGCTTTCCCCAGTAATGACACAGAAATCAGATTCTGACGAATCTCAGGAACATGGAGAACATTACTAAGTGAAAGGGTTTTTCCTGAAGTTAACTTCGGAAGAATCTTCCCTGATCCCTCAATAGGAACAAACCTTGAGTCACCCATATAGACGTTTTCATCTTTCACTAGTATGTAATTTGAGATAAAACTGCGACTTTGCTTATAGAAGAATGACACTTTGTCAATCCATGACATTCAACAATCAATTTCCCATCCCAATCGTTTTGAATCTATCAGGCATGGGTTTTCTTTATTTTCAATTTTAGTGATTTTTTTCATTTTCGTGATATCTCTATCCAATTTTTCTTTTCATGATCATAATTTGGAGAATTCTTTGAATAATTTAATGAACTTACAAACATTTTGGATATGATGAATTAGTGTTGATGGGTTCAGGATTGTGTTGGTTTTGATTAGTGTAGGGTAGAAGGCTTCATAATATTCTATACATGCGGCGTGGCAAAGGAGGAAAGTCAGTGAACTTGATGTTTAAAGATTAAATAAGTTTGAAACTCGCACCATTTAGCCTGTGAAGGTATGGAGGTAATGTTTTCTGTAACTGTTGAAAATACTATTTAGTGTTGGAATATGCTTCCAGTGACGCATTCACTTTATAGTTATTTTTTCTATATAATGATGGTATACGTGTTACATATTGGTATATATAATTTAGTACTTTGCAAATTAACCAACACAGCACTAAATCAAATTATTATCATTTCCATTGAATCATTAAGTGTCTACTTTCTTTATATTATAAAACTTTGAAATGTCTAGTTTGAACGTGAAAACTGTCTTCTGAATCTTAAATAACACTTTTTATAGTAAGTGATATCACTGCTTTTTTGTGAGTGGATAATGATAATATAGTTGTAGCCTTGAGCTTTCTGAGTTGGTGCCAAGATACCGTGCAATTTTATCTCAATATACGCTTGGTATAACTATATGTATACTTTTAGATGTCTACCACAGGAGACCTGCTTCCATCTATCTTTTACGTGTTTGTTAAGCCTATGTGTAAGTAACTTTTTTTTTTGCTACTATTTTAGCAATTCATATTAGTCAATTTATCGTCTAATTGATCCAATAGACACATTATATTATTACCATAGCTTTGGTCTATATTTTAAGTGTTATATGTTGATTTTGTCCTTTTGCTACTATTGTAAGAATTACATTCATTCCGGATTTGGTTTTCGGTTGGAGACGAGTACACTATGATGGTGTGGCAACGCCATGTGCTAGCCTTTTTCATTTTGAATGCTATATATGATATCTTAGGTCTGCCTTAAAATACATCTTTCTGATAAAAAATATGTTGCATAATGGATAACAAAGCAATAGATAGTTTCTTATTAATCATTTATTTAATTTTCCCTTTTGCAAAAGCATGTATTCTATTAGTTTTTACTATTAATTAGAAGCTCATGTCAAGTGTACAATGGTACATGCAAATTTGTTTCAATAATCTAATGATTACATAGTCTCAATCACTTAACATGTTCATTTTGTTTTTATTTCTACTATAGATAGATATTCTATTAGTATTGCACAACATCAAGATGTGGCTTTGGTTAAATTTTGGCTCTCTTTTTGTGTGTGATGTAACTTAGCTTGTAGATATACTTATATTATCTTTGGTTGAAGGAAGATGCTACTGGAGAGTAGTACGTAGTTCAAGCCATTGGTTATACTCATGGTTTCCTTGAGAAAGCTGCACAGGTGAAATGCAAAGTATCATGATTAAATTTCATTGTCATGTTTAGAAATTGTGAAAGCTGGTATGTGGTTGGTTGATGATCATTCTTTGGTTTCAACTTCAAACTACCAAGAGAAGAAATAGATAATGGTAGATATGAAAAGTATGAGTTCAAATAATAAAATGACTAATAATGTATCGACGTTGTGTAGACCAATAACTTCCACATGTATAAACGGTTGTACGACAATTTCTTATGAGAAGAGGAAATTTACATTACTTTCATTGTTTTTGTTATTTTATCTCATCCTTTGTTTCTCATTCTTATTTAGGTGTGAACTTCTAGACTAAACACACACACACACACACAACAACAACAACAACAACAACAACAACAACAACAACAACAACAACAACAACAACAAAAATTTAATCTAACCCAATAAAAGCTAGCAATTTCTCACCTCTATTATGCATTAAATAGTAGACTTTATTTTCAAATTTCATAATGTTAGAAATCAAGAAATTCTGAATGAATAAGTGTATTTTTTTTGTTGGGAAATGGTTATTCTCAAAAAAAATAAAAATAAATAATACATGTATTTTTTTTTTTCAATATCAAGTATACCAAATTAATCACATAAATATCGTAATTATCTAATGAAATGGCCTATTCCTATTTTCCAGTAATATTAAAAACATAAAATGTAACAATCCCAGCCATGGCCCGACTCAATGGCTAGTTAATAAAATTACTCTAATTCCTGCAAAATCACCAAAAACATACTAACTAAATCAAACAAATAAATAAAGTAAACGGACTAACTAATATAAAATTGGGCATAAATATATAACAATTATGTGCTTATCACACCTCATCCGACCACCATGTGAGAATAAAAAGTACCATTGTTTTGTGGGCGTGACTTCGTCTTCTATAAGTCTCCATCACATCCAACACAATAAAAGCAGACCTTCTCCTTAGAAAAACATATTACTTCTTTTAAAAGTAGAAATTGAGGCTCAGACCTTTATTCTACACAAATAGAAGATTCTAAAACTTACTTGGAGCCAATTTTACGAATATTTTCACCCGAAACCAAAATTGTACCTTTCGTAGTCTTCAATAACAATGGAGTTCTAGATTATCCAAACCATTTACTTTAACACTTTAACAGTCCTATATACACCCTTAGCTAGCCATTATACCATCACTAGTAACCACTTAATCGTCGGAATCCCCCAATCCAGCAAGCTTTTTTTTAATAGCATCTGATTAGAATGATGTTCATACATAAACATGAGGAAGCCGTATCACCGTCCATGTAAGTACCCTCCGTTCTACACTCATATCACTACATCACACGTGTCCACAACCCAGGTCGTATCTCCACCAGCTCGTACTAATTGACCAGCACGCCATAACGACCCAAACCCAGGTCGTCCCGAATCTCAGTTACAGCCATATATGGAAGCAAATCATCTAGCGCAATCCTGGAGCTCAATCAACGCATCAATCAAGGAGGCATTTACTTTGTAACAACATGAGTAATGATGAATCATCAAAATAGCATACAAGGTGGATCTACACTTCATAACGGTCAGGAGCAAATAAGGAAACTCAACACAAATACCTATAAGTAGAGAGAGATGAACTACGTAAGGCTTGATTCAAGTTTACCCCAAGGAACTTGATACGTAGGCAATTCTAATCACAAGAAAGAGTGTAACCATTCCTTATTAACCAAATCATCAGGTCATAGACCCCAAAATACTTAACCTCTACATTGGCGCCGATTGTCGATTCGTTTCCTTGAGGAAACACACATACCCTTTTCTCAAGCCCACGAAGCTGGTAAGAAAAATCACCATGGACATATCACTTCAAGCTCTAGTAGATCAGATGAAGACGCTCCAAGAAGCCTTCATCACTCTACAACAAGAAAACCAAACAATGCACAAACAAGCCACCTCCAATGCCAACAATGGCACTCCAGACGCAGTAGAGAACAACTTAACACTGTCACAGCCCTCACCACCACCACCAACCAACGACTGGAAGACTTTGGCCAAAAGTTAGAGAAGTTGAACGACAATGCCAGCGCAATCCAGATTGCTCAAAAGATGCTCTAGACTTACAAGGCATCACCATTTACTGCTGAAATCAGGGACAAGTAGCCTCCCTTAGAATTTATCCAACCAAAGTTCCCGTTGTATGATGGTAGCTCCTGCCCAGGCCATCACGTAGCTCGCTTCAGCCAGATCCTTACACTCTACAGCGCTCTAGACTATGACTACTTGAAGTGCAAACTCTTTCCAGCCAGTTTGAAGGACAAAACAATAGACTGGTTCTACACACTCCCTCCTGATTCAATCAGCAACTTAGACAAGCTAGCCGAAACATTTGCGGTAGAATTTGTCCATAATAGAAAGAAACAAGCCGACCTAGACTCGCTGTTCCAACTGAAGCAAGCACATGGTGAGTCAATCCGTGTTTTCCTAGGACATTTCAAGAAGGATCTCCTATCACTTGACTCAAGCCTCAAGGACAGCTTTACAACTTCCGCATTCACAAACGCACTCCTAGATGACTCCGACCTAGCAGGGTCCTCATGCGCAACAAGCCGAAGACCCTAGACGACCTATATCACAGGGTCGACAAATATATAAAGTACAAAGAATGGATGGCCCAGCGTAAAGACAAAGAAGTCCTTACAATAAGTGACAAGTGAGGACCCAAAGAAAGCAATCACTACTTAGGCAACAACAACAACACTAACAACAACAACGACAAGGGCTCCAGCTCCCACAAGCCCTCTTACACCAAAAGAGAATTCTCCAACTTCTCTAGGACGTCAGGCCAAATCCTGAAGAAGATATATACAACACCATACTTCAAGACCAACATCAACAAAGTTATCGCAATCCAAGGATGTCTATACTGCCACTTCCATAAACTCTATCACCATGACACAGATGACTGTTGGAGCCTCAAGCACTACCTCCAAGATTTAGTCGAAGAGGGAAAGCTGAAAGAATTCCTACTGGAAAGCGACCTCAGGCACAAACTGAACTCCAACTGCCATAGAAGTAGAAGTCGCAGCCATAAACGACCTGCTAACAATAGAAGCAGAAGCAGAACAGCCCGACGATCTAAATCTCCAGGTCGGTCGAGGCACAACAAAAGACAACACTCCTCTGACCACGATGAGAAAAAAGTAATCAACATGATTATAGACACCTCCAAAGATGAAACCTCAGGTCGGGAAAAATGCAGACGAGTATGAGCGCTCCAAAAAATCTACCACCTCTCCCACAAAGCTGAGGTGATCAATCCTCTCAGCCCTCAAATAACAATAACAATTTCATTCACTAAGGAAGATCTAGACAAGGTGTGCCTACCCCATAATGACGCACTGGTAGTGCACTTCAAAATCAACGGGTAGATAATCAAAAGAGTCTTCATCGATCCAGGCAGCTCTTGCAAAATCTTTTTCTATCAAACATACATAGACATGCACCTGCCAGACTCGGTGATGATAGAATCAAATACACCATTCTATGGGTTCAATGGAGACCGCACAGATGCCATTAGAGACGTCATCCTACCAGTCTCCATTGGAGAAAAAGAGAACATGGTAAAAACTTCAACACGCTCTAGTGTGATCGATGTCAAGTCGTCCTACACTGCCATTTTAGGCCACCGATGGATTCACAAGATCCAAGCAATTCCATCAACCCAACACCAAGTCATGCAGTTCCCCAGACCCCGAGGCATCATAGAGCTCAGAAGCAACCAACTAGAAGCTCACCGATGCAACCACATTAGCACAACAACCATGGCCAAGCCTCAGGTAGTCGAAGGCAAAGACGTCCCAAAGAACCAAGATCCTCAACCTTCCAACACTCCAACCGCAGCACAAGACAAGCTCAAAGGGAAGCAAGCACAAATAGAACCTGGAGAAAAAGTCAATTTGGGCACAAATGATGACCCAAAATTTTTTTATGTGGGGGCTGACTTAGACCCCAAGCTCAAGGAGCAACTTGTCAAATTTCTATTTCTCAATAAAGATGTTTTTGCTTGGTCGTATATCAATATGCCAGGAATTGACCTTCAGGTCGCTTGCCATAAGTTAAATGTAGATCCAACTGTCAAGCCTATCAAACAACGACCTAGGAAACTAGCACTTAAATTTCAAAAGGCCATCAATGAAGAGATAGAAAAGCTCAAAAATGTTGGATTCATCAGAGAAGTCGAGTACCCTACCTGGCTAGCTAACATCGTAGCCATTCCAAAGAAGAATGGCCAAGTACGACTTTGCATAGACTTCACCAACGTCAACAAGCATTGCCCAAAGGACAACTTCCACTGCAAGAAAATTGAGCTTTTGCCACAGGTACAACCTTGCTTTAACCACTGTCATCAGTTGTTACCAGGGTCTAACGACCCACAGCCGTGGCTAAGTTTTTAAGTGGCCATAGGGTATTGTTTGGGTAGTTGGATTTTAGTTCCCATTTTGGCCACGGATGTGTCCATTTGTTTTGTCCACCTTTGGATTAGACATGGATTTTGATGTCCGTTAAGATTTCATGAAACCCTTGTGAAACTAAAGAGTAGCCACAAAATAACTATCAAAAATTGAAGAAGAAGACTCGAGTTGTTCGAATGAAAACTCAATTTTAAAGCAACAACGAGGTTTGTCTTCCTTCTCTCTCTCCTCTATAAATAGTACTTCTCTTTTATTCACTTCTCTCATCTAGTAGAACTTTCCTCCCCCCTCTCTCTCTGTCTCTCACCTAGGTTGAAGATCGAGGAAAAGCATCAATTTTTCTCCTTCACACACTCTCTCTTTCACGCTAGAGTCACAAGGACCAGGTTTGATTGCACTCTTATATCTGTTTTTGTTTTTTTATACTTTTTTTGATGAAATTACTTGTGGCTATTTTTTTTTATGTCATGTATGTTCTATGAGATCTTGTATTTTGCTGTTATGGGCCATTTTGATATCCAATATTCTTGTTTTTTGTTTTTTCCAGAATGGTGATAAAGACAAGTTACTAGCAAGGGGACATTTTTCAAAAGCAGAAGTGGATCAAACTATTTATATTCTATATGATCATGGGTATGTGCAAGTGAGTAATGAAAGTATAAATTTGTGTTAGCATTATTCACTATGTACTATCCTTACCAAGAGTATTATTTCAAGCAGTTTGAAGGTGAAAAGCTCAATTATACAGGAAGAATAGTGGAATTTTTTGAATCCTACAATAACGAGCCTTTTTCCAGAGCGTAATGGTTTTTTAGACCAGTTGATACTGTAAGATTAATTGTCGACCTTCTACAACACTTTGTTATGTTATATATACTGTGTGTTTATTGTAATGGTGTTTTTGTGCTTGGATGTTTAACTTGGTCTTTAAAGAGGTTGTCACCCAAGAGCTGAATAGCACATTCGATGAGAGACATGAATTATATTCTAAAGTCAGAGATGACAACCCATTAGAATGTCTGATTTCAAAGATCACAGTTTTACAAGTGCCCTCAAATGTATGCCTCTATCACTCTGCCCTATTTAGTGCGTTTTCTTTCGTTTCAGTCCAGACTAATTCATCTTATTAAATAGATAAATTTGGCAGAAATACCGCAGTGTGTTTTTTTTTATATAATATGGCATATATACTCTTTGCCTTATTCAACCTTTCAAAGCCTACCATCAGGTATATTACTGTTTTGTTTAGTATTGGAAAGTAAGGCATCTGATTACGCCATATGCTGCAATACTGACTGATAACAAATCTGGTTAGATTCTTCAAGAGAGTTTCTGGATCCATCTTTTCCAAGTTCGAGTAAGGAATGTTCCGGTGAAGATTTAGAGGAATCTGAGATGAAGTTACTTGATTTGTATTATGGCTATGGTGCCATGTCCACTGGTCTATGTTTTAGACTTGTTGCATTTTTTTTTTCTAGAATTTGCCTCAGTTCCCCTTGCCTACACACCATGTTGTTAACCAATGAGGCGGTATACCTTGTGAGTTTTAGGTACATCATTGTACGGGATAACCTTTTCTCAGTTCTACAAAACCTTCTATATGTTTTGATTGGAACTAATATTTTTTCAAAAGTAATTTCTCCGTACTTACAAGAAAGCCATGTTATAGAAGAAAACCCTTGTAATTTAGAAGAAGCTCTTCGTCTTGAAGATGTAATGTCAGATCTCCCTCCAGTATGTGCTCTAAAGTTTTTAGTAGTAGTGTTCATTATCCAAGTTAATTATGCTTGCTTTTGACACAATTTGATGTTCATGTATACGTAGGTCAACAATGATGAGACACTAGATGAAATGCCTTACGGAAAAGTTGCTCAGACAAAGTTTCAAAAGCAAATAAGGCTGCCAAGGCAAGGTGAGATTTTTTTCGTATTGGGATCATCGTATTTAAAAATGTAATAAGCAAGTTGCTAAGGTCTTTTTGTGCAAGTGAAAATTGCATCTAAGATATAAGTCGTATATCTCTTATGTCGTAATAGCTATACATTTTCATGCTGTGTCTCAAACCACCATATATGTTTTCTTTTTATCAGTCAAATCTCTGTAAGTTGTTATCCATGTGTATGCATCCATGTATATAATTTGATTACAATTGTTATTACTTTTTCTTCTATTTGTCATTGTCATTATTGTAGAGTTTGATGATTTGACAACTACTGGGAAAAAGGGGTCTGGGAATGCCATCTTGTATGATCATCGACCTTCGTATGATACACACTAATCTATAATTTTTACAGTCTATTTTGTCAAGACCACTAGTTTAATTACACTGTCGATCTTTATACTGATTTTTATTTATACTTTGCACTTAAGATACAAATGGATGACATATGGAGAAGCAAGTACTGCTCGATTAGCAATAGGATCCGGTCTTTTGTATCATGGGATACCAAAAGTGAGTTTGTGTTGGAACATGGTTTTTTCTCTTGTACTTTGTTTTGATATTAGGCTTACTCTTCCTGATCATATGCATGTTTCATGCAAATAGACTTTGTAAAGAACCAGTAGAACTTAGTTGTTCTCAGATTACATTAGTTAACATGGAGCTAGCATTAGATTATGTTTTACAAAATGACCAGAGTGGATTATTATTGATCATCCTTGTAATATGTATTCTTACATTTTCTTGCCTTTATATGATACTCTTGGTATGTTTTTTCTTACATTCAAACTGATGATATAACATCTAATATGTGGACCCTTCAGTTGATCTTGTTTTTCTTTTGTTTCTATAATTCTCAATATATTCAGGTTCAAATCGATGCCATTAAGTTTATTGTGAATCACGCTTGTACAAGTCATCTTTTGTGTGCCACATACATTGAATACTATAAGGCTTGCCCTATGTTCCTTGTTTGTTATTTTATTTTTATTTTTAATTTTATTGTTGCTAACATTTTATCCTAGACTGTAAGTGTTTTTACCCCACTTTTCATGTTTGTCACCTTATTCATCTGAGATTCCATCCATTAATATGTCCAGGACCAAATGTTAAGTGGTACGTCTCTTAGCACATAGTGTGTTAGCAACAATGAAATTAGCAGCTGACTTATTTGCTTGAGGTTCCATCCGTACGTCTAATAGTGGTATGGGTGTGACTGGTATATGAAATTAATCCTTGTAGAGGTATGTAACTCCAGTTGTTTTCTCTCTTGCAGGTAGTATGAGGAATAGATGAACACATGCCGTCTCTTCCATCATCAACTGGACATGAGGTTATATAATATTCGAAACTACTCAATTAGGTAGTTTTTCATAATTCAAAAATGGTGTTCAGATGTATGTGTTGCTCCGTTGTTTATCTAGAGAAGCCAACAAACTACTTCTGTGATTGTGATACTTAATTCTTAAACAAATATTTATTAGTGTTTTGTACTATTATTCTTTCTTTTTGATGATGATTGAATCTTACATATTGACTTAATTTTTCTGTGAAGATGTGCGTGTAGTTCAAGTTCTAATGATTGATTTTATATGGTTTTAGCTATATCTTTAATGCCTGGCCTACTGTCCAACATGATGAGATACAAGCAAGCGAACTGGAATATGCAGACTTTGATCCAAAGAAGTTGAGGTGTTGTTTAGATGGCTATGAATATAGTCTATCGAGTTTGGGGGCTATATTTGGTGATGTTTTCAAAAAAAAAAAAAAAAAAAAGGGGAATCTATGATAATATTTCAAATTTCTTAGAGAGTACTATATATTTTTCTCTATGTTAGTTTGGATTTCAAATGGAATCTGATAAGCACCCAAAACTATAATATTAAACCCCGAGAGACATAGCATTTTGATCAATTATGTGTTTAATAATCATGTAATAATTATAATTTCATACTTTTGTAGGTTTCCGCAGTTAACATGAAGATAATGATAAAACATGCATCGAAGT
This sequence comes from Coptis chinensis, assembly GCF_015680905.1. NCBI lineage: Eukaryota > Viridiplantae > Streptophyta > Magnoliopsida > Ranunculales > Ranunculaceae > Coptis > Coptis chinensis. The sequence continues at coordinate 27,293,684 of NC_141464.1, read as the reverse complement.
ACGGGACTATTGGAATATTTGAAGTTTCCCACTCAACCCCAATGAAGCCCAACAAAGCCTGACTAGAGTCGAAGTTTCCAAAAGAACAAAACCAGTGCAGAACAGGTCTACATATAAAGAAGCAGCAAACTTCCGAAGCTCACATCTGATAAATCTAGATGCTGACGTTGGCTAGTGAACTGCCAGAGTGACCAGGGTGACGAACCCTATGCAAAGACAGAAAATGGTAAAAATGCCAAAATCAGCGCTGCCACTGGACACACTAAGTGGACCCACTCGGCGGGCCCAAAAGGCATGACGAGTCAGCATAGGCAGAATCTATGATGTAAAAACGTTCATGTCGAGTACACATTGTGTATGAAATGTTAAATTGTGAAGAATTATGATTTTTGTGGGTTTGAATGGAATTGTATATCTTTGTATGAATTGCAGGTGTTGTATAAAGGCGCTGGAATTATATATTTTTTTACCCAATTCAAAACACTTGCCATGGCTTTGAACCATGGCTAAACTATTGATTTAGTTAAAAAAAAAATCACCACAGTTCATCTAAGCATTGGCCACGGTTCACAGCTGTGACAAAAGGGTTATCTGCCACGGCAACGGTCGTGCAATAGTTATAAACTTTTAGGTCATGCATTGGCAACGGTCGTGCAACAGTTATAAACCATGGCAAATGCTCAGTATTCTTGTAGTTTTCCCCCTATTAAGGATCGACATACTGGTGGATCAAACTTGAGGACATGAGCTTTTATCGTTTATGGATGCATACAATGGGTACAATCAGATACCGCTTTCAGAAGAAGATTAGAAAAATACGTCCTTTATAACCGAACAAGGAACGTTCTGCTACAACGTCCTACCATTCAGCTTCACTACAAGAAAATGGGCTTTTTGCCACGGATGCCCAGTATTTTTAGCCAGAGATTCGAGCTATCGCATGTCTTCCCATGGTCTTCATTCATAATTATTTCTTTGTTGGACTGTGGCGTGGTTCTGCAACTTTTACCTATGGTTGTTCACAATTTAGGTCATACCTGCTACCCACGGTTTTATCCGTTGGATTCTTGTGTGGAAGCCTTTCCATGGCTTAAAGTTATTTTTTGCCCCTGTAAACCGTAGGCAAAGATCGATTTTCCAAGATAAAGTTTGACAACACAAACACACCAACAATGGAAGCCACCACGTCTAAAACGAAGGTAAGTTTTTTTCTATTCTTCTTTTGTTAGTTCTTCCTCTCCTTCTTCTTCAATTATTCTTCTCTTTTTTGGGTTTGGAAAATTTAGGTTTTTATTTTTGTGCCTTTTTCTTCAATTCTCTTATTTACTTTTTGTTCTTATAGACCAAGGGTTTAAATGGATTTCAGATTTTGGTTTGAGAACGAGTTAGGGTTTCTCAATGTGTCGCTTAACATTTCTAATTTGGAAAACTAATTTTGGTTAGGGATTTGTATACATAGGTTTGTTTTTTTGTGGATTAGCTCTTAATATTCTTCGAATACTTAAATTGTTTGATGAAAATTTGAACTATGTTCAAGAGTTTTAATTTCTTCTATTTTTCACTCCTCGCAGATCTTGTTTCTATCTCTTGGTTGGAAGGAAAAAGGTATGAAAATGGTGGAATTTAGTAATTATATTGTTAGCTTTATAATTTATTCTCCTTAAAGAGATTGTTGAATTGTAGGTCTATGATATGTTTTTAGTAGAAGTACTTGTGATTAGTGATGCCCTCTGTAAATATTTTTGTGTTTATAGTGTGCCCCTTGTATCTGGATGGGTATGGTTTAACCCCAACCTCAATTTTGATTGCTTAAAATAAGTTGTTTTACTTATAAGAAACAAGTTTTATTGGGTTTAGGGTTCATTCTCTCTCAGTCTTTTTTACACCTGTTGCTGCTAGGCTGCTGGCTAGCTAGCTCCCTGGCATTTGCTTGTTTGTTGAGTTTGAAAAAAGAAACAATGGCAAACCAGATGTATGGTTACAACAACAACAAGAACAGTGCAGGAGGTATATATGGTTACAACCCAACTAGTGGCTCCTCCTATATATGTTGCTTTCTCCTCGGAGAGATACCACTCCGAGTACACTCCTGCTATTGATATGGACCACCTCAACCACAACCACTGTGTAGGAGGAGTTCGAATTATAAGTTTATCCTCCTCTCTGTATAACAACCAGGCTGACCCTGGTTTTAGGTGTGACGACATCATGAGGTACGGCAGCACCATGCCTCCCCCTCCTTCCTGGTCTACTCCTGATGTTTATGCCTCCGTTGGTGGTGGTTGGTGGTGGTTACGACTCTGTCCTTGCTGGCATGAAGAGGCAAACCGAAGGTATCCTTTCCTTTTTCTCATTTCATTTTATATCATTATTTTTATTTCTTTGCTTAGTTATTCAAACAAATTTATGTCTTGTCTAATAATCTATCAACTGATTTACTTCGCCATACTATTGAATACCGATAGTGTGAAGGAAGAAATATTACCTAGGAGCTATCAAAACTCATCCTATCTTTATAATAAATAAATACTAGAATCTATGTTTTGCGGGTAATCTTGTAACAAAGACTAAAGCTAGAGACTGCCTCCTGTTTGACCACGCTTCAGAAACACCACTAAGTCTCGTGACATTGGCTAATTAGTAAATCCGTTTTCTCAATGCTCTACTTCTACCACTCGAGGTAGAACTCCATCTTGGTTATATGGTCTAATTATTACTTGGTTTCATAAGCTAATTATTACTTTTAAAGGTTTAATACCTTTTCCTTTTACTTATATGTATATATTATTACTTGCAACAATCATTTTATGATCTTATACGTATATATTATTACTTGTAATGTTTTGGTTGAACAGAAATGGGTGCAATCACTTGGTTTTAGGCCAGGGCAGGCTATGATGTTGTGGAAACGGATTTATGAACACGGCATTTGGACACATTCTAGTGATGAATTGAAAGGTATTCTCGTGATTAGATTCTGAGACATTGGCAACCCTTTTGGTTTATATGCAACTATAGCATACATTTGCTAGTTGTGATGCTACTTGTGATATCTAAACATGTTGATTTGCAATGCTCAAATGGACACTATTCAGTAACACAAGTCTCTTTGTGTAAGTCTTAGTACTCTAGACCTTTAATGTATCCACATTATAGTTTTGTTGACAATATATTTTCTTATCCTTCATACTTTATTTCCTTATTCAGCCAACTTTCGGTTCGTCAGCAAGTTGAATTGAAAGGTGTTAATTGCAAGTTATTTAGTTAACAATCACTCTCAATTTATACATTTTCAAATCAGTGGGAACTTCAACATCTGCATTTGCAATTGTGGTTCATTAGGGAAGTGCGCGGCCTGATTTCTAGTATCTGGAAGAGGTATGTGTCACAATTATAAGCTTTGCTAGACAATGTAGAAATTTCATATCCATTTTGACATATTCTGGGGGTAAGCTTAAGGTATTTTCTACTTGTTGCTCATATTATTCATTTTTGTGACTGTTTGGTCTAGAGAAGTAACTAGTAAGTGGGGTTGGTCATTAGTTATTGATATCCATTTTTATTGAGAACCATATAATTATCTAATCATTAGTTAGAATAGATAGTCATATTTATCAGTGGTTATATATGTAATGAGCTATATAAGAAGCTTGGGCAACCTCAAGCATTAATAGAGTGTGGACTTTGGTTTAGATCAGCATGTGTTCTTGATTTACCATTTTTATGAGAATACTTTGGTTTAGATCAGCATGTGTTCTTAAGGTGCCAAGTGTCCTTAGGAGAGTAAGAGGTACATACACCTCCTACTTGCATAAACCAAGAGGTGGTGCCTAGAGTTACCACACCCCACCAATTTAAAATTCCTCTCAATATACCTTCTCAAGAAGAACAAAGACAAAGGGAGAGCTGGTCACTCAATGGGGTAGCCAACAGTAAGAGCAGAAAGAAAAATAGACACCTTATCACCTGGACTAGACTTACAACTTACCTTAGATTTTATCATATTGCAACTCTCATTCTTTCATTACTCCCATCACTTCATTCTATTAGTTTGAAATAGCTAAGTGGAAAATGAAGGCAGGAAAAGGAGGACGTCCAGGAGATACTAATTAGAGGAGGGGGGAGGGATTCCGAAGGACTAATATATATTCTTTGTTTTGGATAGTTTTATTAGTTTGACTTGAGGTAGTATTTTATCAAGGATGGGTAGACTATGAGAGTGGGGTCTTGTTGCGGGACAAGCTTTTAGTACTTTTTAGAGTATTGTGGTGATTGGATGCTAGTGTTACTACATGGTATTGAAACTGGGATTACTATTAATTCGATTAGTAGTCAACTATGAACCTTGCAGAAAATGATAAGAAAACGGGACATAAAATGCGAGATAGTTTGTGGTCCAAGTGATATTGTGAAGCAAGTGTAATTCAAATAGATTATTGAGTTTATTGTTTTATTCTTCACTTTTGTTCAATTGTCAGATACGTAAAACATCTTTTTGCATTTTTTTTTCTTATATATAATAGATAAAACTTACCAAGTAAAAAACAAATTGTCTGCGTAAAATAAAAATGTTCTTATTAATTACAGATTCCTGCTGCAAACAGGGCAACACTTTTTGGTTCATGTTTCCTTTTGAATTGGTTAGTCACGTTTAACTTTATTTATATGTTCCTACTTTTACTTATTTTTTTCTTTTTTATAGGGTTTAATTTGTCAAGTTCACAAAGATTGGGCACTAATTATTTTGGATGAGGACAACTTATACAAGATGGTACAACTAGGATCTAAGAAGGTCCTATGAATTTGGGAAAAATAATGTGTGTTTCCTTCGTAATGTGTGTGTATTTCATTCGTGGTGTAACAAATTTTAGAATTTGTGTATTTGGTGACAAGTCAAAGTCGCGTAAGATTTTTTTGGTGATATCATATTTTAATATAAAATGTTATTTGATTGTAATTAGGAGGTTTATTGTTGATGTTTAGAAATATTGTAGAATCTCAAGAATTAAAATATCAATATTTTTTTTTCTTTTTTTAAAAAAAAACTCTGCCACGGTCTAGAACCGTAGCAAAAACATCATCTCCTACGGATCCAAACTGTAGGAAAAAATGACCTTTTTCCACAGTCCAAAACCATTGCTATTGGTAGGTTTTACCGATGGTCATGACTGTGGGCAGGCCATTCCCGATGCACAAAAAGCCCACGGTCCTGCGACGGTCCAAAACTGTAACTGTGGGAAAACCCTTTTCCCACAGTTTTTGACCGTGGGGAAAAACCTGTTTTCTTGTAGTGCTTGAAGAACGCCGGTGCAACCTACCAGAGACTGGTCACAAAGATGTTCAAAGACTTGCTAGGAGATACTATGGAAGTCTACATAGACGACATGGTAGTCAAAAGCGAAAAGGCGGGCGATCACATTTCTCACCTACAACAAGCCTTCGGAAGGTTGTGCCAAAACAAGATGAAGCTCAACCCAGCGAAATGCGTATTTGGAGTATCCTCAAGAAAATTCTTAGGGTACCTCATTTCACAAATACGTATTGAAGCAAACCCAGAACAGATACGAGCTCTCCTCGAAATGCCAAAACCAACTACAAAGCAACAAATTCACAAGTTATCTAGCATGGTTTCAGCCCTCAACAGATTCATCTCGTGAGCATCTTACAAGTGCAGACCATTCCTGCAAATACTCAAAAAAGGCGCAACATTCACATGGACAGACGAATGCCAAAAATCTTTCAATGACCTAAAAGCTTACTTATCAACTCTGCCCGTTCTGTCCAAACCAGAGGAAGGGGAAACACTGGGGCTTTACCTTGCAACTTCAAACTTCGCCATTAGCTCGGTACTCTTTCGCGGAAGCAAGGGAATCGAAAAACCAGTCTACTTCACGAGCAAGACATTGGCATATGTAGAAAAGCATTACTCAGCAATGGAGAAAACAATGTTGTCTCTGTTATACTCCGCTCGAAAATTCCGACCTTACTTTCAAGCTCACAACATCAAGGTCATTACTAAAGTACCCATCAAGCAAGTTTTGAATTCCAATGAAAAAACGGCTCGAATGGCCAAATGGGTTGAAGAACTCAGAGAGCACCACATCGAGTTCGTTCCCAGAACATCTCGCAAAGGCCAGGTCGTTGCTGACTTCCTTGCTGACTTTCCCATCAAAGATGTCAACTGGGAGCCTGAGCCCATCGCTATATTCCATCAACCAACCACCCCAGACACATGGCACCTCTACGTAGATGGAGCATGCAACAACAGCTGTAGTGGATTGGGGGCTGTGTAAACTTCACTAGAGGGAACACAGCTACATAAGTCAATCAAGATTGATTTCACAACATCAAACAACGAAGCAGAATTTGAAGCATTGATCACAGGCATCCGCATTGCATAATAACTACAAGTCCAAAAGCTCAAAGCTTACAGTGACTCACAGCTAATCGTCAAACAGATTACCAAAAAGTATGTGACAAATGGACCAAACCTAGCCAAGTCAGGTCGTCAATGACATCATCAGATCGTTCAAAGCATTTTCCTTGGAACAAATCCCCAGGGAGGACAACAGACATGCCGACATCCTGGCTTTCCTAGCCTCGAAAACCCAGGAGGCATGTCCCACCAAAGTCTACATAGACATCCTGGAAAGACCCGCCTACCAACAAGAAAGTGTCAACAGCCTCATGGATTTTTAGCTCTCATCTAAAGAAGAAATCACTCATTCTTGGATAGGCCCATTCCTAAAGTATATTTTACATGGTGAGCTCCCAGCAGAGGCAAAGAATGCTCGTGCAATACAATTCCGAGGTCCTAGATACACAGTGATCAACGGACAATTATTCCACAAATCTGTAGGAGGACCACACCTAAGGTACATGTGGCAACCATGCAGGAGCAAGATCACTGGCTCACAAAGCAATCGCCCAAGGGTATTATTGGCTAGGCATGCACAACGAAGCAAAGACATACGTTCTGAAATGCCACCAATGTCAAACATTTGGCCACAACCACTTAAGTCCAGCACGGGAATTGATCAACATAACCAGCCCATGGCATTTACACATGTGGGGGTTAGACATCATAGGACCATTCATCCCACAAAAGAAAACAGGACTCAAATACGTCCTAGCAGCCACATATTACTTCACCAAATGGGTTGAAGCAATCCCACTAGTCCAAGTCAAGGAAATCAACGTCATTAACTTCATATGGACCAATATCATCACAAGATTTTGTCTACCCCACACCCTTGTCATAGATAACGGAACCCAGTTTGCTGGCACACAAGTCAAGGCATTTCTACAAAAATGGCGCATCACTCAAGCATTTTCTACATCTAGATATGCACAAAGCAATGGCCAAGCAGAAGCCACAAACAAAGCCATCAAAGAAAACCTCCAAAAGAAGTTAGAGAGTAAGAAAAGCCAATGGCCAGAACAACTTGAGAACATTCTATGGGCATACCGAACAACAGCCAGAGCCAGTACCAACGAGTCTCCTTTCACACTCTGTTTCGAAACAGAAGCAGTCATACCATCAGAGCTCACAATCACAACCACACGTTCTGACATAGTCGAATCAGGAGAAAATGACAACATCTTGGCAAAAGAAGTCGATCTCCTAGAAGAGCGAAGGGAAGCAGCTGCAATATCCCTAACTCGGTACCACCAAACAATCCAACGATCTTACAAAAAGAAGGTCGTCCCAAGATCTTTCCAAGATGGCGACCTAGTCCTCAAGAAGACACTAGCTCCAGCCAAGCTCGACCCAACATGGGAAGGCCCTTACATTGTTGACAACGTTGTTGGAAATGGAGCATACTAGATCAAAACCCAGCTCGGTGACATGCTTCCCCGACCTTGGAATACAACTCTCCTCAAGAATTTTTATCAATAAGTTTTCTCAAGATGTATCAGTCAACATGAATAAAACTTCATCAGCATTTCGCGTACAAATGTCATCTTTGCATTACATGAGTACTACACATATCGCACTAGCTATCCAATCTGAGATGTCAAAATGTCAGGTCGTACAACAAAGACGGAGTTAAGAACGACTCAACCACAATTACCACGCAGTGGTTAATTCCTAATCAACTCCAACCCAAGGTCCCCCAAAAGGACCCTAAATCAACTTAACACCAACGCCAGGGTTAAGCATGATTCAACTGTAATTGCCACTCAAAGGCCAATTATTATACAAATATAATGTAGGGGACCCCCAAAAGGAACCCAAGTCAACTTAAAGCCCCAAAATGGTTTAAGTTAAACTCAACAATAATGGCCATTCAAAGGCTAATTATATCAATAAAAAGTTCCCCCAAAAGGAACGACGCAACACATACACCTAAGGACACGAGGAAACCTAGGTGCCAACTACGCACATATATCAGGTTATATACAAATGCTCTACGACCTGTTACCATTAGACGACCTAGCAAAGTCCAGCAGTTCGTCAGCCCTACTACTATACATCACAGGTCGTCAAACAACAAATCAAAAAGCAACAAAGGAACTCTCATACATACAAACTTCAATCACAATTTCAGCAAGTAAGTAATGTAAATATTTCTACTTAAATACAAGTTTGGTTAGATGTTGGAGGCCCCCATATTATCCTGAGAAAACAACCTCAGCACCCCCATAATAAAAAAAATATAAGTATCAATCACAAAAGAAAATATTGTTTACACTTCATCCACCTATCAAAAACATAAACACAAGCAAATCAGAGGACACAGGGAAGCCTCTCCACATTCAAAGGATCCAGTAGACAGCCCTCCTCACCAATAGGGCCACCAGCTAGATCACCGCTTGCAGTCACGACTTCTGGAGAAACATCTTCAGTTGGCTGAGCAATTGGAGCAGCACCCTAGTCGGTTGGTAGGTCAGGTCGTCTACTAGCATCTACAACAGTACTTTCCATTATTGTAGCCCCACTTTCAACCGACCTATTCAAGGTTTTATACTTACGTTCTAGTTCCATATAGTCATCCACTAGAACGTATACATCCCCACTCTCTACCAAATCTACCAGGTCGTTATATTCAGATTGAGCTTTTTCAGCAACGACCTGTGCTTTCCCGCACTCACCGACCCAGTGCTGAACCTCCATCTTTGAAGCATCAAGAGATGGTTGCAACATGGCCACTTTCCCAGCTAGCTCATGCACCTGAGATTTCAGCCCTACAACTTCAACACTCTCCACCTGTTGCACAGCCATCAACTTGTCATAGTAAACTATGGCAGCACCCAACTCTTTCTTATACAGGTTAGAGATAGTTGTCATCTCCCTCAGCTTCCTGTACATGGCCAGAACCTAACAACCTGTATAATAAGTTAGATCGGAAGATCATTTGCAAAAACACAAAACAAAAATTCAAACATAAAGGACACTCACAAAGCACATGGAGCGATCCATATCTCTCAGATTCGCCTCCAAATCCTTCCCAGCATCCAACTTGTGCCTATCTCCATCCAGGGCAATGCTCTCCAGCAGCCCTCCAACAACTAATGAGGACTTAAAACTACAGTCCCCATTCTTTACAAACTTCCTCAACCCACTCACTAGGTCCTTATAGGTGACAAGCCTATCCAGCACATCATCTCCAGTCTTGTCACCTGGGGCTGCACTCCCCGACCACTGACACTTTTGGGCTGCTGGCTCAGCCTCACTAACTTTCTTCTTACCAGGAGCCTCAGCAACCACCGCATCCACAGCCAAGTCTGTCAAATTCATCTTCTTCAGAGGAGCCTAACCTGAAGAAGAACGACCTTCCCCCATACCAAGTTGTTCCTCAGACTCTGTTCGGGTCCTCTTGGACCTTCCGTCTCAACCACTTCAGAGCGCCTTTTCAAATTAGGCCTCGGGAAATGAGTGGGAGCATCACCACTACCACCAGCATTCCCACCACCATTACCAGATCGGTCACCATCACCTACTTCAGAATGCTTGGATGCAGAATGCTCACCATCACCCACCTCAGAGTGTTTGGATGCAGAACGGCTATCAGTAGCTCCTCCAGCCGTTCTAACTGAAGCAGAACGACTATCAGCTGCCCTGGCCTCCAACCATTCTCACTCCAGAAATAGGTGCCTTCCTTTGTTTCTCCCTCTCCATCTTAGGATCCGAGCTAGAATCAGAGATCTCAACAACAAGCTTGCGAGCCATCTTCTTTTGCTCCACCTTCTTACGGTTGATTTTCTCCCTTCCACGCCTCTTAAAGTAATGAGCAACCTCCCCTAACATAACTCGTTTCTCCTCCCAGCTCAAACAAGCAAACCTTTCTATAGCTCCGGTATCAGTACGACCATGAATAGCAACCTTTGCAAAAACAAAACAAATATGTCAGAACGTCCATAATATCAAATACAATGCATACACCACGGCCTATAATAAACGACCTACCATCCAGCTGTACAACATGAGTTTTCAAATCCCAACGAAGAGGACAATAATTACCCACAGCCAATAACGGCCTACGCCCCCAATCCTCATTACTCACCCCCACAATCACAACAGATTTCCCCTTTACGACCTGAAAACTGAAGTTCAGTGCAACCGATCCCTTCACAGAGAAGTGCTCCAACACATCTGGTAAGCAGATGTCATAACCCCTCTCATTCAACAAATCTAACATATGGAAAAGCCTCCAACTATTCCCTACGAACTGGCAAGTGGGTTTTCCACAAAAATTCAAAACCTCCACAGTAAGACGGGAAAACGGCAACCTCATCCCAGCCTTCAACTACCCATAACAAACCACCGCTCCCCCATCCCGAGGAACGTAATTATTGTTAAACACGTTCCTCTTTCCACTCAGGTCGTACATAGCCAGGTCGGACTCCACCCAACCAAACTCCTCCCTTAAAGTAGCATAACAATCAACCAACCTAGGTCCCGCCTCCTCAGCCATCATCTCCAACGAGGAAGACGATGAAGCCTCAACTCCACTAGGAGCCCTAACTTCAACATCTTCTTCACTTACAATTCTCTCTCTCCACTCATCCAAATTAACTTCCCTACTCAAGCTATCACTAATGATCGACATTACTAAGACAGAAACAAAACAAAAGTTCAAATTTTGTGAGATGAAAAGTGACGCACCTGAAGATGAAAACTCGAAAAGGTTTTTGCTTTCTTTTTGCTCTGCTTTTTCTTCTGAGGATATGACAAAGTGAAGAAACAAAAGACCGCTTTTCACCAAAAAACCCTTCAGCTGCACAAAACCTCGAGAAAGACAAAATATTTTGGTTTTCCCAACCAACACAATGAAAACCAGCCCACAAACCGCCGTGATTTTGGGCTCATCCATCAAATCCAACTGTTCCCACACATTTTTCAAAAACCGATTCAAACCAAACAAACCAGCTGTCAGACACGTGTTTTAAAAAGCTTTGTTTTATCTTTTTCCTTTCACACTACAACTGTCTAAACAAAAAAAATAAAACAAAGGGGGTTGTGTAAGTACCCTCCATTCTACACTCATATCACTACAACATATGTGTCCATAACCCAGGTCGTATCTCCACTAGCTCGTACCAATTGACCAGTATGCCATAACGACCCAAACCCAGGTCGTCCCGAATCTCAGTTACAGCCATATATGGAAGCAAATTATCTAGCACAATCTTGGAGCTCAATCATATCAAGGAGGTATTTACTTTGTAACAATAGAAGTAATGACGAATCATCAAGATAGCATACAAGGTGGATCTACACTTCATAACGGCTTGGAGAAAATAAGAAAAGTTAACACAAACACCTATAAGTAGAGAGAGATGAACTACATAAGGCTTGATTCAAGTTTACCCCAAAGGACTTGATATGTAGGCAACTCTAATCACAAGAAAGAGTGCATCCATTCCCTATTAACCAAATCATCAGGTCGTAGACCCCAAAATACTTAACCTCCACAGTCCACCACTAATTATATGCACCAAGCTTGAATCATAATAAGCTTTAAGATAGATGGGCTAGGTCTTTCGACACTTGAGAAGAAAAAACAAAAGAGAAAACCATTAAAACCAACTCAAGATAGAATGAAGTTTTTTCAGAGTAAAAGTTAAGTTTTTTCTTGGACACGTGCAGCTCATGTTTAAACAAAAATTAGATGTAAATAATTTTTTTTTGCTCATTTTTTGTTGTAAAAAATATATTGCACATGTGAAAATGATTGCCAGATAAGCTTATTTGAACAATTGAACCCCAAGTTAACAGATTACCCTAATTAATGAATATAAAAAGTACATTGCCCCAATTGACGAGAAAAAAAATGCATTACCCTAATTGAATTTTTGAAGAAATTACGTTACCCACATTGGCTATTTTTTCTATTCAAATAGTACGTAGAGACTAGAAATACATCAAAGCATTCTAAAAGTCTTCTGCGAACATGCGTAATTGCGGATGTTTGCGTATTGAAATGGTTCGACTCTTTCTTCTTTCTATTTCCATTTGTGAAATTAGAGTCGAACTGTATTTATTAAACTGTGAAATGGTTCCTAGCCTGGACCAGAACAAGTTATTTCACTTACTTTTTCAAATTGCATCCAATTCATTTATCCAACCCATTCATTGAGCGCCATAAGTTTTTGTATGATGACTTTGATTGATCAAAAGCGTCACAACATACGTCCCAATCTGTAACCAAAGTAAAACAATGCGACAAACGGTCAATAACAATAAATGAGATCAAACTTTGTGAAAATAATTAAGACTTTCTGGACCCAATACTAGGAAGTCAGTATTGCCAACCAAGCAATCCATTCACTTTCAACCCAACATAAAATTCACCTATATATACCACCACTCAATACACTATCTACCATTCCATCTGGTACAAAAATCTAGATATCTCTATTTTCCATATCTTCATTTGTGTGTAACTTAAAGTGTTGTTGAATTCTATGTTAGTGGTGATGCTAGGAGAGATGTGACATTGATATATTAGAGAAACTAAGAATAAGAACTGAGAAGACTAGAGATTGATTAGGGTTGGAATATAGAGTCTGAGAGAGAGTGCTCTTTACCCAGAGTTACATACTTATACTAAACTAAAATATGATAATAGAAACTACTAGATATGGATGTCCACACTTATAAAAACATGGGACTTTCCATATTGGACATATTCTAATACTGACATATTCTAACACTCCCCTTCAAGCTGCAATTACGCAAACTATGCAAATTACAACTTGGATTACAAAAAATAAAAGATAAGAATACTGCTCCCCCTTTCGCATAGAACTGTCTTTAGTTGAAGAACTCAAACAACTGTTGAGACGTTCTGGAGGTGAAACTGTCGGTATAGGCAATAACCTAATCTGAATACAGCAGCTGTACCACAGTCACAAACTGAAATCATAACACCGGTTTAGTGGCGCGCTGCTTGGCTACTACTCACTCCATTCGTTGTTATGGCTGTCATAATATAAATTGAAAACAATAACACTGACTTGATGTGCGCTTCTTGGCTGCTACTATCAATATCACTGTTAATGTTAACAAAATACTATTATGGGTACTCTTGAATACTGAATACTAAATACTGGTGCAGTTATAACTTGAGTGCTACCTAAATCCTTATAAGTGCAGTTTAGGCTTGACTGCTACCTGAAACATACTTGCAGTTTAGGCTTGACTGCTACTTGAAACATACTTGCAGTTAAGGCTTGACTGCTACTTGAATACTAAAGACTGAATAGTGGAGATGTCATATTGAAGACTGAATAGTGGATATGCCTTGTCATGAAGAGTTCGTCAAGGCTTGCTGGAATATGGAGACATGAGTACTCTTTCTCATACATCTCCTTATTCTCCTTCCCTCATATACTACTGAATGTCTTCATATCTCCTTATTCCCCCTCTCAAGTTGGAATATATAAGGCTATTGAAACATACAAAGGCTTGTCTATTCCGACTTAAACTTGAAACTAAGAAAACTAAATACCAACTTATACAACCAACTAATGCCCACTTCAAAAAACAATACTTCATACTCCAATTCACAAAAAAAAAATTCTAATAGAACCTGCATCAAACAATACTCACTATAGAGGGTTGAGGGTGGGTCGCGCCTTTTTATGACTGTAAACTTCTGGAACAGTGGAAGATGGAAAGAATAATTCCTCGTGAGATAGAGGTCGTGTGCCCTTATAATACTTCAAACAAACATCTTGATCATGTTCTAGAAACTAAGACAGAAGATGACATCAATACCAACTGTGCGGAAGCTAGAAACCTAGTCATCCATAATGACATACAAACAATACTACCCCTCCAATCCTAGATGAGAGTGCAAACTACCTTCCAAAGGTTTGATACTTCAAAAATCTCGAAAACTGATGTATGGAGGCTAGAGGGCATGCGCGCCTTGGACAAGGCATATTAGAGCGCGCACACGCCCTCTACTTGTCCAACTTCCAGTACTCAGGGCGTGTGTGCCCCTTGGGCTTGGCTATATGATAACAGTTAAATGACGATAAAATTCAAACGGAAGTAAAACTATGACTGAACTTGTACTAGATTTATCAAAGATTTTTCTACTCTCGGATCTATCGAAATAGAGTTGGAATAGAAGATTCGTTCCTCTCCTAGTTCTTTAGTATTAGCGTTTTCTAATATTATCGGTCCTAGCCAAAGTTAATGAGAGTAATGAGGGGAATTTATACTACGATGGAAATTATGCTAACAAGATACGAATAACTCAACTACGAAATGCTAAGTTGATACTTGATAGAGAATTATGGGGGATTGATTCCACCTTAACTCGACTTAACTTACTAACGAAGAATCGTCGTAATCCAAATTGAACTACTTTCGCATAACAATTGGTTCTTCAACCCTCTCTAATGGAGGTTTAGCCTATAATCATTAAACTATCATTTCCAATTGAATTTAAACAAGACACCATAAAAAGATTCTAACTTTACTAATATAAAGTTTCTAATCAATAATTCACAACTAAATTAACACTAAGAAATGATTAACAACTAAGATATGAATTTAACAATACTAAAGCTAAATAAAAATTAAATCACTAAACGAAATTGGAATTAAAACTAATACTTTATTATAAACTAAATATGATTCTCAATTAATAATTTATTTGTTCTAACTAATCTATTGCAAGTAAAATCTAGATCTAAAAACAATAATTGAAAACTAATTTTATGGAATGTAAAACTAGATCTAGAATTCTATGCTAATGGATACCTAATTTTCTCCTTTCTTAAGAGTTAAGTCTTGTGTCTTCAAATGGAGGAGACCAGATCCATATTTTCGTGCATGGGCTGAGGAGCCATATTTCAGGCCGGAAAATCGACCCCAAAACCCAATTTCTTCAGTCCATATAGGCCTTTTCAGCTAGATTTGACTTTCATAGACTTTTTGTCCACTTCTTCTCCTCTGATTGAGTTAAGGCTTGGACCATTGGAAAGCTGATTCCAAGCCGGTCGTTTTGACATAAATTAGGCCCAATTATGAGATTTTAGCTCAAAGATACAGTCTTCGAAAGTTCTCCTGACTTTTGTGTGCTGTTTCTGCCCGCGTTGACTTTGACTTTTCAGCTTTTACCGGGCTTTTTCTCCTTGAATTTTGGCCTTTAATCACAGAACTCCTTAGCAACCAACCCTTGCTCCTTTATCTCGCCAAACTGACACATTTATGCACATAATTGACTTCAATGCCTGAAATACATAAAAGCACGTAATCAGCATTAACTCTTATTTATTATTCGCATAATTGGTCTAAAAATATTATTGTTAAGGGGTTAAAACTACAGTTTTAGGCTCTTATCACTATACTTGAGCGCGTGCACGCCCTCTTCTCTGAATACAAAATGAACACTACTGAAAATAACTTTTGGCGTGCGGACTGAGCGCGTGCGCACCTCATCCAATACTAACTTCAAAGACTACAAGATACAGAGAGGTTGTGCCCCTCTTATCAATACTAAGACAGAGAAATTGTGGAAGAAGTAGACTGCGGAAGCGAAATAATACTAAGAAAGCAATACTGAGAAACTTCGGATCTCTCTCCTAGCATTCTTCAAACAAACTTTAAACACCAGTTGAATCTTGAAAAACTTACTTCGAACCATAGAGAATAATTAGATAAGAGATTCTTGAACTTAGAATACTTAAACATGTCGATGAACAGTGTCGGTGAACAGTAACTGTGAATAGTAATGTGAACAATACCAGTGAATAGTACCGATGAATAGTAAATCTTTCCAGAGAAAGATTGAAACTTGAACTTCTTCTTGTGAGAAATCCTTTTTCTTCTTGAAACTTAATTTGAATACTATACTGAAAAACTTAAATAAACTTGATTTTTTTTTCTCTTGGTGAGGGATTCCTCTCCTAGCATACCACTAAATCTCGCTCTGATACCATGTTGAATTCTATGTTAGTGGTGATGCTAGGAGAGTTGAGACATAAATTTATTAGAGAAACCCAAGAATAAGAACTGAGAAGACTAGAGATTGATTAGGGTTAGAATTTAGAGTCTGAGAGAGAGTTTTCTCTACCCAAAGTTACATACTTATACTAAACTAAAATATGATAATAGAAACTACTAGATATGGATGTCCACACTTATAGAAACGTGGGACTTTCCATATTGGACATATTCTAATACTGACATATTCTAACAAGTGTCATGCCAGCAAGTGATGTAAAGCTTTTGGGTGCCTGGGAAAGTCCATTTGTTATTCGCTCAAGCATAGCTCTAAATCTTAAAAACATTGATTATGACTTCCTTGAGGAGCCGTTGGGTACGAAAAGCGAACTTCTACTCAAGAGTAACCTTGTTTATAAGAAGATCCCAGTCATGATTCATAATGATAAGCCCATTTGTGAGTCACTCATTATTGTTCAATACATCGATGAAGCTTTCACCTCTGGTCCTTCTATCCTTCCTTCTAATCCTTATGATCGTTTCGTTGCTCGGTTCTGGGGTGCCTACATAGATGATAACGTACATAATGACACTAGTTTTGGTCCATTAGAAGTACAAAAAAAAATTACATCTAATAATTTATTGTTTCTTGTATTTTACAGTGGTTCAGCTCATTACATGCGACTCTTGAAGTAAAGACTGAGGAGGAGATAAAAACAACTATAGAAGGAGTGTCCACAAGATTTGAATTACTAGAAGAGGCATTTGAGCTATGTTACACGGACGCGGACACTGACGTGGCGACTTGGTTATATCTCAAAAAAGTAAGACGCGGACGCGGCAAATGACGCTGAAATTAATTAATATTTATAATTTTATTTTATATAAATTAAACATTAAAAACTAAATTAAATGTATCAACATTCATAAATTCAAAACTATTAAAGATAAATAGCCACAAAATTAAGTTTAATATTTCTTAATCAAACTTTAAAAACATGTCATAAGTCTTAACAAAATGAAAAAAAATGAAAAAATTGAGTTTTTTAATATTATTTTGATTTATTTTTTATTTTTTTAGGTCAAAATCCGCGTCCGGTTTAGTTGACTGTGTCTTGACCATGTTGACCACGTCCATGCCGTGTCCGACGCGGACACAGGCTATTTGGAGGTGCGTTCGTGTTTTAGAGCATTTGAGAAGATTAGCAAAGGAAAGGACTTCTTTGGTAGAGATACAGTCAGTGGCGAAGCCAAGGGGGCCCAACATACACCCTGGCGTACCCTCACCTTGACCCAAACAAAAAAAAACTATTAGTTACGCAACTACCCACAAGTGCTAAGTGGTAACTGGTAAGAGACAAAAGAGAAAAGAAAAGTGCAGCATGTGCTCATGACAAAGGAAACAAAAGGGATGTGCTGATGTCATGTGATGTACTTGATGTACAAATTTGACTCGGTTAAAGCAAATAGTACCAAAAAAGCAAATAGAAAACCCAATAGTACTTGTGTTCCTCTTTATCTCGTATTTATCCACCCATATATAAACCCAAACAAACCATCTTGTATCTATTAAAAACAAATAGAAAGCCCTCACCTACTTTACTTCTCTTCTCCTCCATTCTCTATTATCCTATATTAAAATTTAAGTCTTCTACTTTTCTACCCAAACAAACAACTTTACACCTATCGATTTTGTGGAGGTAACTAGGGAACTCTTATATTATTTAATTTTTTGTTGTCTTTTTGTACTGATTCCTAAACCATATTATTTAGATTTTTATATGTTTGTGATTATTATTTTATTTTGTGAATATTATTGGTGGTTTATTTTAATTCGTGCAATTTCAATTAAATTGATTGGTGGTTTATTTTAATTGTTTAAATAGTTATGCTAAAGTATTTGATCAAAGAAAAGTCGTTGCCCGCTCAACCAACTAGTAACACAGATCATGTTGTTAGTGTTGAAGTAGGATCCTCTTCAAAGCAAAGTCACAAATAAACTGAGGATGGTGGTGTTGAACAACCTACGTCAAAGCGGGTTTAACATGGAAATCGTGAAGAACTTGACTTGTCTAGTCTTCCGGGAGACCCTGGATTGAGGAACAAGATTTCAAATTATCATCCTAATGATTGTGACTCAGTGAGAAGAACATATTTCCTTAGGGGTCCTTGCCAGCCTAATCATACTTTTCCTCCAAGGACAATAGGCAAGAGGAACCGTCGCTTTCGGAAAGAGTGGTATGAAAAGTTTAGTTGGTTGGAATATAGTATTCACAAAGATGCCGTGTTTTGTCACTATTGTTATCTCTTTAAATCTTATCAAGGGGCACAAGGAGGCGGAGATGTTTTTTCTTACAAGGGGTTTACTAATTGGGAAAGAAAAACCAAATTAAAAGAGCATGTTGGATGAACAAATAGTGCTCATAATATTGCTTACAGGGCAGCACAGGCATTGCTAAATCAAGAGCAGCATATCGAATCATTTCTTTAAAGACAATCTGACCAAGTTTGAAGGGATTACCGAATACATCTAACTGCAATAACTGATTGTATTAGGTTTCTTTTGAGACAAGGTTTAGCTTTCCGCCGCCAATCCCTCTACTTTGCGCTCCCGGACTCTGCCGAATCTCCCCCCTCCCGGTACCCCCGACCTAAATAAAGAAGAGAAGTTCTACGAAAAGACTGCCCATCATGTAACTTTGGGCATCCTTCGCCCCCGTGGTCTATTCAGAACTCACCCCCGAACAAAGCTTCTCTATTCGCAAAGGTACCTATAGGTGTTGGAGGACAGCCTTCCCGTTGGAGCGTTATCCGCCTTAAGTTACGCGTTGATACCGCTAAGAAACCTTTGTACCCTCTAGAATGTACTGCTTGCCCCCCCAATTGCACCCTCTAGAGTGTACTGCATGCCCCCATACTCAGTGGTCCTCCACCCTCTTAGATACCCTAGGTAAGCCAACTTTATTTTTTTTGAGCAATATTAATTTTTTGAATTTTTCAAGATAATCCTTTAAGTCACAATGTGGGCGTAATGCACCAAGAGAAAAATGTGTGCGAAAAGCATTATTGCCACATTATTTAATGTGAAGAACAAATCAAAGGACCATCTTAAGTCTCGCCAAGATTTGCAAATGTTTAAATTAGGCATGAATTGCATCCGAAGTTCGTGGCAACAGAACTTATCTTCCACCGGCACCACACACACTATCGAAAGTTGAAAAAAGGATTTTTTGCAAGAGATTACAAGATTTAAAGCTACCTTATGGCTATAGCTCAAATATCGGGAGGGTTATATCGGGGGATGAGTTCAAGATTTCAGGTCTCAAGTCCCATGATTTCCATGTTTTAATGCAACAATTATTGTCCATTTGCGTTAAGGGGCTTCTTCCGAAAAGGACCGAGGACTGCAATTTTTCACTTATGTGCCTTTTACAATGAATTATGCAAAAAGTCGTTAATCTGAGAGACTAAAAATCTCGAGAGAGATGTTGCAGAGACTTTGTGCATGTTAGAAAGGTTCTTCCCTCCATCCTTCTTTGATATTATGATCCATTTAACAATTCATTTAGCACGAGAAGCACGGCTTGGTGGACCAGTTCATTTGCGTTGGATGTATGCTTTTGAAAGGTGAATTTATACTCATTCATAAAACGTTAATGATTATATTCCACTACTTGTTTCTTAATTACTATTGATGTTATTTCTTGTCTTTAGATACATGAAAGAGTTGAAAGGATATGTCAGAAACTTTGCAAGACCTGAGGGTTCCATTGCAAAGTGCTATCTTGCGGAAGAGGGCATGAGATTTTGTAGTGAATTTATGAAACAAACCGTTGAGATAAGTACTCGCCGAAGTAAAAATGATAGTTTTGCAAGTGATGCAATACTTCATGGCAGGCCGAATTCTAGAGGAGTTTCGATTAGATTAAGTAAAGAAAGGTTACATGCTGCCCATCTATATGTGTTGTTCAATACAGCTGTAGTCGAGCCATATTTTGAGTGAGTATGGTAATAATTATTGAAATTTAAAGTTTTGAAAAGACGTACCTTAATTTTCTTTTACCATTTTTCTTTGGTTAGAAAGCATATGGATGAGCTACGGAAGCAAAACAAACAACTCTCAAGAAATAGAAATTTGTTGTGGAAGAGACATGTAGAAAAGTTTTCTGAATGGCTACGTGAGAAGGTTCAGTTGTGACTTTTGTGTATTTGCGTTACCCTTTTTACATATGTAGATAATAATCGTGATACTTATGTATGAATTTGGACAGATTGTAGAGGACACTAGTGAGAATATCTCTGAGACATTAAAGTGGATTGCCAATGGACCGAGGAAGTTAGCAATGTCGTATTCTTCATTTATTGTCAAAGGTCAACGTTACCACAAGAAAAGTGCTGAGAAGTCCAACCAAAATAGTGGTGTTTCACTTGAGTCAACAACTATGTGTAGATCTAGTTCAAAGGACAGAAACCAAGTCATGAACAATGTTTCTTACTATGGGGTCATCAAAGATATAATTTTGCTCGACTACATTGGCTTCCAAGTGCACTTTTTTTTTTTTTGTGATTGGGCAAATGTAGGAAATGGTGTCAAGGTGGAAGATGGATTTACTTTGGTTAACCTCCATCAAGGACAACGCCAGTTCGAAAAAGAACCATTCATTTTAGCATCACAAGCGAAACAGGTCTTTTATTCAAGGGACAACAATGATTCCAATTGGTATGTTGTATTACAATCCCCACCAAGAGGCGTCATGACTTGGATATGTATGAGGAGAATGTCGATATATTCTCGGACCACTAGATGTTTAGAATTGACAAGAACATTGATGATGAAGATGGTAGCTATGTTAGAAAAGACTGAGGGAGACTATGTGTAGTGCATGTACTTTCAAAGAATTTAGTAAAACATTTTTGTATTAATATTTTCGGCTATGAGTTCCGGTTGTTTAGTTCCTCGTAGTTTTTCCTATTAATATTAGTATTTGATTTGTTTTGGCACTTCGGTTGTTTGTTCATCTTAGTATGAGTATTGGTTGTTTGTTTTTATTAATATGTGTTGTGATTTGTTTTTGGTACTCTCTCCTGTCTTGTTCATATCAATTTTGTGTCTTGATGTTTTCTGCCACATTATGCATCGTTGACATTTCAGGATTTTGACAAGGACGTAAAGACACTTCACTTCAAACAAAATGTCGAAAGCGGAGGTAAGACATTTTGTTGATAATGTTTGTGTATACACATGTTTCTCATTTAACAGAATTTTTGTTGGCATGTTGACAGAGTTCAAAACAAGCTAAGAAAAGGAAACTTAATGAAAGACTAGCTATTGTAGCTGCTCTTAGGAATACATCAAATGCTGGGATACACATATCAAATAGAAGTGATGGTAGTCTACCACACTCAGCCTCTCAAGCCAATGAGTCCCACTTGTCAAAGAAAAAATTGTGTACCTTAGAGAAGTCTAACTCTAAGAAGAATAAGGTAAGCACACCTATCTTCCTCTCCTTTTCTTCCTTATGCAACTGGGCACTAAAGCCATACTAGTCCTAATTAGTTTGGCACATGTCTGAGTCTCCATGAATAGCCGCTAACTAGTAGTTAGTGCTTCCCCAGATGCTGCTATATTCGCCGGCTTTCGTAAGTATGTATGAGACTCCTAGTATAGGTCTAACTTACCCTACTGGCCGGTGCCTTTAGGTAACTCTGTACCTGGTTATTTGCAGCACACACACACTAGCATTCCCAATATATGTAGTTGCACTTTAATCTTAATATATAACTGCTGCCTTTCACCTAATTCATTCCCAAGTTTAAGGGTGTTTTATGTTAACCTTTATGTTATATTCTTTAAATTCCAGAGTATAAAGGGAGCAACAACTAAACGATCTAAGATGGGTAAAATGCCCATCCGAGATACTAACGACTCAGATTCCACTGATGGGGACTTTAGCAAGGAAGAAGATGCCCATGATTTCAATGAGGGATCTACTACATAGTCCCAAATTCTTACTCTCGTGGCAATAGAGAGAACCCTTCTTCAAATGAATCTCACAAATCAAAAAAGACGGGGGGTTCTACAAAGTCTAAGGTGTTGTTTAATTATGTTTTGCTTAACATTTTTGTTTATATATGTTAGATTTTTGTGTTTCCTTTGTTAAGTATTGTTTATAATTTTCATTAATCTTTTGTTTTCCTTTAATGGGGTTTTATCACGAGTTTCAAAAAGTTGTTAAAAGATCTAAGACAAAAAGGAATTCTTCTCACAACTTAAGTGATAAAGATCTTGGCGATGAAGATTATTGTAATGACGAGGATGGAAGTAAGACTAGTACCAACCGAGCCAAGTTTAAGGGCCATTGACTGAAGAAGAGAGTGAAGGAGATTCTAGTGATGAAGGTGATGCTATCGACTCGATGATGCTATCGACTCGGATCAGAACTTGAAAGTAGTAATCCTTCTTCCAAAGAATCTCACCTATCAAGCAAGACGCTAAGAGGTTCTCGTAGATCCAAGGTAATGGCGACCGATAGTGGATCTAAGTTAGCGGTGACCTTTAATGCAATAATAGGCAGTGGAGGAAAAATTCAGAACAATTTTCTTCTCATTTGGGAAATATTGCATCTGAGATGGTGCCACTAACTTTTAGTGATTGGAGAGTAATCAAAAAAGGGTACAAAGATCTGTATTGGCAATCAGTCTTGGTAAGAACGATTTTTTTTTACTTTGCTTTTCAGTAAATATATATAGTTATTATGATGTTCTTATTATATATGTTTAATTTGTTGATGGTGGGGTTGTCAAAACATTTCACGTATTATTTCTTATTTCTTGTAGCAAAAATTTATCTTGGATGAAGGGCGCAGAACTTATGCCCTCCAACAAATTGGAAGGTTGTGGCGGGCGCATAAATCAAGATTGAGGGGAAAGATCAGAGTTTATAGAAAAAAGAAAAAGGACATTGCACGTCTCCAGCCTGAAGACTGTGATGATGCAGAATGGGAGATGTTTGTTAAACAAATGTCAAAGAGAAAGTTCATTGTGAGTTATTTTGGTGATACTTTAAATATACTCATATTGTGAAATGTGTTATTTAACTCTTTTGTATTGCAGCTGAAAAGTCAAAAGTTTCAAGAAATGAGGGAAAAGCAAGATCTCCCTCACACATGTAGTAGACAAGGCTATGCACGCCTAGAGTTCCGAATGGTAATTAAATATCAAATTTGTGCAACTTTGTTTTTGTGTATGTATCTTGATTGTGGATATTGTTATCATGTAGCAAAAAGAGAGTCCGAATCCCTCGTCTATAACTAGAGTTGATGTTTGGTGCAAAGGACACACTAAGAAAAATGGCAAACCATCAAATAGTAGAGTTGCGGAACGAATGGTATGTTTAGTTATATTTTCTAACCAGAAGTATAGCCATAAATATCATCGATTTTGTTGAGCTTCGCTAATTTCTCTATTAACATACATATCAAATGTGATTGCTATAGAAAAAAATAAAAGAAATTAGAAATGCGGCAGCATCAGATTCTCATAACCACTCAATACAAAATGATGCTCTTTCACAAGTACTTGGACCTGATCGTTATGGTCGTGTGAGAGGTAAAGGAGCAGGAGTAACTCCTTCAAAAGTAGGTGTGGTGTCACAAAACAAAGAGTTGGTCACCCAAATTCAGGAGAAGGTACTAACGGTTGAGAAGGATATGGCTCAAATGACCAATTTGGTGAATACTCAAAATGAACTTATAAGAAACTTAATTGCTTCTCTGAATATTCAAAAGGCAAGTGACAGATGTACAAGTATTGTACAATAGCTTATTTGATATTTGTTGTCTTGCTAGAGTACTTGAACTGACAATCTTAATATATTTTTCTAGGATGAAAGTCAGCAAGTTGTGACTGAGCAAGTGATACAGTCAACTATTGCTCCAATTACTTCACTTTTCGTGGTATTTTTTAGAATCTCTAAAAGCAAAGTCTGTAGATTCTTAATTAGTAGACTAACAACTAACCAATGGTTATGGTTATTTGGTTAGGGTCAAGGCATAGGCAGTGGTGATCAGGGGATACAAACTACTCTTCCACAGGTAAAATATTTCTTTTTGCAAGCAAGGGTAACTAGCTTTTGGCTTACTTGGTCCAGTGAAATTTTTTTTGAGTTAAAAAGGCCATTATGCAGTAGGGCTGTAAGATCAGAGTTAGTGTGCTTAAGGTGTTGGTGAGATTATATTAGGTCTATATTTGGTAGCCTTTTTCAGTTTACGGCTACTTGTGTACCATTAGGGAACCTACCTCTGTAAAAACTTCTAGACTCACCAATACCTACTTCATATTTTTAATTGGATGTATAGCTCCCCGAGTATGCCAAGGAGAAAATTGCAGTGTTTTCTCTGTTACCACTTCAGTCCTGAACCTTTCGATTGTGTCTGATATTTCTCTGGCCATTTTTATTAAATCTTTCACAAGCTTATAACAAAATGAAAACCAATAGCAGCTAGCCCGTTAATGCGGAGCGAGTGAGATAGGCTGGAGAAAGGCCAACGAATGGCGGGTGTAATGAGTGACGAGGCTGACGAAAGATGGGGGAGCTTACATTAGGCAAAAATCTTTCCTTTCTCTGATTCGTTCCTAAGTTAGTCGTCTTTGGAAGGGAGCTGCTAGATTTGAATTCTTTTTCTCCTCACGTAACGGTGAAGGCACGAGTCACTCACTTGTTGTTTGGGGCAACAAGAACGGTAGGGGCTTTCCCTTTGCCTTTGCCAAGGAACAAAAAGTATCCGATACCCCCGACACTTTCGGTGTTTTAGCCTAAAGATCGCCTTCCGGAGCCCTTTTGGGATAGAAAAAACTTTTGCAATTTCTTTTCGAGGAATAGCCCTAGTCGATGGTGAGGGACTCGGGCTTCTCGGACTTTGACTCCTACATCTGCTTTGTTCGATCTCTTGAGTTAGCTCTACTATATTCTCTTTTTTTTTTTTTTGGGTCTAATGTTAAATCAAATAGAGTACACTGAACACCAACCCAATCTCGACAAAAACAAGTACCGTTTACCTTCCTTCCTCGGCCCTTGGTGCCATCGCTAACTAATCGAGCCCGACCTTCACCCTCCCATTCCTAATAATATAGGCTGGTCAATCACTTCCAGCCTCTTGATTGCCCTCTGAAATAAAAATGGGGACCGAACTCGGACCAGGGCTCCAAAAATAAACCAAACCTAGCCCAACCTACTTAAACAACCCACGTGCTTGGCCCGTCCGGGGAAGAAGAAAGTAGACTAGACCTTGTAGAGAAGCGGGATAGGAAAGGTAGCCATCGGTCTCGCACAAAAGGTTCAAATAGCCTATTGTATTGCCTTATTTCGCGATGTGGGAGTAAAGACTAGCATTACAGACTTTCGCTCTTGTTAAATAAACAAAAATATCGGTAGAAAACAAGCCACTAAGGCTGCTAAATTTGAGCTTGGTGTAACTTTTAGGTCAGCGGCCAACATCCAACTAAGCATTGATTTATTTACTATATCCTGTTTCCTTGATGTTTTGCCCCATCTTTGAGCAAACCAGAGTAATGCGTGAAGGATGGGAGGTGTTTCTGGCCTTGAAAGAATCCAGATTCCTTTAGGAATCCAAATCACATGTTACACCCGGTTTAAAGAATCCAAGTTAACTACGAAATAGGAATTTGTGTTGGTTACCAATGTGTCAAAACCTTAAGCAGGTCAATTGAGTTCTATATATAAATACTCTTCAACAAGAATACCAGAATTCGTTCTTGCTCATGGCTTCAACTTTTCAGTTGTCTCTCCTCTTTCTTCTATTTCTTTCAACTTTTCCAGTTTCTCCTGTTGAAGGAGTCACATCTAGTGATCATAATAATCGAGAAACACACGAGAACTCGAGAAGATTGTTAAGGCTATATCAGATGGCGGTTACAGTGCTATGTCTCTCACCCTGGAGATGACTCTCCCCACCCTTATCTCCTCGGCTTTAAGCAACAACAATGCAAAGAACGGTTACCATATTCCGTCCGGGCCGAAAGCTTTCTTCTCTTTGAAATACCCACAACCACCTTTGACACTTCTCAAATACCATGTTTCACCCATGAAGATTGAGAAGGAGGATTTAGAATCAACACTCTCACATGGATCCAAGATTGATACCCTCCTTCATGGTCACCCCCTCGTCGTTAGTACACTAGAGCATGTCCAAAATAATGCTTCCATTAACAACGTCAAGATCAAGCAGTGGGACATATACAACGATGGACATGTAATCGTTCATGGTGTGGAGAACTTCTTTGACCCCGCCTATCAAACCATACTTTATCCGGTAGTAATTGACATTTTCCAAAGCGGAAATAGCGGGATGTATGGAGCTTCAAGTTATGGGGTTTACGAGGATATAATCAGCTTTATAGATCGATACAGGAAGTTGATTTACATTGTTTTTGGTGTTGCCATCCTTTCAGTAGCTATGTGGTGCGTTGTGGAACTTGTGAATAGATGCAGGTTTGTGAGGCGCAGGAATCAGTCTGGATATTGGAGTATAGATCGAGTCATGTGATTATGAACACTTTCCGTATGTAAATTGAATCTTTAGATTATTGTAATGAATATAATAATGAAAAAAAGATAGAATCTAAATAAAAAAGGCGATATCTACTGGGGAAGGGGGCTTGCCTCATTACTTCCCACATCGAGAGGTGCACCTAACCCACCTACCCACTCATCAATCACGGCGTTCACTGACTTGCTCTGATAGACCCCTATTGTATTGGAATTAGGCGCCCTTTGACTGTTGTCAACTAATCTCTTCAATGTTCGATTCTACTCTATGTTAGAACATTTCTCTGAATGCTATTTCGATCTAAGACTGTTGGCAGCAGGTGGAGACATTTCTTTGGCCCCTTTCAAAAGGAAATGTGGGCAAGGTAGAGCGCCCAATCCCCTATTTCTATCTATTGATGAGACAACTATCTATTCTGGATCCATCAGAAAGAAATCGAAATGTATCTGATTGAGTCTACATCGTACGTAGAGCGCCCAACTTAGATTTCATGTAGTTCCGTCAGGACCAGCCCAGTTCTCTTATCCATCGGTCCAATGTACTGGGCTCATCTCATGGAGGGAAAAGCCAAAAGTTGTGTTGTTAAGCCACCTCGGCGCATTCCGCTTCTCTCCCGAGATCGTCCCACCGCGAAAGAAGAGCACGGAGCCCCAGCCCAACACAGAGGTCCGCTTAACGTAAAGCAAGGAGTTGAGCTGAACGAATCGGGCGAACCCGAAGTCACTTTCGGAACCATACTTCCTACAGCTAACACGTGTCCGATCCGGTGGAACGAACGTGAGCTGCTATACCGAATCCCCCGCTGGCCATCGGGGACCGAGTGGTAAGGCCATGATCTGCAGGGGAACGGATCACTCATTCTTCCATTGGGGACAGGTGCACGAACGACAACTCCAAACGTCACACATCCGCCGCCTACCTACAGTTTAGGTAGCACCAGCGAGATCCAGCTAAGGTCAGGAACCTCCTGAGGCTTAGCTCTTCGTCTAGCAGCAAGAAAGAAAGGCAAGGAGATAAAAACGAATACCATTATTATCTAGCCTGCTCTTCTCTTATAGAACATATTCACCCTTCTTTTAAACACTAGCAACTCGTTCTTCTCCAGCATGAAAGTCGATATATTACGACCAGCGCGGTTGTTTGGTTTCACATGACCAGTTGATTACAACAAGAATCTAGCTTGGATTGCTTTCTGGCCATGAGTGTTTTCTTGGGTGAAGTTGCAACGCTCTCTTGGACAGGCCAATGACCAAGGCTTGCTCTGAGAATTCCCATTGTTAAT
Source organism: Coptis chinensis (assembly GCF_015680905.1). Taxonomy (NCBI): domain Eukaryota; kingdom Viridiplantae; phylum Streptophyta; class Magnoliopsida; order Ranunculales; family Ranunculaceae; genus Coptis; species Coptis chinensis. The sequence goes on along the minus strand of NC_141464.1, from coordinate 27,265,426 downwards.
AAACATTAACATTATCTTGCTCATCGTGAGTCCCAGGGTGAACCCATAAAGTGAGTGGATCGGCGACTAGCATAGTACGAGGAGATATTCAGACGGAGAGGAAAACACAGCTTCCTTAATTCCTCTTTCAAGCTTCCTTTTCTTTCTCTAGGTCTTTTATTCTCTAAGGTAAGGGCGCGAAAAAGAAAGCCATCTGCTATACTTCATGTAAGAAGTCTTCTGGAATAAGTGACTAGCCCTGAATTCCTTTGGTCCTTAGACTGATCCGCCACTTGGTTCTAAAGACAATCATCCATTATATAATATATGGATTCACCACTGAACGCATTGCTTGACTGGAGTCATCCCTAAGGGCCCGAAGGCCCAAGAATGAGTGAAGGCTGCATTCGCTGAGCCTTTTCAAACTATGATGCTTCGAGACCATACTCAACCAGGTCACCCAAAATGACATTTTTGCTGTGGCTTCATTGTCTGTGGGGGACTTAGGTGAGGGTCTGTTATGCTCAGTTAAATACCCCCGACTTTTGATCTTCAGCTTGATGTTTTTAAGGCATGGACACATACAGAATATCATGCTCTTTGTCTGCCAATGCATGCATGCACACCTTCATCAATGCTTAGTACTGGTTTTATTGTTGTTGGTTTTAATTGGATGTCTTCACCTGCTGCTACTGAGTTAGAGAGTACTATTATGGATTGGCTTAGAAAAATGCTAAAACTTCCCAAGTCTTTCCTGTTTTCTGGTAATGTATGGCTGGGGTGTGTTGCAAGGGGCTACTTGTGGCCCATTTTGTTAACAAGATTATTTGCACCTGCAGAACCTTAAACATGAGGGGACATAGCAGGGATTTATTATACTTGGTCATTATACTGAATTTCTTTTTGTTTGGGTAGGGTCGAGGCATAGGGGAGTAATGATGATCGAGGGGTATCTAACTACAACAACTTCTCTTCCACAAGTAAAATATTTCTTTTTACAAGGGGTAACTTATGGCTTATTCAATGCTCATTTGTAATTAGACAGTATCAAATGGTTGTTCTGCATGTATTGTTGACGTAATTAGAGTTTAAGAATATATGCTTGTCTTTGCAGTCTATTTGATGATGGCAGGTACCGGACTGACTTTGCTCGATTTTGTCATAGTTAGAGTTGGATTTGAGCTTCAGTGACCTAGGCAGTAAATTTAGTGCTTTGTGTCTGCTATCTAATGAACCCTGTTTCATTGCATTTCGATATCTGAGTTGTGAGTTATGTTTCGAAGTGGATTGTTCCAACTGAACTTCCTACACTTATGCTTTAATAAAATCACGAAGTTTTAAATAATGAATCACTATGTTGGTGATTTGAACAATGTTCTATTTGTCTTGAAACAAATGCTTTCGAAGTCAGGTGAGTAATAACCATACTAATAATTCATTACCATGTTTCCTACTTGTAAGCTTATTAGAATGTATACAACATTTTTTTATAGTAACTACCTACTTTTGATTCTGTACTGATTACCTAAATTCTTAGTTATTATATTTGTGGCTTCCTTTTTTTTGGGTAGGGTCAAGGCGGAGGGAGTCATGGGCGACAGTGCAAGTTGATGAATTGGATGGCTCCGCATGATTTAGTTGCTAAAGGACATTGGGAGACTAACGATCCTTTTAAACCGGTGCATGGTATACCTCTTGGAGATAATGCCTCTAAAGTTTGGGTAGATGAAGTTGTGAAGTCAAAATCACGTCTTTGGAGAGAAAATTCTGAATTGCAAACAATGGGAGATGCTAAAGGAACCGCAATTGCATGGCCCATACAGCACGTCATATTTACTGATGATCACCACGTGAAGTAGGTCGGGATTAGGATGTTTATTTTGTCTAATTTTGTGAAACTTGAATCGCGTTTTAAGTCATTTTGTCCTTGTACGATTACACACTTGAATCGCATTTTAAGTCATTTTTGTCCTTGTACAGTACACACTTGAATCGCGTTTTAAGTCATTTTTGTCCTTATACAGTACACACTTGAATCGCGTTTTAAGTCATTTTTGTCCTTGTACAATACACAATGAAATTGTATATTTTGGGTATTACTTAATGAATGAAGTTATTATTGATTATCGTGTGTATGTATTTTATAGACATTGTTATACTATGGATTTTGCAGGTTTAGTTGTTACAACATTTTAGTAGCATAGATTAATAGTATCGTGTGAAAATGTAATTGTGTACAGGTTTTAAAAAAAAACAGTGATTGTGATTAGGAAAAGCTTGGATGCGCTCAAATTAAAATGTTATAGAACTGATAGCGCTAAAGAGAAAACGCTATTAATAAATAGATAGCGCTAAGAAAAAAACGCTATAAATATAATAGCGTTTGTCATAATAAACGCTATCGGTCGGAAATCGCGCTAAAGAAAAAACGCAATAAATGTAATAGCGTTTGTCATAATAAACGTTATTGATCGTTAATAGCGCTAAGATAAAACGCAATAAATATAATAGTGTTTGTCATAATAAACGCTATTGATCTTTAATAGCGCTAAGATAAAACGCTATAAATATGATAGCGTTTGTGAAGAAACACTATAAATTCAATATCGTTTTTTCCGAAAATGCTATCAATAAAAGCATAGCACCGTCATTAATAGCGTTTTGGAAAACGCTATGGACACCAACCATAGCGTTTTTTGCATGCTATCTTAGGCCTTTTCTGCAGTAGTGAGTCGATCAGTAAAGGCAATTTTCTTGAACTTATACGATTTTTGAAAGATCATAACGAAGTCATTAAGAACGTTCTTGATAATGCTTCTAAAAATTGGAAATTGACCTCGCCTGATATACAAAAAGAGATTGTGAATGCAGCTTCTGTGGAAACTACAAATGCTATTTTAAAGGATTATGAAAATTCATTGTTTGCTATTTTAGTCGATGAAGCATGTGATATATCAATTAAAGAGCAAATGGCAGTTATTTTGCGTTATGTCGACAAGAAAGGTTGCGTGATTGAGAGATTTTTTGGAGTTGTGCATGTTAAGGAAACTAGTGCAGTAACACTTAAAAAGGCAATTGATGAGTTGTTCTCTAAGCATGGGTTAAGCATATCTAGACTGCGTGGACAAGAGTATGATGGGGCCAGCAATATGCAAGGTAATTTGAATGGCCTAAAAACACATATAATGAAAGAGAATGAGTCTGCATTTTATGTTCATTGTTTTGCTCATCAGCTTCAGTTAGCCCTTGTATCAGTTTCAAAGAACCATGAGTCAATTGCTAACCTTTTTAGTGTTCTCTCTAATGTGGTAAATATTGTTGGAGCATCATGTAACCGACGAGATATGTTACGCAAAACAATGAAGGCTAGAGTTGTTGCAGCCTTACAAAGCAGAGAAATTTCAAGTGGTAAAGAGTTGAATCAAGAGACTAGTCTTAAACGATCTGGTGACACTCGATGGGGCTCACACTATTATACACTTCTTGGCATGATAAACATTTATGGTTAAATACTTGATGTGCTTGATAATATAGCGGTAGATGGTTCAAGCTCGGAACAAAGAGGTGAGGCTTACGGATTATTGAGTTCAGTGCAGTCTTTTGAATTTATCTTAAATTTGCATTTGATGAAAACGATACTAGGAATTAGCAATGATTTGTCAAAGGCTTTGCAGCGTGAAGACCAAGACATTGTCAATGCTATGGCTCTTGTTAAAATAACAAATGTACGCTTGCAGATGATGAGAGATGATGGGTGGGATAGTCTCCTGATTGAAGTTTCTTCACTATGTGCCAAACATGATGTGGTTGTTCCAAATATGGAAGAGAGGTATGTGGCTCGAGGGAGGTCTCGACGAAGAGCAGAAAGAAGCACCAATTTACATTACTATCATGTTGGATTATTCTATTATTGTATTGATTTGCAACTTCAAGAGTTAAACGACCGGTTTAATGAAGCAAATACAGAATTACTTCTTTGCATGGCATGTCTTGATCCTTGTGACCCGTTTGCTATTTTCAATAAACAAAAATTTATCTATTTTGCTCGATTTTATCCCGATGATTTTTCAGAGATAGATCAGATGGAATTAGCGGATCAGCTTGAGAATTATATCATTGATGTACGTTCCGATACTAAGTTTGGTAAAGTAAACGGAATTAGTAGCCTAGCCAAAATAATGGTTGAGATAAAGAAAGACATTATGTACCCACTTGTGTATTTGTTGATTAAGTTAGCGCTGATTTTACCTGTTGCTACTGCTACTGTGGAGAAAGCATTTTCTGCTATGAATATCATAAAGAATCGTCTGTGCAATCGGATGGCGGATAAATGGTTGAATGATTGTTTAATAACATACATTGAAAAAGAAGTTTTTGATAGCATTGATACCGAGCTGATCTTGCAACGCTTCCAAAAGATGAAGAAGGGTGACAAAAAATAAGGGCACCGAGGACTATGAATAAGTATTTGTTTAGATTGAATTATTTTTTTTATATTACATTATTGCAATTATTTTATATGATTTTTTTTTATGTTTGAAATATACTTGTTTTGTGATCAGGTTTGAATTTTTAGTTAAAAAAAAATTAGTGTTTTTTTTTATTTTTTTATGCTTGGTTTATGGGTGGCTCACCCTCACTTACATTCCTGGCTCCGCCACTGGATACGGTTGGGTACATTGATATAGCACTCGGGGCCAACTTAGCGTGGTTCAGGGTGGTCGAGAAGCTCAACGGTGTGGAGTTGCTCAATGAAACAAAGACGCCCAATCTTTATGCATGGTCTGAGAAGTTTTGCGCTGATCTTGCGGTTAAGGATTTGCTTCCTGAGACTGAAAAACTCTTGGAGTTCGCTAAAACGATGATTGCCAATTAAAGTGCTGCTCCAGTGCTCCACAGTGATTTTAATCATAGAGAGAGTGTAAGAGTGAGCAGTTGTGTAGTGTAATCTACTTGAGTTCAAATGTTGTTGTTTGGAATAAAAACGTGAAGGTCTTTTGCTCAATATTGTTTGGTTCAATGTGTTCGAAAAAACATGTTGGCATCTTTGTTCTTTTGTTTGTAAATCGGCAAATACCAACAACATATAGCGCGTGGGGAACACGGCATTATATGAAAAAGACACTACGATTGAGAAGTGTCTTATAGCTGGCTACTTCATTCATACTTGGTTATCATCCCGCACATTCTAAGAAAATCATGTATGGTAATTGTGTGGCCAGCTCTAGAGCGATCGGTAGCCTGTAGCCATGAAAATTGGCCTTGCCCATCCTCTCAAGTATTAAATATCATCAGACGTGTACCCAGCAAGCCCAAAAGCACAAAGGGAATTCATAGATGTAATTATTTCCAGACTCAGTGTAGAGAATAGATACTCCGATCCATATGACCATCTCGGTGGCTTGCAACAGCAACCAAGAGGCAGCAATGCGCATACCCATTGTTCTCTGATTACACAACTCTGGATCAGTGTCACACTATGGAGTTATATCAAGTCTCTACTCGGTGCCCCTTAATTAAGAGAAGACGTGATTCTTGAATGGGCTCTAGATGCAATGCAAACTGGTCAGATAAAACTTAAAAGCAAAGATCTAGACGAGTATCATAAGCGCAAATGTGCATAACAGATTAACAATACTCCCAAAATCTGGACTTTTTTTTTTATATTATTATTAAGACCATAAAATAAGGAACAGTAATATAATCAGCGTAATGAAAGTCCCCCAGACCCCCCGACCCTACACACGCTTATCATGACTCCATTTGTGAGTTAACCATCATGACTCACCATCCTGTGTTAAGCTTCAATAAAACACCTGAGCTAGAGGAAACGTAGACTTGGCAGATAAGAATAAAAACTTTAAAAGGAAATATTGAATATATTTGATGTTTTGAACTTGTAGTCCTCTGCTACGTACCACCAAGAACCACTGTCACCTCAAAAAGATAAAATTATAATATAAACAAACGAATGAAGAATAGCGTGAAGGTGCAAGAAAATCAACAAAAACATATCCGCAGCGACTTTCACTTCAACAAGTTCCCTAGTGAAACCAAATTTTCTTCTTCTCACATCCAAGAAAACATGGTTACAAGATGACTCAACGAGATTCACTTTGGTCAAAGAGCGTCACTCCATACGTCTAAGACACTTAAACAATGACAAAGTAAGGGAAATGAAACTTCCTTAAAAAAAATCATTTTGAACGCAACTGTATAAAGTCAAAAGTAAGCCATTCACTACCACATTTTGCACCGACGACCTGTAGCCTTTTTTTTTTTTTTTTTTGAAAAAACCTCCAGTGGGGAGGGACGAGCTGTAGCCTTATTCCAGAAATTTCACCTCCCTCTGTCTTTACATATCGAACTCAAAAAAAAAACGTCTCTCTTTAGCACAGGTATAGTTTTAACTGTCATGGCAGCAAGTGATGTCAAGATTTTGGGGTATTGGTCAAGTCCATTTGTGATGCGGCCACGCATCGCTCTTAATTTTAGAAACGACGATTACGAGTGATGAAATTGATGCTTGGGTAGTTGTTTAGGAGTAGGTTTAGCTACAAGTTAGGAAACTGAAAGTGTGGAGCAGTCTTGGTGTACGGTCCTTCCTATTCTTTAGGTGTTAGTTAAGAGTAAACCGTGATTCATGTGTGCGTGTTTAGGTATAAATAAGATCTGCAGTCAGTATCATTGTAGAGAGAAAAAAGACTGCAGAGAATTCCAGTTTATTCAAATTTAAGCAGTAGCTTATATATTCTGTTTTTACTCTTAATTGTCTTTGCCAGCTTCTTAACTATCTCCAACATTGTGGTATCAGAGCACATGTTTGTTCCAGTTGAGCATTGTGCATTGCTCAAGAGGTTAAGTGTTGTAGCATGACACCTTTGTGGAGTGGAAGTGTTTGTCTAAAAGCTTCAAAGAGAGGCGCATCATGACTTCTCTAAATTAAATGTCTCACAGTCCTAGTCCTTAGTTCCAATCTTCAATGGCAACAGCTAGGAGTTCTAGAGCATTAAGACGAGAACATTCTTTATCTCATAAAACCTTTGGGAGCTTGTTGAGAATGGATATGTAGAGACTGCAACTGATGTGAGGGAGCTTCGCAAGAAGGATGCAAAGGCTCTACTTGTCTTACAACAAGCCGTTACAGAGTCAATCTTTCCCCGACTTGTAGACGCCACAAAATCAAAGGACGCATGGAATGTCTTGAAGCAGGAGTTCCATGGCGACAATAAGGTGACAATTGTAAAGCTTCAAATGTTTCGTAGGGAGTTCAAAACTCTCCTTATGAAAGGAAATGAATCTGTCCAAGATTTCATTTCTAGAGTTTCCGTGATAGTGAATCAAATGAATTTTTTGGTGAACAAGTATCTGATCAAAAGGTTGTAGAAAAAAATTCTAAGAAGTCTTCCGGCTAAGTGGGATCACGTTGTTATTGCAATAGAAGAATCGAAAGATATGAAAACTTATTCGGTGAATGAATTAATGGGCTCTATTTTAGTGCATGAAGCTAGGAAGAACAGGTCATCATAAAAGAATGTGGAGCAGGCATTTCACTCTAAGGTGGAGACGTCTAACCGAGGGGGAAGAGGTTGGGGTAGAGGCAACTTCCGTGGTCGAGGAAGAGGACATGGTCGATCCAATATGGGTAGATGCAATCAAAATGGTGGCAACCAAAGGTAGAATAATGAGGACATGAGATGTTGTACTTGCGATCAGGTTGGGCATATCTCACCACATTGCCCACAAAAAGATAAACAACATCCAAATTTTGCCGTAGAAAAATTTCTTCCTTACCTATTTAGAGTTGCAAGAGAAGGTGGGTGATGTATGGCTTTTGGATAGCGGCTATAGCAACCATATGACAGGGGAGAAAACTCTCTTTCACAGCATAGAAGTCCGCAAAGTCAGAAATTCGGTCAGGTAACGACAAGAAGATCCATATTGAAGCCAAAGGGTCAGCACTGTCAAGGCCAAAGGTAAATCAGGTAGGTATAGAAAAATCTATATGTGAACTCTGAAGTCTGTTTCGGCTTAGACTTGGAGTTGGGCTGATTTTTCCTTTGGCAGCAGTTCAGATCGAGTACTATGATATCAAAAATAAATGTGAGCATACCCTCTGTTCTGATTTCTCAGGCAGTAAAGCATTCCTAAATCAGAAGTGATGGTCTTAATGTAGCTGTAGGCGACATGATTTTTTATCTTATAGCCCTACTGTGTATGAAGCCAAGGTACTGGACTGGATCTAAAGTTGGTATTCCTACTTTCCTTCAGAATATGCAATTGGCTTGGTTAGTTTCTTTTATTCGTCCAAGGGTTTACTTCCCTTAGCTGTTTACTGAATATGTCCATTTAGGTATATCTATATGAGCAGGAAACTCAAGGAAGGTGGGTTCATGATAAACGTAAAAACAATAGAATCCTAAATATTAATGTTAACAACACTAATACGTAATCCTACCGTTCTTACGTTGAAATCAATCCTTCTTACTCTCAAAACATAATCATGCAATATAATGAGTAAGGATTCGTCCACTCTTAACTCTCTAGACTTAAATCGAATTCAACTAATCAAACCCAAAAGGAACAATGGTGAGAGTAATGATTTGATGTGAAATTTCTATACTACCATTCCCAACACAAGAACAATAATAACAATAAGACATAATTAAATTAAACTGAAATTAAAACTAATTTAGAACTAAGATTGTGAATAACTAATTATGAATTTAAGACAACTAAATCTAAATAAGAATTTAAGCAATAATCTAAATTGAAATGAAGAACTAATACTTTATTCTAAAAACTAAAATATGATTCTAAACTAACTAATTGAATGAATGTAAAAAAACTAGATCTAGATCTAAAAACTAATCTAGATCTATCTTTTTCTAACCCTAAACTCGATTAACATTAGCTTCCTAACCTAACTGCCATTAACAAAGAGTCAAGCTTTTGTTTTTATACTTTCAGATCCAAAAATCGTGCATGGGCTTGGAGCCATGTTTTGGGCCGGAAAATCGGGCCCAAAACCCAATTTCTTTAGTCCAAAATGGGCTCTTCAGCTGTAGTTGGCTTCGACAGATGGTTCGTCCACTTCTGCTCCTCTGATTGGGCCAAGGCTTGGACCATTGGAAAGCTCTTTTCGAGTCGGTCGTTTTGACATAAGATACTCCCAATTCTGAGTTCTGAGTCCAAAGATACGGCCTTCGAAGTTCTGCTGACTTGTGCCGCTTTGTTTTACGCCCGTGTTGACTTTTCAGCTTTTGACCGGGCTTTACAAAGGCTTTGTCTCCTTGAATCTTGGCATTTATTCACAGAACTCCTTAGCAACCGACCTTTGCTCCTTTATCTCGCTAAAGTGGCACATTTCTGCACATAATAGACTTTGAAACATGAAATGCATAAAAACACGTAATCAGTATTAACTCTTAATTATTACTCACATACTTGGTCTAAAAGTATGATTGTTAAGGGGTTAAAACTACAGTTTTGGGCTCTTATCAAACCACCCCCAAACAGCATTTTGCTTGTCCTCAAGCAAAGATGAGAAATTAGAATAAGTGACCAAAAATGGAGTTCTATCTATTCTCATTTCGCTGAGTGCGATTGCATTGACCATATGCAACAAGGCCTTAAACCACTAGGAATTCCCTAGTGGAGGAGTTATAACCTCGTGAGAGTTTTCCAGTGAAGGTACTCACAAACTTCATCTATATTACAACGACTAAGAAATAAAGCTATTGTTTCCTTATTTATGTCTCAATTATCTATACATCTCACTAGCAATGAATACAGAATAATCATGTCGAAATCTAAGCTAATATATGCATAATAATCAATCATCTACGAATAAACATATATACAATGAGTAATGCTATGAAATGCAGTAACAGGTCCGTTTCTGAAACTTTGGAATAACGTCCTTAAGTAGGTTCTCACATAAAAGTCAAGACAAAAATCACTCTAATTTTTCCACTCAAGTTTTGCTACTCTAGTGTGCAGTGGGCATACTTTACCTTACAATCTCAATGACACACAAGGAAGCCGAAGTTGATCAAACACATCTGCCACTTACTATCCCACTAACCTATTCCTAATTGAGCTAGAGGTCTTTATTAGGTGTTGCGGGGATTAGGAGATGGTTTAAGAATGAAGGAAACGGATATTCAAAAAGACAAGTCTGAGATAATAGGGTCTTCATATTATGTAACTAGAGAAAACCTTGTTCTTTTGCTTCTACACTTTGTTTCCATCCTTAGCCTTTTTCTTTTGGCTTTTTGACTCCTTTTATTCTATTTTTGGAGTTTTTATTTTATTTCTATTTTTCTTTTTCTTTTTCTTTTCTTTGGATGGAAACTTATTTTCTTTTTTCTTTTTAAAGCAACTAACTAATTTACTGTTTACCACGTGTTTTTCTCTTCTCTTTTCTTCACTCATCCTATTCTCCGACTTATTCTAAAATGGGTAGGTTGATTTTTTTTTTTTTAATATTTTGTTTTGTTTTTGTAACAGGGGTAAAAGGAATTGTGGTTTATGGAAGGGCTAATGAAAGGCTCGATTAGGGGCTTACTAGCGAAAAAATATACTTAGGTCAGAATTTCTAGCTATATCGATCCAAAAAGGCCTAAATTCTCTCTTAGGACATGGTATAGTGGTCAAACAAGTGGGCGTGTGATTTCTCTATTCGAATATACTTCTCCCTTGTGTCATTTCTCAAATGTTTCACTCATATAAGGCTTTAGGCTATATTCTCACAGGATTTGTAGAATAAGTACTCTAGCCTAGATTTCAGAAACTTACTACCAAACAATCATAGATACTCATGTAATATATTTATAGATAGATGCAAAGATTATTACCTACATATTAACCTAAGTTTCTAAAAACTATTCTAATGCAAAAGCTACGTGAGACTTCTAGATTATTAAGAGCATAGAGAAAGAAATAATACCAATATTCCTAAGTCTATAGCATAAACTTTTTATTTTTATTTTTATTTTTATTTTTATTATTTTTAAGACAAATAATACGTAATATACATCCTAATATGTGCTTAACATTTACATCGTGTTTCTATACCACCCCCCAAACAATTTGGGAGAATGGGGCTCATGAAACAATTCAATAGCACAATTAAATTATGTAACTAACTAATTTTTATAATTTTTAACATTTTATAAATAAAAGTGCGTAATTTACATCCTAAAAGTGTCTAATTTTTGCAAATGTTTCTATCCCACCCCCAAACAATCGAACGCTTTGTCCTCAAAGTGTAAAGAGATAAGGAAAGAATTTACTATAGAAACGTGGCAAAAAATTGGCGACTGCAATGCTTAAAATATTGTAAAGATGATATAATAATATGAAGCATGATTAAAGTGTGCGTCTAACTAACACAAACTCTCTTTGGAGTAAACATGACAGGCTTAGGGTGGCAACATGATTTGAAATGAATACCAAAATCATGCACCCCCCAAACAAAATTGGAAAACTCTTTTTAAGTTTGAAAATTTTGTTTGGCCTATACTCCGAAAAGTTGGTATTGTCTGAAAACTTGGGTCTTTTAAAGTCGATTCCTAGACTTACTAATATATGTTTATGTTTTTATTTTATTTAGTTTTTATATGTTTGACTTTTAGAAAAACAAAACAAAATTACGATAAAAAGAAATAAAAATGAAACTCACTCTCTATGAGAAGCACTACTCAATCCATTAGAAAAGTGCAAGAGATAAATCGTGAGTCACATGAAACGCGTGAGACTAAGAATCCGACACTTACAACCACTCACTCCAAAAAGGAGGGTCCGGTTGCCTTAATGGTGTACTCCCATAACATAAGATTGGAATGGAGTACACGAAGAATAAAAATGAGTCTTTATAGTCGATACTTTCGAGACTTTATCAAATATATATGTATTAAAATGCGGTTTACCATATATCAACAATCGAAAAAAGTTGTGGGTCTTTCCACAAATAATTAACATAGAATGCACCATCAAACAGAATTAAGCACCAAGATTTCCTATGGCGTAGCTTAGTGGAATGAGAGCAAAGCCTTATAGATCTAAAACCTAATCGAAAGCATACGGTTTCTTCTTTGTCCTCCTACGAAGGGGGATACCAAGTAAATGAACGTGAGAAAAAATTGATGGTTGTGGAAGATACGTGGGATGTGGATAATTTTGAGAAGGAAAAATGGAAAAAATGAAAAAGTGTCGGTGGCTTGTCCTTGGGTGTTACTTCTTCACCCGTTGGTTTTAGATAGTTATGAAGCATAGGAGAAACGCCAAGGTCAAGTAGAAACTCAATGGTTCTTTGAAAAGGTAGAGGCGCGGGAACATTCATGATGGAAGGTGAATGAGTGACATGAGGATGTGAGGTGGGTGAATGGTGTTCAACTAGTGTTCTTAGGTCTATATCATCGAGGCCTTGAGATATGCAAGACATTCCTTAATAGGTGGGTAAGAAGAATCATCACCGATAGAGGGCAAAAAATTCTTCTTCCGTCATGGCGTCAAGAGATGAATGGATGTCAATAGGAGAGAACTCGCGAGGCGGCAAAGAAGGATTGCAAAAGAGTCGAAGGAAATCCTCCTTGATGTTATCTACGTCTAGGGAGTAGGAATTGTGATCCTTGTCTTCTTCCATAAGAGGGGTATCTACTAGTGTGGGGACTAAAGTGTCAGCCGCACTAATGTGAGGTACAAAACTCTCAATGGACTTCACTTCCCCTTCTACAGGCAAACCTAGTTGTCCCTGTTTTTGTCTAAACATGTTAACTTCTATAGAAAGATTTCCAAAAGAAAGAGTCATTGAGCCATCCCGACAATTAATTTGGGCATTGGCGGTTGCCAAGAAAGGACGCCCTAAGATTATGGGAATGGAATCATGAGCAACTTATGTGTCAAGAATAACAAAGTCGGCTGGATAATAAAAATCCTGAACTTTAACGAGAATATTTTCAACTACACCCTTGGGATACTTAATAGAACAATCGACTAACTGCAAAGTCATTTTGGTTGGTTGAAGTTTTGTTAGACCTAGTTGTTTATATAAATAAAAAGGGAGTAAGTTAACACTCGCCCCCAGGTCTAATAAAGCAGTTGTTATGAAGGTATCACCTAAGGTGCATTATTATCTGATGGGGCGACCGTGGTCCTTGTACTTAACAATTTTGTTATGTTCAGGATAAAGAGGGATATTGTTCATTAAGAATGCTTCGTGGGGTATGTTGGTTTTCCTCTTCTTGGTGCCTGAACTCTTTTAGAAACTTAAGCGTGTTCAAGTAGACTTTTATAGCTTCTAGAAAAGGTAGGTTTATAGTCAAATTTTTAAACACTTCCCTAATCTCATCAAAATTCTCGTCCTTTTAAACACAACTAGTCTTTGGGGATATGGTGCTTTATCGCTATTTTTAGCGAAGGGATAAAAGTTTTATTAGTCTTTGCTTTATTTCTATTAGTTTTCCATCTAGGTGTCCATATTGGAACCTCTACGGTGTAGGGTCTTCACTTTCTATTATTGGGTCTTGTAATGTTTTCCACTTTTGTTGTGGTTTAACTGGTACTTCTACAGTTGTAGGGTCTTCAGTTTCTATTATAGTATTTGGTATGGTATCATTTTTAGTTTGTGGGTAATCTTTAGGCATAGTCACTTGGTTATCAACTACTGCATACGAGCGAAGGGTAGTGACTGCCTGTAGGTCCCCTTGGTTTATATTACCATTACAGTAAATAATGTTTATTTCAAAGGCGGTGTTTGTTGACTTAGGATTAGGCACTACTTCACTTGGAAACACGCCGGTTTGGTTATTATTTTGGTTAGAAGACATGTCAATAACCTTTTGGCACAAAGACTGCATCATTTGCATCATTTGTTTCATCATATTAGAGTTTTGATCATGCTGATTTTTCATCAAGTTGGAGTTTTGTTGCATAATTTGATTTTGTTTCTCCAACAAGGTCACTACTACTTTGTCTGTAGATGGTTGTATTGGAATTAAAGCTTGTTGAGCGTTCATGTCTTGATGTTGATAGTTACGGGTTATGGGTACTAAACCTCTATTCTGGTCACCTAAGTTCCCTTGTCCTTGATGTTGAGTTAACTGGTTGAAGTGTGATGGTTGTGGTGGTGTTTGTGCATAGACAAGAGGACAATAGAAGTCGGAATGCTCAAGACTACAACATACATTACAACGAGTAGAGTTAATGTTCATGACTGGAGTGGGTTGTTGTTGAACAGAGGTGACATCTACCTTTTTAGTGAGGGCATCGATAAGAGTTTTAAGCTCGGGATCATATTTAACCTCAAGAGAAGAAGGAGAGGAGCGGGAGGAATCGTTACCTCCCCAATTGTTTTTCTTCTTAGATTGATCTTCTACGAATTTATAAGCCTCCAAGGCTCTTTTACTAAGAAAACTACCCCCAGTCATGATATCTAGAACCTCCTTATGATAATGTGAAAGCCCCTTGAAGAAAGCATGAACAAGCGTGTCTTTCGCAAGATTATGATGCGGGCATTCAATGAGAAGATCAGTGAAACGATTCCAGGCCTCTGAAAAGGATTCACAAGGATTCTGGCGGAAGAAATGATTCTTTTGAAGCATTTCATCTGTCTTTAGTGGTGGGTAAAATTGTTCCATGAACAATTGAACAAGTTGAGCCCATGAGTCCACAGAGTTTGGCGTTTGGGCAGTTAACCAAGACGCCGCCTTATCGGCTAAGGTGAAAGGGAATACCCTCAATTTAATTTGTTCTGCACCAACCGTAGGATGGTGGAATATTATAAGGACTTGTTCAATCCTACGCATGTGCTGATAAGGTTTTTCATGGTCTAAACCATGAAAAACGGGTAACAAATTAAAAATATTTGGGGGGATTCAGAAATCCCCCATTGGGTCTGCTAGAACGATGCAAGATTTGGGGCTATCGCTCAAGGCTTTGTAGAAGTCAGAGAGAGGAGTCTCTCTTTCTTCAGCAATTATATCAGGTGGTGTGTGTGAAATTCTTAGATAGGCGTGTGGTATTTATGTCTACGAAAAACAAGCCTGATTATACTAGAATTAAAACTCCTCTGACAAAAGAAACGAGGAGTGGAAGAAAAGAATACCTGATTGCGTCCTTGCTTCGCTTATGAATAGCGTCTTGTTTACGCGTGTTCACTGTATATAACAAGTTAGAACACTGAAAAACTTGAAAAATCAAAGTTCGAAACAAAAATGTGGAAATCCGGCTAAAATCAGCTTTGGGCGCGGGTGCGCCTCAGGGTTTTGTGAATGTCCAGTGTTTGAGCGTGGGTCGCGCTCGGTTTGGGTGCGGGTCGCGCTCAGCTTCCAGTGTTTTGAGCGCAGGTGCGCTTGCTTAGGGCGCGGGTCGCGCTCAGGAATTTCAGATGTCCAGTGTTTGAGCGCGGGTCGCGCTCGGTTTGGGCGCTGGTCGCGCTTCAGGGTGTTCACGTTTTAGGCCTTTTATCGTACTCCAAAAAATTTGAAATTTTTACAGTAATTTACGAAGACGTCTATCAAGTAGCCTGTAAAATTTCAGATCAATCGGAGCTATGAAAGTCCCTCTACTGCCCTGCAAAGTTTGCAAAACAGTTTGCAGACACAATACAAACAACCGAATGGTTAACCAATCAAAACAAAGCCAAAAATTTCCAAATATTTACTGGAGACTCCTGACAAATCCTTCTTGTTACTATAAAATCGTTAGAGCAATTGGAGTTCTACAACCTCTCCTTATCGGCTGGTGTTCCAGATATTAAGTGTTTGCAACACTGCAGAAACACACTGGAAACACTCTACTATTTAGGAGGTCAAAACAAATCAAAAACTCGTCAAATTTTTAGTACAAACTTCTGACTTAGGATAGATACTCCTGTAAAACTTATAGAATTTTTAGAACTCCCTAAGTAACCTTACTCGTCTATTTTTCAAGAACATAAGGTGTGAAAATAGAAATACAGCACTGTAAAGATCGTATTTTTTTCACAAAATAAACCTACTTTGAAAAATCTGAAAATATTCCAGTAAATCAACAACACATTATATATTATGTATGAAAAGTTTCAGAATTTTCGAAAATTTAGAAATACCTTCACCGCAGTGTTTTTCTCTGTTAACCATGAGCCCCTATGCCCTAAAACGAAGGAACAGGTTCGAAAATTCAAGAAATAAGAATGAAAAATTAAAAGGGTAGGTGGGTAGAGAATGGGGGATTGCCCCTTGGATTCAAGCAATTGAATTCTTGTCTTGAACGAGATTAAGATGGCAGCGGCGCCATTTGATAAACGTAAAAACAATAGAATCCTAAATATTAATGTTAACAACACTAATACGTAATCCTACCGTTCTTACGTTTAAATCAATTCTTCTTACTCTCAAAACATAATCATGCAATAGAATGAGTAAGGATTCGTCCACTCTTAACTCTCTAGACTTAAATCGAATTCAACTAATCAAACCCAAAAGGAACAATGGTGAGAGTAGTGATTTGATGTGAAATTTCTATACTACCATTCCCAACACAAGAACAATACAATAAGACATAATTAAATTAAACTGAAATTAAAACTAATTTAGAACTAAGATTGTGAATAACTAATTATGAATTTAAGACAACTAAATCTAAATAAGAATTTAAGCAATAATCTAAATTGAAATGAAGAACTAATACTTTATTCTAAAAACTAAAATATGATTCTAAACTAACGAATTGAATGAATGTAAAAAAACTAGATCTAGATCTATCTTTTTCTAACCTTAAACTCCATTAACATTAGCTTCCTAACCTAACTGCCATTAACAAAGAGTCAAGCTTTTGTTTTTATACTTTCAGATCCAAAAATCGTGCATGGGCTTGGAGCCATGTTTTGGGCTGGAAAATCGGGCCCAAAACCCAATTTCTTTAGTCCAAAATGGGCTCTTCAGCTGCAGTTGGCTTGGACAGATGTTTCGTCCACTTCTGCTCCTCTGATTGGGCCAAGGCTTAGACCATTGGAAAGCTCTTTTCGAGCCGGTCGTTTTGGCATAAGATACTCCCAATTCCGAGGTCTGAGTCCAAAGATACTGCCTTGAAGTTCTCACGACTTGTGCATCAAGTTTACCCGTGTTGACTTTTCAGCTTTTGACCGGGCTTTACAAAGGCTTTGTTTCCTTGAATCTTGGCCTTTATTCACAGAACTCCTTAGCAACCGACCTTTGCTCCTTTATCTCGCTAAAGTGGGACATTTCTGCACATAATAGACTTTGAAGCCTGAAATGCATAAAAACACGTAATTAGTATTAACTCTTAATTATTACTCACATAATTGGTCTAAAAGTATGATTGTTAAGGGGTTAAAACTACAGTTTTGGGCTCTTATCAGTTCACACAATGGAATGGTCTGGTCAGAAGGATTTTTTTGGCCAGTTGGATCATTTACATAACCCTAGCTCTCAGAAGTTTCTCTTTGCTTATATGCTAGTTTCTCTTTGCTTATATGCTTGACCTTACAAATTATATCGGGTTGTACTTTATTTCATTGTTTTTTTCGAGTTCAGCTGCAGTCTGTAACCCTATCTTCTTTCCCTTACAATTCAACTGAAGTTCCAAAAAAGATCATGTAATTTACATAAGAGTTTCAATTATATCAAACATAACATAAAGAGAAAACAAACTAAAGGAAACAGTAAGAAAAGTACCTGATTTGAATGAATAGAATAAAGCAAAGATAGAGGTGAACTAAAGGGAAAAAAAATATATTTGTTTGGTTGAGTACGGTAATAGGTTTTCGATAGAATGTGTATAAGGTTTATTTTATTTTATTTTTTTTGAGGAGGCCATAGAAAATTAAGAATAGATTAAGGAGAATTAAGCAAATGTAGGGAGGTGTTTCTAATTATTTGCACCTCTTTTTTTTAGGAGTCTCTAATATTGCTCAGTTAGGAAAATATAGTGATATGGTTAGGAGAGATAATATGAGCGAGCTTTTATATGTATATGGTAATAGTAAAATGAATAATTTTACCTACAAATAAACGATGAAGCTCAAATGCAAGTAAAACTAAAACTATTTTCTTGTCTAAGGGATTATTTATCAAAGATTTCTACTCTCGGTTCTATCGAAATAGAGTTGGAGTAAAAGATTCGTTCCACTCCTAGTTCTTTAGAATTCGCATTTCCTAAGATTATCAATCTATCCAAAGTTAATGAGAGTTTTACGAATTTATACTACGATGAAAATTATACTAACAAGATATGAATTTATACGACTACGGAATACTAAATTGATACTAGATAAAGAATTAAGGGGGATTGATTTCACCTTAACTCGACTTAATTAACTAGCGAAGATTCATCATAATCCGAATTGCAATGCTTTCGCATAGCAATTGGGTGTTCATAATCCCTAATTGTTCATGGTAATCTCTACCAACTAACAACTAGTATGTGAATCAATCAAACTTATTCTCATGGTGAACTAATTACTTTCTATATTGGAATGGAAAATTACGACTATTCTACGCTAACAACAATCAAACTTTCATCAAGGCTTCCTCAAACCCCTCTAATGGAGGTTTAGCCTATAGTCATTAAACTATCATTTCCAATTGAATTTAAACAAGACATCATATAAAGATTATAACTTTGCTTATTTAAACTCGAATGGAAATCTAAAATTGCTAGATTTAATTGAAACTAATAATGATAAATAACTAAACCTATGAATTGAAACTATAATGATTTAATGAAAATGAAACTAGATTATCAAGAACTAATTAACTTTATTGATCTAATGAATAGCAATAACAATAATTCAATAACTGAATTTAAAACAAGGTAAAATAAAAACTAATTAATTTAAAATCTAAATCTCGATCTAACTATTCTCTAATGGCTACCTTCTACCCTAAGTTAATAATACTTAAGAGTTAAGTCTTGTGTCTTCAAATGGAGGAGACCAGATCCACATTTTCGTGCATGCGTTGAAGAGCCATGTTTTGGGCCGGAAAATCGAGCCCAAAACCCAATTTCTTCAGTCCACATATGCCTTTTCAGCTAGATTTGACTTCCACGGACTTTTTGTCTCTTTCTGCTCCTCTGATTGGGTCAAGGCTTGGACTATTGGAAATCTGATTCCAAGCCGGTCGTTTTGACATAAGGTAGGCCCGATTCTGAGGTCTGAGCCAAAAGATACGGTCTTTGGAAGTTCTACTGACTTTTGTGTGCTGTTTCTGCCCGCGTTGACTTTGACTTTTCAGCTTTGACCGGGCTTTGCAAAGGCTTTTTCTCCTTGAATCTTGGCCTTTAATCACAAAACTTCTTAGCAACTAACCCTTGTTCCTTTATCTCGCCAAAGTGACACATTTCGGCACATAATTGACTTCAATGCCTGAAATACATAAAAGCACGTAATCAGCATTAACTCTTATTTATTACTTGCATAATTGGTCTAAAAGTATTATTGTTAAGGGGTTAAAACTACAGTTTTGGGCTCTTATCAAACCACCCCCAAATAGCATTTTGCTTGTCCTCAAGCAAATATGAGAAATTAAAATAAGTGACCAAAAATGGAGTTCTAACTACTCTCGTTTCGCCGAGTGCGATTGTATTGACCATATGCAACAAGACTTTAAACCACTAGGAATTCCCTAGTGGACGAGTTACAGCCTCGTGAGAGTTTTCCAGTGAAGGTACTCACAAACTTCATCTATTATATAACGACTAAGAAATAAAACTATTGTTTCCTTATTTATGCTCCTAATTGTCTATATATCTTACTAGCAATGAATACAGAATAGTCAAGTCGAAACCTAAGCTAATATATGCATAATAATCAATCATCTACGAATAAGCATATATACAATGAGTAATACTATGAAATGCACTAGCAGGTCCGTTTCTAAAAACTCAGAATAACGTCCTTAAGTAGGTCCTCACATAAATGTCAAGACAAAAACCACTCTGATTTTTCCGCTCAAGTTTCGCTACTATAGTGTGCAGTAGGCACACTTTACCTTACAATCTCTATGACACACAAGGAAGTCGGACTCGATCAAATACATCTATATAGACCCCCACCTTGTGGCTCATTAACCCACAGATCCAGCCCAGTTTGATTAAGCCCACGGATCCAATCCAGTTCAATTAAGCCCAAGGGCTTAATCCTAGCTACACCTAATAACTGGTCTATTTATGAATATGTCCAAGTTTATTATTCTAAAATATAAGGATAGATGTTCAAAGAGATAAGAATTCTTTTGACAAACAAACACAGTCCTCTTAGGACTTAGTCTCTACCAATTCATAAAAAACATTCTCTCTCACAATAAGGAACTACGTTGAAACTTGATCCCTGGAGAGTAGATCTTGGGTACGTAGGTAGCCATTATCTTGGTTCAATTTCATCTCCCCCAACATCAATTTCCTTTGTTTCTTAGTGCACTCTTTATTATTTGCTCTCGTTGTGTTGAAGCAAGTTACTTGAAACATAATTGGCGCCGTCTACGGGTTTTTGGAATCCATTATCATGTGAAACAATCAAGATGGTAAGTACAAGAAGTAGACTAAATAGTCAACATATTCCTCCTGCCAATAAGAATTGCAACCCTCGAAATTCAAGTCGGCCAATGCAAGAACCGTTGAACAATCGAGTTGCTCCTAGTGGTAGGATCAATTCTCAACATCCAAGTGCAGCAGCGCCACCGCAAGGTGTTATTTCTCAAGCACAATCAACCAGGGCACGCTCTAAGAGTAATGACCCTATTACCCAAACTTATGGGGAGAATCGGATGGGCAGGGATAACTACTACCCTAGACATGTCCAATCTCAAAGGGAAGATTTACCTCAGAGAAGCAATTTCAGGGAAGCCTGCCATGACTGGGACGGTGGGCATCGCAGACAAGAGCCACAAAACATGGAAGAGTGGTATAATTATATCGACCATCCTGCCGAGGGTGACTACTGGCCAAGACAGGCTGGTTACAGGAATAGAGAAGGACAATCACCGGTCAAAGCTAATTGTGCGTACTACCAAAGATTTATAACTCCAATAAGAGACAATGGAAGGTATCCTTCTCCACATGGGCACAACCGAGGGCGTCTAGCTGTTTGAGCAAATATTTTAAATCTGACGGAACAATAATTGAAATAGTTGATTGGAAAAGAACTTAACGATAGAGTCAAGGGATGTCAGAATTTAAAATTTGATGGTCAAGGAAGAGTACTTGATAAGTTATGAAAAAACATTCTCTCTCACAATAAAGAACTACGTTCTTTACCATTAAATCCCAGATAGGTTTGACTTGATAGGGAAGACCGACATCCCAGACAGGTCCGACCTGACAGGGAAGGCCGACCTCATTGATTTGAGGAAAATCGCCATCCCAGACAGGTCCGACCTAACAAAAAAAATAGCATCACAGAAAAAACTATAAAGAAGACCATCAACCTAGACCGAATGGACCTGACAGGGAAGGCCGACCTCGCAGATTTGAGGAAAATTGCCATCCTAGACAGGTCCGACCAGACAGGGAAAGAAGGCGTCACGGAAGAAAGTATAAGGAAGACCGTCATCCCAGATCGGACCGACCTGACAGGGAAGGCCGACCTCACAGATTTGAGAAAAATTGTCATCCCAGATAGGGAAAGAAGGCGTCATGGAATAAAATATAAGGAAGTCCAATATCCCAAATGAGGCCGACTTGACAGGGAAGGCTGACCTCGTTGACCTGAGGAAAATTGCCATCCTAGACAGGTCTGATCCAATAGGGAAGGAAGGTGTCACAGAAGCAACTAGAGGGAAGACCACGATCCCAGAAAAGCTACCGGCTTAGATAGGTTGGTTACACACAAAGAAAAAGATAATCTCCAGTCGAACCCGAAAATGTGTACCGCCTAAAATCTCCAACTTTTGTAAGAGATAATGGCAGGTGTCATCCTCCACATAGGCTCGACCGGGGGCGTCTATTTGTTTAAATCTTCTGGATGAAATGAATTTCACCCCACTTAACATAAAGTTCCTTTGATGTAAATTCCACAAATAATGGTCACGGGCATGAAGAGCTTTGTCGTTTCTAAAGGGGAATTGAGTAAAGAAGTTACTTGTAATTTTGCAGGCTTATAGTACAAATCCGAAGTATTTAAATGTGTTATCACCTTTCAACCTTGAATATGGTGCTGAATCAGTTTCATCCACATAGCTGATTTCCAGTACATCTCGATGGCTGTTGTTGAAACAGACTCAAACAACTTTTTTACCGTACCATTACAAAGTTTGTTTACATTTTTACATGTTATCCATCAATAAAGACATTCAATTTCCATTTTCATATATTTGGTTGTCCTTTATTACATTACTCTATTCTTCTGTACTCCTTTTTTCAACAATATTGTCATTTATTAGCATTAATTCCAAAGAGGTCATCCATATTATGCCTTCTTTGGTCCAAGTATGTCGCATTCATGCCTGCTTGAAGGAAATCCGAGTCAATAAGATGGTTATTTTTGTTCGGTACGATTATTGGAATACTTTCAAATTTTAATATCTGTGTGAATTCCACTACTAAGGCAACGGCGTTTTGTTTGGTCCAAGTGCAAGAATGACAACCTTGCACCTGCGGAAAATTTCAGACCTTGCCTAAAGTTCGGTACAAATATTTTGACACCTGAATAGCTAGGTTCATTAAGGACGATCATGGCCCCTTTGCCTTTCAATCACACTTTCTCCAATGGATTTTATATTGGGGGCGTTTGCTTTCCCCTCGTTATATCGCTATCATATTTTTCTGTCCATACTACGTATCGAAATGCAGCAAAGAACGCAAGATCAAAAGCAAGATGATATATTATTATCAAATTATTGCCGACAATGCATGTTCATTCAAGGTTGGTAGTATTTTTACTATATTTATTTCAAAATCAACTGTCTATTAAGTTCCCTCTGGAAAAGGCACACCTTTCGGAGCAACTTTAACAATCTCCATATACATTAGATATAATTTATTATATGTCTTCTTTCTCTCTTCATTCTCTTCCAGAACATCGCCCTTTTGCATAATTGCTTGCATCCTCTCCATCTCCTTATTTCTTATATCTAGGGAAGCTTGTGTTAACAATTTTTTATTTTCTACATTCTCTTTCTTAGCAGCACTTAATTCTTTTTCTAACCCCAACACTTTTGCAGTCATCTTTTCGTTTTCTTCTTCCTGCGTTTTCACCCGGGCTTTCAAATCTTCTAATTCTTCGGTCCCATACGGTATGCGTTCGCCTCCTGTTCTTCCATCTCATTTAATTCTTCCATTATTCTCACTACCTGAAACATTAACATAACCTTAAAATGCATGTTACAGTTAAATAAATAAGCAAATAAACAAATAGAACAAATAATTTACCTTGTTCCTTTTCTCTCGTTGCATGCTAGTTGTCACTTGGATTAAATTATTGGATTCACCTTGCGTTTTGTGATTTTCCTTTAGTGCTAAAATGCCAACTCCAACCTGTACAGTATCGTCTTTCTTCTCTAAATTTTTAGCCACAGTTTTCTCTTTTTCTTTTATGCTCTCTTCTCTCCCCTAATCATCTTCTAAAAATTTATAGGTTTCACCGTCGTCCTTCAACGGTAACTCATAATCTTTTCTTCTTAACGTTCTCCTCTTTTTTTAAGTATTCACCCATTCCTCTGTATCACTATTACTATCTTCATCTTCTACGATTATTCGCTTATTCATAATAATATTGTTTTGGTCTTTGATCTTATTTTGTCTAATTAATTGTCCACTCACAACTTCAAATTCTTTAGTTCGTTTTTTCTCCACACCTTTTTTATTATTTTTCCTTCCTACAACTTTACAACTCTTATCTTTATCCTCTCCTTCAACACTTCTTTCTTCTTCTCCCTCATCACTTTCTTCTTCACTCTCCTGCCCTTCACTCTCATCCTCTTTTTCCGCCTCTTCCTCCACCTCACATAGGAAGTCCACAATATAATCTGGGAAACTTAGGTCAAATACTTCAGATGATATTTTCCCATGGAAGTAAAATTTTAAGTTATCCTGTGTTTTGCTATCTATGTCTACCATATCAATCGGCGGATTTTCCTCTACAAATACCACCAACAACAGAAACACAATTAGTAATTAAGTTATTGCAAAATCTTCCTTTCCTAACACAAACATAGTATCACCTATATGTAAACACAATACAGTTACTTACCAGTAAAATTGTTTGGAACGTCCCTTCCTGTCGTGTTCCACTTCCCTCGTATGCGATACAGATAATCTTCGCAATGCTTGTAGCTATTCGGAAGATCACTAAACCTCTCCCTTCTATTTTTAAAGTGCACGCCGAGCATTATGAAATTGTCTTTAGGAGTGACACGAGGCCTTGCAATTACGTAAAGCTCTTGACACCCAAATCTTCGTTTGTATCGTAATTGTAATCTTCACATCCTTGAAACTATTAACCAAAAAGGAACTGACATCTGTGCAGGTGTAACATGTCACCATTCTAAGATCCTTGCAACGGTATTATCCAAAGGAAATTTCAAACCATATGATAATTGGTTCCATGTTGCTACTACTTCATCTTCTTTGGCTTTTTGTAAAACACTTTTCACACTGTCCACATTGAATTGTTGTAATGCAAACCGTTTATTCATCTCCGTTATTGAAGTTTTCCTTGGCTGACCTCGTATGTATAGAGTACCTTTTGTTTTGGTCCATCTTCGTTGAAGTTGAATTCTCGTCATTATCGTATCAAATTCTCGCTTCTAATTTGTTATATCAGATTACTTAATCTCGCTTTCCTGTTTTTTTTTTTCTTTTCTTCAATATGTTTTATCCATGTGTGTCTCACCTCATTATTTATAATGATGAACTCTTTTGTTTGAGTTGGATTAGAACTGTAAGTCTGTTTCGCCCTAGCAATGGGACTCTACTCTACATTAGAACAAGCTCAGAAACTTTATTTTATTTGTTTCTTTATACTACGTTATTTGCTCTATCCTTTTTTTTTCAAAAAGTGAAGCCGCCCCTAGGCACATTCCTTATACTACTATGTTTGCTCTTCACCTTTTTCAAAAAGCGAAATCGCAAGACTATTTCATTAAGGTCCTAAGCCTACCGGCTTCACGAAAACAGAGAATGAACCTATACTGTTTTCAAGCAGCATGTTTTTATTTTATTTTTTTTTATAATAAAAAAAGGTAGAGAGAGGTGAGAGAGAGAATGTTGTAAAGGATAAAGGAGTGGTCCATATATATATGCCGGTCTACTGAGTTTTGTCTCTTCCTAAAACCAGAAAAAACAAAAATAGATCAAGGCCGGCGCTCCTATTCACCAAAGCTTTTACGTATTCACATTGCTAATCTTTTATTCATATCTATATCTATATATGATGACCAGCTCAATAAGACGTCCCAGCTTAATAAGCAAGTCCCAAAATAGAAATTATATTACCCAAAGCTTTTAGCCGGTCATATCAATCATCCGTATCAATACCAATTCCAATTCCTTTTTTATTTTATTAGTTTAATTTATCACTCCAGACTTTTTAGTAGTCCTATTGTTATTCTATTTTTGGGCAAACTACTTAGGTCCCATTCAACCGGCCAAATCCCATATGCTTAAAGCCAACCTCACACAATCTCTTAAGTTAATACTTCCGCCAATTATTTCCGCCTTTCTGCCAATAGTTTTCGCCAATTACTTCCGCCCTTCTGCCAATTATTTCCGCCACTAATTTCCGCTACTAATTTTCGCCAATTACTTCCGCTAATTATTTCCGCCACACCCTTCCGCCAATAATTTTCGCCAAAACTTTTCGCCAATTTTTTCCGCCTACTTCCGCCAATAACTTTCGCCAATTATTTTCGCCAATAAACTTCCGCCAATAATTTTCGCCAATAATTTCAGCCAATAATTTTCACTTTTATTTCCGCCTATTTCGCCAATAACTTCCGCCAAATTTCTGCTAAAAAATTTTCACTAATTATTTCCGCCACACCCTTCCGCCAATAATTTTTGCCAAAACTTTTCCCCAATTTTTCCCGCCTACTTTCTCCAATAACTTCTACCAATAAACTTCGCCAATAATTTTCACCAATAATTTTCACTTTTATTTCCGCCTATTTCGCCAATAACTTCCGCCAAAAATTTTTGCTAAATTTTTTTCACTAATTATTTCTGCCAATAATTTCCGCCAATTTTTTCCACCTACTTTCGCCAATAACTTCCACCAATTATTTCCTCTAATTATTTCCGCCAATAAATTTTCGCCAATTACTTCCGCCAATAATTTCGGCTAATTATTTCCGTCTTTTGTCGCCAATAATTTTCGTCTCCTGTCATCGCCTACTATCGCTTTTGACAATGAGATTATGCACGCTAATACTTGGTAACATTTATTCTATTTTATTTTTTTATTTTAAATCGATGTTCTTCCAATTTTTTTTCTATATTAACTTCTTTGCCACATGGGCTTTGCCCATCCACCAAAGAGAGGGCGATGTATAGACCCCCACTTTGTGGCTCATTAACCCATGGATCCAGCCCAGTTCAATTAAGCCCACGGATCCAGCCCAGTTCAATTAAGCCCAAGGGCTTAATCTTAGCTACACCTAATAACTGGTCTATTTATGAATATGTCCAGGTTCATTATTCTTAAATATAAGGATAGATGTTCAAAGAGATAAGAATTCTTTTGACAAACAAACACAATCCTCTTAGGACTCAGTTTCTACCAATTCACAAAAAACATTCTCTCTCACAATAAGGAACTACGTTGAAACTTGATCCCTGGAGAGTAGATCTTGGGTACGTAGGCAGCCATTATCTTGGTTCAGTTTCATCTCCCCCAACATCAATTTCCTCTGTTTCTTAGTGCACTATTTATCATTTGCTCTCATTGTGTTGAAGCAAGTTACTGCCGAAACAACATGTACCACTTACTATCACACTAACATATTCCTAATTGAGCTAGAAGTCTTTATTAGGTGTTGCGGGGATTAGGAGATGGTTTAAGAAGGAAGGAAATAGATATTCAAAATTGACAAGTCTGAGATAATAGAGTCTTCATATTATGTAACTAGAGAAAATCTTGTTTTTTACTTTTGCTTCTACACTTTGTTTCTATCATCAGCCATATTTATTTTTTATTATTTATTTATTTTTCTTTGGCTTTTGACTCCTTTGATTCTATTTTTGGAGTTCTAACTCTTTATTTTTTTTTATTTGTTTATATATATATATATTTATTTGGATGGAAACTTTCTTTTCTTATTTGAAGCGACTAACAAATTCTTGATTTCAAAGGTCTTTCTCTTTTCTATTCTTCATTTCTATTCTCAGACTCATTCAAAGAATGGGTAGGCTGATTTTTATTTTTATTTTCTTTTGTAACAGGTTAAAGGATTTGCAGTTTATGAAAGGCTAAAGAAAGGCTCAGAGGGGCGACTAGCGGAAAATAATTTCATAAGGTTTGAATTTTTGGCTATATCGATCCAAAGAGGGCCTAAATTTTCGTTTAGGATATGGTATAATGGTCAAGCAGGTGGACGTGTGATTTCTCTACCGGATTTTACTTCTCCCTTGTGTCATTTATCAAATGTATCACTTATATAAGGCTTTAGACTATATTCTCACAGGATTTGTAGAATAAGTACTCTAGCCTAGATTTTAGAAACTTACTGCCAACAATCATAGATACTCATGTAATTTATTTATAGATAGATGCAAGGATTATTACCTACATATTAACCTAAGTTTCTAAAAACTATTCTAATGCAAAAGCTACGTGAGACTTCTAGATTATTAAGAGCATAGAGAAAGAAAACAATACCAATATTCCTAAGTGTATAACATAACTTTTTATTTATATTTTTGAAATTTTTGAAATTTTACTAGAAAACAAGTGCATATTATACATATCTATATCCTAACAGATGTCTTAATTA
Source organism: Coptis chinensis (assembly GCF_015680905.1). Taxonomy (NCBI): domain Eukaryota; kingdom Viridiplantae; phylum Streptophyta; class Magnoliopsida; order Ranunculales; family Ranunculaceae; genus Coptis; species Coptis chinensis. Next base: position 27,237,515 of record NC_141464.1, on the reverse strand, counting down.
CACGTGTTTCTATGCCCCCCAAACAAGAAACATGCTTTGTCCTCAAAGTATTTAAATAAAAAGGGTAGAGAAATACCATGAAAATACGTGAAATTCTAGAACATCTGCAAAACAAGGTTAAAACATACTAATATAGAAAAAGAAAACAGACGCAACTCTATATGAGTTCCACCCGTTATGGGGTTAACAAGAATAAAATTGCTGGGGACATAAGCAGACACTAACTGAAACTAAAAACTTACCTTATCTCCCGTTTAAGCGTCATCCTCATCCTCTTCTATAAAGAAATGAGGTTCCTTCGCATCCTGCCACGCCATGATGATTTGCCATGCTTCACGCTATTTATCATCTACAATTGCTAACCTATCAAGTGCCACTTGGTCAGATGGGGTGTAAGGAGCAACCTGATGAGGTTGTATCCTCCACCCTGGCCAAGTCATTGCACAGAAAGATCGAATAATACAATTGGTGGGTCTCACAATGTCGACCCTAACCCAATCCATGAAGCGGGCACAAAAAATAGGGAAGAAACATAGCATAATACGACAAACTAAAACTGGCATAAGAAGGTACTTATGCCGCATGCTATGGGCTCGGGCTAGACATGAGGGTCTGGGGAATATCATTAAGTGTACGTCTCCCAGCTAAAGCAAGGAAAATATCACAAGTTTCGTCATTCACAGAAGAATAACGTCATTCCCCTCTAATGTTTAGCATGATCCAAAACATAACAAAGGCCCACGCTCAGAGACAAAGCCAAAGCGGCGTTTATATTACCCTTGGTCCTCTATCCTAAAGATTCTTGCCCCGTAATGCTCATGCAAATCCTCATAGTTATACATGTACATATTATCTACCAAATAGGCCCATGAGTCTTGTGTTTCAGCGGGCATAGCAAATCCAAGAACAAAGGCTAGCAAGAACCTGGAAATTTCCATCGGTTCATCCCCAATGGTGATGGAGAACACTTGTTCTCCATCCGGTCTATCAAAGAACTTACAATTATCATAAAAATAAGATGTAAGTGCATGAGAATAAAGTTCATCAGGACTTACCAATAGCGGCTCCTAATCTGCTAGAATGATCACTTCGCGAAACCGCACACCATAGGTATCACTTTAGAACAAGTCTTCAAAAGACTGTTCTAGTATGATACGTGGGGCTGTCATCACAAAACTCTTCTCCAGAACAGCTGCAAACGATCCTGGAACAACCCACAAAAAATTATAATTTTTCGTGACTAAGGAGGTCAGGGCACGGGGTGCGCTCTGACTATGCCTTGTATGGGCGTGGGGTGCAGTCTGGCTATGGTCGAGTTCCAGGCACTTAGGCGTAGGGCGCACTCACTTTTTGCCTGGGATGGGCACAGGGTGCGCTCAGGTCTGAGTGGAGTTACAGTGTTTTGGGCGCGGGGCGCGCTCAGATTTGGTCTGGGTAGGGCGCGGGGTGCGCTTTAGGTGAATTTCGAGTTACAGGTGGTTCAAGCGCAGGTGGCGCTCAACTGAGACGCAGGCGCGCTCTGTGCAGCTTAAGTGCTGAAGTGAAGAAGAAAAGAGGAAAAATTGGGAGTGAAAGGTGAGAGATGAAAGTGAGATATGTGGGTTTGTGTGGAGAATGAAGAAAATCTATATAGGGTTTGAGTTTCCAAAATGAATCGGCAAGTTGCCAAAAATCTTTAAGGCAATTGCCGAAAACAAAATATTTCCAAATCCGAAAATGGAAACAACACATATTCTTTAATAAAAAACAAACCTAATATCTTTTAGGTTGAATTTAGGATAGTAACTGCCTAACTCATTGAGATTTCATCCTACCACACATCTAATCATAGGCATGCCAATATCGGCAATATTCCCAACAATCATCGCAAAATTACATAATAAATTTTGGATCATATAAAAACCATGCTAAAAGAAATAATACCACCCCCAAACAATTTGGGAAGGTGGGATTAACACAAGAATCAACGCATAATTTGAAAAGAACCACATTATATTAAAATTGAAATTCAAATACAATTAACTACCTAATACAAATTTAACTACTGAATTCAAAATTAACATCCGAACTAATTGATAAGAGCCCAAAACTGTAGTTTTAACCCCTTAATAATCATACTGTTAGACCAATTATGTGAATAATAAGTAAGAGTTAATACTGATTACGTGTTTTTATGCATTTCAGGCTTCAAAGTCCATTATGTGCAGAAATGTACCACTTTAGCGAGATAAAGGAGCAAAAGTCAGCAGAACTTCCGAAAGCCGTATCTTTGGACTCAGACCTCGGAATTGGGCATACCTTATGTCAAAACGACCGGCTCGGAAAGAGCTTTCCAATGGACCAAGCCTTGACCCAATCAGAGGAGTAGAAGTGGACGAAAAGTCTGCTGAAGACAACTGCAGCTGAAGAGGCCTTTTTGGACTGAAAGACTTGAGTTTTGGGCCTGATTCTCTGGCCCAAAACATGGCTCCAAGCCCATGCACGATTTTTGGATCTGGATGTATAAAAACAAAAGCTTGACTCTTTGTTAATGGTAGATAGTTAGGTTAGAAAATAAATTAGATTAGTTAGCCTCCATTAAACCTTAATTCTAGATCTAGTTTTCATTAGATTAATTAAGTTTAATTTCATTTCAATTTTGTTTTAGATTAAACTCTCAAATTATTGTTCTTGATTGATTAGATAATAAAAATAGTTATTTTGTCAATTTCGATTTATAGATCTAAATTCCATTATTGTTTGTTATCATTTCATAGTTATTAATTAGATTTCGATTATTGTTTAGTGAAATCGCATAAAATTAGAATCTTTTCATTATGTTTAGTTTAGATTTAATGGGAATTGTTAGTTTGATGAATCAAGGCTAAATCCTCCATTAGAGGGGTTGATGAAGCCTTGATGAAAACTTAGTGGTTAGTATAGAATTGGTTGTAGAATCTATTCCACTCTAGAAAGTCGTGTTTAAGCCATGAGAATGGGTGGACGACTTCACATGCTAGTTAGTACTTCGTAGAAATGCCATGAACACTAGGGATTAGAACTTCAATTTCTTGCCGTGAAGAACGTGAGAATCGAGATACAACATTCTACGCTAGGTTGTTAAGTTGGAGTCGAGGTGGATTCAATTCCCCTCTAATCTCTTTATCTAGATTCAAAAACAAGCATATTTCCATAGTATTCGTAGTTAAATTCAACGTAGACTCATTTTAGTTTCATCGTAGTATAACACCCTTCGTAAAGCTCTCATTGACTTAAGAGCTTACTAGTTAGACTTAGAAAACAATCCATGCTAGGGAACTAGGAGTGGAACGAACTTCATGACTCCATTTAGTGCAATTCGCGACGAGAGAGTAGAAGCTTTGATAATTAAGAGTAAAAGGATAAGTTTAGTTTACTTACGTTGTGAATTCATTGTTCATTTTGTAGGTAAACTACGTCATTTTATCCGTATCAAATGGCGCCGCTGCCATCTTAGTTACACTTTAGCATTGTTTTCTTTGTAGAAGTAGTCATTTTAAGTCCCATTAAACCCACCCACCCTTTGTTTGATTCATATACCGTGGTTATTCATTTCAGCGAAAAATTCGAAAAAAAACACCTGAGCGCCTCGCTTCAAGGAAAGCGACCATGTATGTTACCGAATTTCATCAATACACCGAAGCCGCTTCAAAGAGAGACCCACCCGCTAAGTTACTGTAATTTTTCTACTACGAAGGCCGCTACGCTTCAAGAGAGAGATAACTTCCACCCGGAAGTTAATCGAACTTCGAATTTACACGCATAAGGCTACTAATTCTTTAGCTGAAAATTTCCGATTTCCCGTGTTTGATTCAACTTCGAAAGGTCAAGTTTTTCAGTGTTCTAATCTCTTATTTACACTTAACACGCCAGAAACAAGACGCTTATTCAAACGCTGTAGCAAGGAGGCATTCAGTATTCCTTCTTCCACTCGCGATCTTCGTCCAGAGGAGTTTTAATTCTAGTATAATCGCTTTGTTTTTCAGAGAAATAAATACAACACGCCTATCTAGAATTTCACACACTACACCCGATATTATGGTCAAGAAAGAGAGACTCCTCTCTCGACTTTTATAAAAGCTTTGAGCGATAGCCCTAAATCTTGCATCGCTTCTAGCGTAATCTAACGGGGATTTTCAATTCCCCAAACATATTTAATTGTTATCGCTTTCCATGGTCTAGACCATGAAAAACCTTACCAACACATGCGTAGGATTGAACAAGTCCTTACAACATTCCATCATCCTACCGCTGGTACGAAATGCATTAAACTAAGGGTATTCCTTTCACCTTAGCCGATAAAGGCGCGCCTTTGTTAACCGCCTGCCGCCTAATTCTCGGGACTCGGGCTAAACTTGTTCAAATTGTTTATGGAACATTTTACCCACCCCTAAAGAGACGGATGAGATGCTTTCCAAGATTCATTTTTTCGACAAAATCCTCATGAATCATTTTCGAGGCTTGGAATCGCTTTCACCGATCTGCTTATAGAGTGTCCACACCATAACCTAGCAAAAGACACATTAGTTCGCGGCCTTTTTCAAAGGACTTCAACATCACCATAAAGAAGTCCTTGACATAATGAATGGGGTAGTTTCCTAAGTAAAGGAGCCAATGAGGCTTACAAATTTTTAGAGGATCAAACTAAGCTTAAATAACAACCGGGGTAGTGACGATTACTCCCCCCCCGCTAGTTCTTCTTCCACGCTTAAGGCTACCAAGATGTTTGAGGTTAAACCCGATCTAGAACTTAAAAATTTAATCAATCTCTAACTAAAAAGGTTGAGGCCATTTCTGTACAACAAAAGCCTATCCCCGCATCATGAATGTAAATTCAAATCCATGTAGTTTCGGGTGAGTCCCCGAAAGCATCCCGACTCCCATCGTCCCTATAGCCTATGAACATTCTTGTTCTATTAATAGTGAACCTAACGCCCTTTGAGAAAAATCCCAACTTCGGGTTGGAGAAATAACCAACAAGTCACACCTCCGTGGTACAATAATCAATATGTTAGGCCAACACACGCTTATAACCAAGCTCCTCCAGACAAGGATGTGGTCGGGTAATTATAATAATTATAACAACTAAGCACAACCTCGACAAGGTCAAGCACAAGGTCAATATAGTTATAATAATTATAATGCTAATAGAGGTATCGCTCCGTAAATAATAACTATCACAATCCGCCTATAAATAATCAACGCGACATAGTTCCAAATACACCACCCGTGACTATTACACCCACACAACCGATCGCCTTTGACACCTTCATACAAGTGAGCCAACAACTTTTCCAAACCATGGCTCAATCTAACCAACACATTCTACAACTGCTAATAATTTAAACCAACAGTTAGCCCAAGAGAAAGCCCAACCAAAAGGCGGTTTCCGTGCCAAGCGATACCCAACCCTAGAACAAAGAACACACACTTTGAGGTAAACGGTAATACTAGTACGAAACTACAAACGAGGGTGAAGCTAAATGCCATCACCACTCTCCGCTCGAAGAGTGGTTGATAACAAAGTAACTATGCCTATAGTTACCCCATCAAGATTCCCTACAACGGATATCGAACTAGATACCGGAAATAGAAACCAAGAGCCTACAACCGTAGAGGTACCGCTTAAACCACAACCTAAGAAACAAAAGCCAAGGTTAAACATCCCGTTGATTCATATGCTAATTATAGAGAGAAAACACCGCTTCCCCAAAAATTAGCCATGTTAACTAGGGATACAAATTATGAGGAGATTAGGAACGCTTTCAAAAATCTAACTATAAACCTTCCCTTTCTCGGCTATTAAAAGCTACCACACCATGCTAAGTTTCTAAGGAGTTGTGTACTACTAGGCGAAGACCAATATACCAAAAGACGCTTTTAACGTAACAATTCCCAACGCTTATCCTGAAAATAATGGAATTGTTAAGTACAAGGACCCCGGGTCGCCCTATCAGATAATGCACCTTAGAGATTCTCACACGACGATCGCCAGCTTATTAGACCTGGGGGCTAGTGTTAACTTACTCCCATTTTATTTGTATAAACAAATAGGTCTAGAGGAGATGCAACCTACTAAAATGACGCTGCAATTAGTCGACCGGGTCTATTAAGTATCCTAAGGGTGTGGTTGAAAACGCGCGGTTAAAGTCCAAAAAATTTTACTACCCAAATTTACTTCGTTATCCTCGACACGTAACTCACTAACGACTCTGCACCTATCATTTTAGGGCGCCCTTTCTTGGCTACACGCCAACGCTTCCATAAACCGCCACATGGTTCGATGTCCTTGTCCTTTGGCCATCTTTCTCGCTGAGGTAAATGTTTTCAAAACGAGGACACAAGATCCCGATTCACCTACAAATGGAGAGGTTAGCATGATCGAGAGCTTAGCTCAAGATTACTTCAAAAACATGTTTCCAAGAAACAGATTAACAAATTCCTTTCCTTCGAAATTCGACTTTAACAATGACTCCCTCGGTAGTAGACTAAATAGAAGAAGAATTCCTCGCAACTCTTTTGCACCCGCTTCTTTACCACTTCACAGTCCCCCTTGCCAACAACCATACATCCTTTGATACTATGACGGAAGATGAATTTTTCCATCTCTATCCCAAAGTGATCCTTTTGACCCAACTATTGAGGAATGTCTTGCACATATCAAGATTTCTCATGATATGACTTTGAGAGCTCTAGCTGAGAATCATTCACCTTCCATCACCAATATTCCCCACCTCCACCTTTTCAAAGGAACCTCGAAGTTTGCACTCGATCCTTTAGTTTCTCCCCGTGCTTCATGATTTTTAAATCCACCTAGTAAACAAATACTTCCCAAGGATAAACCACTTGACACCTTCATTTTCAGACTTGAGACAAATTCCTAACTACACCATGAATGAAGTTTTGTGCTAAACCCACATCCTCATTTTTCCATGCTTTCCTCTAAAACTTATCCCAATCCACCATATCTTCCACAACCATTCACTTTTCCACACTTATTCACTAGGACACCCTCTCGCTCAAAGATGAAACATAAGGTGCATGCTCGGTTATGTTATAGGTCTATTCGACTTCGCTTTCATTCCACTAGGTCAGGGTCCTAGGAAATCTTGGTGCTTGATTGTGTTTGGATATGTTTTCTGTGATATTTATTTATGGAACGATCCACAACTATTTTGGTTGTTGATATATGATAAACCGCATATTCATACATATATTTAGATAAAGTCTCGAAAGTATCCGACTATAAACGACTCAATTTTGTGTTTGGTGCATTTCCTTTCATTTCCATATATTATTGAGTGCACCATTCAGGTAACCGGCCCTCCCTATGGAGTGTGTGGCTGTAAGTACCGGATCCTAAGTCCACGCTTCACATAATTCACGCTTCCACTCTTGCATGTTTTCTCGGTTTTGAGTCATGTTTCTATGGTGTGAATTATGTCTTTATCGCTTATTGTTTTCCTTTATATTAAACCTAATTCATAAAAAAGTAAAAAAAGTTTAAAGATATAAAAAAATAGTAATCTAGCAAGTCTCGAATCTGACTTTAAAAGACCCCGTTTTAAAACAAATTTTACAAACCCTGCTTTTCAAAATTTGTTTGGGGGTGGGGTGTTTGGTTTTTCCATTCTTGATCACTTAAATTCCTATTCTTACCCCACCTCGCCCCTTGAAGAGTAGCTAGATTTCTCCTTGTTTGTTGTTTTGATGTTGTTTTTTATTATTTTAGTAGATAGGATGTTACGCTGTTAAATTCAGAAGTTAATTTTGACTTTTGTAGTGAAATGTTGTTTGAATGACAATATTAATATAATGTCGCTATTTTCATTGTGCGCGGATTAGTTAATGTTGATCCCACCTTCCCAAACTGTTTGGGGTGGTGTTATCTATTCCAAAGATGATTTTATATAAACTTCATTCATTCTACACTCACAACCCACACTACACCTAACTTCCATCACTCACCTTTCACTCCCACGCTTCGCCTCATTTTTCAATTTTCAAGAACTCCGAAGACTTCAAGCTTTCTACAGAGCCTTTTCGCGCTCTGTATATTTTTGTTCTCAATTTTGCTCGAAGGCCAAGCGCCAAGCAAGCCGAGCCGACCCGCCCTCATCATCTCTATCGACTCCAGAGCTTCAAGTCAAGTTGAGCGACCAGCTTAAAACACCGGAATTTAAAATTTCAGAGCTTCTCGCCCTATATAAGAAGCCTCGACTTCCGTGGACCGTAAAAATTCCACTTTTCTACGGTAGTTTCCAGATCATTCATAGCTATTCCAGAGCGTAATTTTGAGATGACATCTCCTATAATAATACCGTAACAGTCTTTCAAAGATTTGTTCCAAAGCACTACTTATGGTGCTTGGTTTCATGAGGTGATCACACACGTAGGCTAGGAACCGCTTTGGGTCTTGCTAGCAATTGTTCTTGGACTTGCCATGCCCATCGAATACAAGACCCATGATGCTATTGGGTAGATAATATGCATGTCCGGGAGTGGAGGTAAGTTTTAGTTTCAAGTAGTGTCCGCTATGTCCCAAGCAATTTCATTCTAACCCCATAATGGGTGGAACTCTTATAGAGTTAAGGTCGCTTTTGTATTTCCTATATTAGTATGTTCTAACCTTGTTTTGCAGATGTTCCACAATTTCACAAGCGCTTCCATGGTATTTTCCTACCCTCTTTATTTAAATGCTTTGAGGACAAAGCATGCTTTTGTTTGGGGCATAGAAACACGGTAATTAAGACATCCGCTAGGATATAAATATATAATATGCATTTGTTTTCTAGTGAAAATTTTCAAAAATTTAAAAATATAAATAAATAAGTTATGCTATACACTTAGAATATTGGTATTGTTTATTTCTCCATGCTTTTAACAATCTAGAAGTCTCACATAGTCAGTTGCATCGTAATAATTGTTAGAAACGAGGTTAATAATGTAGGTAATAATCTTTGCATCTATCTATAAATATATTACATGAGTATCTATGATTGTTAGCAAGAAGTTTCTCAAATCTAGGCTAGAGTACTTATTCTACAAATCCTGTGGAGAATATAGCCTAAAGCCTTATATGAGCCAAACATTTGAGAAATGACACAAGGGAGAAGTAAAATCCGGATAGAGAAATCACACGCCCACTTGCTTGATCACTAAACCATATCCTAAGTGAGAATTTAGGCCGCTTTTTGGATCGATATAGCCGTAAATTCAAACCTATGAATTATTTTCCGCTAGTCGCCACTCGAGCCTTTCTTTAGCCTTCCATACACCACAATTCCTTTTACCCCTGCTACAAAAACAAAACAAAAAAAAAAAAAAAAAGAGAATAAATCAACCTACCCAATTTAGAATAAGTCCGAGAATAGAATGAGTGAAGAAAGAAGAAGAGAAAACCTGTGGTAAACAAAAATTGTTAGTTGCTTCAGAAAAATAAAGAAAAGAAGTTTCCATCCAAAGAAAAGAAAAAAAAAAGAAATAAAATAAAAACTCCAAAAAATAGAATAAAAGGGAGTCAAAAGCCAAGGAAAAGAAAAAAAAAATATGGCTAAGGATGGAAACAAAGTGTAGAAGCAAAAAGAAAATAACAAGGTTTTCTAAGTTACATAATAATGAAGACTCTATTATCTCGTGACTTGTCCTTTGAATATCCATTTCCTTCCTTCTTAAACCATCTCCTAATCCCCGTGAACACCTAATAAAGACCTCTAGCTCAATTAGGAATAAAGTTAGTGTGATAGTAAGTGGCGATGTGTTTGATCGACCCCGCTTCCTTTGTTGTCATTGAGATTGTAAGGTAAAGTGTGCCCACTCGTGACAATCGGAGTAGCTTAAACTTGAGTGGAAAAATCGAGTGTTGTTTCTTGACATTTATTGTGAGAACCTACTTAAGGACGCTTATTCGAAGTTCTCGAAAACAAACCTCGCTAAACATTTGATAGTATTACTCATTGTTATATGTTTATTGTAGATGATTGATTATTATGCATATATTAACTTAGGTTTTTACTTGGTTATTCTTATGTAATTGCTATAGAGATGTATAGATAGTTGAGCATGAATAAGGAAACAATAGTTTTATTTTCTTAGTCGCCAGAAGATATATGAAGTTTGTGAAAGTACCTTCATCGAAAACTCTCACGAGGTTATAACTCGGCCCACTAGGGAATTCCTAGTGGTTTAAGGCCTTGTTGCATATGGTCAATGCAATCGCGACTCAAATAAACGAGAGTAGTTAGAACTCCATTTTTGGTCACTTATTCTATTTCTCATATTTGCTTGAGGACAAGCAAAATGTCATTTTGGGGTGGTTTGATAAGAGCCCAAAACTGTAGTTTTAACCCCTTAATAATCATACCGTTAGACCAATTATGTGAATAATAAGTAAGAGTTAATACTGATTACGTGTTTTTATGCATTTCAGCTTCAAAGTCCATTATGTGCGAAATGTACCACTTTAGCGAGATAAAGGAGCAAAAGTCGCCAGAACTTCCGAAAAGCCGTATCTTTGACTCAGACTGAATTGGGCATACCTTATGTCAAAACGACCGCCTCGAAAGAGCTTTCCAATGGACCAAGCCTTGACCCAATCAGAGGAGTAGAAGTGGACGAAAAGTCTGCTGAAGACAACTGCAGCTGAAGAGGCCTTTTGGATCGAAGACTTGAGTTTTGGGCCCGATTCTCGCCCAAAACATGGCTCCAAGCCCATGCACGATTTTGGATCTGATGTATAAAACAAAAGCTTGACTCTTTGTTAATGGTAGATAGTTAGGTTAGAAAATAAATTAGATTAGTTAGCCTCCATTAAACCTTAATTCTAGATCTAGTTTTCATTAGATTAATTAAGTTTAATTTCATTTCAATTCTTGTTTTAGATTAAACTCTCAAATTATTGTTCTTGATTGATTAGATAATAAAAATAGTTATTTTGTCAATTTCGATTTATAGATCTAAATTCCATTATTGTTTGTTATCATTTCATAGTTATTAATTAGATTTCGATTATTGTTTAGTGAAATCGCATAAAATTAGAATCTTTTCATTATGTTTAGTTTAGATTTAATGGGAATTGTTAGTTTGATGAATCAAGGCTAAATCCTCCATTAGAGGGGTTGATGAAGCCTTGATGAAAACTTAGTGGTTAGTATAGAATTGGTTGTAGAATCTATTCCACTCTAGAAAGTCGTGTTTCGCCATGAGAATGGGTGGACGACTTCACATGCTAGTTAGTACTCGGTAGAAATGCCATGAACACTAGGGATTAGAACTCGAATTTCTTGCCGTAAGAACGTGAGAATCGAGATACAACATTCTATACTAGGTTGTTAAGTTGGAGTCGAGGTGGATTCAATTCCCTCTAATCTTTTATCTAGATTCAAAACAAGCATATTTCCATAGTATTCGTGAGTTAAATTCAACGTAGACTCATTTTAGTTTCATCGTAGTATAACACCCTTCAGTAAAGCTCTCATTGACTTAAGAGCTTAACTAGTTAGACTTAGAAAACAATCCATGCTAGGGAACTAGGAGGGAAACGAACTTCATGACTCCATTTAGTGCAATTCGCATTGAGAGTAGAAGCTTTGATAATTAAGAGTAAAAGGATAAGTTTAGTTTACTTACGTTTGGATTCATCGTTCATTTCGTAGGTAAACTAGTCAATTTTACATTTGTCACTAATAAAAACAATAAAAACAACATTAATCAATAAATTCCCTAAACCACTCGCTACTGTTTTGTTTTGAGGAAGGGGATGCACGTGCGTGGCGCGTGCGTGCGAGATTTTGGGCCCAAGCCCAATTCGGTTTCCGAAATTTTTCGATTTTTTTGCGCAACTTCAAACTAAAATTTCCGATTCGTTACCGGTCCGATTTTTGCGAATGAGATATGGAAACGATCAGGAGAGAATTTCCAATCCAATGATCCCTAAAATACTCTATGCTAACCGTAGGTGACATATAAGAAGATGGAAAATGCTTCAAAGTGCGTGCGTGACGTAAGTTATGCGAACGAATAAAATCTAAATTCATAGATAATGTCAACCCAAATCGAGATACTAATAAACAGCATAAGCAACACAAATGGAAAATTTAGCAATCACGGATGGAAAACCCAACACCCACCCCCAAACAAATTTTTGGCAACGAAGTTTGAAAATTTGTTTTAAAACGTGGGTCTTTTAAAGTCAGATTCCCGAGACTTCCTAAATTACTATTTTTATGGTTTTGGTATTTTTTACTTTTTCTGAATAAGATTTAATATAAAAAAAAAAAAAAAAAGTAATAAAGACATAATTCACACCATAGAGAAACATTACTCAAAAATTGAGAAAACATGCTAGAGTGGAATACGTGAATTATGTTAAACGTGGATTTAGGATCCTGTACTTACAGCCACACACTTCATAGGGAGGGCCCGGTTACCTTAATGGTGCACTTACCAATATATGGAAGTGGAATGTAGCACACCAAAGAATAAAATGAGTCTTTTATAGTTGGATACTCAAGACTTTATCTAACACATATGTATATAATGAACATGTAGTTTACCATATATCAATAACCGAAATAGTTGAGGATCGTTCCATAAATAATAATCACAAGAAACACACCCAAACAAAATCAAGCACCATGATTGCCCAAAACGTGGGCTAGTGGGATGAGAGTGAATACTGATGAATCTAGAACCTAACCTAGCATGCAAAGTCTTCTTTTTCCTCTAACGAAACGGTGGCCAAGTGAATGAGTGTGAAAAAGTGGATGGCTGTGGAAGATATGGTGGATATAGAAGAATTTTAGAAGTAAGGAATTGAAAAAATGAGAATGTGGGTATAGCATAAAACTTATTTGTGGCATGGGTTGGTATTATCACACAACTGAAAATGAAACTGTCAGGTGGCTCTTTAGGTACTATTTTCTTAACAGGAGAGTTTAGAAAATCATGAAGCACAGGAGAAACAAAAGAATCAAGTGCAAACTCTAGGTTCCTTTGAAAGGGTGGAAGGAGGGGAATCGTGGCGGATGGTGCGCAAGGTAGTTCTTGATCGGGTGATTCATCACCTGCTCTAAGAAACTCGTCAAACTCCTCATCAAGCTTGGTCACATCCACATTACTATGGTATTCCTCTGTATCCTTGAGAAAGTTATCAATCTCGTCCTCATCCATAAGATGGGTATCGACTAGTGTAGGGACGAAAACGTCAGAGTCTGAACTTCCAAAGGAAAGAAATTTGGGCATCTGATTATCAGGAAATGTGTTGTCCAAATAATCTCAAGCGAAGCTCTCGATCATGCTAACCTTTCCATCGACAGTCATATCTGGGTACTGTTGAATCATCTTAAAAACATTTACCTCAATAGAAAGATGGCCAAAGGATAAGGACATCGAACCATCGCAGCAGTTTATGAGCGTGTTGGCAGTAGCCAAAAAAGGGAAGCCCTAAAATGATAGGAACAGAGTCGTTAGCGACTTCTGTGTCGAGGATAAAGAAGTCGGCTGGGTAGTAAAAAATTTCAACTTTAACTAGCACATTTTCTACCACTCCCTTAGGATACTTAATAGAACGATCCGCTAATTGCAATGTTATTTTCGTTAGTTGCATCTCTTGTAGGCCGATTTGTTTATATAAATAATAAGGGAGTAAGTTAACACTCACCCCCAGATCTAACAGAGCAGTTGTCATGTGATTATCCCCGAAGGTGCATTGTACAGTAGGATGACTAGGGTCCTTGTACTTAACGATTCCATTATTTTTAGATAGAGCTGGGAACTGTTTAGTTAAAAAGGCGTCTTTCGGAATATTTGTCTTGCGCCCTCTTCAAGAAAAGGAAGGTTTATCATTAGATTTTTGAAAACTTCCCTAATGTCATCGAAATTCGTATTATTGGTTAACATTGCTAATCTCTGGGGAAACGGTGGTTTCTCTCTATATTTAGAATAAGGGTCAATAGGATGTTTAACCTTGGCTTTTTGTTTCTTAGGTTGTTATTTAACTAGTACCTCTACAGGGGTATGATCTTCAGTTTCCAGTTCGGTATCTAGTAGAATATCAGGTGTAGGGACCATTGGTGGGGTAACCACATGCATACTTATGGCGTTATCAACCACTCTGCCAGAATGGAGAGTGGTGATAACATTTAACTCACCTACGTTTCTATTTTTATTACTAGTATTACCGATTACCTCAAAGGCTGTGTTTGGTGTTTTAGGATTAGATAACGCTTGACTTGGAAACACGCCTTTTGGTTGGGCTAACTGTTAGGTTAAATGATTAATGGATTGTAAAACCTGTTGATTAGATTGAGCCATGGATTGCAAAAGTTGTTGGCTAACTTGTATAAAGGCGTCAAGACGATCCGTTGTGTAGTAGTGGTTGGAACTATCTCACGTTGATTAATAACATGTGGGTTGTGATAGTTATTATTAACCGGAACGATACCTCTATTAGCATTATAATTATTATTGTTATAATTATTAAAATTACCTTGTCCTTGTCCTTGTCTCTAGGGAGCTTGGTTGTAATTGGGTGTTGGCCTAACATTTTGATTATTATACCCTGGAGGTGCAACTTGTTGATTATTTCGCCAACCGAAATTGGGGTTTTGTCACCAAGGTGCGTTAAGTTCGCTATTAATAGAATAAACATTGTCCGTATGTGCGGATGGATGCTCATAGAGTAGAGGACAATAGGAGTCGGGATGCCCAGGACTCAAACAAAAATTACAGGGAATATAGTTAACATTCGTGACAGGGGTAGGCTTTTGATGAACAGAAATAACTTCTACCTTTTTAGTGAGGGATTCAATTAGAGCTTTAAGCTCAGGATCAGATTTAACCTCAAACATACTGGTAGCCTTAACTATTGAAGAAGAACTAGTGGAATGGGGGATATTGTTACTACCCCCCAGTTATTATTACGCTTTGTTTGATCTTCTAAAAATTTATAAGCCTCTGAGGCTCCCTTACTGAGGAAACTACCCCCATTCATTATGTCAAGCACCTCTTTGTGGTGGTGTAACAGTCCCTTGAAAAAGGCACGAACTAACATGTCTTTCGCGAGGTTATGGTGTGAACACTCTATAAGAAGATTGGTGAAACGATTCCAAGCCTCTCAAAATAATTCATGAAGATTCTGTCGAAAGAAATGAATCTTGGAAAGCATTTCTTCTGTCTTCAATGGTGGGTAAAAATGTTCCATAAATATTTGAACAAGTTTGGCCCATGAGTCCACAGAATTAGGCGCTTGGGCAGTTAACCAAGACGCTGCCTTATCGGCTAAGGTGAAAGGAAACACCCTCAGTTTAATTTGTTCAGCACTAACCGTAGGATGGTGGAATGTAGTAAGGACTTGGTCAATCCTACACATGTGTTGATAAGGTTTTTCATGGTCTAACCCATGAAAAACAGGTAACAAATTAAATATATCTGGGGGGATTCGGAAATCCCCATGGGTCTGCTAGAACGATGCAAGATTTTGGGCTATCGTTCAAGGCTTTGTAAAAGTCAGAGAGAGGGGACTCTCTTTCTTCAGCCATTATTTTAGGTGTTGTGTGTGGTATATTAGCTAGAGGTGTAGTGAGTGCACGGTATACTAGAAAGACGTGTTTGTTGACGCTGCCAGTTGATTACGTTAGGTGTTTTTCTTCGACCTGACTTTAATCTCATGCAAGGCTAAGACCAATCTTAACTAAACGCGACAACACTAAAAACAATCCTGGTATGCTAGTATGAACCTCTAACAGGTGATGCGAGGTGTAGAAGAAAGAAGTACCTGAAAGCCTCCTTGCTTCGCTTATGAATAACGTTTTGTTTACGCGAGCTCAGTGTATATAACAAGTTAGAAACACTGAATAACATGAAGAAATGGAAGTTTGAACTAACCTGTGGAAATCGGGTGTTTCAGAAGAGGGCGCGGAGCGCACTCTAAGCCTTGGGAGGGCGCGGGTCGCGCTCAGGTCCAGCTCGAGGTCTAGTGAATTGGGCACGGGTGGCACTCCAATTTAGCCAACCAAGGGCGCGGTCATGCTCCATACTTCACTGATGTCCAGTGATTTGGGCGTGGGTGGCACTCCAATTTAGCCTACCAAGGGCATGATCACGCTCCGCCAAATCATGCGAGGAAAATTCCAGTTCTGAAATGGACAACCACAATTAGAATCAAACAAGGGTGGGTGGGTTTAATGGGACTTTGGAAAGACTAATTATACTAACGAAAACAATTCTAAAGGGAACTAAGATGGCAGCGACACCATTTGATAATAGTAAAATGAATAATTTTACCTACGAAAAAACGATGAATCTCAAACACAAGTAAAACTAAAACTATTTTCTTGTCTAAGGGATTATTTATCAAAGATTTCTATTCTCGATTCTATCAAAATAGAGTTGGAGTAAAAGATTCGTTCTACTCCTAGTTCTTTAGAATTCACGTTTCCTAAGATTATCAATCTATCCAAAGTTAATGAGAGTTTTACGAATTTATACTACGATACAAATTATACTGACAAGATATGAATTTATACGACTACGGAATACTAAATTGATACTAGATAAAGAATTAGGGGGGATTGATTCCACCTTAACTCGAATTAATTAACTAGCGAAGATTCGTCGTAATCCGAATTGCAATGCTTTCGCATAGCAATTGGGTGTTTCTAATCCCTAATTGTTCATGGTAATCTCTACCAACTAACAACTAGCATGTGAAGCAATTAAACCCATTCTCATGGTGAACTAATTACTTTCTAGATTAGAATGGAAAATTACGACTATTCTACACTAACAACAATCAAGCTTTCATCAAGGCTTCCTCAAACCCCTCTAATGGAGGTTTAGCCTAAAGTCATTAAACTATCATTTCCAATTTAATTTAAACAAGACATCATATAAAGATTATAACTTTGCTTATTTCAACTCGAATGGAAATCTAAAATTGCTAGATTTAATTGAAACTAATAATGATAAATAACTAAATCTATGAAATGAAACTATAATGATTTAATGAAAATGAAACTAGATTATCAAGAACTAATTAACTTTATTGATCTAATGAATAGCAATAACAATAATTCAATAACTGAATTTAAAACAAGGTAAAATGAAAACTAATTAATTTAAAATCTAAATCTCGATCTAACTATTCTTTAATGGCTACCTTCTACCCTAAGCTAATAATACTTAAGAGTTAAGTCTTATGTCTTCAAATGGAGGAGACTAGATCTACATTTTCTTGCATGGGCTGAGGAGCCATGTTTCGGGCCGGAAAATCGAGCCCAAAACCCAATTTCTTCAGTCCACATAGGCCTTTTCAGTTAGATTTGACTTCCACAGACTTTTAGTCCACTTCTGCTCCTCTAATTGGTTCAAGACTTGGACCATTGGAAAGCTGATTCCAAGCCGGTCGTTTTGACATAAGGTAGACCCAATTCCGAGGTCTGAGCCCAAAGATACGGTCTTCGGAAGTTATGCTGACTTTTGTGTGCTGTTTCTACCTGCGTTGACTTTGACTTTTTCTTTGCCGGGCTTTGCAAAGGCTTTTTCTTCTTGAATCTTGGGCTTTAATGATAGAACTTCTTAGCAACCAACCCTTGCTCCTTTATCTCGCCAAAGTGACATTTCTACACATAATTGACTTCAATGCCTGAAATACATAAAAGCACGTAATCAGCATTAACTCTTATTTATTACTTACATAATTGGTCTAAAAGTATTATTGTTAAGGGGTTAAAACTACAGTTTTGAGCTCTTATCAGTATACTAGACATTTTGCCCCGCCTATGGTAGGGATTGTTTGTTTAATATTGAAAAAACCTATTTATTATTTGTTTTTTGTTTTTTATTGGGAAACCTATTTTATCAGTAACTCTTATATTATATAACAAACTTCAGAAAAGGATAACAATAAAACTATTGACAAAGATATATATGCATTTGAAATGGATAGTTATACGTACTCCACGGAATATTCAAATAGTATCGAGTAACTAACAAAGTTTCTTTACCAAAAACAAATAAACTAAAAGTCAGGCAAATGCATTGTGGAAATCCTAATATATTTGGTTCTAATTAAAGATGGCTAGTAAAAAACCTCTTTCTCTCTCTCTCTGATATATATATATCAGCCCCGCTCACAGACGGACATCCATAAAATGGACTTAACTAAAAAAGTGAAATTTCACGAAATATAATCACGAAAGGTTTTAGAAAACCCCAAACCTCACACATATTCCCTCTCTCCTATTCTCTTTCCCATATCTTCATTCGTGATTATCTCTTTCACCCTCCTGCCAATCTTTCTCTATCTCCCTTCAGCTCTCATGTTTTCATCTTTCTCTTTTTCAAAACTTCTAAATTGTTTTTCCTTACGAAGAAGACAATCGGTGTCGTCAAAATTTCCAATTCTAAGTTTTGAATGCGGTAAAGTTTATTGCTGGTGGAATTGGCCTGAAATATATATTAGCACCTCTCAATTTCCAATTTTTCTATGTTACCGAACACAAATTTCTCATTTTTCTAGTCTCTTATGCCTGTCTTTGTGGTTAATTATTGGTTTTGAGTACTTTTTTATTTGGATTAGTGCATACTCAATTTGGGGTTTGTGGAATTGTGGCTTGTAATGCAACAATTCTATTTCGGTTGTGAATTTCTTTTGTCCATTCGAGCTCTCAACAAATCTCGGATAGTGGAACTTAATTTACCTTGGTTTCAATTTCATGCTTCTCAAACAAATTGGTGGTGCTTTGGTGGAGTCAGACATGCAGTGTTGTATCTTGGGTGGTTGTTGGTAAAACCATTAGCCTTTGCTTCAACATATTGGCACCACTGTAATCTAGTACTACAAAGTAACTCTACTCTGCCTATCCTAAGAAGAGAACATTTGGTTTCTTTTCAAGATGCTTGGTTCTATCATGTACTGCTTGAGTTTGAAGAACATGAGATATAGTTGGTGCTTATTGCTTTTCTTATGTATTTGAAGATGAATTTGTGACTGGGAGAGTATTTTTTTTCCTGATCTTTTCGTAAGTTTAACCTAGAGCAGATTTTAATGTCTATATTGTGATTTTACAATTTGCAAAGCTTTATAAATCAATGCCATTTTAACTTTTTTGTACCACTGGAACGTGAGAAATAGCACAAGATATTTACGTTTATTATTTGAGCTCACTGTCAAATTAATTGTCTACATCTTCAATATTCACTGCAAAAACACTCACAATAAAACCCTTCCAAATACAAGCAAAGCCAATATTCCAATGAATCTTACGAAAGCAAGTTTCAAATCACTCAACATAACTTGTATTCTTCAAAATGTAGTAACCTTTGAAATGCAACCGATAACGAGATGAGAAAGTAATAGCTATTTATCAAGTTCTAGTGGTACAAAAAAAAGGTCAGAATTGCACAATTAGTTCCAATAGCATCAAGAGCCTTCCAAGCAAATCCAGTCACCCTTAAACATTCCCCAAATTCCAAAACCAAGCTTCTGATTCCAATTCTATATAACTTATAATAATTAACCACTAGCTGTAATGCTCAACTTGTTGTTCTGTAAGTGTTGCTGTGAGATTCTCCTCATTTTACATTTAACCAAATTGGTATAGTACTAATATTTAGCAGGTGCAAATAGAAAATCTTGGTGAAAACCAATTGTGCAACAGGTTTGATGCATCTTGAAAATGTGTGCTTCACACTTTGACGTCCATCGCTCTATCTCATGTTAGTCCGTAGATCAAAACCTTTTTTAAGCCCAAACATCACATTACGGAACCAAGCATGTTGAAAAGAACCCAAATGTTCTATCTAATGCCTTGTTGCTAGGTAGTTTGTTCTTGATTTTTAACATTGTTGTCGTTGTCTTGTTGCTTGCTCCTGTAGTACAAATCTGGTTCAGAATCATAACAGGAACATGAATAAAGATATGCTTCTCCATTATAAGTGCGACGAAATCAAAATCAAGAGCCATATGAATTGTGAAATTAGAAACTAATATAAGAAAACAGAAATTGATGTTTGAGAAATCAAAAGAATTGGAAATTTCGACGACACCGATTTCGATTGTCTCCTTAGTAAGGAAAAACAATTTAGAAGTTTTGAAAAAGAGAAAGATAAAAACATGAGAGCTAAAGGGAGATAGAGAAAGAGTGGTAGGAGGGTGAGAGAGAGAGTCACGAATGAAGATATGGGAGAGAGAATACGAAAGAGGGAATATGAGCGAGATTTAAGGTTTTCTAAAACCCTTCGTGATTATATTTCGTGAAATTTCACTTTTTTAGTTAAGTCTGTTTTACGGATGTCCGTCTGTGAGCGGGGCTGTATATATATATATATACTACAACTACCATCTTGGAATGAAAAGTTGTTGGTAACAACATCAGGTTGCTCAGGGAGTTTAGTTCCTCCTCTTCTCTGATATAAATGTTCTAGTGCCCCTTGCTTCTGCTTGCAACATATAATGCTTTAATGCCAGTATCCTGCCTTGTTTTCTTGTTTTTTATCAGTAGATGCACATTTATAAGCAAGTTTCCACACATTAGTACCTTGTGTTCGGTGCATGTATATATGTTCCACACTAAGCAATGTCAAGGCAATGTTTCTATGTCTAATTTAACCATAGGAGTGATGTAGAGCTAAACTTCCCCTTCAAGTCCAGAAGCTTCAAATGATCCTCAACTTGGTTACGATATATATCTTAAGTCAAGCCCAGCTTTAAACAATATTTTCTTCCCTGCAAAGGCACATCCCATATTATATTTGTTAATATCTGACTCACTTCATTAATACCTAATTCTTCATTCTCGACACAAAAGAATGCAAGGCAACATTAACTTGGATTTTCATATAATTGATAGCGTTATATGATATGGTTCCTCACTAAAATACAGTTAAGACAATAATAAAAAGAAAAAAAAAATATTTGTGAATAATTCAACAACATCATTTGATTCTTACAACATGTATATATGAAATCTGATCGTGTACTCCACAGTCAAAGTAGCAAGGTGTCTATCAAGATGGAAAGAACTATGAACAACACAAAGCTAATTGATGGCAAAGTCTTATTTGAGCATCCTTATCTTATTGAACATACATAACTAAGTGTTTTAAATGCCCCACATTTAATTAAGAAAATAATGCACCTTGGATTTCTGAATCAACACAATTTGAAAACAAATTAATGACTCCAACAAAGATTGAGAAGAAGAGGGCAGAATATGTGTTGCATATCGTGTTAACGAGAGACAAAAATCAGTTCGTAAACCATACATCCGTTGCGCCTTAGCATTGAAATAATTGTATTCAATTTAACAACCACCACTTGTACCTGCAAAATAGATTTATATATTGTGAGGTTACTAATCCTAACAACGACACACCAAGTTAAAATATAAAGACAGGCAGAATATTGCTTTAATGATATCACAACTTTTTTTTTAAAGAAATAAGCTAGGGTTAGGCAGATCCCCACCTGTATTAATCAAACTCGCTCATACATTTTTCCCACTACATCATCCTCTACTAGTATATGGAGTTCTCTACTTAGAGGATTTCCATGATGCACACAACTAATACAATTAGAGATGCTTAAACCTGCTAGCAAGTCATCAGGTTTATTGCACTCTCTGTAAACATGAGAAAAAGTACAAAAAACAAAATTGGTTGCTAGTTCTTGGATATGAGTAACAATGTCCAGACAATACCAAGGTATTTCAACAACTCTCTTGATGATTTGAGTCACCCAGAGAGAGTCTAATTCGATTTCCACCTCCTGAACCTCTAATGCACGACATCTGATCATACCTATTTCGATAGCTTTAAGTTCTTGAAAAATGACCGATTGCATCCCCCCAGATCCTGTGAAGGCTTCAATCACTGCACCATTACTATCTCTGATCAAGCCACCATGCCCTGTTCCTAGTGGTGTTAAAGCCCCATCGACATTTAATTTTATCCTTGGTTCTGCCGGAGCATGCCATCTGCACCACTTCTTTTCTAGAGCTTAAACTAAGTTTGGATGCCTATTCTCTGATAGAGTACTCGACTCTCAACTGTATCTGGCATCGCATTGACTTGAAGTTGGATATAGGCCCTCATCTCCCTCATAATTCTTCCCAAGACCACTGGCGCAGGCTTTGAGTAGCTCTTGAACCTTCTACCATTCCTCTCTTTCCATATCGCATCCACTGCAGCACAAATGAAGGCTTTATATACCTCACCGATCTTTGCTTTCCTTTTACAGAGCTTTAGTAGCGAAGACCACTCCTTATTTGACGATCTTGTGTCCGACATAATGTCCAAAGCTGTTTTGATTCCTTCAATAATTACTCGCGAAAATCCACATTCAAAAAAGAGATTATTTGAGTTTTCCTGACTTTGGTCACATAGATAACAAGCAGAGTGATTCAGAATTTTCTTTTGGACTAGACGATCCTGTATGGGCAAGCTATTCAAGAACAGCTGCCAACAAGTAAAAGAGTGTCTTGGGATCACTAGTTTGCCCTAAACCAATCTCTGCCATCGAACTGTCGGTCTTGCTGGAGCCAAAACTTTATATGCGCTGCTGGCTGTAAATCTACCACTAGGATACGACACCCAAATGACTCTATCCTTCGACAAATGAGAGTTGATATGAATACTCAATATGGCTTCCCTTAGATTGTTGCATTATATATCGCCCACTTTACTATTCCAGCTTCCATCCCTAATCAAAAGGCTTACCTTAGCATCCAAAGGAAAGTGCAACTCTGCTACTGCTTGAGCATTATGTATCAATGGACTGAGTGGACACCAAATATCATGCCATAGAAGAGTGGACTCACCATTTGCGATACTGTAGAAGACAAACTGCTGTACTTCTTTTCTACTCTTGAGAATACTCCTCCATGCCCAAGAACAATCACTTGGAATCTCCATAGTCCAAAAGAACTTATGCTGTATCAGATTCCTCTAAACCCACTCAACCCACACACTTTCTTCCCTAGCAGCTATCATGTACACTAGGCCACAGTATGCCCCTTTGTTCCACAAACCCATATTCATGATACCCAAACCACCTTCTTCCTTTGTCTTGCATAAGGTGGAGAAACTAGCTTGATGATAACATCGTTTGAGTTCAACTCCGCTCCATAAGAATCGGGCGCACACTTTTTCTATCTACTCAATCACTATCTTTGGTATAATGAAGGTTTTGCACTAATATATGGGCATAGCAGTGAGAACGGATAAAATAAGTTGAAGTCTTCCTGCGTGTGACAACATTCTAGCTTTCCAATCCTTGAGTTTGGTTGTAACCCTATCCACCAGCGGTGGACACTCTTTGATCCCAAGTCTGCCTTCAAAGAGAGGCAATCCCAAGTATCTGACCGGGGGTCTAACTAACTCAACTTCCAAGATTGTTGCCAGCACTTGAGCCTCATAAACACTAATGAAGCATGTCATCAGAGTAGTCTTGTGTTTATTCATCTGCAGCCCAGTTGCCTGCCCAAACACCTCTATACATTCTTTTAAACTTCTGATAGACTCCGCTTCCCCTAGACAAAAGACAAAGACATCATCTGCAAACTCAAGATGGGACAGCCTAGTTTTTTTGCATTTGGAGTGGTACTTGATCTGCTTTGCTTCTATCTTCTCTTTCACAATACATTCAAGTATTTCCATGACAAGCACAAACAGGTACAGAGACATTGGATCCCCCTGCCTTAATCCTCTTTTTCCCTGGAAAAAACCCTCTGGAGCCCCATTTACTAATACGGAGAAAGTAAGAGAGCTTATACATAATTTTATCCACTTCCTGAGTTTTTCCAGAAAACCAAATCTCTCCATCATGAACTCTATAGTCTCCCAGCTGACCATATCATATGCCTTCCTGATGTCAAACTTCATTGAACACCTAGGAGTTCCATGTTTTCGTTCATACCCTCTCAATAACTCATGTGATAAGAGTATATTATCTTGAATGTATCTATCTGGTATGAATGCATATTAATTTAGATGAACTAGATCATTGATGCATATTTTGAGCCTATTGGTGGTGACCTTTGTAACACACTTATAGATAGTGTTGCACAGCGCTATAGGTCTGAAATCTTCCACCTTAGTAGGGTTATCAATTACTGCTGAAAAAATTATTTACTGCTCTAGTGAAATCTTTCCCCACTATTTCCCAGCTGTCCTTAAAGAAAAAAGGATTGAAACCATCAGGCCTAGGCACTTTATTATCATCCATATCAAAAAGCGCTACTTTGACCTCTTCATCGGTGATCTCTACCTCCAAATTTCTTGCCATGGGTTCCGAGATGCCATTCCTTATCTTCAGGTTTAGGAAGAACTCTGCATCACTCACTAGCTTTGCATTTGTACCCAGAAGTTGGGTATAATACTTTACTATTGTCTTCGCCACTTCATTCTGCCCTTTGACAGTGAGTCCATGTTCATTTGCTAGAGCCCATATACCTCTTCTTGATACCTTTTCCTTAATATAACTAAAAAAATATTTCGTGCACTTATCCCCATCCTTCGTCCACATGCCTTCGCTCTTCTGTGCCATGTCTATAGCTTCAGCTCTCACTAAAGTGTTGTATCTGTCCATGCAGAACCTTTCTCGATCCCCTAATACTGTATTCCCTGGACTACTTTGTAGTAAAATATGCGCATCATGCAGTTCTTGCTTAACAACTTCCACTCTTTCATGACGGTGGGAGAAATTTGCTCTGGCCCATGGTTTGACCTTCTATTTCAGCAGCTTTAATTTCTCGACCAAAACATACATGGGATTGTTATAAATGGGCGTTTTCCACATTTCTTCCAATATGCATTTAAACTTGCCCTGTAAAGCCTAGTAATTACAGAACCTAAATGGGGGAGCTTTCCTCGTATAGTCACTCCAACTCAAGAGCATTTGAGAGTGGTCAGATATGCCGTATGGTAGAAACTCAGCAAAAGCATAAGGATAGGCAGTGTACCATGCTTTATTCACTAAACATCTATCAATCCTTGACATAATGCTTCCAATGCCCACTGATTTATTCTACCAAGTGAAAAGGAAGCCAATGGAGTTTATATCAAACAATCATGTATTCTGCAAGCAAAGGCTAAAATCATACGCTTCTCTAGGATGCATAGGGTCACCTCCTACTCTCTCATTTGATTCTAAAATATTATTAAAATCCCCTGCCACACACCATGGGCCCTGAACAGTTTTACTTAGTCTGATAAGGTCAGCCCACAAACCCATTCTCTCTTTGGCACTGTTACTTGCATACACCACTGTCAGACAAAAGACTTCATTACTCGGCATAAACTTCACCTTACAGTGGATAAATTGATCTGACTCCTTCAGTTTTTGAACATACACCACTCGCTGCTCCCAACATACCCATATTCTGCCAGCAGGACTCTGAGCATAGTTATCAATGCTATTCCATTGAAGACACCAAATATTTCTAATGGATTCACTCTTCTGCTCTTTAACCTTCGTTTCCAACAACCCAAAAATACTAATCTTCTTATCTACTCGAACATTATTAATCTCCGCAGCTTTGTGAAGGTCATTTATACCTCTCACATTCCACACACTTATTGTCGCTATCATCGATTAATATTTCTTATTTTTGGAGCCCTTGTGCCTACCCCTACTCCTCTTCCCATGCTTGTTCTTTTTGTTACTGCCTGAGTTATGTTTGTGACTTTGTTTTCCGTTGCTTGGCAACTCCTTGTCTCCCCTACTTTCTGATTCCTGAGCCATATGGATTTCCTTTTGTTGTCTAGGGGTATCCATAATAGCCAATACCCCTTCTGTTCTGTCCCTGAAATATGGAGTCTCCTCCACAGACACAGCATCATTAGATGAACCCCTTTCCCTGATATCTTCTGGTAAACTATCAAACCCAAACTGCGCCTCCTCGAATTCTGACAACAAAACTGGTTCTACTGACAAAGGGGCACACCCCACAACTTCTACATAAGACACTAGCGATAATTCCGCTGCTTCAAAATTTTTAGCCCCTTCAACCTGATCCCTTTCTGCCTCAAGTGGTTGATTACTAACCAATAGAGTACCATCCCTTTCTCCCATATCAATCCTAGGACTACTATCCATAGATTCCCTATTCTCCTCCTACCCTGCGCTCGTTTGAAATGGGATTTCCATATCACTTCTCCTCTCATGATTTTCTCCCACCAGATTCTCTATTTCCTCATCTCTAATTTCGCTATTACCAGTTTCTGTATCTGGAACTCTGTCTACTGCCAATACTCTTCTCCTCGAAACCCAAACATTTCTCTGATCAGTCACAGTAGTTGTAGTTGTCTGTGTATTCCTTGGAAGTCTGTAGCATTTGTCTGTGAGATGTCCAAATGCCATGCAGCTGTCACACTTCTTTGGAACCCATGAATACTCTACCCTAACAGTTCTGACATCGCCTTTGTCCATTTCTATCTCAAAATCCTTCGGTAACTCTGAGGATATCTCTATTTCAACACATACTCTACGAAACGCAATCCTTCATCTTGATGCAGTGGCCTCATCCATGAGCAGAGGTTTTCCCAAACTACTAGCCACCACTCCTAACCCCTCCTCCGACCATAATTCTTTTGGAACATCGAAGAGATTGACCCATATTGGAATACCTTTGATTGTTTTCCTCCTTCTCTCCACATCCTGAGTTCATGGCGTAACTATAAAATAGTTTCCAGCCATGTACACAGGCCCTGCCTCCATGACAGACAATTTGTCCTCCGCATTTGTGACCTTAAAATAAAACAGATCCGAGTCTGCTATCATATTGATTCTCCATTTCTTTGTCAGATATTGTTTCACATACGGGAAAGACATACGTTGTTCCAGAAAAAAAAACCCACTAGATAGTCTTCCCACATACTAACTCCATTTTCAATGATTTCCTTTGGGATGATGTTGACTCCATTAATAATCTCTGGACTATGTTTTTTCAAAAGGTTAAAGGCGACAACTTTGCCTTTGTTGAACAGCGAACTCCAAGAGTTGTGATGATTTGTTGCGGCTTCACAAGCTTCTGCTCGAACAGCTTGTGGTTCAGTTTCAGCGGAACTTTGTCCTCTCCCTCCATCATTAATGAGAGGTGGAAAATCTTGGGCATTTGTTAGAGAAGAATTCATGTTTGCTTCCACTATGAACTCACACTGTTAACAATGGAGGATTTTACCAATAGTGGGAAAGAAACATGAAAGTTTGTAGATAGGAAGCTTTTGCCTAATCGTTTTTACTATTCTAGGAAAGAAAAGGAGCACTAGATCAACCCTCAGCAACTTATGTTATTTCAAAACCCATCGCCCCTAAAAGGGTCCCCATGAAAATAACTTATGAAATAAAGTTAAACGTTCAACAAAAATGAGATTTGATATCACAACTTTAAGCTACTATAACTTGCATAAACTAATACAGCTCTTAGAATTATTATGTATCAAAAATATTTATATTTGTCAAAGGAAGACCAAGCGCAATACCGGTATAGTTATTCGAAACAAAAGGCACATTGGAACCCTTAAATTTACTTAACATTTCCTACTTCAAATTAGACTGATGACTTGTAATGCTTAAGACATACAAAATTAAATAACTCAATAGAGTTAGCGCAAATAACTTATTTTCTTACTGAACTTGTTAAAATTGAATTTTGGGTTACTTTCCAAAACAAATTGGGAACATATGCTTAATAGAAGGGCTTTGCGCAAAGGCTATGTGCAAGATGTCATACTTTGACTATAAATAACTAATAGACCATAAACCCATGATAATTCAAAAACCCAATAGTATAACTATCACCATAAAACATGTCATAATAGGATCATGCAAAGTACAAAACTGAAAACAAAAAATAGAATAAATTATTATATGCAACTCTGAGACAATAGATAAGAACATCAAATGCCCATAAGCCTACAAAACTGGAAGTGAACTTTAAATGGCTTAAGATTATATGAAGAATTATTACCTCATTGTAATAGCGTACGTTTGAAAAGCCATTGCCACTTAAGTCAAGGAAACAAATGAAAAAGTAAGGAGTTTGAGATACCATTAGCAAGTAGTTACCTTTTGTTGAGCTGACTGGGTGATAGTTTATTTTGAATGATCAACTCATTTGAATGACTGAATATATACCTCTCAACTAACCTGAGAAATTAAACCAAGCAAACTTAAGCATCATAGTATAAAAGTTCTTGTAAATAGGCCCTCTAATGCAAAAGGTGACTTTTACTTCAAATTAAGGCATGTTTATTATTCTTACATAATCAAGATATTATTTTCTTTCTATTCTATTGGACTTTTAAGCTTTTCATATGGACTCATGTGATAATTACCTTTCGGTTGTTTCCGATATACTTTAGCGGTGCTGCTCATGTCAATGAGCAAAATTTTAAAATATTGGTTTTCTTTTAACCAAGGTAAGCCTAACCAAGGTAAAGATGTGGTATGTCTTTCAATGAACACCCTTTAATCTACACAAAAATATAGTTAGTACTACTAACTACACTTAGTTATGCAGGGCTTGATCAACAATTTAAACAGCTATTGCACAAAGGCAACATAAAATTAATTCAAATTGATAGCATAAAAGAAAAGGTGTTTCAAGTGTTACCATTGTGGTTCACTTATAGCTTCAATTATATCTGCGTGACCACTTGGATCCCCAAAAGCATTGCCATAATGAAGACTGCCACATGATATTACGATGCATTTGATAGGGTTATATAATAAAAGCATTACTTTTGGATTAACTCTAATTCTTTATATTTTGAATGAGAATCATATGGGCAAATGTTATGCATATTATATATGTTATTAGTTATATGCATGTGTCTAATACTTTATGTTGTAGATGATATAGTGTGTGGTGACACAGATAAGATCATATCATCAGTACCTTATAAAGTATAAGTAAACGTTCACAACCTATATGGATTTGGACAAACCATTGGTACGGTTGTAGTATAATCTGGTATTAATTAGTCTATCTTGACTATAGGATTACACTAGTACACTTTGTGTGTATTGAACAGGACTAAGTGAGGTTGTTTCTCTTTATACTGACAATATAAGAGAACAAACGCCTCTGTTATTATGGATGCTTGTCATCTTAATCCGGATATACTAACGGGCACTTACGGGCATTATACATTACTTTAAATCATCAATGACTGAGATTCATTTGTGCATCAACAAAATCGATGGATTGGGTAATGACATTGTATGTAAGGTGTGCTGTTGATTATAGAAGGAATCCGTGTCTGGCAAGAAGTCGGGCTGTTGATGTCCCCTTGAGGAGCTCATAAGGATTGTCATGTAAACCCTGCAGGTGGATTTGATCCGACATGACAATGAGGTTGAGTGGTACTACTCAAGGACATAAGAAGTTGATTAATGTAGTTGTCAGTAACTTGACTTAATCAATGGGCATTCAATATCTTAAACATGGGGAGATCAACGAGCATATAATATGGAGCCCATAAATGCTGACACGTAATTTGGGATTAGGGCAGTAGTGCAACAATGGCCTTTAGTGGAATAAGCCATTTGTTGATGGACTTAGGCTGTGTGTTATGGGCAAACATGGGAAGCCCAAGCCCGTCAGGAGGCCCAACCCTAATTTCTCCTCATGGTCCATGTTGTGGCCTATAAAAAGAAACCTCTTTCTCTTGTTGTTTTCTTTTCAAACATCACTCAAGCAAAAACAGATCCAATTCGGTTCTAAGGTTGTGAGAGAGAGAGAGGCCAAGTGAGAAAGAAGAGGTTGGAAGATCGTTGCCCACACAACATCCACTCTGTGCATAGGAATACAACAGAAGATCAAGAGGTTGATGATTCTGGATTCTCAGAGTTATCACAGCTGATCTACAGGTATGATTTTTTATCCAAAACCGTGAACCCCATTAATTCCGCTACGCGTAGGTTTTCGTGGTTTGTAGAAATTTACATTCTTAAATAATGGTTCCTACAGCATTGACACCAAATACCTGTATTGTAAAGAAGCACGCATCAACCTTATGTACATTTGTTGTCTTAATCAAGTAATGGTCACATTTGATGATTTTCACTTGGCGCATAATCTTAGCTCTTCATAGCAGCAGTGTTGATGTAATGTAGCCTCTATAAAATGCATAACATCAAAAACTTAGTAAATCAATACCCAATATGTAATTCCCCAAACCCACTATATCCTAGCTAACCAGCCCAAGATATAATGAGTCGGAGAACCCAACTACTTAACCGTCTCGACAAGTGCCGGAGCAGTCAAGTAACCGGTTTACAAAATGAAACCATTACAATAAGTCAAATACGGGTGAAAACTAGCAAATAAATAAAAACAAAGAGTTCAGGCTCTAACCAAATAAGGTCTCAACTCGTCTCTCCGCGTGATCAAGTATCGAAAACCTGCAAAATTTGTAAAGGTGTAAAAACCACGCGCCCAGCAAGTATCACCTACAAACTAATCTTGTACATCCAAATAAAAAGAGTTACACAACATAGTATAATAAAATCTTTATATTTCATAGCACTTCACATAACAAACAAACCTAATATCCAGTTAAAACAAATCAGCAAGACAACCATATTCTATATTCTTAGACATGACATATATTACCAAATATTTAGCGGGTAATTACTACCGTGTATATATATTTGCATCAAGCATAATAATCTAACTATCAATAACAACAGATGAAATAGCCACAAACAAGACATACTAATCAAAGTCGAAATCCAACATGACAACTCGACAGCTCAAACTCAACAATCACGCCTCACATAATAATTAACTTAGTCATGCGTTCAACCTATTATAATTCAATATTAATTGTATCAACTTCTAATTCAAAATAGCAATCACTAACAAGGTACTAAAAATAATCAAACACAATATTGAAGAGTGATTTCAAAACCACCATACTTATTATCAATTTATTTGAAATAAAAAAGAAAAGGATGTAGATGTACTTGCCTTCTCGCCGATTTAATGTAAACCTATCGGTACTCGGTATTGGGTTTCATCAACCTATATCTTTGATGATTGGTTCTTCCTCCACCTTAGCTAATAGCTCCAAATCAGCAATACACACATTGATTTGGGTAAGAACACGTCACAATTGAGCACCCAATGACCTGGTCACAAGTCCTCAATATCATCCCCTTGCATCACAAGGTGGTATAATTTTACCCCAAAAAGAACTTAAATTCAGAAGCAATCCTAGTAAAATCACCCACTGAACCATATACCTTTAGAAAGCTCTTTGAATCTATTTTCCAACGGTCAAAACGGCGTCTAAAACCAATCACTATGTGGAAAGATATGATTGTTTTGGTGAAAGGTGCCAACTTTGCTCCAAAACCGATTTCTCTCTCATTTCTTCTTCTTGGGTGGTGATATACCATATATATTAGAATCAAACATCCATTAACTCAAGGTATTTGAGCTTACCATCATCCTCTTATTTGTGGGTTGTGATTTCCGACCAAAAAAAGAATGAGATAAGGATGAAGAGATTTCGACAGTCGGTGCTATTTTTCTCTGATTTTATCTCAACCCTTAAATTGGGTTCTCTTCCTGGATCTTAGAATGAGTTATTGGGGAAGACCTAAAGTTCATTAACGTCACAGCCTAGGCCCAAAAATAAGGGGTTTACACAATATGTTAATGTATTTACTAAAGAACTTATCGTAATATGCACTTGTTATACCAAAAAACTTGTGCCAATCTATAGTGAGTAGCGAGTAAACCAAAACCAAGTCCACATAGCAAGAAAATACTAAGTAATCATGACAAAAGGCAAATATTATATAAAACTCATATAAAAATTCTTGTGATAAGTATCTATAATTATTCAAGCTTTATTTCACAATCAAAGATTTATGCACTGTAACAGATACACTTGATTTTATTCTTTTTTGTATTTGCACACCATATTACAGTCTCAAACTACAAAATTCATCTAAAGAACTTCCGCCTTAAGCACGTACTTGGGGACTAGGGGCTAAGATATCTTGAATAAAATATTCTACAGATTCACATTGAATTTGGTAGTTATGGCCAACCGATGCTTATAATCACTTTAATCAGGCTAGCATAATTAGTATATAACTTCATGGAAAAAGAAAATCAAATTATCAATCATCAAAGAAACCTTAGCAAAGCCTAAACTTTTAAACTTATACTCCTAAATGAACCAAACAAAGTGATGCATTCATAGGTATTCTCATAACTCCTACCTAAACCAAATAAAGTATGCGGTCGGAATTAAAAATTAAGTTATTGTACCTGATGTGCTATTTCATCAACTTGGTAGTTCATCTCAATCATCAAGTTGTTCCAATCTCAGTATGAGGTAGTCATCATGTGTTGCATTTTGAAAATGGTTGGATTTAATTTAATAAACAATCACTTGTATCTGCAAAATAGATTGATATATCGTAAAGGCTACTAATCCTAACAACGATACACCATGATAAATTTTAAAGAAAGGATGTTACTGCTACGTTCTTACTTTTTACCATCATATTTTTGTTTTTTCAGCACATACGTAGTCCGACGATATGCTACAATTTGTGAAATGGAACCACTTTAAACAATTTGTGTTTAGAATAGTTCTCTTTTCAGAGTGATGTTCTTTTAATTGAAATTTCAAATGTACTATGTGTTTCGTTCTTACTTAATAGTTGCGACTTTGCATACAAAAGAATGACACTTTGTCAATCCATGGCATTCAACAGTCAATTTCCCATCCCAATCGTTATCTATCAAGTATGTGTTTTCTTTATTTTCTATTTTAGTGATTTTTTTCGTTTTCATGATATATCTATCCAATTTTTCTTTTTGTGATCACAATTTGGAGAATTATTCCTTGAATAATTTAATGGACTAACAAACATTTTGGATGAATTAGTGCTGATGGGTTCATGATTGTGCTAGTTTTGATTAGTGTAGGGTCGAAGGCTTCATAATATTCTATACATGCGGCCTGTCAAAAGAGGAAATAAAGTCAGTGAACTTGATGTTTAAAGATTGAATAAGTTTGAAACTCGCACCATTGAACCTGTGAAGGTATGGAGGTAATGTTTTCTGTAACCATGGAAAATACTATTTAGTGTTGGAATACGCTTCTAGTGATGCATTCACTTTAGAGTACGTAGTTATTTTTTCTATATAATGATGGTATACGTGTTACATATTGGTATATATAATTTACTACTTTGCAAATTAACCAACACAGTGCTAAATCAAATTAGCATTTCCATTGAATCATTAATACATATGATTCTATAGTGCAGAGAGTGTGAGTGTCATGATTACATTTCATTGTCATGTTTAGAAATTGTGAAAGTTGGTCTGTGGTTGGCTGATGATCATTCTATAATTTCAACTTCAAGCTACCAAGAAGAGAAATAGATAAGGGTAGATACGAAAGGTATGAGTTCAAATAATAAAATGACTATTATTGTGTCGACGTTGTGTAGGACAATAACTTCCACATGTATAAACGGTTGTACAACAATTTCTTATGAGGAGAGGAGATTTACATTACTTTCATCGTTTTTGTTATTTTATCTCTTCCTTTTGTTTCTCATTCTTATTTAGGTGTGAACTTCTTTACTAAAAAAACACAACACAACAATAACAACAACAACAACAAAAATTTAATCTAGCCCAAAATAAAGCTAGCAATTTCTCACCTCAATTATGCATTAAATATCAGACTTTATTTTCAAATGTTATAATATTAGAAATCAAGAAATTCCGAATGAATAAGTGTATTTTTTTTTTGGGAAATGGTTATTCTCAAAAAAATAAAAATAAATATCACATATTTTTATTTTCAATATCAAGTATACCAAATTAATCACATAAATATCATAATTATCTAATGAAATGGCCTATTCCTATTTTACAGTAATATTAAAAACATAAAATGTAACAATCCCGGCCATGGCCTGGCTCAATGGCTACTTAATAAAGTTACTCTAATTCCTGCAAAATACAAAAAACATACTAACGGACTCCATGCATTCGATTGCTAAGGAAATTTGTTTTTTTCTTTTAGAAAAGCTTGAATTGATAGTTAAAAATCAAAGAGCATAGAAAACCACAAATATTTTGTTTGGATGGGTTGCTGAGGAGTTGCTCTTCATAGATCATTAAACAATTGTCACTATCTCTCATGACTTATAGGGTGTCCTGTCTCACATGACTTATAGTGTCATCAATGTTTTTTTTTTTGGGCAAGACTTATTTGTTATAGTGCTCGCGATCTTGCAACGCATGTTTAGGTGTACTATTTTGATGAATTCCAGTTCTCAAGAAAACGTGTATACATTATAATCCAACCTTTTTATGTGTTTCTTAGCCATGAGCATAAGCCTGCTAGGGTCTACATTGATAATATAGCTAGGTTTCTTTGATCCATTATGAAAGTAAGTGGTAGGCTAGCAGCACTCATATCCCTGTCTTTTTTAATTTTGAGAAACCTCATATTCATTTTTTATTTATATTTCTTTGTTAACACTCTATTTGATCCATGACAACTAATATAATGTATTCTCGAAAAAAGACAACTAATATATTGACCACTTGCCTATGAATATTTCCTCTAGCTTTTGCATGCATGAATAGTTGATGGTTGATAAGTAGGCTCTACAATTATTATTATAAAAAAACAACTAACACTTAATAGATTGAACTGATACAATGATACCTATTTTTTAAGAGTTTATATATGCAATATACCTAAATATATTTTCTCTCCTTTATAAGTTTCTAAAACCAAGTTGCAAAGCCATTCAAGGCAGTTGCGATCAAGGATAAGGGCCAAACTACTTTCCAGTAATGATACATGGCAAGATTTTGAAAGATATTGAGGTACGTACATAAAGTCTTAATATTTTGGATGGATCTGAGATCAATCTTCCCCCTTTTTTTTTAGGTATATGACGTTGACTGTGTGAGTTATTTTGATTTTAGGGGGTATTACATGTGCATAAGTGTGTAGAATTGTCAAGCCCGTAAACAAATTAAAAGAGCTTGAGATAAAGCTACAACGTTGTTCATCACATACAAAGAAGAGCAACATCATCCTAATGCATTCAAAGAAATAGTTAGTCTCAAACATCTATGAATCGTCTTAATTTGCTTATTAATTTTATATGATAGTTAAAAAAATTCATGCTCATTCAATCATGGTTGTACTTGATAAGCAATTAACCTACTTGGTGGTGCATATAGTAAATACATGTATTTTGCATAGACTTAACTCCCCATGACAGATTGGTATGATTCCAACTTATGAACATAATTGAATATTACAAACTTTGTCAAATATATAATAGCATTCAAAATGAAAAAGGCTGGCACATGGCGTTGATTACCACACCATTATAGTGTACTCGTCTCCAACCAAAAACCAAATCCAGAATGAATGTAATTCTTACAATAGTAGCAAAAAGGAAAAATCAACATATAACACTTAAAATACATACCAAAGCTACGGTAATAATATAATGTGTCTACTAGATCAATTAGACAGTAGATTAATTGACTAATATGAATAACTAAAATAGTAGCAAAAAGAAAGTTACTTACACTTAGTCTTAACAAACACGTAAAAGATAGATGGAAACGGCTTTCCTGTGCTAGACATCTAAAAGTATACAAATAGTTATACCAAGCATAAATCGAGATACAATTGCATGGTATCTTGGCACCAACTCAAAAAGCTCAAGGCTACAACTATTATCATTATTCACTCATAAAAAGGCAGTGATATCACTTACTATAAAAAGTGTTATTTAATATTCAGAAGGCAGCTCTCATGTTCAGACTATACATTTCAAAGTTTTATAAATAAAGAAAGTAGACACTCTCTGCACTATAGAATCATATGTATTAATGATTCAATGGAAATGATAATTTGATTTAACATTGTGTTGGTTAATTTGCAAAGTACTAAATTATATATACCAATATGTAACACTGATAAGAGCCCAAAACTATAGTTTTAACCCATTAATAATATTACATTTATACCAATTATGTTTATAATAAATAAGAATTAGTACTATTTCAGGTCTTGGAGTCAAACATGTGAAGAAATATGTCACTTTTGCAAGAGAAATGAGCAAAAGTTGGTTGCTAATAAGTTCTATGGTTAAAGCCCAAGTTTTAACGAGAAAAAAGCCTTTTTAAAGCCCAATCAAAGCTGAAAAGTCAAAGTCAACGCGGGCAGAAATAGAGCATAAAAGTCAATAGAACTTTCGCAGGCCGTATTTTTGGACTCAGACCTCGGAATTGGGCATACTATATGCCAAAATGACCGACTCATAAATATCTTTCTAATGGTCTAAGCCTTGGTCAAATCAGAGGATTAAAAGTGGACGAAAAGGTTATTGCAATAATTTCTAGTAGAAAAACCCTTTTTAGACTTAAGTAATTAGGTTTTGGGCTTGATTTAATGGCTCAAAACATAGCTCCAAAACTCATGCATGAAATTATAAACCTATCCCTCTTCTATATAAAGAGGACTAAGGCAAAACTATCTTAACCTCACCTATTAGTTAATTAATCTCTCTTTCTCCCATTAGTTATTCTCTTTAGTCTAAACCTAGTTTTATGTTTTATTAGCCTAGCCACCAGTAATACAATACAAGTATTCCTTTAAATCATGTCTTCTTCTTATAATTTATTCCATGATAGTCTAATGAACCATAGCTAAACCTCCATTAGAGGGGTTTGATTGAAGCTATGATGAAGACTTGATGTGTTAGTATATATTAGATATATTTAAGAGCTTATATTCTAGAGGGTAGTTCATTCACCATGAGAATGTGTTTCAACTTCCTCTCATAGTAATTATTAGTTCGTTAGAGATACCATGAATAATTAGGGATAAAAAGACCTAACATTTATATTAAACCTTGTGTGAAAACATAAAGATTAGGGTTGCAACAAACTCCATACTAGCATGTTATGGATTAATCAAGGTGGATATCAAATCTCCCTAATTCCTTCTCATATTCACATATTATTATTTAATTGTCATAGTTTGATTCAATCATAGTAATTGCCATATTAGTTATATTCACAATAATTACTCTAAAGTTGTTGAATTGTTAATCACTAGTAGAATTAATTATGTTTTAAGAAATTAGGAGTGGAACGAATTCTGACTCCAGTTTTATTATAAGATAATCGAGAGTAGAACTTTGATAACAAAATACTAAAGCGTGTTTTTACTTCTGCCGAGTTTAATTAGCGTAAGTAGGGTCAAAGCTTGTTTTTAGTATTATCAAACACGTATACCATCATTATATAGGAAAAATAACTACTCTAAAGTGAATGCATCAATGGAAGCGTATTCCAACACTAAATAGTATTTTCCACGAGTACAGAAAACATTACCTCCATACCTTCACATGCTAAATGGTGCGAGTTTCAAACTTATTCAATCTTTAAACATCAAGTTCACTGACTTTCCTCCTTTGACTCGCTGCATGTATAGAATATTATGAAGCCTTCAACCCTACACTAATCAAAACCAACACAATCATGTACCCATTAGCATTAATTCATCCAAAATGTTTTTAAGTCCATTAAATTATCCAAAGAATTCTCCAAATTGTGATCACAAATAGAAAAATTGGATAGAGATATCACGAAAATGAAAAAAATCACTAAAATTGAAAATAAAGAAAACCCATGCCTGATAAATTCAAAACGATTGGGATGGGAAATTGATTGTTGAATGCCATGGATTGACAAAGTGTCATTCTTCTGTAAGCAAAGTCGCAACTATTAAGTAAGAAACACATAGTACATTTGAAATTTCTATTAAAAGAACATCACTCTCAAAAGAGAACAATTCTAAATTCAGATTATTTAAAGTGGCTCCATTTCACAAATTGTAGCATGTTGTCGGACTACGTATGTGCTTTTAAAACAAAAATATGATGGTAAAAAGTAAGAACAAAGTAGTAACATCATATAAAAAAATTGGAAATTTCAAGTTAACCAAAGCAAGTAATGCCTAAAGAAGTAGCTGAGTGGGTGATAATTTCTTTTAGATGATCTTGCTCATTTGAATGAGTGAATATATATAACTCTCGACTAACCTGAAAAATTAGGTAGCATAAATTAGCCAAAATGCTTTGAAATTAGGACTAAAAAAACGCATTGAAATAAAATTCAACCAAGACTGAAAGGATAAAGAAATCAATTCATCATACACTCTAAAGTAATAATTATCGTTCATAATATCCAATATTTAGGGGTTCTCATTCACACTACTAAAAATATAAGTGATGAAAATCATGAGGTATGCATTCCAGTTGACAATGACATCCTGGAAACCATAACCCATGGTTGTCACTGTGTTGCCTATATATTCAGTTCTAACTTCAAAGCTAGTGGAATGATCAAACACTAATCATAATGTATCACTTGTGTAGTATCAACTCTGGACACAAAAATATTATTCTCATGTGTTCTACAGTATCACACAACTGGAGTTTAGAAAAATCACCATTTTCTTACAAATTTGAAGGGAAAAAAACAGTTTTAGTCAAAAAATCAACCCCTGAAAAGTTCCAACTCTAGAATTTGAAGAGAACAAAACTAAACTAAATAAATAAATAAAAATTGGAAAAACAAATGGTTATTCCTCTAAGCTAATTAGGTCTTCCAAGACTGAACATATGACGAAGCATAAGCGAATTAAAAGTAAAAAGGTATGTAAAATATTTTGATAAATTGATAATATTGAATGAATGAATGAATGTTTACATCCAACGATGTTCTTATATAGACTAGTACGCTACTAATTCTATTCTAGAAATAATGCTAAATCACTACACCATTTGGGCTATTTTGCAACTATTGGGATTTTTCATTACCAACACATATACATCCATTAGTTAATGGACCAACATTTAATAACCGTTAGAAATACAAGTATCCGTTGGTAAATATTATGTAACATTTCTTGTATATTTTCTAACGTTTGTGTATATGTTACAGAGTTGATAAACAAAAAGGAAGAATAATTAAATTATCAAAAACAAAAATCACTTTGCTAAAAATATAACAAAAACTTAAGCGGGAAATAACGAAAACTTAAGCGGGATTTTTTTTGCTCTAGCCGCTCATCTAAATCCCGATGCCCTAAAAAGGAGAAATCAGTAACAAGTGAATGAAAAGGAAAACAATAGGAAAACAACATGAAAAAAGAGAAAATAGTGGAGTGGTGTTGCCGCGCCGGCCAAGGTTTTGATTCCTTACTAGGTAAGTCGTCCTCTCTTCCTCTCTCTTGTTTTTCTTATGTTCTACCCCCTTCTTGTTCCTCTTCTATCCTCCCCTTTCAATAATTGATTTGGGGTTCTAATTAAAATTTTATCTATGTTCTTAGTGTATCTCAGAGATTAAACAAGTTGTCGTTGCTTTTGTCAGTCGATTTGCTCAAGGTAACTAATTTAATTTACTCATCAATTGTTTTTAAAAAAGTGGGGTTCTTGCTTATGGGTTTTCTCCAACTTTCGATTATGAGATAAAAGACGCATCTCATGTGTTGTGACTTGATTTACTTAGTGTTAGATCGATGTTTTATCTAACACTATTAATGGTTCATAATGTTATCTAACCTTTGATGTTTTATCTAACACTATAATAGTAAGTATTGGCTTATAACACTGCTTAGAACCTGCTTCAGCAACATCAAATTAGAAAATCTAAGGAGTGTAAGAAACAGATGGGAATGGTTTATAAAAGTGCGACACAAAATGATTGAGGCGATACGAAACAAAATGATATATAGAACATAGATCTTTGCACATGAGCCTTGTTTCCTGTTTGTTGGGCTATTCAAAAGTAATATATTTTTTCTACACATATATATTTTTTTTGGGTCATTCTTTTGGAAATTGGGAAGGAAAAAGAGTAGACACAGTTAACATGCTCATGCAACCAATTATGTATGTGTTAACAAAGACAATAATTCAGACTATCACATTTAGTACATTATAAGTAACATGGTTAAGGCAACCAGTTATGACTGATGAGAAAATACATGTCTTAATTCATTGTTTATGTGATTCTTGTCTTGTTTAGCTGTTGCATATGATCTATAAGTTCCTTCACCTATCATAGCTCTTTATCTAATATAAAGGTGAAAAGTATAATATAACATACTCAAAAGAAAATTTACATAATCAAAATCGAATCTTTTCATCAAAAAATGTAAAAAGAAACAAAACACAATTACAATCACTACTAAACAAACAAGCATATGGATAAATACAAGTCTTGAGAGCAAACAGATAGGGAAAGCATGTGAGAGAATGCAAACGGAATACCTGCAAAACCATTAGTGATTGACATCTCTTACTTGTGTGTTTCTTACATGTAGTGTTATGATTGTTGTTGTCATGCGGCGTTATGTTTCTACATGACAACAACATCAATGCGTGATTACATGCACTGATCACTGCAAAATGCTTAAGATGTAATTAATGGTTCATAGTGTTATCTACTTAGTTTCGTTTTGTTTTTTCGTCTTCTTCTTTGATATATGGATTGTTGGTGATAAGAATAATCTGATTTGGTAGAATCCTGTGTAGACATATAATGTGGCGTTAGCATCACATGAATGTCTTTGTCTATGTTGGAGGTTTTTTTACTATGTATAAGCATGTAGGCTATCTGATTGTACCTTTTTTCCCTTATCTTTTAACATGCCATTATGTTATCCTTAGAATGAGAAGGAAGTCAACACTAACACAGATATCTTAGCTTGCCCAATTTGTTATAACCAACTAATACACAATGGTGACATTTTTAATTTACAATAGATATTTACATAAGATATATTATTGATTGTGTTCTTTTTATTTTATATTTCTATATTTTGGATTGATATATAATTGTTATTATTACTGTTAGTATGGGATGTGCTTGCTTGAAGCAAAAAGAGTGCTACTTAGCCAAAAGAATTTTTTTAGTCGAATCTTTACTTTTTATATGGCCTTTCACTTTTGGGTTATATATGTTGTATCAATGTGCTTTCTTTGCCTAGGACAGGGAATGTTAAGAACATATTGCTTGATCTTTTTATTCTTTTTTTTTTGCCTATTATTCTCCAATGATATGACATAAATTATAGGTATCGTATGATCAGGTCATTAATTAGTGTGACTAAATGTGCCATTTCGTGGACCAATCTAGATTATTGGAACTTGAGTTGTCAAGTTCGGGATTGTTTGAGAACATCAAGGTTATCTTAGTAGTGTTCTTCATATGAAAACATTTGTGTCTGTTTGATAGTCGGATGATTGTAACTTATTTGCTTGTTTTGTCTTAAATTTCTTAACTATAAACATGCTAGAAAGTGCTTTGTTTTATTGTAGAATGAGTGAGCAACTTCAAAAAGCTTGGATGGATAAAACAAACAAGAGATCCACACTTTATGAAGATGGGGCTAGGGATTTTGTTTCATTTTCCAAAACAAAGTTGGGCGGGTTTGCTTGTCCTTGCCCATGTAAAAATTGCAGGAATAGGTTCCGACTAGAATATGATGTGGTCGAAGATAATTTGAACCTAAACGGTATAGATCTCTCATACCGTGTATGGGTTTTATATGGTGAAAGACGCTCACAGACTTTGATGGAGCATCCGGTGGTGGGAAACATGGAAGAAAAACACATCGAGGAAGAAGGGCTTGGAATAGAGACCTTTGTTAATGGTTATATGGGCCATGGTATTGAAACAGGAGATATTGAACCACCATTTGTTCCTGAACCAGACTTGGGAAAGAGGTATCTTGACTACAAAGAAAAGCAATAGAAAAATTGTACCCTTCTTGTGAGGGACCCAAGACAACACTTTCAGCAGTTATTGAACTTCATAATCTGAAAAAACAGTTTGGGTGGTCTGGAAATAGTGTGATAGCATTGTTGTCCATGTTGAGATGATTGCCCAAAGAAAACACATTGCTAGTGAAGTATCCTGTAATGAAGCAAATGTTGAAAGACCTAGGGATGAAGGCCAAGTGCATTCATGTGTGCAAAAATAATTGTATGTTATACTGGAAACTTGACGAAAAATTGGAGCAATCTCGTCATTGTAAAAAACCTAGATATAAAGTCATAGCGGGCAAAGGAGGGAAGGTTTCAAAAGAGCCTAACAAAGTGTTGAGACACTTTCCTCTCATTCTGAGACTCCAGAGGTTGTATACAATACCATGGATAGCACATGACATGACTTGGCATGTTAGATCATAATCTTCGTGGGATTATATGAGGCATCCAGTTGATTCTGGCCAATGGAAAGTATGTAAAAAGAATTATAAAGAGTTTGTAGATGAGGAGCGCAATGTTTGACTTGCTATTGTAACGGATGGATTTAATCCACATGGAGTTCAATCTACTGGTTACAGTTGTTGGCATGTTATCACGGTGCTTTATAATCTCCCACCATCATTATGTATGAAAGCAGAATTCCAAATGTTGTCTCTGTATGATGAGTTGAAGCAGTTGTGGGATCATGGAGTGCCCGCTTATGACATGTACAAAAAGGAACATTTCAAACTGAGAGCTATGTTGATGTGGGGGATTCACGACTTCCCTGCTTTTGGGAACTTATCCAGATGTGTAACCTATGGATACAAAGCTTGTCCATGATGTGGTGACAACACTCCATCTCTTCATCTACCTATCAGCAAGAAAATTGTTTACACTAACTATCGGCAGTTTCTTAGAAGTGATCACCCGTTTAGAGATGGGAAGTACTTGGGGCTCAAGACAGTAAAAGATAATCTTCCTCCAGAATCGCTAAAAGGTGAAAAACTTATATAACATTTAGATCGTATCAACTTTTTAACTTGGAAAGATAGTGATAGCAAGCAAAAAAGAGCTGATGTGAATGTCTATGATGCTGGTGATGCTGGTGAAGTTACTGCGGCATGGTATAAGAAGTCTATCTTTTTTGGTATGGAGTACTGGATAGACTACGAAGTCCGCCATGTTGTTGATGTGATCCATACAGAGAAGAATTTTGCTAAACATTTACTAAGCACGATCCTTTGCTTGAGTAAAACAAAAGATACTGTAAATGCATGGGAGGATATAAAGCTTCTCGTCATACACAGTGGGCAGTGGATGCAAGCTGATTTGAACACCGGGAAAACAGTTAAGCCACATGCTTCTTTTGTTTTGGATAAGAGTGAGAAAATGAATTTCTTAAAAACTTTGAAGTACTTAAAGCTCCCTTCGGGTTTTTCTTCTAACTTGAGCAACATTGTTAGTCTCAATCCACCTGGTTTGCTAACAATGAAGTCACATGACTATCATGTCATCATAGAGTACTTGTTACCTGTATTGCTTCAACATGCCTTTCCAAAACACCCCGATTTAAAGAAAGCTATATACCAGATAAGCTTATTCTTTAATTTACTATGTTCGAAAGCCTTGATCAGAAAAGATATTCAAGAAGCCAAGTACATGGTTGCCGAGGCATTGTGTGTGTTAGAGAAACACTTTCCACCATCCTTTTTTTATATAATCATCCACCTTATGGTGCATCTAGCAGATGAGGCGTTGTTTTGTGGACCTACCTAAGATCGGTGAATGTATACATTCGAACGGTAAATCACTTTTATTTCAATTGTCTTTGACTTTCTTTAACTTGTATTTGAACTTAAAATTTACATATATAGGTTTGGAATATTTCATTCCATTAGGTCGATGAAAGAGTGTAAAGACATTCCTAGCAACAAACGATATGTTGAAGGCTCTATTGCAGATTCCTATCTTGTTGTTGAATCCGTTAGGTATGCCATGGAGTACATGTCTAATCCACGAGTCGGTAATCACAAATACAGTCAAGAAATCTTTTTAGATGAAAATGGAAAGTATAGTGATGAAGGGCCTATGTTAGATGGTAAGGATGTGTCATTATCCCTTCATCAATTTGTACAGATACATCAATGGGTGCTTTTTCGACTTGAAGTCGAAGAACGCGATACATTCTACAGGTCTAAATTCTTGACCATGTAGGCATGGAACATGTTGTGTTATTATATAGATACTTCTATTAAAGCTTGAATGAATAAAATGCAGTGAGTATTGTGACTCGTTGCAATCTGGTTCACATGCTAAAGGAAAAGGGATTGCAAAAATAGAGGTAGAGATACAAACAAATTTCATTGATTGGTTATATAAGAAGGTATTAATTCTTACAAAAACAATATAATTTAGAAATACTAAGATAGTTCACTTACTAGTCATGTTTTTAAATTGTTTTCTTGTGTATTGTTATAGTTGTTGGAGGACAATGCCACAAATTCTATGTTATGGCATTTAGTCAAAGGGCCTACTAAAGCTAAGACATACAAGAAGTACCACGTCAATGGTTTTGTGTTCTCTCCCAACTCTCATGATGATACTGTTACCACCCAAGACAGTGGTGTTTTCATGAGGGCAGTTACTTCTTTTACTACAAGTCGAAAAGATAAGAATCCTATTGATGCGACAACGATGTGGGACAAGGTCATTAAACAGATAATTGAGGTAGACTATACCGAATTTCAAGAGGTGGTCTTTTATTGCGATTGGGTGAGGG
This sequence comes from Coptis chinensis, assembly GCF_015680905.1. NCBI lineage: Eukaryota > Viridiplantae > Streptophyta > Magnoliopsida > Ranunculales > Ranunculaceae > Coptis > Coptis chinensis. The sequence continues at coordinate 27,192,870 of NC_141464.1, read as the reverse complement.
TGGAGGACAAGACTAATGGCTGTAAAATCTGTCCAGACTCAGGCTTAGTGATGGTCAACCTCAACAAACTGAAAAGTTCAAGTAACTTTTTGGATGAGCCAACCATTCTTGCTCGAGAGGCATATCAAGTGTTTTATTCACAAGATTTGAAACATCCTGATTGGTCGATGGTTATACAATCTCCAAGGCGGTTGACTTGTCGAGTGGATGAGCTAGATGTACCAACTGACTTCCAATCTACTCTTGAAGACCAACCCAATTTGAAACCCTTGCTAGAAAGACGACGTTAACTTAATGGCTAATATAATTTTTTGCTATGGATGCATCTATTTGTGTTTAGTTTTATATTGCGTGAATTATATGATTTTATGTTGCAAGTTTGATGATTGTATGCTATAATTTGATGGTTGTGCCTCAAAGTTGAATGTGATTTGTTTTACGTTTTGAAGTGTAGTGATTTCACTTAAAGATTAACATATGCAGTACCTACTATATGCATTCAGTTGTCACTATTTGCAGGATAGTTTAATGGCATCAAGTGGTCAATCTTCAGGCCCTAGTGCCTTGCAGCCACCCTATCAGGTCAAGCAACACCCCCTTTTGGTGAAGCAACACCCCCGGTAACATTTGAATCATCTGGTGCACCTTCATCAATTAAGGCTAAGATGCTTGTCTTAGTGTCTAGTAAGGGCACTGTTGTTGGTCCTTATGGGGCAAAATGGGCAACCCACTTGGGGCATTTTATTCGAGTAACCATCCCTTTGAATTACAAGGATTGGAGGCTTGTGAAACAAACCTTTAAGGATGCAGTGTGGGATGCTTTGGCGGTAACATTCGATTCTTGTTGATAATGTTATCATTTAAACTTTACCAAAAATGAATTTCTAACTATTATAATTCTTGATAGGGTGAGTTTGAATATGATGTTCCCATGGCTTTGGCTTACAAAAATCTTCAGAGGGAGTTTTCCTGTAAATTCAGGACTGCAAAATGCAACTATCGAAAATAGATCATAAAGAAAGCCTTAAGCAAGGAAGCTGCTATTGTCACTTGTCCTGATGGTATGAATCCAACATTTTGGGCCGAGTTTGTGACTAGTGAATTTAGACCTAAAGTGGTAAGAAAGAATGCAATAAATGCAGCAAATAGGAAAAAGAACACCATTGGTTATACTCTTGGGCGACAAAAATATGCCCAAATGCGATACAATAAGGTACCATCCTATCTCAATATCTTTATTATTGGAAGTGGTCTATAGTAACATTTGATATTCTTTTGCATGTGTAGAAACAAAAGAATCCTAATGTCAAAATCTATAGAGAGGACGATTGGCTAACAAGTCACGAGCGTCATGATGGATCTATTTTGGAGAGTGCTTGTGTAGCATATGTAAGTATTTATACTTGTTACATTTAAATGTGTTGAGGACCGTAGTAAAAATTCTTGAATTTAATCATGTATCGCTTGGTGAATCTTTACTCCCAAACTGTATATATACATGAGTGTCTTTATTTGGTTGTGCTTGTTGTTTCAGGAACAAGTGAAGGCTGTTAAAGAAAGGAGAGCTACTGAAGCAAGCATTAGGGGAGAGAATGATATTGACGAGATCATAAACCTTGAAGGCGATGTACTAGTTGAAGTCTTTGGGAAGGACAATAAAGGGCGTACTTGTGTTGTTAGCTCTCAAATCTCACCGAAACGAGTTGAACATGCTGCGGTTGGTGAATACTTATTTGACAAAGCATTGGCGTCATCTACTAGTGCTAGTCCCAACATCGAGAAAGAGTTGGCTGAGGTTAAAGCTTCCCTAGCCAGTTTAACTAACTTGTTGATGGTGAGTTTGTAACTTCTATAATTAGGCATACATATAACTTGTATTTTGCCTTATACAAGTGTTTTCTATTATCACAGACTCACATTGCACCGGAATTGTCCCCCCACAGTCTGCGAAGAATGCACCTAATGGTTCAAACTCACCTCATCATCTATCTCCAATTTCTCGTCAAAACTTGGCTTCTCCTTTTGAGGCGACAAGTGCTCATGTAGGATTGTCTGACAAGCCTAGAGTTACCTTATTAGACAGAGAAGGTAATGAAGTAGCCAAGGGGTTTGTGGTGACCGATCCTATTAACAAAGATATTTGTCATGGTAGAAAAGTGCTTAGAGGTGAGAAAAAGATTAATATTGATGAAGTGCGTATGGGTGATGCGTTAGTCCATGATGGTCCCCAATATGGACATAAAGCCCTTCATGGTTTTGTTGCTAGAAACATTAAGTATGGTTAATGTTCTAGTTGTAATTTTGTAATCTTTTTGGATATATGTGCTCACAGAAGCATTAAGTATGGTTAATGTTCTTGTAATTTGGTAATCTTTTTGGGCATATTGTATAAAGGTTCTAGTTGTAACTTGCTGAACTATTTTGGATATATATGTGTAATATTTACTATTGTTGAATGTATTATATATATGCTTGTTTGTTTTGCAGGTTTGTGAGTATTCTAACCCCTTTTTAACTCCACCAATGCAAACTTGTGAAAGTCTTTGCATTGCTGGTTCCCAGCCCGAATAAAGGAGGAGGAAGAAGGGGGTCTCTTGGAAGTCTCTGTGTACAAAGGTAGACGTGTATACAATATGTTGGGCTAGTGATCCATTTCAAGAAAGCTTTCGGTGTTGGTCACTTTTCAAAGGTAAACACGCCTTGTCTGATTTTATTGGTATTTATTCAGCATATAGGCTTTTAATTGCTATATCTAAGATGTATTTGATGAACTTGAGTGTACGGATTGAAGGGTAGTGACTGTGTTACTGTCTCTCTGTACAATGCTAGCAGGTGACATTCCTTCTCTATTTTATTGTATTTTATTGAAGGGTAGTGGCTGTGGCTGTATTTTATTGTTATAGTTTATCGCTACTCCTATACAAGTTTCGTCGAGTTCTTACGATGGAAAAAGGGCCATGATTTTACTGAAACACCAACTTCTAAAAAGCGTTGTGCTTCGACACACGAAGAAAGGGAGGGCATCTGATCGTGCTCTTCTGCCTAGAATAGTGAGTTTTTTAAGAAATTTTTTTTATCTTTTAATCCAACATTAGTCTATGAGGTGTAAAGATCTATTAGCAAGCTACTCCTGAACTTGTTTCTCCTATACAGGCTACAATGAGGTGGGATACTCTGGATGTGTTTACGGTCGTTTATGTATTTATTTTTCAAAGCAGACACAAGTGAGATGGATACTTATCTGCAATTTATCGTACTCCGTATTTATATGGTGTACAGTAACTAGTAAGATACCAACATATTTGAATATAAGTATTGTGTCCCAAAGGTGTATAGTGACTAGTAAATGCCAATAGATTTGAATTTAACTTTTGTGTCCCAGCCTTTCAGAAATGACAGTTTGATATGGTTGTTGTTTGCAGATATATTGAAGCTGGCACGTTGATGAATAATTATGCTCACATCTTTGATCTCCTTACCCGGTTAGGACAGGTAGATGAGCTATCAATAATATTGGGTCAAATATATGTATCTGATGTTTGCACTTCCATATTACTGAAACACGGTGGTTAGGGATCTTTTGTTCCAAGGACTAATTTGTCTTTTCAATTATACAGGCGGTTGATCATCCATACCTTTTGATATACTCCAATAGTGCAAACAGGAGTGTGGAATTTGTCATGACCCAGCAGAAGATCCAGTTGTTAGCGATCATATTTTAAAAATATTTATGTCAATTTCTGAGCCTTGTTGTCTGGACGTGACTTTTTTTTTTTTCTCCATTAACATTTTGTTTTTTACCGCAGGTTACTTCTTATGAGCACGTCTTTTGTAAGGCTTGTCTTACAGATTATGCTGCAGCCTTGGGACAGGTTTCTTGTCCCTCCTATTCAAAACCACTCACTGCTGATTTCACAGCAAAGGTAATCCAGGAGACACGGGTACTAAAACAACCATTAAGGGTTATAGATGCTCAAGTATTTTGAATATAATTTCTCTCCCAGAATTCTAGACAAGCACGAAAATAGATGCTTTGGTAAGTTTTATGAATTATGGTTTTTTAAATCTATTGACTTGCTATATGGTTTTATGAATTCTCTTGTAATAAAAAGAAACGGAAGCAAAGTTGTTATATGTAACGAAAGGGTGACGTGGCATTGGAAAGATTTTGATTTAAATCATTAGGAAGTAAGTTTTCCATCTTATTTGGACTTAATGTGTAAAAGGATTGTTAGGATTTCAGTTGCTAAAAGGGAAGTCCCTTGAAGTTTCACTTGAATCTTCAATAGTTGAATTCAGTTTGGTCAATATCATAATCATCAAGTATTTATTATACCCCTTAGATATGTTGCTATGCGTCCATTTTCGGAGAGTATAGAAGATACTTGCTACATTACTAACTTTACATGTATTGTAGGAACCCATATAATATAGTTTTCAAGAGTAGAGTTGGTGAAGTGGTTAGCCAATGGTCACTTATATTCAAGACACATTTTGATGATCTTAGACATCTAGATACTTAGTGTTTTCTTTTTTCTGTGTGCTTCTTTAATGATTTATTAATGTTAGCAGTTGATTTAATTGTTACAAACTTCCATCTGAAATTTGATTCCTATGGTTTCCAAATAGGGAAGAAATCAGATTCATGGTTGAAAGAGATGGTGCTGCAAAAGGGATTGGTTTTAGTCAATTTACTTCATTTTTGGATTTGATAAATTACTCCCTCCAGAAGGTACAACCAGCCCTCCTCAATTTAACTATGGCGTGTGTTGTATGGTGTTGGCCTAAGGAATGGCTGAACTTTTTGCAGTCTGGAATACAATGTGTTTGCAAAATATTCAATCCTTCTTTATCTCTCATATATGGAGGGAAGGCAATACTGTTGTAGAGATGGCAGCCAAGCTTGCAGCTGGTTTGGGAGTTAATCATAGGTTTTTTTATATTGAAAAACCTCCATGGCAGTAGAAGCTGCCCAATGTTGAGGCAGGTCAGTCATTTATTTTGCCGAGTTGTTTATGCTTTATTTTGATTTCTGCGCATTGCATTTCTGGTCGGGTCTAACACGCCCAACCCAACTAAGATCGAAGAACCGAACCTGACAGACCGTGGCTCTCTTTTTATTTCTGATATCAATTATAATGGTTACTTCCTAATCAGGTTGGCCAAGACATCACCTCTTTTACAGTCGTTCAACAAACTTCTTATGTGTAAGCTTTTCCAACGAACTATTCGAATGTTATGTAGGATTTCAAAGTTCTTGATTATCTTATGTTACTAGAGACATACTGCAACACTGTAGGTATATCGGAGATTCTGGTGGAAATATATCAATTCTGAAGCTTGATCTTGCTAAATATCATTTAGTACAAATGAATTACAGGATTCCTCTTTCAGCATCTCATAGTGAGAAACACACTCGTTTGAGACCTTGTTTGTTTTCATGTTAGTTCTATTTCAATGAACAATGATATATACCTTTTCACATGTAGAATTATTATTCTTAAATTCTTTTATCTGAGGTTCATCAAAATGCATTGAAAAATTGTAAACAAAGAATGATTCTTAGAAGTCCCACATAAGTGTGTACCATCTTCCATTGTTCATAGCAACTACTGGTATGTTAAGGAGAATGTGTGTTAGAATTTAGAAAATTGAAAAGACAAATATCCAATTTCAACTATATCAGTAATTCAAAATGAACTTCCACACGCTTTATTTTATAACCGGTTTGTCTAGCCATTTGTAACCGTAAGTTTCAATCTTAAGACCGTAAATGTGATCAGTCCTCGATCTCTCCTTTGATCGGTGAAACAGAACTCTCCTAGATATAAATTTGGAAGCAATACAGTGTTTTTAGCACCTCGCTTATAATAGAAGCTTAGTGTGGAACAAGATTTTTTTCTTTTCTTCTAGTTCTACTTCTATTCCTTGTAAAAGCATTCTACTGTTGTGGCATCTATTTTTGGACTGAGTACTGGATGATATCTATGAATCTAGTGAGACATTTGATTTCAGTTTAACTTAAGGAGTTTTCTTTCTTATGTGCAAATAAACTAAATTTACTGTGTTTCTTTAGGGAATGCAACTAAAGTCGCTGATGACAATGCAGTTTTGTCCATAATGCCACAACCAATGGCTGAGAGTCAGAGGTAATCTCTGGGATTTACATAAACAGTTAGAAAATAGACTTCTTTATTTGAGATGCGTAAGGTTTTCTCCCGTAAGCACTAGTTAGTTAGTAGTCAACGTCCAAAGTTTGGTTAAATCTATGATCTCCTATATTGTTTTGTGACTCTTGTTTTTGTGTAGGGTACTTATAATTTTTTGAGATGGTCTTATTGTATTATGGGGACTTGAAGAAAGTAAGGGAATTCTTCTTATGGGTGGAAACATGCTGTCATTATCTAATGAAACAAAGAAAGTTACTTCTTCATGTTAGGCATACCCCTTTGGAAGTAAAGTCGTTGTTGGATATAGTAATGGAGATGTATACCTTTGGAGTGTGCCACCACTTTCAAATCCAGGTGCAATAATATCAGCAAATAGGGAACTAACTTCGCCGCAAAACGTCCCTCTGTGTAAACTTTGCTATTTTACTTGGTTGGCGGGGCGGGGTGGGGAGTTTAGAACATCTATGTTGTTCTTCATTACTTTTCATTGTAGATGAATAGAAGAATTTAATTGCTAGAGTTTGCTAGATCGAGTTATTCATGAATGGAAAAATTTAATTGATACATTGTATACTAAAAAGGGTGCAGGTGGCCCCACATATAAAAGGGCCAGAAAAACCATTTTTTTTAATAAATGGGAAATAATTAGTAACAGATAAAGAATCGTTAGTAATGGAAATGATTAGTGATAAAATGTAAAATGAATAGTTTACTTACGAAATGAACGATGAACTCAAAACGTAAGTAAACTAAAACTAATTTACGTGTCTATATTTATCAAAGTTTCTACTCTCAATTCTATCGAAATAGAGTGGAGTAAAAAATTCGTTCCACTCCTAGTTCTCTAGCATGGAATGTTTCCTAGTCTAATTAATCGGTCTTAAGTCTAATGAGAGTTTTACGAGGGGGAATTATACTACGATGCAACTACCCACAAGATACAAACTATAATTGATTCAACTACGGAAATACTACGTTGATTCTATAATAAGGAATTAGGGGGGATTGATTCCACCTTAACTCAACTTAACTCACTAATGACGAATCGTCGTAATCCGAATTGAACTGCTACGCAGAACAATTGGTTCTTCTTAATCCCTAATTACACATGACATTTCTACCAATTCATAACTAGCATGTAAACGATTAAACCCATTCTCATGGCGAATTAATCGTTTCTAGAGTGGAATAGAAATTACGACGACTCTACGATAATCGGAATCAAGCTTTCATCAAGGCTTCTCAACCCCCTCTAATGAAGGTTTAGCCGAGAATCATTCCGCAATCATTTCTATATGAATCTAAACTAAACATAATATCAAGATTCGAAATTTATTAATATAAATTAAACAATAATTAAAACTAGATCTAATAGATTGAAATAACAAAAATCGAAATGACAAGAATAATAACTATTTTATTTATCTAATGAATGATATTCAATGATTCAAGAAATTAATCTAAAACAAGAAATGAAATTCTAAAACTAAGTTCTAAAACTCATTAATGGAGGCTAACTAATCTAATTCTAATCTAGGTCTAACTATCTACCATTAACAAAGAGCTAAGCTTTTGTTTTTATACTTTCAGATCCAAAAATCGTGCATGGGCTTGGAGCCATGTTTTGGGCCAGAGAATCAGGCCCAAAACCCAATTTCTTTAGTTCAAAATGGGCTCTTCAGCTGCAGTTGGCTTTGACAGATGTTTCGTCCATTTCTGCTTCTCTGATTGGGTCAAGGCTTGGACCATTGGAAAGCTCTTTCCGAGCCGGTCGTTCTGACATAAGGTAGGCCCAATTCCGATGTCTGAGTCCAAAGATATGGTCTTCGGAAGTTATGCTGACTTTGTGTGCTGTTTCTGCCTGCGTTGACTTTGACTTTTCAGCTTTGACCGGGCTTTAGAAAGGCTTTGTCTTCTTGAATCTTGGCCTTTAATCACAGAACTCCTTAGCAACCAACCATTGCTCCTTTATCTAGCTAAAGTGGCACATTTCTGCACATAATGGACTTTGAAGCCTGAAATGCATAAAAACACGTAATCAGTATTAACTCTTACTTATTATTCACATAATTGGTCTAAAAGTATGATTATTAAGGGGTTAAAACTACAGTTTTGGGCTCTTATCAATTAGTAACGGATATGTAACCATTATGAATGGAAAATTAGTAACGGATATAAAATGTCAGAAAGGGAAAATACCAACACTTTATCAGTTGCAAATAAACGTTGTGCAAAATTAATAAACGTTGGTAATGAATTGTAACGGTTTTTACATGTCACTGAAATTAATTTTAGTGATGTATAATATCTGTGACTAAATTTTGTAATGGAAAACAAATGTGACTAATATCTGTTACTATTGAATTGTCACGCTTTTGTGTCAACGCAAGATAACCGTTACTAATATATTTAGTGACGGATGTGTATCTGTTACAAATCAGTCAATATGGTGTAGTGAATATATCATAATTCTAAAACATACTATTAGGTCATAAGAAACTAATCCTAATTAGAAACATGTTACTGTCTTGCATCAGTCTCCCGTTCTTGAAAAGAACTCGACCTCGAGTTCACCTCAGGTAAAAAAACATACTCATCTCCATGATAAGGAAAGATATCCTGGACATTAAATGTAAGAGAAATATGCAAGTCTTCAGGTAGGTCGACAACATAAGCATTGCCAGTATTTTCTTGAGAATCCGTAGGGGACCAATTTTCTTCCTCTTGAGCTTGTTGTAAGTACCAACGGGAAAATGCTCTCTACGAAGAAAAACCATAACCATATCTTCTTCAAAAGTTTTCAGACGCCTATGTTTGTCTGCATTTGCTTTGTACCTATCATTAGAAGACTCTAGATTTTTTTTTACATCCTCATGCAACTTTCGCACATTATCAATCAACTCATTTGCATCAGCATGTGTATCTGGAAAAGAAGGCAAAGCTACAAGATCCAAAGTATTGTTAGGCAAATGAGAGTACACAATCTCAAAAGGAGACTTGCCTGTAGACCAACTCTTTTAAGAATTATACGCAAACTCAGCTTGGGAAAGGGCAAAATCCCATTGTCTGGGTTTATCACCCATAATGCAACATATAAGATTACCAAGAGTACGGTTGACTACTTCTGTTTGGCTATCAGTCTGGGGATGAGCAGTACTACTAAACTTCAAATACGTATTAAGACGTTTCCACAATGTCTACCAAAAATGACTAGGGAACTTGGAAACATGATTAGAAGTAATGGACTCAGGAACACCATGCAAGTGAGCAATCTCTCTAAAGAACAAGTTGGCAATATTAACAACATTCATTGTCTTCTTGCATGGAATAAAGTGTGCCATTTTAGAGTATCGATCCACAACAACAAAGACATAATCATTATCTCGCTGTGTACGAGGAAGTCCTAGTACAAAGTCCATAGACAAAGCAGCCCAGGGGCCAGGAGGAATGGGAAAAGGTGTATACAATCCAGTATTCTGTCTCTGTCCTTTGAATTGTTGGCATATGAAACATCATCGGAGAAAATCATCAACATCTCACTTCAAATAAGGCCAAAAATAACGCTCTTTAACCAATGCAAGAGTTTTATCACGACTAAGATGACCACCAAGGCCTCCACCATGAATTTCTTTAATAACAAAATCTCGTAAAGAACCCTATGGAATGCAAAGACTATTTCCTTTGAAAAGAAAACCCTCATGTAGTAAATAATCAATAGTACATAATAGATTAGAAGAACACTTGTACCACATATCTGCAAAATCTGAATCATCATGATAAAGATCTTTCAAATAATTAAAAGCAACGATCTCACTACGAACAGTCACCAATAAAGAATTATGTCGACTGAGAGCATCTGCAACCTTATTTTGAATACCAGATTTATGCTTAAGGATGTAATTACATGGTTCCAAATATTCAACCCAGCGAGCATGCAATCGGTTTTGATGTTTGTTACTCTTGATAAAGCGTAAAGCTTGATGATCATAATAAATAACAAACTCACGATGAATCAAATAGTGTTTCCAATATTTCATAGCTTGTACCACTGCATAGAATTCCAGCTCATAAGCGTCACTTCTGGTGAGCTTCACAAAGTTTCTCACTAAAATAAACAATTGGTATACCTTCTTGAGACAAAACAACACCAATGCCAACAATGGAGGCATCACAATCAACCTGGAATAATTTCTCAAACGATGGCAAAGTGAGAACAGGAGTTGAACTTAACTTTTCTTTTAAGAGTTTATGACTATTTAGTACCACGTACTTTCATTTTTTTTCCTAAATAGTATCTGTACTTTTTTTCTCGCCTATTAGTACCACGAACTCTCAATTTGTTTCAATTTAGTACCTAAGTTTCTTTTCCGCCTCATTCCATCCAATTTCGCAAACGACGAGCTAACGTGCTAACGTGAATTGTGTGTTTGTGTGTGTGTGTGTGTGTTTTTTAGTAATAATCTTTAATATATATATATTGTAATAATCTTTAATCAATCTTTTTTTTTAATCATATATCATATATACGTTTTTGTATAAATATATATGATTAATTTTTAAGATTGATTAAAGATTATTACTATAATAATAATAAAAACACACACACACACACACACACACTATTCACGTTAGCACGTTAGCTCACCATTAGCGAAATTTGACGGAATGAGACGGAAAAAAGACTGAGGTACTAAATTGAAACAAATTGAGAGTTTGTGGTACTAATAGGCAAGAAAAAAAGTACGGGTACTAATGTTAGCACTTTTTAGTGTTTTTAGAAGTTTACTTACTACGTGCTAAAACTCAATATTTCCTTACTCACTGTTTTTTTCGGTTTTCCTAGTTCGAGTAGGGATTTCGTTCCAACTCCTTAGACAAGAATCTATATGATCACAACTGAAATGTACACCTTAGAGAACTAATTGAGAAGGATTTGATAGATAGATTTTTACAACACAAGTTATCTAAAATTTGTAAGTTTTTTTTAGTTAAATAAAAGAGAGAGAAAGATAAGGAAGGATTAATCCTACTCATGCAAAGCCTAGCTACAAGTCTTTTAGAAACAGGTCACTACCATCTCAAATCCCTAACACAATATACCTATCCCTAAACATATCATGCTAGCATGTGGAATTGAAATGATATTTCATCTCTAAAATATCATTCCAACTCCTAGTTCTATTTTAAAATAGTTGATCAGATATTTGTCAATCTCTGTCATTTTGGGACAGGATGAAAAATAGAGCCTAAATATCTAAGTAGTGAATTTGTAGCATGATCCTCAAATGAGCATCATTAACCTTCCCCTTGGGATAGTTTTAGCTCATGATCCTAAGATTTTGTTTTAAAGCTACAAGAAAGATATGTAAATGAGAGAGATAAAGAAGAATACAAGATGTAACAACCTATTTTACCTAAGGTAGAAAGAAGTTTATTCAAGAACTAGAAGTTAGTTTCCACCATTAAAATGTTACAAGCTTTTTACTAAAAACTAAAAACTAACTACTAAACAAGGAATGGAAAAAGGAGAAGTAATTAAGGAAGGAAATGGAGTGAATGCCTTTGTTTTGTTTTCTTCCTCTCATATTAGAGCATTCTCCCTCCATCCCACGTGAAACACACACACACACATTTATTTCCATCTTATCCACAAGATCAAAACAAAGTGACACCTTGCTTTGTTTTCACTATTAACACCTAATCTTATCTAACTTCATTTATTACAAGCGAGGTGTCAATTTTGCACCAATTATTCGTACCTTTGTCTTGACTTGCATGGTGACTCATCAAATCTTGTGGGCCTGCATAATGGGTCCATGTGTAGTGTCCAATGGCAGTCCGGTCTTTTGGCATTTTTACAGCTTCCTGTCTATGTGTAGAGTTCGTCGCACTGATCGTCTGAGCAGCTCTTTTGTCGCATTTGGATTCCTGGCTCAAGAGGTATGAGCTTCGGAAGTTTGATGCTTCTGTGCGCGTAATCCCATTTTTGACTAGATCTTGTACTGTTTGAGTCTTTGGGCTTTAGTCTGGATTTGTTGGGCTTCACATGAGATTAATTGGAAAGCTTATGTATACTCCCTATTCCGTGCTTAAATGCTGGCTTTATCATCATTTTTACGTTAATAGCTCCAACCTGTAAAAGGCACAAAATTGTGATTATTTCTTGATTATTAAACACATAATTAACCAAATTGATATGTCTCTATGGGGTCTAATATTACAGTTTTGGGTGCTTATCACACTACACCCAAATAGCACTTTGCTTGCCCTCAAGCAACGAAGAGACATTAAAACAGATAAGTGGCCAAAAATGTGTAGTCCTAACTAATTCTCTTTTCCCAGAGTGTTATTGCATTGACCGTATGCAACAAGAACTTAAACCACTAGGAATTCCATAGTGAACGAGTTATAGCCTCGTGAGAGTTTTCCAGAGAAGATACTACAACGACTTAGCAACAAAAGTTTGTTTCCTAAATTATTCTCAGATATCTATACATCTCCTTAGCGAGGAACGAGGATTAATTCCTTTGAAACTCAAGTTAATATGCATACAATAATTAAAACATATACATATGAACATGCATATAGTGACTTTACATTGAAATGTACAAGCAGGGCCGTTTCTAGATCCTTTGGAGAGCTTCCCTAAATGGGTTCTCACAGGTATGTGTCGAAACACAAATTCACTCATAATTTTTCCACTCAGGTTTTGCTAACTCCAGTGTGTAGTGGCACACTTTTCCTCACATCTCAATGACAACAGAGGAGTCGAGGTCGATTGATCACATCTGCTACTTAATATCACATCATCCTACTCCTAATTGAGCTAGAGGTCTTTATTAGGTATTGTGGGGCTTAGGTGATGGTGTAGAAGAAAATGGAAATGGAAAATAAAAAATGACAAGTATGAGAGAATAGGGTCTTCAAGATATTTACACTATAGAAATCCTTGTATGCTTTTCCTGCTTCTACCTGAGTTTTCCTACTTTGCTTTTAAGCCTTTAAACTTTTTTCTTTTTTTTTTAACCATAAGAACATGATTCTATTTTTCTTTCCTGAAGCAAGTAACTAACTTTTATTTGGGACAAGTCTTTATCTTTATTTTTCTACATTTCATCCTATTTCTCATACTTATCATTTAGGTAGGTTTATTTTATTTGGGATTAATAGATGTGTAATGATTTTTTGGTGAAAATGAAAGGTTTGATGAAAGGTTCAGTGGAGTGACTAGCTGTAGAATTTGTAATATGTATGAATTTTTGGCTATGTCGATCCAAAGACGGCCTAAATTCTCGCCTAGGGTTCGGATGGTGATCAAGTAAGTAGACACGTGATTTTCTCTACTCGGAACACTACTCCTCTGTGTCATTACTCACACATCACACATATCGATGCTTTTTCGTTAGATTCTCACAAGATTAATAGTGTAAGTAAACTAACCGTGGGTTCCAGAAACTTACTGCTATGTACAATCGATGATACTCAGTGCATGAATACTCATGAAAAGATGTAAAAACTATTACGTACGTATTATCTTAAGTTTCCTAAAAACAAATCCTAATTCGAATACTAATGTGAGATTTCTATACAATTTTTATCATTGAAAAGGAAACAAGACTTTGTCACTAAGTACATTTATTAACAAGAAAATAAAAACTATATACAGCCTACAAGTTGCCTAATTTTTGCTATAGGTTTAAAGCACCCCCAAACTGAATGATGCTTAGTCCTCGAAGTATCAATAGATAAAGAAAGAAATTACCTGAGAACCGTGAGAAAAATTAGGGCTGGATTGCTGGAATAGAAAGTTGTTACAACATAATATATTATACAAAAATAAACAAAGAAAAACAATAGCACACGAAACACAACTATTTACAGTTAGATATATGTACAATACCCTCCTCAAATTCACCATCTAGTATGTCGTGATGGTCTGGTGTCTTCGCGAGTGAAATGCATTTCCTTAGCATCGCACCAGAAGATAATAGTCTGCCAAATTTCTGCCCATTGTTGTTCTCCGGATTTGTTCAAATGTGCTATCATTTTTTCATCGTTTGGATAACAACGAACACGGCTCAGGTACCGATCAGGACATCGCCATTGCTGAAACCTCAATGAGCAAATTATTTTGTTTGCTGGGCACATAGAATCTACCTTGACCCAGTCATGAAATGTAGCTAAAAACTGCGGGAAATGCATCCTCATGATTTGGCAAGCGGTTACCGGTAAAAGTATATACTGATCCCGAACAGTGCAAGCTCGTTTCAGATTGGAGATAACACAGCTCAAGATATCAAACAATGTATGACCTTGGGCAAGTGCATTGAATATAACGCAAGCAGCCTCATTGGTAGTAGAGAAGTGCCAATCTCCCATGATGTTCAAAAGTATAAACAACATCGCAATCCCCATGTTCATGGTCATGCTTGCTAAGGGAATGGTGATGTCTCGGCATGCCGCAAGTCCTTCTCATTCTTGTTTAATTTCAAGGCCATCACCGTATGCTGCGCAAAAAGCAGGCCAATGAAAGGAACAGGGAGAATTGTGGAAGATGTAATGCCATGTGGCTGCCGGCTCGTGATAGGGAAGATCCAAAGTTAGGGAAAGCTGATGTTCAGAAAAAATATGTCATGTGCCACCAACTAGGATTGTGAACCCGTCTAAGAAGAAACCATGTGCATAGTTGAATACTAGTGTGTCTTCCATATTAGCATAAAAGTATGCAGCCAAACTTAGAGAATAAGTTTGGTCAGGTTGAAGAACTAGGGAAGACCACCCGATATTAGTGATGTAGTCATGAAAAAGATGGCCATAAGTACTAGAATCCATCATAGCCTGAAAGGATTGCTCAGGAATGAGTTTCGTAGGTGTCATGTTTGATGAAGATGCCATGTGTGATGGAGTAAAGAGATGGGTAAGGATGTAAGAAGAAAAATGACCAATAAAGTCTGATTGGATGGATGAATGAGTATGGAAGAAGATAGAACCTCCTGTAATCAAGTTTAAAATAAAAAGTTAAAATTGTTCATATCACAACTTGAAATATGACAATCCTAGTAGGTATTTCGTACAAAAGAAGACACAAAGATAACAACACATTTAGATTATTGTAGCACACGACGAAAAACGTAATAATTTACTAGATTATTTATTTATTTATTTATTATTATTATTTTAAAAAGAAAATCAAGGATCATGATGATGATGATGACTATGGAGACACAGATCGTGCACAAGGCTATTTAGTTCATCAATTTGTTGGCTTAACTGCAGTTGAATGTCTCCTTGGTTGGCAGAGAGGGTAGTTTGATTCTCCATTAGGAGATCGTGATTTTGCAAGGAATGAGAATGATTTTCCAAGATTTCCTCCTGTTGAACATCGTGCATTGCTTGACGTTCTTGAAAATCTAGAATGCTTTTGATAATGATTTCTTCACGTGCGTGTAGTTCCCGCATGCCTTGATGAAGAAATTGAATGCCTTCCATGTGATTAAAAATGTTCTACATGGCATTTTCATTGAAGAAATGTTCAGAGTTTGAGCTTGGGTCGTCCTGTACATCTGTTAGAGTATCTGGAGTCCAAAAACCAGCAGAGTAGTTTGTGTGAAATATAGTAATAGCCGTTCTTTGAAGAGGTATTTCTAGAGAAACTATTGGATAACCCCAGCGCATCATGATTTTCGTGACTAAAGTGGGCAGAGGTGCTAACCTTTTTGTTTTCCTGGTGATCACGTTCCAGAGGTGTTGGATTATGCAAAAATCATCCCTTTGATTCTGCATAATTCATAGTAGGTGGAGTTTAGGCTTTCCCACTTCAAATTGGTGTGATGTACCGACCACATTATGTCCCAACCAGTGGAGCACAACTCGTTGATTCTATTTCAAAGAGCGTTGAAGAACAACGTGATGTCTATTTCCGACTTCCCCACGAGATAAGGTGGCTCGTAGTAAAGTTTTAATGGAATCAAATGTTGACTCTGGAAGATTGAACTCCTGTGTATTTATTGGAATTTGAAGTATGTTAGAGATAATTTCCCTAGTCAATTCAAATCGTTGTCCATAGGCATTGAAATAGAATTTTCCATTTTTAGGTCCGCTAAATTGGTAGAACATCAAAACCAATTCTCTGGAATAATCAGCTGCTGAATGATATAGAATAGGCATCCATCCTCGACGTACAATTTCTATGTCAAAATAAGGAGAAAATTGGCCATCATCAAAAAAATTCAAGTAGTCTTTCTTAGGCGCTATCTTTCTTGGTTGATCCATTTGGAAGTATAAGTGAGGGATGGATAGTGAAGAATGCTTGAAATGAAAATGGCTGAAAAGAAGAGATTTATAGCCAATATATGAGTCTGTACGAATCAGGAAATCAAGTGCAGTTAAATCCAGAATTAATATGTGAAAACACAAGTAACCCATGTGTTGTTGTGACACATACTTTTTGGAACAGCAACTATGGGTATCCATAGTATGTCTTTTCATGTCAGATTTCCAAAAACAATTAATGAGGTGTTCCAATGTTAGAAAATACGGATGAAGGTTTCACATGGTAGTTAGACCTACAGGTAATTTCTGAATTGATGATCATACCTCAATAATGGAATATGGATAGAAAAATTGAGGTGCGTGCACAACAATTTTTAGGCATGCCATGTCGTGTGCGCGATCTTCTATGAACACAATGAGTTGAGATTGATTTATTTGTGTGAGTTATTGATTTTTCTTCTTTGTTATAGTTTTGATAATTTTTTTATCTTTATGATAAGGCAAAAATACAACTAATACACACAAATATTAAATAGGGAACTTCTCCATTTAATACGTAACCCGTACAAATGTTTGAGAATTATTTAACACACCACACTAATATACAAAATGACAAACGGAAATTGATATGTAGATTACATAGATTCAGATATTCTGGTTGATGTTATGCATGATTGACAGTAGAACAATGATAAATACTGTTATCACGAAGACTGTAACAGCTCCATCTCGTTGCTCCTTTTCCAATCGCTCGATCGGATCCATTATGTTAAAGAAAATGGGAATTTGTGGAGATTAAGTTTTTGGAGAGTGAGAGAATGGGATGAGTGAAGTTGGATGAGGAGTGTCGGATTTTATAGGTGAAAATCCGACCGTTTGTGGATATCTGACCTTTGTGATATCTTACCGTTGTGCTTTCTGACCGTTGTGGATATCTAACCATTGTGGATATCACGTAAGGGCTTTATTTGCTGGGCACGTGACTTGGGTCAGTTTTGAATTTTTGGCCCAAGTCCATATGAATTCTGGAAATTCCCATTATGACCCGAAATGTCCAAAATTTTCAAATTGAAATCTCGGTTCGTTTCAACTCCAAATGGAACGAATGAGGTTCCAAAACGATCGGCATTAAAATTTGTCGTCCAATGGATTATGAAAAAGGCACATTCAAACCTTTTTTATTTTTATTTTATTTTGGGGGGGTTGAGTCTTGTCAAAAACCAATGCATAAAGGAACAAACTAATCTATTTATATTAGGAAGACAATAATCTAATAACATAAATAATTTCTCATTATGTCCCGAACTGGTCCGAAATCTTCAAACGTGAAATCTCGATTCGTTTCAACTCCAAATGGAATGAATGAGCCGCCAAAATGATCGGCATTAAAAATGTTATCCATTGGAATATGGAAAAGGCTCATTCAAATCTTTTTTTTTTTTGGCGGGGGGGTGGTTGTTGAGTCTTGTAAAAACAGAACGCAACTTTTTTTATTTTATTTTATTTTATGTACAAATTTACAAGGGGAGATGAACGTGTCAACAACACCGGCAGTCCAGAATAAACACCACAAACAGTAAAATCAGGCAACTGTCATGTCGACTCTGGAGTGAACCCAATCCATCCCAACTGTGGCTTAACCTTTATGTTTTGGGGGCCTAGGGTTCAGGACGGTACCATCCCTGACCAATGTGCAATAGTCTAGTAATAATATTACCCTTAGTACATATGGAATAGCCTCAAACTGCCCCGCAATGCAATCAGATAGCAACTGCTAGGGTTGGCCTGGTAGAATCCATTGCCTGTACGAATTAGGGAACAACCGATGTTGCATATCACGACTCTCTTTGTGCACAATGCATAGTGATAAGAGCCCAAAACTGTAGTTTTAACCCTGTAACAGTCATACTTTTAGACCAATTATATGAGTAATAATTAAGAGTTAACACTGATTACGTGTTTTTATGCATTTCAGGCTTCAAAGTCCATTATGTGCAGAAATGTGCCACTTTAGCGAGATAAAGGAGCAAAGGTTGGTTACTAAGGAGTTCTGTGACTAAAGGCCAAGATTCAAGAAGACAAAGCCTTTCTAAAGCCCGATCAAAAGCTGAAAAGTCGACGCGGGCAAAAACAGCACACAAGTCAGTAGAACTTCCGAAGGCCGTATCTTTGGACTCAGACCTCGGAATGGGGCCTACCTTATGTCAAAACGACTGGCTCGGAAAGATCTTTCCAATGGTCCAAGCCCTGACCCAATCAGAGAAGTAGAAGTGGACGAAAAATCTGTTGAAGCTAACTGCAGCTGAAGAGGCCTTTTTGGACTGAAAGAATTGGGTTTTGGGCCTGATTCTCTGGCCCAAAACATGGCTCCAAGCCCATGCACGATTTTTGGATCTGAAAGTATAAAAACAAAAGCTTAGATCTTTGTTAATGGTAGATAGTTAATGGTAGCTAGTTAGACCTAAAACTATAGATAATTTTAGATCTAGTTTTCATGTAATAAAATTAAGTGTAGTTTTAAATTCAATTCTTGTTTTAGATTAAACTCTTAGAATCATTATTCTTAAGTAGTTTGATAAATAAAATAGTTATTTTTATCAATTTCAATTTTTGTCATTTCAATTTATAGATCTAATTTTATGTTAAATTAATTACTTTAGAACAAGTAGATTATTAATTTAGTATTTGAATCATTGTTTTATTATTCATTAGATTAAGAAAATAGTGTTCTCCATAAGTTGGTTTCATTTCCATTAATTGTTTTGTTTCAATTCGCAGATTCAAGTAATTGTCATTATTAGTTTAATTCAATTATTGCATTAGTAGTTTTGAATTGGGTTTAAACAAGCAAAGTTTCAATCTTTATATCATGTCTTGTTTCAATTCCATTGGGAATGATAGCGTGATTATTCTCGGCTAAACCTCCATTGAGGGGGTTGAGAAGCCTTGATGAAAGCTTGATTCCGATTATCGTAGAGTCATCGTAATTTCCTTTCCACTCTAGAAACGATTAGTTCACCATGAGAATGGGTTTAATCGTTCACATACTAGTTATGAATTGGTAGGAATGTCATGTGTAATTAGGGATTAGGAGTAACCATATTGTTACTCTTGGGCGATTCAATTCGGATTACGATTAATTCGATTAGTAGGATTAAGTCGAGTTAAGGTGGAATCAATCCCCCTCTAACTCCTTATCATAGAATCAACGTAGCATTCCATAGTTGTTCTAATAGTCGACTAGTTGCATCTTGTGGGTAGTTGCATCGTAGTCTAGTTGCCACTTTGTAAATCTCTCATTAGACTTTAGAGTTAAGAGTATTTATACGTAGAAAACACAGCATGCGGAAGGACTAGGAGTGGAACGAATTTGTTACTCCACTCTATTTCGATAGAATTGAGAGTAGAAACTTTGATAAAACTAGGCACATAACATAGTTTTAGTTTACTTACGTTTTGAGTTTTATCGTTCATTTCGTAGGTAAACTATTCAATTTTATGTTTTATCAAATGGCGCCGCTGCCATCTTAGTTTCACTTTCGCATTGTTTTTGTAGTACAAGTACTTTTCTTAAAGTCCCATTAAACCCACCCACCCTTGTTTGATTCATACTATGGTTTTCCGAGTCAGCGTTGGAAAGTTCCGCAAAAATATACAATAAAGCGACCGCGCTTCTAACCGAGCGCACTGCTTAAAGGCCAAAAGATTGCAACACCGAAGCCCATGTGGATGTGGAGCGCGACCAGCCCTAAAACACTGTCACTTCAAGTTACACGGAGCGCGACCGCGCCCTAAGTGAGCGCACCCGCGCCCTAAGCTAGAGTTTTCCGAATTTCTACAGTTTTGATTCGAATTTTGATTTTTCAAGTTTTTCAGTGTTCTAACTTGTTATATACACTGAACACGCGTAAACAAGACGCTATTCATAAGCGAAGCAAGGACGCAATCAGGTATTCCTTTCTTCCACACCTCGCATCTCTTGTTAAAGGTTTATACTAGTATATCAGAATTGTTTGGAGTGGGATGGGTTTAGCTAAATTTGGTCTTAGCCTTGTATGAGATTAAGGTCTGGTCGAACAAAAACACAACAACGTCGACAAAAACGACTCTATCTAGTATACCACCCACTACACCTCTAGCTACTATTTCACACACACCACTGACACAATGCCCGACGAAGGAGAAACTCCTCTCGGACTTTTATAAAGCCTTGGCGATAGCCCCAAATCTTGCATCGTTCTAGCGGACCACGGGGATTTCGAATCCCCAAATATTTTAATTTGTTACCCATTTTTCATGGATTAGACCATGAAAAACCTTATCAGCACATGCGTAGCATTGAACAAGTCCTAACAACATTCCACCATCATACGGTTGGTGCGGAACAAATTAAACTAAGGGTATTCCCTTTCACCTTAGCCGATAAAGGCGTCTTGGTTAACTGCCCAAAGCCTAATTCTCGTGGACTCGTGGGCTAAACTTGTTCAAATTGTTTATGGAACATTTTACCCACCCCTAAAGATGGATGAGATGCTTTCCAAGATTCATTTTTTTCGACAAAATCCTCATGAATCATTTTCAGAGGCTTGGAATCGTTTCACCGATCTCCTTATAGAGTGTCCACATCATAACTTAGTGAAAGACACGTTAGTTCGTGCCTTTTTCAAAGGACTCCTACACCACCATAAAGAAGTCCTTGACATAATGAATGAGGGTAGTTTCTTAAGCAAAGGAGCCTCGGAGGCTTATAAACTTTTAGAGGATCAAACTAAGCGAAATAACAACTGGGGGGGTAGTGACGATATCCACCGCTCCGCTAGTTCATCAAATACAGTTAAGGCCGCCGGTATGTTTGAAATTAAACACGATCCTGAGCTTAAAACTCTAATCGAATCACTCACTAAAAAGGTAGAGGCCATTTCGCTCAACAAAAGCCTATCCCCGCATGAATGTAAATTCAAATCCATGTAGTTTCTGTTGGAGCCCTGAGCATCCCGACTTCCACTGTCCTATAGCCTATGAACAGGTTTGTTCCATTAATAGTGAACCTAACGCCCCTTGGAGACAAAATCCCAACTTTGGTTGGAGAAATAACCAACACGTCACACCTCCAGAGTACAATAATCAATATGTTAGGCCAACACACAGTTTTAACCAAGCTCCACCACGACAAGGACAGGGTCAGGGTAATTTTAATAATTATAACAACCAAGTGCAACCTCGACAAGGACAAGCACAAGGTCAAGGTAGTTATAATAATTATAATGCTAATAGAGGTATCGTTCCGGTAAATAATAATTATCAAAGTCCACCCATAAATAATTCACGCGAAATAGTTCCAAATCCACACCACCCGACTACTACACCCACACAACCGATCGTCTTGACACCTTCATACAAGTGAGCCAAAATTTTTCCAAACCATGGCTCAATCTAACCAACAGAACCTACAATCTGCGTTAATAATTTAACCCAACAGTTGGCTCAAGATAAAGCCCAACCCAAAGGTGTGTTTCAGGTCACGAAAATACCTAATCCTAAAACAACAAACACAGCCTTTGAGGTAACCGATAATACTAGTAATGAATATGAAAATATAGGTGAGCTAAAGGCCATCACCACTCTCTCGGGCGCAGAGTGCTTGATAACAAAGTAACTATGCCTATAGTTAACCCCACCAAGAAACCCCTACACCGCTATTTTACTAGATACCTAAATAGAAACTGAAGAGCTTACCACTGTAGAGGTACCAGTTACAATACAACCTAAGAAACAGAAAGCCACGGTTAAACATCCAGGTGATACCATTGCTAAATATAGACAGAAACCACCGTTTCCATAAAAATTAGCCGTGTTAACTAGGGATACTAATTATGAGGAGATTAGGGACGTTTTCAAGAATCTAACTATAAATCTTCCCTTCCTCGAAGCTATTAAAAAGCTACCACACCATGCTAAGTTTTTTAAGGAGTTGTGTACTACTAGGCGTAGGACCAATATACCAAAAGACGCCTTTTTAACAGAACAATTCCCAACTCTATTTGAACATAATGGAATTGCTAAGTACAAGGACCCTGGTCGTCCTACTGTACAATGCACCTTAGGAGATTCCTATACGACGACCGCGTTATTAAACGTGGGGGCTAGTGTTAACTTACTCCCGTTTTATTTGTATAGACAAATAGGCCTAGATGAAATGCAACCCACTAAAATGACATTGCAATTAGCTGATCGGTCTATTAAGTATCCTAAGGGTGTGGTCGAAAATGTTCTGGTAAAAATTCAGGATTTCTACTATTCGGCTGATTTTGTCATCCTCGATACAGAAGTCGTTAAGGACTCTGTCCCAATCATCTTAGGGCGTCCTTTCTTGTCTACTGCCAATGCGCTCATTAATTGCCACGATGGTTCAATGTCCATGTCTTTTGGCCATCTTGCTATTGAAGTCAATGTTTTTAAAACAAAGACACAGTTACCCGATTCGCCTATGGATGGAGAGGTTAGCATGATCGAGAGCTTTGCTCGAGATTATTTCAACAACACGTTCCCTGATAATCATATGCCCAAATTTCTTTCCTTTGAAAGTTCAGACTCCAACATTTTCATCCCTACACTAGTCGATACACATATTACGGATGAGGATGAGATAGATGACTTTCTCAAAGATGTAGAGGACTATCATAGTAACATGGATATGACCAATCTAGATGAGGAATTCGATGAGTTTCTTAGAGGAGGTGATGATTCACCCTATCAAGAACTACTTTGCACAACAACCATCTCGACTCCCTCCTTCCACCCTTTCAAAGGAATCTCGAGTTTGCACTTTCGATCCTTTTGTTTCTTCAGGCTTCATAATTTTTAAATCCACCTAGTAAAAAAATACTTCAGAAAGACAAACCATTTGACACCTGCATTTTTAGACTTGAGACAGTCCCTACCTACACTATGAATGAGTTTTGTGCTAAACCCACATCCTCATTTTTTCCATGCTTTCCTTCTACAACTTATCCATATCCACCATATTCTCCACAACCATTCACCTTCCCACACTTATTTACTAGAACACTCTCTCGTTCAAAAATGAAAAAGAAGGTGCATGCTAGGTTACGTAATAAGGTTATCCGACTTCGCTTTCATTTCACTAGGTTGCGTCATAGGAAATCTTGGTGCTTGATTGTGTTTGGATATGTTTTCTGTGATATTTATTTATGGAATGATCCACAACTATTTCGGTTGTTGATATATGATAAACTACATGTTCATACATATGTTTAGATAAAGTCTCGAGTATCTGACTATAAACGACTCAACTTTTGTGTTTTGTACATTTCCTTTCATTTCCATATATTGGTGAGTGCACCATTAAGGTAACCGGGCCCTCCCTACGGAGTGTGTGGCTGTAAGTACCGGATCCTAAGTCCACGTTTAACATAATTCACGTTTTCCACTCTTGCATGTTTTCTCAGATTTTTTAGTCATGTTTCTCTATGGGGTGAATTATGTCTTTCTTGTTTATTGTTTTTCATTATAAAAGTAAATATATATAATATATATATATATATATATATATATATATATATATATATATATATATATATATATATAAAAAAGAATAAACATAGTAATCTAGGAAGTCTCGGGAATCTGACTTTAAAAGACCCACTGCTAAAAAACAAATTTTCTAAGCTTCGTTGTAAAAAAAAAATTTGTTTAGGGGTGGGGTGTTCGTGTTTCCGTCCTAGAATGTTTTATGTCCCATTAGAATTGCTTAGGTCGTTGAATTGTATTACGATTCGGGTTGACATAATCCATGAATTTAGAGTTCAGTCGTTCGCATAACGTACGTCATGCACGCACTTTGAGGTGTTTTCCACTATCTTATATGTCATCCACGGTCGGAATAGAGTGTTTTATGGATCATTAGATTGGAAATTCTCTCCTGATCATTTCCATATCTCATTCACAAAAATCGGACTGGTAACGAAGCGGCAATTTTGATTTGAAGTTTCGCGAAAAATCGAAAAATTCAAAAATTTCGAATTGGGCTTGGGCCCAACCAGCCAAGACCGCAGCACCCATTTACCTTTCCCCCAAACAGTCGCGTTCATCTTCCAAATCGCCATTAACGACCACCCAAGCTCCAAACCTAAAAAAATTAAAATAAAAATAAAAAGAAAACCAAATTAACCCACGCCCATAGTTCAAATCCACTTCCAATCTAATCTAAATCTTTCCACCACCACCTCCACCAAATTAAATCATCAAAAACCACCTGGAAATAAAAAAATTTGAACTGCCCACCGCGCCACCACCACTGTTTGCTTCAGTCGGTCGATTCAAATTCCAACACCACATTCCTTTTAAACCCCCACTACATTCCAAACTCCAAAATGGCTCAACAACGTCGAATTTTGCTGGAGCAAGCTTTTACTGGCGACCACTTCGCGCCGTTTTACGGTGACGAAATGATCAGTAGAGACTGGAATAGCTTGTGGTACTCGACCGAAGCCTTTTACCACGACGACTTAGTTCGACGGTTCTACAACACGAGGGAGTTGGAGGGGACTAGAATATTTGTTATGGTGGCGAAGAGGAGGAAGGAAGTAACTACGGGGTTTTTGGCCGAGATTCTAGGCATTCCGCCTAGAATCCATCTGGATGTCATGTTACAGGAGTCCCAATATAATGGGGTAGAGCCGTTGATGCACGCGACAGTTACCGAAGTGAACTACAATGCGAGATCGCATTGTGTTCGCCAGGCATCCCTCAGAACCAACCAGCTGGCTGCAGCTCAGTGGATTGGTCAGAATGTCCTGGGCAAGGAGAAGGTCAGCGACATCGGTCTGAACTGCCTCCACATTTTATGGATACTCTAGGAGCAGAAGTACGAAGTTCTCAGATCTTGGAGTTTTTGCTTAGCATGATTAGGGGAGTAGGGAAGGCTGTTGTACCTCTCCCTGTGTTGATAACCAAGATCATGCTGAAGCTGAGAGCAGCTCCGGCGTCTGAAAGGTCTTACATCACCCTGCACCGAAATCCTCGCATTTATAAGGATTGTGTCCAACGAGTATGGAGGTTGCCTGAGGATAGGGTAGAGGACGAGGAGGATGGGGGAAATGAGAATGCCTCGGAGGATGAGGAGGACTTGACTTGTTTTGATGTGGATGCCCTGGAGAGGTGTTAGTCAGATGCAGAAAGCATGGCCGTAATTCATCGTGGCATGCGTTCACTCAACACTATCTGCGAAGACCTCCGGACTCGACAAGCTACTATCCATCATAACTTCGAGATCCGATCCCAGCGGGAGGACGAGCGGTGGGAACAGATGAGGGGGCCGAGCTAGAAGCTCGGCGCCCCGGTTCGGGCCGACATGCTTGCACGATTCCCACCTCACGGGGATTCTCCTTCTGAGGACACACCATCGAGGCACGAGCGTCGTCGCCGAAAGACGAATGGTGCTGGCCCATCGGGAACTCAAGAGCTATCTCCTGACCGTGTGCCCTCCGCTACCAAGATCGGGCGTAGTTAGGGATAGTATCGTTTGATGTTTATTTGTGGTTTCATTATTGTTGTTTATTTTAATGTAAGTTTAATTCCGTAATTTGAATTTTGTAGTGAAATGTACTTTTAATGAAAATTTTAATATAATGAGGTTATTTTCATTGTGCGTGGTTGTTTAATATTGATCCCACCTTCCCAAATTGTTTGGGGGTGGTGTTATCTATTCCATCATGATTTTTATATGACCCTTGTTTTAGAATTTATTGCGGAGTCAAGGTGAAAATATGGCCGTTTAGGCAAATCTATGAATAAGTATATGAAATCTTAATTAAATAGATAGATTCTATCCTAAATTCAACCTAAAAGATACTAGGGCTGTTTTAGAATCAAGGAAATGAGTTGTTTCCGTTTTCGGGTTTGAAAAGTTTAGGATTTCCAGAAACTGCCGTAAAAACTTTTTGGCAACTTCCCGATCCGTTTTAGCAACTTTAAACCTATATAAACTTCATTCATTTTACACTCACAACTCACACTACACCTAACCTCCATCACTCACCTTTCACTCCCACGATTCCCACGTTTCGTCTCAATTTCCGATCTTCAAGACCTCGAGCGCCGCCGCTTTTAGGCAGGAGCGACTCAGCGCCGCATTTTTTCAGAATTTTGTCGAGCGCATCTTTTCAAAGGTGAGCACGACCCGTGCTCAAACACTGGAATTCTAATAACTTCATAGCGCGCCCACGCCCAAGTAGAGCGCACTCACGCCCTGACTTACGTGGACCAGAAAAATTCCAATTTTTCTGCGGGGTGATCCCGGATCATTCGCAGCTATTTCAGAGCATCATCTTGAGATGACATCTCCTACATTGATATCAGAACAGTCTTTTGAAGATTTGTTCCAAAGCACTACTTACGGTGCTTGGTTTCGCGAAGCGATCACATATGTAGGCTGGGAACCGCTTATGGTAAGACCTGATGCACTTTATTCTCCAACACTAGCATCTTATTTTTACGATAACTGCATTTTCTTTGAGAGACCAGATGGAGAACAAGTGTTCTCCATCAACATCGATAATGAACCAATGGAAATTACCAGGTTCTTGCTAGCATTTGTGCTTGGACTTGCTATGCCCGCTGAAATACAAGACCCATGGTGTTATTGGGTAGATAATATGTATGTCTACACTTATGAGTTTTTGCATGAGTCGTATGGCGCAGGCATTTTCCGTATAGAGGACCAAGGGGAATATAACGTCGCCTTTGGTAGCCTGTCCATGAACATAGGAACTGTTATGTTTTGGATCATGCTAAATATTTTAGGGGAATGGCATTTTTCTTCTGTGAATGATGCCACTTGCAGCGCCTTCCTTGCTTTAGCCACGGACGATGTGTCATGACCTTCCCCAACCTTGATGTCTAGTTTAGCTCGATCCCATAGCATGAGGCATAAGTACCTTCTTATGCCTGTTCTAATTTCCCCGATTATGCTATGTTTCTTTCCTGTTTTTGTACACGCTTCACGGATTGGATTACGGTCCACACATTTACGACCCACCAATAGTATTATTCGATCTTTCCGTAATGATGACTTGGCAAGGGAGGAGGATACAACCTCATCAGGTTGCACCCTACACCCGTCGCACCAAGTGGCTCTTAATAGGTTAGCAATAATAGATGATAAATGGCGGAAGCTCGGCAAATTATCCCGCATGGCAGACGCGAAGGAACCTCACTTCTTTATAGAAGAAGAGGATGAGGAAGATGATGAGTAAAGCGAGAAATAAGGTAAGTTTTAATTCTAGTTAGTGTCTGTTTATGTCCCAAGCAATTTCATTCTTGTTAACCCCATAATGGGTAGAACTCGTATAGAGTTGAGTCAGTTTTTATTTCCTATATTAGTACGTCCTAACCTTGTTTTGCAGATGTTCCTAAATTTCACGCGATTCAATGATATTTTTCCTACCCTCTTTATTTAAAATGCTTTGAGGACAAAGCATATTTCTTTTGTTTTGGGGATTGAAACACGTGTAATTAAGGCATCTGTTAGGATATAGATAGAGATAATATGCATTTGTTTTCTAGTTAAAAATTCAAAAATATAAATAAATAAGTTCATGCTATACACTTAGGAATATTGGTATTGTTTTCCTTCTCTATGCTCTTAATAATCTAGAAGTCTCAATGTAGATTTTGCATTAGAATAATTTTTAGAAACTTAGGTTAATATATAGGTAATAATCTTTGCATCTATCTATAAATATATTACATGAGTATCGATGATTGTTAGCAATGAAGTTTCAAATCTAGGCTAGAGTACTTATTCTACAAATCCTGTGAGAATATAGCCTAAAGCCTTATATGAAATAAACATTTGAGAAATGACACAAGGGAGAAGTAAAATCGGGATAGAGAAATCACACGTCCACTTGCTTGATCACTAAACCATATCCTAAGTGAGAATTTAGGCCCTCTTTGGATCGATATAGCCAGAAATTCAACCCTATGAATTATTTTCCGCTAATAGTCCCTCTGAGCCTTTCTTTAGCCTTTCATAAACCACAAATCCTTTACCCCTCGTTACTTAAAAAAAACAAAATAAAAAAAAAAATTAAACCTACCCAATTTAGATAAGTTTGAGAATATAATGAGGAAGAAAGAAGAAGAGAAAACCCGTGTAAAACAAAATTTAGTTAATTGCTTCCAAAATAAAGAAAAGAAGTTTCCATCCAAAGAAAAGAAAAATAGAAATAGAAATAAAATAAAAACTCCAAAAAAATAGAATAAAAGGAGTCAAAAGCCAAAGAAAAGAAAAAGAAAAATAAATATGGCTAAGGATGGAAACAAAGTATAAAAGCAAAAGAAAATAACAAGGTTTTCTCTAAGTTACATAATATGAAGACTCTATTATCTCAGACTTGTCCTTTTTGAATATCCATTTCCTTCCTTCTTAAACCATCTCCTAATCCCCGCAACACCTAATAAAGACCTCTAGCTCAATTAGGAATAGGTTAGTGTGATAGTAAGTGGCAGATGTGTTTGATCGACTCAGGCTTCCTTGTTGTCATTGAGATTGTAAGGTAAAGTGTGCCCACTGCACACTGGAGTAGCGAAACTTGAGTGGAAAAATCAGAGTGTTGTATCTTGACTATTATTGTGAGAACCTACTTAAGGACGCTATTCCGAGTTTCAGAAACGAACCTGCTAGGCATTTCATAGTATTACTCATTGTATATATGTTTATTGTAGATGATTGATTATTATGCATATATTAGCTTAGGTTTCGACTTGATTACTCTATATGCATTGCTAGTGAGAGGAATAGTTAATTTAGAGCATGGATAAGGAAACAATAGTTTTATTTCTTAGTCGTTGTAGTATAGATAAAGTTTGTGAGTACCTTCACTGGAAAACTCTCACGAGGCTATAACTCGTCCACTAGGGAATTCCTAGTGGTTTAAGGCCTTGTTGCATATGGTCAATGCAATCGCACTCAGCAAAACGAGAGTAGTTAGAACTCCATTTTTGGTCACTTATTCTAATTTCTCATCTTTGCTTGAGGACAAGCAAAATGCTGTTTGGGGGTGGTTTGATAAGATCCCAAAACTGTAGTTTTAACCCTGTAACAGTCATACTTTTAGACCAATTATGTGAGTAATAATTAAGAGTTAACACTGATTACGTGTTTTTATGCATTTCAGGCTTCAAAGTCCATTATGTGCAGAAATGTGCCACTTTAGCGAGATAAAGGAGCAAAGGTCGGTTACTAAGGAGTTCCGTGACTAAAGGCCAAGATTCAAGAAGACAAAGCCTTTCTAAAGCCCGATCAAAAGCTGAAAAGTCGACGCGGGCAAAAACAGCACACAAGTCAGCAGAACTTCCGAAGGCCGTATCTTTGGACTCAGACCTCGGAATGGCGCCTACCTTATGTCAAAACGACCGGCTCGGAAAGATATTTCCAATGGTCCAAGCCTTGACCCAATCAGAGGAGAAAAAGTGGACGAAAAGTCTGTTGAAGCCAACTGTAGCTGAAGAGGCCTTTTTAGACTGAAAGAATTGGGTTTTGGGCCTGATTCTCTGGCCCAAAACATGGCTCCAAGCCCATGAACGATTTTTGGATCTGAAAGTATAAAAACAAAAGCTTAGATCTTTGTTAATGGTAGATAGTTAATGGTAGCTAGTTAGACCTAAAACTATAGATAATTATAGATCTAGTTTTCATGTAATAAAATTAAGTTTAGTTTTAAATTCAATTCTTGTTTTAGATTAAACTCTTAGAATCATTATTCTTAAGTAGTTTGATAAATAAAATAGTTATTTTTATCAATTTCGATTTTTGTCATTTCAATTTATAGAGCTAATTTTATGTTAAATTAATTACTTTAGAACAAGTAGATTATTAATTTAGTATTTGAATCATTGTTTTATTATTCATTATATTAAGAAAATAGTGTTCTCCATAAGTTGGTTTCATTTCCATTAATTGTTTAGTTTCAATTCGCAGATTCAAGTAATTGTCATTATTAGTTTAATTCAATTATTGCATTAGTAGTTTTGAATTGGGTTTAAACAAGCAAAGTTTCAATCTTTATATCATGTCTTGTTTGAATTCCATTGGGAATGATAGCGTGATGATTCTCGGCTAAACCTCCATTGAGGGGGTTGAGAAGCCTTGATGAAAGGTTAATTCCGATTATCGTAGAGTCGTCGTAATTTCCTTTCCACTCTAGAAACGATTAGTTCACCATGAGAATGGGTTTAATCGTTCACATACTAGTTATGAATTGGTAGGAATGCCATGTGTAATTAGGGATTAGGAGTAACTATATTGTTCTGCAAAGTAGTTCAATTCGGATTACGATTAATTCGTTAGTAGTAGGATTAAGTCGAGTTAAGGTGGAATCAATCCCCCTCTAACTCCTTATCATAGAATCAACGTAGCATTCCATAGTTGTTCTAATAGTAGACTAGTTGCATCTTATGGGTAGTTGCATCGTAGTCTAGTTGCCACTTCGTAAATCTCTCATTAGACTTTAGAGTTAAGAGTATTTATAATGAGAAAACACAAAGATCTTGCGGAAGGACTAGGAGTGGAACGAATTTGTTACTCCACTCTATTTCGATAGAATTGAGAGTAGAAACTTTGATAAAACTAGGCACATAACATAGTTTTAGTTTACTTACGTTTTGAGTTTTATCGTTCATTTCGTAGGTAAACTATTCAATTTTATGTTTATCACTTAGTGCAAAGGGAAAAATAAAAGACATGAATATATACATGTTGAGTTTTTAACGTCAGATCCTCAAGACGAATGTGAGTCTGTTAATGTCAGATCCTCAAGACGAATCCCAACCTATGGGAGCAACGGGGCGAACACGAAGTTTATCCTTCTGAGCTGGTGTCAGACAAAAATATACCTTATACCGGTTCATATCGGATAGTAATTCAAGACCTGGACAGAAAGGTGTTTGACAATTCATACACCACCCCATCCTTTTCACATGTCGCATTCGAGCAAAAGTACTGCAACCATTACCTATTTGAGATGGGTGAGATTTACACCAAATGATTAGCTGAAGTTCGCGAGGAAGAGAATAGAAAAGGGAAGAGAAGGAAGGAAGGGAAATTTTTTGTACCTATTGTTTACCATAAGGCACGTTTGCTCGATTATCAGAAGACATTTATACTCAATTCTTAATAGAGTTTTTGTGGACTAAGGTTTCGGTGCTTGCAACCACACACTCTAGGAGATTTGAGAAAAGAAAATAGAAGAGGGCCCGGCTACCCTAATGGCATACTTCCCCTGTTTTAAACACATGGAAGGAAGTACACCAGCGAATCTATTAGTCTATGTAGACTGGATCTTGGAGAAGAGTCTTTTCGACATCTAGAGAGCGCAACTCATGATAATGTTTAAGGCATTGGCCATTTACTTGAAATTCACTGTTATCGTTTAAAATTTTCAAAGAGATAGCCCCATAGGGGTGACAACAGAGACAATGAAAGGACCAGACCATCGAGTTTTTAATTTTCCTGGAAAAATGTGTAATCTTGAGTTGTACAACAAAACTTTTTGACCAATTTTGAAATATTTTCTCAATATGTGCTTGTCATGCACTCTTTTCATGTTGGCTTTATAGGACTTCGAGAGATCATAGGCATCACTCTGCATCTCCTCAAGCTTATTTAACTACAATTTTTGTTTCTCGCATGTCGCATTGGTATTATAATTGAGGCTTTTGATGCCCCATATAGCACGGTGCTCTAGTTCAACCGACAGATGACAAGGTTTTCCAAAAATGAGGTGGTAAGGAGACATGCCTATAGGTGTCTTAAAGGCCATTCTATAAGCCTACAAGGCATCAGATAATCACAGAGACCAGTCTTTCCTAGATAGATTAACATTTTTTTCCAAAATAGATTTAATCTCACTATTAGAAACTTCTACTTGTCCACTGGTCTGAGGGTGATACGGAGTACCCACCTTGTGAGTGACTCCATATTTCTTTACTAACAACTCAAATATTTTATTACAAAAATGTTTTCTCCTATCACTAATGATAGCTTTGGGAACACCAAAACGAGAGAAAATATGTTCTTTTATGAACAACATGACAATTTTATGATCATTTGTATGACATGACATTGCCTTAATCCATTTTCACACATAGTCAACAACTACCAGTATGTAGAGAAACCCATGAGAGTTTGGAAAGGGACCCATGAAGTTGATGCCCCACACATCAAAAATTTCCACAATTAAAATTGGATTTAAGGGCATCATATTGCGTTGAGTAATACATCCTAGCTGCTGGCAGCGGGTGCATGCTTTGCAATGCTCATGGGCATCTCTAAACAGTGTTGGCCAATAAAATCCACATTGTAAAACCTTGGCCGCAGTTTTCTTACCACTGAAATGACCACCACAAGATTGTTCATGTCAGAAGGATAACAAGTCATTGTGTTCCCAGTCGGGAATGCAACGGCGGATTAGTTGGTCGGAACAATACTTGAAGAGATAGGGATCATCCCAGAAATAAAATTTCACAGTGGATAAGAACTTTTTTCGGTCATTACGAGACCAAGATGAAGGAACTTCCTCGGTACTAGGTAACTTACTATATCAGCGTATCAAGGAGACGAAAAGACAGAATACAAGTGTTCATTAGGAAAGGAATCACAGATGGGTTCTGTATCATTATCGACCTCACAGACGAGTCGTGATAAATGGTCTGCAACCACATTCTCGCAACCTTTTTTATCTCTAATTTCTAGAGTAAACTCTTAGAAGCGGAGAATCCATCGGATCAACCTCTGTTTAGCATCTTTTTTTGCTAATAGGTAACGAAGCGCCGCATGGTCAATGTAGACTATTGTGGAAGAACCAACTAGGTAAGGACGAAACTTATCCAAGGAATATACCACAGCGAGAAACTCTTTCTCAGTGGTGGTATAGTTACATTGAGCTTCATTAAGAGTTTTACTAGCGTAATAAATGACAATTGGTTTGTCTTCTCGGTGTTGCCCTAGGACAGCTCCAATAGCATAGTCGCTCACGTCACACATTAATTCAAAAGGTTCAGACCAATCAGGTGGTTGAATTATAGGAGCAGTAGTTAGGGTGGATTTTAAAGTCTCAAAAGCTTGTTTGCAATTGAAAGTGATGTCAAAGACGACATCCTTAAGCAGGAGATTGGTTAAAGGTAGAGCAACCTTTGAGAAATCTTGAATAAATCTTTTATAGAACCCTGTGTGTCCTAAAAATGCACGAATGTCGCGAACTATTTTTGGTATAAGAAGTGAAGCAATCTTTTCAATCTTAGCTTTATCGACTTCGATTCCATCCTTTGAAACAATATGTCCTAGAACTATTCCTTTTGTAACCATGAAATGACATTTTTCCCAATTAAGAACAAGATTTTTCTCTTCACAACGTGTAAACACCTTTTCAAGATTTAATAGACAGCTATCAAAAGAATCACCATATATTGAGAAGTCGTCCATGAAAGCTTCCATAAAACGTTCAACCATATCACTGAAAATGTGAAGCATACAGCGTTGGAAAGTACCAGGTGCATTGCAAAGGCCGAAAAGCATTCGTTTATATGCAAATGTACCAAATGGACAGGTGAACGTTGTTTTTTCTTGATTAGTAAGATCTAAGACTATTTGAAAATATCCTGAATAACCATCAAGAAAATAGTAATATGCATGACCCGCTAACCGTTCAAGCAT
Source organism: Coptis chinensis (assembly GCF_015680905.1). Classification (NCBI taxonomy): domain Eukaryota; kingdom Viridiplantae; phylum Streptophyta; class Magnoliopsida; order Ranunculales; family Ranunculaceae; genus Coptis; species Coptis chinensis. The sequence goes on along the minus strand of NC_141464.1, from coordinate 27,158,691 downwards.
CTGATCGATGAAGGGAAGTGGGAAGTGATCCTTATGAGTGACGACATTAAGTCTCCAATAATCGATGCATATTCTCCATTTCACTTGAATACGAGCGGAGATGCATTCATCTTTATCATTCCGCACAACTGTAATGCCAGATTTCTTGGGAACAACATGTACTAGACTCACCCAAACACTATCAGAGATAGGGTATATAATACCGGCATCGAGTAACCTTAAAACTTCCTCCCATACCACATCCTTCATGGTAGGGTTTAGACGACGTTGCAGTTCACACGACGTCTTCGCATTATCTTCAAGATGTATGCGATGGGTGCACACTTTAGGGTCAATGCCTTTAATGTCATCGAGAGACCATCCAATAGCAGAACGGTGTTGTGTAATGACATTAATTAAATGGGATTCCTGATCATCACTCAATTGTGATGATATGATAATTGGGTGACTACCATCTGCATCAAGATGTACGTATTTTAAATCCGAAGGAAGAGGCTTTAAGTCAGGGGCGGGAGGAGTGGGTATTAAAGATTCTTGAGGAAAGTCTTCCTCCATGGAGAAAATAGATTGAGGATCGTCCAAGTGGCTTGACAGCACGGTAGCAGGGTCAAAGAGTGGTATTGACTCTACAAACTCGTTTACTTCTTGAGTATAATCATCGACATCAAATTCAGAACCGCCAAAGGAAAGAAATTGGTGTAGTTCATCTTCAGGAAAAGAGTTTGTTAAATACTTTTGCACAAGGTTGTCAACCATGTTCACTTCACCATCAATGTCAGCCTCTGGAATTTGTTTCATCAACTTGAACACATTCACCTCGACAAAAAGATTTTCGAAGGACATGGTCATGGAACCATCCCTACAATCAATGAGAGCATTAGCAGTTGCTAGGAACGGACGTCCTAAGATGATAGGAATGGAATCACAGGCAACTTCTGTATCCAAATGACAAAATCGATGGGATAGTAAAAGTCTTGGACTTTTACAAGGACGTTTTCCACAATGCCTTTTGGATACTTAATGGAACAATCGGCTAACTGTAGTGTCATGGTGGTAAGTTTAAGCTCATGAAGACCTAGTTGTTTGAATGAATAATATGGAAGTAAGTTCACACTAGCTCCTAGGTCTAGTAGCGCAGTAGCTGTATATTTGTCCCCTAATGTGCAAGGAACTGTTGATCGACCAGGGTCCTTGTATTTGACTATACCATTGTGTTCAGTGATGGATGGAAACTGTTCGGTGAGGAATGCCTGTTGAGGAACATTGGTTCTTCTTTTTGTGGTGCACATATCTTTTAGAAACTTTGCATGTTTTGGCAATAGTTTGAGGGCATCGAGAAAAGGTAAGTTGATTGTCAAATTCTGAAAAGTTTCTCAAATTTCATCAAAATTTTCATCTGCTTTATTCTTTGCCAAACGGATAGGGAACGGTGCCTTAGGGCGGAATTTGGCATAAGGATCCGGTTGCTCATCTCCCAATTTTTGAGTTAGTGACTTAGGTGGACTTGGTGTTTCCATCGGAGCTTCATTATCAGGAACAAATTCATTGGAACATTCGGATACCTTTGGGTGCTCCTCTGGCATACATATTTGATTGCCTACAGTTTTGCCAGATCGAAGAGTAGTGATTGCGTGCACATGTTCCTGGTTTGGAGTACTTGTACCCGGTGCATTGGTGAGTTCAAAGGCAGTGTTAGCTGGCTTAGGGTTCAGAACTGCTTGTCTAGGAAACACGTATTTCTGACTCTTTTCTTGCGCTAATTGATGAAGTGATTGTTGGATAGACGTTAAAATTTGAGATTGTTGGTTCATGTAAGCTAAGAAGGTATCATCTGTCCAATTAGTAACGAGTGGCGTAGGTTGGGCAACAGGTACTAGATCACGATTATTGCTGAGAATTTATTGATTATAGCCGGGACTGCGATTGGCTAGAACAAGGCTGCGGTTGTTTTGAAAGTTAGCATTGGAATTACTTTGAAACTGATTTTGACTTTGTTGGTACTGCTAATTATTTCTTGGGCGGTATGGAATAAAGTTGTTGGGTGGTCGAACAGGTGGATTGGCGAAACCTGGAGGAGCCATCTGCTGTGTAGTCGGGCGCCAAGAGAAATTCGGATGTTGTCTCCAAGGTGCATTAAGAATGTTGAATGCACATGCCTCTTCCGATGGTTGGGGAGGTGAGGCATATAACAAGGGACAATAAGCACCAGGATGGTCATGACTGAGACAAAGAACACAAAGGGATGTGCTAACGTTCATGACCTGTTTTGGGAGTTGATCGTTTACTTGCACTACGAGGGCATCTACTTTTTTAGTGTGGGATTCTATCAGAGTTTTTAATTCGGGATCGGGTTTTACCTAAAAATAGATGTAGCTTTTGTAACAGTATCCTTAGATGACCTAGAAGAATCAGTGTTACCCCAATGTGTACCTCTTTTTGCTTGTTTTTCAAGAAAATTATACGCTTCAGTCGCTCCTTTGTCCATGAAGCAACCGTCGATCATTATATCAAGTGTTTCTTTTTTATGATCGGAAAGTCCATTAAAGAATGAACGAACAGGGATAGAGGTATCGAGCTAATGATGAGGACATTCTAAAAGAATATCAGTAAATCGACTCCATGCTTCCGTAAAGGAGTCATGAAGATTTTGACGAAAGAATTGGATTTTCTGAAACATTTCAATAGTTTTCTTCTAAGTATAAAATTGTAGCATGAAAGCTTGCACAAGTTTATTCCATGTGTCTATGGATTGTGGCAGTTGGCCTGCTAGCCAAACTAACGCTTTATCAGCTAAAATGAAAGGAAACAACCTAAGCAAGAGTTGTTTGGTAGAGACGGCGGGATGGTGAAATGTTATGGCTACTTGCTGAATCCTACGGAGGTAATTGTACGGTTTCTCATGTTCTAGATCATGATAAACAGGTAACAATCCAAAAATGTTAGGCGGGATTCGAAAATCGCCAGCAATATCCTCAAGTTTGATGCAGGAAGAAGGTTATTCCTGTAAAGCAGTATAGAAGTCCGAAAGGGGCTTCTCAGCTGGTGGAGTTTCGTCGGCCATAACGAAAGAAGTTAATGGCGACAAGGGATCGTGATAAAGTTTACTAACAAATGAAGAACAATTTTGAGGTGAGAACTTACGCAATTGCCTATCGTATTTTCTCCTACGATAGGTATGTTCAACTTCTTTAGTAGCACCAGATCTTAATCTCATACAAGTATTAAATTAGATCTGATGTAGAGAAGAAAATTATTAATATTTGAATTTTATTATTATCTGAAGCATTAGAGTTGAACAACGTAGGCCTAAGCTGCTAACGTAGCAGTAAAGCTAGGAATACGTGTACATAAACCAATAGCCAGGTCACAAGAAAGATATATGAGGGAGGATTTCCATACAAGCTTGGTTCTAATTAAGTAATCTCAATCTTTCCAGTTTCCTAGACACCATTGGAATATGATTAAGATTTATGGGATTTTTTTTTTAATTAAAATTTATGCAAAGGATAAAGTCACTACAAATTATTATTATTATTTATTATTTAAAATTTATGCAAGGTCATTATTTCATTTTTTTTTTAATTTTTTTTTTAATTAAAATTTATGCAAGGGAAAACTACAATCATGCAAATACGACCTACTCATACATTACTAGATACAGTAGCATGTGAAGATAATCTACTCATACGTATAACAATACGAATAGACAAGGTTGTATCATCAATAAATACTTCGATACGTACAGGCAAATACACATCAGTAATACGTATATGTAGGCAAATAGGTAGATATATATTATGTATACGTACATCTACACTAATAGGCAAATTGTAATCACTCATATGTATCTAGTTACAGCTAGTAGCATGTGAAGATACTATATGTACGCGGAAATATACGACTAGGCAAAGACGTAAACTAAACATGCAACGTATTATACATAAACTAAAATACAACTATTATATTGCAAAATAATTCAATTTCGTCAATACTCATTGAGATTGCGAATGTCATATAGAGAGCAGCTTCACAACCGTAGCCAAAGTTATGGCCAAAATACCAAAACACACCCTAATTACTATGTATAATTCAAAAGTTATATATGCCAACATGCAATTATATTCCATCCATATTTATATATATGCTAAACATGCCACTTATATATATATATATATATATAGCCATGCAAAACAGTACCACATGTATGTATATATATATATTAATATGCAATTCATAACCACTTAACCGCATATATATATTCACAGGCGTATTCACATGATTCATACATATTACTAAACTAATACGCAAAATATAGTCCATTAACTACGACATAATAACTACATGCATGTGAAGCATGCAAAAGTATTTAAAATTTGGAACCTGTAAGCTTCCCACAAGCCCGCCAAAGAAAAGAAATGTGCACAGCAAGCCAAATTTTCCACAGTAAGCTTAGTGTTTGTTGTAGCCTAGTTTCCAGGTCCTAGCATTTGGAACCTGTAAGTGCAACCAAAAATCAGTATACGGATCAGTAACAAAATGCGGAAATTTTAAAAAAAATGAAGAAAACACAAGAAAATGAAATAAATGAAAGGATGAGATTGGGGGGTTTCCCTTTGGAGCAATTCCAGTTTGCAAGCACAGGTCCTTGGGTTTTTAGAATGGCAGTGGTGCCATTTGATGTTAGCGCTTTTTAGTGTTTTTAGAAGTTTACTTACTACATGCTAAAACTCAATATTTCCTTACTCACTATTTTTTTCGGTTTTTCTAGTTCAAGTAGGGATTTCATTCCAACTCTTAAGACAAGAATCTATATGATTACAACTGAAATGTACACCTTGGAGAACTAAGTGAGAAGGATTTGATAGATAGATTTTTACTACACAAGTTATCTAAAATTTGTGTAAGTTTTTTTTAGTTAAATAAAAGTGAGAGAAAGATAAGGAAGGATTAATCCTACTCATGCTAAGCCTAGCTACAAGTCTTTTAGAAACAGGTCACTACCATCTCAAATCCCTAACATAATATACCTATCTCTAAACATATCATGCTAGCATGTGGGATTAAAATGATATTTCATCTCTAAAATATCATTCCAACTCCTAGTTATATTTTAAAATAGTTGATCAGATATTGGTCAATCTCTGTCATTTTGGGACAGGATGAAAAATAGAACCTATGTCTCTAAGTAGTGATTCTAGAATCCTAAATTTGTAGCCTGATCCTCACATGAGCATCATTAACCCTCCCCTTGGGAGGGTTTTAGCTCATGATCATAGGATTTTGTTTTAAAGCTACAAGAAAGATATGTAAATGAGAGAGAGAAAGAAGAAAACAAGATGTAACAACCTGTTTTACCTAAGGAAGAAAGAAGTTTATTCAAGAAGTAGAAGTTGGTTTCCACCATTAAAATGTTACAAGCTTTTTACTAAAAACTAAAAACTAACTACTAAACAAGGAATGGAAAAAGGAAAAGTAATCAAGGAAATGGAGTGAATGCCTTTGTTTTGTTTTCTTCCTCTCATATTAGAGCATTCTCCCTCCATCCCATGTGAAACACACACACACATTTATTTCCATCTTATCCACAAAATCAAAACAAAGTGACACCTTGCTTTGTTTTCACTATTAACACCTAATCTTATCTAACTTCATTTATTACATGCAAAGTGTCAATTTTGCACCAATTATTTGCATCTTTGTCTTGACTTGCATGATGACTCATCAAATCTTGCGGGCCCGCATAATAGGTTCATGTGTAGTGTCCAGTGGCAGTCCGGTCTTTTGGCATTTTTATAACTTTCCGCCTATGCATAGAGGTCGTCGGACTGAGCACCTGAGTAGCTCTCTTGTCGCATTTGGATTCCTGGCTCAAGAGGTATGAGCTTCGGAAATTTGATGCTTCTGTGTGCGTAATCCTGTTTTTGACTAGATTCTGTACTATTTGAGTTATTGTGCTTTAGTCTGGATTTGTTGGGCTTCACATGGGCTTAATTGGAAAGCTTATGTATACTCCATATTCCGTGCTTAAATGCTGACTTTATCATCATTTTTACGTTAATAGATCCAACCTGCAAAAGGCACGAAATTGCGATTATTTCCTGATTATTAAACACATAATTAACCAAATTGCTATGTCTCTATGGGGTCTAATATTATAGTTTTGGGTGCTTACCAGGTACCATTTAGGAAAAAAAATGAAAGTACGTGGTACTAAATTGTTATAAACTCTTTCTTTCAACAAAGCAAAACTTTGCTCAGCCTCATCAGACCAAACAATCTTATTTCCCTTCAAGCAATTAGTCAAGGGAGCATCAATAGCACTAAAATTATGAAAGAATCGACGATAGAAAGTAGCAAGGCCATGAAAACTACACACATCATGGGCAGATTTAGGAGTAGGCCACTCACGAATAGCCTTAACTTTCTCATCATCCACAAGAATTCTATCAGCGGATACAACATAACCTAAGAAAGTGATCTTGGAAGACATGAAATGACACTTCTTAATGTTCAGAAATAACTGACTCTAGCTGAGAGCATTAAACACTTCCCATAAATGAGAAATATGCTCATCTTCAGAACAACTAAAAATCAGAATGTCATCAAAGTAGACGACAACAAACTTTCTAATAAATGGCTGTAAAACCTTATTCATTAAGCTCATAAAAGTGCTAGGCGCATTGGAAAGACCAAATGGCATAACAAGCCACTCAAATAAGCCATCCTTCGTTTTGAAGGCTGTTTTCCATTCATCACCAATTCAAATTCTAATATGATGATAGCCACTTTTTAAATCAATTCTAGTAAAAATAACTGAACCTGCTAACATATCAAGCATATCATCAAGATGAGGAATAGGAAAACAATACATGGCAGTAATCTGATTGATGGCTCTACTATCAACACACATACGCCAAGAACCATCCTTTTTAAGAACAAGTAATGATGGAATGGCACAAGGACTCATACTATGACGAATCAATCCTTTTTCTAGTAACTCTTCAACCTGTTTCTGGAAAATACCATGTTTTTTTGGACTCATTCGATAATGTGGCAAATTAGACAAACTAGCACCTGGAACAAAATCAATATGATGCTGAATGTTCCTCATAGGAGGCAAAGAAGGAGGGCCATCAGAAGGCAAAACGCATGAAAATTCATGTAAGATGGGGGCAACTTTATCAGGAACCTCAATAGGAGAATCAGAAGAAGTAGGTTTCATGACAACTGCAAATATCTCATTTCGCTTCTCAAAGTTAGAGTTAACATCAGTAGAAACCAATAAAGTAGGAGCCTCAACAATAGATGGAGAAGACTTAGGCCTGGCATAGGAAGGAGCCAATGTCACTTTCAAACCATCCTTGACAAAAGAATAAGTATTCTGCTTGCAACGATGAATAGCATCCACATCAAACATCCAAGGATGACCAAGAAGAACGTGACAAGAATTCATATTAATAACATCACAAAGAATAGTATCCTTATACTTGCCAATAGAAACACTGAGAAGGCATTGTTCCTTAACATGTTGTTTGCACTCATCTTGTATCCAACCAACTTCATAAGGGCAGGGATGTGGCTGGGTAGTAAGTTCCAATTTCTCCACCATTTTCTTTGACATAATGTTCTCACTACTACCACTGTCAATAATCAGAGAACACAATTTGCCGTGAACTGTACAAGTAGTCCTAAACAAATTATGTCGGTATGGAATAGAAATATGTAGAGTATATAACAAATTTTGAACCACAAGACTAAAGTGTTCACCCTCGTCATCACCATATGTCAGTTCATCATCATCACAATCAATATTAGCCTCAAAACCATCATCCATATTAGGAACCTCGTCTGCAAGAGCAATATTATCTTTTCGACACTCATCTGAAGAATGACCAGATTTATCGCACTTATAACACGTACTAGGTTTGGGATGGTGATATGGATTGGTGGATGGAGGTTTAAGATTTTGAGTGTTAGTGTTGGAGGAATTTGGGAAACGAGTTGAGCGGGTATTAGGACAGTTTGGAGGTTGATGATAGGGAGGTGTTTTATAAGGAGAGGTGGTGGGTTGGGTAGGGGTATCATGTGGAGTGGATGGGGTAGAAGGGACTTCTAAAGATGGAGATGGTGAAACACTAGACGATGGTGAATTATGATAAGATGAGTTAGATTTAAATGGTGGGGATATTTGGTTTTATGAAGGACGGTTAAAAGGTATAGGTCGCTCCATGAATTGTTCAAGCTTAAGTGCATTATTAATAGCGGCATGTAAAGTGAAGTGTTGATGTGAAGCTAGATCTTTCTAAATATTCCATGACAACCCATTAATGAATCTAGCAATTTGTAAATCCTCATTCTCCTGCAAATCATTACGAGAAAGAAACTGATAAAAGTCATCAATATATTCTTGAATAGTACGATTACCTTGTTTACAATTCTGAAGTGCAGTGAAGAGAAGTTGAGCAAAATTTGGAGGAAGATATTGTGTCATTAACATCTGCCTCATACGTTTCGAAGAACGAATCGATTTCAAACCTTGACAGATATTCTCTTGTTGTTTCTGCTCCCACCAAGAAGAGGCGTCACCAATAAATTTAAAAGCCACAATCTTAACTTGCTTCTCTAGATGAATTTCCATAATATCGAAAAAACAATCCACAGATTTAAGCCAATCAATAAAATCATCAATATGCAAAAGACCATTAAAAGTAGCCAAATCCGCCTTGATGCGATACTCATTACTATTATCACCATAATTGGTTCGATTACCATCATAATTATTCCCTTGTCGACGAAAATTATTTTGATTTTGCAAATTTTTGAAAGTATTTGGGATAACAATTTCCACAATTTCATCGTCGTCGTCTTCGTCGGCAAGACCATTACAAAGTTGGCATTGATCACAAATATTAGGCGGGAGGGGAGGGTGGGTATATTGAATCTGTTGGGCCTGTTGGGCTTAGGTTGTGCTGGAAGTAGGAGTATATTGGGTTGGGTCAATGGGATATGGGTTTAGAAGGGTCGGATGTCCGTTAAAGTTGTGTTGGGCTTGCGATCGGAATTGGGCTTGGGCTGGAGAAGTATTAGAATTGGATTGAGGAAAAAGTGGGTTTGGGAAAAAGGATCGGTTAACTTCTTCTTCTCCAAAAGTTTGTAAACCAACAACTTTAATACCTGAGTTATAGGGATGGATTAAAGGAGCATGAGCTGGATTTGGATAGGTTGTAGACACATATTGGGGCTGTTAGGGAAGAATTTCGATGGTGGAGGTGGTCGAAAATTGTTGAGTCGATGGGTTAAATTGATGTTGAGAATGTTTGGTCAGAATTGATTGTTGGTGGTGGTGGGTGGTTATGGGATTATTGGGTTGTGGATGATATTGGTGTGAAGATGAAGTAAATTGTTGATACGAAGGGTGTTGGTGGGTGGTGGAAACTTGTACTGGGTATTGATGGGTTGGAGGAATTGGGTGGTGGATTGATTCTACGAAAACAGATGGTGGATTTGTGATATGGGTAGGAGGGATGGAAGAAAGTTCATGATTGTTTGGGATTACACCAGTGGAAGAAAGTTGAGGTTGAGGTTGAGAAGTCGTACTATGGGTGGTACGTTCGGTTTACTGTCTTTTTCCGTCGATCTTGATGCAACATCGTCTTGCCTTTTTCCTTTCACCTTTTCTTCCATGATCAATTCACACATAGACTCGAGTATGGATGGTCGAAAATCTATGGTAAACTTTTTAAAAGCTCAATCCATAGTGTAAGGGGGATTTCCCGTCATTAGATAGATGACACGTGTATGGGAAATAACCCAGGACTATAGATGTCCAGAATGAGATGAGGACCATCGGATCAGTTCTGCGAATAAGTGATCTCGGGTTTAGCACGAGTGTTTAGTAGGCATGTGTCAGGCACGTGACTGACTGCCTCTAAGCATAACAGTTCTCCAAGTCATTAGGAACTGATATGGATAGTTCCTGAACATAAGGAAACTGAAGAAGGCGATCTTTGATGATAAGGAAGGAATCATGATGGCATATCTTTAAGAGTTACCTTTTAGATATAATCTTCCCATCTACGATGGGACATTATGATCAACAAGGAAACCTACCTCTCATAAGATATGGTCTAGATTCAGACTTCCATAAACAGAGGATTCCTAATAGGAAGACAGAGTCCAAAGAAGGAAGGGAACTCATAAGTGGTGAAGACGGCCCTAACCCTAGGACTCTCAATACTCTTCTAATATAAACCATAGGGATTCTCTCCTAAGAACTACGCAAAATAGGGTTTGATTCTTCTAAATAAACAAGGAGATACGTAGGCAGCCGCCATGCGGTTCAACCCTGAACTCAAAATCATCTCATCCCTTCTCTACCAATTAAAATCTTCTAGATCACAGGGCACAGAGGAAGATCAGGGGATACTCGTAAACTCCCCTACATCTTGTGGCGCTGTCTGTGGGGACAAAAGCAGGTAAACAATCATTTCAAACGATTGATTTAGTTTAAAAACTCTTACCATTGTGATGGCAGGAGCAAAGAAAACAAAGGGTGGCGCTACCATACACAACATCGCTATCAAAGAAGAATAGCACAAGATGCCTGACGGGGGCGGGGGAGAATGTCGATCACCATGATGCGAATAATCCCCTCCAAGGACTTGTGACTAGTACCGACGAACCAGTTGCTCCTGGTGCAGGCCCAGGAATAATGCTCAAGAGGAACGTCAAAATGGTGAGAATGCTATTCTCACCAACCCGTCTGTCCGCTCAGCGAGCCAGCAAGATGTGCTTTGGAACAAACAAAGAAGCAACCTTGAGCGAGAGTTTCAAACCTTTGAGGGCATTTGTATCAATCTAACACAAGGAAGGAGCCACGCATCAATCTCGATGATGACGACCTTCCAGAAGGCGGTCGTGCTAGGAACCCAAGGCGTGGAGATCCAATTTAACGCGAGCCATCAGAGTCAAAATACAGTAACTCAGATGAGGACTTGGATACAGCATCAGAGCCAGAGTCAACTGACTAGGATCGTGATGTCGACTCTCAACACTGAAAAAGAACCCAGAACAAGAAACTTTCTACCAAAGAAAGTGCATGGGAAACTAAGAAGAATGACCTGATCCGTCAGATGCATCGGATGACAGACAAGGGAAGAAAAATGCAAGACTCCCTTGTTCAATCCGCCATAATGGGGGTAGGCAAATCTCCTTTCTCATACCGAGTAATGAGAAAAACCTATCCCCGCGGTTACTGACAGCCGAATTGAAGTTTAGTGTCTTCAGTGGCAAGTCAGATCCAGTGGATCACGTGTTCAGATATCGTGCCACCATGGGACAATATGAAAGGTATGATCACGTCATGTGTCAGGAGTTCAAAGCTTCCCTGTCTGGATCTACGCCTGGTGGTACCACGAAAGTTACCCGAAATGTCGAGTCCTCCTAAAAAATTGTTTAGGACATATATAGACAGGTACTAGTGCAACAAGCACCAACCAAAATGGATTGATGCACTGTTCAATATCAAGAAAAAGGTTGAAGAGGTATTGAGGTCTTACATGCAAAGGTTCATGAAAATTTCAATCCAAATAGAGTGTTGTGATGAATAGACTACTATAATAGCTTCCAAATAAGAGTTGGATGAAAACAACGCCTTATTTAGATCCCTCTCTAGGAAACCACCCCGTGATTTGGAGGAACTCCTAGACAAGGTTGAAACTCATCCAGGGTAGGGGGAGGATGTCCTGAACAGATGTCAGGAAGCAAAAAAGACTAATTGGACAGCTCCTATGGCCCCTCGAGAGGGGAACGAGAACTCATCCCCTCAAAAGCCAAAGAGAGACCGTCATCGTGGTCGCCAAAGGGCTGAATCCCCATCAAAGGGACGAATGCCCAGGGGGTAGCACCAAAATGTAGCTAGCAGCACAGATGGGAAACCACAAAAGAAGCCACATATGGACGGAGCATAAGAAGCTCTTCCCTCGATGGATAGAAACTTCGCCTCTCTGAACAAAATGTCAGACAAAGTCCTGGACTCGATCAAGAACCAAAGTTACCTCAAATGGCCAGCTCCACTCAAGCCAGGCTCTTTAGGTACCAGAGACCAAATGACCTACTACAAGTTCCATAAGAGTAAGGGTCACAGTACCAGAGCCTGTAGGACCCTGAAAAATGAACTACAGGATTTGATTGAAAGCGGTATTTGAAGCAATTCGTAGAACACGAGCAAGCAAACACAACACAACCCAAGGAGATCAGCACGTCAGTTCAGGATCCCCTAGGTACTTGACCACTCAATGGCTGGCTGCAGATAAACATGATTTCAAGAAAGGCAAGCAAACGAAGTAGGCAGGTCATATAAAAGGGGGCGAGATATCAAATACGCGTCGCCAAGAAAATGAGGGTCATGAACAGTGAATTGACTACGGGTGCTGAAGTCAATGCGTTACCCCCACAAAGATCCATGCATCCTCTTTACTGAGGCTGACTGTCTCAACATCCAGAGTACACATGAGGATGCACTGGTTCTTACACTCCTTTTTGGAGATTATGATTTGCATTGCATATTGGTTTATCCAGGAAGTTCAGTAGATATGTTATTCTATGACGCATTCAAAAAACTACAAATTCTTGATTCTGAGATGGTTACTGATAAGAGCTCAAAACTATAGTTTTAATCCCTTAACAATATTACTTTTAGACTAATTATGTGATTAATAAATAAGAGTTAGTGATTATTACATGATTTTGTGTATTTCAGGCATTGGAGTCGAATATGTGAAGAAATATGTCCCTTTTGTGAGATAAAGGAACAAAGGTTGGTTGCTAAGAAGTTCTATGATTAAAGGCCAATGTGTGTGCATATTTTAGCAAATAGATATGTAAATCGTGGCATCATCTTCTTAAGCCTCGGATATGGTCTTGGTGTGGGTAGAAAGTACCAGAACACACTTCAAGTCCAAATCCTCTTACTTTCTAGGTTTGGAAGTGAGGCAAGAAGAGGAGGTTCGTGGGCTTTGGAACTAGTTGGAGTAGTAGGTTCGTATAACCAACTCCTAACTATGAACTCCAAATCCGAAACTCCACTACTAGGTTCGGAGCAGGTTCGTAGGTTTTGGAACTAGTTGTAGTAGTAGGTTCGTATAACCAACTCCTAACTATGAACTCCAAATTTGGAACTCAACTACTAGGCTCAGAGCTCTAACTACTACTCCAAACCTAAATATGTTTTTCTGTTGTTTAAGTCAATAAAGGAGACCTATTTGACTTGGGAAACATGAGGCTTCTAGAAGAGTCAAGATGAGACTTAACAAGAGACGGTCTCCTAGTTAAACACTAATTAGGAAACCTCATCTATTCGTCAAGATGAGACTTGACAAGAGATGGTCTCCTAGTTACACACTAATTGGGAAACCTCATCGATTCTTATAAATAGAATAGTTGAACTACGCTTTGAGTTTGATTCCTATTCACAGTATACGTAAGCAGCCATTAAAGAACGTGGTTCAACTCATCATCTTCTACATCTCTTCTTCTTTTTTATCCAATACTTCTCATTGTTCTTTGATCATCAACAAAATATTTGTGTTTCTAGATTAGGAAAAATCATCACACAGCCAAGATTCAAGAAGAAAAATCCTTTTTAAAGCTCGGTCAAAGCTGAAAAGTCAAAGTCAACGCAGGCAGAAATAATGCATAAAAGTTAGTAGAACTTCCGAAGGCTGTATCTTTGGACTCAGACCTCGGAATTGGGCCTACTATATATCAAAACGACCGTTTCGGAAAGAGGTTTTTAATAGTTTAGGCCTTGAGCCAATCAGAAGAGCAGAAGTGGATGAAAATGCTGTTATAGTAAATTCCAATAGAGAAACCCTTTTTAAACCAAAGTAATCAAGTTTTGGGCTCGATTTTATGGCCCAAAACATAGCTCCAAAGCCCATGCACGAATTTGTAAACCTAGCCTCTTCTATATAAAGAAAACTAAGACCAAACTCTTAGTCTCTCCTAGATTAGATTCATAATATAGATTATACTTAATTAATTAGTCAGTACTTAGTTTTTAATACAGTTTTGAATCATTAGACTCTTTTTCATTAGATTAATAAAATATTTTTATATTTCTTCAAAGATGTCTTCTTATTCTTCTATTAATGATAGTTTGATGAATCGAAGCTAAACATCCATTAGAGGGGTTTGAGGAAGCTTTGATAAAAACTTGATTGTGTTAGTATAGAAATAGTTGTAATAATCTATTCCAATCTAGAAGGTAGTTGATTTACCATGAGAATGGGTTTAAATTGACTCACATGCTAATTATTAGTTGGTAGAGATTGCCATGAATAATTAGGGATTAAAAAGACCCAATATTTATGCGAAAACATAAAGATTAGGATTACAACAAATCTATGCTAGTTTATTAAGTTCAAATCAAGGTGAAATCAAATCCCCCTAATTCCTTCTCATATTCACATCTTAGTATTGAATTGCCATAATATAAGTTAGAACATTTTAATTAGTTCAATCACCATCTTAGTATAATCTCATTCCATTACTCTCATTTGATTTTGTTATAATTAATTAAACTCAAAAATCTTAATATCTAAACGACTAGGAGTGGAACGAATTCTCTACTCCATTTATTACATGATTCACGAGAGTAGACTTTGATACATTAGCATAAATTCTTATGTTTTACTTCTGCCTAAGTTTAATTAGTTAAGTAGGAGTAAACTTTACTTTTTACGTTTTATCAGTCGCCACCAACTCCAACCTATATGGATTCAGCGGGGACAAAGCTCTAACAGTTGGGGAGATCCAACTACCCATACCTACTGGTCCGGTAACTCTCATCATAAATTTTGTTGTGGTAAAAGCTAACACACCCTATCACATGATCTTGAGCAGGACCTAGCTGCACAGACTCCGCGCTGTTCCCAGCACCTATCACCAATATCTAAAATTCCCACATAACAATAAAATTAAGACAATCAGACGAGATCAGGTGGTTGCCAAAACATGTTACGCTCTAGTGACAAAGCAGTCCCCACTCACTTTTGAACCAATGGAGGTGGGGCAACTCACTAAATAGCAATTACAATTGGATCCCCCTCTCCCATACCTGGTCCCAAGAGAAAAGGAGGATCCCCCCTCACTGGAGTCGTTAAAGGAAGTGGAAATTGTGGGAGGAAGCTTGCCCAAAACCACTTTCATCGACACTTTATTGAGTTTTGAAGAGCGCCAGGCTCTAATACACTTCCTCTGAGAACACAAGGACGTGTTTGCTTGGTCATTCGAAGAAATGCCAGGAATTGACCCTCATGTGGTATGCCATCGGCTCAATATCCGTAGTGATGTTGTAGTAGTCAAACAGAAACTGAGAAAAATAGATGCTGATAGATCCAAAGAAGTAAAAGCTGAAGTTGAAAAGCTAAAGGCAGCTAATTTTGTCAAGGAAATCAATTTCCCCACCTTGATTTCTAATATTGTCCTAGTACGTAAGAAGAATGGGTCATGAAGAATCTGTATCGACTTCACAGACCTGAATTGTCTGTGTCCAAAAAACAGTTACCCTCTGCCACGGATTGACAAATTGGTAGATGCAACGGTTGGACATGAACTGTTATCTTTCATAGATGGGTCGTCTGGTTACAACCAGGTCCCATTGCATGAGGAAGACCACAAGCATGCTAGTTTCACAACTGAGGATGGCCTGTACTGTTATCAGGTCATGTCATTCAGACTAAAAAATATGGGAGCCACGTACCAACATTTAGTAAACAAAATGTGTAGGGGAATTCCGAGTATGCCTTGATCTTCCTCTGTGCCTTATGATATAGAAGCCTTTACTGAATAGAGAAGGGATGAGATGATGGTGAGTTCAGGGTTGAACCGTCTGACGGCTGCCTACGTATCTCTTTTTTTATTTAGGAGAATCAAACCCTATTTTGCATAGTTCCTAAGAGCGAATCCCTATGGTTTATATAGGAAGAGCTACGAGAGTCCTAGGGTTAGGGCTGTCTTCACCGCCTATGAGTTCCCTTCCATCTTTGGACTCTGCCTTCCTATTAGGATTTCTCTCATTATGGAAGTCTGAATCTAGACCATATCTTATGGGAGGTAAGTTACCTTGTTGATCATAATGTCCCATTGTGTATGGGAAGATTATATCTAAAAGGTAACTCCTAGGATATGTCATCACGATTCCTTTATTATCATCAAAGATCGCCATCTTCAGTTTCCTTCCGTTCAGGAACTGTATATATCAATTCCTAATGACTGGGATAACTGTTATGTTTGAAGGCGGTCAGTCATGTGCCTGGCACATGTCCACTAAACACTCGTGCTAAGCACGAGATCACTTATTCATAGAACTAATCCGATGGTCCTCATCTCATTCTGGATATCTATAGTCTTAGGTTATTTCCCATACACATGTCATCTGTTCACTAACGGGAAATCCCCCTTACAAATGCGCCCTCTCGTGCCATCTAGCACGTGGGCGGTTGGAGCGACACTGCTTTTGGCATGAGAATATTTTCCTTAAATAGTTACTGGAACTGCTTACCTAATCAACTAATTAAGGCTCTGAAAATATGGCTCACACAGACACGCCGTTTCCCGAAAAAGGTAATGATGGCAGTTCCATCCCGAAAAGACGCACCGCTTGGGCTCATCCTAACCGTCCATCTTATCTGTATATAAAGGATCTGGTGAGAGAACTCTTATTATTTCTTCTGCTACCTTTTTCTGCATACTGAACCTTTTGATCTCCCGTTAGGGCTTAACCAAAACTTGGAACTTTTCTTCTTTTTCGATCATGAATCCCAACTGGTCACTTGTAAACTTCAAAGATCTTTCCTCGCTAGAACTAGTCCGCGAGAAATTTCACATCCCTAAAGATATTGGCCTGGAGTGGGGGAGGTTATCTAATGAGTTGGTCGGCCTACAAGGAGGTGGCACTCATCACCATTGGTTAGCTTAGGGCCGGACTCACTCTTCCCCTCCACCCATTGGTGAGAGAGTGTCTGATTCACTTCAATCATACTCTTGGTCAGGCAACACTCCTGTTTTATAGAACTATCATGTATTCTGCGCTTCTTGCCAAGAGACATGGATTCGCTCTGAACCATTGGGTGTTTGGTTACTTTTATGAGGTCTGGCATATTCGAGACCAATCATACTATTATCTCACGACTAGAGACAAGAACTCTCTGATTGTCTTTTTTGAGGGGAAGTAGAATGACGAGGCCTAGGCTGACCACCATCTCCATTTGTTGGGTGATGCGTGGGACGTTCGTCCTTCTGATGATGATGGTGAACCTGTGGGAATTCGTATTCCCATAAAACACACTCATGCTCCAACCAGTAAGTCTCTTTTCTTATGAATTTTGTAATCATTATGAGGGTCTTTCGACTGAGTTTCTTTGTTGTTTTTCCTCAGATGACTCTTCCCCAGGGAATCAACTGTCTGCAACTGATGCTGCTATGGTGGACTTTATCAAGAAGATCCCCAAAGAACAAAGGATGCCTTGAGTGATAGTTCCTAATCCCACCCGTCCTTTTGAATATTTCAACATGTC
Source organism: Coptis chinensis (assembly GCF_015680905.1). Taxonomy (NCBI): domain Eukaryota; kingdom Viridiplantae; phylum Streptophyta; class Magnoliopsida; order Ranunculales; family Ranunculaceae; genus Coptis; species Coptis chinensis. The sequence goes on along the minus strand of NC_141464.1, from coordinate 27,141,112 downwards.
TGCTGAAGAATTTCTGCAACTTTCCCCCGGCTTTTTCCCTTTTGGGATAGAGTTAATGACTATTTAGTACCACGAAATTTCACATTTTTTTCTAAATGGTAGCCGAACTTTGTTTCTCACCTATTCGTACCACGAAGTTTCAAATTGTTTCAATTTAGTACATCAATTAATTTTCCGTCCAATTTCACTAACAGCGTTAGCACTATTCACGTTAATACTATTCACACAGCACTAATTTTTAAGATTGATTTAAAAACACTGTTCACGTGAATAGTGTTTTTTAATTATTTTTCATTAAAGAATTAATTTTTAAATTTGAATAAAGATTCTTAAAAATAACAAAAAAAAAAAAAAAACACACTGTTCACGTGAATAGTGTTTTCTGTTTTTAAAATTTGAATTTTTCGAAAAAACACTGTTCACGTGAATAGTGAAAACACTGTTTACGTGAATAGTGCTATATGAATAGTTTTTTTTGTTTTTTCAAAATTTGAATTTTTTGAAAAAGCATTGTTCGCGTGAATAGTGTTAATGTGAATAGTGCTAATGTCGTTAGTGAAATTAGACGGAATTTGATGGAAAATTAACTGATGTACTAAATTAAAACAAATTGAAACTTCATGGTACAAATAGGCGAGAAACAAAGTTCCGGTACTGTTTAGGAAAAAAACCGAAAGTTCATGGTACTAAATAGTCATAAACTCTTTGGGATAAATAATGTGAATTATGGGCGCACAAGACTCCCTCCTCTTGTGAATCAGGATGCTAGACTTCTTCCTCCCCCAGTTCAGGATGACTCCTCTTTGATTACCAGAAGAAGGGGAAACCGCAAGGAGAAAAGTTCTGTGGCCGTCTCTAGTGATGTTGCAACATCGGGTTCAGTTTAGGAGCCTGCTGTCATTGATGATTGTGTGATCACTGGCGAGAGGGGCCCTGAACTGCCTCATGAACTTCTGGCGGCCAGTAATTTTAAAAGGGAAATGCGTGTGTCCACCTATTCCAAATTGAAGAGAGCTGATTCTGCTTCTGATGTTGCCCCATCTGGTAAGAAAATGAAATTTTGTCCTCTCATCGTGAATGAAGAAACACCTTTTAAGGTTCCTGCTAGTATTCCCCACCTGTTAAGTCTTGTAAGAATGTAGATGTACCCCTTCCAGTTCCAGATCCTTCTACAGGTTCTAAACAAACTGGTGATAGTGTCCTTCTGACATTGACCCTTCCCTTCCTGATAATCGCAAGGGGAAGGGTATTGCTGAAACAACTGCTGTAACTGTCACTCTCCCTCCTCCTAGATTCAGGGATAGGAGAGGGGTGAATGATGACATTCCCTTTTTGCCAAGATCTCCAGATTCCCCTAAAAGGAAGATGATAGTGAAGATGTGGTATTGGGGACGAACTGATAAACTACCTATTACCAACAAGCATTCTGTTAATGATGTTGACATCGCATTTGGAGTTCTGGAAGATGTGCGACTTCCTGTTGACAAGGCTGCGGCCAGCATGGCTAGGAGCCTGGACCTGTCCTTTCATCGGTCTGTTGTTCATCTTGTAAGGTAAAACTTTCCCTCTCTGTTCAATGTTTTATTTCTCTCATTATGTCACTTACACACTCTATATCCTTCTCAAGTTAGTGAATGAGTTTTTAGCCATGAAAGAGCCTATCTTCGCGGCCTCAGCCGGTACAACCACCGATGATATGGCTACTAGCGAGCTGATCTGGGCGAAAGAGGCTGCTGATAAAAGAGATGAGGAGCTGCAGATCCAGGTTGAACAGCTCTTGGCCAGAGAGAGAAAATCTGATACTGGTTTCAAAAACATGAGAGATATGATCTCCAACCTTCAGGGCTCTCTAGAAAAAGTCCAGAAAGGAGCTGCTGATGCTACTACTTGGAAGGTGAAGTTCTTGGAACTGCGCTCCAATTTCACCACCCTGCAAGAAAAGCATGATCAAGTCCAAAGAGAACTTCATCGTAGGAACACCGAGATGAGAACCCTTGGTCAAGCCACTACCCATGCAAATGAGAAAATGCCATTCGTTTTGCTCTGAGAGCACTGAATGTTTCTGAAGAGTCCTTCAATGCAGCCAAACAAGTTAAGTTTGAGGAGGTTATTGAGGCTACTGGGTACGTTTCTAAGTTGGATGATCAAGGACAGGTAACCAACCCTTTTGTCTTGTTTCCTGATCTGGACACCAGTATCTCTGCTATTCAAACTGAACTTATGCCTGATGCCTCCTCATCTTCTAAAGAAGACACCGGTGATGATATGCCTCTAGTTCAACTTCCTTTTCTGCCAGTTCCAGCTTCAGGTGAGTGTTATGTTCAGCCTTCAACCGTTCCAGCTAATCCAACCACACAGTATGTTCTTGAGAGTGAAATAATAGTTCTTGATAATGGTGCAGCAACAAGCACTGATGGTGAACCAAAGTTTGATTCTACCCCTGCTTCATAAGCCTTTCAGTTGATGATTCACATAAACAATTATTTTTAAATAATTATTATATTAGTCTGTAATATTTAGCTATGTAGCTCACATACTATTTACTTACTGAGCTATAGCTCTTCTAGTTTATGTATATATTAAAAGCATTTTATGTTATATAACATATGTTACTATGCCCCTGATGCCCCTAAAGTTCATTTGGAACAACAACAGGTGACCCTAGTAGGCTAAACAGATTAAAATGAGGCATGACCAGAATCTAATCAGGATATCATGGACGCCATTCAAGTTAATTGTAATTAGGAGTTCGATCGCTATAGAGACATATGTCTTTGCAAAAGTAACTTGGTGCCATGAGCACGACACTGTGTTACATAACGATAGGTTCTATTTATTAAAAAATAAATAGGGTATCGCCAGAACAGCAATGGGGGAGTCTTCCTCAGCGCCATCTTGCCGATACAGTTCCAGGCCCATGATTTGCGTGCTAGGATCTGGATCCAACCCAGATCTTCTCAGCAACTCCTATGTTGATGTTTTAAGAGCGCCAGGAACTGGCATATAGTTCACGCTCTCAAGAACACTATCTCTTGTTCGTAGTCAAACTGGCATACAGTTTACTGAATAGTTAGTGTGGTCTGATTCCCAAAAGGCTTAACCCATCGAGGATAATCGCAGTTTGAAATAATTGTCGTACAGTTCCAGCTGCGTGGAAATGAGAAAGGATCTGGCATACAATTCAACTTTCCCATACTCAGTATCACTAATTCTAAAGCAAATTGGCATACAATATTCTTGAACAGATAGTGAGAAGATAATTCCCTAAAGGCTTAGTCCATTGTGGATCATAAATAAAGAACTAATGCAAGGAATAAATTCGATGGCAATGTGGAGAACTTTATTGATGACGTGGAGAGGAGTAAACAATGCGTAAAAAAGTATAGAATAACAATTTACTGATAGTATTTGCGAAGGTACTGCGCGTTCCATGGTTTGACAAGAACGTCCCCTTTAACAGTCCATAGATAATAAAAACTAGTTCGACCAACTTTGTCGATGATGTAGGGTCCTTCCCAATTGGGCCCAAGCTTGCCGTTAGGCTCTGGGATCTCACACAAAACCAGATCTCCAGGTTTGAAAGATCGAATCAGGACTCTCTTGTCGTATGATTTCTTCAGAATTTGATGGTTAGCAGCTAAGCGAAGTGCGGCACCTTCTCATTTTTCATCTAGGAGATCCATTTCTCTACATAACAACTCCTCATTGTCCAGAGTGTGCACAACATCTAAATTCTGAGTGGGAGCTACCAGTTCTAAAGGTATGACAGCTTCAGTTCTGTAGGTCAATGAAAATGGGGACTCACCAGTTGGCCGTCTGGGTGTAGTTCGGTATGCCCATAGGACCTTAGGTAGTTCCTCGACCAATAAACTTTTGCATCGTCTAATTTACGCTTCATGTTATCCAAGATGACCCTGTTTGAAGCTTCAGCCTGGCCATTGCCTTGTGGATACCTTGGAGTTACTAACAGATGGGTAATGTGAAACTCCATACAGAGTTCAGCGACTAATCCTCCAGCGAATTGTTGCCCATTATCTGAGATGATAACTTTGGGTATGCCGAACCTGCAAACAATGTTGTTCCAAATGAACTTTCTGACATCCTATTCTTGAATGAAGACAAGGGGAACTGCTTCTATCCACTTGGTGAAGTAATTCATCGCAACCAGTAAGAATTTGACATTGCCAAGAGTAGGTGGTAGGGGTCCTACAATGTCATTTTCCCACTGTGCAAATGGCCATGGGTTGGCCAATGGGTATAGTTCTGTTGTTGGAGCATGGATTAGTGGAGCATATTGTTGACATTTTTAACATTTGCGGGCAAAAACCTGTGCATCTTTTTGCATATAAGGCCAAAAGTATCATTTCCTTAGGATCTTGAGAGGTAGTGTTCTGCCCTCAGCATGGTTGCCACAAATTCCTTCATGAACTTCTCGCATAACCTGTTCAGCGAGATCTGGGGAGAGACATCTGAGATGAGGTCCCAAAAAAGACTTCTTGTACAAATCGTCTCCAATGAGGGTGAATCTTTGTATCTTTGTAAGATAACACCTAGTTACATTCTTATCCTCAGGGAGTGTCCCATCTTTGAGGTAGGACTTATATGGATCTATCCAACTTGGAGTAATGGCTGAAATAACACAAACTGTTGTAACTGGGACCTGAATTCTGGATTTCTCTTGGAACTCTATCGAGATGGAACATGACTCGCTGTTGCCCAACATCGAGGCAACATATGCCAAAGCATCTGCATGTCGATTTTCGGATTGAGGCAGCTGATAAAATTGAATGTTCTCAAACTTTCCTTGAAGACCCCTCACCAATTCTAGGTATTTGACCATTCGTTCGTCCCTGGCCTCATACCCTCCATCAACTTGGAACACAACCAGTTGTGAGTCAATAAAAATTATGAGGTGTGTTAGGCCCAAGTCGAGGGCCATCTTGAGGCCAGCAAGTGTTACCTCATACTCTGCCTCACTATTAGAGGTGTTCCAACCTAATCGAATGGATTTCTCCAGCCGCGTATTGTCATGAGTAACTAACACAGCTCCAACTACTACGCCCCCGTCATTTGAAGATCCATCCACAAATAGCCGCCATCTGGAGCTCGACTCTCATGGGTCTGGATGGGTATTTGGAGATTCAGGCAGGATGCCATCATCTGAACTAGGGGTGGTTAAGTCGTACCACATGTAGGTCATTGAGAAATCTCCTAAGAATTTTGCTAGTGCCTGCCCCTTCTCTGAGATTCTAGGGATGTAAATAATATCATATTCTGACAGTTGCACAGACCATTTAGCTAGCCTTCCCGACCTGTTCGGTCTTTCCAGAACTGATTGCAATTGGTACTCTGTGATCACTCTGATAGTGTGGGACTGGAAGTACGGTCGTAATTTCTCTACAGCAAAAACAAGTGCTAAAGCGACTCTTTCGAGTTTAGGGTACCTTGTTTCTGCTGGTAGGAGCGTCCAGCTCAAGAAATAGATAGGTTTTTCAACCTTCTTTTCATCCACGCGAATCAGTACATAACTGATACTATAGTCAGATGAACAGAAATAAAGACCCAGGACTTCTCCCTCAACTGGCTTTGAAAGGATTGGCGGTGCCCCTAGGTATGTTTTGAGTTGATCGAACGCCTTTTGGCATTCTTCCGTCCATGCGAAGGAGGTGTTCTTTTGCAGTAACTGAAAGAGAGGTTTGCACTTATATGAACTCTTGGAGATGAACCTGTTTAGAGCTGCTAACCTGCCTGTAACTTTTTGAACCTCTTTCATGTTTTTAGGTGAGGGCATTTCTATGAGCACCCAGATCTGATCTAGGTTCGCCTCAATCTCTCTCTTAGTAACTAGGTACCCTAAAAACTTCCCTGATGATACAGCGAAAGCACATTTTGCAGGGTTGAGTTTCATACGATACTCTCAGAGATCGTCAAATGCACGTTTCAAGTGGGAGAGATGATCTCCCCGTTCCAGACTCTTGATCAGGAGATCGTCCACATACACCTCCACAATTTCACCTATCAATCTTTCAAACATTTTGTTTACCAAATGCTAGTATGTGGCTCCTGCATTTTTCAGTCCGAATGGTATGACCTGATTACAATACAAGCGATCCTCAGTTGTGAAACTGGCATGCTTGTGGTCATCCTCATGCCGTGGCATCTAGTTGTAGCTAGATGACCCATCTGTGAAAGATAACATTTCATGTCCAGCCGTTGCATCTACCAACTTGTCAATTCGTGGCAAAGGGTAGCTTTCTTTTGGACATGCACGGTTCAGATCTGTGAAGTCAATACAGATTCTCCATGACCCATTCTTCTTTCTTATAGGGACAATATTAGAAATCCAGGTGGAAAAATTGATTTCCCTGACAAAATTAGCTGCCTTTAGTTTTTCAATTTTAGCTTTTACCGTTTTGGATCTGTCAGCAACTATCCTTCTCGGTTTCTGCTTGACTACTACTGCATCACTGCAGACATTGAGCTGGTGGCATGCCACGTGGGGATCAATTCCTAGCATTTCTTCGAATGACCAAGCAAACACGTCTCTGTGCTCTTGGAAGAACTGTATCAGAGCCTAGCGCTCTTCAGAACTCGACAAGGTGCTGATGAAAGTGGTTTTTGGCGAGCTACCTCCTATAATTTCTACTTTCTCTAACGGCTCCAGTGACGGGGGATCCTCCCTCTCTCGTGGGACCAGGTCCAAGAGAGGTGGATCTAAGTGTAATTGCTATTTGGCGGGTCGCCCCATCTCCATTCTTTCAAAAAAGAGTAGGGAGTGCTTCATCGCCAACGCGTAGCAATTTTTAGCAGCCACCTGATCCCTTCTGATCATCTCAATTGTCCCGTTATGTAGGAACTTCAGACATTGGTGATAGGTGCTAGGAATAGCTCGGAGTTTGTGAAGCCAAGTCCTGCCCAAGATCATATGATAAGGTGTGTTAGCTTTTACCACAACAAAATTTATGATGAGAGTTATCGGACCAATAGCTACGGGTAGTTGGATCTCCCCAACTGTCAGAGCTTTGTCCCCACTGAATCCATATAGGTTAGAGTTGGTGGTGGCCATTTCAGAATCAGGAATCTACAGCTTCTTGAATGCGTCGTAGTATAGCACATCTGTTGAGCTTCCTGGATCAACCAATATGCGATGCAAATCATAATCTCCAAAAGGAAGTTCAGAACAAGTGCATCTTCATGGGGCTCTGGATGCTACAACAGTTATCCTCATTGAAGAGGATGAGCGGATCTTTGTGGGGTACCTACCGCGTTAACCTGAGCTCCTGTAGTCAGCTCGCTATTCATGATCCTCATCTACTTGGCGATGCGCATTTGATATCGCACACCCTTTTCAGTAATCTGTCCACTTCATTTTCTTGCTTTTTTGGAAATCATATTTATCTGGAGTCGGCCATTGAGCGATCCAGTACCTAGGGGATTTTAAATTGATGTGTTGATCTCCTCAGGCTGTACTGCGTTCGCCTGTTCGTGTACCACAAACTGCTTTAAATACCCCCTTTCAATCAGATCCTGTAGTTCATTTTTTAGGGTCCTGCAAGCTCTGGTGTTGTGACCCTTAATCTTATGGAACTTGTAGTAAGTCCTTTGGTCTCTGGTACCCAGGGAGCCTGCCCTTACTTTAGCAGAGCTGGCCATTTATGGTAACTCTGATTTTTCATCGAGTCCAGAACCTTATCTGGCATTTTGTTTAAAGGGGCAAAGTTTCTGTCCATTGAGGGAAGAGCTTATTCAGCTCCTTCCACACGTGGCTTCTTCTGTGGTTTTCTATCTGCACTACTGGCTATATTTTGGTATTGCCCTCTGGGCATTCGTCCCTTTGGTGGGGATTCGGCCCTTTAGAAACCACGATTACGGTCTTTCTTTGATTTTTTAGAGGAAGAATTTCCATTCCCTTCTTGAGGAACCCCAAGAACTGTCCGATTAGCCTTCTTTGCTTCCTGATGTCTGTTCAGGACATCCTCTTCCCACCCCGCATGAGTTTCAACCCTGTCAAGGAGTTCCTCTAAATCACGCGGTGGTTTCCTGGAGAGAGATTCGAATAAGGCGTTGTTTTCATCCAACTCTTATTTGAAAGCTGTTATAGCAGTCTGTTCATCACAAGACTCTATTTGGATTAAAATTTCCATGAACTGTTGCATGTAAGATCTCAATGCCTCTCCATCGTTTTTCTTCATGTTGAACAATGCATCGATCCGTTTTGGCTGATACTTGTTGCATGAGTACTGTGTCTATGAAGGTCCTAAATAGTTCTTCTGAGGATCTGATCTAACACTCAAGTAATCTGTGGTACCACTGGAGAATAGATCCAGACAGGGAGGCTTTGAACTCTTGACACATGACATGGCCATATCTCTCATATTGTCCCATAGTGGCACGATACCTAAATACGTGATCCACCGGATCTGACTTGCCACTAAAGACACTGAACTTCGGTTGTCTGTAACCACGGGGATATGGCGTCCTCATCACCCATGATGCAAAAGGAGATCTGCCTGCCTCCATTATGGCGGATTGAACAAGGGAGTCTTGTATTTTTCTCCCCTTACTTGTCATCTGATGCATCTAACAGATCAGGTCATTCTTTTCAGTTTCCCATGCACTTTCTTTAGACAACACGATCCTAGTCAGTGGACTCTGGTTCTGAGGCTATTCCTGAGTCCTCATCTGAGTTGCTATATTCTGACTCAGATGGCTCACGTCAAACTGGATCCCCACGCCTTTGGTTCCTAGCACGACCACCTTCCGAAAAGTGTCATCATCGAGATCGATGAGTGGCTCCTTCCCTATGCTAGACATATATAAGTGCCTTAGCAGCTGTAATTCTCGCTCAAGGTTGCTTCTTTGTTGTTCCAGAGCCTTCACTACCTGACTCACCTAAACAGACTCTAGGTTGGTGAGGACAGCAGTCTCACCATTTTGACATTCCTCGTGAGCGTTATTCGTGGGACCTGCTCCAGGAACAACTGGTCCATCGGGGCTGGTCATAGGTCCTTGAGGGGGATCATTCACATCTTAGTGACCGACATTCTCACCCACTTCAGGCATCTCGTGCACTTCTTCTTTAATGGCGACGCTGCACGTGGTAACGCCACCCTTTGTTTTCTTTGCTCCTGCCATCACAACAGTAAAGTTTTTAGACTAAATCAATCATTTAAAATGAATATTTACCTGCTTTCGTCCCCACAGACGGTGCCAAAAGATGTAGGGGAAATTCCGAGTATCCCCTGATCTTCCTCTGTGCCTTGTGATCTAGAAGCCTTTATTGAATAGAGAAGGGATGAGATGATGGTGAGTTTAGGGTTGAACCGTCTGATGGCTGCCTACGTATCTCCTTTTTTATTTAGGAGAATCAAACCCTATTTTGCATAGTTCCTAAGAGCGAATCCCTATGGTTTATATAGGAAGAGCTACGAGAGTCCTAGGGTTAAGGTTGTCCTCACCGCTTGTGAGTTCCCTTCCATCTTTGGACTCTGCCTTCCTATTAGAATTCCTCTCATTATGGAAGTTTGAATTTAGACCATATCTTTGATAGGGTTATATGCTAAAAGCATTGCTTTTGTATTAACTCTAATTCTTCATTTTTTGAATGAGAATCATATGGGCAAATGTTATGCATATTATATATGTTATTAGTTATATGTATGTGTCTAATACTTTATGTTGTAGATGATATGGTGTGAACACACAGAAGATCATATCATCAGTACCTTATAAAGTATAAGTAATCGTTCCCAACCTAGATGGATTTGGACAAACCATTAGTACGGTTGTAGTATAATCTGGTATTAGTCTATCTTGATCATAGGATTACACTAGTACACTTTATGTGTATTGAACAGGACCAAGTGAGGTTGTTTCTCTTTATACTGACTGTATAAGAGAACAAATGCCTCTGTTATTATGGATGTTTGTCCTCTTAATCCGGATATAATAATAGGCACTTACATGCATTGTACATTGCTTTAAATCATCAATGAGTGAGATTCATTTGTGAATCAACAAACTCAATGGATTGGGTAATGACATTATATGTAAGGTGTGCTGTTGATTATAGAAGGAATCTGTGACCCGCAAGAAGTCGGGTTGATGATGTCCCCTTGAGGAGCTCAAAAAGATTGTCATGTGAACTCTGCAGGTGGATTTATTCCGACATGACAATGAGGTTGAGTGGTACTACTCAAGGATATAAGAAGTTGATTAATGTAGTTGTCAGTAATTTGACTTAATCAATGGACATTCGATATCTTAAACACAGGGAGATTAACGAGCATATAATATGGAGCCCATAAACCCTGACACGTAATTTGGGATTAGGGCGGTAGTGCAATAATGACCTTTAGTGGAATAAGCCATTTGTTAACAGACTTGGGCCGTGTGTTCTGGGCGAACATGGGAAGCCCAAGCCCGTCAGGAGGCCCAACCCTAATTTCTTCTCATGGTCCCTGTTGTAGCCTATAAATAGAATACTCTCTCTCTGGCCGAAATTCACTATTCACTGGATTAGAAAAGGAGGCAAGGAAAGATAGATCCAAAATTGGATCTAGCTTTGTGAGAAAGAAGGGGATTGGTAGATCGTTGTCCACACAACGTCCAATCTATTCTAAAGGAATACAACAGAAGATCAAGGGGTTGATTTCGGATTTGATAAAGCTTGGATTCTCAGAGATTACATCTAAGCCGATTCTCAAAAGGTATGTTCTCTATCCAAAATCGTGAGAACCCTATTGATTCCTCTACGCGTGGGTTCTCGCGGTTTGTAGAAATATTTGTTCTGAAATAACGGTTCCTACAATCTTATGGGAGGTAAGCTTCCTTGCTAATCATAATGTGCCATCGCGTATGGGAAGATTATATCTAAAAGGTAACTCCAAGGATATGTCATCACGATTCCTTCCTTATCATCAAAGATCGCCATCTTCAGTTTCCTTCTGTTCAGGAACTGTCTATATCAGTTCCTAATGACTGGGATAACTGTTATGTTTGAAGGCGGTCAGTCATGTGCCTGGCACATGTCCACTAAACACTCATGCTAAGCAGGAGATCACTTATTCACATAACTGATCCGATGGTCCTCGTCTCATTCTGGATATCTATTGCCTTAGGCTATTTCCTATACACGTGTCATCTGTTCAATGATAGGAAATCCCCCTTACAAAATGTTTAAAGGATTGATAGGCGACATTGTGGAGGTGTATGTGGATGATCTCTTGATCAAAAGCCTAAAAAGTGGAGATCATCTCTCCCACCTGAAACGTGCATTTGACATTCTCCGAGAGTATTGCATGAAACTCAACCCTACAAAATGTGCTTTCGCTGTCTCATCAGGAAAGTTTTTAGGGTATTTAGTTACTAAGAGAGGAATTGAGGCAAACCCAGATCAGATCCAAGGGCTCATAGAAATGCCTTCACCTAAAAACATGAAAGAGGTTCAAAAAGTTACAGGCAGGTTAATTAGCAGCTCTGAATAGGTTCATCTCCAAGAGTTTAGATAAGTGCAAACCTCTGTTTCAGTTAATACAAAAGAATACCTCAGTTGCATGGACAGAAGAATGCCAAAAAGCATTTGATCTACTCAAAACGTACCTGGGGGCACCACTAATCCTTTCCAAACTAGTTGAGGGAGAAGTTTTGGGTCTTTATCTCTGTTCATCTGACTACGGTATCAATTTTATACTAATACGTGTGGATGAAAAGAAAGTTGAAAAACCTGTCTATTCCTTGAGCCGAATGCTCCTACCAGCAGAAACAAGGTACCCTAAACTCGAAAGAGTCGCGTTAGCTTTTATTTTTGCAGCAAAGAAATTACAACCATACTTCCAATCCCACACTATCAGAGTAATCACAGAGTACCAGTTACGATCAATTCTGGAAAGGCCGAACAGGTCAGGAAGGTTAGCTAAATGGTCCATGCAACTGTCAGAGTATGATATTATTTACTTCCCAAGAATCTCAGAGAAGGGTTAGGCACTAGCAATATTCTTGGGAAATTTCCCAATGACCTACACTGGGTCGACTCAACAACTCCTAGTTTAGATGATGTCATCATACATGAATCCCAAAACACCCGTCCATACCCTTGGGAGCCGAGCTCCGGATGGCGACTGTTTACGGATGGATCTTCAAGTGACAGAGGCACAGGAGTTGGAGCTGTGTTAGTTACCCCTGACAACATGTGGCTAGAGAATCAATCCGGTTAGGTTAGAATGCCTCTAACAATGAGGCAGAATATGAGGCGACACTTGCTGGCCGACCTCACAGTGGCTCTCGACCTGGGCCTAACACACCTCACAGTTTTTAGTGACTCACAGCTAGTTGTGTTTCAACTTGATGGAGAATACAAGGCCAGAGATGAACGAATGGAAAAATACCTGGAACTGGTAAGGGGTCTTTAGGGCAAGTTTGAGAATATTCAGTTTTATCAGCTGCCTCGATCAGAAAATCAACATGTAGATGCTTTGGCATATGTTGCCTCAATGTTGGGCAACAGCATGTCTCGTTCCATCCCAATAGAGTTCGAAGACAAACCTAGCATCCAAGCACTCACTGTTACAATAGTTTGTGTTATTCCAACCACCACACCAAACTGGATGGATCCATACAAGTCTTACCTCAAAGATGGAACACTCCCGGAGGATAAGAACACAGCAAGGCGTCTGCTTGCAAGGGTACTTTTGGCCCTATATACAAAAAGATGCACAGGTTTTTGCCCGCAAATGTTAAAAATGTCAACGATATGCTCCACTAATCCATGCTCCAACAACAGAACTGCACCCATTGGCCAACCCATGGCCATTTGCAAAGTGGGGAACTGACATTGTAGGACCCTTGCAACCCACTCCCAGCAATGTCAGATGTTTACTGGTCACAACAAATTACTTCACCAAGTAGATAGAAGCAGTTCCCCTTGTCTTCATTCGGGAATAAGACGTCAGAAAGTTCATTTGGAACAACATTGTCTGCAGGTTCGGCATACCCAAAGTTATCATATCAGATAATGGGCAACAGTTCCCTGGCGGATTAGTCGCTGAACTCTGTGAAAGTTTCACATTACCCATCTATTCTCAACTCCAAGGTATCCACAAGGCAATGACCAGGCTGAAGCCTCCAATAGGGTTATTTTGGATAACATAAAGCACAAATTAGATTACACAAAAGGTTTATGGGTCAAGAAACTACCTAAGGTCTTATGGGCATATCGAACTATGCCCAGACGATCGACTGGTGAGTCCCCATTTTTCATTGACCTACGGAACTGAAGCTGTCATACCTCCCGAACTGGTAGCTCCTACTCAGAATTCAAACGTTGTGCACACCCTGGACATTGAGGAATTATTATGCAGAGAAATGAATCTCCTAGATGAAAATAGGGAAGGCACCGCACTACGCTTGGCTGTTGATAAGAGCCCAAAACTTTAGTTTTAACCCCTAAACAATATTACTTTTAGACTAATTATGTGATTAATAAGTAAGAGTTAGTACTGTTATTGTGTTCTTATGTATTTCAAGCATTAGAGTCGAATATGTTTAGAAATGCATCCCTTTTGCGAGAAAAAGGAGCAAAGGTTGGTTCCTAAGAAGTTCTATGATTAAATTCCAAGATTCAAGGAGAAAAAGCATTTTTAAAGCCGGGTCAAAGCTGAAAAGTCAAAATCAACGCGGGCATAAATAGCGCACAAAAGACAGCAGAACTTCCGAAGGCTGAATCTTTGGACTCAGACCTCGGAATTGGGTTTACCTTATGTTAAAATGACCAGCTTGGAACGATCTTTCTAATGGTCCTAGCATTGATCCAACCAGAGGACCAAAAATGAATGAAAAGGCTATTTAAGTCATTTCCAGCTAAAAACCCCTTTGTGGACTGAAGTAATGAGGTTTTGGGATCAATTTTCAGGCCCAAAACATAGCTCCTCAGCCCATGCACGAAATTATGGATCTAGTCTCTTCTATATAAAGAGATTAAGGCTTAGCTCTTAAGTTACTTAGTTAATTATCTAAGAACTTAGTTTTTATCTAGTTAGTTATCAAGAAATTAGTTTTAGAACAAGAATTTAGCTTTTAGAATCAATTACTTAGTTTATATTTCAAGTTTAGTTTCGAATTCAACCACTTAATTCATAGATTTAGTTTGTCTTAAATTGATAATTAGTTATTCATAATCTTTGTTTTAATTCAATATTAATTCATTTCGAATCATTAGACTATTGTTCTATTAGGTTTATAAAGTTTAATTATTTATTCAATAATGACTTGTTCTTATTGTTCTTGTTGTAGAAAAGATAGTATAATGATTCAAGGCTAAAACCTCCATTAGAGGGGTTTGAGGAAACCTTTATGAAACTTGATTTCGATTAGCGTAGAAATGGTCGTAGTAATATATTCCATTCTAGAAAGTAATTAGTTCTCCATAAGAATGGGTTTGATTGCTTCACATGCTGATTGTTAGTTGGTAGAGATTACCATGAACAATTAGGGATTAGATAGACCCAATTGTTATGCGAAAACATTGCAATTCGGATTACGACAATTCTTCGTTAGTTTATTAAGTCAAATTAAAGTGGAATCAAATTCCCCTAATCCCCCCTCATATTGTCAATTTAGTATTAAATTGCCTTCGTTTCATTTATCACATCCTGATTAGTTAATTCACCATCGTAGTTACATTCAATCTCATTACTCTCACGACTTTGTTAGCTTACACGAACTAGGAAACTTTACATCTAAACGACTAAGAGTGGAACGAATTCTCTACTCTAAATATATTGCATTGATAACGAGAGTAGATAACTTTGATATTAAGCGGAAAATAGTTTTAGTTTTACTTACATTTGAGTTTCATCGCTTATTCATAGTTAAAACTATCATTTTTCCTTTTATCAAATGGCTGAAAAAAGAGAGTCTCCTCTCTCTGACTTTTACAAAGCCCTGAACGATAGCCCAAAATCTTGCATCGTTCTTGCAGACCCAGTGGGGGAATTTTGAATCCTCCTGAATATATTTAATTTGTTACCAGTTTTGCATGGGTTAGACCATGAAAACCTCATCAGCATTTGCGTAGGATTGAACAAGTCCTTACCACATTTTATCATCCTACGGTAGGTGCAGAACAAATTAAACTGAGGGTGTTTCCTTTCACCCTAGCCGATAAGGCGGCATCTTGGTTAACTGCTCAAGTGCTTAATTATGTGGACTCATGGGCCAAACTTTTTCAACTATTTATAGAACTTTTTTACCCACCACTGAAGACAGATGAAATGCTTTCCAAGATTCATTTTTTCCGCCAAAATCCTCATGAATCCTTTTCAGAGGCTTGGAATCATTTCACTGATCTTCTTATAGAGTGTCCACATCATAACCTTGCAAAAGACACGTTAGTTCGTACCTTTCTCAAGGGACTTTTACACCACCATAAAGAGGTCTTTGATATAATGAATGGGGGTAGTTTCCTCAGTAAAGCAGCCTCAAAGGCTTATAGGTTCTTAGAAGATCAAACAAAGCGTAATAATAACTTGGGGGGTAGTGACGATATCCCCCGCTCCACTAGTTCTTCTTCAACAGTTAAGATTGCCGGTATGTTTAAGATTAAACCCGATCCTGAGCTTAAAACTTTAATCGAATCTCTCACTAAAAAGGTAGAAGCTATTTATGTTCAACAAAAGCATATCCCGTCATGAATGTCAACTCTAATCCATGTAATTTTTGTTTGAGTCCTGAGCATCCCGACTCCTATTGTACTCTCGCCTATGAACAACAACCATCACAACCAGATAATGTTTGCTCCATTAATAGCTATCCTATTCTTAACGCCCCTTGGAGACAAATTCTCAACTTCAGTTGGAGAAATAATCAACAAGTTATACCTCCGGGGTATAATAATCAAAATGTTATGCCAGCAAACAATTACAACTAAGCTCCACCACGACAAGGACAAGGACAAGGGAATTATAATAATTATAATGCTAATAGAGGTATCATTTCGGTAAATAATAACTATCACAAACCACCCATTAATAATCAACATGACATAGTTCCTGTCACACAACCTGTAACAAACACTCATCCGATCGTTTCGACGCCTTTATGCAAACCCAACAATAGATTTTACAATCCATCCAACTTTCCTTACAGCAGTTAGCACAAGAGAAAGTACAACCAAAAGGTGTGTTTCCAGGTCAAGCGATACCTAATCCTAAAACAACAAACACAGCCTTTGAGGTAAACGGTAATACTAGTAATGAAAATGGAAATGTAGGTGAGCTAAATGCCATCACCACTCTCCTAAATGCCTACACCAAAGATTTTACTAGATACCAAAGTAATAGCTGAAGATCCTACCCCAGTAGAGGTACCAGTTAAACCATAACCTAAGAAACAAAAGGTCAAGGTTAAACATCATGTTGATCCATATGCTAAATATAGAAAGAAACCACCATTTTTCAAGAGATTAGCCATGTTAACCAAGGATACGAATTTCGACGAGATTAGGGAAGTTTTTAAAAATCTAACGATAAACTTACCTTTTCTTGAAGCAATTAAAAAGTTATCTCACCATGCTAAGTTTCTCAAAGAGTTGTGCACTACTAGGCGTAAGACAAATATTCCTAAAGATGCTTTTTTAACTGAACAATTTCCAACTTTATCCGAACATAATGGAATCGTTAAGTACAAGGACCCTCGTCGTCTTACTGTACAATGCACCTTAGGAGATTCCCACACGACGACCGCACTATTAGACCTGGGGGCGAGTGTTAACTTACTCTTTTATTATTTATATAAACAAATAGGTCTACAGGAGATGCAACCCACTAAAATGGCGTTGCAATTAGCTGATCGGTCTATTAAGTATCCTAAGGGTGTGGTTGAAAATGTGCTTGTTAAGGTTTAGGATTTCTACTATCCTGCTGATTTTGTTATCCTCGATACAAAAGTCGCTAACGACTCTGTTCCGATCATCTTAGGGCGTCCCTTCTTGGCAACTGCCAATGTGCTTATAAATTGCCGCGATGGTTTGATGTCCATGTCTTTTGGCCATCTTTCTGTTGAGGTAAATGTTTTTAAAATGATGAAACAATTGCCAGATTCGTCTATAAATGGGGAGGTTAGCATGATCGAGAGCTTAGCTCAAGACTATTTTAAAAACACGTTTCCAGAAAAGTAGATACATAAATTCCTTTCTTTTGGAAGTTCAGATTTTGAGGATGATTCCTGTGTAGAGGAAGTCAACGCCTTTTTTGAGTCTACACCTATCTTAGATCCTTTCATAGCTCCATCTACCGAGTATGAAGACCTGCTACCTAAACAAGTCTTCACTACTCAAGATGAGGAACCACCAGAAGTCTGTATTGACATACCACCCACCCCTATCCTTAAACCTCTTCCTTCTGAGTTGAAGTATATTCAACTTGATCTAGATTGTAGTCATCTAGTAATTATATCTTCTCTGTTGTCTACAGATGAAGATGCACGGTTGATTAGGGTAATTAGGGAACATCGTTCAGCGATTGGTTAGTTATTAGACGACATTAAGGGGATTGACCCAAATGTTTACATGCATCGTATCCATTTGGAGGATAATGGAAAGACTTCTCGTGAACCTCAGCGTCGCTTGAACCCTGCCATGAAAGAGGTGGTCAGAGAAGAAGTTTTACGGTTACTCGATGCGGGTATCATATACCCAATCTCCGATAGCGAATGAGTAAGTCCCATTCATGTAGTTCCTAAGAAATCGGGGGTTACCATGGTACGTAATGCTAAGGGTGAATATGTTTCCACACGAGTCAATATAAAATGGAGGATCTATATTGATTACAGACGGTTAAATGCCATGACACGAAAGGATCATTTTCATTTACCCTTTATAGATCAGATGCTCGAACGTCTAGCTGGTCATGCTTATTATTGTTTTTTAGATGGCCACACTGCTATTTTCAAATTATTATAGATATTGATGACCAAGAAAAGACTACCTTAACATGTCCTTTTGGAACGTATGCCTATAAACGAATGCCTTTTGGCTTTTGTAATGCTCCTGGTACCTTCCAGCGGTGTATGCTCCATATATTTAGTGACATGGTAGAGCGCTTCATGGAAGTTTTCATGGATGATTTTTCTATCTATAGAGACTCTTTCACTGACTGCCTGTCTAACCTATCTAAGGTTTTGACATGGTGTGAAGAGAAGAGTCTGGTTTTAAATTGGGAAAAATGTCATTTCATGGTGAAAAAAGGAATAGTGCTAGGTCACATTGTATCTAGTGATGTGATAAGAGCCCAAAACTGTAGTTTTAACCCCTTAACAATCATACTTTTAGACCAATTATGTGAATAATAAGTAAGAGTTAATACTGATTACGTGTTTTTATGAATTTCAGGCTTCAAAGTCCATTATGTGCAGAAATGTGCCACTTTAGCGAGATAAAGGAGCAAAGGTCGGTTGCTAAGGAGTTCTGTGATTAAAGGCCAATTTTCAAGAAGACAAAGCCTCTGTAAAGCCCGGTCAAAAGATGAAAAGTCAAAGTCCACGCGGGTAGAAATAGTGCACAAAGTCAACAGAACTTCCGAAGACCATATCTTTGGACTCAGACCTCATAATTGGGCCTACCTTACGTCAAAACGACCGGCTCGGAAAGAGATTTCCAATGGTCCAAGCCTTGGCCAAATCAGAGGAGCAGAAGTGGATGAAAAGTCTGTCGAAGTCAACTGCAACTGAAGAGGCCTTTTTGGACTGAAAGTATTGGGTTTTGGGCCTGATTCTCTGGCCCAAAATGTGGCTCCAAGCCCATGCACGATTTTTGGATCTGAATGTATAAAAACCAAAGCTTTACTCTTTGTTAATGGTAGATAGTTAGACCTAGATTAGAAATTAGATTAGTAGCCTCCATTAATTAGTTTTAGATCTCAGTTTTAGAATTTCATTCCCTGTTTTAGATTAAAACTTTAAATCATTGTTCTTTATTGATTAGATAAATAAAATAGTTATTCTTGTCAATTTCGATTTTTGTCATTTACAATTTATTAGATCTAATTTCAATTCTTGTTGTCATTCAATTCTTAGTTATTAATTAGATTTCGATTATTGTTTAGTTAAATTTCATAAAGTTAGAATCTTTGTAATATGTTGTATTCAATTTCAATGGGAAATGATGGTTTGATGAATCAAGGCTAAAACCTCCATTAGAGGGGTTGATGAAGCCTTGATGAAAACTTAGTTGTATAGTGTAGAAGCGTTGTAGAGTCTATTCCACTCTAGAAGGTCGTGTTTCGCCATGAGAATGGGTGGACGACCTCACATGCTAGTTATAATTGGTAGAAATGCCATGTTAATTAGGGATTAGAACGAGCAATTCTTACCGTAAGAACGTAAGAATTGGATTACAACAGTCTATTCTACGTGATTAAGTTGGATTCGAGGTGGATTCAATTCCCATCTAATTCTTTATCTAGATTCAAGAACATTAGTATTTCCATATATTTCGTAGTGACATTCAACATATTGCTTTTCATATTGCATCGTAGTATAATTCCCCTTCGTAAAGCTCTCATTAGACTTAAAAACGACTAATTAGATTAGAAAACAATTCCATGCTAGAGCACTAGGAGTGGAATGAACTTCCTACTCCACTATATCTCATAGGATTGAGAGTAGAGAAATCGTTGATAAGTATATAGGATCATAAATAGTTTTAGTTTACTTACGTTTTGAGTTCATCGTTCATTTCGTAGGTAAACTATTCAATTTTATCTTTATCATGATGGCATCAAAGTAGATAAGGCCAAACTAGCTAAGATAGCGTCTCTACCTATACCACAGATTGTCTGTGATATTAGAGCCTTTCTAGGCCAAGCAGGTTTTTATAGGCGTTTTATCAAAGATTTTTCAAAAATATATAGGCCTTTGACTAATTTGTTTTTAAAGGATGTCATTTTTTATTTCAATTATAATTGTAAACAGGCTTTTGAAACTTTAAAAGCCGCTTTAGTACCTGCACCCATTATACAGCCTCCCGATTGGCCTAAACATTTCGAACTCATGTGTGATGCTAGTGATTATACCGTTGGTGCTGTGTTAGGTCAGAAACTAGATAATAAGTCCACTGTCATTTGTTATGCTAGTAAAACTTTAAACGGTGCTCAAATGAATTATACAACTACGAAAAAAGAATTCTTAGCTCTCATTTATGCTTTAGATAAGTTTCATCCTTATTTGGTTGTTACTAAAACTTTAGTTTATATGGACCATGCAGCCCTTAGGTACCTTCTCACAAAGAAGGATGCTAAACAGAGATTGATCTAGTGGATTCTGCTCCTGCAATACTTCACCTTAGAAATTAAGGACAAATATGGGGTCAAAAATGTAGTTGCCGACCACTTATCTAGACTAACAAATGACGATGATAGTGATTCTGAGTCCATGCCTGACTCTTTTCCTGATGAGCATCTGTATGCTATTTTTTCTACACCATGGTATGCTGACATTGTGAATTATTTAGCTTCTGATATTATTCCTGATGTTTGGTCAAGAAATGAATGTAAGTAGTTCTTGGCAAGAGTTAAGTTATACTACTGGGATGAGCCCTACCTTTTTAAGTATTATGCAGATCAGATTATTCGTCGTTGTATTCCCAAGTGGGAATATAATGAGGTTTTATCATTCTACCATGACAAAGAGTGTGGTAGCCATTTTAGTGATATGAAAACAACTGCTAAAATTCTTTAATGTGGGTTTTATTGGCTTACCCTTTTTAAAGATGCCCAAGTGCATTGCAAGACGTGTGTTCATTGCCAACAACTTGGGCAAATCACTAAGTGTAATATGATGCCATTAAATCCCATCATGGTGGTAGAAATTTTTGATATATGGGGCATTGATTTCATGGGTCCTTTTCCTATTTCCCATGGTTTTATTTATATTCTAGCTGTTGTGGACTATATGTCTAAATGGATAGAGGTCATGGCTTGCCGTAGTAATGACTATAAGACAATTGTGTTTTTTGTTAAGGAATACATTTTCTGTCGGTTTGGAATTCCTAAAGCCATCATTAGTGATGGTGGAACATATTTTTGTAACAGAGTTGTTGCGTCTCTAGTTAAAAAGTATGGAGTTATATATAAGGTGGGAACTCCTTATCATCCACAAACTAGTGGACAAGTAGAAGTTTCTAATAGGGAAATCAAAAAAATCTTAAAAACAACTGTAAATCCTGATAGGAAAGATTGGTCTAAGCATCTAACGGATGCCTTATGGGCGTATAGGACTGCTTTTAAAACTTCTATAAGTATGTCTCCCTTCAGACTTGTATTTGGGAAACCTTGTCATTTGCGCGTTGAATTGGAGCACTGTGCTATGTGGGCTATAAAAAGCCTTAACTTCAATTTTGATGAAGCGGGTGTCAAGCGCAAGTTGCAATTGAATGAGCTTAAAGAAATTTGTAGCGATTCTTATGATCTCGCGAAGGATTATAAAGCTAACATGAAACGTGTTCATGATAAGCAAATCTTGTGCAAAGAGTTTGTGGTTGGTCAAAAGGTCTTGCTTTATAACTCTCGTTTCATATTTTTCCCGGGAAATTAAAAACTCGTTGGTCTGGTCCTTTTCTGGTTACTGAAGTCACCCCTTACGGGGCAATGACCTTGGTAAATCCCAAGGACAACAGTACCTTTCAAGTCAATAGCCAACGGTTAAAACATTTTCACGAGTTAATGTCCCCTGATGTGGAGGAAGTCCTTTTACAGGACCCTATCTATGAGGACTGACCTTTGTTGTTTGATGTACTTCCTTTCACTTACATATATTGGTAAGTGCACCATTCAGGTAACGGGCCCTTCTATTGGAGTGTGTGGCTGTAAGTACCGGATCCTAAGTCCACATTTAACATAATTCACACTTTCCACTCTCGCATGTTTTCTCGGTTTTTTAGTCATGTTTATCTATAGAGTGATTTACGTCTTTATTTCTTATTGTTTTCCTTTATATTAAATCTTATTCATAAAAAGTAAAAAATATTAAAACCATAAAAATAGTAATCTAGGAAGTCTCGGGAATCTGACTTTAAAAGACTCACGTTTAAAACAAATTTTCTAAACTCTGTTCTATAAAATTTGTTTGGGGGTGGGGTGTTGGTCTTTCCATCCTTGATTGCTCAACTTTCCATTTTTGTTGCTTATGTCATTAAATTGTATTTTGATTCGGGTTGATATTATCTATAAATTTAGATTTCATTTGTTCACATAACTTACGTCATTCACGCACTTCGAGGTATTTTCCACCTTTTTATATGTCAACCACGGTTAGAATTGAGTATTTTATGGATCAATGGATTGGAAATTCTCTCCTGATTGTTTTCATATCTCATTCGCAAAATTCGGACCGTTAACGAATCGAGAATTTTAGTTTGAAGTTTGCGCGCATAAGGATAAAATGGTTATTTTTCGAAATTTATTGGGCTTGGGCCTAAATCTCGCAGGCATGTGCCGCACACGTGCGTCTTCTTCACACCCAAAACCAGTTCACGATTCCTCTTTCATGCCTCCATTAAACCCTAACCAAAAAAAAAAACAAAACAAAACAAAAAGAAAACCCAAAAACCACCACGCCAAAAGGTTTCCCTTACTCCCATTTCGCTATTTGTTTTCACATTCATCTTCTACACATCTCCATACCTACATTAAACCATGGAAACACCACCAAAAACAAATCACCACCGATTCCGACCACTCCACTCAACCCAAATTTTGATTCCTTGTTCCATTTACTCTCCCCCACCTTATTCAAACCCACATTTCGAAATCCAATACTCAATGGCCCAAAAACGAAAAATCCACCCGGAACAAGCTTTCAAAACGGAACATTTTGCACCGTTTTGCGATGGCGAAATGAAACAAAGGAGTTGGCAAAGGTTATGGTATAAGGAGAACAATTTTTACCAATGAGGATTTGGTTTTGAATTTTTATAAAAAATGGGAAATCGTGGGTAGGAAGATTTTTGTGAAGTTGAATGGTGCGAAGAGAGAAGTGTGTGCTTCCGAGTTAACTCATGTTCTGGGCATTGAGCCAAGGGGCCACCTTGTACCACACCCTTTCCTGCTTTAATTACTAAGATGATGATGTACATCTTTTGGTGAGAAACCGAAAACTGAGCAGACTATGTTGAAGTTGTATGCAAATGCAATTGCTTATACGAAATGTATTCAGAAAATGTGGTGATTGCCTAGAGAAAGGGTTGTAGAAAATGTTAATTTGGGTGATGAGGAGGAGGACACGACATGTTTTGATGCCAATGCCTTGGAGAATTGTAATTCTGATATGGAACGCATGTCAGTGCTGCATCGTGGTTTGCGTTCCCTGAACCATATTTATGAAGACTTGCGGAATAGGCAGGTTGCCATTCATGATGAAAATGTGAACCTGCAGAAGACTGTGGAGACGAACGTCCAGCGCCAAGATGAGCATTGGGTAGAGATGAGGGAATTTATGGAGGGACAGCGACAGTTCCAAGACAAAGTCCTTAGGCGCTTGCCACCTTATCAGAGTCCTGTTTCTAACGACTCTGATAGGCATGAGCGTCGTCGACGTAGGACTGACGACGTTGGACCATCTTCCTCTCATGGCGAGTAGTGTAGTTGTTTTGGATTTAGGAAGTTTCCTTGTTTTTGTAGAATTTTATTCCGAGTTGTTTAGTTTATTAGTTAGATTTGAATTATGTATTTGTTTTTGAATATTTGATCCTTAGTTGAATTTTTAATCTAATTTAGTTTTTGTCCAAGCATGTGATGATTTTTCCATGAATCCCACCTTCCTGAATTGTTTGGTGGTGGTTTGATTATTTTTAGCATTGTTTTTATCTTATCCACCATTTAGAGGTTAAATTTTGAAAACCGTGGAAATATGAGTCGTTGGGAATGTTACCAATATTGGTGTGGCTAAGATTGTATATTGTTGTAGTGATGGAATTTCAATGAATAGAATTAGGAAGTTGCTACTTTGAATTCAACCAAAAAGTTATTGGTTTATATTCGGAATATGCACCTAACTTGTTTCCGTTTTGGTTTTAGAATATTTTGTTTCCGGCAATTGCCTTAAAAATTTTGGCAACTTGTGGATATTCGTTTTAGAAACTAAAACCCTATAAATACCTGATTCACTCTACACTCACAACCCACACCTCTCACCTTACACTCCTCACTTTCCTCTTAGTTTTTCACTGCAGAGCACTCAAGTTATACGGAGCGCACCCTGTGCCCTATACAGGCTAAATTCGAGCGCACCCTGTGCTGAAACACCTGGAACTCGAGTAAGACAGGAGCACACCCCGCACCCTAGACCAATTCTGAGCGCACCCTGCGTTGTAGTGTCTGGACCTCGACCAAGATAGGAGCGCACCCCGCGCCTTGCCCTTCGCAGCCACTTCAACTTCTGATTTTTTTTGTGAGTTTTTCCAGGGTTGTTTGCAACACTTTTAGAGAGTATTTGTTGTGATGACATCTCCTACAATCATACCTGAGCAGTCTTTCGAAGACTTGTTATAAAGCGAGACCTATGAAGGATGGTTCCGCAACAGGATCCTGCAGTTAGGATGGCAACATCTACTGGTTAGCACGAGTTGATGATACATGGAGACAGTCTTGGCATGGCAAGATGCGAAGGAACCTCACTTCTTTATAGAAGAAGTTGACAACGCCTAAATGCTGGATAGGAGGTAAGTTTTTATTTTTGTTCGCGTCTGCTTATGTCCCAAGCAATTTACTTCTTGTTAACCCTATAACGGTGGAACTCATATAGAGTTATGTCTATTTTTATTTATCTATATTAGTATGTTTTAACTTTGTTTAATAGATGTTCCAAAATTTCACGCGTTTCCATGGTATTTTCTACTCTTTTTATTTCAATACTTTGAGGACAAAGCATGCTTTTTGTTTTGGGGTGGCATAGAAACATGCGTAATTTAAGGCATCTGTTAGGATATAGATAGTATAATATGCACTTGTTTTCTAATAAAAAAAAATCAAAAATATAAATAAAAAGTTATGTTATACACTTAGGAATATTGGTATTGTTTTCTTCTATGCTCTTAATAATCTAGAAGTTTCATGTTAGCTTTTGCATTAAAATAATTTTTAGAAACTCAGGTTGATATGTAGATAATAATTTTTGCATCTTTCTATAAATATATTGTATAAGTATCTATGTTTGTATTAACAGTAAGTTTCTGAAATCTAGGCTAGTATACTTATTCTACAAATCCTGTGAGAATATAGCTTAAAGCCTTATATGAGTGAAATATGTGAGAAATGACACAAGGGAGAAGTAAATTCTGAATAGAGAAATCACACGTCCACTTGCTTGATCACTATGCCATATCCTAAGCGAGAATTTAGGCCCTCTTTGGATTGATATTGCCAGAAATTCAAACCTTATGAAATTATTTTCCGCTAGTTGCCCCTCTGAGCCTTTCTTTAGCCTTTCGTAAACCGCAAATCCTTTACCCTTTACAAAACAAAATAAAAATAAAAATCAGCCTACCCATTCTTTGAATGAGTTTGAGAATAGAGATGAAGAATAGAAAAGAGAAAGACCTTTGAAATCAAGAATTTGTTAGTTGCTTCAAATAAGAAAAGAAAGTTTCCATCCAAATAAAAAATATATATAAATAAATAAAGAGTTAGAACTCCAAAAACATAATCAAAGAAGTCAAAAGCCAAAGAAAAAAAAAAAAAATGGCTAAGGATCGAAACAAAGTGTAGAAGCAAAGTAAAGAACAAGGTCTTCTCTAGTTAGATAATATGAAGACTCTATTATCTCAGACTGGTTCTTTTTGAATATCCATTTCCTTCATTCTTAAACCATCACCTAATCCCCGTAACACCTAATAAAGACCTCTACCTCAATTAGGAATAGGTTAGTGTGATAGTAAGTGGCCGATGTGTTTGATCAACTTCGGCTTTCTTGTGTGTCATTGAGATTGTAAGGTAAAGTGTGCCCACTGCACACTGGGATAGCAAAACTTGAGCGGAAAAATCAGAGTGTTTTTGTCTTGACATTTATGTGAGGACCTACTTAAGGACGTTATTCTAAAGTTTCACAAACGGACCTGTTAGTGCATTACATAGCATTACTCATTGTATATATGTTTATTCGTAGATTATTGATTATTATGCATATATTAGCTTAGGTTTCGACTTGATTATTCTGTATTCATTGCTAGTGAGATGTATAGACATTTGAGAATAAATAAGGAAACAATAGTTTTATTTCTTAGTCGTTGTAGTATAGATGAAGTTTGTGAGTACCTTCACTAGAAAACTCTCACGAGGCTATAACTCATCCACTAGGGAATTCCTAGTCGTTTAAAGCCTTGTTGCATATGGTCAATGTAATCGCACTCGGCGAAACGAGATTAGTTAGAACTCCATTTTTGGTCACTTATTCTAATTTCTCATATTTGCTTTAGGACAAGCAAAATGCTGTTTGGGGGTGGTTTGATAAGAGCCCAAAACTGTAGTTTTAACCCCTAAACAATATTACTTTTAGACCAATTATGTGATTAATAAGTAAAAGTTAGGACTGTTATCGTGTTCTTATGTATTTCAGGCATTGGAGTCGAATATGTGTAGAAATGCGTCCCTTTTTCGAGATAAAGGAGCAAAGGTTGGTTGCTAAGAAGTTCTATGATTAAAGGCCAAGATTCAAGGAGAAAAAGCCATTTTAAAGCCCGGTCAAAGATGAAAAGTCAAAGTTAACGAGGGCAGAAATAACGCACAAAAGTTAGCAGAACTTCCAAAGGCTGTATCTTTGGACTTAGACCTCGGAATTGGGTCTACCATATGTCAAAACGACCGGATCAGAACGAGCTTTCTAATGGTATAAGCCTTGATCCAATCAGAAGAGCAAAAGTGGATGAAAAGGTTGTTTAAGTTATTTACAACTGAAAACCCCTTTGTGGACTGAAGTAATCAGGTTTTGGGCTCGATTTTCTGGCCCAAAACATGGCTCCTCAATCTATGCACAAAATTGTGGATCTAGTCTCTTCTAAATAAAGAGACTAAGGCTTAACTCTTAAGTTACTTAGTCAATTATCCAAGAACTTAGTTTTTATCTAGTTAGTTATCAAGAAATTAGTTTTAGAACAAGAATTTAGCTTTTAGAATCAATTACTTAGTTTATATTTCAAGTTAAGTTTCGAATTCAACACTTAATTCATAGATTTAGTTTGTCTTAAATTGATAATTAGTTATTCATAATCTTAGTTTTAATTCAATATTAATTCATTTCGAATCATTAGACTATTGTTCTATTTGATTTATAAAGTTTAGTTACTTATTCAATAATGACTTGTTCTTATTGTTCTTGTTGTAGAAATGATAGTATAATGATTCAAGGCTAAAACCTCCATTAGAGGGGTTTGAGGAAACCTTTATGAAACTTGATTTCGATTAGAGTAGAAATGGTCATAGTAATCTATTCCATTCTAGAAAGTAATTAGTTCTCCATGAGAATGGGTTTGATTGCTTCACATGCTGATTGTTAGTTGGTAGAGATTACCATGAACAATTAGGGATTAGATAGACCCAATTGTTATGCGAAAACATTGCAATTCAGATTACGACAATTCTTCGTTAGTTTATTAAGTCAAATTAAGGTGGAATCAAATTCCCCTAATCCCCCCCTCATATTGTCAATTTAGTATTGAATTGCCTTCTTTTCATTTATCACATCTTGAATAGTTAATTCACCATCGTAGTTACATTCAATCCCATTACTCTCACGACTTTGTTAGCTTACACGAACTAGGAAACTTTACATCTAAACGACTAAGAGTGGAACGAATTCTCTACTCTAAATATATTGCATTGATAACGAGAATAGATAACTTTGATATTAAGTGGAAAATAGTTTTAGTTTTACTTACATTTGAGTTTCATCACTTATTCGTAGGTAAAACTATCATTTTTCCTTTTATCAGCTGCCAATCAGCAGATTTTGAAAAGATCATATGACAAGAGAGTCTCAATTCGAGCTTTCAAATCTGGCGATCTGGTTCTGCATGAGATCCCAGAGCATAACGGCAAGTTTGGGCTCAACTGGGAAGGACTATACATCATCAACAAGGTTGGCTAAACTGGTTTTTACTACCTACATACTTTTGAAGGGAACGTTCTTGTCAAACCATGGAATGCACAAAACCTTCGCAAGTATAATCAGTAAATTGTTATTTCATGCATCTTTATGCATTGTTTATTCTCTCCAGTCATCAATAAAGTTCCTCACCTTGCAATCGAAGTTATTTCATGCGTCAGTTCTTTAATTATTATCCACAATGGACTAAGCCTTTAGGGAATTATCTTCTCACTATCTGTTCTAAAATATAGAACCAGTGGTACTGAGTTTGGAAAAGTTGAACTGTATGCTAGTTCCTTTCTCATCTCCATGCAGCCTGAACTGTACGTCAGTTCTTTCAAACTGCGATTATCCTCGATGGGTTAAGCCTTTAGGGAATCTAACCACACTAACTGCTCAGTAAATTGTATGCCAGTTTGACTTGGAACAAGAGATAGTGTTCTTGAGAGCCCGAACTGTATGCCAGTTCCTGGAGCTCTCATAACATCAAACATAGGGGTTGCTGGGAAGATCTGGGTTGGATCCAGATCCTAGCACGCAATCATTGGCCTAGAATTATATTGGCATGATAGCGCTGAGGAAGACTCCCCCACTGTTGTTCTGGCGATAACCTATTTATTTTTTAAATAAATAGGACCTGTCGTTATTAAACACAGTGTTGTGCTCATGGCACCAAGTTACTTTCGCAAAGACACATAGCTCCTTTGGGCACTATGTCTCTATTGCGATCGAACTTTCAGTTACAGTTAACTTCAGCGGCTCCCATGATATCCTGATCAGATTCTGGTTATATCTCATTTTAATCTGTTTAGCCTACTAGGGTCACCTATTGTTGTTCCAAATGAACTTTGGGGGCATCAGGGGTAGAATATGCATAGTAGTACATGTCATATAACATAAAATGCTTTAAATGCGTGCATAAACTATAAGAGCTACAGAGCTCAGTAATTAAATAGTATGTGAGCTACATAGCTCAATATTACAGACCCATAGAATAATTGTTTCAAAATAATTGTTTTCTAAATCATGAATTGAAGAGCTAAGTCTTTACTTAGCTTGTTGAGTAGGGTAGAATCAAACTTCGGTTCAGCATCAGTACTTGCTGTTGCACAATCATCAAGAACTCCTAGATCACTCTCAAGAACTGACTGTGTGGTTAGATTAGCTAGAACGGTTGAAGGCTGAACAGAACACTCACCTGAAACTGGTACTAGCAAAAAAGGAAGCTGAACGGGAGGCATGTCATCATCGGTGTCTTCTTCAGAAGATGAGGAGGCATCCGACATCAGTTCATTCTGAATAGCTGAGATACTGGTGTTCAGATCATGAAATAAGATGAAAAGGTTGGTCACCCGCCCCTGATCATCCAACTAAGAAACATACCCAGTAGCCTCAATAGCCTCCTCAAACTTAACTTGCTTGGCTGCATTGAAGGACTCTTTAGAAACATCAAGTACTCTCAGAGCAAAACGAATGGCATTTTCAGCTGACCTTTTCTTCACCTCCTACACCACTTTAGAATATAACTTAGAGGTCTCCACCAAAAGATCACCAACCTTCTTATCAGAACGTAGACGCTTCTCTTTGAGAGCCCTCTCATAACCTGACATGACTTCATTTGCATGGGAAATGGCTGGTGATCTTTTGGCGGAGACCTCTAAGTTATATTCTAAAGTGGTATGCAGTTCCCTTTGGACTTGGTCATGCTTTTCTTGCAGGGTGGTGAAGTGGGAGCGCATTTCCAAGAACTTCACTTTCCAAGAGGCAACATCAGCAGCTCCTTTTTGGGCTTTATCCAAAGAGTTTTGGAGGTTGGAGATCGTATCTATCATGTTCTTGAAACTAGTATCAAATTTCTTCTCTTTTGCCAAAAGCTGATCAACCTGGATCTCCAGCTCCTCATCTCTTTTCTCAGTAGCCTCTTTCGCCCAGATCAGCTCACCAGTAGCCATGTCATCAGTGGCTATATCGGCTGAGGCCACAAAGATTGGTTCTTTCATGGCCAAAAAGTTATTCACTAACTGGAAAAGAATATAGAGTGTGTAAGTAACACAATGAGAGAAACAGAACATTGAACAAAGAAGAAAGTCTTACCTTGGCAAGATAAACGGCAGATCGGTGAAAGGACAGATCTAGACTCCCAGCCATATTGGCTTCAGCTTTGTCAACAGGAAGTCGCACAACTTCCAGAACTTCAAGCCCGATATCAACATCATTAATGGAGTATTTGTTGGTAACACGAAGTTCATCAGTTTGGCCCCAATGCCTCATCTCCAGAATCATCTCCCTTTCAGGGGAATCTGGAGATTGTGGCGAGAAGGATTGTCATCACTCACCCTCCTCCTATCGCTAAATCGAGGAGGAGGGAGAGCAACAGTTACAGCAGTTGTCTCGACAATGCCCTTCCCCTTTCGGTTATCAGGGAGGGAAGGGTCAACAGTCAAGGGTATATTGTCACCAGCTCGTTCGGAACCTATAGGAGGATCTGGAACTGGTAAGGACACAACTACTTTCTCAAAAGACTTACCAGAATGGGGAATACTCATAGGAACCTTGAAAAGTGTTTCTTCATTCACAAAGAGAGGGCGAAATTTTATCTTCTTACCAGATGAGGCAACATCAGAAGCAAGAGCAGGATCAGCTCTCTTCAGTCTTGAACGGTTGGATGCACATACTTCCCTCTTAAAATTGCTAGCATCCAACAGTTCATGAGGTAGTTCAGGGCCCCTCCCACCAGTGATCACACAATCATCACTGACAGCAAGCTCCTGAACTGAACCCGATGTCGCAGCATCACTAGAGGTTGCCACAGAACTCTTCTCTTTACGGTTTCCTCTTCTTCTAGTACTCAAAGAGGATTCATCCTGAACTAGAGGAGGAAGAAGTCCAACATCCTGATCTACAGGAGGAGGAAGTACTATGTGCCCAGAATTCACAGTATTTATCCCAAAAGGGGAAAAGTCGGGGGCAAGTTCCAGCAGTTCTTCAGCAGACATGTTGAAATATTCAAAAAGGTAGGTGGGTTCAGGTACTATCACCCAAGGCATCCTTTGTTCCTTAAGGATCTTCTAGATGAAGTCCACTGTAGCAGCATCAGTTGCAGTTAATTGATTCCAGGGGGAAGAGTCATCTAAGGAATAATATCAAAGAAATTTAGTCGAAAGACTCTTATAATGATTGCAAAATTTGTGAGTAAATAGACTTAATGGTTGGAGCATGAGTGTGTTTTATGGGAATAGGAATTCCCACTGGCTCACCATCAGCATCAGAAGGATGAATGTCCCACGCATCACCTAACATACGAATGTGGTCAACCCAACCCTCGTCACTCTGCTTCCCCTCGAAAAAGACAATCGGAGAGTTATTGTCTCTGATCATGAGGTAGAAGTAAGATTGATCCCGAATACGTAGGACCTCATAAAAATACCCAAACACCCAACAATTCAAAATGAATCCATGCCTCTTTGCCAGTATGGCAGAGTACATGACAGTTCTGTAAAACAAGGGTGATGCTTGACCAAGAGCAAGATTGAAGTGAATCAGACATTCTCTTAGCAGTGGGTGGAAGGGAAGGGTAAGTCTGGCCCTAAGTTGACCAATTGTGATGAGCGTTACTTCCTTGTAGGCCAACTCATCAGACAATCTCCCCCACTCCAGACCAATATCATCAGAGATGGGAAATTTCTCTCGGATCAGTTCCAGGGAAGAGAGATCCCCGAAGTTTATAAGTGACCAGTTGGGATTCATGATCAGATAGGAGAGAAAGTTTTGAGTTTTGGTTAAACCCTAAACGGGAGATCAAAGGGTTCAGTATACAGGGAAAAGATAGGGGAAGAGATAATGAGGGTTCTCTCACTATATCCTTTATATACAGATAAGATAGACAGTTACGATTAGCCCAAGCATTGTGCCTTTTCGGGATAGAACTGCCATCATTACATTTTTCGGGAAACGACGTGTATGTTCGGGCCGTCTTTTCATAGCCTTAATTAGTTGAGTACATAAGTAGTTCCAACAACTATTTAGGAAAAAAAGATTCTCGCGCCAAAAGCAGTGTCGCTTCAAGCACCCACATGCTAGATGGCATGGGAGGGGGCATCTGTAAAGGCAATTTCCCGTCATTGGATAGATGACACATGTATAGGAAATAACCCAGGACTATAGATGTCCAGAATGAGACGAGCACCATTGGATCAATTCTGCGAATAAGTGATCTCATGTTTAGCATGAGTGTTTAGTAGGCATGTGCCAGGCACGTGACTGACCGCCTCTAAGCATAACAATTCTCCAAGTCATTAGGAACTGATATGGACAGTTCCTAAACAGAAGGAAACTGAAGAGGGTGATCTTTGATGATTAGGAAGGAATCGTGATGGCATATCTTTAAGAGTTACCTTTTAGATATAATCTTCATATATACGATTGGACATTATGATCAACAAAGAAACCTACCTCTCATAAGATATGGTCTAGATTTAGACTTCCATAAGGAGAGGATTCCTAATAGGAATGCAGAGTCTAAAGATGGAAGGGAACTCATAAGCGGTGAAGATGGCCCTAACATTAGGACTCTCAAAACTCTTTCTATATAAACCATAGGGATTCACTCTTAGGAACTACGCAAAATAGGGTTTGATTCTCCTAAATAAACAAGGAGATACATAGGCAGCCGCCAGGCGGTTCAACTCTGAACTGAAAATCATCTCATCCCTTCTCTACCAAGTAAAAGCTTCTAGATCACAAGGCACAGAGGAAGATAAGGGAATACTCGGAAACTCCCCTACATATAGCATGATTTACATCCGCCATGGTGATGAAATCTCCCGTATTTGTGTCCGAGGAACGCAATTCAGCATCATCGTGATGGGCCATCGAACCTTGGCTCGATACCAATTAACGAAGCGGAAGCGAATTAAAAGTAAAAAGGTATGTAAAAGATTTTGATAATATTGAATGAATGAATGTTTACATCCTACGATGTTCTTATATACACTACTACGTTACTAATTATATTCTGGAAATAATGCTAAATATATCCTAAGTCTAAAACAGACTAATAGATAATAAGAACCTAATCCTAATTAGAAACATGTTACTGTCTTGCATCAACATATTAGTACATAAATTATTATGATTAGTAAACTATCATGATTCGTTCGCTCACTTTCAACTTCTTCAAATTCGTTGGTGATTTGTGCGAGGCATTAATAATAGTTGGGGTACAAAGAAGGCAATTTGGAGAAGGATATGAGATGACTAGCGCTACTTGATTTTTAAGTGCTTTGTACGGAAATTCCAATGATCTTCAAATGAAAATACTTGAACACTGTCAAATTAAACTTCATGGTAGAGAGTGGAAAGGTCACCCCCAATCAGATCTATTATTCCTCTTTATTTACAAAGTTTGATTGTTAGGTTTTATAGTAGTTTCATATAAGAAGGTTTTTTTATTAGTCGGGAGGTTTTTGTTTTGCTAGGATTCATAGTTTGAAGTCGAAGGTTTTTTTTTTTTTAATCAAAATTTGTGCCTGTATTGATTCGTAGTTATCGCGAATTGGTCGAAGATTTGGCGTGTGATGTCTTTATCGTTTAGTCAAATACAAAATACAAGTTATAAACAAACAATTGCATGAGAACCATCAAGTCCAATTAGCTCAAGAGATTGTCGTGACACCTCCACAGTTAACTCTTAGAGTTAGTCCCACAAATGCTTTCATACCTTCGCAACTTTCTAGGTGAAAGTTGGCCCAACGCACAAGAAGAGAGAGAGAGAGAGCGTGCATAAGTGCTAATACGTCAACCTTAGAAAAAAGTTCGCATCAAGTCCAATCGGCTCATGAGGAGGTGGTGACACCTCCACAGTCAACTATTACTGTTAGTCTGTCCAATGCTAAGGCATGTATTATATTTTCACAATATATGCAATATTTGTTACATTAATTTGTGATGTCTTTATTGTTTTATCAAATACAAAATACAGGTTGTTAACAAACAGTTGCAAGAGAAGCATCAAGTCCAATCAGCTCAAGAGGTTATCGTCACACCTCCACAGTTAACTCTTGAAGTCAGTCCAACCAATGCTTTCATACCTTCCTAGCTTTCTAACCGCAAGTTAGCCCAATGCACAAGAAGAGATAGAGAACACAAAAGTGCTAATTCGTGAGCCTCAAGCTTGAGGAAAAACACTCAAAAAGCGCCTTCCAATTAAACATTGGCCCAATGGACAAGAAGAGAGAGACAACGAGCTCAAAATGTGGCAATAAATGTCATTACTCCACTTCCTATTAGTGTTTCTGAATCAAGAGAATTCCCCTTAGCACCAAGTTTTAGGGTGAGGAGCAAAAGAAAGCAAAGAGTCAATGATGATTTGACTCCAATTAAAAAGAAGTGGACTAGGAGAAACTTAGAATCAAACTTTCAGGATATTCTAGCATTGTCCCACACGTAAGGAGTTCATTTATTTTTTTGTTTTGTTTTAGTTTATTTTTTTTCTCGATCAAAATTTTATCTCTGACATACTTTTTATTTCTTTTCCGACTTAACAATTTTTAGCAATGTTACAACTCATCTAGAGGAACCTTCTACTGATATGCATATTCATGCCCGACATTATCTTGGAAAGATGGATATGTGATAAGAGCCCAAAACTGTAGTTTTAACCCTTTAATAATCATACTGTTAGACCAATTATGTGAATAATAAGTAAGAGTTAACACTACTTACGCGTTTTTATGCATTTCAGGCTTCAAAGTCCATTATGTGCAGAAATGTGCCACTTTAGCGAGATAAATGAGCAAAAGTCAGCAGAACTTCCGAATGCCATATCTTTGGACTCAGACCTCGGATTGAGGCCTACCTTATGTCAAAACGACCGGCTCGGAAAGAGCTTTGCAATGGTCCAAGCCTTGACCCAATCAGAGGAGCAGAAGTGGACGAAAAGTCTGTGGAAGTCAACTGTAGCTGAAGAGGCCTTTTTGGACTGAAAGAATTGGGTTTTGGGCCTGATTCTCTGGCCCAAAATATGGCTCCAAGCCCATGCACGATTTTTGATCTGAATGTATAAAACAAAAGCTTAGTTCATTGTTAATGGTAGATAGTTAGGTTAGAAAATAAATTAGATTAGTTAGCCTCCATTAAACCTTAATTCTAGATCTAGTTTTCATTAGATTAATTAAGTTTAATTTCATTTCAATTCTTGTTTTAGATTAAACTCTCAAATTATTGTTCTTGATTGATTAGATAATAAAAATAGTTATTTTGACAATTTCGATTTATAGATCTAAATTCCATTATTGTTTGTTATCATTTCATAGTTATTAATTAGATTTCGATCATTGACTTAAGAGCGACTAGTTAGACTAAGAAAACAATCCATGCTAGGGAACTAGGAGTGGAACGAACTTCGTACTCCATTTAGTGCAATTCGCATTGAGAGTAGAAGATTTGATAATAGATACGTAAAAGGAAAAGTTTAGTTTACTTACGTTGTGAATTCATCATTCATTTCGTAGGTAAGCTATTCATTTTACATTTATCAAATGGCCATCTTAGTTGCACTTTTTAGCATTGTTTTCATAATATAATTAGTTATTTTAAGTCCCATTTCACCCACCCACCCTTGTTTGATTCATACCGTGGTTGCCGTTTCAGTTTTGGAAAAATTCCGCGAGAAAACGATCTGAAGCCAGCTTCAAAGAGAGCGACCCGCTATCTTCTTCCATGGACTTCGTTTATACAAGGCCACGCTTCAAAGAGAGCGACCAGCTATCTTCTTGAGAGCTTCGACTTTGCCTTGAAGCGCCCGCTTCTAAAGATAAGATCAGCCTCCCTCTGAAATTCCGTGATTTCCACGGTTTGATTTGAACTTCGAAGTTGTCAAGTTTTTCGTGTTCTAATCTCTTATATACACTTTGAACACGCCAAACAAGACGCTTATTCAAACGCTGTGCAAGGAGGCATTCAGGTACTCCTTCTTCCACTCCTCGCATCTTAAATCGAGAGGAGTTTTAATTCTAGTATAATCAGGCTTGTTTTTCGTAGAAATAAATACAACACGCCTATCTAGAATTTCACACACTACACCTGATATTATGGCTGAAGAAAGAGAGACTCCTCTCTCTGACTTTTATAAAGCTTTGAGCGATAGCCCTAAATCTTGCATCGTTCTAGCGTAATCTAACGGGGATTTTCGAATTCCCCCAAACATATTTAATCTGTTACCCGTTTTCCATGGTCTAGACCATGAAAAACCTTACCAACACATGCGTAGGATTGAACAAGTCCTTACAACATTCCACCATCCTACGGTTGGTACGGAACAGATTAAACTAAGGGTATTCCCCTTCACCTTAGCTGATAAGGCGGCGTCTTGGTTAACTGCCCAAGCGCCTAATTCTGTGGACTCGTGGGCCAAACTTGTTCAAATTGTTTATGGAACATTTTTACCCACCCCTAAAGACGGATGAAATGCTTTCCAAGATTCACTTCTTTCGACAGAATCCTCATGAATCATTTTCAGAGGCTTGGAATCGTTTCACCGATTTGCTTATTGAGTGTCCACACCATAACCTAGCAAAAGACACGTTAGTTAGTGCCTTTTTCAAAGGACTTCTACACCACCATAAAGAAGTCATTGACATAATGAATGGGGTAGTTTCCTAAGTAAAGGAGCCTCTGAGGCTTACAAATTTTTAGAAGATCAAACTAAACGTAATAACAATTGGGGGTAGTGATGATATCCCCCTCCTGTAGTTCTTCTTCAACAGCTTAAGGCCGCGGTATGTTTGAGATGAAACCCGATCTAGAACTTAAAAATTTGATCGAATCTTTAACTAAAAAGGTTGAGGCCATTTCTCGTACAACAAAAAAGCCTATCCCCGCCATGAATGTAAATTCAAATCCATGTAGTTTCATTGGAGTCCCGAGCATACCAACTCCCACTGTCCTATAGCCCTATGAACATTCTTGTTCCATTAATAGTGAACCTAACGCCCCTTGGAGACAAAATCCCAACTTCGGTTGGAGAAATAACCAACAAGTCACACCTTCAGGGTACAATAATCAATATGTTAGGCCAACACATAGTTATAACCAAGCTCCACCAGGACAAGGACAGGGTCAGGATAATTATAATAATTATAACAACCAAGCACAACCTCGACAAGGTCAAGCACAAGGTCAATATAGTTATAATAATTATAATGCTAATAGAGGTATCGTTCCGGTAAATAATAACTATCACAATCCGCCCATAAATAACCAACAAGTCACACCACCCGTGACTACTACACCCACACAACCGGATCGTCTTGACACCTTCATACAAGTGAGCCAACAACTTTTCCAAACCATGGCTCAATCTAACCAACACATTCTACAATCTGTTAATAATTTAAACCAACAGTTAGCCCAAGAAAAAGCCCAACCAAAAGGCGTGTTTCCAGGCCAAGCGATACCCAACCCTAGAACAGCAAACACAGCCTTTGAGGTAAACGGTAATACTAGTACGGAAACTACAACCGTAGGTGAGCTAAATGCCATCACCACTCTCCGTTCTGGAAGAGTGGTTGATAACAAAGTAACTATGCCTATAGTTACCCCATCAAGACTTCTACAACGGATATCGAACTAGATACCCAAATAGAAACCCAAGAGCCTACAACCTGTAGAGAGTACCGGTTAAACCACAACCTAAGAAACAAAAAGCCAAGGTTAAACATCCTGTTGATCCATATGCTAATTATAGAGAGAAAACACCGTTTCCAAAAAAATTAGCCATGTTAACTAGGGATACAAATTATGAGGAGATTAGGAACGCGTTTTCAAAAAATCTAACTATAAACCTTCCCTTTCTCGGCTATTAAAAAGCTACCACACCATGCTAAGTTTCTTAAGGAGTTGTGTACTACTAGGCGTAAGACCAATATACCAAAAGACGCCTTTTTAACAGAACAATTCCCAACGCTATCTGAAAATAATGGAATTGTTAAGTACAAGGACCCTGGTCGTCCTACTGTACAATGCACCTTAGGAGATTCTCACACGACGACCGCGCTATTAGACCTGGGGGCTAGTGTTAACTTACTCCCATTTTATTTGTATAAACAAATAGGTCTAGAGGAGATGCAACCTACTAAAATGACGTTGCAATTAGCTGACCGGTCTATTAAGTATCCTAAGGGTGTGGTTGAGAACGTGCTGGTTAAAGTCCAAAATTTTTACTACCCAGCCGACTTCGTTATCCTCGACACAGAAGTCACTAACGACTCTGTACCTATCATTTTAGGGCGTCCTTTCTTGGCTACTGCCAACGCGCTCATAAACTGCCGCGATGGTTCGATGTCCTTGTCCTTTGGCCATCTTTCTGTTGAGGTAAATGTTTTCAAAACGAGGACACAGTATCCCGATTCACCTACAAATGGAGAGGTTAGCATGATCGAGAGCTTAGCTCAAGATTACTTCAAAAACATGTTTCGGAGAAACAAATTAACAAATTCCTTTCCTTCGAAATTCCGACTTTAACAATGACTCCCCGGTAGTAGATCTAAATCGAAGAAGAATTCCCCGCAACTCTTTTGCACCACTTCTTTACCACTTCAGAGTCCCCCTTGCCAACAACCATTCATCCCTTGATGCTATGACGGAAGATGAATTTTTCAATCGTTATCCCAAAGATCCTTTTGACCCACCTATTGAGGAATGTCTTGTATATATCAAGATTTCTGATATGGACTTGAGAGCTTAGCTGAGAATCATTCACCTTCCATCACCAATATTCCCCACCCTCCACCTTTTCAAAGGAACCTCGAAGTTTGCACTTTCGATCCTTTAGTTTCTCCCCGTGCTTCATGATTTTTAAATCCACCTAGTAAACAAATACTTCCCAAGGATAAACCACTTGACACTTTCATTTTCAGACTTGAGACAGTCCCTAACTACACCATGAATGAGTTTTGTGCTAAACCCACATCCTCATTTTTCCATGCTTTTTCTCTAAAACTTATCCTAATCCACCATATCTTCCACAACCATTCACTTTTCCACATTTATTCACTAGGACACCCTCTCGCTTCAAAGATGAAACCTAAGGTGTATGCTCGGTTATGTTATAGGTCTATCCGCTTCGCTTTCATTCCACTAGGTCATTCCCTAGGAAATCTTGGTGCTTGATTGTGTTTGGATATGTTTGCTGTGATATTTATTTATGGAATGATCCACAACTATTTCGGTTGTTGATATATGATAAACCGCATGTTCATACATATGTTTAGATAAAGTCTCGAAAGTATCCGACTATAAACGACTCAATTTCGTGTTTGGTGCACTTCCTTTCATTTCAATATATTATTGAGTGCACCATTCAGGTAACCGGCCCCTCCCTATGGAGTGTGTGGCTGTAAGTACCGGATCCTAAGTCCACGCTTTCACATAATTCACGCTTTCCACTCTTGCATGTTTTCTCGGTTTTTGAGTCATGTTTCTATGGTGTGAATTATGTCTTTATCGCTTATTGTTTTCCTTTATATTAAACCTAATTCATAAAAAGTAAAAAAGTTTAAAGATATATAAAAATAGTAATCTAGCAAGTCTCGAATCTGACTTTAAAAGACCCATCGTTTTAAAACAAATTTTACAAACCCGCTTTTTCAAAAATTTGTTGGGGTGGGTGTTTGGTTTTTCCATTCTTGATCACTCAAATTCCTATTCTTACCCCCACCTCGCTCCCTTGAAGAGTAGCTAGATTTCTACTTGTTTGTTGTTTTGATGTTGTCTTTTATTATTTTTAGTAGATAGGATGTTACGTTGTTAAATTCCGTAGTTAATTTTGACTTTTGTAGTGAAATGTTGTTTGAATGACAATATGAATATAATGTCGTTATTTTCATTGTCGCGATTAGTTAATGTTGATCCCACCTTCCCAAACTGTTTGGGGGGTGGTGTTATCTATTCCAAAGATGATTTTATATAAACTTCATTCATTCTACACTCACAACCCACACTACACCTAACTTCCATCACTCACCTTTCACTTTCCTCACGCTTTTAGCCTCATTTTTCAATTTTCAGCAACTCCGAAAGCGCTTTTCAAGGCTTTCTACAGAGCGCTTTCAAGGCTCAGATATTTTTGTTCTGAATTTTGCTCGAAGGCCAGCATATTGAGCGACCACCCTCATCTACTGGACCTAGAGAGTTGGCGTGACCAGCTAAAACACACTGGAATTCTAAAATTTCAGAGCGACTGACTCTATAATGAAGGCGCCAGCCTGACTTCCGTGGACCGAAAAATCCAGTTTTCTACGGGTAGTTTCCAGATCATTCATAGCTATTCCAGAAGCGTAATTTTGAGATGACATCTCCTATAATAATACCAATAATAGTTTTCAAAGATTTGTTCCAAAGCACTACTTATGGTGCTTGGTTTCATGAGGTGATCATACACGTAGGCTAGGAACCGCTTATGGGTCTTGCTAGCAATTGTTCTTGACTTGCCATGCCCACTGAAATACAAGACCCATGATGCTATTGGGTAGATAATATGTATGTCCCGGAGTGGAGGTAAGTTTTAGTTTCATTTGGTGTCCGCTTATGTCCCAAGCAATTTCATTCTTCCGTTAACCCCATAATGGGTGGAACTCTTATAGAGTTCGTCAGGTTTTGTATTTCCTATATTAGTATGTTCTAACCTTGTTTTGCGATGTTCCACAATTTCACGCGTTTCCATGGTATTTTCCTACCCTCTTTATTTAAATGCTTTGAGGACAAAGCATGCTTTTGTTTGGGGGCATAGAAACACGTGTAATTAAGACATCTGCTAGGATATAAATATATAATATGCATTTGTTTTCTAGTGAAAATTTTCAAAAAAATTAAAAAATATAAATAAATAAGTTATGCTATACACTTAGGAATATTGGTATTGTTTATTTCTCCATGCTTTTAACAATCTAGAAGTCTCACATAGTCTGCATCGTAATAATTGTTAGAAACGTGGAGTTAATACGTAGGTAATAATCTTTGCATCTATCTATAAATATATTACATGAGTATCTATGATTGTTAGCAAGAAGTTTCAAATCTAGGCTAGAGTACTTATTCTACAAATCCTGTGAGAATATAGCCTAAAGCCTTATATGAGCGAAACATTTGAGAAATGACACAAGGGAGAAGTAAAATCCGGATAGAGAAATCACACGTCCACTTGCTTGATCACTAAACCATATCCTAAGTGAGAATTTAGGCCGCTCTTTGGATCGATATAGCCAGAAATTCAAACCTATGAATTATTTTCCGCTAGTCGCCACTCTGAGCCTCTTCTTTAGCCTTCCATACACCACAATTCCTTTACCCTATTACAAAAACAAAAACAAAATAAAAAAAAAGAGAATAAATCAACCTACCCAATTTAGAATAAGTCTGAGAATAGAATGAGTGAAGAAAGAAGAAGAGAAAAACCTGTGTAAACAAAAATTGTTAGTTGCTTCAGAAAAAGAAAAGAAGTTTCCATCCAAAGAAAAGAAAAAAAAATAATAATAAAAACTCCAAAAAATAGAATAAAAGGGAGTCAAAAGCCAAAGAAAAGAAAAAAAAAATGGCTAAGGATGGAAACAAATTGTAGAAGCAAAAGTAAATAACAAGGTTTTCTCTAGTTACATAATATGAAGACTCTATTATCTCAGACTTGTCCTTTAGAATATCCATTTCCTTCCTTCTTAAACCATCTCCTAATCCCCGTAACACCTAATAAAGACCTCTAGCTCAATTAGGAATAGGTTAGTGTGATAGTAAGTGGCAGATGTGTTTGATCGACCCTAACTCCCTTGTTGTCATGAAGTTATGAGATTGTAAGGTAAAGTGTGCCCATTGTGTTAATCGGAGTAATTAAACTTGAGTGGAAAAATCAGAGTGTTGTTTCTTGACTATTATTGTGAGAACCTACTTAAGGACGCTATTCCGAGTTCTCAGAAACAAACCTGCTAAACATTTGATAGTACTACTCATTGTATATATGTTTATTGTAGATGATTGATTATTATGCATATATTAACTTAGGGTTTTGACTGGTTATTCTTATGTAATTGCTAGAGAGATGTATAGATAGTTGAGCATGAATAAGGAAACAATAGTTTTATTTTCTTAGTCGTTGTAGTATAGATGAAGTTTGTGAGTACCTTCACTGGAAAACTCTCACGAGGCTATAACTCGTCCACTAGGGAATTCCTAGTGGTTTAAGGCCTTGTTGCATATGGTCAATGCAATCACACTCAGCGAAACGAGATTAGGTAGAACTCCATTTTTGGTCACTTATTCTAATTTCTCATCTTTGCTTGAGGACAAGCAAAATGCTGTTTGGGGGTGGTTTGATAAGAGCCCAAACTGTAGTTTTAACCCTTTAATAATCATACTTGTTAGACCAATTATGTGAATAATAAGTAAGAGTTAACACTGATTACGCGTTTTTATGCATTTCAGGGCTTCAAAGTCCATTATGTGCGAGAAATGTGCCACTTTAGCGAGATAAAGGAGCAAAAGTCGCAGAACTTCCGAATGCCATATCTTTGGACTCGCACCCTGGATTGAGGCCTACCTTATGTCAAAACGACCGCTCGGAAAGAGCTTTGCAATGGTCCAAGCCTTGACCCAATCAGAGGAGCAGAAGTAGACGAAAAGTCTGTGGAAGTCAACTGCAGCTGAAGAGGCCTTTTGACTTTGAAAAGAATTGGGTTTTGGGCCCGATTCTAAAACATGGCTCCAAGCCCATGCACGATTTTTGATCTGAATGTATAAAAACAAAAGCTTAGTTCATTGTTAATGGTAGATAGTTAGGTTAGAAAATAAATTAGATTAGTTAGCCTCCATTAAACCTTAATTCTAGATCTAGTTTTCATTAGATTAATTAAGTTTAATTTCATTTCAATTCTTGTTTTAGATTAAACTCTCAAATTATTGTTCTTGATTGATTAGATAATAAAAATAGTTATTTTGACAATTTCGATTTATAGATCTAAATTCCATTATTGTTTGTTATCATTTCATAGTTATTAATTAGATTTCGATTATTGTTTAGTGAAATTGCATAAAGTTAGAATCTTTTCATTATGTTTAGTTTAGATTTAATGGGAATTGTTAGTTTGATGAATCAAGGCTAAATCCTCCATTAGAGGGGTTGATGAAGCCTTGATGAAAACTTAGTGGTTAGTATAGAATTAGTTGTAGAATCTATTCCACTCTAGAAAGTCGTGTTTCGCCATGAGAATGGGTGGACGACTTCACATGCTAGTTAGTACTCGGTAGAAATGCCATGAACACTAGGGATTAGAACTCGAATTTCTTGCCGTAAGAACGTGAGAATCGAGATACAAGAATCTATACTAGGTTATTAAGTTGGATTCGAGGTGGATTCAATTCCCCTCTAATCCTTTATCTAGATTCAAAAACAAGCATATTTCCATAGTATTCGTAGTTAAAT
Source organism: Coptis chinensis (assembly GCF_015680905.1). Taxonomy (NCBI): domain Eukaryota; kingdom Viridiplantae; phylum Streptophyta; class Magnoliopsida; order Ranunculales; family Ranunculaceae; genus Coptis; species Coptis chinensis. The sequence goes on along the minus strand of NC_141464.1, from coordinate 27,097,518 downwards.
TCAACGTAGACTCATTTTAGTTTCATCGTAGTATAACACCCTTCGTAAAGCTCTCATAGACTTAAAAACGACTAGTTAGATTAGAAAACAATCCGTGCTAGGGAACTAGGAGTGGAACGAACTTCGTACTCCATTTAGTGCAATTCGCATTGAGAGTAGAAGCTTTGATAATAGATACGTAAAAGGAAAAGTTTAGTTTACTTACGTTGTGAATTCATCATTCATTTCGTAGGTAGACTAATCAGGCGTCATTTATCAATATGGCATGTCCTTTCTATAAAGCACTGCACTGGATGGATGAAAGGCTTGCAAATTCATTGCTTAGTAGACCTCTTTTCGAGATGTGTTGCAAACAAGGAAAAGTCAGTCTTCCTCTACTTAGCCCATTGCCTCCTGCGATTCAAGATCTATATGATGGTAGTGACGCCAAAGTTAGTTCATTTAGACAACACTTTCGTCAGTATAAGTTGGCAAATGCATTTACCAGTCTCAGTTGTCAACCGGATGACCGAATATTCAGTGGTAGTGGTCCTATTCCATTCACCGTTCATGGTGAGTTACGCCATCAAATTGGATCGTTACTACCAGAACCTGGGAAAGATCCGAATTATGCTCAGTTTTATGTTTATGACCCAGCCAATGCCCTTGACGTGTGTCATCGCCGAAATCCATCATTGAAAGTGATGTTTTAGATGTCATTCAGAGTACACTGTCAGGTTGTAATAGATTTGCTGAAAAATTTCATCAAGCATATGATATATTGAGTGCACGCGCAGCTGAGGAAAATGATGTGGCAGCTTATCTCCATTATAATACATCTACTAATTGACGACGATACAATCTTCCTTCAGTAAATGAAATTGTAGTTGTTATACTTGGGGATGGAACTGAAATCAAAAGCACAAGAGATATCATTCTTTATTATAGATCAGGAAATGCAATGAAGTGGATTGACGAATGTAATCACGCTTATCTGCCCTGCATTATCCTTTGTTTTTCCCTCGGGGTGAGCTTGGATGGCCAACCGGAATGAAACTTTATGACGTCAATGACGACAATTCGAGTCGATTGACTCAGATGGTATTCTATGCATATCGTTTGTTCGAATGTCATACTGAATATTCAGCAATACTCCATGGTGGAAAATTATTTCAAGAGCTTCTGTGTGATGCTTGGGCTTCTACCGAGTAAAATCGGCTATATTATCATTATACCCACTGATAAGAGCCCAAAACTGTAGTTTTAACCCCTTAACAATAATACTTTTAGACCAATTATGCGAGTAATAAATAAGAGTTAATACTAATTATGTGCTTTTATGTATTTTAGGCATTGAAATCAATTATGTGCAGAAATGTGCCACTTTGGCGATATAAAGGAGCAAGGGTTGGTTGCTGAGAAGTTCTGGGATTAAAGGCCAAGACGGGGCAGAAACAGCACACAAAAGTCAGCAGAACTTCCGAAGACCGTATCTTTGGACTCAGGCCTCGGAATTGGGCGTACCTTATGTCAAAACGACCAGCTCGGAAAGAGTTTTCCAATGGTTTAAACCTTGACCCAATCAGAGGAGCAGAAGTGGATGAAAAGTCTACTGAAGTCAGAGCTAGCTGAAAAGGGCCCTGTGGACTGAAGAATTGGGCTTTGGGCTCGATTTTCCAGCCCAAAACATGGACCCTCAGCCCATGCACGAAAATGTGAATCTGGTCTCCTCCATTTCCATACACAAGACTTAGCTCTTAAGTATCAATTAGCTAGGGATAGAGGTAGCCATTAAAGCTTAGTTCTAGATCTAGTTTTTCAATTAATTAATTAGTTGTTATTCTTGTTTTAATTTTAGTATTGAACCATTGTTTATCATTCATTAGATAAATAAAATAGTTAGTTCTTGATAATTTCAATTTTGCTTTTTAAAATTGCTTAGATCTAATTTTAATTCTTAGTCATTAATGATTTCTTAGTTGTTAATATAGATTTCAATTATTGTTTAGTTGAATTTAATAAAGTTAGAATCTTTATATTATGTCTTATTCAATTTCATATGGAAATGATAGTTTGATGAATCAAGGCTAAACCTCCATTAGAGGGGTTTGATGAAGCCTTGATGAAAACTTGATTGTGTATTATAGAATCATTGTAAGAGTCTATTCCACTGTAGAAGGTCATTGATTCGCCATGAGAATGGGTGGTCGTCCTTACATGCTAGTTATGAATTGGTAGAGATGCCATGTATAATTAGAGATTAGAACGACCAATTCTTACCGTAAGAACGTAAAAATTAGATTACAACAATCTATGCTAGTTTCTTAAGTTGGATTCAAGGTGGATTCAATTCCCCCCTAATTCTTATTATAGATTCAAACTTTAGTATTTCGTAGCATTTCTTAATATAATTCGTAAAACTCTCATTGACTTTGGTAGGATTGATAGTCATAGGAAACTTGAATGCTAAAGAACTAGTAGTGGAACGAATCTTCTATTCCAACTCTACTTCAATAGTATCGAGAGTAGAAATCTTTGATAATCACAAGTATAGTTCAGTCTTAGTTTTACTTGCGTTTAGAGTTTCATCGTTTTATTCATTAGTAAAACTATTCAATTTCATGTTTATCACCCACCAAAAGGATCTTCGTGCTGAAGTGTACATGAGTTTGACAGATGTAGCTGAGGGTACGAATCCTGATCAGGTTGGTCAACGGTTTATTTTACCATCATCGTTCATTGGAAGTCCAAGGTACATGTATGAGATCTTTCAAGACTCAATGGCTATAACACATTACAATAAGCATCCAGATATATTCCTTAAGATGACATCTAATCCTCATTGGCCATAAGTGCAAGAAGCCCTTTTGAAGCACCAAAATGTGTTTGATCGACCAAATGTTCTTGCTCGTGTTTTCGAACTGAAGAGAAGAGCTTTAATGAAATTAATCAAGAAGAAAAATGTTTTTGGCCGTGAAGTAGCTCATGTGTATACCATTAAATTTCATAAGCGTGGCCTCCCGCACATGCATGCACTCTTTTTCCTCAAGCATGAAGATAAAATTCGTACTGCAGCCCAAATTGATCGAATTATATCTACGAAATTTCCCGGCCCAGATAAGGATCCCTTTCTCTTTGATACAATAAAGAGTTGTATGATCCATGGACCGTGTGGTGTTAAAAATATGAACTCACCATGTATGGAAAATGGCAAGTGCACAAAGCATTTTCCACATGAGTTTACAGATGCGACAACCATACAAAAAGACGGTTATCCACGTGTTGCAACATGAGACTTGTCTATATGATGAAAGACAAAGAGGTTGAAAATATAGGAACGTTGTCCCATATAATCCACAGTTGGTGAGGATGTTTAATTGTCACATAAATGCTGAAGTGTATGCGGGATTGCAATGTGTTAAGTACATCACTAGTAAATCTACAAGGGCAATGACATAACAACAATGGTGTTGGACGGCGGAAATGAAATTAGGCAGTACATTGATGCCAGATATATTGGACCACCACAAGCAGCTTGGCAGCTATTTAGGTTTTCCATACATGAAGAGTTTCCAACTGTTGTAAGTAAGGTTATCTCTTCACTTGCCAGGTATTTAACACTTGATTAAACCAATTTCATCAATATGCTATTAAGTTATACTAGAATGACATACTATTAAGTTATGATTTGTTGCCAGGTATGCATCATGTTGTGTTCAACCCTAAGGAACCGATGGAGAATATTCTTGAGAGGGCGAAACGATAAAAGTCAAGTCTCACTGCATTTTTTGACTGTTGTGCTTCAAATCCAGATGCTCGGGCCTATACTTACCAAGAATTCTCCGAGCACTTTGTTTGGCACAAAATGGAAAAGGTATGGACTAAAAGAAGCAGTCGTTATGCTATTGGTAGGATGTATTTTGCCAAGCCCAATGAGGGAGAGAGGTTTTACTTGCGTCTACTATTGACCATTGTAAGAGGCCAAACATCATTTGAGGATCTACGCAAATTTGAAAGTGTTCCTCATCCAACATTAAAGGTTGCATGTGTTGCACGTGGACTTCTTGAAGATGATGGAGAGTGGATACATTGTTTAGAATAAGCGGCGATAATAATGAATACTGGATTTCAGCTAAGGAGATTGTCCGACATTATTCTGTTGGAGTGCAATCTAGTGCAACCACATCTGTTGTGGGATAGATTCTCAACAAGTATACGTGATGATCTGGCGTACAAATTACGAACTATCTTCAATAATCCTAATCCATCTAAAGAGCAGGTGACAAATATTATTAATGCCTTCTTCATGTAGCCTATATTATATTATTAATACACAATTTTCGTGCAGGTGACAAATTACGGGTTGCATCTATTGCAGCAGTTCCTCATGGAATCTAAAAACAAAACTCTAAAAGACTTTCCCCCAATGCCTCGACCACTCGAAAATTGGAACAAAGGGATTGTAAATAGACTAATTTGGGAGTAGCGCCAACTCCAGTTTGATTTACAAGATGAACAAATCAACCATAACATTGGTCGTCTTAACAATGAGCAACGCCATGTGTTTGATACCGTGGTTGATTCAGTCATGCAAAATATAGGGGGACTTTTCTTCTTAAATGGAGCTGCAGGTACAGGAAAGACATTTGTGTATAATACGATTGCAGCCAAATGTCGTCATCTAGGACATATTGTGATTGCAGCACGTTGCCTCATCTGTTATTGCGTCATTGTTATTTGATGGTGGTAGAATAACTCATTCAACTTTTTCTATTCCTTTTGATGTGTTAGAGAACTCTATGTGTGGCTTCAAAAAGGATTCGCTCCAAGCAGGTCTGTTTAAAGAAACAAAACTGATAATTTGGGATGAAGTCTCGATGCAACATAGGTTTTGTATTGAAGCAGTCGAACATTCACTCTGGGATGTTTGTAACAATGAAATACCATTTGGTGGAATCATTGTTGTTCTAGGCGGTGACTTCCGACAAATTCTGCCAGTTGTACCACAAAGTGAACTTGACGATATTGTAGGTGCATCACTGAGAAGGTCTTTGCTCTGGAAACACGTCAATGTTTTATCTTTGGTGCAAAATATGAGATTAGATAGTGACTTGCCAAAGAACATGTTGTTCTCCAATTTCTTGATGGAGGTATTACTTAATTTCTTGAAAAAAATAATGCTTTTGTTGACCATTTTAAATTATACACAATCACTCATCTCATATGCTCTCATTTTAAATTTTCAGGTTGGAATAAAACCAGAAGAAAGTGTTCAATTGCCTCTGGAGATTCAAAATTGTAGTATTCTTCATGACTTGCTAAATAATGTTTATCACGATCTAAGTGAGCAGTATGAACCTGACCCAAATTATTTGACCAAGCAGACTATCCTTTCAGCACGCAATGATGATGTTAGCACTATAAATGCTACTACACTAGATACGTTTCCTAGGAAAGAAATTGTTTGCTTAGGTGCTGACAAGTTAGGCGCTGCCAGTGTTGTTGATAGTGGTAGCGCAAATAGGTATCCGACAGAGTACTTGAACTCACTCGATCCTTCTGGGTTGCCTCCATTCAAGCTTATGCTCAAGAAGGGATGCCCAGTAATGTTGTTGAGAAATATAGCAGCAACAGATGGACTTTGTAACAGCACGCGCCTGATGATAGTGTGCACAAAGCCACACGTGGTCCAAGTTGTAATCTTAATTGGAGAAAAAGTAGGGAACGTACGCTTTATCTCTAGAATATCATTAACGCCTTCAACCAATGAAATACCATTTCAAATGACCAGACGACAGTTTCCGATTCGATTGTCATTTGCAATGACGATAAATAAATCACAGGGGCAGTCTGTTAAGTACGTTAGTATTGATTTGTGAAATCCGGTGTTTAGTCATGGTCAATTATTTGTGGCGTTATCAAGATTCACTTCTTCAAAACGAATCAATGTCATCCTCCCTCCTGATTCTTCAAACCACACAACTAATATCATGTATCCCAAAGTCCTGCTTTAATTTGAGAGAAGGTATATTTTGTAACTTTTGAGCTTTCATGTTTATTTCTCAATTTTTATTTTATACAAGATTTAAAGTTGATACAAAATTACTTCTAAAGTTATTAATATTATTCTTGTAGTGGAATTACCTTATTATGCCACATCATTAGCGACTTTGAAGGTAATTAACATACTATGGTAAGCACAACTATTTACATTCATTCATTCATTTTTCTAGGATCTCTTCGGCTATTGTGGAATGCATGTGTTAATGGTTCGAACTCTTACTTGTTATGAAGCCACTATAGTTAATGAAATTTTAGTGATATATTCTGAATTTAACATAGTCAAATTATAAAACTAATGTGTTATGTGTGAGGGTTGCTGCACTTTGAATTGAAGTAAATTCAATAGATGGGATCCACCCGTAAGTATCGAATCTAGGTAGTAGTCAGTATTTTATTAGGCGAAAAAAAAAATTATGAAACATTATGAAGTGTATTAAATGTATCATACTTTGAATTTTCTAAATGCACCAACTGTAAAGGGTTTGGTTGTGTATTGTCAGGCATATCACATCAACTTCATCAAATAGAGTGATATTTTGAAAAAATCTTTGGTTTTTAAAACTAGGGAAAATGGGAAACACATTGCACCCCAACACACAGAAACAACGAAACTTCCGTAAAGATTCTGAGATTTTCTACTGTCAAAAGTTTAGTAATTTTAAAATTGTTGGCTATGGAATTAGGCTGATGAATATGAAATTATGTCATTGTTGTGGATTTCATAAGACTTGATGTCTTGGCTTGTGGTAGTGGCTGGAAGATAGTATATCAATGTCTTGGTCTTCGGAAGCTTCCTAAGTTTGTTACTACCCGCCCATGCCTTCTTTTTGCTATTATTTGTTTGGGTTGAGTTGTTATTATATTGTGCTTTTGTTCGATCATAGGGATGGAGATATCCTTGGGAGGGTCATGGTGATCATGGGCATGGACATGGACATGGGCATGAGTATGAGGTATTGCCTCCTGATTTATTTATGTATATGTTAGTGGAATCATAAATCATTCACCTTGAATAAAGTAACTGATTTTATTCCATTTATTAAGAAGTAGTATTCTGTAAAGCTCAAATATGTGCAAGTCAGTTCAATATTTGTGTTGTCATAGATGTCTACTATCATAGCTTTTTTACTTTGACAATTCTTGCATGCCAAGTATAGAGCCTTTAAATTTCCTCAACCAATCATGCACATGATTAATTAAGGAAGAATGAACTGCTCAAGTTATAGAGGTTTATAAATTAAACAATTAAAGCTTATTACCAATGTAGTCGAATTAAATTTCTAGTCCTTTTAACTTTTTTCATTAGATGATTTTGCCTTTGGATCAATTGTCACTCCTATATTCAAATTGTTTGCATAGTTAGTTGCTAATATAATGTTTAATCGATGACTCTAATTCATGGTGTTGGATGCTCACTCTTTCTATATGTGAAAACTGAAAACAAGTCTATCATTTTCCTGATTATTATTGGTATCCAAAGGAGTATGCACTAGAAAGTTAAAGAGTATGCATGATCAGTGAAGACTATGCACTACTGTTTCTGTGGGGTACATTTTGAACATTGATAAAATCTGGCCATTATTTAATTGAATGTGTGATGATGCAGGGAATCATATGAATATGAAATGAAGCCTATCTGTTTTTCAACTTCAAAATTATGAATGAAGAGCATGGATCAACAGAGAAAGCTATCCATACTTGTCGTTAATCTGTGGTGCTTATTAATCAGATCTGCATATGGTTTCATGTGGCAACATAACTAATGTGGGTGCTTACTATATATTTTTTGTTCAAGGTGGTTTCAATTGCTTGGAATTTTTGTTAAGTTATTGTCATACTTCATAGTGTTGTTCTGTAATTCTTTTCATTGTCTTCTTAGACATTTTTTGAGTTGTCGTATACTTTTAAAAATGAATTTATAAATAACTAAACTGGCACATTGTCGTGTGAAGTTATTTATAATTCATATCATGTCTAATATCGATATGACACATATAGGTACATTTAATTTTAGATGTCAACAAAATAGGGGAAACCATGCCAATTTATAAAAAAAAAAAATTGATGTAAAATGGTGTGTTTAAACATACACTTAATTCAAATAATTCACCTATAATAACAATCAGTGACATCACCACGGGTTAAATTCTAGTATATTTATAAGGTACAAAGTGGAGAAGGGCATATTGATTCATTCTCCAAAATAAATTTACCCTAAATTTATTTAGAACAACTATTCTATATTTCTTTGTATTCTCTTATACGAAGATCCTAAATACAGTTGCATATATCTACTGAGTAAGTCCCAAAACGTAAATGCCTCCTTGCATCGATACATTTCATCATATCACATAAATAAAATTGCAGTTACCAAAAAAAAAAAGTCCCAAAACGTAGGAACCACGTAAGTACATGTCATATATCTTAACATCTTACTTCCCTTTTTCGTAATGACAGCAAAATATATTGTGTGATGTACTGAAAAAGAGAATCGATACCAATAAGTAAGAAAGAAAAATGCCTCCTTGCATCAATCATGAGATTAGTGGCGTTTTAATGTCATTTACTTGCCTTGAGAAAATCCAACCAGTTAAGGAGGGATAAATCATCTTGCTTTTCTTTTATTTTTCTTCTTTGAGCGTGATGATGCCGTTGACTCCTACTCTAAGGGATTGGAAAACTGATTTTAATGGGCACCTGTGCAAAAAAAAGTATCCTATGACCCCTTTCAGAGTGTTATTGTCAGGTAACTTTGAATAAACTGAAATTAATGTGTTTGTAGCATTAGCTGCCAAGCCTAAAATGCAATTTCAAAAATCCACCTGGGAGGTCTCTAATCTGTTTCAACAACAAGGCATACGTTCTCACGACACGCAGTTAAAGAACTTTGACTAGCTGTTGCAAGGCCAGAATGGTGCTTGGTGATCTGGAAAATCATAACTCAGGCCTATATGATAAAGGAGATGAAGAAGCCAACTCTTACTAGTACTGCCAACAGGTCAGGAAGGTGATTAGCAGAGCTCAAGGCATCACAACTAACAAAAAGCTTCATGGATAATTCTACTCCTGATTTATAAGTTCAACATAGACTTGGCTAAACAATAAAATGTTGAGAAATGCTAGGAGCACTAGAATACAAATGGACCTTGTAGATGTTCGTTGGTTTACTGGTCGACGACCTGATGATTTGTGTGATAGGGAATGGCTGCACTCTTCTGATAGGGTTATATACTAAAAGCATTAATGATAAGAGCCCAAAACTGTAGTTTTAACCCTTTAATAGTCATACTTTTAGACCAATTATGTGAGTAATAATTAAGAGTTAACACTGATTACGTGTTTTATGCATTTCAGGCTTCAAAGTCCATTATGTGCAGAAATGTGCACTTTAGCGAGATAAAGGAGCAAAGGTCGGTTACTAAGGAGTTCCGTGATTAAAGGCCAAGTTTAGAAGAAGAAAGCCTTTCTAAAAGCCCGGTCAAAAGTGAAAAGTCGACGCGGGCGAAAACAAAGACACAAAGTCAGCAGAACTTCCGAAGGACATATCTTTGGACTCAGACCTCGGAATGGGACCTACCTTATGTCAAAACGACCGGCTCGGAAAGAGCTTTCCAATGGTCTAAGCCTTGACCCAATGAGAGGAGCAGAAGTGGACGAAAAGTCTGTGGAAGCCAACTGCAACTGAAGAGGCCTTTTTGGACTGAAAGAATAGGGTTTTGGGCCTGATTCTCTGGCCCAAAACATGGCTCCAAGCCCATGCACGATTTTTGGATCTGAATGTATAAAAACAAAAGCTTGGTAGTTAGTTAATGGTAGATAGTTAAACCTAGATTAGATTTAGATTAGTTAGCCTCCATTAATGAATTCTAGATCTAGTTTTTCATGTAGATTAATTAAGTTTAGTTCCATTTCAATTATTGTATTAGATTAAACCTTTGAATCTTGTTCTTCATTTTGATTAGATCAATAAAGTAGTATTTTTTATCAATTTCGATTTTTGTCATTTCCATTCCAAGATCTAATTTCAATTCCTGTCTTTATTTCATTTGAGTCATTAAATTAGATTTCATTATTGTTCAATTAATTAAATTTCAATTCTTTATATCATGTTTAGTTTAAATGTAATCGGAAATGATTGCGTAATGATTCTCGGCTAAACTTCCATTAGAGGTGGTTGAGAAGCCTTGATGAAAGCTTGATTCCGAATATCGTAGAATCGTCGTAATTTCCTTTCCACTCTAGAAACGATTAGTTCACCATGAGAATGGGTTTAATCGTTCACATGCTAGTTATGAATTGGTAGGAATGCCATGTGTAATTAGGGATTAGGAAGAACCAAATTGTTCTCAGGCAGATTCAATTCGGATTATGACGATTAAATCGTTAATAGGATTAAGTCGAAGTTAAGGTGGAATCAATCCCCCTCTAACTCCTTATCATAGAATCAACGTAGTATTCCCTTAGTTATTCCCATCGTCGACTAGTTGCATTTCGTGGGTAGTTGCATCGTAGTCTAGTTGCCTTTTTCGTAAATCTCTCATTAGACTTTAAGTTTAGAGTACTTACACTTGAGAACATAGCATGCGAAAGGACTAAGAGTGGAACGAATCACTCTACTCCACTATATCTCATAGACTTGAGAGTAGAATCTTTGATAAAAACATAGACTCTTAAGATAGTTTTAGTTTACTTACGTTTTGAGTTCATCGTTCATTTCGTAGGTAAACTATTTATTTTACTTTTATCAAATGGCGCCGCTGCCATCTTAGTTTCACTTTCGTATTGTTTTCGTAGTGTTAGTACTGTTCTTAAAGTCCCATTACACCCACCCACCCTTGTTTGATTCATACTGTGGTTGTCCATTTCAGAGTTGAAAAATTCCGGGTAAAAATTACACCGATGGCCTTCCTCTCTTTCCTTGAATGACCACCCTATATAGCTGGAGCAAAGAGCGACCAGCCCCACATGTGGAGCGACCCGCCTTTAAAAACACTGTAATTTGAAAATTACCGGAGCGCGATCGCTTCTATCCAAGCTATCCAGCCGCTTAATAATAAAATTTTTCAATTTCGAAGCTTTGATTCGAACTTTGATCTTTCATATTTTTCAGTGTTCTAACTTTGCTATATACACCAAACAAGCGTAAACAAGACGCTATTCATAAAGCGAGCGAAGCAAGGGCCAATCAGGTATTCCTTTCTTCCACACCTCGCTCTCCTGTTAGAGGTTTATACTAGTATATCAGAATTGTTTGGAGTGTTGATGTGTTTAGCTAAGTTTGGTTTTAGCCTTGTATGAGATTAAGGTCTGGCTGAACAAAAACACCGAATGTCATTACACAACAACGTCAACAAACAAGTCTATCTAGTATACCACCCACTACACCTCTAGCTACTATTTCACACACATCACCTGACACAATGCCCGACGAAGAAGAGAGGCCTCTCTCTGACTTCTACAAAGCCTTGAGCGATAGCCCCAAATCTTGCATCGTTCTAGCAGACCCAGTGGGGGATTTCCGAATCCCTCCAAATATTTTTAATTTGTTACCCGTTTTTCATGGATTAGACCATGAAAAACCTTATCAACACATGCGTAGGATTGAACAAGTCCTAACAACATTCCACCATCCTACGGTTGGTACGGAACAAATTAAATTAAGGGTATTCCCTTTCACCTTAGCCGATAAGGCGGCGTCTTGGTTAACTGCCCAAAGCCCAATTCTCGTGGACTCGTGGGCTAAACTTGTTCATTGTTTATGGAACATTTTTACCCACCCCTAAAGATGGATGAGATGCTTTCCAAGATTCATTTCTTTTCGACAAAATCCTCATGAAACATTTTCGAGGCTTGGAATCGCTTTCACGATCTCCTTATAGAGTGTCCACATCATAACTTAGCAAAAGACACGCGTTAGTTCGTTGCCTTTTTCAAAGGACTTCTACACCACCATAAAGAAGTCCTTGACATAATGAATGGGGTAGTTTCTTAAGCAAAGGAGCTTGGAGGCTTATAAATTTTTAGAGGACCAAACTAAGCGAAATAACAACAACCTGGGGTAGTGACGATTACTCCCTCTCCACTAGTTCTTCTTCAACAGTTAAGGCTACCAGTATGTTTGAGGTTAAATCAGATCCTGAGCTTAAAACTCTAATTGAATCCCTCACAAAAAAGGTAGAGGCCATTTCTGTACAACAAAAGCCAATCCCCGTCATGAATGTAAATTCAAATCCATGTAGTTTCTGTTGGAGCCCCGAGCATCCCGACTCCCACTGTCCTATAGCCTATGAACAGGCTTGTTCCATTAATAGTGAACCTAACGCCCCTTGGAGAAAAAATCCCAACTTCGGTTGGAGAAATAACCAAAACGTCACACCTCAAGGCTACAATAACCAATATGTTAGGCTACTACGCGACTTTAAACCAAGCCCCACTACGACAAGGACAGGGTCAGGGGAATTTTAATAATTATAACAACCAAGTGCAACCTCGACAAGGTCAAACACAAGGTCAAAGTAGTTATAATAATTATAATGCTAGTAGAGGTATCGTTCCGGTAAATAATAACTACCAAAATCCACCCATAAATAATTCACTTGAAATAGTTCCAGTCACACCACCCGTGACTACTACACCCACACAACCGGATTGTCTTGACACCTTCATACAAGTGAGCCAAAAACTTTTCCAAACCATGGCTCAATCTAACCAATAGCTTCTACAATCAGTTAATAATTTAACCAAACAGTTGGCTCAAGATAAAGCCCAACCCAAAGGTGTGTTGCCAGGTCACGAAATACCTAATCCTAAAACAACAAATACAGCCTTTGAGGTAACCGATAATACTAGTAGTGAATATGAAAATGTAGGTGAGCTAAAGGCCATCACCACTCTCCGTTAGAGCAGTGGTTGATAACAAAGTAACTATGCCTATAGTTATCCCACCAAGAGCCCCTACACCGCTATATTACTAGATACCTAAATAGAAACTCAAGAACCTACCACCTTTGTAGAGGTACCGGTTACAACAAAACCTAAGAAACGAGGAGCCATGGTTAAACACCCAGGTAATACCATTGCTAAATATAGACAGAAACCACCGTTTCCACAAAAATTAGCCATGTTAACTAGGGATACAAATTACGAGGAGATTAGGGATGTTTTTAAGAATCTAACTATAAACCTTCCCTTCCTCGAAGCTATAAAAAAGCTACCACACCATGCTAAGTTTCTAAAGGAATTGTGTACTACTAGGCGTAAGACCAATATACCAAAAGACGCCTTTTTAACAGAACAATTCCCAACTCTATCTGAACATAATGGAATTGTTAAGTACAAGGACCCTGGTCGTCCTACTATACAATACACCTTAGGAGATTCCTATACGACGACCGCGTTATTAGACTTGGGGGCTAGTGTAAACTTACTCCCGTTTTATTTGTATAGACAAATAGGTCTAGACGAGATGCAACCCACTAGAATGACGTTGCAATTAGCTGATCGGTCTATTAAGTATCCTAAGGGTGTCGTCGAAAATGTTCTGGTAAAAATTCAGGATTTTTACTATCCGGCTGATTTTGTCATCCTCGATACAGAAGTCGTTAATGACTCTGTCCCGATCATCTTAGGGCGACCTTTTCTGGCAACTGCCAATGCGCTCATTAATTGCGCGATGGTTCAATGTCCATGTCTTTTGGCCATCTTGCTTGTTGAAGTCAATGTTTTTAAAACAAAGACACCGCGCCATTACCCGATTAGCCTATGGATGGAGAGGTTAGCATGATCGAGAGCGTTGCTCGAGATTATTTCAACAACACGTTCCCTGATAATCATATGCTCAAATTTCTTTCCTTTGGAAGATCAGACTCCAATATTTCCATCCCTACACTAGTCGATACACATATTACGGATGAGGAGGAGATAGATGACTTTCTCAAAGATATAGAGGACTATCATAGTAACGAGGATATAATCAATCTAGATGAGCAATTCGATGAGTTTCTTCGAGAAGGTGATGAATCACCCTATCAAGAACTACTTTGCACAACATCCACCTCAATTCCCCTCCTTCCACCCTTTCAAAGGAATCTCGAGTTTGCACTCGATCCTTTTGTTTCTCCTGTGCTCCATAATTTTTTAAATCCACCTAGTAAACAAATACTTCAGAAGGACAAACCATTTGACACCTTCATTTTCAGACTTGAGACAGTCCATACACACACAATGAATGAGTTTTGTGCTAAAACCACATCCTCATTGTTTACAGGCTGTCTTTCTACAACTTATCCATATCCACCATATTCTCCACAACCATTCACTTTTCCACCCTTATTTACTAGAACACCCACTCATTCAAAAATGAAAAATAAGGTGCATGATAGGTTACATAATAGGGTTATCCGACTTCACTTTCATTTCACTAGGTTGAGTCATAGGAAATCTTGGTGCTTGATTGTGTTTGGATATGTTTTCTGTGATATTTATTTATGGAATGATCCACAATTATTTCGGTTGTTGATATATGATAAACTGCATGTTCATACATACGTCTAGATAAAGTCTCGAGTATCTGACTATAAACGACTCAACTTTTGTGGTTGGTGCATTTCCTTTCATTTCCATATATTGGTGAGTGCACCATTAAGGTAACCGGGTCCTCTCTATGGAGTGTGTGGCTGTAAGTACCGGAACCTAAGTCCACGTTTAAACATAATTCACGTTTTCCACTCTTGCATGTTTTCTCGGATTTTTGAGTCATGTTTCTCTATGGGGTGAATTATGTCCTTCTTGTTTATTGTTTTCTTTTTAAAATTAAAATATATATATATATATATATATATATATATATATATATATATATATATATATATATATAATATATATATATATATAACCTAGAAAGTAACCTAGAAAGTCTCCGAATCGACTTTAAAAGACCTATTGCTAAAACAAATTTTCTAAGCTTCGTTGTAAAAATTTGTTTGGGGGTGGGGTGTTCGTGTTTCCGTACTAAATATTTATGTCCTATTAGAGTTGCTTAGGCCGTTTTCTTTTATTACGATTCGGGTTGACATAATCCATGAATTTAGAGTTCAATTGTTCGCATAACGTACGTAATGCACGCACTTCGAGGCGTTTTCCACTATCTTATATGTCATCCACGGTCGAAATGGAGTGTTTTATGGATCATTGGATTGGAAATTCTCTCCTGATCATTTCCATATCTCATTCGCAAAAATCGGACCGGTAACGAAGCGGCAATTTTGATTTGAAGTTTCGCGAAAAATCGAAAAAAATCACAAATTTCGATTTTGGGCTTGGGCCCAACCCGCGCCCACCGACAGCGCGACCGCGCCCTTCACCTTCACCATCAGTTCATCGTTTTCTTCTCCATCCGCCATTAACGACCAAGCTCCAAAACCTAAAAAACAAAATCAAAATAAAAAGAAAACAAAAATTTACCCACGCCCCAAATTAAATCCCAACCCAAATCGATTCCAAACACCACCGACCACCACCACTACCGATTTCCATCACTAAAAACCACCGAAAATTCAAAATTTTGGTGCTGCCGACCACCACTCCACCACCACCACTGGTTGCTTCAACCAGTCTATTAAAATCACACCACTACATCACATTTAAACCCCCACTACATTCCAAACTTCCAATGGCTCAACAACGCCGATTTTTGCGAGCAAGCTTTTACGCCGACCACTTCGCGTTTTTTACGTGATGGCAGATGATCGGTCGAGATCGAATAGCTTGTGGTACTCGACTGAAGCCTATTACCACGAGGACTTAGTCCGACGGTTCTATGATCTGAGGGAGTTGGAAGGGACTAGGATTTTTGTTGTTGTAGCGAAGAGAGGCGAAGGAAGTGACGGGGTTGTTGGTCGAGATTCTAGGCATTCCACCTAGAGTCCATCTGGATGTCACCCTCAGGAGTCCCAAAGCATAATGGGGTAGAGTCATTGATGCACGCAGACAGTTATTGGAGGGACTACAATGCAAGATCGCATTGTGTCCGACAAAGCTTCCCTTAGGACCAACCACCGGCTGGCCCGATGGATTGGTCGGAACGTCCAGGGGAAGGGGAAGGTCAGCGATATCGGCCTGAACTGCCTCCATATCTTATGGATACTCCAGGAGCGGAAGTATGACTTCTGCATCTTAGAGTTTTTACTGAGCATGATTAGGGGAGTAGGGAGGACTGTTGCCCCTCTCCCTGTGTTGATAACAAAGATCATGCTCAAGTTGAGAGCAGCTCAGGCGATTGATCGGACATACATCACTCTCCACCGTAACCCTCGCATCTATAAGGAGTGTGTCCAACGGGTTTAGAGATTGGCTGAGGATAGAGAAGAAGAAGAAGAGGATGAAGGAGCTGAGAATGCCGAGGAGGCTGGGGGACATCAGGATGCCTCCGAGGATGAGGAGGACTTGACCTGTTTTGACGGATGCCTTGGAGAGTCTTTGGGCGGATCACGATGCGCGCATGGCTGTGATCCATCAAGGCATGCGTTTGCTTAACACTATCTGTGAAGACCTCCAGACTCGACAGGCAACGATGCATCACAACTTCGTGCTCCGTACCCAGAGAGAGGACGAGAGGTGGGAACAGATGAGCGCCGAGCTAGAAGCTCAGCGCTAGTTCCGGGACGAGTTGCTGACTCGATTCCCACCTCACGGGGACTCTCCTTCTGAGGACACACCATCCAGGCACGAGCGTCGTCGCCGAAGGACGAATGGTGCTGGCTCTTCAGGAGCTCAGGAGCCAACTCCGGAGCATGTTCCCTCTGCCACCAGTTCCGGAGTAGCTAGGGATAGTATAGTTTTATGTTTTATGTTTTATTTGTAGTTTCATTACTGTCATTTATTTTTATGTAAGTTTTATTTCCGTAATTTGAATTTTGTAGTGTAATGTACTCCGAATGAAAATTTTAATATAAGGGGTTATTTTCAGTATGCGTGGTTGTTTCATATTGATCCCACCTTCCCAACTTGTTTGGGGGTGGTTTCATCAATTCAAGCATTATTTTTATAACCCTCGTGTTAGAATTTATTGCGGAGTCAAGGTGAAAATATGGCCGTTTAGGCATATCTATGATTGAGTATCATTGTAGGATGAAATCTAGATTAAATAGGTACATTCTATCATAAAATCAACCTAAAAGATACTGGGTTTGAATTAGAATCAAGGATATGAGTTGTTTCCGTTTTCAGGTTTGGAAATTTTAGGATTTCGAAAACTGCCGCCAAATTAGTTTTGCCAACTTCCCGATCCATTTTAGCAACTTTAAACCTATATAAACTTGATACAATCTACCGTCACAACTCACACTACACCTAAACTCCATCACTCACCTTTCACTCCCCGCGATTCCCTCGTTTCGCTCATTTTCCGAAGTTTAACTCAACTCCGCAAGCTTTTCAGAGCTGAGAGGCCTTTTCGTCATATTTTTCTGAGTTTTTGTCGAGCGCCCAGCGCGCTCAAAGCTGAAGCGACCAGCTCAAACACTGGAAATTTCAATTTCTTCGAGAGCACTTCGCCTTCTATCGAGCGCGCTCACCTCACTTCCGTGGACCAGAAAATTTCCAGTTTTTCGCGCGTAGTATCCGGATCATTCGCAGTTATTCCAAAGAGTAATTTTGAGATGACATCTCCAACATTGATACCGGAACAGTCTTTTCAGATTTGTTCCAAAAGCACTACTTATGGTGCTTGGTTTTGTGGCGATCACATTCGTTATCGGGAGCTGCTTATGGTAAGACCGGATGCACTTTATTCTCCGACTCTAGCATCTTATTTTTACGATAACTGCATTTTCTTTGAAAGACCGGATGGAGAACAAGTGTTCTCCATCAACATTGATAATGAACCAATGGAAATTACCGTGTTCTTGCTAGCATTTGTTCTTGGATCTGGCTATGCCCGCTGAAATACAATACCCATGGTGCTATTGGGTCGATAATATGTATGTCTACACTTACGAAGTTTTTGCATGAGTCGGTATGGCGGGCATTTTCCGTATTGAGGACCAAGGGGATATAAACGTCGCGCTTTGGTAGCCCTGTCCATGAACATAGGAACTGTTATGTTTTGGATCATGCTAAACATTTTAGGGAAATGGCGTTTTTCTTACGTGAATGATGCCACTTGCGGCGTCTTCCTTGCTTTAGCCACGAGGCGTATGTGTCACGACCTTCCCGAACCTTGATGTCTAGTTTAGCTCGATCCCATAGCATGAGGCATAAGTACCTTCTTATGCCCGTTCTAGTTTCCCCGATATTATGCTATGTTTCTTTCCTGTTTTTTGTACACACTTCACGGATTGGATTACGGTTCGACATTAATCGCATGCGACCCACCAATAGTATTATTCGATCTTTCCGTGCAATGACTTGGCAAGGGGGTGGAGGATACAACCTCATCCGGGTTGCACCCTACCCCCGTCAGACCAAGTGGCTCTTAATAGGTTAGCAATCATAGATGATAAATGGCGGGAAGCCTGGCAAATTATCATGGCATGGCAGGACGCGAAGGAACCTCACTTCTTTATGGAAGAAGAGGATGAGTAAGATGATGAGTAATGCGGGGGGATAAGGTAAGTTTTCATTCTAGTTAGTGTCTGCTTATGTCCTAAGCAATTTCATTTTTGTTAACCCCATAATGGGTAGAACTCGTATAGAGTTGTGTTTGTTTTTATTTCCTATATTAGTACGTTCTAACCTTGTTTTACAGATGTTCCTGAATTTCACGCGCTTCAATGGTATTTTTCTTACCCTCTTTATTTAAATGCTTTGAGGACAAAGCATGTTTTTTGTTTGGGGGGGGCATAGAAACACGTGTAATTAAGGCATCTGTTAGGATTAGATAGATATAATATGCATTTGTTTTCTAGTTAAAATTTTAAAAAAAATTCAAAAATATAAATAAATAAGTTATGCTATACACTTAGGAATATTGGTATTGTTTCTTTCTCCATGCTCTTAACAATCTAGAAGTCTCAATGAGGCTGTTGCATCGAATAATTGTTAGAAACTTAGGTTAATATGTAGGTAATAATATTTGCATCTATCTATAAATATATTGCATGAGTATCTATGATTGTTAGCAGTAAGTTTCTGAAATCTAGGCTAGAGTACTTATTCTACAAATCCTGTGAGAATATAGCCTAAAGCCTTATATGAGCGAAACATTTGAGAAATGACACAAGGGAGAAGTAAAATCCGGATAGAGATATCACACGTCCACTTGCTTGATCACTAAACCATATCCTAAGTGAGAATTTAGGCCCTCTTTAGATCGATATAGCCAAAAATTCAAACCTATGAATTATTTCCCACTAGTCGCCCCTCTGAGCCTTTCTTTAGCCTTTCATAAACCACAATCCCTTTACCCTGTTACAAAAACAAAAACAAAATAAAAAAATAATAATAAATCAACCGACCCAATTTAGAATAAGTCTGAGAATAGAATGAGGAAGAAAGAAGAAGAGAAAAACCTGTGTAAACAAAAGTTAGTTAATTGCTTTAGAAAATAAAGAAAAGAAGTTTCCATCCAAGGAAAAGAAAAATAAAAATAGAAATAAAATAAAAACTCCAAAAATAGAATAAAAGGGAGTCAAAAGCCAAAAAAAAAAAAAAAAAAAAAAAAAATATGGTTAAGGATGGAAACAAAGTATAGAAGCAAAAGAAAATAACAAGGTTTTCTCTAGTTACATAATATGAAGACTCTATTATCTCAGACTTGTCCTTTTTGAATATCCATTTCCTTCCTTCTTAAACCATCTCCTAATCCCCGTAACACCTAATAAAGACCTCTAGCTCAATTAGGAATAGGTTAGTGTGATAGTAAGTGGCGATGTGTTTGATCGACTCCGACTTCCTTTGTTGTCATTGAGATTGTAAGGTAAAGTGTGCCCATCACTTGCACTAGAGTAGCTAAACTTGAGTGGAAAAATCGAGTGTTGTATCTTGACTATTATTGTGAGAACCTACTTAAGGGCGCTATTCCGAAGTTTCATAAAACGGACCTGCTAGACATTTCATAGTATTACTCATTGTATATATGTTTATTATAGATGATTGATTATTATGCATATATTAGCTTAGGTTTTTTACTTGGTTATTATTGTTCATAGCTAGTGAGATGTATAGATAGTTTGGAGCATGAATAAAGAAACAATAGTTTTATTTCTTAGTCGTTGTAGTATAGATGAAGTTTGTGAGTACCTTCACTGGAAAACTCTCACGAGGCTATAACTCGTCCACTAGGGAATTCCTAGTGGTTTAAGGCCTTGTTGCATATGGTCAATGCAATCGCACTCGGCAAAACGAGAAGTAGATAGAACTCCATTTTTGGTCACTTGTGTTAATTTCTCATCTTTGCTTGAGGACAAGTAAAATGCTGTTTGGGGGTGGTTTGATAAGAGCCCAAAACTGTAGTTTTAACCCTTTAATAGTCATACTCTTAGACCAATTGTGTGAGTAATAATTAAGAGTTAACACTGATTACGTGTTTTATGCATTTCAGGCTTCAAAGTCCATTATGTGCAGAAATGTGCCACTTTAGCGAGATAAAGGAGCAAAGGTCAGTTACTAAGGAGTTCCGTGATTAAAGGCCAAGTTTCGAGAAGACAAAGCCTTTCTAAAAGCCCGGTCAAAAGCTGAAAAGTCGACGCTGGGGGCGAAAACAAAGACACAAAAGTCGTGAGAACTTCCGAAGGATATATCTTTGCACTCAGACCTCGGAATAGGGCCTACCTTATGTCAAAACGACCAAATCGGAAAGAGCTTTCCAATGGTCTAAGCCTTGACCCAATCAGAGGAGCAGAAGTGGACGAAAAGTCTGTGGAAGACAACTGCAATTGAAGAGGCCTTTTTGGACTGAAAGAATAGGGTTTTGGGCCTGATTCTCTGGCCCAAAACATGGCTCCAAGCCCATGCACAATTTTTGGATCTGAATGTATAAAAACAAAAGCTTGGTAGTTAGTTAATGGTAGATAGTTAGACCTAGATTAGATTTAGATTAGTTAGCCTCCATTAATGAATTCTAGATCTAGTTTTTCATGTAGATTAATTAAGTTTAGTTCCATTTCAATTATTGTATTAGATTAAACCTTTGAATCTTGTTCTTCATTTTGATTAGATCAATAAAGTAGTATTTTTTATCAATTTTGATTTTTGTCATTTCCATTCCTAGATCTAATTTCAATTCCTGTCTTTATTTCATTTGAGTCATTAAATTAGATTTCATTATTGTTTAATTAAGTAAATTTCAATTCTTTATATCATGTTTAGTTTAAATGTAATCGGAAATGATTACGTAATGATTCTCGGCTAAACCTCCATTAGAGGGGGTTGAGAAGCCTTGATGAAAGCTTGATTCCGAATATCGTTAGAATCGTCGTAATTTCCTTTCCACTCTAGAAACGATTAGTTCACCATGAGAATGGGTTTAATCGTTCACATGCTAGTTATGAATTGGTAGGAATGCCATGTGTAATTAGGGATTAGGAAGAACCAATTGTTCTGCGAAGCGATTCAATTACGGATTCTGACGATTAAATGGTTAATAGGATTAAGTCGAGTTAAGGTGGAATCAATCCCCCTCTAACTCCTTATCATAGAATCAACGTAGCATTCCCTTAGTTATTCCCATCGTCGACTAGTTGCATTTCATGGGTAGTTGTATCATAGTCTAGTTGCCTTTTTCGTAAATCTCTCATTAGACTTTAAGTTTAGAGTACTTACACTTGAGAACATAGCATGCGAAAGGACTAAGAGTGGAACGAATCACTCTACTCCACTATATCTCATAGACTTGAGAGTAGAATCTTTGATAAAAACATAGACTCTTAAGATAGTTTTAGTTTACTTACGTTTTGAGTTCATCGTTCATTTCGTAGGTAAACTATTTATTTTATTTTTATCAATTACTTTTGTATTAACTCTAATTCTTTATATTTTGAATGAGAATCATATAGGCAAATGTTATGCATATTATATATGTTATTAGTTATATACATGTGTCTAATACTTTATGTTGTATGTGATATGGTGTGAACATACAGAAGATCATATCATCAGTACCTTATAAAGTATAAGTAATCATTCACAACCTAGATGGATTTGGATAAACAATTGGTACGGTTGTAGTATAATCTGGTATTAGTCTATCTTGACTATAGGATTACACTAATACACTTTGTGTATTGAACAGGACCAAGTGAGGTTGTTTCTCCTTATACTGACTATATAAGAGAACAAACGCCTCTGTTATTATGGATGATTGTCCTCGTAATCTGGATATAATAACGGGCACTTACATGCATTGTACATTGCTTTAAATCACCAATGAGTGAGATTCATTTGTGAATCAACAAACTCGATGGATTGGGTAATGACATTATATGTAAGGTGTGCTATTGATTATAGAAGGAATCTGTATTTGGCAAGAAGTCGGGTTGATGATGTCCCCTTGAGGAGCTCAAAAAGATTGTCATGTAAACCCTGCAGGTGGATTTATTCCGACATGACAATGAGGTTGAGTGATACTACTCAAGGACATAAGAAGTTGATTAATGTAGTTGTTAGTAACTTGACTTAATCAACGGACATTCGATATCTTAAACACGGGGAGATCAACAAGCATATAATATGGAACCCATAAACGCTGACACGTAATTTGGGATTATGGCAGTAGTGCAACAATGGCCTTTAGTGGAATAAGCCATTTGTTGACGGACTTGGGCCATGTGTTCGGGGCAAACATGGGAAGCCCAAGCCCGTCAGGAGGCCCAACTCTAATTTCTCCTCATGGTCCCTGTTGTAGCTTATAAATAGAATAATTTTTCTCTCTGGCTGAAATTCACTATTCATTGTTCTGAAAAAGAGGCAAGAAAAGTAGATCTGAATTCGTTTCTGATCTTGAGAGAAAGAAGGGGGTTGGTAGATCGTTGTCCACACAACGCCCAATCTATTATAAAGGAATACAACAGAAGATCAAGAGGTAGATTTCGGATTTCATAAAGCTTGGATTCTCAGAGTTATCTAAACCGATTCTCAAAGGTATGTTTTCCAATCACAAATCGTGGACACCCATTAATTCCGCTACGCGTGGTGTTCGCGGTTTGTAGAAATAGTCATTCTGAAATAACGGTTCCTACATCTTCTTGGGATAAGAGTTGTCTACGTATCAAGTTTCTCGCACTACACCAGATCCATTAGAAAAAGACAATGCTATCGACGCCCCATTTTTGTCTTTTGCTCGCACACACCAGGCGCGTCGTGGAAAAAACACTGAGCGTCGGACCACACAGTTTATCAAAAAAAAACCATCAAAACTAAACTAAAAAAACAAAAATACTTACTCTCTCAAATCACTTTCCAGAGATTTGAAACTCACTCAAAAAAATCAAATCACTCACTTACTCAAATCACTCAATCTCAAAACCTAATCAGCTCTCTTCATCAAATCACTCGATCTCAAAACCTAATCAACTCTCTTCATCAAATCAACTCTCTTCATTATTGAGAATTTCAGGTAAACGTCTTCATCATTTGAGATCTCAAATAAACGATTTTAGATATTTTGATTGATTGTTTAACAAATTATTATTGTTTTGATTAATCTACAGGTTGAAAGTAGCTGTTTGATCTTTGTTTTGATCGATATCATCAGTAAGTAAACAAACCTTGCTGACTAAAATGCATAATCATATCATCAGTAAGTAAGTAAACATTCAAAATTAATTAAATTGGTTACTGTTTTAATCATATGACATTCGAAATTAATTAAATTGGACGAATGAATTCTGATGAACTGGTGGTTGGTGATGGATTCTGGTGAAATGGTGGTTGGTGTAATGGGTAGCAGCTTTGAGGTGGCTGGGACTATAGTGCAGAACCTTGAGAGGAGAGAGTTAACTCCAATAGCACATATCTTATGCAGAACCTTGAGATGTCTTTGGGTTTCTATTTTTTTTTTTTTTTTTCCCTACTGTGAAGTGCACATATCTTATGCTCTTCCTAGTTTCACATCCATATACACACATATCTTACGTACACCGCACTTTCACTAGATTTTTCTTTGATTGGACCCCTTGATTAGAGGTTACTGTTACCACAGCTTTAACTAGACCAGTATACCTATTTTCCTAGGAATGAGGAAATCTCATAATTTAACAGGGATCTCTTATTTGAAGAGGAAAGCTGCTTTAGTGGTTTGTAGCTTCCTGTAGTATAAAGATATGGTAGTAGTATTTAGGGCCTACTAGTAGTTTTTTGGTGCTCAACAAGTGTAACTCGTTTCTCTGTAGTCCTTAGGAAGTCTTATATCTATTCTGGTTAGGTATTTTAATGTTTCATTGATTGAATTTTTCTTCTCTATATTCAATACTTCCCGTAAATTTTCAGGAAGCCTTCATAGCGAACTTAATCGGAAAACTAATCTTTCTTGACTTTTTCTATTTTTAACTTTTTATGATCATTTTGTTTAAATGGCAGTTTCCACCTCTTGATACTCCTGCTGTAGTCGATGCTTTCCTTAAATATTGGAGTCCAAATGTGGTCGTGCTTTTGGAAAGAAGGTATGGCCAAATCTCATATTGGGTGCCTCAAGAAAAGGTGTAAGTGAATATCGCAATAATAATTCGTGCCTTTATGTTGAATTTGAAATTAAGGATAACCTGAATGTGTGGTAAACGTAAAAATGATAGTTTTACCTACGAATAAAAGATTGAACTCTTAAACGCAAGTAAAACTAAAAGTTCTACGAAGACTGTGTTTACCAAAGATTTATTTTACTCTCGAATCTATCGAAATAGAGTGGAGTAAAAGATTCGTTCCACTCCTAGTTCTTTAGCATTCAATGTTTTCTACGACTGCGAGTCTATCCAAAGTTAATGAGAGTTTTATGAAAGGAATTATATTACGATGTGAATTTAAATAACAAGATACGCTAATTCAAACTACGGAATTTCTAAATTGACTATATGATAAGGAATTAGGGGGGATTGATTCCACCTTAACTCGACTTAACCAACTAACATAGATTCGTCGTGATCCAAATTTCAATGCTTTCGCATATCAAAATGGTATTTCTAATCTCTAATTATTCATGGCAATCTCTACCAAATAATAACTAGCATGTGAAGCAATCAAACCCATTCTCATGGTGAACTAATTACTTTCTAGAATTGAATAGATTATTACGACGATTTCTAAGTTAACAAAGATCAAGCTTCATCAAGGCTTTTTCAACCCCCTTTAATGGAGGTTTAGCCTAGTATCATTATGTTATCATTTCTTATTGAATCTAAACTAGACATCATATAAAGATTCTAACTTTACTAATTTGATCTAAACAATAATTCAAATCTAAATTAACAACTAAGAAATAATTAACAACTAAGAATCGAAATTAGATCTAAGTAATTTTAAATAACAAAAACTGAAATTATGAAGATCTAACTATTTTTATTAATCTAATAAAGGAATAACAATGATTCAATAATATAAATAAAAACAAGGTATGAAAACTAATTAATTAATGGGAAAAAAAAACTCAAAACTAGATCTAGATTATTCTCTAATGACTCCTTTCTATCCTAAGCTAATTGATGTTTAAGAGCAAAGTCTTATGTGTGAAAATGGAGGAGACCAGATCCACATTTTTGTGCATAGGCTGACGAGCCATGTTTTAGGCCGGAAAATCGACCCCAAAACCCAATCTCTTCAGTCCACAGGGCCCTTTTCAGCTGGATCTGACTTCAGTAGGCTTTTCATCTACTTCTACTCCTCTGATTGGGCCAGCGTTTTGACCATTGGAAAGCTCTTTCTAAGCCGGTCGTTTTGACATAAGGTAGGCCCAATTCCGAGGACTGAGTCCAAAGATACGGTCTTTGGATTTTCTACTGACTTTTATGTGATGTTTCTGCCCGCAATGACTTTGACTTTTCAGCTTTTGACCGGGCTTTACAAAGGCTTTTTCTCCTTGAATCTTGGCCTTTAATCACAGAACTTCTTAGCAACCAACCCTTTCTCCTTTATCTCGCCAAAGTGACACATTTCTGAACATAATTGACTTCAATGCCTGAAATACATAAAAGCACGTAATCAGCATTAACTCTTATTTATTACTCGCATAATTGGTCTAAAAGTATTATTGTTAAGGGGTTAAAACTACAGTTTTGGGCTCTTATCAAACCACCCCCAAATAGCATTTTGCTTGTCCTCAAGCAAATATGAGAAATTAGAATAAGTGACCAAAAATAGAGTTCTAACTACTCTCGTTTCACCGAGTGCGATTGCATTGACCATATGCAACTAGGCCTTAAACCACTAGGAATTCCCTAGTGGATGAGTTATATCCTCGTGAGAGTTTTCCAGTGAAGGTACTCACAAACTTCATCTATACTACAACAACTAAGAAATAAAACTATTGTTTCCTTATCTATACATCTCACTAGCAATGAATAAAGATTAATCAAGTCG
Source organism: Coptis chinensis (assembly GCF_015680905.1). Taxonomy (NCBI): domain Eukaryota; kingdom Viridiplantae; phylum Streptophyta; class Magnoliopsida; order Ranunculales; family Ranunculaceae; genus Coptis; species Coptis chinensis. The sequence goes on along the minus strand of NC_141464.1, from coordinate 27,070,974 downwards.
AAACCTAAGCTAATATATGCATAATAATCAATCATCTATGAATAAACATATATACAATGAGTAATACTATGAAATGCACTAACAGGTCTGTTTCTGAAAACTCGGAATAGCGTTCTTAAGTAGGTCCTCACATAAATGTCAAGACAAAAACCACTCTAATTTTTCCGCTCAAGTTTTGCTACTCCAGTGTGCAGTGGGCACACTTTACCTTACAATCTCAATGACACACAAGGAAGTCGGAGTCGATCAAACACATCTGCCACTTACTATCACACTAACTTATTCCTAATTGAGTTAGAGGTCTTTATTAGGTGTTGCAGGGATTAGGAGATGGTTTAAGAAGGAAGGAAATAGATATTCAAAAAGGACAAGTCTGAGATAATAGAGTCTTCATATTATGTAACTAGAGAAAACCTTGTTCTTTACTTTTGCTTCTACACTTTGTTTCCATCCTTAGCCATTTTTTTTTCTTTGGCTTTTGACTCCTTTGATTCTATTTTTGGAGTTATAACTCTTTATTTTCTTTTATTTTTTTATATTTTTTATTTGGATGGAAATTTTATTTTCTTATGTGAAGCGACTAACAAATTCTTTATTTCAAAGGTATTTCTCTTCTCTATTCTCATACTCATTCTACAATTGGTAGGTTGAGTTATTTTTTTTATTTTGTTTTGTCCTTGTAATAGGGTAAAGGATTTGCGGTTTACGAAAGGACAAAGAAAGGCTTATAGGGGCAACTAGCGGAAAATAATTCATAGGTTTGAATTTCTGGCTATCGATCCAAAGAAGGCCTAAATTCTCGCTTAGGATATGGTATAGTGACCAAGCAAGTGGACGTGTAATTTCTCTATCCGGATTTTACTTCTCCCTTGTGTCATTTCTCAAATGTTTCACTCATATAAGGCTTTAGTCTATATTCTCACAAGATTTGTAGAATAAGTATCCTAGCCTAGATTTCATAAACTTACTGCCAACAATCATACATACTCATGTAACATATTTATAGATAGATGCAAGGATTATTACCTATATATTAACCTAAGTTTCTAAAAACTATTCTAACGCAAAAGCTACGTGAGATTTCTAGATTATCAAGGGCCTAAAGAAGGGAAACAATACCAATATTCCTAAGTGTACAGCATAAACTTTTTATTAATATTTTTAAGAATTTTGAATTTTTAACTAGAAAACAAGTGCATATTATACATATCTATATCCTAACAGATGCCTTAATTACACGTGTTTCTATGCCCCCCCCCTAACAAGAAATATGTTTTGTCCTCAAAGTATTTAAATAAAAAGGGTAGAGAAATACCATGGAAACGCGTGAAATTCTAGAACATCTGCAAAACAAGGTTAAAACATACTAATATAGAAAATAAAAACTGACGCAACTCGATATGAGTTCTACCCGTTATGGGGTTAACAAGAATCAAATTGCTTGGGACATAAGCAGACACTAACTGAAATAAAAACTAACCTTAACTCCCATTTAAACCTCATCCTCCTCATCTTCAATAAAGAAATGAGGTTCCTTCGTATCCTGCCACGCCATGGTAATTTGCTAGGCTTCATGCCACTTATCGGCTACTATAGCTAACTTGTCAAGCGCCACTTGGTAGGATGGGGTGTAAGGTGCAACCTGATGAGGTTGTATCCTCCACTCTTGCCAAGTAATTACACGAAACGATCGAATAATACAATTGGTGGGTCTCACAATGTCGACCCCAAAACCCAATCCGTGGAACGGGCACAAAAAACAGGGAAGAAACATAGCATAATACGGCAAATTAAAACAGGCATAAGAAGGTACTTATGCCTCTTGCTATGGGCTCGGGCTAAAATAGACATTAGGGTCTAGGGAATATCATAGAGTGTACGTCCCCCAGCTAAAGCAAGGAAAATATCACAAGTTTCGTCATTCAAAGAAGAATAACGCCATTCCCCTATAATGTTTAGCATGATCCAAAACATAACATGCCCACGTTCATAGACAGGCTACCAAGGGCGATGTTATAATCCCCTTGGTCTTCTATCCTAAAGATTCCCGCCTCGTAATGCTCATGCAAATCCTCATAGTTATACAAGTACATATTATCTACCAAATAAGCCCATGAGTCTTGTATTTCGGCGGGCATAGCAAGTCCAAGCACAAAGGCTAGCAAGAACCTGGAAATTTCCATCGGTTCATCCTCGATGGTGATGGAGAACACTTCTTCTCCATCTGGTCTATCAAAGAACTTACAATTATTATAAAAATAAGATCTAAGTGCAGGAGAATAATGTTCATCAGGGCTTACCAATAGTGGCTCCCAGCCTGCTAGAATGATCACTTCGCGAAACCACGCACCATAGGTGTCACTTTGGAACAAGTCTTCAAAAGACTGTTCCAGTATGATACGAGGGGATGTCATCACCAATATCCTCGCTGGAACAGCTGCAAACGATCCTGGAACAACCCACAAAAAATTGGAATTTTTCGTGCCCACAGGGGTTAGGGCGCGGGGTGCACTCGACTTATGCCTGGGTAGGGCGCGGGGTGCGCCTTGGTGAATTTGGAGTTCTAGGCACTTAGGCGCAGGGCGTGCTCACTTTTTGCCTAGGATGGGTGCGGGTCACGCTCAGGTAAAAATTCGAGTTCCAAGTGCTTCAGCGCGAGGTGCGCTCACTTGTAGTCTTGGTAGGGCACGGGTCACGCTCTGAAGAATTTCTAACCGACAAGGTTAGAGCTTGAGATGATGGCGCCAGCTCCATCAAGCAGTGCGCCCGAGGTGCTTTCAGAATCTTGCGGAAGTGAGAAAGGAAAAGAAGGAAAAGTTGGGAGTGAAAAGTGAGAGATGAATGTAAGGTGTAGTGTGGGTTGTGAGTGTAGAATGAAGGAAGTTTATAGAGGTTGTGAGCTTCCAAAACAAATCGGCAAGTTGCCAAAAAGTTTTAAGGCAATTGCCGAAAATAGAATATTTCCGAAACCGAAAACGGAAACACCCCATATTCTCTATTCCAAAACACCCCATATTCTCTATTCCAAAACACCCCAGAATATAAGTTATCAAATGGTTATGGGGACAGTGTTAGAAGCGATGGGTTGTGAGATAACATTGGATGCTGTTTTGATCTGGTGCTCCTTTTTTTACCTAAAATAGAGAAAAAACTGATCTTTCGTAGGTTTCCTATCTAGTCTTGCTGGTTTTGCATTCTACTAATAGTAAAATCCTCCATTGCTAAACAGTGGTAGTTTATTAGTGGAAGTTTATAGATTTCAGCCTCTAAGGTAAAATCCTCCGCTATTTATAGTGTGAGTTCGCAGAGGAAATATATTGTGCTGGTTCTTCCTTCTCCTTGGACAGCTTAAGCTAAGCCTTTTCTCATGGCTTCCGCGAGCAGTGTAAATGGGCAAGCTGTTCCTTGTAACACGTCCTGGAGGTCCCTGTTTGGTCGGTCTAGGTCGTCAGAATCCACGGTAGCCTTTAAGTCTTTCTCTTCGATCTATGTTGATGGAGTGGCTGAGTTTCCGTCGGATTTACTGGAGCAAGGTATAAAGGAGTGGGATAAGTATTTGGTTGGTTATTTTCTGGATAAAAGATTATCATTTCCGATGGTAAAGGAAGTGTTGCAGAGAAAGTGGAAATTGAAAGGGTCATTTGATATCACCACAGATAAAGAGCTTTTCTATATGAGTTTAACGAGCTCAGAGGATCGCCAAATGATCTTAGATGAAGGTCCTATCTTTATTGCGGGCAGAGTGTTTGTAGTAAAGCCATGGACAGTGGAGGTTGATAATTACAAGAACAAGGTGGCCTCCATACCTCTATGGGTAAAGCTGATGGATGTTCCGAAAGAAATGTGGACTTTTGATGGACTTTTGTACCTCGCAAGCTTAGTGGGTGGCACACCTATGTTTATGGATGATGCGACAGCTAAAAGGAAAAGACTATCTTTTGCTAGATTTTATATTGAGTTCCCAGTGAACTATGATTATAAGGAAGTTATAACAGTGAAAGCAGGGAACCGAGAGGTTGTTATACCTCTGGAATATCCATGGAAACCGAAGTCTTGCACAAACTGTAATAAATTTGGGCACTCAGCACACCAATGCTCTGGTAGACCAACTAGGGTATGGAGACAAAGGGCAGTTCCGCGAAATGGTGGAGGAACCATAAGAGCCGCCAGAACAAGAGGAGATACTCACAGCCAAGAGGGTATTGTTATCGAAACTGACCAAGGGATCCAAGAAGGAGCAGGGTCACAAACAGTTGCTGTGGTGAGTTCGGATTCAAGTAGCAATGAGGAAATTGGGCAGCACGCTGCTATGGCTGAAGCTGTAGTGGATATTCAGGCTGTTGGACCAATGTTAGCGGTAGGTTTGGCGGACCTAAATGCAGGTGTAAATCACGGCCGCCGCCACAAAATGATGGTGCTAACTGTCAAAACCTAAGAGGCGCATCTCCACAAGGTGAAACAAGGCATGATAACCAATTGATGGTTGTAGGAGTTTTTTATTGCAATGATAGTGCTCATGTTTTACAAGAGATAGAGCATAGCTGCGAGATGGTGAGGGCACAGAGTGGGGAGGACGATAGGCCGTTACATCACTTGCTACCGGATAACACTCTTTTACCTGGCAGGTTTCTCGATGATGGGGGTATGTTTGAATGCCTTGCAGCAGGAGAAGACCTTGAGGACGACATTTCTGATGCTGAACCGGAACTTTTTGGTGATAGGACTCCTCCACCTATACCGTTACATTTGTCGGTCTGATTCGAAGTCAAAAGAAGAATAGAAACCAGAATCAACACCAAGCACAGGCAGTTTCCAGTAATAGAGGAAAAGAGAGAGGCTGAGGGCATGGAAAGAGAAAAGCTCATTGATTCTCATCATGATAAGAGCGTGTAGCTGGAATGTGGAAGGGTTAAATGACCACACAAAAGCTAGACAGCTTAATTTGTTTAGTAGAAAAAAGAACATTAGTTGTATGGGTATTTTGGAAACAAAGGTGAAAAGAGAGAAATTCCTAGCTATATCTGGAATAGTTTGTCCTTCTTGGGAAAGTATGCATAACTATGCAAGCGATGATAGTGGTAGAGTTTGGATTGTATGGAATCCGGATATTATGGAGATTACGAAAGAGCTGGAGACGGCACAATTTATTCACTGTAAGGTGTCTATCTTACAATATGATCTCCAGTTTACCTTAACAATTATATATGCTAGTAATAATAATGTGGAGAGACTGATTCTCTGGGAGGAATTGAAGTTTCTCAGTCATGGCATTCAAGGACCGTGGTGTGTTATGGGTGACCTGAATAATGTACTATTCTCACATGAAAGAATTGGGGATGTGGCAGTCCACCAGAGGGAAACAACTCCACTAGCAAACTGCTTAAATGCTTCTGGGCTTTTTGATCATACAGCAATAGGATGCTTCTATACATGGAACAATGGGGGTGAGGTTGTCAAGAAATGGTCAAAGCTAGATCGGTGTCTGGTGAATTCTTCCTGGTCTTCCATGCAGTTGGCTACGAGTGTAGAATTTCTAACTCAGGAGTTTTCTGACCACTACCCAATAGTTATGTCTTTTCTGAATAAAATTAGAAGTCAACCACCGTTTCGGTTTTGCAATTTTTGGCGACTTCATGAGGATTTTGCACCTACCCTTGCTCAATGCTGGAATATTCAAGACCATGGTAACCCACCGTACATGCTATCATGCAAACTGAAAGCTTTAAAGGTTGTTCTAAAGGGCTGGGCTCGCTCCTTTTGTTATGATGCCCACAGACTAGTGGAGGAAACAAGAGAAGAGCTGCGACAACTTCAAGTGAGACTACAGGTGAACCCTCTAGATTCTTCTTTATGTTGTCAAGAGAGTGCCACAAGGCGCAAACTTTGTCTTTTTATCAAGATGGAGGAGGCAGACCTTTTTCATAAGACTAATATTGAGTGGCTTTGTTTCGGGGAGAAATGTAATGCCTTTTTCTTTAATGCAATAAAGGAGAAGAAGTCTAGGAGCGTTGTATGGTGTATAAAAGACAAGGAGGGTAATCTCAGAGAGGGCCAGATGGAGGTTAAAAATGCTTTTATTGAGTACTACAATGACCTTCTGGGTGTCACCTCGCCTGCTACTTGTGACCATGTAGTCTTTAATGATCTAGTTATCTCTGAAGTGGATAATCGCACAAGTCTACAGCTGGCTTCCCCTATCACTGTTGCAGAGATAAAAGAAGCTCTTTTTTATATGAATGATAATAAAGCTCCGGGCCCTGATGGGTTTAATGCTTTCTTTTTCAAGAAGTGTTGGGATGTTGTTGGAAATGACGTTATAAGAGCCATCCAGCACATTTTCAAACATAAGCAGATGCCAAGAGGTACAAATTCCACTATTCTTAGTCTCCTTCCTAAGAATAGAATACCTTCTTGTGTTGATTCTTTTAGACCTATTGCATGTTGCAATATTATTTATAAATGTGTATCTAAAGTTCTCACAAACAGAATGAAATCATGTATTTCTTCTTTGATTTCTTGTGCACAATCGGCGTTTGTTCTTGGGAGGACTATACAGGATAACTTGTTGCTTGCTCATGAACTTTTGCGAGGTTATGGCCGAAAGAGAGGACCAAAAAGGTGTGCAATAAAGCTGGACATCAAGAAAGCCTACGACTCTATAAGCTGGAATTCCCTCTTGGTGATACTACAAAGATTTAAGTTCCCTCCGTTGTTTGTTGAATGGCTGAAGATGTGCTTCTCGTCCCCGTTTTACTCCGTTCTAGTTAATGGGACACCTGAAGGATATTTTGAAGGCAAGCGAAGGCTAAGGCAAGGCGACCCGGTCTCTCCATATCTCTTTGTTCTTATGATGGACGCGTTAAGTGCTATGCTGCAACAAGGGCTTAGGTCTAAGTCTATCCATGCTCACTCCAAATGTAGAAAAATTGGTATCTCTCATCTTTGTTTTGTCGATGATGTAATGCTCTTCTGTAAAGGTGATATGGAGTCTCTTCTGGCGATAAAAGATATTTTGGCCTCATTTTCTAATGCAACAGGGCTACAGCTCAATAATGCAAAAACTACTCTCCTCACTGGTAGCATGTCTGAGGAAGAAGGGCTACAACTTGCAAATGTTCTAGGAATCTCCTTGGCTACTCCTCCAGTCTCCTACCTAGGCTTACCTCTCACGGCCACCAGATTGGGTATTAGGGAATGCCTCCCACTCATTGAGAAAATAACGGGGAGAATTTCAAATTGGCAAAATGCATCTCTTAGCCGAGCAAGAAGGGTGCAGCTTGTTCAGTCGGTCCTAGCCTCCTTCCAAACGTATTGGGCGAAAACATTTGTTTTGCCGAAAACGGTGCTGGATAAGGTGGCAAAGCTATGTAACAGGTTCATCTGGGCTGGACCTTCTATGGAGAGAACGATGCATCATGCGAGTCATGAAACTCTGAGAGTGGCTAAAAGCCAAGGTGGGCTTGGGCTGCTAGATCCTAGAACTTGGAATAAAGCGGCGTACTGTGGGCTTGTTGTCAAGATTGCTCAGAAATATGATTGCTTGTGGGTGAAATGGACATGGGAGCACCAAATAAAGGGTGGATATTTCTGGACTATGAAGGAACCCAAGGACTGTTCTTGGGTGTGGAGAGGCATCCTTAGGCATAAGGAGGCTACTTGGAAGAGTGTGAGATACAGTATTGCTGATGGGTGGAAAACGAGCCTCTAGCATGATCTGTGGTGTTCTGGTCCTTTAATCTTCAACGCCCAAGCTAGAGAACTGCTAGCGACTTCTATTCCTGATGATGCTTGTGTTGGATCGATAATTGAAAATGGGAGTTGGTCAAATGTTATTTGTCAATTACCGAGCTGCGAACTGAAAAAGTGGATCATGGAAACGGAGGTAAACAGCTTCTTGACAAAGATTTGAGTCATCTGGACACCAACTAGCACTGGTCGCTTCTCCCTTGCATCGGCGTATCTCTCGCTCAAGAAAATTCGAGGAAAAGTAAAATGGTTCAAGCTAGTTTGGGGTAAGTTATCGGTGCCCAAACACTCTTTTACTGTATGGCAGCTCTTCTCTGGATCATTGCCCACCCAAAATAGACTTATGTTTAAGAAATTCATAAATGTATCCAGCTGTTGTCTATGTACTGGTCACGTGGAATGTTCTTCGCATCTTTTTTTTTTTTGTCGCGCACTTTCAGCAAGTTTGGGCGAGGATAAAGCTAGCTATGGGCTTGTCTGGGCAGGTGAAGCAATCACATGAAGAGTGGTACTTCTTAATGAGACTATGCAAAGCGAACTCAATGCAAAATGAAATTCTGCGGGCCTTCACTTGTGCAACAGTCCATGCGGTATGGAATGAGCGGAACTGGCGATTAAAGAAAGGCAGGAAAAGACTACCGAGTATCTTGAGTATGCAGATTCTAAACGATATGAAAGTGTATCTTGGAAAAACACTGCAGTCTATTAAGGAGAGCCATGCGATGCGGGTGTTGCTGCAAAGACTAGGAATAGAAGGTAACTACAAGCCAGTTGAGGAACATTGGGTGCTACCGGTCAAAGCCGTATGATCGTGCACTGCGGTCTTTGAATCTTCGATGGTTCACCGGGCTTCGGCAAGGCAGGGTATGGTGGGCTAATGAGAAACTCAGAAGGTAGGGTCCTCTTTGGGTTTACTGGATCGTCAAAATCTCCCTCAGTGCTTCGTCAGGAACTGCTAGGAGTCATGAAAGGCCTACAAGGAGCTGCCCAGTTGGGAGTAAAGAGACGCATGTACAATCGACTCCATGAGGGTTATAATGATTCTGAATTTGAAAGAGGAGCCACCTTGGACGGAGAGGAATAGCATAGCACAGATAAAGCGCATTATTATTGAGTTTGAATTGGTGGACTTTGAACATGTTTACAGAGAAAGGAACCAGGCTACAAATTATTTATCTAAGCTTAGTGATTCTAAAGACGAAAGTGTTTTGTATTTCATTCCCCCTTTAGACCAAAGACTTCATGTTTTGGTCAAAGAGGATGAAGAGGGTAAGTTGTACTTGAGATCATGATCAAATAAAGGTTAAGGCAACCTTAACCCCTAGCTTTTTCCAAAAAAAAAAAAAACAAACAAACCCAATATCGTTTAGGTTGAATTTAGGATAGTAACTGCCTAACTCATTGAGATTTCATCCTACCACAATATCTACTCATAGCCATGCCCATATCGGCAATATTCTCAACCATCACTCCAAAACAACTTCTAAAATGGAGGATCATATAATAAATCATGCTAGAGTAAATAATACCACCCCCAAACAATTCGGGAAGGTGGGATTAACAATAAAAACAATGTAAAATTTGAAAAGAACCATATTATATTAAAATTGAAATTCAAAGAACATTTAACAACCAAATTCAAATTTAACTACAAAATTCAAAAATTAACATCTGGACTACAAAAAACAAATACAAAAACAACATCAACACATAATATCCCTAAAGAACACGCTGCTGGTAGTGGATGGCACATGGGAAGGAGATGACTCCTGAGCTCCCGATGGGCCAGAGCCATCCGTCCTTCGGCGACGACACTCGTGCCTCACAGACGCCTCCTCAGAAGAAGAACCCCTCATGGGTGGGAAGTGTTCACGCTTATCTTCACGGAACTTTTTCTGAGCTTCCATCTCGGCCTTCATCTCCTCCCAACACTCATCCTCGCGCTGGGCACGAGTCTTGAAGTTATGATGTATGGTAGCCTGCCGAGTCCGGAGATCTTCGCAAATAGTATTGAGGGAATGCATGCTAAGATGAAGCACCGACATGCATTCTGCATCTGACCTACACCTCTCCAAGGCATCGGCATCAAGACATGTCGTGTCCTCCTCATCCTCCGAGTCATCCTCCTCAACTACCCTCTCTTCAGGCAACCTCCACGTCTTTTGGATACACTCCGTATAAATAGTAGGATTTCTGTGCTCTTTCAGCCAAATCCTATCAGACGTCAGAGTCGCTCTCAAAGTCATCATGATCTTCGTTATCAAAATAGGGAGAGGTGTAATACTCTTCCCAACTCCCCTAATCATATTACTCAAAAACTCCGGAATATAGAATTCATACTTCTACTCCTGGAGTATCTATAGAACGTGAAAGCAGTTCAGACTGATGTCACTGATCTTCTCTTTCCCGATGACATTCCTACCAATCCATTGAGCTACAGCCAGCTGGTTGGTTCACAGAGATGACTGGCGAACACAATGAGAGCTCGCATTGTAGTTCCCTTCCATAACAGTCGCATTCATCAAAGGCTCGATCCCAGTAAATTGGGATTCCTGTAATGTGGCACCGAGATGGCGTCTAGGCGAAATGTCTAAAATCTCAGCCAACAACCCAGTAGATACTTTCTCTCCTCCTCCCGGCCACCTTAACAAAAATTCTATTCCCATCCAACTCCCTCGTCCTATAAAATTGTCGGACCAAATCTTCGTGGTAAAAATCATCTGTCAAGTACCACAACCTACTATAATCTCTCATAACCATCTCGTCACCGTAAAACGGCACGAAGTGGTCGGCCTTAAATGCTTGCTCCGGCAAAATCCTCCATCTTTGAGCCATTGTAAGTTTGAACTGATTTGAGGGTTTGTAGAAGGTGTAGGAAACAATGTGAAACAACCTTACTTAGAAAACGATGGTGGTGGCTCGGCAGTTCAATTTTTTTTTTTATTTTTTACTAATTTTCATTGGTGGAGAAAGTGGTGGGAATGGTTTGGAGAAGATTTGGGGGTGGGCTTGTATTGTCGGCGTGGGTGTAGTTAGGTTTTCTTTCTTTTTTTTAATTTTGGTTGCTAGGTTTGAAGCTTGTTAATGGCGGTGGGAATGGAAAACGCGAACTGTTAGTTTGAAGGATGGAGACGCACGTGTGTGGCACGTGCGCACGAGTTTGGGCCCAAGCCCAATTTGATTTTTTGAATTTTTTTTCAATTTTCCGCTTAACTTCAAACAAAAATTGCCGATTCGTTACCGGTCCAATTTTTGCAAATGAGCTATGGAAATGATCAGGAGAGAATTTCCAATCCAATGATCCATAAAACACTCTATTCCGACCGTGGGTGACATATAAGAAAATAGAAAATGCCTCGAAGTGGGTGCATGACGTAAGTTATGCGAACGAATGAAATCTAATTTCATAGATAATGTCAACCCGAATCGTAATACATTTAAACAACCTAAGCAACACAAATGGAAAGTTGAATAATCCAGGATGGAAAACGAACACCCCACCCCCAAACAAATTTTAGACAACAGAGTTTAGAAAATTTGTTTTAAAAGTGGGTCTTTTAAAGTCAGATTCCCGAGACTTCCTAAATTGCTATGTTTATGATTTTAACAATTTTTATTTTTTTATGGAAAATATTTAATATAAGAAAAACAAGAAAGCAATAAATGCATAATTCACACCATAGAGGAACATGAGTCAAAATCCGAGAAAACATGCAAGAGTGGAAAATGTAAATTATGTTTAACGTGGACTTAGGATCCGGTACTTACAGCCACACACTCCATATGGAGGGCCCGGTTACCTTAAGGGTGCACTTACCAATATATGGAAATGAAAGGAAGTGCACCAACCAACAAAGGTCAGTCCTCATAGACAGGGTCCTGTAAAAGGACTTCCTTTACATCAGGGGACAATAGCTCGTGAAAATATTTCAACCGTTGGCTATTGACTTGGTAGGTACTGTTGTCTTTGGAATTTACCAAGGTGATTGCCCCATGAGGGGTGACTTCAGTAACCAGAAAAGGACCAAACCAACGGGTTTTTAATTTCCCTGGAAAAATATGTAGACGGGAGTTGTAAAGCAAGATCTTTTGACCTACCACAAACTCTTTGCCCAAGATTTGCTTATCATGAACACGTTTCATGTTAGCTTTATAATCCTTCGTGAGATCATAAGAATCTCTACGAATTTCTTCAAGCTCATTCAATTGCAACTTGCGCTTGACACCTGCCTCATCAAAATTGAAGTTAAGGCTTTTTATAACCCACATAGCACGGTGCTCCAATTCAACGGGCAAATGACAATAAGGCATCAGATAGACGCTTTGACCAGTCTTTCCTATTAGGATTTACAGTTGTTTCTAATATCTTTTTGATTTCCCTATTAGAAACTTCTACTTGTCCGCTAGTTTGTGGATGATATGGAGTTGCTACTTTATGTGTAACTCCATACTTTTTCACTAGAAATGCAACAACTCTGTTGCAAAAATGTGTTCCACCATCACTAATGATGGCTTTGGGAATACCAAATCGATAGAAAATATACTATTTAACAAAAAACACAACTATCTTATGGTCATTGCTACGGCAAACCATGGCCTCTATCCATTTAGACACATAGTCCACGATAACTAGAATATAAATGAAACCGTGGGAAATTGGAAAGGGACCCATGAAATCAATGCCCCATATGTCAAATATTTCTACCACCATGATTGGATTTAATGGCATTATATTACGCTCCGTGATTCGCCCAAGTTGTTGGCAACGAACACACGTCTTGCAATGCACTTGGGCATCTTTAAAGAGAGTAAGCCAATAAAACCCACATTGAAGAATTTTAGCAGCTGTTTTCATACCACTAAAATGGCCACCACATTCTTTGTCATGGCAGAATGAGAGAACCTCATTATATTCCCATTGGGGAATACAACGACGAATAATCTGATCCGTACAATACTTGAAAAGGTAGGGCTCATCCCAGTAGTATAGCTTAACTCTAGCCAAGAACTTCTTACGTTCATTTCTTGACCAATCATAAGGAATAACAACAGACGCTAAATAATTCACAATGTCAGCATACTATGGTGTAGAAATAATAGCATACAGATGCTCATCAGGAAAAGAGTCCAGTATGGACTCAAAATCACTATCATCGTCGTTTGTAAGTCTAGATAAGTGGTCAGCAACTACGTTTTCAACCCCTCTTTTGTCCTTTATTTCTAATGTGAACTCTTGCAAGAGAAGAATCCATCGGATTAATCTCTGCTTAGCATCCTTCTTTGCGAGAAGGTACCTAAAGGTTGCATGGTTCGTGTAAACTAGAGTCTTAGAACCAACCAAATAAGGACGAAACTTATCTAAAGCATAAATGACAGCTAAGAATTCTTTTTTAGTAGTTGTATAATTCCTTTGAGCATCGTTTAGAGTTTTACTAGCATAATAAATAATAGTGAACTTATTATCTAGTTTTTGTCCCAAGACAGCACTAACTGCATAATCACTAGCATCACACATGAGTTCAAAAGGTTAGACCAATCGGGAGGTTGTATAATGAGTGCAGAAGTTAAAGCGGCTTTTAAAGTTTCAAAAGCCTATTTACAGTTAAAATTAAAATCAAAGATGGCATCCTTTAAAAGCAGATTAGTTAACGGCCTAGCAATTTTCGAAAAATCTTTGATAAAGCGCCTATAAAAACCTACATGGCCTAGAAAGGCTCTAATATCATGGACAGTCCATGGTATAGGTAGAGTCGCTATCTTATCTAGTTTGGCCTTATTTACTTCGATGCCATCTGATAACTGTAAAAATGTATAGTTTACCTACGAAATGAACGATGAATTCAAATGCGTAAGTAAACTAAAACTATTCTTTTACACTCAATTATCAAAGTTTCTACTCTCGATGCGAATTGCACTAAGTGGAGTAGGAAGTTCGTTCCACTCCTAGTTCCCTAGCATGGATTGTCTTCTAAATCTAAGAAATCAGTCTTAAGTCAATGAGAGCTTTACGAAATGTTATGCTAACAAGACGCGTTAATTTAAATAACAAGATATAATAAATAACAAGATAAAATATAAACTAAAGTTAATCTACTTAAAAGCTTCACGAAAATCGATTGTTTGAATCTAGATAAAGAAATAGAGGGAATTAAATCCACCTCGAATCTAACTTAACAACCTAGCGTAGAATGTTGTATCTCAATCCTCCGCGTTCTTCACGGTGAGAATTTCGAGTTCTAATCCCTAGTGTTCATGGCATTCCTACCGGATACTAACTAGCATGTGAGGTCGTCCACCCATTCTCATGGCAAAACACGACCTTCTAGAGTGGAATAGATTCTACAACCAGTTCTATACTAACCACTAAGTTTTCATCAAGGCTTCATCAACCCCTCTAATGGAGGTTTTAGCCTTGAGTCATCCAACTAACATTTCCCATTGAATCTAAACTAAACATAATATAAGAAATTGAGATTTACTTACTTAAACAATAATGGATCTAATTTAATGGCTGGAATGAAATGAGAACAAGAATTGAAATTAGATCTAGAATGGAAATGACCAAATTCGAAATTGACAAACTAACTATTTTATTTATCTAATCAATCAGGAACAATGATTCAAAGATTTAATCTAAAACAGGAATTGAAATGGAACTAAAACTTAATTAATTAATAAAACTAGATCTAGAATTCTATATCTTAATTTAGGTCTAACTAGCTACCATTAACAAAGAGCTAAGCTTTTGTTTTTACATCCAGATCAAAAATCGTGCATGGGCTTGGAGCCATGTTTTGGGCCGAGAATCGGGCCCAAAACCAATTCTTTCGGGTCCAAAAAGGCCTCTTCAGCTGCAGTTCGCTTCAACAGACTTTTCGTCCACTTCTGCTCCTCTGATTGGGTCAATGCTTGGACCATTGGAAAGCTCTTTCCGAGTCGGTCGTTTTGACATAAGGTAGGCCCAATTCTGAGGTCTGAGTCTAAAGATATGGTCTTGAGGAAGTTCTGTTGACTTTGTGCATCAAGCTCGCTGCGTGGACTTTGACTTTTCATCTTTTGACCGGGGGCTTTACAAAGGCTTCGTCTTCTTGAATCTTGGCCTTTAATCACCGAACTCCTTAGTAACCAACCATTGCTCCTTTATCTCATCAAAGTGGCACATTCCTGCACATAATTGACTTTGAAGCCTGAAATACATAAAAACACGTAATCAGTATTAACTCTTACTTATTACTCACATAATTGGTCTAAAAGTATGACTGCTAAGGGGTTAAAACTACAGTTTTGGGCTCTTATCAACCACCCCCAAACAGCATTTTGCTTGTCCTCAAGCAAATATGAGAAATTAGCATAAGTGACCAAAAATGGAGTTCTATCTACTCTCGTCTCGCTGAGTGCGATTGCATTGACCATATGCAACAAGGCCTTAAACCACTAGGAATTCCCTAGTGGACGAGTTATAGCCTCGTGAGAGTTTTCCAGTGAAGGTACTCACAAACTTCATCTATACTACAACGACTAAGAAATAAAACTATTGTTTTTTTTTGTGGAAACGGTTGGAGATTGTGTTGGTGTTTCACAAAGGGCGTGGGTGGTGTTTCTATTTTGATGTATTCTATTTTTATTTTTATTTATTTATTTTTGAATTTTTGGTTGCTAGGGTTTAATTAGTGAAAGTCGACTTGAGAAGATGAAGTGCGATTAAGTTTTGGAGGATGGATGGGACACGCACTGTAGGTCTTGCGCGAGTTGGCCCAAAGCCCACTCGATTTTTTCGACTTTCGTCGATTTTAGCCAACTTCAAACTAAATTTCCCGCTTCGTTATCGGTCCGATTTTTGCGAATGAGATATGGAAATGATCAAGAGAGAATTTCCAATCCAATGATCCATAAACTACTCTATTCCGACCATGGGTGATATATAAGATAGTGGAAAACGCCTCGAAGTGCGTGCATGACGTAAGTTATGCGAACGAATGAACACTAAATTAGATGACGTCAACCCCAATGAACTATACTAATGGACATAAGCAACACAAATAGAAAGTTCGAGCAATCCGGATGGAAAGACTGATTTCCCACCCCCAAACAAATTTTTAAACACAAAATTTGTTTTAACATGGGTCGTTTAAAGTCAGATTCCCAAGACTTGTTGGATTGCTAGTTCTCTGGGTTTAGATATATATCTATATCTAAAAATGAAAACAATTATTATTATTATTATTATTTTTTTTTTTTTTTTTTAAATTGCTAAAAACAATAAGCAATTAAAGACATAATTCACACCATAGAGAAACATGACTCAAAAATCCGAGAAAACATGCAAGAGTGGAAAACGTGAACTATGTGAACCGTGGACTTAGGATCCGGTACTTACAGCCACACACTCCATAGGGAGGGCCCGGTTACCTTAATGGTGCACTTACCATTAAATTGAAGTGAAAGGAAGTACACCAATGACAAGGGTCATTACTCATATATAGGGTCCCGTAAAAAGGACTTCCTCTATATCGTGGGGACGAAAGTTAAGTGAAAATGTTTTAACCGTTGACCGTTAACTTGAAAGGTACCGTTGTCCTTGGGATTTACCAAGGTAATTGCCCCGTAAGGGGTGACTTGATAACGAAAAAGGACCGGACCATTTAACGGGTTTTAGTTTCCACGGGAAAATATGTAGACGGAGTTGTAAAGCAAAACCTTTTGTCCGACCACAAACTCTTTCGCAAGATATGCTTATCATGAACACGTTTCATGTTAGCTTTATAATCCTTCAGCGAGATCGTAAGAATCGCCACGGATTTCTTCAAGCTCATTTAATTGTAACTTGCGTTTAACACCCGCCTCATCAATATTGTAGTTAAGGCTTTTATAGCCCACGAGCCGCGGTGCTCTAATTCAACGGGCAAATGACATGGTTTCCCAAATACAAGTCTAAAGGGGAGACATACCTATAGGAGTTTTGAAAGCAGTTCTATACGCCCATAAGGCATCCGATAGACGCTTCGACCAGTCTTTCCTATCAAGGTTTACTGTTGTTTCTAAAATCTTTTTCATTTCCCTATTAGAAACTTCTACTTGGCCGCTAGTTTGTGGATGATAAGGAGTTGCAACTTTGTGTGTAACTCCATACTTTTCACTAGGGATGCAACAACTCATTTGCAAAATGTGTTCCACCATCACTAATGATGGCTTTAGGAATGCCAAACCATTTAAAATATATTCTTTAATAAAAATACAAACGGTTTTATGGTCATTGCTTTTCACGGCAAGCTAGGGCCTCTATCCATTTAGACCGTAGTCCACGGCAACTAGAATATAAATATAACTGTGGCAAACAGGAAAGGGCCCATGAAATCAATACCCCAAACATCAAAAATTTCTACTATCAAGATTGGATTTAATGGCATCATATTACGCCAGTGATTAAGCCCAAGTTGTTGGCAAATCAAAATACCGTCTTCAATGCACTTGGGCATCCTTAAAAAAGAGTAGGCCAATAAAATCCACATTGAAGAACTTTAGCGGCTGTTTTCATTCCGCTAAAGTGGCCACCACACTCTTTGTCATGGCAGAGCGATAGAACTTCGTTATATTCCCACCGGGAATGCAACGACGAATAATCTGATCCGCGACAATACTTAAAAGGTAGGGCTCATCCCAAAGAGTATAACTTGACTCGCCAAGAACTTCTACGTTCATTTCTTGTCCAATTATAAGGCATAACATCAGCGCTAAATAATTTACGATGTCCGCATACCATGGTGATGAAAAAATAGCATACGATGCTCATCGGGGAAAAGAGTCCGGTATGGACTCGAATCACTACTATCGTCATTTGTAAGTCTAGATAAGTGGTTGGCAACTCGTTTTCGACCCTCTTTTGTCCTTTATTTCTCATGTGAACTCTTGCGGGAGAAGAATCCATCGGATTAATCTCTGCTTTCGGCATCCTTCTTTGCAAGAAGGTCCCTAAAGGTCTGCATGGTCCGTGTAAACTAAAGTTTTAGAACCAACCAAATAAGGACCTAAACTTATCTAAAGCATAAATGACAGCTAAAATTTTTTTCAGTAGTTGTATAATTCCGTTGAGCGTCGTTTAATGTTTTACTAGCATAATAAATAACAATGGACTTATTATCTAGTTTATGTCCCAAGACGGCACCAACTGCATAGTCACTAGCATCACACATGAGTTTCGAAAGGTTTAGACCAATCGAGGAGGCAGCGTATAATAGGTGCGATGGTTAGAAGCATGCTTTTAAGTTTCAAAAGCCTGTTTACAGTTAAAATTAAAATCAAAGATTGCATCCTTCAAAAGCAGGTTAGTTAAAGGCCTAGCTATTTTGAAAAATCTTTAATGAAACGCCTATAAAACCCCTGCATGGCCTAGAAAGGCTCTAATCTCACGGACAAATCCGTGGTTTAGGTAGAATTAAGCTATCTTATCTAGTTTGGCTTTATCTACTTGATGCCATCACTAGATACAATATGACCTAGTACTATGCCCTTTTTGACCATGAAATGACACTTTTCCCAATTTAAAACGAGGCTCTTTTCTTCACACCGTGTCAAGACCTTAGACGAGGTTAGACAAGCGATTCTCAGAAGGAGTCTCCATAGATAGAAAAATCATCCATGAACACTTCCATAAAAGCTCTACCATGTCACTAAATATATGAAGTATACATCACTTGGAAGGTACCGGGGCATTACAAAGGCCAAAAGGCATTCGATTATAGGCATATGTTCGAAGGGACATGTGAAGGTTATCTTTTCTTGGTCATCAATATCAATAATAATCTGAAAATAGCCGGAGTAGCCATCCGAGAAAACAATAAAAGGCATGACCAGCTAGACGTTCTAGCATCGATCTATAAATGGTAAGGGGAAAGTGATCCTTTCTTGTCATAACATTTAATCGTCTCATGTCAATCTGATTCTCCATTTCATAGGACCTTGAGTGACAACATAGTCACCCTTCCCGTTCACGTACCATGGTAACTCCCGATTTCTTAGGAACTACATGAATGGGACTTACCCATTCACTATCGGAGATTGGGTATATAATACCGCGATCGAGTAATCGCAAGACTTCTTCCCTAACCACCTCTTTCATGGCGGGGTTCAAGCGGCGAGGTTCATGAGAAGTCTTCACGTTATCCTCCAATGGATCACGATGAGTGCAAACATTAGGGTCAATTCCCTTAATGTCGGCTAGGGGACCAACCAATCGCAGACCGATGTTCCCTAATCACCCTTATTAAACATGTCTCTTCATCCTTAGTTAACGAGAAGATATAATTATCGGATGACTACCATCCGGATCAAGTTGAATATATTTTAACTCGGGAAGAGGTTTAAGCACCGGAGTGGACGGAATGTCCGTTGATGTTTCATAAGTGTCCTTATCTTGCGTAATGAAGACTTGCTTTAGGTAGCAAGTCTTCGTAATCGATATATGGAGCAACCGCCGACGGGTCTACAATTGGTGTGGACTCGGGATGGTGTTGACTTCCTCTAAGTAGGAGTCATTTACAAAATCTGAAGTTCCAAAAGAAAAGGAATTTGTACATATTGTTTTCGTGAAACGTGTTGTTAAAATAATCTTGAGCTAAACTCTCGATCATGCTAACCTCCCCATCTACGCCGAATCCGGTAACTGTTTCATCATTTTAAAACATTTACCTCGGCGGAAAGATGGCCAAAAGATAAGGACATCTTTCCATCGCGACAATTTATAAAGCGCGTTGGCGGTTGCCAAGAAGGGCGCCCTAAGATGATCGGTCTGAGTCATTAGCGACTTCGTATCGAGGATAACAAAATCAGCGGGATAGTAGAAATCCTGAACCTTAACAAACACGTTTTCCACTACACCTTTAGGATACTTAATTGACATGTCCGCTAATTGCAACGTTATTTTTGTAGGTTGCATTTCCTGTAGACCTATTTGTTTATACAAGTAATACGGGAGTAAGTTAACACTCGCCCCCAGGTCTAATAAAGGCGGTAAATGTGTGGGAATCTCCTAAGGTGCATTTTACGATGGGGATCGACCGGGTCCTTGTACTTAACAATTCCATTATTTTTGGATAAAGTTAGGAACTGCTCGTTAAAAAGGCGCCTTTAGGTATATTGGTCTTACACCTAGTAGTGCACAACTCTTTAAGAAACTTAGCGTGGTTAGGTAGCTTTTTAATAGCTTCGAGAAAAGGAAGGTTTATCGTTAGATTCTTGAAAACGTTCCTAATTTCCTCAAAGTTTGTATCCCCTGGTTAGCATGGCTAATTTTTGAGGGAACGGTGGTTTTACTCTATATTTATATGGCTCTACTTGCTGTGTAACCTTGGCTTTTCGGTTTCTTTGGTTGTGATTTTAACCGGTACCTCTACCGTGGTAGGCTCCTCAGTTTCTATTGCGGTATCTAGTTCGATGTCTGGTGTAGGGAGTACTGATGGGGTAACTATAGGCGTAGTTACTTTGTTATCAACCACTCTTCCAGAACGGAGAGTGGTGATGGCATTTAGGTCACCTACGATTGTAGTTTCCATACTAGAATTACCGTTTACCTCAAAGGCTGTGTTTGCTGTTTTAGGGTTTGGTATTGCTTGTCCTGGAAACACGCCTTTTGGTTGGGCTTTCGCTTGGGCTAACTGTTGTATGCCCTGATTTATGGATTGTAAAATCTGTTGGTTTGATTGAGTCATTGTCTGGAAAAGTTGTTGGGTAACTTGTATAAAGGCGTCGATACGATCCGGTTGTGTAGGTGTAGTAGTCACGGGTGGTGCGACTGGAACTATCTCTCGTTGATTATTTATGGGTGGGTTGTGATAGTTATTATTATTAACCAGAACGATACCTCTATTGGTATTATAATTATTATAATTATTCTGACCTTGTGCTTGACCTTGTCGTGGTTGCGCTTGGTTGTTATAATTATTATAATTCCCTTGACCTTGTCCTTGTCCTTGTCTAGGTGGAGCTTGGTTATAATTGTTTGCTTGCCTAACGTTTTGATTATTGTACCCTGGAGGTGTTACTTGTTGATTATTTCTCCAACTGAAGTTGGGATGTTGTCTCCAAGGGGCGTTAGGAATAGGATAGTTATTAATAGAGTAAACATTATCTTGTTCTGGTGGTTGTTGTTCATAAGCTAGAGGACAATAATCGTCAGGGTGCTCTGGACTCAAACAGAAATTACATGGGTTGGAGTTTACATTCATGACGGGGATAGGCTTTTGTTGAGCAGAAATAGCCTCTACTTTTTTAGTTAGAGATTCGATTAGATTTTTAAGTTCTGGATCGATTTTCTTCTCAAACATACCGGCGGCCTTGACTGTTGAAGAAGAACTAGCTGAGCGGGGGATATCATCACTACCCCCCCAATTATTATTCCGTTTAGTTTGGTCTTCTAAAATTTGTAAGCCTCCGGCTCCTTTTACTTAGGAAACTACCCCCATTCATTATGTCAAGGACTTCTTTATGGTGGTGTAGAAGACCTTTGAAAAAGGCCGCGAACTAACGTGTCTTTAGGTAAGTTATGATGTGGACACTCTATAAGGAGATCGGTGAAACGATTCCATGCCTCGAAAAATGATTCATGAGGATTACGTGGAAAAAATGAATCTTGGAAAGCATTTCATCCGTCTTTAGGGGTGGGTAAAATGTTCCATAAACAATTTGAACAAGTTTAGCCCACGAGTCCACAATTAGGCTTTGGCAGTTAACCAAGGCGCCGCCTTTATCGGGCTAATGTGAAAGGGAATACCCTCGGTTTAATTTGTTCCGCACCTACCGTAGGATGATGGAATGTTGTAAGGACTTGTTCAATCCTACGATGTCGATAAGGTTTTTCATGGTCTAACCCATGAAAAGCGGGTAACAAATTAAATATGTTTGGGGATTCGAAATCCCCAGGTCTCTTCTAGAACGATGATGCGATTTAGGGCTATCGCCGAGGCTTTGTAAAAGTCGGAGAGAGGAGTCTCTCTTTCTTCACCATTATGTCGGGTATGGTGTGTGTGATAGTAGTTAGAGGTGTCGCGTGGGTGGTGTACTAGATAGACTTGTTTGTTGCCGTGTAATTACGTTCGTTGTTTTGTTCGACCCGGACCTTAATCTCATGCAAGACTAAGTTGAGCTTAACTAAACATGCAACACTCCAAACAATTCGATATACTAGTAGAAAACCTCTAACTGGAAATGCGAGGTATGGAAGAAAGGAATACCTGATTGCGTCCTTGATTCACTTATGAATAGCGTCTTGTTTACGCTTGTTCAGTGTATATAGCAGGTTAGAACACTGAAAAATATGAAAGATCAAAGTTCGAATCAAACCTGTGGAAATCCGGAAATTTTAACTTTGCTGGCGCTTCGCCATTTCGGGCGGCCAAGCCAAGCTCCGAAGTAATTTTCAGATTACAATGTTTTAGATGGTCGCCGCTCCACATGGGGCGGGTTAGCTCAGGTGTGAAGTCGAGTTCCATTGTTTGGCTGGGTCGGCGCTTGGTATGAAGCTGGCTGGCCAAATTGATAGATAAAATTCCAGAACTTAAGCTGGTCGCTCTCTCTGAAGCGGCCGGTATATTTTCTCGTGGAATTTGTCAAAGCTGAAATGGGCGACCACAGTATGAAACAAACAAGGGTGGGTGGGTTTAATGGGACTTTAAAATGATTACTTCTACAAGGAAAACAATGCTAAAGTGCAACTAAGACGGCAGCGGCGCCATTTGATAACTGTAAAAATGTATAGTTTACCTACGAAATGAACGATGAATTCAAATGCGTAAGTAAACTAAAACTATTCTTTTACACTCAATTATCAAAGTTTCTACTCTCGATGCGAATTGCACTAAGTGGAGTAGGAAGTTCGTTCCACTCCTAGTTCCCTAGCATGGATTGTCTTCTAAATCTAAGAAATCAGTCTTAAGTCAATGAGAGCTTTACGAAATGTTATGCTAACAAGACACGTTAATTTAAATAACAAGATATAATAAATAACAAGATAAAATATAAACTAAAGTTAATCTACGAAAGCTACGGAAATACGATTGTTTGAATCTAGATAAAGAAATAGAGGGGAATTAAATCCACCTCGAATCCAACTTAACAACCTAGCGTAGAATGTTGTATCTCAATCCTCACGTTCTTCCGGGGAGAATTTCGAGTTCTAATCCCTAGTGTTCATGGCATTCCTACCGGATACTAACTAGCATGTGAGGTCGTCCACCCATTCTCATGGCTAAACACGACCTTCTAGAGAGGGAATAGATTCTACAACCAGTTCTATACTAACCACTAAGTTTTCATCAAGGCTTCATCAACCCCTCTAATGGAGGTTTTAGCCTTGAGTCATCCAACTAACATTTCCCATTGAATCTAAACTAAACATAATATAAGAAATTGAGATTTACTTACTTAAACAATAATGGATCTAATTTAATGGCTGGAATGAAATGAGAACAAGAATTGAAATTAGATCTAGAATGGAAATGACCAAATTCGAAATTGACAAACTAACTATTTTATTTATCTAATCAATCAGGAACAATGATTCAAAGATTTAATCTAAAACAGGAATTGAAATGGAACTAAAACTTAATTAATTAATAAAACTAGATCTAGAATTCTATATCTTAATTTAGGTCTAACTAGCTACCATTAACAAAGAGCTAAGCTTTTGTTTTTATACATCCAGATCCAAAAATCGTGCATGGGCTTGGAGCCATGTTTTGGGCCAGAGAATCAGACCCAAAACCCAATTCTTTCTGTCCAAAAAGGCCTCTTCAGCTGCAGTTCGCTTCAACAGACTTTTCGTCCACTTCTGCTCCTCTGATTGGGTCAAGGCTTGGACCATTGGAAAGCTCTTTCCGAGCCGGTCGTTTTGACATAAGGTAGGCCCAATTCTGAGGTCTGAGTCTAAAGATATGGTCTTCGGAGTTCTGTTGACTTTGTGCATTTTTTGCTGCGTGGACTTTGACTTTTCATCTTTTGACCAGGCTTTACAAAGGCTTCGTCTTCTTGAATCTTGGCCTTTAATCACCGAACTCCTTAGTAACCAACCATTGCTCCTTTATCTCATCAAAGTGGCACATTCCTGCACATAATTGACTTTGAAGCCTGAAATACATAAAAACATGTAATCAGTATTAACTCTTACTTATTACTCACATAATTGGTCTAGAAGTATGACTGCTAAGGGGTTAAAACTACAGTTTTGGGCTCTTATCACCATCACTAGATACAATATGACCTAGTACTATGCCTTTTTTCACCATGAAATGACATTTTTCCCAATTTAAAACCAGACTCTTCTCTTCACATCGTGTCAAAACCTTAGACAGGTTAGACAGGTAGTCAGTGAAAGAGTCTCCATAGATAGAAAAATCATCCATGAATACTTCCATAAAATGCTCTACCATGTCACTAAATATATGAAGCATACACCGCTGGAAGGTACCAGGAGCATTACAAAGGCCAAAAGGCATTCATTTATAGGCGTATGTTCCAAAAGGACATGTGAAGGTAGTCTTTTCTTGGTCATTAATATCAATAATAATTTGGAAATAGCCAGAGTAGCCATCCAAAAAACAATGAAAAGCATGGCCAGCTAGACGTTCAAGCATCTGATCTATAAAGGGTAAAGGAAAATGATCCTTTCGTGTCATGGCAGTTAAACGTCTATAATCAATATAGATTCTCCATTTCATAGGACCATGTGTGGCAATATATTCACCCTTGGCATTACATACCATGGTAATCCCTGATTTCTTAGGAACTACATGAATTGGACTTACCCATTCGCCATCAGAGATTAGGTATATGATACCCACATCGAGTAACCATAAGACTTCGTCCCTGACCACTTCTTTCATGGCAGGGTTCAAACGACGCTGAGGTTCACGAGAAGTCCTTGCGTTATCCTCCAAATGGATACGATGAGTGCATACATTAGGGTCACAATTTCCTTAATGTCGGCTAGGGACCAACCAATCGCAGAACAATGTTCCCTAATCACCCTGATCAAACGTGTCTCTTCCTCCTTAGATAACAGAGAAGATATTATTACCGAATGACTACCATCCGGATCAAGTTGAATATACTTTAACTCAGGAGGAAGAGGTTTAAGCACTGGGGTGGAAGGAATATCGATAAATGCTTCTGGAGGGTCCTCATCTTGAGTAAGGAATACTTGCTTAGGCAGGAGGTCTTCAAACTCTATAGATGGAGCAACAGAAGGGTCTACGATAGGTGTAGACTCGAAGATGGTGTTGACTTCCTCTAAGTAGGAGTCATCAGTGAAATCTGAACTTCCAAAAGATAGGAATTTATGCATTTGGTTTTCTAGAAACGTGTTATTAAAATAATCTTGAACTAAGCTCTCGATCATGCTAACCTCCCCATCTATAGACGAATCTGGTGACTGTTTCATCATTTTAAAAACATTTACCTCAACGGAAAGATGGCGAAAATACAAGGACATCGTACCATCGCGGCAGTTTATGAGCGCGTTGGCAGTTGCCAAGAAATGACACACTAAAATGATCGGAACAGAGTCGTTAGTGACTTCTGTATCGAGGATAACAAAATCAGCAGGATAGTAGAAATCCTGGACTTTAACAAGCACGTTTTCAACCACACCCTTAGGGTACTTAATAGATCGATCTGCTAATTGCAGCATCATTTTAGTAGGTTGCATCTCTTGTAGACCTATTTGTATGTATAGATAATACGGGAGTAAGTTAACACTAGCCCCCAGGTCTAGTAAAGCAGTCGTCATGTGGGAATCTCTTAAGGTACATTATACAGTAAGACGACCAGGGTCCTTGTACTTAACGATTCCATTATGTTCTGATAAAGTTGGAAATTGTTCAGTTAAAAAGGCGTCTTTAGGAATATTAGTCTTACGCCTTTTAGTGCACAACTCTTTGAGAAACTTAGCATGGTGAGGTAATTTTTTAAGTGCTTCGAGAAAGGGTAGGTTTATCGTTAGATTTTTGAAAACTTTCCTAATCTCGTCAAAGTTTGTATCCTTGTTTAATATAGCTAATTTCTGAGGAAATGGTGGTTTCTCTCTATATTTAGCATATGGATCAACTGGGTGTCTAACCTTTGCTTTTTGTTTCTTAGGTTGTGGTTTAACTGGTACCTCTACAGGGGTAGGCTCATCAGTTTCTATTTCAGTAACTAGTTCAATCTTCGGTGTAGGGACTACTTGTGAGGTAACTATTGGCATAGTTACGTTGTTATCAACTACTCTCCCAGAACGGAGAGTGGTGATGGCATTTAGCTCACCTACATTTTTATTTTCCGTACTAGTATTACCGTTCACCTCAAAGGCTGTGTTTGTTGTTTTAGGATTAGTTATTGCTTGATCTGGAAACACACATTTGGGTTGTACTTTCTCTTGAGCTAACTGTTGTAAGGAAAGTTAGATGGCTTGTAAAATCTGTTGTTGAGATTGCATAAAAGTATCGAAACGATCCAGCTGTGGAGTAGTATTTGCTACTGGTTGTGTGACAGGAACTATGTCACGTTGATTATTAATGGGTGGATTTTGATAGTTATTATTTACCGGAACGATATCCCTATTAGCATTATAATTATTATTCTTATAATTATTATAATTATCCTGACCTTGTCCTTGACGTGGTGGAGCTTGGTTATTATAATTATTATAATTACCCTGACCTTGTCCTTGACGTGCTGGGGATTTTTTATAAGTGTTTGCTGGCCTAACATTTTGATTATTATACCATGGAGGTGTTACTTGTTGATTATTTCTCCAACTGAAGTTGGGATGTTGTCTCCAAGGGGCGTTAGGAATAGGATAACTATTAATCGAGCAAACATTATCTTGCTGTGATGTTTGTTGTTCATAAACGAGAGGACAATAGGAGTCGAGATGCTCTAGACTCAAATAGAAATTACATGGATTGGTGTTGACATTCATCACGGGAATAGGCTTTTGTTGAACAGAAATAGCCTCTACCTTTTTAGTGAGAGATTCGATTAAATTTTTTAGTTCAGGATCGGGTTTCATCTCAAACATACCGGCGGCCTTAACTATTATAGATGAACTAGCGGAACGGGAGAAATCGTCAATACCCCCCCCCCCCAGTTATTATTACGCTTAGTTTGATCTTCTAAAAATTTGTAAGCCTCTGAGGCTCCTTTACTTAGGAAACTACCCCCATTCATTATGTCAAGCACCTCCTTGTGGTGGTGTAACAATCCCTTGAAAAACGCACGAACTAGCGTGTCTTTCGCGAGGTTATGGTGTGGACACTCTATAAGTAGATCGGTGAAATGATTCCAAGCCTCTGAGAATGATTCATGAGGATTCTATCGAAAGAAATTAATCTTGGAAAGCATTTCATCGGTCTTCAGTGGTGGGTAAAAATGTTCCATAAACAGTTGAACAAGTTTAGCCCACGAGTCCACAGAATTTGGCGCTTGGGTTGTTAACCAAGACGCCGCCTTATCGGCTAAAGTGAAGGGAAATACCCTTAGTTTAATTTGTTCAGCACCAACCGTAGGATGGTGGAATGTAGTAAGGACTTGGTCGATCCTACGCATGTACTGATAAGGTTTTTCATGGTCTAACCCATGAAAAATGGGTAACAAATTAAATATATTTGGGAGGATTCGAAAATCCCCCACTGGGTCTGATAGAACGATGCAAGATTTAGGGCTATTGTTCAGGGCTTTGTAAAAGTCAGAGAGAGGAGACTCTCTTTCTTCAGCCATTATTTCAGGTGTGGTGTGTGGTATGCTAGCTAGAGGTGTAGTAAGTGGTATACTAGAAAGGCGTGTTTGTTGACGTTGCCGGTTGATTACATTAGGCGTTTTTCTTCGGCCTGACCTTAATCTCATGCAAGGCTAAGACCAATCTTATCGAAACATAACAACACTCCAAACAATCCTGATATGCTAGTATGAACCTCTAACAGGAGATGCGAGGTGTGGAAGAAAGGAGTACCTGAATGCCTCCTTGCTTCGCTTATAAATAGTGTCTTGTTTACGCGAGCTCAGTGTATATAACAAGTTATAACACTGAAAACCTTGAAGAAATGGAAGTTTGAAACAAACCTGTGGAAATCGGGTAGTTTCAGCAAAGGGCGCGGGTCGCGTTTAGAATAGGCCTAGGTAGGGCGCGGATTATGCTCAGGTCTAACCCGAGCTCCAGACGCTTCAGCGCGGGGGGTGCTCAAACTTACCCTTGGTAGGACGCAGGTCGCGCTCAGGAAAAAATTCAATTTCAAGGCGCGGGTGGCGCTCCAATTTAGCCTGCCTAGGGCGCAGTTCGCGCTCCGTGTAATTCTACGAGGAAAATTTTAGTGCTGAAACAGACAACCACAGTTAGAATCAAACAAGGGTGGGTGGGTTATGGGACTTTGGAAAACTAACAATACTAAAGAAAACAATACTAAAGGGAACAAAGATGGCAGCGGCGCCATTTGATAAACGTAAAAATGATTAGTTTTACCTACGAATAAAAGATTGAACTCTAAATGCAAGTAAAACTAAAACTATACGAAGACTGTGTTTACCAAAGATTTATTCTACTCTCGAATCTATCGAAATAGAGTTGATTAAAATATTCGTTCCACTCCTAGTTTTTTAGCATTCAATGTTTTCTGCGACTGCGAGTCTATCCAAAGTTAATGAGAGTTTTACGAAGGGAATTATACTACGATGTGAATTTAAATAACAAGATACGCTAATTCAAACTATGGAATTTCTAAATTGACTATATGATAGGGAATTAGGGGGGATTGATTCCACCTTAACTCGACTTAACCAACTAACATAGATTCGTCGTGATCCAAATTTCAATGCTTTCGCATATCAAAATGGTATTTATAATCCCTAATTATTTATTGCAATCTCTACCAAATAATAACTAGCATAGGAAGCAGTTAAACTCATTCTCATGGTGAACTAATTACTTTCTAGAATTGTATAGATTATCATGACGATTTCTAAGTTAACAAAGATTAAGCTTCATCAAGGATTCTTCAACCCCCTCTAATGAAGGTTTAGCCTAGTATCATTATGCTATCATTTCTTATTGAATCTAAACTAGGCATCATATAAAGATTCTAACTTTACTAATTTGATCTAAACAATAATTCAAATCTAAATTAACAACTAAGAAATAATTAACAACTAAGAATCAAAATTAGATCTAAGTAATTTTAAATAACAAAAACTAAAATTATGAAGAACTAACTATTTTTATTAATCTAATAAAGGAAAAACAATGATTCAATAATCTAAATTAAAACAAGGTATGAAAACTAATTAATTAATGCAAAAAAAACTTGAAACTAAATCTAGATTATTCTCTAATGGCTCCTTTCTATCCTAAGCTAATTGATGCTTAAGAGCTAAGTCTTGTGTGTGGAAATGGAGGAGACCAGATCCACATTTTCGTGTATAGGCTGAGGAGCCATGTTTTGGCCTAGAAAATCGAGCCCAAAACCCAATCTCTTCAGTCCACAGGGCCCTTTTCAGCTAGATCTGACTTCAGTAGGCTTTTCGTCCACTTCTACTTCTCTGATTGGGCCAAGGTTTTGACCATTGGAAACCTCTTTCCAAGCCGATCGTTTTGACATAAGGTAGGCCCAATTCCGAGGCCTGAGTCCAAAGATACGGTCTTCAGAAGTTCTGCTGACTTTTGTGTGCTATTTCTGCCAGCGTTGACTTTGACTTTTCAACTTTTGACCGGGCTTTACAAAGGCTTTTTCTCCTTGAATCTTGGCCTTTAATCATAGAACTTCTTAGCAACCAACCCTTGCTCCTTTATCTCGCCAAAGTTGCACATTTCTGCACATAATTGACTTCAATGTCTGAAATACATAAAAACACGTAATCAGCATTAACTCTTATTTATTACTCACATAATTGGTCTAAAAGTATTATTGTTAAGGGGTTAAAACTACAGTTTTGGGCTCTTATCATTGTGGGCAGATATTTTTCCTTTAGAATTCACTTTCTCTATTTCAGTAACAGAAACAATTGATCACTTTTTAGTCAATAGAGCTTTAAAGCAGAGGATACTTCGAGTATTTATCAGTATACCACTTTCATGATATTAGATTACCAAAAGTTTGTAATACTTAGCATAGTCCACTCCCCCCACCTCCTCCTCAACCTCGTTCCTGTCCTCCGTATAAGCATATTACCTTTAGATCTTTTGGTAAATAAAAATCATTCCAGTTGGTTTTCGTTTGATCTGTGCATTTGGATTGTTGACTCTCTCCTTTCATCTCTTTTTTTGGTGATCAGTAATTGTATTTGTTTTAATCCTGGCAAGTTATGCTCAGATCGTGCTGGCTTTGTTAAATGTCCGGGTTTCTTCCAGATCTTTCAAACTTTGGTCACAGCCACTAGCTCTACCCTTTATTTCGTTGATCTATTGCAGTAGTTTGGATTTTTTTACATTTGCAAAGAAGAATGTGAAAATTAATTGATCTATTAGAATAGCATAAAGGAGTCATGTGATACTTTAAAATTGTTGGCCTCAATACTTGACATATAGGATTATGTTATTCATGTACATGTGTATTGACCTTGTTTCTTCTTTCATTGTTTACCCTTTTCTTGTTATTCCTATCTCTTAATATAGGATTAGCTTTTGTAGTTACGGCTATGTGTCTTAGACTCTAGTGCAGATGATGTTATCTCTTATCTGACAACCAGAAGATATTATGTTGCATGTTGCATATATTTTTGGATACGTGGTCATTCTATTTTCCTTTATGTAATAATATTTATCAGGTTCGTGAAATATTGGAGCTCTATAGAAGGATATATGAGGAGTATCTAGCCATCCCAGTTGTAAAAGGGAAGGCAAGCGAGCTTGAAAAGTTTCCTGGTGGGTTTTATACAACAACCGTTAAGGTGACTCGTGATAGTTTAGGTGCAACTCATCTACTTGTTTCATGATTACTATAAACTATGAGCTTTACGATCTCTGTTACGATTATATTTTGGCGGGCATTTATTCCAAATACTGGTCGTGGCATACAAGGTGCAACATCCCATTGCCTCGGTCGAACTTTGCCAAGATGTTCGAGATAACCTTCGAGAATGAGATGAGAGAGAAGGCTATGGTCCGGCAGAATTCACGGGCATACAAAGACTCAAACAAGAAACTCTCACACAATTTCTTTTGTTATTTTTATTTCACATAATTGCTTAGGTACTTAATCTTGAGTTAACCATCTCTCGTGAAATTTTATAAGGGCATTGGATGAGAAGCACTTCTACCGATATTTTCCAACCGTCCTAGAATAGTTAAAAATTAAGTGTGAAAACCGAGACTCTTCTTCGGATCAAGAGTTCATTTAATATAGAACTTATAGAAGTCTGATTCATTCTGAAAGTAATTTATATCTCCTGTTCACTTAGCTGTTTGTAGGACTGTTCATTCTTGAATATGAAGAGACAAGATGTGCATTTGACAAATCTGAAAAACATAAATTTGCTTGGCAAGTCCTTGTCGCTATCTGCCAGCCAAAGAAAGTAGTATAATGTACTCATTTCATTCTCTTACTTCTACAGATTGGAGTCATGGTGATGGTTCATGGTTATGACAAAGGTTTGGCTCTTCCACCTAAAGTGGCATCCATCCAAGTTATTGTGGTTCATGTTCCTTACGAAGACGCTGATATGCAAGTCATCTTTGATGTGTGCTCTGCCACTGTGGAAACATTGAGCAATGCCGTTAATAAACGTCTTTGAGAAAGATATAGAAAAGGATTCACCTAGTTGGAAATACTCACAGTGAGAAATGAAAGGTGTTCCTTTAAGGATTGAGATTGGGCCAAAAGACATGGCTAATAATCAAGTAAGCTGCAGGCTAAACTATTATCTTTGGAAATACATATAGTTATGTACTTGTTTCCATTTTTCATTTGTTTGAGTTTGATATCTGTCTTAAAGTGTGTCTTGCTGCCAAATCTTGTCCCTTAGAATCATCTTTCAGATTATTGATCTCCCTTTTACAAGGTGAAAGTGAACCAATGCTTTCATCATAAGACAGAAAGCAGCATCATCACTTCCAACTGTTTATCCAGCTCTTATATAGTGACCCCCACTTGGCATGATGATAACCATCAGTCTTAAAAATGTAGTTTGAATTTAGAGAAATGTAAAATTTAATTAGATGAAAAGCAATACAATTTGTTAGGGGATTTGACATTCGCGGTGCATTTACGCTAAGGATTGTAATGGATAGTATCTTATACATTAAACATAATAGAATTGTATCTTTGTCTCTAATTAGTAATTACACTATTTAACTCCCTGTAGGGTGGCTTCTAATGCTTGTTTTGACGGCCATAGTCTGGATTGGGCTTCATCAGCTGGGTAGGACTTTGGTTAAATAGTGTAGTGGTTTATGGACACATTAACATTAGTACATCGCGATCACTGCTGTCAGCTTTGGGGCTTGTTAAGTATTGTGGGAGCATGGACCCATTATTCACTCTGTGAAGTTTCTTTATTTTTTTTATGGAAGGAATATTTGGATATGGGCTGTGCCTCTAAAGAGAATTTTTTGTTAGGAAAGAATGGATCCAATTACCCGGGTGGGCTTCTTTTGGCCGTGATTTAGTAGATTTTGGGCTAGGGGCTTCTTTTGGCCATGATTTGGCCTTTTTTAAAAAAAATTAAAATCGACACTTGTCAAGTGTTGTAGAAAAAAAACGATTGCAAAAAAAATGGGTCACCATACGACACCCAAAAGTGTCTTTTTTTTTTAAACGACACATCTGTCATGTCTTTTTTCAACAGATATGGTGTAGTGTCAGGTAAACTTGAATCAAGCATTGCGTAGTTCATCTCTCTCTACTTATAGATGTTTGAGCTAACTTTCCTTATTTGCTCTAGGCCATTATGAAGTGTAGATCCACATTGTGTGCTATTTTGGAGATTTGCCATTACTCTGATGTTACAAAGTAAATGTCTCATTGATTGTTGCGTTGACTGAGCTTCAGAATTGCGCTAGCTGATTTGCTTCCATAAATAGTTGTAACTGATGTTGGAGACATTTTGGGTTTGGGTCACTGGTACTCTCTGATGAATTGGTATGAGCTGATGGATTACGACTTGGTGTGTGGACACGTATACTATAGTGTAAAACAGAGGGTACTTACACAGCCCCTTTTATTTTATACGTTATGTGTACAATCGTGGTGGAAAAAATATGGGTAAAATAAAGCTTGACAACACGTGTCAGACAGTTGGTTATTTTAATCGGATTTTGAAAAATGTGCGGGAACTGTTGGGCTGGATTCGTGGACCCAAAATCGCCGCAGTTTGTGGGCGTGTCATGATTGCAGTTGTGGGAATACGAAACGGTTTGTTTTTCTTCGAGGTTTGTGCTGTCACAGGGTTTTGTTGTGTTGGAAAGGTCATTTGTGTCTTCATTCTACCAATTCAAGGAAGAAAAAAGGAAGAGAAAAAAAACTCAACAACCCTTCTTTGCTCTTTTGTTTTCCAGGTGCGTTCTTTGAAAAAACTTGATCTTTATTTCTTTTTGCTCTCATAATGTCTATGACCAATGATAGTTTAAGTTGTGAAGTTGAGACAGATGAGTGGAGAGAGAGAACAGTAAGTGCTGAAGAAGTTGAAGCTAGGGTTTGTAGTGGTGATGAGGCCTCATCGTCTTCATCGTTGGAGATGATGGCTGATGATGCGAGGAGACCTAGGTCGAGGGATTTTTATGCTTTTTTTAGGGAGGAGTTTGGTTGGGTGGAGGCCGATCTGGCCATGTACGACCTGAGTGGGGAGAGGAATTTGTATGGTACTAACTACGTTACTTGGGGTGGAAGAGTAGTGGTTTGCTATGGGCAGTTGAAGGCTGGGATGAGGTTGCCTTTTTCCCGTCTTACTGTTAAGGTGTTGAATTTATTGAGAAAATCCCCTTGTCAGTTTGTAGGGAACAGTTGGAGGATTTTTCATGTGTTGGATTTGTTGAATGAGAGGGCCTATAACATCTACTTAACATATGTGTTGGAGCATTTCATTGTGAAGAGGTCGGTTGCTCTGAACTTTAGCTTTCAGGTCGAGAAGGGGAAGTCTCCTGTTATTGTGGGAGTGAGTAAAGAGGATTAGGGGCATAAGACATTGTTGGTTGTGGGTAGATATTGTCCTGCTGATTGGGAGTTGAACACTCGTGTTGTAAAGTTGGAGGGTAGGTCGTTTGTTCTAGGTCGTACTGTGTGTATGCTATATTATACTTTGGATGTTCTGACTTATTTGTTTTATTTGTGTAGAGGTTCATATTCGTGATCGTACTGATACCGGTGATATAGAAAGGTTTGCTTGTTTGAGCTTGGAGGAGAAACGAGCTTTGTTGGGGGAGGTTGCGCATTATTTTAAGAGGCGTGGAGGAGAGAAAATAAACCGTAAAAAACTAGAGCAAAAGAAAAGGGATCGCAAGATTGTTGTTGATATCTCTGATTCTAGCTCGGATTCTACAATATAGAGGGAGAGCCAAAAGAAAGCACCTATTTCTGGAGTGAGAATGGCTGGAAGGGCTGCTGATAGCCATTCTACTTCAATGAGGATGGCTGGAGGAGCTACTGAAAGCCGTTCTTCATCCAAATGCTCTGAGGTGGGTGATGGTGAACGTTCTGCATCAAAACGCTCTGAGGTGGGTGTTGGAAGTGCTGGTGGTAGTGCTGGTGGAAGTGCTGGTGTAAATGCTGGTGGAAGTGGTGGTGGAAATGGTGATTCTCCTACTTCGTTCCAAAGGCCTAATCTGAAGAGGCGCTCCGAGGTGGTTGAGACAGAGGGGGCAAAGAGGTCCCGAACTGAGTCTGAAGAACGACCTGGTACTTGTGAAGGTCGTACTTCTTCAGGTCGAGTGCCTTTGAAGAAAATGAACTTGAGTGATTTGGCTGTTAATGCTGAGGTGGCTGAGGCTCGTGGTAAGAAGAAAGCTGGGGAGGCTGGGCTAGCTGCCCAAAAATGTCAGGGGTCGGGAAGTGCGGCCCCAGGTGACAAAAGTGGAGATGACGTTCTGAGTAGGCTTGTCATGTATGAGGACCCTGCGAGTGGGCTGAAGAAGCTTGAAAAGAATGGGGACTGTAGTTTTAAGTCCTCATTGGTGGCTGGAGGGTTGCTGGAGAGCATTGCTCTTGATGGAGATAGGCGTAAGCTGGATTCTGGGAAAGGCTTAGATGCGCATCTGAAAGAGATGGATCGGTCTCTGTGCTTTGTGAGTGCTCTGCTGATCTGAGCTTGTTTTCTTTATTCTTTGTAAGTATTGCTGACCTAACTTATTTTTTTGTTTGTTAGGTTCTGGCCATGTACAGGAAGTTGAGAGATATGGCAACCATCTCCGACTTGTACAAAAAGGAACTGGATGCCGCCAAGGATGCCTATGATAAGTTGGTGGTTGTGCAGCAGATGAAGAGGGCTGAGGGCTCAGGTGCACGATCTGGCTTAGAATGTGGCCTTGTTGCGACCTGCTCTTGATGCTTCAAAGCTAGAAACTCGGCACTAGGCTGGTGAGTGCAAAAAGGCACTGGTCATTGCTGAAAAGGCTCATCCTAAGTATAATGACCTGGTTGATTTGGTAGAGAGTGGGGTTGAGTACGTTCTGATAGATGATTTTATGGAGCTGGATCGCAAGTACAACGCCCTAAAGAGATCTGTCGAAAGTGGGGCTGCAGTGGTAACTAGTGAAAGTACTGCTGCAGATGCTAGTAGATGATCTGATCTACCATCCGACCTTGATGCTGCTCCAGTCGTTTAGCCAACTGGGGAGGTCTCCACAGAAGTTGTGAATGTGAGTGGTGATTCAGCTGGGGGCCCTATTTGTGAAAAGGGTGGCCCACTGGAGCCTTTGAATGTGGAGAATCTTTCCCATGTCCTCTGACTCTTCCTTCTTTGCTCTTGATTTATTTGGATGGTGATGAACTATTTTTCTTACGTGCTTTAGCTGATATTGATAACTGATACTGATAACTTTGATTTTTGATGATGATGGGGGTGCTGAGGTCGTTTTCTCTGGATAACCTAGAGGTCTCTAGTATCCAACCAAATTTTGTAACTAGTAAAGTATTTAAATTACTTACTTGTTCTGTTTTGATCTTGTTTTTGAAGTTTCCGTGGATATGATTGCTTCTATCGTTGTATGACAACCTGTGCTGCCTAGTGGTAGCCATGATGACGTGTTGAACTATTGTGGTAGATCATCTAATTGTTTGGCGCACGACCTAGTTAGATGATCATAGCTGTCACCTAGGTCGCCTTTTTGTGTTTGGTTGGGTCATTCCTTTTGGGGGAACTTCGATTGACTGATAACTAGCCTTTGATTTGTAGTTACAGTTGAGCCAAGCCTAACCTTGTTCAAAAGGTTTTAAGTTGACTCTGGGCCCTTTTGGGGGTCCCCTATAATTGAATTTGACTAATAATTGCGTGGATTTTACAGTTAAATCATGCTTAACCCTGGCCATGCATTGGTGTTAAGTTGATTTAGGGTCCTTTTGGGGGACCTTGGGTTGGATTGATTGATACTTTTACCACTACGTGGTAATTGTAGTTGAGTCGTTCTTGACTCCGCCTTTGCTGTACGACCTGACATTGTGATGTTCGAGGTCATTTTGTGTAGTGCAAGATGCCTGGTACTTATGTAATACAAAAGATGACATCTGTACTCGAAATGTTGATGAAAATTTATTCATAATGATTGATATATCTAGACGAAAAACTTATTGGTAAAATCGCTTGAGGAGAGTTGTATTCCAAGGTCAGGGAAGCATATCACCAAGCTGAGTTTTAATCCAATATGTGCCATTTCCAATGACTTTGTCAGCAATATAAGGGCCTTCCCATGTTGGGTCGAGCTTGGCAAGAGCGAGTGTCTTTTTGAAAACTAGGTCGCCAGCTTGAAAAGATCTTAGGACGACCTTCTTGTTGTAAGATCGTTGGATTGTTTGGTGGTACCAAGCTAGGAATATTGCCGTTGTTTCCCTTCGTTCTTCTAGTAGATCGATCTCTTTTGCCAAGATGTTGTCATTCTCTCCTGATTCGACGATGTCATAACGTATGGTTGTGATTGTGAGTTCTGATGGTATGACTGTTTCTGTCCCGAAGCAAAGTGTGAAAGGAGATTCATTGGTACTGGCTCTAATTGTTGTTCTATATTCCCATAGAATGTTCTCAAGTTATTCTGGCAATTGGCTTTTCTTGCTTTCCAACTTCTTTTGGAGATTCTCTTTGATTGCTTTGTTGGTATCTTCTGTTTGGCTATTGCTTTGTGCATATCTAGGTGTAGAAAATGCTTGAATGATGCGTCATTTTTGTAAAAATGCTTTGACTTGCGAGCCAGCGAATTGAGTTCTGTTGTCCATGACAAGGGTGTGGGGGGGACCAAATCTTGTGATGATATTGGTCCATATGAAGTTAATGACATGGACTTCTTTGACTTAAACTAGAGGGATTGCTTCTACCCATTTGGTGAAGTAGTATGTGGCTGCTAGGACATATTTGAGACTTGTTTTCTTTTGTGGGATGAATGGTCCCATGATGTCTAGCCCCCACATGTGGAAAGGCTAAGGGCTGGCTATATTGACCAACTCCCGTGCTGGGTTTAGGTGGTTGTGACCAAATGTTTAACACTGGTGGCATTTGAGAACGTACCTTTTTGCTTCGATATGCATGCCTGGCCTGTAATACCCTTGGGCTATTGCTTTATGTGCTAGGGATCTTGCTCCTGCATGGTTGCCAAATTCGCCCTTGTGAATCTCGTCAAAGATGAGTTGGCCTTCGCATGGAGTGATACATCTGAGGTGGGTCCACCTACTGATTTTCGGAACAAGCATCTGTTGATTACAGTGTATCTGGGAGCTCGGAATTGTATAGCACGAGCGTTCTTTGTCTCTGATGGGAGCTCGCCATGTAAGATGAACTTGACAAATGGGCCTATCCAAGATTGACTGATCTCTTCCTCAGATAAGGGCTGGAAATCTGTGAGGCTGTTAACGCTTTCTTGTTGGTAGGCGGGCCTCTCTAAAATGTCAATGTAGATTGTGCTAGGGCAAACCTTTTGTGTCTTTGATGTTAGGAAGGCTAGACTGTCTGCATGTCTGTTATCTTCCCTGGGAATATGCTCTAATGAGAATGTTTTGAACGATCTAATGAGGTTACTAACGACCTTAGAGTACTTTGCAAGGTTTGCTCCATTCGTGACATATTCCTTGGTGATGTGCTTGACTATTAGCTGTGAGTCGCTGTAAGCTTTAAGCTTCGTGACTTGTAGTTGTTGTGCCATGCGGAGGCCTGTGATCAGTGTTTCGTACTCCGCTTTGTTGTTGGACTTTGCAAAATTGATCTTGATTGATTTTTGTAGCTGGGTGCCTTCTGTTGAAGTTAACACAACCCCCAGTCAACTGCCATTGTTGTTGCACACTCCATCTACGTAGAGGTGTCATGTGTCTGGGGTTGCCAGTTGATGGAGTGAAGTGATGGGCTCAGGTTCCCAGTTGATATCTTCGACGGGGAAATCCACAAGAAAATCAGCAACAACATGTCCTTTGCGAGACGTTCTGGGAATGAACTCAATGTGGTGCTCTCCGAGCTCTTTAGCCCATTTTGCCATTCGAGCTGTTTTGTTGTTGGAACTCAAAACTTGTTTGATGGGTACATCGCTTATTACCTTAATGTTGTGGGCCTGAAAGTAAAGACGGAATTTCCGAGCTGAGTATAATAGAGACAACATTGTTTTCTCCATTGCCGAGTAATGTTTCTCTACATCGGCTAATGTCTTGCTGGTGAAGTAGACAGGCTTTTCGATTCCATTGCTTTCGCAAAAGAGGACTGAGCTGATTGCAAAGTCGGTAGTTGCAAGATAAAGTCCTAGCGTTTCTTCTTCTTCTAGTTTGGACAGGACGGGTGGAGTTGATAAATAAGCTTTCAGGTCGTTTAAAGCTTTTTGGCATTCGTATGTCTATGTGAATGATGCGCCTTTTTTGAGTATTTGTAGGAATGGTGTGCACTTATCAGATGCCCGTGAGATGAATCTGTTGAGGGCTGAAACCATTCCAGATAACTTGTGGATTTGTTATTTTGTGGTTGGCTCTTGCATGTCAAGGAGAGCTCGTATTTGTTCTGGGTTTGCTTCAATGCGTCTTTGTGAAACGAGGTAATCTAAGAACTTTTCTGAGGCTACTCCAAATACGCACTTAGCTGGGTTGAGCTTCATCTTGTTTTAGCATAACCTTTGAAAGGTTTCTTGTAGGTGAGCAATGTGATCGCCCGCCTTCTTGCTTTTAACCACCATGTCGTCTATGTAGACTTTCATGGTGTCGCCTAACAAGTCTTTGAATATTTTGGTGACCAGTCTTTGGTAGGTCGCACTAGCGTTCTTCAAGCCGAATGGTAGGACGTTGTAACAGAACGTTCCTTGCTCGGTTATGAAGGACGTCTTTTCCTGATTTTCCTCTGCAAGCGGTATCTGATTATATCCATTGTATGCATCCATAAATGATAAAAGCTCGTGACCACAGGTTTGATCTACCAGTATGTCAATTCTTGGTAGGGGGAAGTTGTCCTTTAGGCAGTGCTTGTTGACATTGATAAAGTCTATGCAAAGTCGCACCTGGCCATTCTTCTTTAGAACGGCTACAATGTTGGCTAGCCAGGTCGGATACTCGACCTCTCTGATGAATCCCATATTTTTTAGCTTTTCTATCTCTTCGTTGATGGCCTTTTGAAATTTAAGTGCTAGTTTCCTAGGTCATTGTTTGATAGGCTTGACAATTGGGTCTACATTTAACTTGTGGCACGCGACGTGAGGGTCGATTCCTAGCATATTGATATACGACCAAGCAAAAACATCTTTATTGAGAGATAGAAATTTGACAAGTTGCTCCTTGAGCTTGGGGTCTAAATCAGCCCCTACATAAACAAACTTTGGGTCATCCTCTGTGCCCAGATTAACTTTTTCTCTTGATTTTATTTGAGCTTGTTTTCCTTTGAGTTTGTCTGCTACAGTTGCTGGATGGCTGGATGCTTGAGGATTTTGATTCTTTGGGACGCCCTTGTCTTCGACGACCTGAGGCTTGGGTAAGGTCGTTGTGCTGACGTGATTGCATCGGTGAGCTTCTAGTTGGTTGCTTCTGAGCTCCATGATACCTCGGGGTCCGGGGAACCGCAGGACTTGGTGCAATGTTGATGGAATTGCTTGGATCTTGTGATTCCATTTGTGTCCTAGGATGGCAGTGTAGGATGACTTGACATCGATTACACTGAAACGTGTTGAAGTTTTCACCATGTCCTCTTTTTCCCCAATGGAGACTGGTAGGATGACGTCTCCAATGGCATCAGTGCGGTCTCCATTAAACCCATAGAGTGGTGCATTTGATTCTATCATCACCGAGTCTGGTAGGTGCATGTCCTTATATGTTTGATAGAAAAGTATGTCGCACGAGCTGCCTGGATCGATGAGGACTTTTTTGACTGTCCACCCATTGATTTTTACGTGCACTACTAGGGCATCATTATGGGGTAGGCACACCTTGTCTAGATCGTCCTCCGTGAATGTTATAAAGGTCGTTGACTGAGAGCTGGTAAGAGTGATGACTTCAGCCTTGTGGGAGAGATGGTAAATCTCCTGAAGCGCTCCTACCCTTCTGCGCTTTTCCTGACCTGATATTTCGTAGTTGGAGGTATCAGTAATCATGTTGATTACTTTTTCCTCATCATTATCAGATGAGTGCTGCCTCCTGTTGTGTCTCGAACGACCTGGAGATTTAGATCGTCGGACCGTTATGCTCATGCTTCTGTTGTTGGCAGGTCGTTCATGGCTGCGGCTCCTGCTTCTGTAGCATTTGGCATCCAGTTTATGCCTGAGGTCGCTTTCTGGCAGGAACTCCTTCAATTTACCCTCCTCGACTAAGTCTTGGAAGTAGCGCTTGAGGCTCCAACATTCATTGGTGTCATGGTGGTGGAGCTTGTGAAAATGGCAGTATAGACGTTCACGTACGGCGATCACCTTATTGATATTGGGTTTGAAGTACAGTGATGTATAGATCTTCTTCAAGATCTGGCTCGGTGTCCGGGAGAAGTTGGAGAATTCCCTTTTTGTGTAAGAGGGCTTATAGGAGCTGGGTCCCTTGTTGTTGTTGTTGTTGCTGCTGCCCGAGTAGTGTTTGTTTTCTTTGGGTTCTCGCTTGTCGCTTACTGCGAAAACTTCTTTGTCTTTGCGTTGTGCCCGCCACTCTTCGTACTTGATGTATTTGTCAATTATGTGATACAGGTCGTCTAGGCATTCTGGTTTGTTGTGCATCAGAGATCCTGCCAGGTCGGAGTCATCTAGGAAAGCGTTGGTAAATGTAGAAGTTGCAAAGCTGTCCTTCAAGCCTAGCTCCATTGAGAGAAGCTCCTTTTTGAATCGTCTTAGGAACTCGCGGATCATCTCGCCATGTGCTTGCTTTAGTTGAAACAAGGAGTCCAGGTCAGCTTGCTTCTTCCTGTTGTGGACAAACTCTGTTGCGAATGTCTCAGCTAATTTGTCAAAATTGTTGATTGAGTCCGTGGTGAGCGTGTAGAACCATTCTAAAGCTCCGTCCTTCAGGCTGGCTAGAAAGAGTTTGCACTTCAGGTAGTCGTATTCTGGAGCGCTGTAGAGTGTGAGAGTCTGGCTGAAACGAGCTACGTGCTGGCCTGGACACTAGCTAACGTCATACAGCAGGAACGTTGGTTAGATGAACTCTGAAGGCGGTTGCTTGTGACTGATATCCGTTGTGAATGGTGATGCCTTGTACGTCTGGAGTATCTTCTGAGCGATCCGGATCGCGCTTGTCTTGTCGTTTGACTTCTCCAACTTTTGTGCGAAGTCTTCTAATCTTTGATTGGTGGTGGTAGTGAGGGTTGCGACGACGTTGTTCTCTACTGCGTCTGGAGTGCCGTTGTTGGCGTTGGAGGTGGCCTGCTCGCGCATCGTCTGGTTTTCTTGCTACAAGGTGATGAAAGCTTCTTGGAGTGTCTTCATCTGATCTGCCAACATTTGAAGTGAGGGATCCACGGTGGTTTTTCTAACCAGTTTCGTGGGCTTGAGAAAAGGGTGTGTGTTCTTTTCTTAAGGAAACGAACCGGCAGACGGCGCCAATGTAGATGTTCGTTGGTTTACTAGACAACGACCTGATGATTTGTGTGATAGGGAATGGCTGCACTCTTCTTGGGATAAGAGTTGCCTACGTATTAAGTTTCTCGGGTAAACTTTAATTAAGCCTTATATAGTTCATCTCTCTCTACTTATAAATGTTTGAGCTGACCTTCTTTATTTGCTCCAGGCCGTTATGAAGTGTAGATCCACATTGTGTGCTATTTTGGAGATTCGCCATTACTCTGATGTTACAAAGTAAATGTCTCCTTGATTGTTGCATTGACTGAGCTCTAGGATTGTGCTAGCTGGTTTGCTTCCATAAATGGTTGTAACTGATGTTGGAAATGTTCTGGGTTTGGGTTGCTGGCACGCTCTGATGAATTGGTACGAACTGATGGATTACGACCTGATGTGTGGACACGTGTACTGTAGTGTAGAACGGAGGGTAATTACAGACCTCATGCCTTCCTTAAGGAGTGCATAGAAGCCGACTATGTTGGGCATAGTCGCATGGACACACATACTCTGTTGCTGAATCCTTCGCATTGGTGTTTGACATAATCATGGCAGTTGACATAGGGTGGAAGAAAATCTGTGTTGAATTAGATTCCATTGCTGCATTGAGAGCAGGATCAAGTGCATTGGAAGGTCCAGGCTGAATGGAACAGGGTGAAGAAAAAAGGCGATCACATTCACTTCTCTAGCACTTGGAGAGAAGTAAACATGGGGGGGAGGTGGTGACTCTTGTGCAAGAAGATCGAGGTGTGCTGCCTTTCGGAAGGTAGACCTGATCACTTGACTTCCTACAAAGGATAGAACATGAAGGATTCAGTTACTACAGATTTCTCAATTCAATACGAGTTACCCTTTCTAGCTAAAACAAGTTCCACTATGTGACGTTTTAGACTGAAGGTTCAAAGTGGCCTAGAGGCTAGAACACACCGATTCAACCACCACAAACAAATTAAAGCGAAAATCTCTGCTATATCTCTTTAAGTAGGCCAGTACTTATTTCTGTGTGGCCAACTCGCATGTATCATGAAAAATGATTTATAAAGTGGACAGAATTCGAAACATATTGATTCAGCCACCAAAAACAAATTATAAAGAACAACTCTTCTATATTTCTTTGTATTTTTTTTTTTATCTAATATGAAGTAACTAAAGATTGCAACTGAGAGAGGTTTTCAGCTTCTACTTGGTGAAATTTTGCAAAAACGCCCACCAATGGAGCAGTATTGTATGTGCAAGCCTCGGTTTGCATGTAGTTTCCCCTGTCATCCGTAAAATCATCTTGATTATCAGGCCCACCAACTAGGGCCCCAACTAATACATTTGGGTTCGGATCTTTACTCCCATACCAATTATCATAGCCTTGTGTGCACCCAATGAAGCCTTTGCACTCTTTATATGACACAACTGATGCTCCTCTATGGTGCACTCTCTTTGGGTACTTGGAACCAAATCCTACAAGGTAACTTGTGGACATTGGGTTGGAGCCCAATATGTAATCTACCTGAGATTTAGCAAATATCAACATTTCTTGGGCATCCACAATTCCTTCTTTGCAATGTAGCTTCTGATTAGCACTCTTCAGATAATCAGAATAAATAGTTAGAAGAAAAGCAGCAGTTGATACATATTGCATATTGTTCCACTGTCGGACGTATAAGAGGCCTCCTGGACTCCGATCGACATTGCTTTCATTGTTCTTGTTTAGGCACGCACACAGATAGTACTCCGCTTTCGAT
This sequence comes from Coptis chinensis, assembly GCF_015680905.1. Taxonomy (NCBI): domain Eukaryota; kingdom Viridiplantae; phylum Streptophyta; class Magnoliopsida; order Ranunculales; family Ranunculaceae; genus Coptis; species Coptis chinensis. Next base: position 27,027,351 of record NC_141464.1, on the reverse strand, counting down.
CGATACTGCTCAAGAATGTCACTGTGCTCCATGTTTTTCCCGTCCATCAGAAACTGCAAAGTGAAATAAACCATGATTAGCAGAGTTGTGTTTTGCACCGCAATGGACAGAAGAAGTGTAGAACTACTCAATAGTCCATGTTGTATGTATTCAAACTAGGTAGTCCCAGAGGGGTCACCGACTTGTCAAGTGACATCTTGACTGAACAACTTTCTAACTAGATTTGAGCTAAAAAAAAAAAAAAAAAAAAAAAAAACTCTAACTAGAAGATCAGCTAGGATGGTTTGCCATGCTGGAGTGCTGGACCTTGTAATGAAAAGTGAAAAATAGCAGAAGACCTGACCAATGTCTTCCAAAGCATTCAACAAGAAAATGAAAAAACAGGTCTCTTAAGGTGAGACTAGATTGGAAGGTGAGGCTAGACTGAATGGTGGTCTGGTGGGTTGTCAATTGACACCTTCACATGTTCATATCATGTGTGAATACAGTCCTCTAGATAATTACCAGAAAAAAAATACAGTCCTCTAGACAATAAGTGAGTAATTGCGCTTTCTGCTTCAATCAAGTATAAAGAACTAAAGAAAAATAGGATTTTCAACATAGAGTCCCTAGTCATCATCACATCAGGGTCCTTTTTTTCATTTCAAAGTAAATATCTCATTCCTCCATCCACACATTTAAAATGTAAAGATGTCGGGTCTATTCCAAAATTCTAAAACCTACATGATCACCTACATGTTCAAATACCCAAAAGGGTGGAGGCATAAATAATTACCACATCAGAATATCACCTGATTAGCCAATCATGTGAATGAAAAGACAAACATTGGACCCACTTAACACCTTACCATTTTCTCTAACATTAATATCTTAATTAAGGCTAAAATTAAGGAATAATCTTTATATATAAAGTAATGTCTGGATCAAAAGGGCCTTTGGTTCTATTAATCAAATGAAGCAGCAAAACTAAAATAATATATAAGTACCCACAAGGCCACAACCCAGAGAAGTTAAGCCCTCTATAAAACAAAAACTACTAATGACAAAGACCCGAATTTGCTATCACAGCACATGTTTGAGAACTTTACCTTTGAGGCAAGGATTTGGACACCAGCGTACTTAACATCCCAGCTGAATTCAGTAATAGCCCAACCGATACCACCAAAGCCATTAGCATTGTTGATAACGTACTTGAGATAATCCTCCCTGTCGGTGGCCTTGTAAAGCCACAAAGCTGCCCACAACAACTCATCCATATAACCACTTACTGATGCATAGTAACTCTTTACCACTCCAATACTAGTATCATATTTTCCTCTAAACTTGTCACCAAATTCAAACAACTGCAGTCAAAGCCCAATTAAAAAAGAATATACAATCAGTCTAACTAAAATCTGCTACAAATGTACAACAACCCACCCCCATCACATATAATACCATCTAATACAACTTACCTCTTGAGCATGATGCAAGAGCAAGTGAGAATAATGTGGATTAGATTGCTTAAACACAATCGATGCAGCTGCCATAGCTGCCGCTGTCTCACCGGCTAGATCAGATCCTGGGTTATTTTCATTGATCTTATAAGCTTGTCGAGACGTTGTCATGTCTTCAGGTCTTTGCCAACAATAATGATCAGTATCACCATCTCCAACCTTATACATTATCAAACAAAATTCCAATAGTTTTCAGTATACATTATTAATTTAAGAATGTGTGTGCTTTAACAGTATAGAAATAATTAGTATACCTCGGCCCATAGTACATTTGGATTAGTGTGTGCTTTAATAAAATAATCAGTCCCCCACTTAATTGCCTCCAATGCATGCTTCAATTCCCCTGCAGCGGCGATCTGTTCACCGTATTCGATGACGCCCCACGATAACATTGTCACTGTGAAAGCCATTGGTAAGCCAAACTTGACATGATCACCGGCATCATAGTAACCTCCTACTAAGTCTACCTACAATAATAATCATCTTAAAAAATTGAAAGAAAATGGACAAATTAAGTTGCATAAACTTTTCCGACAATGAGGATATGCATATAAACTCACTCCTTGTTCTAGACCATCAGTAAGTCCTGAATGATCACGCCAAGTGACTCGTTGGTTATACGGTAATCGACCGGAACGTTGTGACTCGAAATAGAAGAGGCTCTTAGTAAGGGCATCTTTATAATCAAATGCCTGGACTGTGACTAAGATTGAAAGAAGAAGAAGCAGATGAAACCATTTGCGTGAAACTGTTATGAGTTTTAGACCATAACAATGGTTCTCCTCTCTGCCCATTGCTTCCTTTCCACCTTCAACTTCAAACTACAAGTAGGAGTTCAAAGGAAAGAAATGGAAGGAAGGTATAGTAGTACACTGGGGTTCTTTGTCTTTATTTCCTCTCTTTAAAAGGTTTCTCTAATGCATGTGCTTCTCACATGAAATTGATATCTTTCATCTTTCTCTTAATGCCTTTGGTCTAGCATTTAGTAGTACTTTTATAACGGAATCAAGTTACATGCCAAATCTGGAATGACTGGGGGTTTTGACTTGGGTGAGTCAAAATTTCATGCGGGGAGTACGGTTTAGTTCTCTTGTTTTCACCTCCACATGGATGGTGAGATAATTTAGATTTTTGTCTTTATTTTCTTTATAACTTTGGTTTGGTCTCTAATTTGGTAACTAAATCACTAATTGGGAAGGAAAAGCTGGCTCAATAAATGATTTGTCAGGTCAAAAGTCCAAATAAGTGAGTTGGTTTCTATGGAAAAATGGAAATCAAATAACAGCCAAAAAAAAAAGAAAAAACAATTGTGAAAAACACTCCATCAACACTTGGTGCATTGTTAATGGTAATACCTAAATTGTGTTTACTTGATTGAATACCTATTTTGCTAACAACTCATTTTAAATTTCAAAATCAAGACCAAATTTGAAGGCCAAAATAGCTTTGGGTTTTGATCATTTTGAAGGGCTACGGCTACTAATTTACCGTTGAATAACCTCATATTAAATAAGTTGTGACACTACTAACGTTTAACCATCCTGCTAAAGTTTTGCAGCAACCGGCATGATGTGACTTAAAAGTGTTTAAAGTGTGGTTTCAATTTGCACGTGACGCGGCTAAAGTTTAACATCGCTGAAAAGTTTAACATCGCTGTTTATCGGCCTCCGTGAAATTTTTTACCAAGTTACTATTTGGGTGTGTAGAGGCATCCTCATTTACAAAGGTAAGAACCTTGATGGATACAAGTAAATTTCAAATGATACTCTTGGTTTAACATAATAACACATGCTTGTTGTGAATATGAGACATTTTTCTACAATTTTGAGAATGCCCAGAAACATTTAAGGAATAATCATCCGATCTCAAAGGATAAATTTTTGTTTGGTGGCAGACGTTAGATGTTTCTATGTAATTATTTTCGTGTGTGTACCCAATAGGGGTGGGCAATGGGCCGGGTTGGGCTAGCCCGGCCCTAAACATTTAAAGCCCTTCAGATATTAGGGGGTAATTCGTCGCCTAAAAAGTCGGCGTAGGGCGGTCACAAGTCTAAATCTCAAGCCATCCACGACCCTAGCCTTTTAAAGGGGTTAGTTTAGAAGTCGGGTTTTAAGTAGGGCCTATATATTTTCTTTTTTTACATCGGTTTTAAAACTCATTTATATTACAAAAATGTCTGATAATCTACAAACTCAAAGTCCAACCAATCTAGTAATAATCGCGTATAAGTCCAAAATTTAAAATGCACATCCACAATCTAATGAACTCAAGTACATCGAGAGTTGAATTTGTTCTTCCTTGTACTCAAACCTCACTAAAATTACATTTAACATTGAAATACATAGACAAATAATTATATTATCATTTTAAAGGAAAAGTAATAGATATAAAGAAGAAACATAATAGTTTTGGTTAAAGGGTCATGGAAGTTGTTAAACTATTTGTAATATCATAAATTATTTCTATAATAGATTCAAACAAATATAATATTACCTTTTTTCTAATTTAAAAATGATTCAAGCTTTGTATATGGAAATGAAAATATTGGCTTTTGAACAAGTGATGGAGAAAGGTTTGAGATTACAAATGTCATTTTTCCTTTTAAAGGGTGTTTTTGGTTTTATGTTCTGAAAATGTCTGCTACGTATTTTGCTTTAATGGTGTGGAAGGAAACCTTTAGTTTTAGACTTGGCTTGGATGTGAATAAAAATATAATTTATAAGAAATAAATGAAAAAGAAATTGAGAATAATAAGTTATGGACTTTGACTTGATGATCAAAGGAATAAAGTCTTATTTTTTTATTAAATTTGGTGCTCATTATTCTTCATGCTACTTTAAGTTGACAAGTTTTGTTATATAAAACAAGTTATTGGAAGTACCTTTGGGTGTAAGTGATAAATTACAAAGGACAATGTTATTTTAATTGAAAATATTTAACAAAGAGTTGGACAATTATGGTATGTGTATTTATAGTGAAAGTATGAAACAGTAGGTTAGGGCTTGGTTAGGGTCGACCTATGTTTTAGAATCTTAGCTCTAGCCACCTACAAGAAGGCATTAGAAATTTGGGCGGCCCGACCCGACCTAAACTCTCGAGGGGTTTAGTTGTGAGGGCTTTATAGGGCTTAGGGTCGGGTCGGTCAGGGCCGGGTTAGGGTCGTTAGGGCCAAATTCCCACCCCTAGTACCCAAGTGGACTATGTTCATGAGTTTTTCATGATTGTAAAGCTTAGAGCCCAGTGTTGTTGTACTAAGAATTCTTCCTCTAACGATCATACTCTTAGGGAGGTGTGTATAGGGGTGGAATTCGAGCTAATCAAGCTGACTTTCACTATGCTTGGCTCAGCTCGTTTATTTAAACAAGCTTTAATATAGTCTCAAGTTTGGCTCGTATATTATATGAACGAATCCAAGCCAAGCTCGAGTAGCTCGGCTATATTTACACTGTGATGATGGTATTTGAGCTTATCGAGCCGAGCTTCATCATACTCATTTTTTAAGCGAGCTATAATATAGGCTGAAGCTTGGCTCATTTAGTTAAATAAATGAGCTTGAGCTGAGCTTAAACAAGTCAAGCCCGAGCTACTCGACTAAAATTCCACTCCTAAGTATGTAACTCTTTGAAGTTTAATAAACAAATAGGAGTCTGCCTCAACCCCATCATTGTTTCAAGAGTTAATTTGTCTAAACCCTCCACATTTGTCACCAGTTTAATTTAAATCCCCCACATTTGTAAACATTACGATTTTCTCCCTGCGCCGTTTGACTTCCATCCTAGTTCCATTAGTATTCTAAAATTACCCTTCAAAAAGTGTCGTTATTACATTTTGTCTTTTTCTTATTTACACTTGAAAAATAGCTATTGTTAAATACCTGTTATACTCTTAGTTCAGGGATAATTTTGGTATTAAGTAAAATACTAATGAAACTGGGATAGAAGTCAGACAGCGTGGAGGAAATCACATCACAAATATGGAGGGTTTATTATAAACTGGTGACAAATGCGTGGGGGGGGGTGTTTAAACAAATTAACTCTTGTTTCCAAAAAACAAAAAATTAAACAACTGCCCCTTAAAAATCTATTATCAAAAAAAAAAAAAAAAAAATCCATTGCGGATGCTCTCAAAGTAACACATACGAATTGACTAGATTAATTTTAAAGTTTTTGTTAATAAATGTCCATTATATCCATGTGGTGAAAAAAATAGTAAAGAACATTAGAGCATCTTGAATGTAGTAATGCACCAACCATAACAAAAATGGTTGGTCATTTGCAAAGAACCAAACTCCAATGGTCTACCCAAAATCGGTGAAAACCAATAATTCTCGAACAGAACAGATTCCTCTAATAACTCTGGCTGTTTTAGTAATTTAAAGTTTTAAACTGACATATGCACGGCCATGAAGTCAATCACTTCCTATGAGCCACACACGTCAGTCATTAAGGCATTCACCTGACATTCGTTTTAAATTTGCAGACACTGACACCACCATGCATGTTGTACCTGTTGCTCTTTTCCTATTGCATCCTAACTCCTAAGCCAATTGCTTAGCAATTAATCAAGTCCTTTTAAGTTAATTAAGCAATCATTTGGGAAATTTGGTTCACCTAAATATATATCCTAGATGGCTAGCCAAACTGATGTATGCATCATTGGAAATGCTCTTAAAAATCCCATTAATTATGTGATTGATGAGAAAGCCCTCATGTCATCATTTGTGCGACAATACATGTACAAACGAACCCACTTATTATCTAAAAAAAATGTAAAGTTAATACACTTGTTAAGTTAGGTTTCGTACTTTGGTTTGATACATCACCTACTCAAGAAACCTACTCTTTTGAGCATGTTTTTTTATAACTTAACTGTTGCAACCTCTTCGTTATTATTTATGAATAAAAAACAGTGTACGTAATTGCAAGCAAAAACATGAAAATAAACTACACCGAAGTTTGGATATTAGGTGAGACTTGAGCCCAATCTGATATCTCAACTAATTAATAGCCATCTTTACCAATAGCTATCATATGAGATTTACCAATAGCTATCATCTCATCGTTAAAGACGTTAACTAGACCAAGGTTGATAATACGGACTACGGAGTCTCAATTATTGAAATATTTTGGTTTTACCTTTATTCGATAATTTAATGTTCCATAAAACGGTCAGAGTCACTTAGAATGGTTTTTGTAAATGTCTAAATTTATATTAAGGATTAAGACTTAGGTCTTAGCTTTTAAGTGGGATAATAAAGAGAGGATGATTTTATTTGGTGTTAATGTCTTCATAAGTAAGAAGATGCCTACGTATCCAGCACTGTGTTAGTGAGACTGGAATCAAACCACACATAGCTCTAGAGGGTGGTTTTTATAGTCATTGAGAGTGAGCATTAGGTACAGCACGTGTATTGATGAGTACAGATGTGCGGTCGAAATGGATGACATGTACCTGTGAGAGACACGTGGATAACAGTTGTAGGTGTTTAGGTCTATCTGAGTTGGCATATGGTGTAATGATAGTGTTCTCTGTAATAATGGTGGATGGCTGTAATGGTGCACGTATTACAGCGAGAAAGGGGCTTAAGTGCAAGTCCAATGGAGAGCAGCTATAATGGGTTGATAAAATGTGCCACATAGGCCTTTTTGATAAATGAGAGAGAGAGATTTGAGAATATTTACTTGATTGATTTCTAGGTCTCATACAATGGTTTATATAGAGATTACAAGTTCCCAAATAGAAACTAAAATAACAAAGATCTAAGATATGTACAAACACAAACAGTGCGATTATAGCTAAACAGGATGCGAGGCACGAGTGTGCTCTAATTATGCTTGAATAGAGTGCGTGCGCGCTTTGCACTCTGACATACAGAAACAACTTCTAATACTCCCCCTTAAGTTGGAAAGTGAATGTCAAGAACTCCTAACTTGCGAAATAATCTCAGAAAGGTGTCCTTGCTGAGAGGTTTAGTGAAGGCGTCAACCACCTGATCTTAGGATGGAACGAACGTAGGAATAATAACTTGGCTTGTATCTTGTCGCGTAAGAAATGACAGTCCAATTCGATGTGCTTCGTTCGTTCATGAAAAATTGGATTTTGAGAGAGATGGAGGGAAGCCTGATTGTCGCAGAACATGTTCATCAGAGAAGGGTGAGAGATGCCTAAGTCATGTAGAAGATACTTCAACCATTGAAGTTCACACGCAAGGGTAGTCATGGAACGATATTCGGCTTCAGCAGAAGAACGGGATACATTGCTCTGTTTCTTTGTTTTCCAGGATATAGGGCTAGAACCAAGAAAAGTGCAATAACCACTAGTAGAACGACGAGTGACAGGGCAGCCAGCCCAATCAAAGTCACAGAAACCAGAGATATGTAAATAACTATTAGCGGATAAGAGAATTCCTTTGTTGATCGAACATTTAAGGTAGCGGAGTATCCGATGAGCAGCATCTAGATGTGGAGTCCGTGGGGACTGCATAAAGCGGCTAAGATAATTAACAAAATAAGTGATATCTGGACATATAACTGTGAGATATAAGAGACGCTCAATCAAGCGACGATAGACAGTAGGATCCTGAAGTAATGTGCCATCATCGATATGGAGGTTGATGTTTTGTTCCATAGGGAACTCAGAAATATGACCACCAGTGGTACCACAATTAGACAGAATGTCCAAAAGACATTTGAGTTGTGTAAGAAATAATCCTTCTTTGGAACAAGTCACCTCAATACCCAAGAAATATTTAAGACATCCCAAGTCCTTGATATAGAACTTTGCCTCTAAAAATTGCTTCAAGTTCTGAATGAGAGATGGATTGTTGCCTGTGATCAGAATGTCGTCCATATAAACAAGGAAAAATGTAGAATTAGAACCACGAATATTAGTAAATAGAGAATAATCAGACTTAGACTAAGTGAAGTCGGTAGTGATAAGAGTGGTAGATAGTTTGGCAAACCATTGCCGAAAAGCCTGCTTGAGTCCATATAAGGACTTATTGAGGCGACAGATCCTGTGCTCCCCCTGTTTGGTAAAGCCAAAATGTAAGGTCATATAGACAGTTTCATCCAAATCGCCTTGGAGAAAGGCATTGTGGACATCCAGCTGATGAAGGGACCAATGTCTGATAGCAGCAATGGAGAGAAGTAATCAAACAGTGACTAATTTATCAACAACTGCAAAAGTATCATGATAGTCTTGGCCTTCAATCTGATTGTAACCCTTGGCAACAAGACGAGCTTTATATCGTTCAATAGAACCATCTGAATGATATTTAATCTTGAAAACTCATTTACAACCAATAGACTTATGATGAGAGGATAACGGAACAAGAGTCCATGTGTTATTCTGTTCCAAAGCTGCAATTTCAGCAGCCATAGCAGTTCTCCATTCTGGAATTTTGACAGCTTGAGAAAAAGATGTAAGAACAACTGAAGAAGACACTTTAGACAAAAAAACTTTATGATAAGTAGAAAAATTAGTGTCAGAAACATAGAAAGTCATAGGATATGGAGTGGAAGACTGTGTTATCTTAGAGTCCGATTGGATGAGGTTGGCCGAACGAGGAACTGTAGGTGCCTTGGTGAGAGTAGGGCAGTGATAATCTTTGATGAGAAGTGGTGGGGGGTTTCGCACTCTAGTAGATCGAGGTGAGGTAGGAGGGTTGAGTTGTGGTGGTTGAGGGAGTTCCAAAATTGTAGGTGACGGAGTAACAAATGGAAGATTTTTAGGAGGGGGAGGAGGCGGCGCTTCGGTTTATCTTGGATCGAGGGCGTCTTGGCCTTCGATTTCGCGCTAGATCGGGCGCCAGCTCTTACTTACTTCTAGAGCTACTGAGAGAATCAATGTCGAAAAGTTTCATTATGCAGGATGGGTAAGGGATAAACAGGCAGATGTGATGATGGCGAAGATAAATGTTGATAGGGGAATGCATGCTCATGGAAAATCACGTCACGGGATGTATAATTTTTTTTGGAAGATAGATCATAAATGTGATATTCTTTCTGAGCATAAGGATAACCAATGAAGATGCCAAGTTTACCTTGGTGATAAAACTTATTTTTAATGGAAGTGTTATGAGCAAAACATAAACAACCAAAAACACGAAGATGGGCAATAAAGGGAGGTGTTGTAAATAAAAGCTCATGAGGTGATTTGCCATTTAACAAAGGGCTAGGAATTTTGTTAATGAGATAGCCTGCGGTGAGAATGCATTCACCCCAAAAAGATAACGGGAGATGAGCTTGAAAATGTAATGCTCGTGCAAAGTTGAGTAAGTGACAATGTTTTTTTTCAATAACAACGTTTTGTTAGGGAGTAGCAACACAACTACATTGGTGGATAACCCCATGTTTGGAAAAAAATTGTTGCATGTTATGGGATATAAATTCGGATCCATTGTCAGATCGAAGGACTTGGATTTTATGAAAATGGTCATCAATAATGCCATGGCCAGATATGAGCGAATTTATTGTAGAATGAAATTGAGTATGAATCATGGCAAAAAAAAATTGTAAATGCATGACAGTTTCAGATTTGATAGTCATAAGATAAATCTATGTAGCACGACTAAAGTCATCAATAATAGTTAAGAAAAAACGAGCATTGGAATATGATGGTAAATGAAAAGGACCCCAAATATCAAAATGGATCATTTGAAAAGGTCTAATTGTTTTTATTGAACTATGAGAAAAAAATAAATGTGTTTGCTTAGCTTGTGGACATACATGGCAAGTAGCATTATTGGAACTAGAAATAAAAGGAAATTGCTTAGCTAAAATTTGTAAAGGAGTGGAAGAGAGATGTCCTAAGCGATAATGCCATAAATTATTATTGGTGGTGGAGTTGTAGGATGAGCAAACGGAAGCTAGTTGAAGATGATAGAGTCCCCCATTAAGCCGTCCCAATCCAATCTTCTTCTTTGATAACTGGTCCTAAAAAAGGCAAGAATCATTAGTGAACGTGACAGAGATAGGGTGATCAGACTTGACTAGTTCACTAATGGAAAGTAAGTTAAAATGAAAAGTGGGAACAAACAGAACGTTTTCAAGTCGTAATAAAGGAGAGAGAATAACACTACCAACATGAGTGATTAAATAGTCGATTCCATCCGGAAGTTTAAGAGTAGAATGTGTTAAACAAGTATGATAATGAGAAAACAGATGTAACGATGAACAGACATGATTGGTAGCACCAGAGTCGATGATCCATATAAATTTAGAAAAACACAAGAGAGAAATACCTGTCAGGTTTGCTTGTGAAGTGGTGCTACTTGAATCGAGCAAACTGAGAAGTTGGTTGTATTGTTTTGTAGAGAAAATAGGAGAATTAGAGTACATAGCAACCGAATTGGCTTGAGCAGGCTTGGGGGGATAACCGTGCAGTTTGTAACATGTACCAATATGATGTCCAACTCAGTTATAGTGATTGCAGAAATGGAGAACCGTGTGCGCGCTCTGGTTGCCCTATATCTAAGGGCGCGAGTGCTCGAGGCTATTGCAAACTAATGTTGTGCTGCGGAGGTTTAGACGGGCCTGATTTCGAAGAAGAAGCCTAGTTTGTCTTTTGAAAGTGGGTACTCAGGGCAGCAGTGTCTAGAGCAAAAGGAAGAGAGAGTGCATGAATCTCTTTTTGCTTCTCTTCCTGTCGGATTAAAGAATAAATCTTGGACATACGGGGAAAATGATCCATTAAGAGAATTTGACTGCGAATGGATTGAAAACGAGCATCTAGGCCTTGCATGAATTTTATAGAATGACCGTCTTCAATCTCTTTGGCAAAAATAGATGCATGACCACAAGTACAAGTAGGCATAGTAGACAAAGAACTTAATTCATCTCATAAAGATTTAAGCAAAGTGAAGTAAACAGATACCGGACAATTGTCTTGTTTAAGAAGAGACAGAATCCTTCAGTTGAAAGACTTTAGCTGCATTAGTTTGTGAAAAATAGTCACCTAGATCTTTCCAGATTTCGGATGCAGAGTCGGCATAGAGGATGCTTCCACGAAAATTTGGAGTAACAGAATTGAGAATCCATTAAGCAACGTGGTTATCATATCGCGACCACTTGGATGGATTTTTCTTTGGGAGTAGTGGGAGGTATGATAGAGCCATCGACAAAACCAAACTTATTCTTTGCTCAAAGGGATCTATAGATAGACCGTAACCAAGACAGATAATTGTCACCAGATAACAAAATAGAGATGAGAATAGCCGTGGGACTATCTGAGTGGTGTACAAATAAGAAAGGATTATCAGAACCTGGAGGAGAGTCATTATTGGTGTTTGAGGCATCGGCCATTGAGAATTGAGAGGAGGCGGAAGCTTAGAGAGGTTAGGGTTAGGGTTTGGATTGAAATTAGGCTGATACCATGATAAATTAGAGAGAGAGATTTGAGAATATTTACTTGATTGATTTATAGGTCTCATACAATGGTTTATATAGAGATTACAAGTTCCCAAATAGAAACTAAAATAACAAAGATCTAAGATCTGTACAAACACAAACGGTGCGAGTATATCTAAACAGGATGTGAGGCGCGGGCGCACTCCAATTGTGCTTGAATAGAGCGTGTGCGCGCTCTGCACTCTGACATACAAAAACAACTTCTAATACTTTTAGCAGCCCCAGCCAAATTTGGCAGTAGAAATTTGAAAAACCAATCCAATAGGCACTTTTAGCAGTTGTTAAGTTCGATATCTGTAGTAGAGTTTACGTAGCCCCAGACGTTAAATTGCAAATGCACGACGTAAACTCGCCCGTCTCAGATACTCCAGACGCTATAACACACAAATCTCTTCTCAATTTCCCCTCACTACCAAAAACAAACTCGAGAAACTTCTCCTCTCTCCTCACTCCTTCATTCCTCAATCCTCATTTTTGTGCTCAATACTCGTAAGTTTCACTCTCTCCTATTGAAATTCGATTTGAGAAATAGTTTGAATGTTTGAATGTTAATTGAATTGAGGGTTAAATGTTTTGCGATACTATTGCTCTGTATGAGATTGTGGTGTTGTTGATTGTAAGTTATTTTGATTAGTTTAATGTTGAATTAGAATGTTGAATTAGAATGTTGGAATTGTGAGGTTAAAGGGATTAGTTTAATGTTTGTTGAATTGTTTGTTAAATTAGAATGTTGGAATTGATGTTAGAATGTTAGTTTGAAATTGTGCGTTTTGTTTAAATTGAAGTTATAAAGAGGATATTATTGATTGAATTGCAGGTGCCACGCAAAATGAGTAACAAGGATAAACGATTTTTCGGTCAAAAATAAGTTATTAGATTGACACAAGAGTCGACGTCAGTGCTAAACGTCAATGAAGAAAACAAAGTGTATAGTTTGCAAAACCCTCTAGTAATTCAATTTCCGGACCCTGTCGATCCACTAACACATGCTACATTGGCTAGAAATCCGGAAACTCACATCTCTCATCATGTAAATATGGTAAGCATTTGATCGTTAAATTTGATTTCTTTAACATCATAATTTGTATTTTCTTTAATTTTAATGAAGTGTTTTGAATAAATGTTTAGGAGGGGAGGGGGCGGAAGAGGAAGATGAAATTGCGGTGTTGTTGGGCATCCATGAACAGTGGAAGATAATGCTTGACAAATGAGATTGTTTTGAAAGCATAAGAAATTAAATTTTACAATCTCCGTTTGGGTCATTGTTTCGATGTGGTTATCAAAACGCCGACCGTGGTTTGATATACGCTTTGATCAAGCGGTGGTGGGACACAACTCACACTTTCCACTTTCCACAAGGTGAGATAGGCATCACTCCAATGGACTATGCTCACGGGAATGAGCATAGGAAGGGGAAAGGCCATTACGTTTGGAGAAGGTCGGTTTGCGACTTTTGATTATGCACAACAAAGTTGGCCGAATATAAGGCCGGAGGATTGGGCTAAAAGGGGTATCAAACCCTCCTTTTTTGTGAATGAGTTCATGGAGAAGATGAAAGAGAGTGACGAAGGTTGGTGCCTGACGGGTACAGATCGGGATAGATATTTGCGAGCATTCTATTTTTACTTAATCACGCAGTGTTTCTTCTCCACGGGTGATAGTTCACTAAGATTATGTGGGATAGAGTGTTTGGTTTGGTTAGAATACATAGGGATGTCCAAACGGGTACCCGACCCGGCCCGAACCCAACTTTTCAGGTTTTGAACAGGTATCAGGTTACTTGAACCCGGACCGGTTTTCAGCGAGTCTGGTTTGGAGTCGGGTATTTTGTTGAGAAGTGTGACCAAACCCTACCCTAACCCTATATTTCGGGTACCCATCGGGCTCAGATTCGGGTTTTGGATACGATAAAGCCTGGTATAAATAAAGAAAGAAGACAATAAGAAACTTTATTTGAAATATATATCTACATTTTATTCCTTCTTCGGCTATCCAACAATCCTTCAAACAAAATAAAACTTCTAATGAACTTGGAAGTAATTATCACCTATACTCGAACATAATTATTTGATATGATTTAAAAATAGATGGACTCGGAATGAACTATATACACACGATCACGTGCAATTACTGAAAAAATTGGAAATCCCGACATAATTTTTTTCATAATTCAATATATTAAATAACTCATCATTGTAAACATGAATGAGATCATAATCCAAATATTTATCTAACTCATTATTTTATATGAGATTAATAGTATGCAATTGAAATCGGATTTGGGGTTCGATTTCGGTCCGGGTTCAGTTTCGGGTTTTTTAGCCATGTTAACAGGTTTAAGGTTAAATTATCGGGTCAGGCTCGGGTTGGTCCGGGTTTAGAGAGTGTGACCAAACCCTACCCTATGTATTTCGGTTTGGGTTCAGGTTTGGGTTTTGTCGGGTTCGGGCAGGGTTCGGTGCGGGTATTTTGTTAGGGTTTTGGGCGGGTTTCGGGCAAGATGGACATCCCTAAGAATACATGCATCAGCATGATTAGGGTGGTGCTATGTTTAGAGCTTTGATTTACGCATTGGATCAAGCATGCCGAGTCACAACTAATATTGCGAATGGTCAATGCGGTGGCTTCACCCCTCTTTTACAAGTAAGTTTTAAATTTTTAGTATTATAACTTTATATTAAATTACGTACAAGTTTGATTTTGATATTTGTTTTTATGGTAGTATTGGTGGCATGAGCACGTATCTACCATGGCTCCTCTTCTGAGACTGAACATGGACCGTGATATCGTCCCACGGATTAGAGCATGGATGAATGACTTTAAAGATTGTCGAAGTGGTAAAGGACGCCACAACATTCACTTAGATCGTAACCAACTCGAGACTAGGTCGACATTGGTGATACAGTGGACACCATGGTTTCATACTCGATATATGTAATTAAATGTTGATGATGTGGAGGGAGATACCATGGATGATGTTTGGTTACGTGAGGCGATTCACCATGTACGTCATTCGTATAATCTTACAATGCATTGAATCGTCTTGAGTTTGAAGGTATCATCGTGTGGTACCTTGGCGATAGGTGTTAGCACCAAATCGTTGGGACACCTTTTATCTCACACCCTCCTCCAGAGAATGTGTGCCCATTAGGAAGAACTAATCAGTGGAGGTCCTATTTTAGAATGAATGAAGACTTGTCGTCACAAGCTTCTCTATATTTAGATGTGAATGGTGACTATGATAGTTACTGGGATCGCATCTCAAGGGGTCATATATTGCATACTAACATGTACAGAGTTACTAACATGGACTTTGTGGGACATAAGGCTATTAGAAGTGATTTGCGTATCCCATACCCTGCTGAGCCCTACTCTTCATCTCAAGGTCCTTACGAGTTTTTTGTTCCAACTCCTTCCGATTCGGATAACCCATGGAGCTATGGCATAGTTACATATCAGGGAATGCATGTCGCCATACGTCCATACCTATACCTCATGTTGATCAAAGTTATCTTCCAAACCTTGTTTCGGATATTGACACTCTAGATGAGGTTAGTATTTGGTTTATATTTTGAAACTTGTATTATATTTGGTTTATAGTGATGATTTTTCTTAAAGTTATTGATTTTTTTGTAAGCAACACTTAGAGCGCGATATGCCGAGTCGCAGCTAATGATGCATGGGATGCGCAATTTAGTTATGACTACAACCGACGAATACTATCATTATAGTTAGGGAATAACGATACCAATCGATCCCCACTACACAGATAACTTGTATTTGAATTAATAACAATCTCCAGACAATTCTAAATATCCATTAAAACGAACCTAGCATGCCTAACTCTCTAAACAACTATTAACAATAGATAATAATATAAAGAAGTAAAATGCATACCACAACACAAAGATATACCGTGGTTCGGCCAATGGTGCCTACTTCCACAAGAGTTAATCCTTTTTATAAAGTGGGAATGAAAAATACAATCACTCTTTTCAGTCTCTCACCTTACTAGATCACTCCTCTCGCTTTACATGATTTTCTCTCTGTAAATGTTATCTCTCAATCTTGATTGCTTTCAAGATTGGGTTTTCTCTATCTTGTGTTGTCTCAGTTCATGTGTTAGGTTTTGCCAAAAACCCCAACATATACTGCAAACTCGCAGTTTCACAAAAATAGAATTCTGCAGAAAATAGGCATAGGCGCGGGCGCACTCCTGGCAAGGCCAATGTCGAGCGCGTGCGCCCTCAATGTACTATAAGTTGTTCACGGCATGGGCACGGGCGCTCCTTGGGCAAGACCAATCTAAGCGCGCACGCGCTCAGACATCTTCACGCAAACTGAACTTCTTTCTTTCCTCATGTGAGGGATAACTCCAACAATCTCCCTCTCCCGAACAGTGAGGGGGGATACCTCCATGCAATTTCCAAATCAACAGGAGGAGTGTGTTACCATTCTGGCGGTAGCACAACAAACATCAAACTTACCTTTTGGTAAGACCTTGGTCATCATATCCGACCCGTTATTGTCGGTATGGATCTTCTCGATACACAAATGCTTGTCTTCGAGTACTTCTCTAATCTAATGATACCGCACATGTATGTGCTTGGATCTAGAATGAAAACTCGGATTCTTGCTCAAATTGATGGCGTTCTGACTGTCACATAGAACAACAAATTGTTTTTGCTTTAGCCCTAGTTCATTGAAGAACCTCTTCATCCATAGCATCTCTTTGCAACACTCTGTGGCTGCAATATACTCGGCTTCTATAGTAGAGAGGGCAACATACTTTTGCAACTTAGATTGCCAAGAAACTGCTCCCCAAAAAAAGTAACCCGGATAACCGTGAGGTGGACTTCATGGAGTCAACATCACCTGCCATGTCTGCATCAGTATAGCCTTCAAGTAAGGGCTTACTTCCACCAAAACACAAACACGATTTGGAATTGCCCTTAAGATATCTCAATATCCACTTAACACCTTCCTAATGCTCCTTACCCGAATTTGACAAAAATCGGCTTACAACACCAATGGCAAAAGCAATATCCGGTCTTGTACACACCATTACATACATCAAGCTGCCCACTACGGATGCATAAGGAATCTTTTCCATCTGACACTGATCATGCTCACCCTTTGGACACATATATTTGGTCATGTGGAATTGGCCACCAAGCGGACAACTGACTGCCTTCGCTTGATCCATGTTGAATCTCTTCAACACTTTCTCAATGTAGCTTTCTTGAGAAAGCCACAACATCTAACTATTTCTGTCATGAGTGATCCGCATCCCAAGTATCTGCTTTGCTTGGCCCAAATCCTTCATCTCAAAGAACTTACTCAAGTCTTTCTTCAGCTTGGATATCTTGTTGATGTTTGGGCCAACTATCAATATATCATCCACGTACAATAAGAGCATTATGAAATCCCCATCTGGAAATTTCTGAACAAACACACAATAATTGGAAGCAGACTTCTTGTATCCTTGCTTCGCCATAAAGGAGTCAAACTTTATGTACCACTGTCTCGATGCTTGCTTCAACCTATACAAACTCTTTATCAGCTTGCATACCAGGTGCTCATTGCCTTTGACCTCAAACCCCTCTGGCTGGTCCATGTAGACATCTTCTTTAAGGTCTCCATGAAGAAAAGCTATCTTGACATCTAGTTGCTTAACCTCTAGGTTCATACTTACGGTCAGACCCAATCCCACCTTGATAGAAGTCATCTTTACTACAGGAGAGAAAATTTCATCAAAGTCAACCCCTTTCACTACACCATAAAGGCCATTTAGCAACAGTTATAATTGTTATTTATATTTTTACTAACGGTTATATCCGTTACCTCTGGAGTGTTACAGTCACTTAGCTAAAATTTAGTAACGGTTGTATCCGTTACTTAAATTATTTAAAGTAACACTTATATCCGTTAGTAAAATACTTTGTAACGGATAAATAGATGTTGGTTGTTTGTTGAAATGATTCATTTGTCACAGTTACAGCCGTTACTAAATTTTGGCACACTTTTCTTGACCGAAAACTTTTGTGATTTGCAACGGAAACTACCGTTAGTAACGGATGGGTAAACTATCTATTAGTAACAAGTTTTGTAACGGATATATCTGTTGCTAACCGAACTGTAAGGTGAAAAAATATAATTTTCTGGCGCCAAAATGTTTCCACCCTGCCCATAAATTGAGCACATCTAATTATGCCATCTTACAAATCTTACAAAGTAAAATTACACTTCATAACAACTCAAAGTAACAATTGAATAACAAGAAAAACCATCTCATTCAATGCTATAGGAATAAAGCCACAATCCAAATCCCAATTTACATATATAAAGATGAAATTTAATCGTATCCCTGACAAGAGAACACAAAGTAACAAGTGGATTCAGTTGTTTTTCTCTCGTGCGCAACTCTCGAACTTAATGAAAATGAAGCTATTTTGTGTCGATAACCACATTCCACTGCAGCCAAGAGAACATGCAAGTCTACGACACAAAAACCAACAAAGAAACCCAATGTCACTATAATGAAAAGAAAATGTAATAAAGATAAAAATAATGAACCAAACGTTCATAAAACAATCAAGACTCACCCTTCACAAGCACGCCACTCAACTGTTGCTACTACTACCTTCAGGATCACCATATGGGGTAAGAGAAGGGAAAGAAGATATAGACTGCAACACAAATTTACGTATGCTTCTCAAGCTAGGAGATGAGCTTGACCTTAGATTGTGCAAGTGATCGAGTATTTGGAGGTGAGACCCGCTTCTGATTTGGAAAGCTTGCTTTCACAGCCTTGATGGGAGTGTGAGTGTCCTTCAATATGTCAGGAGTGTCATCCTCAAGAAAGTCATACCCAATATCTGAGTCAAAATATTGACGCAACTTGCTCCCACCCAACGCATTCATTGGTGTAATGGGCAAAGTATGCCAACAAAGAGAAGCGCATAAGCAAACACTTCATTGTAATTATATCCTACAAAAAGGATTGAGTATCTTGATATATATAGGTTATCCAAATGCAAGCACAAAAGCCGCCAGGAGCAACAACAAGAAAAAGGAACACCTTCTAAACCATACTAACTTTCCTAACCATTTTTCATTATAGTACAAACTTTCAAAACCATAAGTTCGAGAGAAAAACAAGACAATCTAATGCTAAGTAAGATAATCATAAGGAAAAGAAATGATAATGCAACATGTGGTCAAGGACATATTTAGTCAAATGGGCCAAGTTTCCACGTCGAATATTTTTTTTGCTTCCTTTAGTTGGAGCTACTCTTAGTTAGCCTATACTTTTTGGCCAAATGGACCCATTGACTTGATCCTACAACCTACACTTTGAAGAGAAAGCAACCAAAAACACTACTTGTAAACCAACCAACAATAGGATCATTCTTTCCTACAACAATGACCATTAACAATATTGACACGCCAAGCTCACGGCCAAGGAGCACAAGTTCAATACCATGCATGAGTTGAATTTTCTTCTTGAAGTGCAGGTGACAAATAAAACAAATGTATGCCCAAATTTGTCCACAATGTTGTAAAGTTGGTTCAAGACACAAGACAAATAAATAAGATGCACTACTTCCACTACTCTAACATAGGAAAATAAGTAACTTGTATGTAAATCTGGATTTAAAAGCATAGAATGGTCACAAGAATTTGTTAAAAAAAACTTAAAGTACTCAATATTTCACAAGTAGCATGGTTAAAAGACAGATTTTTGAACTTACCTTAGTTTTGCATTGCATATTACTATTGTAAGGAACAACAACATAATTGATGATGCAAAGATAATGGAACAGGCTACTTGTTGTGAGCCTAAAAAGTAAGGAAAAAAAATATCAAATAAAAGGACACTTGATTAGTACAAAATTTTAAGGCAAACAAGCAATGAAACTTAGAAGTAGTTACTAGCCTCATATTGTAATGTCGGAAAAATGACTCACTTGCTTCTTGACCAAGAAGAGAAACCAAAAATGTGTTATTCATCGTGGGTGTCATTGCTCTCAACCTGAATGCAATCAATTATAATTAGGATGATACTAATAATGTGGACAATCAAAATTCATCACCACCGGCAAGACTTAAATGTAATTGCAGCCAAAATAGGGAAGGGTGAGGATGGGGACAGGTCCAATACATATCCAGCTCTAGACAGTGGATATGCTGCAAATCTAATGAGAATGAAGAGTAAAACTCTCACAAATAACACAACGGTAGTCTTAATTGATCCAGGGAATCATAGGGCTTCAGCTACTATATCCAGGGCTTCAGCTACTATACAATTCAAAATAAATGGCGCAGTCTTGTATTACTAAATCATTAAAATTTGCAATAAAAAAATATACTTACGAGGATACCTTTCCATAAAAGATCCACTATTCCATTTAGAAAAAGGGACCATTCAGAGTATTGTGGAGGAATGTGTCCTTGTAAGCTTTCCAAGCCGTGTGGCATATTTCCATGAATTTGGTATGTTTGATTGCCTTCCCATGTGATGTACAGAACCATGGAGGCCAGTCAAGCTAGTCAATGAGATTAACGCATAAACATCAATCTAAAAGTAACTTTAGCCGAATCTAGTATGAACAATTAAAATTTCAAGTGCTTTTTAGTCTTCTTCATTTTTGTATCAAAGCGAAGTTGAGTTCTCGAATCGAACTCTTGATTAACAATCATCGCAATTGCATTTCAACATATAAAGAAACTACATCAAAATCATAAAATAGTGTATATATATATATATATATATATATATATATCAAATGGTCCAAGCATTTAAAGTGAGAATATTTCAAGGCAGTAAGATCTGCACTAAGACAGTTGTAGGAAAACATGTATGTATTAGATTTGCGTTTGTGACTGCACTCATATGCTCCTCCTAACTTGGTATAATCTTGGTCGGTACCTTTCATACAGGAGATTAGTAAACCCCTGCTATGAAAGACAATATTGTTTTATTTTTGGTCTTAAATCCGTGTCCTTAGAAAAGGGATGAAAACTTGTCGTAATAAGTGATAAGTTCATACTTATATTCAAAACAAAAGTAAACAATTTCATTTGGATCTAAGATAATGTTAACAGGCCATGAATGTTGATAATTGAAAAACAAGCTTTTGAGCAAACAATTACTTACTAGTCAAGATAAACTCTAGTTAGAGACTATTATGTCAGCGATTCTTCGCTCCCCGTCAGAACGGCTTCTTAGACCTTCAATGGCTCTCTCCATGGACTGCTAGCTCGAGAATTGAAATTTTTGCAAACCTGAACAATTCAACAAAAAGAATATTAGTCTAGCTTCTTGTCTTTGATGTAATTCCCTTAAGAGGTCAAAACATCATCCCTTGTAAAATCACTTGTTCTCTGAAACGTGTTACCATAGGCGCTTTGGTGCACATATGTGGCATGAACTCGAGAAAACTTCATTTGCACAAAAATGGAAAATTTTAACCAAATCACCGATTTGCTTTTAATCTAGGTTAACAAATTGATCATCCCTCATATTGTTTTCCTGACACATTTTTTCTTTACATTACAAAAGAATAGAACAACATTGCAATATATAATTTCATGGATTGAGCTCAAAGCTCGGGCATTCACACAAACAAGGACAGGGACAAATACGCATAAATGGTTTGTTTGAACCCTTTGCTTTTGCAATGTTCTCAAAGATAGGAATTCTGAAAAGAAAGCACCACCCGGACATACATTGTAAGTTATATACGGGTATCATTAAACATAATAATACCGCCATGGCTTCAACATTGTCAATGATAAGATAAGATGCCCTCTTGTAATCTTTATCTGCGTCCATCATTTGTCGGCATGCTCAAGGAGTGAACTGTTGTACAACAACATGATTATAAATAAAATTCACAAGTGTACATCAAAGCTTTATTCCATCAACCATATTCACTTTATTATATTCAGAATTCATGTACAAACATAACCTCAAAGAAGTTCAGCACGCTTACATGATAATACAATTTCACTAAAACTCACTTCACTTCTTATGATTGGTGAATTAATAATAATTTTCAGGTAAAAACTTAACGTGAACAAATCAAACATAAATGTTGTCAAACAGTTTGGTTTATCACTGAAAACCCAAACAGTCTAGATATCTAATCTAAAAACTAATTGACAAAATGAAATATCGAATTGATACCGAGAAACAAAAATTTCACCTTGAATCGTTTAGAGAGTCAAGAATGAGAAGCTTCAACTCTTCACGAATCTCAGATTGATAAAGATCAATACTTCGGCAATTTTTTCGCTTTCCCTCTCAACACATGATTGCAATGCAATTTTTAGCGGCGGCGATCTAAAAGTAAGACAAAGTTGGAGAGGTTTATGGGTAGACAGATAGAGAATTAACCGCTAGGGTTTACGGGAGAGAGAAAGGAGAAAATGTGAAAAACTGAAAAAAAGTGGAGGTCGGGTGCACCATTCCCCTTTTTTTTTTTTTTTTTTTTTTAGTGTGGTTTACTAACGGATAAAAACGTTAGATAACCGTGACCAATTCATTAAAAATTATGAAAACTATTATTATAGATATTTTCTAACGATTGTTCACATTACCAACGGATATATCCGTGATACAGTAGGTAACAGTTATAACCGTTACTAACTTAAAATTGGCACTGTTAGAAAATGACAGTTCTGGTGTAGTGTTTCCTTTGACCGAATCCCTTCACAACAAGGCGAGCTTTGTGCCTTGGGTGTGGATTATTCTCCTCATGCTTGACTTTGTAGATCCATTTATTCTTGAGAATTTTTTTTCCTTTCGGTTTCTCAACTAACTCATAAGTGTGATTTTTATATATGCAAAGAATCCATCTCATCATGCATGACCTTCAACCACTTCTCTTTGTATGTACCTTC
This sequence comes from Coptis chinensis, assembly GCF_015680905.1. NCBI lineage: Eukaryota > Viridiplantae > Streptophyta > Magnoliopsida > Ranunculales > Ranunculaceae > Coptis > Coptis chinensis. The sequence continues at coordinate 27,004,538 of NC_141464.1, read as the reverse complement.
AAGAGCCTCTTGATAGTACATAGGTTCTCCACCATCAGATAGTAAAATATACGTATGAGGTGGATACCTGGTTGAAGCTTCTCTCTCTCTGTTAGACCTTCTTGCCCCATCTTCTGGTGTCTCAGGAGGATGCACTTCTGCTTGCTCAGGTGGTGGTTCATATACTTAATCTGCATCTTCTATACCAATAGGTTTTGTCCCCATCATGAGCAATAGGATCATCATCATGAGCTTCAAACTCATGGTTCTCTGCATTCTCAATGCCTTATACATGTTCCACAGTAGGAACTTCTGGTTCTGAATCAACAAGATCATTACTCAAAGTTTTTAGCTTCTCACCTTCCTCAAAGTCTGCTATGGTTTGGTCTTCTAAGAACACAACATCTCGACTTCGAATTACCTTCTTGTTAATCGGATCATAGAGTTTGTAGCCAAACTTTTCATCCCCATAACCCAGAAAAATGCACTGCTTGGCTTTGTCATCAAGCTTGGATCTCTCATCCTTGGGAATATGAACAAATGCCCTGCACCCAAATACCCTCAAGTATCTATAATCTACATCTCTGCCTGACCATACTCTCTATGGATAATCAATATTCAGAGGCTTTGACGGCAATATAGGTTGGTCACATGCACGGTTGTACGCATTGCTTCTACCCAGTAACTTCTAGGTAACTTAGAGTGAAACAACATGCATCTCATCGTCTCTACAATGGTCTAGTTCATCCTCTCGGCTATACCATTCTGTTGCGGTGTCTTGCGAACGGTCTGCTCATGACGAATCCCATGACTTTGGCAATACTCTTTAAATGGCCCAATGTACTCACCCCCATTATCTGAGCGAATACACTTCAAAAGCTTCATTGTCTCTCTTTCCACCATGCTATGGAAAGTCTTGAACACGCTAAGTACTTCATCCTTGGTCTTCAGACTATATGCCCATATCTTTCTTGACGCATCATCAATGAAAGTCAAGAAGTACAAAGCTCCCCCATGGGACTTTACTCTCATAAGATAACATAAGTCAATATGAACTAGCTCAAGGACATTGTCCTTTCTATGAGACGAATCTTTGAAAAGACACTATGTGTTACTTTCTTACCAAACAGTGAGTACATCTATTTAAATGCGCACCTTTTATGTTTGGCAAGGCCTTTTGCTTGGCAAGAACTTCCATGCCTTTTTCGTCCATATGGCACAGTCTCTTGTGCCATAGTTTGGAGAAAGCTTCTTCTTCTGCCGCATTTGCTTCTGCTTTACACTAACTAGCTCGTGTCTTGTAAAGAGAGCAAGTTTTCTTCCCTTTGGCTGCTACTATAGAACCTCTGCTCAGTTTCCATACCCCGTTACCAAATGAGTTTTAAAAGCCATCATCATCTAACTTCCCAGCAGAAATTAGGCTTAGCCGAATGTCAGGGACATGTCTTACATCCTTGAGTGTCAAGGTGTAGCCGACATTGGTTTCTACATGAACATCACCAATGCCTACAATCTTCGAGACGCCACTGTTACCCATCTTTACCTCACTAAATTCACCACAGTTGTAGATATTGAAGAATCCCATGTGCGGTGTGATGTGATAGGATGCTCCTGTATCTATCACCCACTCTATATCCTGGCATGAGGTACTAAGATAGCACACACCACATTCTGACACAATTCACACTAGACCATCGTTGACTAGTGTGGTAGTATCTCTGCCTGTGTTTCCGTTCCTCTGTACTATGTCTTTATGTACACAGTTATTCTTCTCATCTTTCTTCAGTGTTCTGCACTCATACTTGAAGTGACCCTTGGTAGGATAATAGTAACACTGTCTCTTTGCCTTAGGAGTTATAGTATCACCCCTAGATTTGCTTCTATCATCACCTCTAGAATGAGATGGTTTTCTGCTCTTACCTCTCCCCCGCTTCTCTGTGACAAGGATCTCTGAGTGAAAGGAGTTGCTTCATGAACCCCTTCTTGTCTCCTCATTCAACAATGCCCTGATAGCCATCTCCATGGAAATAACTCCATCCTTGGCAGCTCCGTTACAGAGAAACTGCTCACGTTTCCCAATTGTCAGGTAGGGAGGTTAATAGGAACAAAGCCTCAACTTCGTCTCCAATATTTATCTTCATCAAATGCAGCTGATTGATTATATTTTGTACTTCATTAAGATGCTCAGACATTGAAGAACCCTCTTTGTACTTCGTGTTAGCAAACTTCTTAATGAGCAGTACTTTGTTTCCAACCGACTTCCTGTCATAGAGGTCTTTGAGTTTCTTCCACAAGCCAAAAGCAGTAGTCTCTTAGGATACATGGTGGAAGACACTGTCATCAATCCACTGTTAAATGTATCATATTACTTTTCTGTCAAGTTTGGTCCACTCAGCCGTATCAGTCTTTTCTGGTTTTATGCCCCCATTCTCAATGGGTTGTGCCAAGTCCTTGCAATATAGCAAGTCTTCCATCTTGGCTTTCCAAATGGTGTAGTTAGCTCTATTTAGACTAATCATGCGAGTGTTTCTAGAATGGTCCATCTCTACAAGCTATTTCAACTCAAACCTTCTCTCAGGAATTTTATCAAACACCTTCTGAGCAAAATTTGGATAACAACCTCTGATTAATCTAACCTGGCTCTGATACAAATTGTTAGGGAATAACGATACCAATCGATCCCCACTACACATATAACTTGTATTTGAACCAACAATAATCTCTAGACAATTCTAAATATCCACTAAAACCAACCTAGCATGCCCAACTCTCTAAAAAACTATTAACAACAGATAATAATGTAAAGAAGTAAAACGCATACTACAACACAAAGATATACCGTAGTTCGGCCAATGGTGCCTACTTCCACAAGAGTTAATCCTTTTATAAAGTGGGAAGGAAGATTACAATCACTCATTTTAGTCTCTCACCTTACTAGATCACTCCTCTCTCTTTACAGATTTTTCTCTCTGTAAAGGTTATCTCTCAATCTTGATTGCTTTTAAGATTGGGTTTTCTCTCTCTTGTGTTGTCTCAGTTCATGTGTTAGGTTTTGCCAAAAACCCCAACATATATTGCAAACTCGCGGTTTCACAAAAATAAAATTCCGTTGAAAATAGGCATGGGCGTGAGCACGCTCTTGGCAAGGCCAATGTCGAGCTTGCGCGCCCTCAATGTACTGTAAGTTGTTCACAGCATGGGCGCGGGCACGCCTTAGGCAAGACCAATCTGAGCGCACGCACACTCAGACTTCTTCACGCAAACTGAACTTCTTTCTCTCCTCATGAGAGGGATAACTCCAACAATTATTTGGTGGCCGAGCGCGAAGAGAAGCAAAAGTCACATGATAGAGTCGTAAAGTTAGAAGCGCAAATTCTAGAAATGACATTGCGAGAATCACGACAAGGGAGTAAATCAAAGAAGAGGCAACCTGGCGAGGGTTTGAGTCGAAATTAGTTTTTTTTTATTTTATGTTTGTATTGATTGATGTTTGTATGGATTATGTTTAATGAATGAATTGAATTATGTTTGTTTAATGAATGAATTTTGGTTAGTTGAATGGATGTGTGGATTGTTGAGTTGTGGAATGAATGGTAATGGATTATGGAGTGAGTGGAATGGAATGAATGGAGTTGAATGGATATGAATTTTTAGGGAATTTTTTATATGAAAAGAATAACAAGATTTCTCAGTTTTTGCACCTACTAGGTATAGACGACATAGTTTCTGCCGTCCGTCTATTTAATTAAAATGGGAAACAGACGGCATAGTTTCTGCCGTCTGTACATAAATAACCAACAGACGGCAGAAACTATGTCGTCCGTCTCCCAAAACTTATTATGGCAGCTGCTAGCGAAGGTCTTAACTCTGGCTGGGATTTTGACTCCTTCCAAATTTTAAGACCATTTTAGCAGCCCCATTGAAATGACATTTTTGTGGTTGGGGTGCTATATGACCCTTTAGTAGCCCATATAGCACCCCATTGGACTTGCTCTAAGGATAAGTTGGTAATGATAAAATTAGTATGTGATGATGTCACGAGATGAAATCGAGTGACGAGTCACTGGGCTGCAAAATATGCAAGTGTAATGGGCGTTCGTACGTCTGGGTGTCGCATTATATTGTGGAAGTCATTGCACGTGCACATCACATGACTGGTGGAATGTCTCTTACAGTTTTCTTATGATGCGAAACTCTAGAAAGCTAGCCTTATTATATGTTATATGGCGGTTGAACGTGTAGCTCAAATGGTTGTGCTGTGCACCACTCTCCTCATGGGAGAGGTTTCATGTACATAATTCCGATTCATAACCATATAACCGAATGGGCAATTCTAGTTGGTGCAATTATTTAAGGTGATTTAATTGGGCACTCATCAAATTCCATTGGGCAGCTTCCAGCCCAAGCCCACCAAGAAGCCCAATACACTCCCCAGCTAAAAAAAGAAATCGGAAAACAACAAAAGTCGTTTTTTTTTTGGAATCTGTCCCGATCCATCAAGCATTCCCCATGTTTATTCGGTCAAGCTTGGCTGGTCTACAAGTAGGGAAGGTATTTTAGGCATAGGCACTCAAGCTTCCGTATGTTCTGTATATTTAGTTCTCTCTTAAACTAATCACAATTTGGTCAGTCTCGGCTCATGTTGCAAGGCTAACGTGTTTGAGTGCGCACCTTATGTTGAAATTGGATTTTATTTGGGTGCGCACCTTATGTTACAAACTTAACTGATTTTTTGGTGGAATTGAAGCGCGCCATTATCCTGATGTTTTGGTGATGGGGTTAGGGCTATGGCATATGACTGATTTGTCAGATTATCGCCTAATGGAAGAAATTTGAGTGAGGTTGTTTAAATGTCTTTGTTTTTTTTTTTGAATATTCTTTGTCGCCATTTCATTTTTTAACACCAAGTTGCTTTGTTCGTAAGCAACACCTATTTTTTAAAACAGAGGTGTTGAAACTGACTCACAATCTCGAAACCCCCATTTTGTCAACAATCTGCCAAACCAGGTGCACTCGATCAAAAACCTTACGAATCATAGAAAGGTCAAATTGTCAACATCTTAACAAACTTATATAAGTTATAGATCTGGGCTACCACGAGGATATCCCTATAGGGATGAGTGTTTTGAGACCGTTGGATCCGACGAACTCTAAGTTATATTGCAAAAGTTCCAATACGCGCATAGAGGGCCAGAGGCCCACCTAGATATTGTGTTATTTTAGATTATTGGAATTTGGATACTCTAAAAAGCTAGTAGATATCGTCAGTGAATTCGTGATATATGGTGGCATTTTGTACTGTGCTAGCTCCAAACCAGCCAACCTGAGCTGCGACTTAGTTAAGAAATTGCTATGGTTGGTAGGAGTTTCAGCGTATACTAGTAGGGTGTTTAATTTCCAAACTCACCATCACAATGCAGTTCCAGTCAAAATTTAATCAGTTTATTCGATTTAAACCATTACACAACGAATTGCAGTGAGATGTTTTTACAAGAAATGGGCCTCAGCCCCCTCAATCAAATCCGGTTATATATAAACTCCTCAGTCACGAAGGTATATGTAAAACCTCCCTATTATTTAGGCCTTGCCAAATAAACTCCTCGCTTTTGAAATTGTAAGCAATTTACGGTCTAATTTTTATCCCCTTAAATTTTTGGTTTCCTATTATACCCTTTTCAATAAATCAAGATCGTTCAGAGACAAACTACCTTTTCCAATAAAGCAAATAAGATTCTTCGTTACACTAAAAAAAAAATAACACTGATTTCTTGTGATATAAAATGGGTTCATGGATAACCATATTTTATAGGTACAAATTTGAGTGGTATATATTCAAGGTGGGGGAGAAGTTGAATATGCTCACTACGTATTTGTGGAAATGCCCAAGAGGGAAATAAAATGAATGAAAGCAAGAGTGTTGCAAGAGGAAAATAAAAAGCGCAAGCCGCAATTAAACTAGCAATTGGCACTGTACCAAATTTTTAAATTTGAACAAATATGACTTCTGATTTTTCCTGTGAAAATTTATATTTACATAGTTGGTTAACATGATTTATTTTTTTTACATATGAAAACTGTCATTTGCATAGTAGTTATTGAAACTGAACATGTCTGTAAATTTGAGATAGCGTATGAAAGTTTATATTTTCATAGTAGTTAACATATGCAATTTTATATTTACATATGCAAACATATATTGTCATACTAGTTAAACTATGTAAAATTATATTTACATATGAAAATTTATATTTTCATACTAGTTTAAACTATGCAAATTTGTATGTACATGTGAATATTTTGTTCTAGAAAATGGCTACTGAAAAGATGAGAAGATTAACAATAACACTTTCTTCCTATTTTATAATTTTTTTTCGACATTTGACTGCATTTATTTTCATACACGAAGATGAATAACGGATACCATTCATGCATTACCATTGTAATCAACTAAAATAATCATACAACATTAGCTAGATTGGTACTATGCAAACGTAAAAATGTATAGTAGTAGTACTATACAAACTTAAAATTACATAATACCACTATGAAAATTTTAATTTGCATAGTTTAACTCTCCAATCTTTGTGAAAGCTAGAACCAAAAGAAAAAGGTCAACTAGTAGATGTTTAAGCTAGCTTTGCTATCCAATTTAGCGATAGAGGATGAAATGGTAATCGGTTGTTTGGAGATTATGTGTTTGCGACGACAATAAATAGCTTCTTAATAACTACCATAATGAAGCATGTTATTATGACAAAAGTGATTTTCAAGTAATCTTGGATTCACAAATATAGATAATTATATTGGTGCTTAACCTGATAGAGAAAGGGACTATGTACACATAATATTTCCAGAAAAGCTATAAACATTTCATCCATCATAATAAAATGTTTTGGCAAAGTAATTATACAAAAAAGTATAATCTAGCAAAGACTGAATATGCATAACATGAATACTAAACAACTCCAACACATTAACAGTAATAGTACATCATAATCGAACACTCCCAAGTTAGAATGGTTCCAATATTTTACCACAAATAAACACAACGTAATCAACTAGAAATACGGAAAATCAGCTCTTCATTTCTTGCATTCTTCTTTTGGATCCCATTTTTCTTGTTGGCTTGATACAATCTCATATGTCGTCAAACCCAATTGTCTTCGTCTTCTACCGTTATATCTTGCATAACTTTTCCACATATTATAGCATTCACGAACATAATGATGAATAATCTACAATCTGAACTGAAAATGCTAAAAAAGAAGTTTCAAATAAGAGATAAGAGATTAAAAAGACATTTAAGTTCGGGAAGTGAAGTTCTTACGATGCTCCTTGTTGTGGGCATGCTCCAACTTTGATATCTTTCATCAAATTCACATCTGGCAACCTTAGCTCCTGACGCCTACATCTAATAGATCCCACCACCCTCTCTTGCATTCAATTGAACAAAAAATACCAAAACTATGTAAATGTATAAGAATGCAGAGTAACCACATACTACATCTTCGTGAGATTTTGTAAATTTAGTCTCAAATATAAGAATGCACTAACCACAGACTACACATTCAACTTCAAGACTAAAACTACTATGCAAATATAAAAATACAGAGTAACCACAGACTACACATTCAACTTCAAGACTAAAACTACTACGCAAATATAAGAATGCAGAGTAACCACAGACTACATCTTCAGAGATTTTGTGAATTTAGTTTGCAAATATAAGAATCTGCAGACTAACCACGACTACCCATTCAACTTCAAGACTAAAACTACTATGCAAATATAAGAATGCAGAGTAAACCACGCACTACACATTCAACTTCAAGACTAAAACTACTACGCAAATATAAGAATGCAGAGTAACCACAGACTACATCTTCAGAGATTTTGTGAATTTAGTTTGCAAATATAAGAATGCAGACTAACCACAGACTACCCATTCAACTTCAGTAACTACTACACAAACATAAAAATGCATAATGAAATTGCAAAACTATGAAAACTAGAAAATACATAGTAAAATCACTAAACAAACGTAAATTTGTATTTACAAGCATATGAAAATTTAATTTTTTCATACAAATTTATAGAAATATGATTAAAGGTTGAAGATTCTCACCGGATTTGGTTTGTTCGCCGAAGTTTTTGGAGCAGTCATTTTCTCAATTTCATCTCCATCTCTTCTAGAACTTGAAAGTTTGATTTTTTTTTTTTTTTTTTTTTTTTTTTTTTTTTTCTTTTTTTGAGATTGTAGAGTTCTTCATTTTCTTTTTTTTGTTGCTTTCATAGTTTTTGTTGGTGATTCAACCATTTTTTTCTTTTGTTTTGCCATCTTAACTATGTGAATTTAGATTTGTAGGAGAAGAAATTTTAGATCTAAAAAGCTAAAGAGAAAGAAGAGAGAAAATAGAAGGATTCACAGGTTCACGGGTCTGTTAAGTAGGAGGGTATTTTTGTCAGCTTATTATTTAAAAAAAAACAGGGAGGTTTTGTGAGTGGTTAGGATTTGAGGGGGTTTTAATGTACCGGTTTTTTAAGCAAGGAGATTAAACGCAATCTCTGGATGTTTTTAGTAGGATCATAGCAATCAGCATTACTACACATGCGTTAAGTCGTTAACCACTTATTTGGAGATATTGGCATCTGAAGTTAGTGTTCAACTATCATCAGTTAGTTAAAGCAGTCGTCAGTGGTCTCAGTTTGTAAAGTAGTCTTGTTTGGATTTATTTTCATTCAGTTTGAGGATGACTAAAGCATGCACCAGTTTCCAAATTACTGCACAGAACTTCCATCTATCACGCCCACATTTCCCGTTTTGTTCCCTAGTCTTGTTGTTGCTTCAACTTTGTCGGTGCATCCTCCACGTGGCTGACAAAGTTTATTGTACTGGCTCAAACTGACATAGATTGAGCACAGAAGTGGGACTGGTTATTCCGGTTAGAGGCTTAGAGCAATAAGCTTGGTGGGACGTGCTTGTTCCCTGGCCGACATTCCAGGTTAATTGAAGGAAAAAAGGCAACAAATTTTGAGTAAAATTTTATCTTTTCTAATTTCCTCCTTTAGTTTCTGCGCTCAATGTCCATGATTTTGTCATTATTATGAAAATAAAAAATAAAATCATGAATTATGGCCGAGAGATGTGCAATTAAAAGGACTGCAGATTTTTGTCCCTAGAGAGATATAGGATCACTTGAACACTGACCATGTCACCAATGGGATGAAAGTATAAAGCAAGACCCAACTCTTTCAAATACAAGTTTGATTATCCTAAAATATTGAATGATACAATCTGTTCAAAAGTCAAAACTCTATTTACTAGTTCAGTACTCGGAAAAAACTGCCTACTTCAAGATCAAGCCATCAAGGGTACCAAATAATGTCCTGGACACATAAACTACCTTACGAAAACCTTTCATACTGGGCTTGATTGCTTGGCCCAGGATGAGTACATACTTGGGCTTTGACAGCTTGGACAAGGCCCAAGGGCTGGTATAAAAATTAAGTTGGTTAAACACCTTCTTAAACAGAACCCAAGCAGAGAGTTCTGGCCTACAATTAGAACAGGCAGGAGTGCAGGACCATGTATTTAAAACCCAAGATACACCAAACCCATTATTGATGGTAGGTATACCATCCACTTTACTGATATTGCCATCCTAGTCCCATAAATCTTCAGATCGATCTAGTCAGTGGATTTGGTTTTCTGTCCCACATTACACTAAATAATTCATGACACAATGGATCTGTCCAGATATAGGTAGAATCGAGTAATATGGTTTTGGCAAACTAATCAAAATTTCCTCCTAGGAGTCTAGGACTATTACTATATACTTGATTGTAATATGGTACTTTAAGTTTTTAACCGTATTTAATTTGGTCCATGATTTTGTAAGGATTTAGTTGAGGTTATTTAAGTGGCACTATGGCAGGCCGACTTCTAAAGGTTTTATCACATCATTTGATCCAGTTTTTCTATAAAAAAACGGAAAATACATGAATCGGACCGCAAATTAGCAGATATACCACAATAGGGCGTTGAAATTGTTGACCAATATTTTGTACCAAAACAGGACGTTGAACCCACTTGCTGATGTCAGCAAACAAATGTGAACTTTCTATCATGCCCTTCTTCCTTTGTAGTGTTAATACTATTTTACCCTCTTCCAAATATGGACCTCATCTTCTTTTCTCTGTACTCTTCATCTACAGTAGGTTTCAGAAGAGGACTTAGGGGCCATTTGTTTTTGCTTCTTATAAGGTCTTATAACCTTTTATAAGATGTGGCCCAGTGATTTTGGACATATTTTTTGTTTGTTTTTTGCCTTTTATAAGAGACATTCTACTAGAAATGTCTTATAAGAGGCTCCAATTCTATAAGTACTAAAATTGAATCTACTTCAATTCTATAAGTCTTATAACTTGAAAAATGACTCAAACACCCCCATTCATATACTCTTAGCCTTATTTCTCTCTTCTTCCCTTTTCATTATTTTCTTCTCCAAATAACTTCTTTGCCCTAAACACCACCGGCTACCACCACCATCACCACCAAACTATTAAAACCACCACCACCACTACCACCACCATCATCACCTCCACCACCACTACCACCGTATTATTAAGACTATCACAACCATCACCACCGTGCTATTAAAACCACCACCACTTCTACTACTACCACCACCACCATCACTACCTCCACTACCACTACCACCGTACTATTAAAACTATCATCATCACCACTACACCGTACTATTAAAACCACCACCACTTCTACTACTACTGATAAAACATAATTGAATAGTTTACCTATGAAATGAACGAGGAACTTAAAACGTAAGTAAACTAAAACTATTTACGTGTCTATATTTATCAAAGTTTCTACTCTCAATTCTATCGAAATAGAGTGGAGTAACAAATTCGTTCCACTCCTAGTTCTCTAGCATGGAATGTTTTCTAATCTAATTAATCGGTCTTTAGTCTAATGAGAGATTTACGAAGGGTGTTATACTATGATACAATATGAAATTGATTATGTTGAATTTAAACTACTTAATGCTATGGAAATATGATTGTTTTGAATCTAGATAAAGGATTAGAGGGGAATTGAATCCACCTCGAATCCAACTTAATAACCTAGCATAGATTCTTGTATCTCGATTCTTACGTTCTTACGGCAAGAATTTCGAGTTCTAATCCCTAGTGTTCATGACATTTCTACCAAATACTAACTAGCATGTGAGGTCGTCCACCCATTCTCATGGGGAATCACGACCTTCTAGAGTGGAATAGATTCTACAATGCTTCTACACTATACCACTAAGTTTTCATCAAAGCTTTATCAACCCCTCTAATGGAGGTTTTAGCCTTGAGTCATCAACCCATCATTTCCCATTGAATTGTAACTACACATCATATTAAAATTCTAACTTAACTAATTTAACTAACAATACTTCAATCTACTTAAACTACGAAATGATAATCAACAAGAATTAAAACTAGATCTATAAATTGACATAACAAAAATTGAAATTGACAGAAATAACTATTTTATTTATCTAATCAATCAAGAACAATGATTCAAAGACTTAATCTAAAATAAGAATTGGAAATGGAACTTAAACTTAATTACTCTACTGAAAACTAGATCTAGAGTTCTATATAGTTTTAGGTCTAACTAGCTACCATTAACAAAGAGTTAAGCTTTGGTTTTTATACTTTCAGATCCAAAAATCGTGCATGGGCTTGGAGCCATGTTTTGGGCCAGAGAATCAGGCCCAAAACCCAATTCTTTCAGTTCAAAAGGCCTCTTCAGCTGCAGTTGGCTTCAACAGACTTTTTGTCTACTTCTACTCCTCTGATTTGATCAAGGCTTAGACCATTGGAAAGCTCTTTCCGAGCCGGTCGTTTTGACATAAGGTAGGCCCCATTCCGAAGTCTGAGTCCAAAGATACGGCCTTCGGAAGTTCTGCTGACTTGTATGCTGTTTCTGCCTGCGTCGACTTTTCAGCTTTTGACCGGGCTTTAGAAAGGCTTTGTCTTCTTGAATCTTGGCCTTTAATCAAGGAACTCCTTAGTAACCGACCTTTGCTCCTTTACCTCGCTAAAGTGGCACATTTCTGCACATAATGGACTTTGAAACCTGAAATGCAAAAAAACACGTAATCAGTGTTAACTCTTAATTATTACTCACATAATTGGTCTAAAAGTATGACTGTTACAGGGTTAAAACTACAGTTTTGGGCTCTTATCAAACCATCCCCAAACAGCATTTTGCTTGTCCTCAAGCAAAGATGAGAAATTAGAATAAGTGACTAAAAATGGAGTTCTAACTACTCTCGTTTCGCTGAGTGCGATTGCATTGACCATATGCAACAAAGCCTTAAACCACTAGGAATTCCCTAGTGGACGTGTTATAGCCTCGTGAGAGTTTTCCAGTGAAGGTACTCACAAACTTCAACTATACTATAACGACTAAGAAATAAAACTATTGTTTCCTCATTCATGTCCCAACTATCTATACATCTCACTAGCAAATGAATAAGAATAACCAAGTCAAAAACCTAAGCTAATATATGCATAATAATCAATCATCTATGATACAAATATAAATACTATGAGTAATACTATGAAATGCCTAGCAGGTTCGTTTCTGAAAACTCGGAATAGCGTCCTTAAGTAGGTCCTCACATAAATGTCAAGGCGAAAAACCACTTGATTTTTCCGCTCAAGTTTAAGCTACTCTAGTGTGCGAAGGCACACTTTACCTTAAATCTCAATGACAACAAGGAGCCGAGTCGATCAAACACATCTGCCACTTACTATCACACTAACCTATTCCTAATTGAGCTAGAGGTCTTTATTAGGTGTTCGCGGGATTAGGAGATGGTTTAAGAAGGAAGGAAATGGATATTCAAAAGGACAAGTCCGAGATAGTAGAGTCTTCATATATGTAACTTAGAAAAACCTTGTTATTTACTTTTTGCTTCTACACTTTGTTTCCATCTTTAGCCATATTTTTTTCTTTTTCTTTGGCTTTTAACTCCTTTTATTCTATTTTTTCGGAGCTTTTATTTTATTTCTATTTTTATTTTTCTTTTCTTTGGATGGAAACTTCTTTTCTTTATTTTCTGAAGCAATTAACTAACTTTTGTTTACACCGGTTTTTCTCTTCTTCTTTCTTCCTCATTCTATTCTCAGACTTATTCTAGATTGGGTAGGTTATTTTTTTTTTTTTTTTTGTTTTGTTTTGTTTTTGTTTTGTTTTTATTAAAGGATTTTGTGGGTTATGAAAGGCTAAGGAAAGGCTCGAGGGCTTACTTAGCGGAAAATAATTCATAGGTTTGAATTTCTGGCTATATCGATCCAAAGAGGGCCTAAATTCTCGCTTAGGATATGGCATAGTGATCAAGCAAGTGGACGTGTGATTTCTCTATTCGAATATACTTCTCCCTTTGTGTCATTTCTCAAATGTTTCGGCTCATATAAGGCTTTTAGGCTATATTCTCACAGGGATTTGTAGAATAAGTACTCTTTAGCCTAGATTTCAGAAAACTTATTTGCTAACAATCATAGATACTCATGTAATATATTTATAGATAGATGCAAAGATTATTACCTACATATTAACCTAAGTTTCTAACAATTATTCGATGCAAAAGCTACATTGAGACTTCTAGATTGTTAAGAGCATAGAGAAAGAAAACAATACCAATATTCTTAAGTGTATAGCATAAACTTATTTATTTATATTTTTGAAATTTTTAACTTGAAAACAAATGCATATTATACATATCTATATCCTAACAAATGCCTTAATTGCACGTGTTTCTATCCCCCCCCCCCCCAAACAAGAAGCATGCTTTGTCCTCAAAGCATTTAAATAAAGAGGGTAGAAAAATACCATGGAAATGCGTTGAAATTCTGGAACATCTCGCAAAACAAGGTTAGAACATACTAATATAGGAAATAAAAAACCGGACGACGAATCAGATAAGAGTTCCACCCATTATGGGGTTAACAATTAAATTGCTTGGGATATAAGCGCATAATAACAAAACTAAAAACTTACCTTATCTCCCCGCTTTTAAGCATCCTCCTCCTCATTAAAGAGATGAGGTTCCTTCAAGATCCCGCCACCCCATTATAACTTCCCAAGCTTGCCGCCATTTATCATCTACTAATGCTAACCTTGTTAAGTGTTATTATGTCCGATGGGATGTACGGGCGACCAAATGAGGTTCAGGCCGCCATCCCGCCAAGTCATTATTCGCAATGAGCGAAACCACCCCATTGGTGGGTCTCATGACTTCAACCCTTTTCCAATCTGTGAATTGTAGGTACGAATATAGGTAAACAACTAAGCATGATCGCTTACCAACACAGGCATAAGAAGATACTTACGCCTCATGGTTTGGGCTCTCTTAAGACTAGCGACTAAAACTCGGGAATGTCATATTGGCGGCGCCCCTCTAAAAAGGGAGGAAAATGTCACCAGCGATCTTGTTTGCGAAATGAATCGCCATTCCCCAAAATATTCATCGGGATGAATAACATGGTGGTGCCTACGTTTAGGGAAAGGCTACCAAGGGGCAATGCTATATCGCCCACGGTCCATTACTTTCGAAATACCCTCCCCATAATACTCATGGAAATATGTATAATCATAAAGATATGCATTATCGGTCATATATGCCCATGTGTGAACAGGATCGGTATTGGTAATCCCGAAACTAAAGCCACCACATGTTTATTGAATTTATGTGTCGCGGTCATCGACTCACGACGGAGAATTCTTGTTCTCCATCCCGATTACAATAGAATTTAACGTGGTCGTAGAAATAAGCAAGAACTCATTGGTGAATATGAATCGTCATCACTTACCGTAGATGACGCCATCCTAATCAAGTAGGATCCCGTGGTCGGAAACCAATGTCCATAGGTCTCAGTTCCCAACACGTCTTCGAAAGACTGTTCAGGTATAACTATAGGAGATGTCATCTGAACGACTCCTTGAACAGTTCCAAAAATCCTGGAATAACCCTCAAAAAATTGGAACTTTCGTGATCACATATGGCAGGGCGCGGGTCGCGCTCGTAGGTTTTTAGAATTACAGTGTTTGGGCGCGAGTCCCGCTCAAGGAGGGCGCGGGTCGCGCTCTGAGTTTTTAGAATTACAGAGTTTGGGCACGGGTCGCGCTCAAGGAGGGCGCGGGTTGCGCTCTGACTAAACTTTGTGAAAGTGTACAGGGCGCAGGCGCGCTCGTAAGTGCTGAAACAGGAGTTTAGAGGAAAAAGAAGGAAAAGCTTGGAGTGAAAGGTGTGGGATGATGTTGGGGTGTAGTGTGGTTTGTTAGTGTAGAATGAAGGGAGTTTAAATAGGTTCTGAGCTTCCAAAACGAATCGACAAGTTCCCAAATTATTTTAAGGCAATTTCCGGAAATAGAAAAATTCCAAACCCGAAAACGAAAACAAACCATTTTCGTGATTTTCTAAAAATCCTGGTATCTTTCATACTGGATTTAGAATAGTAACTTCTAAACTCTCCTACATTTCATGCTACCACCACACAAATCATAGATATGCCGATATCGGCCAAATTCTCAACCTTTTCTCCAAAACAACTTTACAGCAGATGATCATATAACGAATTATATTAAAACTAAAATTTAAAACCAAACAACATAAAACAAACACCTTAATATTTAAATTTAACAACTAAATTAAAATCCAACTAATAAAACAAAATCATGAAATAATAGTGAACACAAACTGATGGTAAACACCTAGTTATGTGATGAAGATGGACCCTGAGATGGAGATTGGCCCTGGGATGGAGAATGGCTTGAACCATCTGTCCTTCGGCGACGACGCTCATGCCTGTCGGACTCGGCTGAAACAGAGTCCTCCACGGGTGGCATGCGTCGTAGCATCTCTATTCGAACAAGCTACGTGCTTCCATCTCAGTCCCGAAAGAATCGCGATAATCGGGCTTGTTGATGTTGGTGGATAGTCTCCATGTTAGACAAGATATCGTCCTAAACCCCTTCGAGCATTTCAAGTCTCGTTTGAAGGTTCGTTTGCTTCTTTCGAACTACAATCTGTCTATCTCGGATATCTTCACAAATACCATAAACGCAACGCAAGCCAGTTTGCAACACTTGCATGCGTTCTAAATTAGAACTACAAGTATTTAATGCATCGTCATCCAGACATGTCATATCCTCCCTTTCATCCTCCGACTCAACAACCTTTCCTTCAGACAACGGCCACGTCTCTTGGATGCAATCCGTATAGATACTTGCATTAGAATGCAATTTGATCTTAATAGGAGCAGATTTTGCGACAGCTCTAAAGGAGAGCATGATCTTAGTGATCAATACGGGAAAAGGCGCCAAGGTCTTTCCCACTCCTCTAATCACATTAAACATTAAGTCGAGGATGGAGAAATTATACTTATTTGTTTGCAAAATCCAGAAAACGTGCAGACATTGCAGGCCGATATCACTGACTTTGTCTTTCCCGAGGACGTTCCTACCAATCCACTGAGCTGACCGGTTGATTGGTTCTCGTGGTCGATCGGGACGAATGAGATGTCGGATTGTATTCACCCTCCACGACAGTATCTTTCATCAAAGCAGGAACTCCAGTATACTGGGATTTCTGAATTGTCATTACGAGGTTACTTTCAAGCGTAATTCCTAATAGTTCAACCAACAACCGCCCTTACTATTTCCTTCCTCGCTCCTCGCTACCTTTATAAAAATCCTATCCCCTCCAATTCTCGCTTTTTATAAAACTGTTCTACCACATCATAGTGATAGAACTCCTCGATCGAAAGTACCACAACCCGTTCCAATCCCTCCTAATCATCTCCGTCAATAAAATGGTGTGAAGCTGTCGGCAGCAAACGAGTGCTCCGGCAAAATTCTTCGTCGTAGCGCCATTGAAGTTTCTAAGACAACTAATGGTTTTGTAGACTGTGGGGGAGGCGAGTTTGAAGAAAAACAACTAAAAACAACGGTGGTGGCGGTGGTTACTTGAATTGGTGGCTGTTTTTTAGAGTTAGGTTGGTGGTGGTAATGGTTTGGAGAGGATTTTAGTTGGATTTGAATTTCTTGGCGTGGGTGTAGTTAGGTTTCCTTTTCTCTCTCTTTTTTTTATTTATTTATTTATTTTATTTTATTTTTTTTATTTTGGTGTTTAAGGTTTGTTTTAAACCTTGGTAACCGGTGGGATTGAAAAGGAAAGAACTGTGCGTTTTTGGAAAGGAAGGAGACGTACAGACGTGCGTGCGGTTTGGGCCCAAGCCCAATTTGAATTCCAAAATTTTCCGATTTTTCGCACAATTTCAAATTCAATTTGCCGCTTCGTTACTGGTCCGATTTTGGCGAATGAGTTATGGAAATGATCAGTAGAGAATTTCCAATCCAATGATCCATAATACACTCAATTCCAACCATGGGTGACGTATAAAAAGGTGGAAAAACGTCTCAAAGTGCGTGTGTGACGTAAGTTATGCGAACGAAGGAAATCTAAGTTTAGATTACGTCAACCCAATTAAACTACAAGTATTGGGCCTAAGCAACACAAATGGAAAGTTCGAGCAATCCAGATGGAAAGACCGATTGCCCACCCCCAAACAAATTTTTAAACACAAAATTTGTTCTAACGCGGGTCGTTTAAAGTAAGATTCCCTAGATGTGTTGGATTGCTATTTCTATGATTTAGAATTTTTTATTTTTATTTATTTATTTATTTTTATTTATTATAAGAAAAACGAAAAACAATAAATACATAATTCACCCCATAGAGGAACATGTCTCAAAAACCGAGAAAACATGCAAAAATGGAAAACGTGAATTATGTTAACCGTGGACTTAGGATCCGGTACTTACAGCCACACACTCCATAGGGAGGGCCCGGTTACCTGAATGGTGCACTTACCACTATATGGAAGTGAAAGGAAGTACACCAATGGCAAAGGTCAATCCTCATAGACAGAGGGTCCTGTAAAAGGACTTCCTCTACATCAGGGGACAGAAGTTCGTGAAAATGTTTTAACCGTTGACCATTAACTTGAAAGGTACTGTTGTCATTTGGATTTACCAAGGTGATTGCCCCGTAAGGGGTGACTTCAGTAACCAAAAAAGGGCCAGACCAATGGGTTTTTAGTTTCCCTTGGAAAATATGTAGACGGGAGTTGTAAAGCAAGACCTTTTGACCAACCACAAACTCTTTGCGCAAGATTTGCTTATCATGAACACGTTTCATGTTAGCTTTATAATCCTTCGCGAGATCGTAAGAATCGCTACGGATTTCTTCAAGCTCATTCAATTGCAACTTACGTTTGACACCTGCCTCATCAATATTGAAGTTAAGGCTTTTTAAAGCCCACAGAGCACGGTGCTCTAATTCAACGGGAAAATGACATGGTTTCCCAAATACAAGTCTAAAGGGAGACATATCTATAGGAGTTTTGAAAGCAATTCTATACGCCCATAAGGCATCCGATAGACGCTTCGACCAGTCTTTCCTATCAGGGTTTACAGTTGTTTCTAAAATCATTTTTTGATTTCCCTATTAGAAACTTCTACTTGTCCGCTAGTTTGTGGATGATAAGGAGTTGCTACTTTGTGTGTAACTCCATACTTTTTTACTAGGGATGCAACAACTCTATTGCAAAACTGTGTTCCACCATCACTAATGATGGCTTTAGGAATGTCAAACCGACAGAAAATATATTCTTTAATAAAAAATACAACGGTCTTATGGTCATTGCTACGGCAAGCTAGGGCCTCTATCCATTTAGAGACGTAGTCCACGGCAACTAGAATATAAATGAAACCGTGGAAAACAGGGAAAGGACCCATGAAATCAATGCCCCAAACGTCAAAAATTTCTACTATCAACATTGGATTTAATGGCATCATATTACGCTTTGTGATTCGCCCAAGTTGTTGGCAACGAATACACGTCTTGCAATGCACTTGGGCATCCTTAAAAAGGGTAGGCCAATAAAATCCACATTGAAGCACTTTAGCGGCTGTTTTCATTCCACTAAAATGGCCACCACACTCTTTGTCATGGCAGAACGATAGAACTTCATTATATTCCCACTGGAGAATACAACGACGAATAATCTGATCCGCACAATACTTAAAAAGGTATGGCTCATCCCAGTAGTATAACTTAACTCTGGCCAAGAACTTCTTACGTTCATTTCTTGACCAATTATAAGGCATAACATCAGCTGCTAAATAATTTATAATGTCAAAGATACCATGGTCTTTGAAAAATCGCGATACGATGCTCATCGGGAAAAGAGTCCGGTATGGACTCGGAATCACTCGATCGCCGTTTTTGAAGTCTAGATAAGTGGTCGGCAACCACGCTTTTGACCCCTTTTTGTCCTTTATTTCTAATGTGAACTCTTGCGGAGAAGGATCCATCGGATTAATCTCGCTTAGCATCCTTCTTTGCAAGAAGGTACTTAAAAGCTGCATGGTCCGTGTAAACTAAAGTTTTAGAACCAACCAAATAAGGACTAAAAACTTATCTAAAGCATAAATGACAGCTAAGAATTCTTTTTTCGGTAGTTGAATAATTCCGTTGAGCATCGTTTAAGGTTTTACTAGCATAATAAATAACAAAGTGGACTTATTATCTAGTTTTTGTCCCAAGACCGCACCAACTACATAGTCACTAGCATCACACATGAGTTCGAAAGGTTTAGACCAATCGGGAGGTTGTATAATTGGTGCAGGGTTAGGGCGCTTTTAAAGTTTCAAAAGCCCAACGTCGACATTAAAATTAAAATCAAAGATTGCATCTTTCAAAAGCAGATTAGTTAAAGGCCTAGCTATTTTCGAGAAGTCTTTAATAAACCGCCTATAAAAACCTACATGGCCTAGAAAGGCCCTAATATCACGGACAAATTGTGGTTTAGGTAAAGGTCGCCATCTTATCTAGTTTGGCCTTATTTACTTCTATGCCATCACTAGATAATGATGTGACCTAGTACTATTCCCTTTTTCACCATGAAATGACACTTTTCCCAGTTTAAAACGAGGCTCTTTTCTTCACATCGTGTCAAAACCTTAGACAAAGTTTAGACAAACAAATTGCGAAGGAGTCTCCATAGATAGAAAAATCATCCATGAAAACTTCCATAAAGCTCTACCATGTCACTAAATATATGAAGCATACACCACCGGAAGGTACCGGGAGCATTACAAAGGCCAAAAGGCATTCGCTTATAGGCATACGCTCCAAAGGGACATGTGAAGGTAGTCTTTTTGGTCATCAATATCAATAATAATCTGAAAATAGCCCGAGTAGCCATCCGTAAAACAATAAAAAGCATGACCAAATAGGGCGCTCGAAAGCATTTGATCTATAAAAGGTAAAGAAAAGTGATCCTTTCGTGTCATAGCATTTAAACGCCTCAGAATCAATACAGATCCTCCATTTCATAGGACCTTGTGGTGACAACATAGTCACCCTTCCCGCTTCGCACCATGGTAACTCCCCGATTTCTTAGGAACTACATGAATGGGGCTTACCCATTCGCTATCGAGATTGGGTATATGATACCCGCGATCGAAAGTAATCATAAGACTTCTTCCCTAACCACCTCTTTCATGGCGGGGTTCAAGCGACGCCGAGGTTCATGAAAGTCTTCGCGTTATCCTCCAAATGGATACGATGGGTGCAAACATTAGGGTCAATTCCCTTAATGTCGGCTAGGGACCAACCAATCGCCGACCGATGTTCCCTAATCACCCGGATTAAACGTGTCTCTTCATTCTTAGATAACAGAGAAGATATAATTGCCGGATAACTACCATCCGGATCAAGTTGAATATATTTTAACTCCGGGGGAAGAGGTTTAAACACTGGGGTGGAAGGAAAATCAATAGATGTTTCGTCGGGGTCCTCATTTTGCATAATGAATACTTGCTTAGGTAGCAAGTCTTCATACTCAGTATATGGAGCAACCGAAGGGTTTACAATTAGTGTGGACTCCAGGATGGTGTTGACTTCCTCTAAGTAGGAGTCATTTACAAAATCTGAAGATCCAAAAAAAAGGAATTTGTACATATTGTTTTCGGGAAACGTGTTGTTAAAATAATCTTAAACTAAGCTCTCGATCATGCTAACCTCCCCATTTATAGACGAATCATCGGTAAATCTGTTTCATCATTTTAAAAACATTTACCTCAACCGTAAGATGGCCAAAAGATAAGGACATCTTACCATCGCGCAATTTATAAGTCGTTGGCGGTTGCTAAGAAGGCCCTAAGATGATCGGTCAGAGTCGTTAGCGACTTCTCGTATCGAGGATAACAAAATCAGCAGGATAGTAAAAATCCTGAACCTTAACAAGCACGTTTTCCACTACACCCTTAGGATATACTTAAATGACACATGCGCTAATTGCAACATTATTTTTGTAGGTTGCATTTCCGTAGACCTATTTGTTTATACAAGTAATACGGGAGTAAGTTAACACTTCGCCCCGTGTCTAATAAAGTGGTCGCCGTGGGAATCTCCTAAGGTGCATTTTACAAGAGGGATCGACCGTGGTCCTTGTACTTAACAATTCCATTATTTTCGGATAAAGTTGGGAACCGCTCAGTTAGAAAGGCGCCTTTAGGTATGTTGGTCTTACGCCTAGTAGTGCACAACTCTTTAAGAAACTTAGCGTGGTTAGGGAGCTTTTTAATAGCTTCGAGAAAAGGAAGGTTTATCGTTAGATTCTTGAAAACGCGTTCCTAATCTCCTCAAAGTTTGTATCCCCGTTAGCATGGCTAACTTCGAGGGGAATGGTGGTTTCGCTCTATATTTAGCGTATGGCTCGAATTTGATGTGTTACCTTGGCTTTCTGTTTCTTAGTTTGTTGTTTAACCGGTACCTCTACGCTGGTAGGCTCTTCAGGTTTCTATGCGGTATCTAGTTCGATATCCGGTGTAGGAGTATCACGATGGGTAACTATAGGCATAGTTACTTTGTTATCAACCACTCTTCCGGCGGAGAGAGTGGTGATGGCATTAAGGTCACCTACGATTGTAGTTTCAGATTACTAGTATTACCGCTTACCTCAAAGGTCCGGTTTGCTTTTTTTAGGGTTTGGTATCGCTTTGTCCGAAACACGCCTTTTGGTTGGGATTTCTCTTGGGCTAACTGTTGTATGCCCCGATTTATGGATTGTAAGATCTGTTGGTTTGATTGAGTCATTGATTGGAAAAGTTGTTGGGTAACCTCGTATAAAGGCGCCTATACGATCCGGATGTGATGGTGTAGTAGTCACAGTGGGTGCGACCGAACTATCTCACGCTGATTATTTATGGGTGGGTTGTGATAGTTACTATTGTTAACCGAACGATACCTCTATTGGTATTATAACTATTATAATTACCCCGACCTTGTGCTAAACCTTGTCGTGGTTTAGGCTTTGGTTGTTATAATTATTATAATTTCCCGACTTTGTCCCGCCCTTGCTTAGGTGGAGCTTGATTATAGTTGTTTGCTTGCCTAACATTTTGGTTATTAAACCCCGGAGGTGAAACTTGTTGATTGTTTCGCCAACTAAAGTTCGGATGTTGTCTCCATGGGGCATTAGGAATAGGATAGCTATTAATGGAGCAAACATTGTCTTGCTCTAATTGTTGTTGTTCATAGCGAGAGGACAATAGGATTCAGGTGCTTCGGACTCAAACGGACATTACATGGGTTGGAGTTGACATTCATGACGGGATAGGCTTTTGTTGCACGTAAATAGCCTCAACCTTTTAGTTAGAGATTCGATTAAATTTTAAGTTCTAGATCGGGTTTCATCTCAAACATACCGGCGCCTTTAATCGTTGAAGAAGAACTAACAGAGCGGGATATATCATCACCCCCCCAATTGTTATTACATTTAGTTTGATCTTCTAAAATTTGTAAGCCTCCGGTGCTCTTTTTACTTAGGAAACTACCCCATTCATTATGTCAAGGACTTCTTTATGGTGATGTTGAACTCCTTTGAAAAAGGCACGAACTAACGTGTCTTTTGCTAGGTTATGGTGTGGACACTCTATAAGCAGATCGGTGAAACGATTCCAAGCCTCAGAAAATGATTCATGAGGATTTTGTCGGAAAAAATGAATCTTGGAAAGCATCTCATCCGTCTTTAGGGGTGGGTAAAAATGTTCCATAAATAGCTAAACAAGTTTAGCCCACGAGTCCACAGAGTTAGGCGCTTGGGCAGTTAACCAAGACGCTACCTTATCGGCTAAGGTGAAGGGAAATACCTTCAGTTTAATTTGTTCCGTACCAACCGTAGGATGATGGAATGTTGTAAGGACTTGTTCAATCCTACGCATGTGTTGATAAGGTTTTTCATGATCTAAACCATGGAAAACGGGTAACAAATTAAATATGTTTGGGGGAATTCAAAAATCCCCCACTGGGTCTGCTAGAACGATGCAAGATTTAGGGCTATCGCTCAAGGCTTTGTAAAAGTCGGAGAGAGGAGTCTCTTTTTCTTCAGCCATTATGTCCGGTGTGGTTGGTGGAATAGTAGCTAGAGGTGTAGTGATTGGTATACTCGATAGATTTGTTTGTTGACGCTGACGGTTAATTACGTTCGGTGTTTTTCTCCGAACAGATCTTAATCTCATGCAAGTCTAAGTCTAAACATGACAACACTCCAAACAATCTTGATATTTTAGTATAAACCTCTAACTGGAGATGCGAGGTATGGAAGAAAGGAATACCTGATAGCGTCCTTGCTTTGCTTATGAATAACGTCTTGTTTACGCGTGTTCAGTGTAAATAACAAGTTAGAACACTGAAAAACTTAAAAAATCGAAGTTCGAAACAAACCTGTAGAAATCCGGAAAATTTAGCTTAGGGCGCGGGTGCGCTCACTTAGGGCACGGTCGCGCTCCGAGTAACTTGAAATTCCAGTGTTTTAGGGCGGGTCGCGCTCAAGATGGGGGCGGGTTGCGCTCAAGGTTCCAGATCTTTTTTTTTGCCAGGGCGCCGGTTAGGTGCTTGATCAGCTCGTGTATATTTTTTTCTTGAACTTTTCAATGCTGAAACGGACAACCACAGTATGAATCAAACAAGGGTGGGTGGGTTTAATGGGACTTAAAAATGACTAATTATACTATGAAAACAATGATAAAATGAAACTAAGATGGCAGCGGCGCCATTTGATAAATGATAATTGAATAATTTACCTACGAAATGAACGAGGAACTCAAAATGTAAGTAAACTAAAACTATTTACGTGTCTATATTTATCAAAGTTTCTACTCTCAATTCTATCAAAATAGAGTGGAGTAACAAATTCGTTCCACTCCTAGTTCTCTAGCATGGAATGTTTTCTAATCTAATTAATCGGTCTTAAGTCTAATGAGAGATTTACGAAGGGTGTTATACTACACGATACAATATGAAATTGATTATGTTGAATTTAAACTACTTAATGCTATGGAAATATGATTGTTTTTTAATCTAGATAAAGGATTAGAGGGGAATTGAATCCACCTCGAATCCAACTTAATAACCTAGCATAGATTCTTGTATCTTGATTCTTACGTTCTTACGGCAAGAATTTCGAGTTCTAATCCCTAGTGTTCATGACATTTCTACCAAATACTAACTAGCATGTGAGGTCGTCCACCCATTCTCATGGTGAATCGCGACCTTCTAGAGTGGAATAGATTCTACAATGCTTCTACACTATACCACTAAGTTTTCATCAAAGCTTCATCAACCCCTCTAATGGAGGTTTTAGCCTTGAGTCATCAACCCATCATTTCCCATTGAATTGTAACTACACATCATATTAAAATTCTAACTTAACTAATTTAACTAACAATGCTTCAATCTACTTAAACTACGAAATGATAATCAACAAGAATTAAAACTAGATCTATAAATTGACATAACAAAAATCGAAATTGACAGAAATAACTATTTTATTTATCTAATCAATCAAGAACAATGATTCAAAGACTTAATCGAAAACAAGAATTGGAAATGGAACTTAAACTTAATTACTCTACTGAAAACTAGATCTAGAGTTCTATATAGTTTTAGGTCTAACTAGCTACCATTAGCAAAGAGTTAAGCTTTGGTTTTTATACTTTCAGTTCCAAAAATCGTGCATGGGCTTGGAGCCATGTTTTGGGCCAGAGAATCAGGCCCAAAACCCAATTCTTTCAGTCCAAAAAGGCCCCTTCAGCTGCAGTTGGCTTCAACAGACTTTTTATCCACTTCTACTCCTTTAATTGGATCAAGGCTTAGACCATTGGAAAGCTCTTTCCGAGCCGGTCGTTTTGACATAAGGTAGGCCCCATTCCGAGGTCTGAGTCCAAAGATACGGCCTTCGGAAGTTCTGCTGACTTGTGTGCTGTTTCTGCCCGCGTCGACTTTTCAGCTTTTGACCGGGCTTTAGAAAGGCTTTGTCTTCTTGAATCTTGGCCTTTAATCACGGAACTCCTTAGTAACCGACCTTTGCTCCTTTATTTCGCTAAAGTGGCACATTTCTGCACATAATGGACTTTGAAACCTGAAATGCATAAAAACACGTAATCAGTGTTAACTCTTAATTATTACTCAGATAATTGGTCTAAAAGTATGACTGTTACAGGGTTAAAACTACAGTTTTGGGCTCTTATCAACTACCACCACCACCATCACTACCTCCACCACCACTACCACCGTACTATTAAAACTATCACCACCACCACCACCGTACTATTAAAACCACCACCACTTTTACAACTACCACCACCACCATCACTACTACCGTGTTATTAAGACTAATATCATCACCTCCACTACCACCACCACCACCACCACCACTACCACCGTACTATTAAGACTATCACCACCACCACCACAATATTATTAAGACATCTACTACTTCTACTACCACCACCACCGTACTATTAAGACCAATATCATCACCTCCGTTACCACTACCGCCAATTAAGATAGTTTCCTAAAATCGATATTCTAATTATCAAAATTGATTTGAAATCAAAAATCAAATTATACGCTTGTTTCAAATTAATCTATTCAAGTTAAATGTGATGTAAAGTAGGGTTATATTTGTCAAATAACCATCTATAAGATGTCTTGTATTTGTTTTTTCTATTTTTACAAGTGCTTATAAGAGGAACTTAAAATGAAAAACAAACCACTTTATAAGACCATCTTATA
This sequence comes from Coptis chinensis, assembly GCF_015680905.1. Taxonomy (NCBI): domain Eukaryota; kingdom Viridiplantae; phylum Streptophyta; class Magnoliopsida; order Ranunculales; family Ranunculaceae; genus Coptis; species Coptis chinensis. The sequence continues at coordinate 26,978,334 of NC_141464.1, read as the reverse complement.
AGACCCTCTTATAACACATGGTCTTATAAGACCCCCTTATAACTTAACCCAAAAAAACAAATAGCCCCTTAATCTTCTTCTCTCTCTTCCACGCACTCAAATGAAGCACTTGTGGCGATTGCGAATGGTCCTGCTTTTAGGGGTTTCTTCAAATGGCATCCCCAGTCCCCCAAGTGCCCAGATATTGATACTTTGGCTCATTTGTGGGAGATATTCATTGTAGCAGTGAACAAGCTATACAAGTTCAAGCTAGAGACGAAGTTAGTGGTTAATAAAGACTTCTACAATCTGGTTGTGGAAATGGATTTGCTGAGGTCCTGGGGTTTTGATGTCAATTTCATGGCGAAATATCTTTGGGAAATGGTATGTGATTGTGAAAAACTTTTAGGCATGTACACTTATAGTATAGAAAAGAACATTAGGAGTCTAAATGTACTTTCTGTAAAGTTTTCAGTTGGTTTTGCGAAGATAGAAAGTAAGCACAAGTCTATGGTAATACAGAAGCTGCGATGGGTACAAATTCTAACAGATGGTATGTTAAGTAAATGTGTTGGTGGACTTGGAAAAGAAACTGATCCTGTTAGAGTCGAGTTATTATCTGCAGCCAGAAATATAAAAATGGCTATGACAGTGATGTTTCTTCGCTCCCTCACTTTCATTTCAGCGTTTAGCTTTCTAGGGGGGGGGGGGGGGGTCGATACTCTAGAAGAATTTGGTTTCTCTGCACCCTTTCCAGAGGTTACACCCCAACCATATCCTCCACCACCTGGTGCTAGATTGATGGTAATTTCTATTTCCTTGTTACTTTACAGTTGCGGAGAGATTCTGTATAATGCCAGGTTGTAATTTTATTACTGTTGGTATATATTAATTAGTTGTATTGTTTGTTGTTACTTGTTACAGTTGATGAAACGAAAACACTCTGACGTGCTTTCAGAGTTAAGCATTTTGGAGGAGATAGAATTTGATGCTTTTTTTGCTTACAACAAGACGAAGACTAGAAATCGTCCAAGGCGTCTGGTATCCTCCAATGCCAAAGAAGTGCTCCATAATTTATATGCTCCCCTGTAGAAGAGTGGAATTAGAAAACCACTACTAGTGGTGGATTGAAGTTTTCGTACGGTGGTAGCCCAACCCACATGTTAGTGTGTTGATTTTGTTGTACCATGGATGCATGCTTTGATGCCCCAGTAGGTCATTGTAAGTGATGTGAATTTGTACTTTTGTGATGTGTAAAGTGGGGACTGTGAAGTTGTTGTTTTGTGTAGTTTTGTGATGTGTAAAGTGTGGACTGTGAAGATGTAGTTTTGTGTAGTGGGGACTGTGTAAAGTGGGAACTGTGAATGTGAAGTTTTGTGATGTGTAGTTTGGTAGTATTATATTTTAAGCCCATATGTGCTGTTGTAATATATTTTGAAGCACACTTATAGTGTATTGTTCAGCTTATATAATGTTGTTCTTAGCTTATATAGTGTTGTTCTTAACTTATATATTACTGTTCATAGCTTATGGTGTGTTTTATATCAGGTGCTTACTAACAAGTTAATAAGTGTAAATTACAAAGTTATGAACGACATTGTATAAGCTATCCCAGACACTATATAATCTTATCCACAAACTTGTATTAACAGACAAAGTATTCACGTACACCGCGTTGCACCTACTGTATCCACGATAATTATGTGATTATATATCGAAAAACAGTCGAAATTGCACATTGAAATTTCGAAATAATAACTGAAAACCTTTTCAGTTGCCTAGTAAAATTGAAACGGCCCAAACTGAAAACCTTTTCAGTTACCAATGCATTGCATTACTAAGATAGACTTAAACTTTTTCCTCACACAATGAGAATTGGGTGGGATGGGCAATTAACTGAAAACCTTTTCAGTTACCAATGCATTGCATTACTAAGATAGACTGAAACTTTTTCCTCATGATAAGCACAAAAAATTGTATTATAAAAACCTGTAGAGACGTAACATTTCGGTCAATTTTGTGTTTAATAATCATGAAATAATCGCATCTTTGTGCTTTTTGCAGGATGGAGCAACTAATGTAAAAATTATGATAAAGCCAGCATTTAAGCACGAAATAGGGAGTATACACATGCCTTCCGATCAAGCCCATGTGAAGCCTAACAAATCCAGACTAAAGCCTAAAAACTCAAACAGTACATAATCCAGTCAGAAACGAGATTACGTGCACAGAAGCGTCAAACTTCCGAAGCTCATATCACTTGAACCAGGACTCCGAATGCAACGAGTGAGCTGCTCCAACGATCAATGCGACGAACTCTATGCATAGGCGAGAAGTTGTAAAAATGTCAAAAGACCGAACCACCACTGGACACTACACATGGACCCACTAGGCGGGCCCACAAGATTTTAATGAGTCATCATGCAAGTCAAGACAAAGGTGCAAATAATTGGTGCAAATTTGACACCTTGCATGAAGTTAATGAGTTGGTTGGATTTAGGTGATGATTATCTAAAAAAATGAAAGGTGTCAAATGGGGGGTTAGTTGTGGATAAGAGAAAAATAAATGAGAGGAGAGTGTTTCACGTGGGAGAAGAGAAAAAGGCTATCTTATGTAAAGGGGGCTGGTTTTGGGAGTTAGCTAGCTTTTACTTCCTTGAGTTTTATTTTCTTTTACATTGCTTGTCTTTACTTTTTATTTTTTTAGTTTTTGTTGTTTTGAGAGAAAAGCTTGTAACATGTTAATGGGGAACTCTCTCTAGGTTTTAATAAACTCTTCTTCATTTAGGTAAACATGTGGTAGTTTCTTATTTCATTCTCTTTCTCTTTCATTTTACATATCTTCTTGTAATTTAATTCAATCCTAGGATCATGAGCTAAACCTCTCCTAAGGGGAGGGTTAATGATGCTCATGTGAGGATCAGGCTACAAATTTAGGATTCCAGAATCACTACTTAAAGACTTAGGTCCTATTTTTCATCCTGTCCCAAAATGACAGAGATTGACCAATATCTGATCAACTGTTGTAAAATAAAACTAGGAGTTGGAATGATATTTCAGAGATGAAATATCATTTCAATTCCACATGCTAGCATGATATGTTTAGAGATAGGTATATTGTGTTAGGGATTTGAGATGGTAGTGACCTGTTTCTAAAAGACTTGTAGCTAGGCTTTGCATGAGTAGGATTAATCCTTCCTTATCTTTCTCTCTCTTTTATTTAACTATAAAACAAACTTACAAATTTTAGATAACTTGTGTAGCAAAAATCTATCTATCAAATCCTTCTCACTTAGTACTCCAAGGTGTAGATTTTAGTTGTGATCATTTAGATTCTTGTCTTAGGAGTTGGAACGAAAACCCTACTCGAACTAGAAAAACAGTGAGTAAGGAAATATTGAGTTTTAGCACGGAGTAAGTAAATTTCTAAAAACACTGAAAAGTGTTAAGATCAAATGGCGCCGCTGCCATTCTAAAGACCCAAGGACTTGTGCTTGCAAACTGGAATTGCTCTAAGGGGAAACCCCCCACTCTCATCCTTTCATATATTTCTTTTTCTTGTGTTTTCTTAATTTTTTTTTTGAAATTTCCCGCGTTTTTGCTACTGATCCGCATACTGCTTTTGGTTGCACTTACAGGTTCCAAATGCTAGGACCTGGAAACTAGGCTACAACAAACACTAAGCTTACGGTGAAAATTTTAGCTTGCTGTGCACATTTCTTTTCTTTGGTGGACTTGCGGGAAGCTTGCAGGTTCCAAATTTTAAATATTTTTGCATGCTTCACATGTATGTAGTTATTATGTCGTAGTTAATGGACTATTTTTTGCATATTAGGTTAGTAATATGCATGAATCATGTGAATACGCCTGTGAATATATATATGCAGTTAAGTGGTCATGAATTACATATTAATGTATATATACATACAAATGGTACTGTTTTGCATGGTTATATATATATATAAGTCACATGTTTAGCATATATATTACCTTATTAGTGGTTATTTGCATGTTGGCATATATAACTTAGGAGTTATACATAGTAATTAGGGTGTGTTTTGGTATTTTGGCCATAACTTTGGCTATGGTTCTCTGAATCACGCGTGTGAGCTCAATTCGGAAAGATCTCGACGGCGCACACGCTGCCATAATGAGCCTTGGTGGTGGTCATTTTCGAGGTCAAAATCAACTGTTTTCCCTTCCAAAATCATCATTTTAGAAAATTGTCTTGTTTAATAAGTTGATTTTGTCATGAAAGAGGAGAACATTCCAACGAGGGTTAAAATCTGAGTTAGGTAAGTTGTTTTTGTAGGAACCGTTATGGTTTCACCGAATGATTTACAAACCGCGAACACCCACACACAGCGGAATAATAGGTGTCCACGATTTTGGTTTAGAATTCATACCTTTAGATCAGCTAAGATAACTCTAAGAATCTAAGCTCTATGAAATCAACAACCTCTTGATATTCTATTGTATTCTTATCAACGGAATGGACGTTGTGTGGGCAACGATCTACCACCCTCTTCTTTCTCTCTTGGCCTCTATCACTTTCAAAGTCAGAATCGAATTTGAACTAATCTTTTCTTGAGTAAAACAATGAGTAAGTCGGCCAGAGAAAATAGGGGTTCCTTTATATAGGCTACAACAGGGACCATGAGGAGAAATTAGGGTTGGGCCTCCTGACGTGCTTGAGTTTCCCATGTTCGCCCAAAACATATGGCTCAAGTTCGTCAACAAATGACTTATTCCACTAAAGGCCATTATTGCACTACGGCCCTAATCCCAAATTACTGTATTACATTTATGGGCTCCATATTATATGCTTGTGGATCTCCCCATGTTTAAGATATCGAATGTCCGTTGATTAAGTTAAGTTACTGACAACTACATTAATCAACTTCTTATGTCCTTGAGTAGTACCACTCAACCTCATTGTCATGTCGGATTAAGTCCACCTGCAGGGTTTACTTGACAATCCTTATGAGTTCCTCAAGGGGACATCATCAACCCGACTACTTGCGGGTCACGGATTCCTTCTATAATCAACAATACCCCTTACATACAATGTCATTACCCAATCCATCAAGTTTGTTGATTCACAAATGAATCTCACTCATTGATGATTTAAAACAATATACAATGCACGTAAGTGCCCGTTATTATATCCGTATTAAGAGGACAAACATCCATAATAACAGAGGTATTTGTTCTCTTATATAGTAAATATAAAAAGAAACAACCTCACTTGGTCCTGTTCAATACACACAAAGTGTACTAGTATAATCCTGTAGTCAAGATAGACTAATATCAGATTATACTACAACCGTACCAATGGTTTGTCCAAATCTATCTAGGTTGTGAACGTTTACTTATACTTTATAAGGTACTGATGATATGATCTTTTGTGTGTCACCACACACCATATCATCTACAACATAAAGTATTAGACACATGCATATAACTAATAACATATATAATATGCATAACATTTGCCCATATGATTCTTATTCAAAATATAAAGAATTAGAGTTAATACAAAAGTAATGCTTTTAGTATATAACCCTATCAGTTTCTAAACCGTACGCGGTGAAGCTGCTCTCTATATGATACTCGCAATCTCAATGAGTATTGACGAAATCGAATTATTATGCAATACAAGAGTCATATTTTAGTTTATGTATAATACGTTGCATGTTCAGTGTACGTCTTTGCCTAGTCGTTATATATCCATTAATGCGATAGTATCTTCGCATGCTACTGTAACTAGATACGTATGAGTGATTATAATTTGCCTGTTACTGTAAATTTACATATCAATAATATATATCTACCTATTTGCCTACATATACGTATTTCTGATGTGTATTTGCTTATACGTATCGAAGTATTTATTGATGATACAACCTTGCCTATTCATATTACTATACATATGAGTAGAGTATCTTCACAGCTACTGTATTTAGTAATATGAGTAGGTCGTATTTGCCTGATTGTACTTTCTCCCTTTCATAAATTTTAATTAAAAAAAAAAAAAAATTAATAATAATTAAGCAAGACCTTGCATAAATTTTAATTCCATAAATCTTAATCATATTCCAATAGTGTCTAGAAACTTGAAAGATTGAGGTTACACTACAAGAAAAAAGGCTTTATATCACTGTTAAAAACTGTCACAAAAAGTCTTTTGTCACTGTTTTTTTTTTCCAAAACCGTGACGGAGTGAGAGTCATTTATTTTTTTCCCAAAACCGTCACAAATAATTCTTCTGGATAAGCCTATATCCACCTCATAAAACCGTAACAAACACTTAAAAATAGTCACAAAAAAACATATCGTTTGTGACGGTTCTAACAAACCAGTAATGTAATCATCTTGTAGTGGTCACAAAAAGGACAACTATTCATGCCAGTTTGGTTAAAACCGTGATAAATAAATATTTTGTTTAAAAAAAATATCGAATACACGTGAAAACAGACCTCACATGGAATTGGACCTGTAATAAGCCACTCTGAATATTATCCATTATATTTCAAGTAGCATTCATAAAGTGCTAATTCCATTGAATTATCGGCCAATTCCCTTGGATAACCAATATATATTTGTATATTCCAAAACATAATGAAGTAAATAACACATTCCCAATGTAATACATATAAATTAAATCAGCCAAATCTAATTGAAAAAAAGAACCTAATCTTGCCCAAGTCGATCACCCACGTGTATGTCTTAAGCCTTGTGGTTGTTCTGCATCTGGTTTTCATCTTGAGAATAGTTCATAATACATTATTGGATGAACTGAACAAAGTCTATTCAACGTCACTCCAAAGTATCTCCTTGTAGGTGTAAACCATTTTACTACCCGCGATTCTTTATCTTAAACATAATAAACCAATCGTGATAAAATAATTGGAAAAGTTAGCAACCTATGGATAAGAATATAGCATCCCTTTAGTCACATGAATAAGAGCCATAAGTTCTATAGCCATGACATTCAATACTTGGCTCATATATAACTAAATATATCAATTCAGAATATTCTTTAACAAATTAGATGTGAATACAATACCAGCCAGAGTGTACCACCCCGCCATATTTTGACCTGCTCAAGGAAACAAGAAACACCGAGAGGCGACCACTGCTACTAGAATGCCTAGAAAGCAATCGCATTATTTCGACCAGCCTATGAAATAAGTTAAATCTAGAAAAGAACCAATCAGATTTATACGATCTGTGAATCATACCCAATGCAATGTATTACATCGATCAATCTAAAGAATCGGGGGCATCACAAAGCCGCTAAACCGGATAATGATAATGACCCAACAGATTCCTCGATATATTAGCACCACGGATGAAAATTGACGAAGCCGGGTGAAGCCGATGATTGGATTACGAGTGATGGATCCTCTCCACATGCCACTTTGGCATGTCACCTCTTCCCCGTAAGATGATCAACCTCTGAACAATCTGCATTGGCATTTTGTCGCCTTCATCAAAACTTTTACCATCCTTTTATCACCGCTCCACTTGGAATCTTTGTTCTCAATTCTCACATTAGCAAGAGCTCAATGTACTTATACTGGGTGACAAAGGACTTGGTAATGGCCCACATGTATATACTATAACTTACTAATGTACAATGAAGAAATCACATTTTTTTTGTGTGTGATCGGTAAGGTCAAAATCATGTTGGGCCTTTGCTAGAAAAAATTACATCGCGACAACAATAGAAGGAAGCTCGGGTTCTACATCCGCATTCGTTCAGATCCTTCCTCCCTTGTCTTGAACACAATAGCAATTCATAATGTCCAATTAATATTACAAGCAATACTAAGAAATTAACCAGTTGTGTCATCAGTATTCATATCATTTTCAAGGGTGCCTTGGCATGTCAAAATGCCATTGATTGAAAATAGAGAACACTGTCATCAAATAGGAAGAAATAGTGTACCTCATACATGGCATCCATCAAAATATTCACTAGCAAGGATCTTACGCCTCGGGCACCAATGCTTCTGGCCATTGATTTTCTAGCAATTAGTCTCAAAGCAACTTCAGTGAAATGCAACTTGACCTATGGAGATAAGAAGACAGGTAATTAATAGCTACACCTTAGTTCCTTAGATTGATCAACGACGCCATTTATACCCGAAAGAAATTCAACGTATGTAATACTGGTCGAATGAAAAAGAAATGGGAAAAAAGAATATACAATGGGTTTATCAAGTGTGATAGATCTGATAAGGGTGAAGGGTGCAGATTAAGAACTTACATCATTTGTCTGAAACATCTTCCTATATTGTTTTCCAAGGGAATTTTTTGCCTCTATGAGGACCTTCAAAATCAATGATTTCAACTATCGAAGTTAATAAGGAGAAGTTTGATGCAAAATATGAATATAGACGTTAATAATTATTTAATATAGAAGACAGCGATAAAAATTAATTAGAAAGTAGCATTGGCATGTGCCACTTCTGGATTGTGTGTGTAAGTATGCTAGTTTGAGCAAAAGTGATAGAAAATACGACTAAAAGTTAAACTAGCCCAAAAGTGGGTTCTTACTTACAGTTTCCGGCAAAAAAGACGATGTGATGGCAGCATTTGTCAAACCACCGTCCTCATATTTGCACACACATGTGCGGTGCTCCAAACCCAATTGACGAATCTTGGCGCCTGATTACAAGTGAAATAATTCATGTTAAGGAAACACCTTATAGAAGAAATTCCAATTCGGGCGGTCAACATGACTAATATTTGAAGAAAACACAAAACTGAAGAATTACACCATTTATTATCGACTATGACACAAACCTGGAATATGTAGTGCTGAATATAATTGGATCAACTCGAGACCATACATTTGTTACCTAATCGAGAAGCTAGAACCCTAAAACTAAACCACATCCCTTAGATTTTCTGGTACCCCTTGATTAATCACCAGTCACGCCATCTCAAATCAAAATAAATATCAAAATGTGCTATTTGGAAAAGACTAGCTTAAGAATAACAAAAAAGTTTTCTTTTTCTGTTTTTCTCGGTGAAACATTGAATGAATAATACTATGAGCAAGCCCCAATCACAGCAAGCGATAGAAAGAAGGGTGAATTGGAGGTAAGAAGCTATGGTGCATTGGCGTAGCTTATGGCTTTCTCTAAAAAAATATTGTTAAGAAATTAAACCCTAGCAAAATTTGGAAAATTTTGATTTCTCCAAATTTTCGTTTTCCCACTCTGAAACAAAGAGCGGTATCTTGCTAAATTAGAGTACAACGGCCCGTGTGTTCCAATACAACAGATCGAGCGAGAGCTTACCTTGTCTCCACCCTTTGAGCTATATAAAAGAATCACCTTTTACTTGAAAAACAACCTTAAATCAATGAACGCCATTTTAAAGAACTGCCTTGCGGTTAAATCTAAAAACAATATGGAAGGGAGAGGGTATATACCTCTGGTCTTCAAAAAAGATGAGTATTTTCTTTATTGAGAGATAGATCATGAAGGAAAACATTGTTAAGATGAGAGAAGGAGAAAGAGAAAAAAGAAAAATAAAATGGTTAATTGGCGGAGGCGGAGGCGGGGGCGGTGGCAGACAAAGCGAAGTGGGTGAAGGAGAAAGTTGGCTCATTTGGAAATTTAGAACTGTTTAGTATTTTTTTTTCTAAGTGTGTTTAGTGTTGGGATTAATTTAGACAGGATTTTTTTTTTTTCTGGTGGCATGTAGCCACGTATGGGCTGGAAGTGTTTGTAGGAAGCGGGAGTCTGAACGTGGGCTCACTATGGTGTGTTTGTGCATCTAAGTAGTTATTTTTTAGTGGAGTTGTGGTGCGGACCGAAAACTAAATGAGATCATGAGATCATTTAAGATGGTGACATAAAGTGTGGAGTATGTAACTGTTTTGGGAGAATAGTCACAAATAATCTTCAATACACGAATTTTTTCCAAGAAAAAAGGATTTGTGACGGTTCTAGATCTGATAGTCACAAAAAAAACATTTCAAAACAGTCACAAATGCCCTTTTTTGCCATTTGTGACCGTTTCGAACAGAACAATCACAAATAACATTTTAAAACAGTCACAAAAGCCCTTTTTTCTACTAGTGTTACTTAATTAGAACCATGCTTGCACGGAAAGCCTCCCTCATATCTCTCTTGTGACCTGGTTGTTGGTTTATGCACATGTATTCCTAGCTTCACTGCTACGTTAGCAGCAGCTTAGGCCTACGTTGTTCAACTCTAATACTTGAAGATAATCATAAAATTCAAGTAATAATAAGTTCCTTCTGTCAATTAGATCTAATTTTATGCTTACATGAGATTAAGGTATGGTTCTACTAAAGAATTTGAACATACTTATCGTAGGAGAAAATATGATAAGCATTTGCGTAAGTTTTCACCGCCACAAAGTTCTTCATCTATTAATCCAAATAAAAAAGATTCCTTGTCACCATTCCCATCATTCATTATGGCTGACGGAAATCCACCAGCTGAGAAGCCACTTTCGGACTTCTATACAGCATTACAGGAAGGACCTTCTTCCTACATCAAACTCGAGGACATTGTCGGTGATTTTCGAATTCCGCCAAATATTTTTAGTTTGTTACCTGTATATCATGGTTGGATCATGAAAAACCGTACAATCATTTTCGTTGGCTTCAACAAGTGGCCACAACATTTCACCATCCAGCCGTCTCTAAGGAATAACTCTTGCTGCGGCTGTTTCCATTCACTTTAGTGGATAAAGTGTCAATTTGGCTAGCAGGACAACAGCCACAATCCATAGACACATGGAATAAACTTGTTCAAGCTTTCATACTTCAATTTTACACTCGGAAGAAAACTACTGAAATGCTTCAGAAAATTCAATTCTTTCATCAAAATCCTCATGAATCTTTTACGGAAGCATGGAGTCGCTTTACTGATCTTCTTTTACTCATCACCAACTAGATAAAGCTGTCCTTGTTCATTCAGTCTTTAATGAACTTTCTGATTATCAAAAAGAAACTCTTGATATAATGAACGGCGGTTGCTTCATGGACAAAGGAGCTACTGAAGCATATACTTTTCTTGAAAAACAAGTGAAAAACGGTACACATTGGGGTAACACTGATTCTTCTAGGTCATCTAATGATACTATTACAAAAGCTACGTCTATTTTTTAGGTAAAACCCGATCCTGAGTTGAAAAAACTAATAGAATCCCTCACTAAAAAAGTAGATGCTCTTGTAGTTCAAGTAAACGATTAACTTCCACAACAGGCCATGAACGTTAACACTTCCCCATGTGTTCTATGTCTTCGTCCAGACCATCCCGATGCTTATTGTCCCTTGTTACATGTTACCGCTACCCAAACACCGGAGGAGGCATGTGCATTCAACATTCCTAATGCACCATGGAGACAACATCCAAATTTCGCTTGGCGCCCGAATAACCAACAAATGGCTCCTCCAGGTTTCGCCAATCCACCTATTCGACCAATCAATAATTTTATTCCATACCGCCAAGGAAATAATCAGTAATACCAACAAAGTCAAAATCAATTTCAAAGTAATTCAAATGCTAACTATCAAACCAACCACAGCCGTGTTCCAGCCAATCCAAATTCTGGCTATAATCAACAACTTCTCAGCAATAATCATGAATTAGTACCTGTTGCACAACCTATGCCTCTTGCTACTGATAGGACAAGTGAGACGATCTTCGCTTACATGAACCAACAATCACAAATCCTAACATCTATCCAACAATCACTTCAACAATTAGCGTAGGACAAGAGCCAGAAAGGCGTGTTTCTTGGCCAAGCAGTTCCGAACCCTAAGCCAGCAAACACTGCCTTTGAACTCACCAATACACCTGGTACAAGTGCTCCAACCCAAGGTGAGGTGAATGCAATCACTACTCTTCGATCTGGAAAAACCATTGACAATCAAATCCGTATGCCAGATGATCAAACGAAAGATACCGGAGGTTCCAAGGAATCTGTTTTAGAGAATGAACCTACGATGGAAACACCAAGTTCAACAACGTCACCATCTAAAAAATTGGGAAACGAGAAAGTGGACCCTTATGCCAAATTTTGCCCTAAGGCACCATTTCCTGCCCGGTTGGCAAAGAATAAACCTGATAAAACTTAGATGAAATTAGAGAAACCTTTAAGAATTTGACAATAAACTTACCCTTTCTCGATGCCCTAAAGCAATTACCAAAACATGCAAAATTTTTGAAAGACATGTGCACCACAAAAAGAAGAACAAATGTGCCTCAATAGGCCTTCCTTACTGAACAGTTTCCATCCATCACTGAATACAATGGTATAGTAAAATACAAGGATCCCGGTAGACCAACAGTTCCATGCATATTAGGTGATAAATATACGGCTACTGCATTACTAGACCTAGGAGCTAGTGTGAACTTACTTCCGTATTACTTATTCAAACAACTAGGTCTACATGAGCTTAAACCTACCACGATGACTCTATAATTAGCCGTCGATCCATTAAGTATCTTAAAGGCATTGTGGAAAATGTTCTTGTAAAAGTCTAAGATTTCTTTTATCCCGTAGATTTTGTCATTTTGGATACAGAAGTTGCCTGTGACTCCATTTCTATCATATTAGGGCGCCTGTTCGTTGCCTCGCAACTGCTAATGCGCTCATAAACTGTCGGGATGGGTCCATGACCATGTCCTTCGAAAATCTTTCGGTCAAGGTTAATGTGTTCAAGTTGATGAAACAAATTCCAGAGAATGACATTGATGGTGAGATTAACCTGGTTGACACCCTTGTACAAGAATATTTCACAAATTCTTTTCCTGAAGATGAAGTACACCAATTCCATTCTTTTGAGTGGTTTTGAATTTGATGTTGATAATTATTCACAAGATGTACACAAGTTTTTAGAGTCAATACCACTAATTGACTCTACTACCGTCCTATCAAGCAACGTGGACGAACATCAATCTGTTTTATCTCTGGAAGATGATTTTCCTCAAGAATCTTTAATACCCACTCCTCCCACTCCTGACATAAAGCCTATTCCTTCGAATTTAAAATACGTACATTTAGATCCAGATGGTAGTCACCCAATTATCATATCATCACAATTGACTGCCGATCAGGAATCACGTTTAATTAAGGTCCTTCAAGAACACCGTTCTGCTATTGGATGGTCTCTCAATGACATTAAAGGCATTGACCCTAATGTCTGCACCCATCGCATACATCTTGAAGAAAATGCCAAGACATCATGTGAATCGCAACGTCGTCTAAATCCCACCATGAAGGATGTGGTACGGGAAGAAATTTTAAGGTTACTTGATGCAGGTATTATTTACCCCCATCTCATATAGTGTTTGGGTAAGTCCCGTACACTGCAAGTTGTTCCCAAAAAGTCTGGCATTACAGTTATACGAAATGATAAAGATGAATACATCTCCGCTCGCATTCTAGTGAAATGGCGAATTTGTATTGACTATCGCAAACTTAATGCGGTCGCTCGTAAGGATCATTTTCCACTTCCCTTTATCGACCAAATGCTTGAATGATTAGCGGGTCATGCATTTTACTATTTTTTTTTATGGTTATTCAAGATATTTTCAAATGGTCATAGATCCTGCTAACCAAGAAAAAACAACGTTCACATGTCCATTTGGTACATTTGCATATAAACGAATGTCGTTTGGCCTTTGCAATGCACTCGGTACATTCCAACGTTGTATGCTTCAAGGCCCAAAATATCGATATCGATTAATATATCGGTGTACCCAAAAACCGAGATATATCGGATATATCGAATATATCGGTTTTTTGGTGACTAGTCCAAACTATTTAAAATATCAAATATATCGGAAATATTGGAAATATATCGAAAATATATTGGAAATATCGGATTTATATTTAAAAATGGTCAAAAAGTCAACCGATATATATCGATTATATCGGAAATATCGATTATATCGGCGATATAAAGTTTCATATTGGAAATTCCAATATATCTCGGAAAAAAAGGGGTTCAATATTCGGTGGATATATATCGGAAATATCGATATCGGTGTACCAATTTACTGAGATATATCGGCGAGATATCGGATATCTCGACGATATTTTGGGCCATGGTATGCTTCACATTTTTAGTGATATGGTTGAACGTTTTATGGAAGTCTTTATGGACGATTTCTCATTATATGGTAATTCTTTTGATAATTGTTTATCAAATATTGAAAAGGTTTTAGTACGTTGTGAAGAGAAAAATCTCATTCTTAATTGATCAAAATGTCATTTTATGGTTACAAAAGGAATAGTTCTAGGTCATATTGTTTCTAAGGACGGAATCGAAGTCGATAAAGCAAAGATTGAAAATATTGCTTCCTTGCCTATACCAACTTTAGTTCGCGACATACGTGTATTTCTAGGACACGTAGGGTTCTATAGGACATGGACATTAATGATCACAATGCTCCGAACAGTCTAAACGATGGTGATGCAGTAAAAACAATCGACGAGAATGGCAAAGAAACTTCCACTCTAGAAAAGGTGAAAATTGAGTGAATTTTCTCAATATGTTGTTTAAGAAGTATTGGTAGTAATCTTCTTCCCTTTTTTTATGTAATTTTTTTCACTTGGGATGAGTTGTATGATTGAATACATTATTATCCAGGTGACGATCAGTGGGAAACAACACGAGATTGTCTAGGAGGTTGTGTTACTAAGTCTTATTGCTTTTGGGGATGGTGAGGACATTGAGGAATATGTTCTTACTATTGAAGTGGTTGATGCGGCAAAGACAGATGATGGGAATGTAAAAGAAACTTGTGCTGAATCAAAGGTTAAAATTTAAATAGCATTTACTTGTGCTATTATTGTGTTGTTAAAATTTAAACTTGTGTTGTTAAATAGCGTTTTTTATATTTTATTTGCAATTAGGACGAGTTCTATGATTGAACATTTTTACGCTGGTATCGGTGAGTGGTGAACAGGACGAGAATGTGGAGGATGGTGATCAGTCTAGTGACGAAGAGGGTGAGCAGTCCGGTGACGATGAGGATGAGGGACGAAACTCTGCGGAATCTGTTCCTGCTGTTGAAGTGGTTGATGCGACAAAGACAGATGATGGGAATGTAAAAGAAACTTGTGCTGAATCAAAGGTTAAAATTTAAATAGCATTTACTTGTGCTGTTATTGTGCTATAAAAATTTAAACTTGTGTTGTTAAATAGCATTTTTTATATTTTATTTGCAATTTGGATGAGTTCTATGATTGAACATTTTTATGCTGGTATCGGTGAGTGGTGAACAGGACTAGAATGTGGAAGATGGTGAGCAGTCCAGTGACGATGAGGATGAGCAGTCCGGTGACGATGAGGATGAGGGACGAAACTCTGTGTCTCCTTCCACAGCGCAGGCCGACATGGTGAGTAGGCGACCGTGCAAATTTGACACACTGAACTGTCCAGAACTTGAAAAGGAAGTTGCCCATTTATGCCAACCCTTGATTCGGAGTGTTTTTAACAAAGGCCCATTACTGGATAGGCCACCGGGGATTGCAAATAGGAGAAGGCTCCCCAATGACTATTTGAAGTTGACTACTACTGCTCAACGGGTAACGTATTACTAGAAATTGCACAATCTTCCTAGTATAAACCGAACACAGGTTCTTAGACGGTACGACTACCGAGATGAGGTAGATCTTTTTGTCTTGTACACCTTGTATAAGAATGATTGGCTCAATGATATCGTATGTCTCTCTCACTGATCTTCTACTTACACGGTTGTTTGGAATTATATTGCCTAAATATTTGTACTAATTCTGTGCTAGTCTGCAGGCTGTCGATATGTACATGGAATTGTTGCGGCGTTGGTACATGGACATGGTACATGAACCAAAGTACCACATTATATCAACGTCATTCTTTTCGGTAATCTTCACAACTTATAGTATTGTGTTTACGGGCATGTTATATAGGGTCTTC
Organism: Coptis chinensis; assembly: GCF_015680905.1. Classification (NCBI taxonomy): domain Eukaryota; kingdom Viridiplantae; phylum Streptophyta; class Magnoliopsida; order Ranunculales; family Ranunculaceae; genus Coptis; species Coptis chinensis. The sequence goes on along the minus strand of NC_141464.1, from coordinate 26,962,391 downwards.
AGAATCTTATCTACTGTCTTCCATTGGGTATATGGTGTCATATAAAAGCTTCCCCAAGCAAGTTAAAATTGTTAAGGACATATAAAAGTTGACCCACCAAGAAGTCCGTTTATGAGAAAGCCTGCATGACGCCCTTAGCTAATAAATTTTCCTTTCCATGACTATAGCACTGTATGTACTTTTCCCACAATAGTTTGGCAGCGATCCTAGACAATGACAAAGGAAACCAAGATCAAAGAAGTCAGAGATTCTGTATTGGGAGGCTCTTTACTCACAGGCAACATGACAAGGGTTTTCCTTTCATTTGTTAACGACATAGCGAACAAGCCGTGTTTGATGATGATGGTTAATATTGGCAACATTCATTGAATTCTCGTTGTAGTCAACTTCAGAGACTGGTATGTTTAGATCTTTGATTCTTTGGAGGCTGCTGAGAGTGGTGCAACTTTGGAGAAGGTATTCTCCGTATTGCCTTACGGGATGTTGGCTTTCAACAATGACTCTATCGATCACTCCAAATTGCGTACCAAGTGGAAGTTTGTGTTCGCTGATTGCTGCAAACAAAATGATGATAACATCTGTGGGGCCTATGCATTGACCTTTGCTGACTGTCTTCTCAGGAATAAGTCACCAGATTTTGATCCTAGGCGCAAAGTATACATCAGACAAAGAATTGCAAAGGATTTATTGAAGTGTGGAATTACTGTTGCATAGTATGTTAAGATGGCTGTTGGCTGTCGTCAAGTGGACTTCGATGACGACGGAGACGGTACTGTAAAGGATGGTGGTGACGGTACTGAAAAGGAAGTGGATGAAACCCAGACTAATGATAAGGTGTAAACCAAGAGTATGACACATTCAAAATGTTAAAGATAATTTTATTTGCTTTTCCACTTAAACAATTAGCTTAAATATGATCGTGGGGGAAGCTTATATAATATCTTCCAACACCTTATCTAGTTTCGTGAACAACTATTTAATTTATGCTTATATATAACACTATATAAGTTGTGCATGACCCTATATAGCGTTGTACGTACACGGATGTCTGATCTTGTGTCATATATAAGCTTCCCTAGAACAAGTTCATAAGAGAAAATTTAAAAGTTATTGAAGACTCGATATAAGTTGTTCAAGGGACTATATAACCTGGTACGTTCACCCACGTTTGATAGTCTCTTGACCAGCTTATCTAGTGTCTTGTCACAACTAATTTAGTGTCATATGTAAGCTTACCACGAACAAGTTAATAAGTAGACTTGACAAGTTATGGAATCCACTAGATAAGTTCTTCAAGACACTAGATAAGCTATTAAAGATCCTATATACGTTCCCTCGTGAACGTGTCTCTTCTCGGAAATGTCCGTTGAAGAGAAAGTCTTAAGTTGTGAATAGTCTTGAGTATGTATACAGCTTTATTATGAAGTATATGGCACTGTACTAACAGCCTATGCCACTAATCTGGATTTGTTAGAATGTATTTGAAGGTACTATCCTCAAACAATATTGTCGATGACCAGTTCACAAAAGGAAGGCACAAAAGGAGTCCCAGTGGAACAAATTTAGTGTACTAGAAGAAGAAGAGGCAAAACTATGCCAAAAAAAGATTCAGAATACTTTTCAGAAGAATGCGCAAATTGGCAGAAACTCTTCTGTATGCACTCGAGGTGAACTTACGGATGATCGAGTGAAAATGACCACTACCGCCTATGTCACAGCACAGTACCGGTGGTAGCATGATCAACCAAACATGGAAGCTGTTGCACCATTTATTAAAGTCAAATGTTTTGGCCGAGGCTTACACATTAATCTAAAGAGCTTCTACTTGCTTTATGACAAACAATGGCTAAATGATGAGGTTTGAAAACAAATTATTACCCTATAGTAATCCGCCAACGCCCGTACGTACACACAATGGCAAACTTCTTTTACTTTATTTATTTATTATTGTTATATTTTTTTTTTCCTGCGGGTTCTTTCTGTTTATATGGAACTTTTGAATGGGTGGAATAATGAAACGATGGATCTAGATTTCCAGACACATTATGCCAGATACACTATCATCCCTGACACGCTTGTCCCAGTAATTTATTAGACATTCCCAACCATCATCGTTCTTCATTTTTTCTGATACAGTGATGCAAATTACTTATGTGTCTATTAACTTAGGTTTCGATGGAGGCGTTATATGGAACCCTGCAAGGCACCCTCAGTGATGGGAGTCTAACCACAACAGAAAAGCTTACAAAAACTGGTTCGGTAATATCGTGGAGCCTAAGCATGACCTTCAAAGACTTGGTTCAAGAAAACAGTCACATCCCTCATGCGGCAAAATAGGAGGGATTGATGATGGCTTTGAACGTGGGAAACAACCAGCACTGGATCCTTATTGTCTTCAACTTTCAAAATTAGACGTGTTTTGTGTACGATTCATTGGTTTCCAATGTGATTAACCCTTCCCCAACTATAGATAAGCTATGTGCTTTGCTCCCGTACGGACTCCTATTGCACAACCCAAATTGTATACACCCTACGTTCTTGCAGCGGAAATGGCAAATAGAACATGTTGATTGTATAAAACAAACTGATAGGTGGAATTGCAGAGTGTTTGTACTTGCATATGCAGACAAATTAATCAGGTGATCAACTCCAATTCGAAAAACCTGCAGATTGCATCTGCAATACCGTGGAAAAGGACCTAGTTGACTGTGGTATTACTGAACATGAGTTCCTTGACATCGACAAAAATATGAAATACTTTGTATAGCTTTTATTCGCGGGGACTTCCGTTTTTTTCGGAGACTTGTTTGTTATAATGTAATTTTGGTCAATTGTCTAGTAATCAGGCTACTGTTATGTGCCCTATAATGTTAATCTTAATATTTGTTAGTGATAAAACATAGAAACATTGTATGATAAAAATATATCATTGTCTTTTGTCTTAAGATTTACCTGAATCATTATACCTACCTACCAACATAATCTCAAATATCTCAAAACTGTCAGATGTAATAATATTCGAAGCATTACAAATATATTATGAAAACAGATGTCCTCGAGTACTTATCTACTATCGTATATAGATTATACAGTCTCCTATGTAAACAAGTTAGTAAACTTTATGAAAGTTGTTAAGTACAAGATATAAGCTATCCATGACACTGTATACGCTTTACACTAACATGTTTCACGGACATGTCTTATCTTAGGAAGCTTATCAAGAACTTGTCCAGCAAACAACTATAAGAATCCAGATTTGATACTAGGAGAGAATGATCTCTTACTGCATCTTCAAAAAATTTCGTCCAGAAACTTCTTCCATCCGCCCCAACTCAACTCCCAACCATACCTTGACATACTCATAAGGCGTTCGTTTGGCACAAAATCTTACATTACCTTATGAATGTGGTTCCAGCCAACCTTTGGGATTTCTTTGATTATCAAATCCTCGGTTTTTGTTAAATTATAACACACCATTTGCCTTCTACAGTTAAAAATTGCAACACCATTATCTATTAGGTTCACAAAATAGGGTCCACGGGTGCCTTCAGCATACAAACTGTCCAACTTAAACCTCTGACCTTCATCCCAACAGTTGTCAATTAAAAGTCAAAGCTCCAATTCATGTGTACGATACCCAACCGGGCCAACCCCCCCCATAAAGGAGAACATAACTGCAATTGTTCCCTGAAATTGGAAAACCTTGAAACTTTTCCAGCGGTAGCCTGTCAACGGTAGTGCAATCTTACTCCATCTCTCAGTGACAATATTGAATCACAAAATCCCCCCCTCACGAATAGGCCAATGAAAACATCCTTTCGCCATAATACCCGGATTCATTTCAATGTGCTCACTATTGAAGGATAACTCCAAATCATTCAACCTTCTCTATTTGTGTATGCGGGAGTCGAACTTTTCAACCATATGGCAAATGACTACCCTGCGGTTTTTAGCTTTGGACTGTCTTATAGTGTTTCTGCAGTCTTCTGACAAACGCAATATTGTAAACTCCAACGGTTCCACAAAACTCATATACAAACCCATACACTGTGTCCGAAATCTAGTTTTAGGACTGGGCAACATAAGCATTTGCTGCGTCGTGGGTTTGCAAAGGTAGTACACGTCCTTCATTTCAACTTCTCTGTGACCTAAAAGGATACCTTGCATTGAAGACGCCAAGATTTTGAAACCGTATCCATAGAAGTTCAGAGTAAGAGCAGGAAGTGGTGGAATGTGATCAACGTTCGAAGCTAATGATGTATATGATAGGGTTATATACTAAAAGCATTACTTTTGTATTAACTCTAATTCTTCATATTTTGAATGAGAATCATATAGGCAAATGTTATGCATATTATATATGTTATTAGTTATATGCATGCGTCTAATACTTTATGTTCAATACACACAGAAGATCATATCATCAGTACCTTATAAAGTATAAGTAAACGTTCACAACCTAGATGGATTTGGACAAACCATTGGTATGGTTGTAGTATAATCTGGTATTAGTCTATCTTGGCTGCAGGATTACACTAGTACACTTTGTGTGTATTGAACAGGACCAAGTGAGGTTGTTTCTCTTTATACTGACTATATAAGAAAACAAACACCTCTGTTATTATGGATGCTTGTCCTCTTAATCCGGATATAATAATGGGCACTTACGTGCATTGTACATTGCTTTAAATCATCAATGAGTGAGATTCATTTGTGAATCAACAAACTCGATGGATTGGGTAATGACATTGTATGCAAGGTGTGATGTTGATTATAGAAGGAATCCGTGATCCGCAGGAAGTCGGGTTGATGATGTCCCCTTAAGGAGCTCATAAAGATTGTTATGTAAACCCTGCAGGTGGATTTAATCCGACATGACAATGAGGTTGGGTGGTATTACTCAAGGACATAAGAAGTTGCTTAATGTAGTTATCACTAACTTGACTTAATCAATGGGTATTCAATATCATAACATGGGGAGATCAACAAGCATATAATATGGAGCCCATAAATGTAATACACGTAATTCGGGATTAAGGCGGTAGTGCAACAATGGCCTTTAGTGGAATAAGCTATTTGTTGACGAACTTGGGTCGTGTGTTCTGGGCGAACATGGGAAGCCCAATCCCGTTAGGAGACCTAACCCTAATTTTTCCTCATGGTCCCTATTGTAGCCTATATAAAGAAACCCTTCTTTTCTGGCCGAAATACTGATTTGATTGCTCAAGACAAGTGAGTTCCAAAATTCGATTCCAACTTTGTGAGTGAGAGAGGCAAAGAAAGAAAGAAGGAGCTGGTAGATTGTTGCCCACACAACGTTATTCCAAGGATAGGAATACAATAGAAGATCAAGAGGTTGATGATTCGTAGAGCTTTGATTCTCAGAGATATCACAGCTGATCAAAGGTATGATTACTAAACAAAATCGTGAACACCCTTATTCCGCTACGCATGGGTTTTCACTGTTTGTAGTCGATGGCATGCAACCATAACGGTTCCTACAGTATACATTTCCCAACCGTGTGCAGTCTGAATTATGTAACCCAGAAGAGTTCTCATCTTCAAAACATAATCTTTAATGAATGAGGGGTCAAACCTACTCTTTTCCCACTCACGACAAACAAGCTTTGATTTGTGGAACAATAAGAATGGAGCACAGAAAAGAATCTGTCAGCATATTTCCAGAGGAAGAACACAACCCTCATCTTTCCCCTTTCTTTTAGAAGATTGGGCCATCGTTATGAGCCCATGAAAAGTCACCAATAGTTCATGCACGAACACCCTTGCTTTTATAGCGCATGTTTACTATTTACTGGAAATTGGAACAAGTTGGAAAGTCACCAACAACATAAGGACGTTTCACTTCCGAAGGACACATCACTTCCAAAGGACACTTCCAAAGGATGCATCACTTCGGGGAATCTCTTCCAAAGGGCGCATGCATCACTTCAATAATCTACTTATTTTGTGAAAGGTTATTATTTCGTATGCATCACTTCAAACAATTTAGTTATTTTGCAAATGGGATAAAGAAGCAGAAAGAACAAACTAGAAGAAATTAGAGAAAAGTAAGCGTCATTTCGTCAAACACATACAATTCATACATAAAGGGATAAAAATAGAACAACATAATACAAGCCATGAATATGAATATGAAATAGATGAACAGTCTCCCTCATGAATCAAATCGGACTCCCTCCAGAACTGTTCTCTGAATCTAACCATACAGATTGGATGACTTCTGATAAGAGCCCAAAACTGTAGTTTTAACCTTGTAACAGTCATACTTTTAGACCAATTATGTGAGGAATAATTAAGAGTTAAAACTGATTACGTGTTTTTATGCATTTCAGGTTTCAAAGTCCATTATGTGCAGAAATGTGCCACTTTAGCGAGATAAAGGAGCAAAGGTCGGTTACTAAGTAGTTTCGTGATTAAAGGCCAAGATTCAAGAAGACAAAGCCTTCCTAAAGCCCGGTTAAAAGCTGAAAAGTCGACGCCGGGGCGTAAAACAAAGACACAAGTTAGAGAACTTCCAAAGGCCGTATCTTTGGACTCATACCTTCTAATGGGGCCTACCTTATGTCAAAACGACCGCTCGGAAAGAGCTTTCAAATGGTCTACGCCTTGACCCAATCAAAGGAGCATAAGTGGACGAAAAGTCTGTTGAAGCCAACTGTAGCTGAAGAGGCCTTTTGATTTGAAAGAATTGGGTTTTGGGCCCCGATTCTCGCCCCAAAATATGGCTCCAAGCCCATGCACGATTTTTGGATCTGAAAAGTATAAAACCAAAGCTTAGCTCTTTGTTAATGGTAACTAGTTAGACCTAAAACAATATAGATAATTTTAGATCTAGTTTTCATGTAGATTAATTAAGTTTTAGTTCCATTTTCAATTCTTGTTTTAGATTAAGTCTTTGAATCATTGTTCTTGATTAATTAGATAAATAAAATAGTTATTTTGTCAATTTCTATTCTTGTCATTTACATTGTGTTAGATTTGATTTCATTTATTACTTGATATTCAATTCTTAGTTATTAATTCGATTTTAATTATTGTTTAATTTATATTAGTAAATTTCAATTCTTTATATCATGTTTAGTTTTAATTTAATCGAAATGATTACAAATGATTCTCGGCTAAACCTCCATTAGAGGGGTTGAGAAGCCTTGATGAAAGCTTGATTTCGATTATCGTAGAGTCGTCGTAATTTCCTTTCTACTCTAGAAACGATTAGTTCACCATGAGAATGGGTTTAATCATTCACATGCTAGCTATGAATTGGTAGGAATGCCATGTGTAATTAGGGATTATGAAGAACCAATTGTTCTGCGAAGCAGTTCAATTCTGATTACGACGATTCGTCGTTAATATGATTAAGTTGAGTTAAGGTGGAATCAATTCCCCTCTAACTCCTTATCATCGAATCAACGTAGCATTCCCATAGTTATTTTGATAACCGACTAGTTGCATCTTGTGCGTAGTTGCATCGTAGTCTAGTTGCCACTTCGTAAATCTCTCATTAGACTTAAAGTAGAGTAATTAGACTAGAAAACACAACATGCGGAAGGACTAGGAGTGGAACGAATCACTCTACTCCACTATATCTCATAGAATTGAGAGTAGAATCTTTGATAAAAAATAGGCACATAACATAGTTTTAGTTTACTTACGTTTTGAGTTCATCGTTCATTTCGTAGGTAGACTATTCAATTTTATCTTTTATCAAATGGCGCCGCTGCCATCTTAGTTTCACTTTCGCATTGTTTTCGTAGTGTAAGTACTTTTCTTAAAGTCCCATTTTCACCCACCCACCCTGGTTTGATTCATACTTGTGGTTTTCCCGATTCATCGTTGAAAAGTTCCGCAAAAATACACCGAAGGCCGATCACGCTTATAAAGGCGCACCTGCTCTATATACTGGAACCTTGAGCGCGACCCGCCCCCATATGGAGCGCGACCCACCCTAAAAACACTGTAATTTGAAAATTACACCGAAGCGACCCCGCGCCTCTATGAGATTTACCAGCCTTTGCTAATTTTTCCGAATTCCACGGTTTTGACTCGAACTTTGATTTTTCAAGTTTTTCGTGTTCTAACTTGTTATATACACCTAACACGCCAGAACAAGACGCTTATTCATAAGCCAAGCAAGGACGCAATCAGGTATTCCTTTCTTCCACACCTTGCATCTCCTATTAGAGGTTTATACTAGTATATCAGAATTGTTTGGAGTGTTGATGTGTTTAGCTAAGTTTGGTTTTAGCCTTGTATGTGATTAAGGTCTGGCCGAACAAAAACACCGAACGTAATTACACAACAACGTCAACAAACAAGTCTATCTAGTATACCACCCACTACACCTCTAGCTACTAATTCACACACATCACCTGACACAATGCCCGACGAAGAAGAGACTCCTCTCTCTGACTTCTACAAAGCCTTGAGCGATAGCCCAAAATCTTGCATCGTTCTAGCGGACCCATTGGGGATTTCCGAATCCCCCAAATATTTTAATTTGTTACCCGCTTTTCATGGATTAGACCATGAAAAACCTTATCGCCTCATCGCGTAGGGATTGAACAAGTCCTAACAACATTCCACCATCCTACGGTTGGTGCGAACAAATTAAACTCGGGGTATTCCCTTTCACCTTAGCCGATAAGGCGTCTTGGTTAACTCGCCCAAACGCCTAATTCGTGGACTCGTTGGCTAAACTTGTTCAAATTTGTTTATGGAACATTTTACCCACCCCCCTAAAGACGGATGAGATGCTTTCCAAGATTCATTTCTTTTCGACAAAATCCTCATGAAACATTTTCGAGGCTTGGAATCGCTTCACCGATCTCCTTATATAGTGTCCACATCATAACTTAGCGAAAGACACGTTAGTTCGTGCCTTTTTCAAAGGACTTCTACACCACCATAAAGAAGTCTTAGACATAATGAATGGGGGTAGTTTCTTAAGCAAAGGAGCCTCGGAGGCTTATAAATTTTTAGAGGATCAAACTAAACCAAATAACAACTGGGGGTAGTTGATGATATCCATCGCTCCACTAGTTCTTCTAATACGATTAAGGCCACGGTATGTTTGAAATTAAACACGACCCCGAGCTTAAAACTATAATCGAATCACTCACTAAAAAGGTAGAGGCCATTTCTGTTCAACAAAAGCATATCCCCGTCATGAACGTAAATTCAAATCCATGTAGTTTCTGTTGGAGCCCTGAGCATCCCGACTCCCACTGTCCTATTGCCTATGAACAGGCTTGTTCCATTAATAGTGAACCTAACGCCCCTTGGAGACAAAATCCCAACTTCGGTTGGAGAAATAACCAACACGCCACACCTCCGTGGTACAATAATCAATATGTTAGGCCAACACAAAGTTTTAACCAAGCTCCACCACGACAAGGGCGACAGTCGGGGTAATTTTAATAATTATAACAACCAAATGCAACCTCGACAAGGTCAAGCACAAAGTTAAGGTATTTATAATAATTATAATGCTAATAGAGGTATCGTTCCAGTAAATAATAACTATCAAAATCCACCCATAAATAATTCACGCGAAATAGTTTCAGTCACACCACCCGTGACTACTACACCCACACAACCGGATCGTCTTGACACCTTCATACAAGTGACTCAAAAACTTTTCCAAACCATGGCTTAATCTAACCAACAGCTTCTACAATCCGTTAATAATTTAACCCAACAGTTGGCTCAAGATAAAGCCCAACCCAAAGGTGTGTTTCCAAGTCACGAAATACCTAATCCTAAAACAACAAATACAGCCTTTGAGGTAACCGATAATACTAGTAATGAATATGAAAATGTAGGTGAGCTAAAGGCTATCACCACTCTCCTCGGGAGAGTGGTTGATAACAAAGTAACTATGCCTATAGTTACCCCACCAAGAGTCCCTACACCCGCTATTTTACTAGATCTTCAAATAGAAACTCAAGAGCCTACCACCTAGAGAGGTACCGGTTACAACACAACCTAAGAAACAGAAAGCCACGGTTAAACATCCGGTGATACCATTGCTAAATATAAATGCGAAACCACCGTTTCCATAAAAATTAGCCGTGTTAACTAAGGATACTAATTATGAGGATATTAGGGACGTTTTCAAGAATCTAACTATAAACCTTCCTTTCCTCGAAGCTATTAAAAAGCTACCACACCATGCTAAGTTTCTTAAGGAATTGTGTACTACTAGGCGCGAAGACCAATATACCAAACGACGCCTTTTTTTAACGTAAACAATTCCCAACTCTATCCTGAACATAATGGAATTGTTAAGTACAAGGACCCCGGTCGCCCTACTATACAATACACCTTAGGAGATTCCTATACTACACGGCCATCGTTATTAGACTTGGGGGCTAGTGTTAACTTACTCCCGTTTTATTTGTATAGACAAATAGGTCTAGACGAGATGCAACCCACTAAAATGACGTTGCAATTAGCTGATCGGTCTATTAAGTATCCTAAGGGAGTCGTCGAAAATGTTCTGGTAAAAGTTTAGGATTTTTACTATCCGGCTGATTTTGTCATCCTCGACACAGAAGTCGTTAACGACTCTGTCCCGATTATCTTAGGGCGTCCTTTCCTGGCAACTGCCAATGAGCTCATTAATTGCCGCGATGGTTCAATGTCCATGTCTTTTGGCCATCTTGCTGTTGAAGTCAATGTTTTTAAAACAAAGACACAGTTACCCGATTCGTTTATGGATGGAGAGGTTAGCATGATCGAGAGCTTTGCACGAGATTATTTCAACAACACGTTCCCTGATAATCATATGCCCAAATTTCTTTCCTTTGGAAGTTCAGACTCCAACATTTCCATCCCTACACTAGTCGATACACATATTATGGATGAGGATGAGATAGATGACTTTCTCAAAGATGTAGAGGACTATCATAGTAACGAGGATATGACCAATCTAGATGAGCAATTCGATGAGTTTCTTAGAGCAGGTGATAATTCACCCTATCAAGAACTACTTTCCACAACATCCACCTCGACTTCCCTCCTTCCACCCTTTCAAAGGAATCTCGAGTTTGCACTTTCGATCCTTTTTGTTTCTTCTCAGTACTTCAAGTTTTAAATCCACCTAGTAAACAAATACTTGAGGAAGACAAAAGCGTTTGACACATTCATTTTCGGACTTGAAACAAATCCTACACATACCATGAATGAGTTTTGTGCTAAAACCACATCCTCATTGTTTACATGCTGTCCTTCTACAACTTATCCATATCCACCATATTCTCCACAACCATTCACTTTTCCACACTTATTTACTAGAACACCCACTCGTTCAAAATTGAAAAAAGAAGGTACATGCTAGGTTACGTAATAGGGTTATCCGACTTCGTTTTCATTTCACTAGGTTGCGTCATAGGAAATCTTGGTGCTTGATTGTGTTTGGATATGTTTTCTGTGATATTTATTTATGGAATGATCCACAACTATTTCGGTTGTTGATATATGATAAATTGCATGTTCATACATATGTTTAGATACAGTCTCGAGTATCTGACTATAAACAACTCAACTTTTGTGTTTGGTGCATTTTCTTTCATTTCCATATATTGGTGAGTGCACCATTAAGGTAACCGGGCCCTCCCTATGGAGTGTGTGGCTGTAAGTATCGGATCCTAAGTCCACGTTTAACATAATTCACGTTTTCTACTCTTGCATGTTTTTCTCGGATTTTTTAGTCATGTTTCTTTATGGGGTGAATTATGTCTTTCTTGTTTATTGTGTTTTTTTTTTTTTTTTTTTATAATATATATATATATATATATATATATATATATATATATATATATTAAATAATAAACATAGTAATCTAGGAAGTCTCGAATCGACCTTAAAAGACCATCGCTAAAAACAAATTTTCCAAGCCGTTGTAAAAAATTTGTTTGGGGGTGGGTGTTCGTGTTTCCGGCCCTAAAATGTTTTATGTCCCATTAGAATTGCTTAGGCCGTTTAATTGTAGTCCGATTCGGGTTGACATAATCTATGAATTTAGAGTTCAGTCGTTCGCATAACGTACGTCATGCACGCACTTCGAGGCATTTTCCACTATCTTATATGTCATCTATGGTTGGAATAGAATGTTTTATGGATCATTGGATTGGAAATTCTCTCCTGATCATTTCCATATCTCATTCGCAAAAATCGGACCGGTAACGAAGCGGCAATTTTGATTTGAAGTTTCGCGAAAAAAATCGAAAAATTCACAAATTTCGATTTGGGCTTGGGCCCAACCCGCGCCCATCGACAGCGCACCCGCGCCCTTACCTTCACCATCAGTTCATTGTTTTTTTTTACAAACCGCCATTAACAAACCTTCTAACAAAACCTAAAAAAAATAAAAAAATAAAAAAATAAAAAAATAAAAAAATAAAAAAATAAAAAGAAAACCTAATCAACCCACGCCAACAATCAAGACCCAACCCAAATCGACTCCAACCGCACCGCCCCACAACCTCCACCAAATTACATCAACAAAAACCACCGAAAATCAAAATAAAATAAAAAATTTTGGTGTTGTCGCGCCACCACACCACCACCACCATCGTTCCTTTTAGTAAGGTGTCCCTCATTGCTTCCCCTTACCTTCTACAAACCTCAAACCGTATTCAAACTTCCAATGGCTCAACAACGCCGAATTTTACCAGAGCAAGCTTTTACAGGCGACCACTTCGCGCCATTTTACGGTGACGAAATGATCAGTCGAGACTGGAATAGCTTGTGGTACTCGACTGAAGCCTATTACCACGAAGACTTAGTCAAACGGTTCTACAATACGAGGGAGTTGGAAGGGACTAGGATTTTTGTTGTGGTGGCGAAGAGGAGGAAGGAAGTGACTACTGGGTTGTTGGCTGAGATTCTAGGCATTCCGCCTAGAATCCATCTGGATGTTACGTTACAGGAGTCCCAATATAATGGGGTAGAGCCATTGATAAACGTGATAGTTATAGAAGGGAACTACAATGCGAGATCGCATTGTGTTCGCCAGGCATCCCTTAGGACCAACCCGGTGGGCCGCAGCTCGATGGATTGGTCGAACGCCCGATCTGAGGAAGGAGAAGTCGGCGACATCGGCTGAACTGCCTCCACATCTTATGGATACTCCGGAGCGTAAATGAAGTTACGTGATCTTGGAGTTTTTGCTTAGCATGATTAGGGGAGTAGGGAAGTCTGTTTGCACCTCTCCTTGTGTTGATAACCAAGATCATCTTTGAAGTTGAGAGCAGCTTCAGGCCCGATAGGACATACATCACCTACACCAAACCCTCGTCTATAAGGAGTGTGTCCAACGAGTTTGGAGGTTGGTGAGGATAGAGAAGAAGCCGGGAGGATGGGGAAACTAGAATGCCTCGGAGGATGAGGAGGATTTGACTTGTTTTGATGCGCGGATGCCCCGGAGAGGTGCTTCGACGCGCCACGCATGGCCGTAATTCATCGTGGCATGCATTCGCCAACACCATCTGCGAAAGACCTCCGAACTTCGACAGGCAACTATCCATCATCATAACTTCGAGACCCGCACCCGGAGAGGATGAGAGGTGGGAACAGATGAGGGCCGAGCTAGAAGCTCAGCGCCAGCTCCGGACCGACATGCTCGCACGATTCCCACCTCACGGGGACTCTCCTTCTGAGGACACACCATCGAGGCACGAAGGCGTCGCCCCGAAGATCTAATGGTGCCGGCCCATCGAGAGCTCTCGAGCCATCTCCTCGAAATGTGCCCTCCGCTACCAATCTGAGGGGAGTGATTAGGGATAGTATCGTTTGATGTTCTATTTTTATTTGTAGTTTCATTATTGTCATTTATTTTCATGTAAGTTTTATTTCCGTAATTTGAATTTTGTAGTGAAATGTACTTCGAATGAAAATTTTAATATAATGTGGTTATTTTCATCATGCGTGGTTGTTTAATATTGATCCCACCTTCCCAAATTGTTTGGGGGTGGTTTTATCTATTCCAGCATTATTTTTATATGACCCTCGTCTTAGAATTTATTATGAGTCAAGGTGAAAATATGGCCATTTAGGCATATCTATGAATAAGTATCATGGTAGGATGAAATATCGATTAAATAGGTAGATTCTATCATAAATTCAACCTAAAAGATACTAGGTTTGTTTTAGAATCAAGAAAATGAGTTGTTTCCATTTTCGGGTTTGGAAATTTTGATATTTCCGGAAACTGCCGTAAAAACCTTTTGGCAACTTTCCGATCCGGTTTAGCAACTTAAAACCTATATAAACTTCATACATTCTACACTCACAACTCAAAATACACCTAACCTTCATCACTCACCGTTCACTCCCACGAATCCCACGTTTCGTCTCATTTTCCGAAGTTTCAAGAACTCCGAAATGCAAGCTCTGCAATTTTTTTCAGTTTTTGTCGAGCGCACTTTTCGGCCAAACACTGGATTTCAATTCTTCAGAGCGCTTTCGCTACGACTTCCGTGGACCTGAAAAATTCCAGTTTTCTTCGGTAGTTTCGGATCATTCGCACCTATTCCGTGAGCGTAATTTTGAGATGACATCTCCAACATTGATACCGAACAGTCTTTCGAAGATTTGTTCCAAAGCACTACTTATGGTGCTTGGTTTCATGGCGATCACATACGCTGGTTGGGAGCCGCTTATGGTAAGACCGATGCACTTTATTCTCCAACACTAGCATCTTATTTTTACGATAACTGCATTTTCTTTGAAAGACCGGATGGAGAACAAGTGTTCTCCATCAACATTGATAATGAACCAATGGAAATTACCGTGTTCTTGCTAGCATTTGTTCTTAGACTTGCTATGCCCGCTTTGAAATACAAGACCCATGGTGTTATTGGGTAGATAATATGTATGTCTACACTTATGAGTTTTGCATGAGTCGTATGGGGCGGGCATTTTCCGTATCGAGGACCAAGGGGACTATAACGCCACTTTTGGTAGCTTGTCCATGAACATAGGAACTGTTATGTTTTGGATCATGCTAAACATTTTAGGGAATGGCGGTTTTCTTACGTGAATGATGCCACTTGCAGCGTTTTCCTTGCTTTAGCCACGGGGCGATGTGTCATGACCTTCCCCTAACCTTGATGTCTAGTTTAGCTCGATCCCATAGCATGAGGCATAAGTTCCTTCTTATGCCTTTCTAGTTTCCTCAGATATGCTATGTTTCTTTCCTGCTTTTTGTACATGTTTCATGGATTGGATTACGGTTACACTATACGACCCACCAATAGTATTATTCGATCCTTCCGTGCAATGACTTGGCAAGGGTGGAGGATAAACCCTCATCAGGTTGCACCCTACACCCCGTCAGACCAAGTGGCCTTTAATAGATTAGCAATAATAGATGATAAATGGCGGGAAGCCTGGCAAATTATCATGGCATGGCAGGACGCAAAGGAACCTCACTTCTTTATGGAAGAAGAGGATGAGGAAGATAATGAGTAATGCGAGAGATAAGGTAAGTTTTCATTCTAGTTAGTGTCTGCTTATGTCCCAAGCAATTTCATTCTTGTTAACCCCATAATGGGTAGAACTTCATTATAGAGTTCGCGTCGGTTTTATTTCCTATATCGGTACATTCTAACTTTGTTTTGCGGATATTCCTGAATTTCACACGTTTCAATGGTATTTTTCCTACCCTCTTTATTTACAATACTTTGAGGACAAAACATGCTTCTTGTTTTGGGGGGGGGCATAGAAACACATGTAATTAAGGCATCTGTTAGGATATAGATATGTATAATATGCATTTGTTTTCTAGTTAAAATTTCAAAAAAAAAAATTCAAAAATATAAATAAATAAGTTATGATATACACTTAGGAATAGTGGTATTGTTTTCTTTCTCTATGCTCTTAACAATCTAGAAGTCTCACGTAGATTTTGCATTAGAATAATTTTTAGAAACTTAGGTTAATATATAGGTAATAATCTTTGCATCTATCTATAAATATATTACATGGGTATCGATGATTGTTAGCAGTAAGTTTCTGAAATCTAGGCTAGAGTACTTATTCTACAAATCCTGTGAGAATATAGCCTAAAGCCTTATATGAGCGAAACATTTGAGAAATGACACAAGGGAGAAGTAAATCCGGATAGAGAAATCACACGTCCACTTGTTTGATCACTATGCCATATCCTAAGCGAGAATTTAGGCCCTCTTTGGATCGATATAGCCAGAAATTCAAACCTATGAATTATTTTCTGCTAGTCGCCCCTCTGAGCCTTTCTTTAGCCTTTCATAAACCACAATTCCTTTACCCCTGTTACAAAAAACAAAACAAAATAAAAAATTCAACTTACCCAATCTAGAATAAGTCTGAGAATAGAATGAGTGAAGAAAGAAGAAGAGAAAAACACATTGTAAACAAAAGTTAGTTAATTGCATCGAAAATAAAGAAAAGAAGTTTCCATCCAAAGAAAAGAAAAAAAAGAAATAGAAATAAAATAGAAACTCCAAAAAATAGAATAAAAGGAGTCAAAAAAGCCAAAGAAAAGAAAAAGAAAATATGGCTAAGGATGGAAACAAAGTATAGAAGCAAAAAGAAAATAACAAGGCTTTCTCTAAGTTACATAATATGAAAAAACTCTATTATCTCGGACTTGTCCTTTTAAATATCCATTTCTTTCCTTCTTAAACCATCTCCTAATCCCTCGCAACACCTAATAAAGACCTCTAGCTCAATTAGGAATAGGTTAGTGTGATAGTAAGTGGCAGATATGTTTGATCGACTCCGGCTTCCTTTGTCGCCATTGAGATTGTAAGGTCAAGTGTGCCTACTTGCACAATTGGAGTAGCGAAACTTGAGTGGAAAAATCGAGTGTTGTATCTTGACTATTATTGTGAGAACCTACTTAAGGACGCTTATTCGAAGTTTCAAAACGAACCCGCTAGGCATTTCATAGTATTACTCATTGTATATATGTTTATTGTAGATGATTGATTATTATGCATATATTAGGTTAGGTTTCACTTGATTACTCTATATGCATTGCTAGTGAGAGGTATAGTTAATTTAGAGCATGAATACGAGAGACAATAGTTTTATTTTTTAGTCGTTGTAGTATAGATGAAGTTTGTGAGTACCTTCATCGAAAACTCTCACGAGGGTTATAACTCGTCCACTAGGGAATTCCTAGTGGTTTAAGCGCCTTGTTGCATATGGTCAATGCAATCGCACTCAATAAACAAGAGTAGATAGAACTCCATTTTTGGTCACTTATTCTAATTTCTCATCTTTGCTTGAGGACAAACAAAATGCTGTTTGGGGTGGTTTGATAAGAGCCCAAAACTGTAGTTTTAACCCCCGCAATGATCATACTTTTTAGACCAATTATGTGAGTAATAATTAAGAGTTAACACTGATTCGTGTTTTATGCATTTCGGTTTCAAAGTCCATTATGTGCAGAAATATGCCACTTTAGCGAGATAAAGGAGCAAAGGTCAGTTACTAAGTAGTTCCGTGATTAAAGGCCAAGATTCAAGAAGACAAAGCCTTCCTAAAGCCCGGTTAAAAGCTGAAAAGTCGACGCCGGGCGTAAAACAAAGACACAAGTCAAGTCAGAAACTTCCGAAGGCCGTATCTTTGGACTCAGACCTCGGAATGGGGCCTACCTTATGTCAAAACGACCGGCTCGGAAAGAGCTTTCCAATGGTCTACGCCTTGACCCAATCAAAGGAGCATAAGTGGACGAAAAGTCTGTTGAAGCCAACTGTAGCTGAAGAGGCCTTTTTGGACTGAAAGAATTGGGTTTTGGGCCTGATTCTCTGGCCCAAAACATGGCTCCAAGCCCATGCACGATTTTTGGATCTGAAAGTATAAAAACCAAAGCTTAGCTCTTTGTTAATGGTAGCTAGTTAGACCTAAAACAATATAGATAATTTTAGATCTAGTTTTCAGTAGATTAATTAAGTTTTAGTTCCATTTTCAATTCTTGTTTTAGATTAAGTCTTTGAATCATTGTTCTTGATTAATTAGATAAATAAAATAGTTATTTTGTCAATTTCTATTCTTGTCATTTACATTGTGTTAGATTTGATTTCATTTATTACTTGATATTCAATTCTTAGTTATTAATTCGATTTTAATTATTGTTTAATTTATATTAGTAAATTTCAATTCTTTATATCATGTTTAGTTTTAATTTAATCGAAATGATTACAGTAATGATTCTCGGCTAAACCTCCATTAGAGGGGTTGAGAAGCCTTGATGAAAGCTTGATTCGATTATCGTGAGAGTCGTCGTAATTGCCTTTCCACTCTAGAAAACGATTAGTTCACCATGAGAATGGGTTTAATCGTTCACATGCTAGTTATGAATTGGTAGGAATGCCATGTGTAATTAGGGATTAGGAAGAACCAATTGTTCTTCTCAAGGGCGTTCAATTCTGATTCTGACGATTAAATCGTTAATAGGATTAAGTTGAGTTAAGGTGGAATCAATCCCCCTCTAACTCCTTATCATCGAATCAACGTAGCATTCCCATAGTTATTTTGATAACCGACTAGTTGCATCTTGTGGGTAGTTGCATCGTAGTCTAGTTGCCACTTCGTAAATCTCTCATTAGACTTAGAGTAGAGTAATTAGACTAGAAAACACAACATGCGGAAGGACTAGGAGTGGAACGAATCACTCTACTCCACTATATCTCATAGGATTGAGAGTAGAATCTTTGATAAAAAAATAGGCACATAACATAGTTTTAGTTTACTTACGTTTTGAGTTCATCGTTCATTTCGTAGGTAGACTATTCAATTTTATCATTTATCAACTTCCATCTTACGCTCACATCTTTTCACTTTCTTTCACAACGACACAATTTTCTTCTTCAATTTTCTTTCCCTCATTTTCATCAGAATATCACTATCACTAATAAAATTATCCATCTTCCCAAAGAGAATATCAACCTCCTTCATTGCTGACGGATTCACTTGCTTCTTTATCTTATTGATCGTAGTTAGTATGTCTTTGAGTAAATTTACCAACCCAATTAGGGAACGAGACGACACTGACGAAGTTGACATCGAGAAAGAGAACGATTATTATAGTTAACAATATATGTACGTATTGGGGAAGTATGGCACAAACCATATCTTATAAGAAAGCTATTTCACAAGGCTATCTTAGGCCATCCAACCTCAGGAGCAATAACCATTAAAACCTTCCTTGGACGATAGTTAATTAACAGACACTCTCTGGGAAGGTTCTAAACGATGGTAATCCTATACCCAATTGAACCTAACAATTATGTATCAGATTATTGCCTTTTTTATGATCCGCTTATTTAGAATGCACAAGTTAGATTCTACAAGAAAGCAATAGTACTATCGAAATGGTTCATCAACACTATATAAGCGTTCAAGGCATGTTATAAGTTGCTTAAGGCACTATATATGTAGGAATTCCCACGATCATGTTATATAGTGCCTTTCCATAGCTTATCTAGTATCGTAAATAACCTAATTAGTGTCATTAATACGATCATGTTAATAAGCTTATATGAATGTGGTTCAAGGCACGATATACGTTGTTCAAGCCACTCAAGACTCCATGTCCGTTCACGGATAATCCGTTTAAGAGAAGGCATGATATATATGACGTATGTTTGCATTATAAGCTGCGCAAACATGTCTGTTTAATACATAAATCAGTTCTACCAAGGACAAGTCAGTGTAACCATTTATGGCCCCGAACCATTTACAAGTACCAAAATCCAACTCTTGCAACTACCGAAATAAATATTGGCCTAAATAAATAAGAGATAAAAAGGGGGCACCCGTTATTCCCACAAATTCCATCTGTTACTTGCGCGAAATTTACATAAAAAATTGTGATAAATGATACTTTGAATTCAAGATCATCATTTACAGTAAGAGGACGATAATTTCGCCGTTTTAGTCACTTGATTTACAACCTCAATAAAAAATGTCTCAACAATACTAACCACACAACAATTGAGCAACTACAAAAGTTAGAATCATTAAAATCGCAATAGTATCTCCCTAATCGTTTGCCAAGATACCTTTTGCATGGACCTAATATAGGATACTCGGAAGACTATTTAATATTGTCAATAGCTTATATCGTGCTATATACACTTATATAGTAGTATCTTCAAGAGAAACTATAAACAGTTGAAACCACATCAGATAATTGCAAAATTAAAGATAAAGCAGTTGAATCCATAACCAATTATAAGTTCATAAGTACGCACAAAATCACATTCTTGCAACAACCAAAATATCAATAACAAACAGTTGCAATTCCAAAAGGGAAGAAGGGCAAAAAATGTTAACTGCTTTATCTTGTGTCCTAAATGGCGACAAAGTCAGAACTATTACTATCTTGGCCTGCGACTTTTGTCAACCACTTCTGGATTCGCAGGACGGTGCTCAGCCCCCTTGTCATCGACAAAGTTTTTGCATGTACGTTTGTTGTGCCCTTCCATGTTGCACAAAGTGCAACATCTTTTACATTTTGGATCCTTATGCTCTGCTCTTATCTTTATTCTCTTCATAGAAATCCGACCAGGTTTGCGCTTCAAGGGAGGGGGTAGGACGCGCTCTTCCTCCTCATCAATGTCCCACTACTCCTTACTCGGAATGCCAACCCACACCTCACGATAACACCATTGCCAATTTGTAGTATTATAGTACGAATCGACATGTCATATGACAAGCTTGGTGGCTCACACTTATGGCTTTGTATGCATGCGCACACGGGATTCCCATATGTTTGAAATACCCACACGAGATTCCCATATGTTGGAAATACCCACACGAGTAGACCCTATTTTCAAGATTGACACGAAATATTCGACAATGGTCGGTCTTTATTATATACTCCCCAGTCCCAGCTCTTGAGTGTGTGAATTCCAATGCCTTCACTATAACAAATAGGCTTTTTAGAGACAAAACTTTTAGTGACAATAAAAAAATGTGGCTAATGATCATCTTTCACAACGTTTGTAACGTCGCAATTTCTCTAGTGTCGGACCCTTTGATGATAAACTTTTTTCTACGCTTTTTATGTTGCTGAAAGCCTTGTTCAAATTTTTTGGAAATTTTAGAAAATCATAAAAATTTATTTGGCGACAAAAAGACTGTTGGAAAAACATTTTACCAATGACGACGTATTTAAGCGTCGGTGATTATAGAGTTTCCCGACGTTGAAAAAAAAACGTAGCTAGATATTACTCTTTTGGCGGCATTTTTCATCGTAGCCAGTTTGGCATAAATAGAAATTAAAAATCCAAATATGGTGACTACCAATTCTGAATTTGTGATTTCAGCGAGTCAAAATTTTTGTTTTGAAAAATTTCAGGCTCAAATTTTTGGTTATCTCGCGCCCATCCAATTAAAAAGAAAAGGAAAAAAGGAAAAAAGAGAGAAAAAGAAAAAAATAAAAAAAGAAAAAAAACCTAGCTACTACTCAGTACTCACGCACTCTCTCTCTCCCACTGAACCGCCATTCTTCTCGCCTCCACCACCAGTTATTAAATCGCCTCAACCAATGTGAACAACCTTTCCCCATCGGATCGGAGAACCATTTCAATAGAAGGTATACTCTCCATCACTCTATTCTCTCTCTTAGGGTTTTAAATTTGATTTTTGGGGGTTCCAGCTCGATTAGCAAATGAAATTCATTCTAGGGGGTTTACTTAATTCTGGCTCCATATTTTGTTTTTCTCCACTATTTTTTTCAGTCATGGGTTTCTCACAAATTTCTTATAGAAATTATTGCTGCAAGGTTTCTTCTCTGGTCTCTCAAACAGAAGACTTTCTAGAAACCAACCTGCTGCAGGTACCTGTTCTTCTTCCATTTCTTTATTCTTTCTTTCTGGAAATTAATTGTATAAGAACAAACATGCCAATGTTGTTATTTTCTATTTTAGTTAATGAACAAGTGACAACAAATATATACTCCTTTTATTTTTGAAGGGATGGAATCATGCCCTTAACATGTCTAAGAGTGGAGATGATCACTGGGCACTATATGCGAAATCAGTCCTTGACAGAACACGACTTGCTCTTGCAAGCCAGGTTGAGCACTATGATCAAGTTCTCCAACGCTCTGCTGAGTATCTTGGATCATTGCTTGGTGTCGATCAATCGGCTGTATGTTCTATTTATATTCAGGTCTTGTATGTTCTCCTTTGTAGCTGGCTTGAATTCCTTAACTCAAAAGCACTTCGTGCAGGTAAATATTTTCACTGAAGAAATTATTCGTCTGGATCAGTGGCATCCCTGTCGTCACTTGTTAATCGTTTGACCCTGTAGTGAGGAAGACGACTAATCTCGGAAGGTACTTTATATTCTTATTCTCTACCTGATCTGTCACTAATAAATTGAGAACTAGTTTAGTATGCAGTCTCATGATAGGTCTACGGCTGTATTTGGTTTAGTGAACTAAGATTTCTGGTAAATGAGAGACGACAAGAGAATGAGAGGGAAGAAGAGACAGTTACCCACCTTCTCCAATCAATTTAAGGAAAATGAATATCCTTATTAAAAATAGTGTTGCTTTCCTTATGTTTAGAATATGACTATTCGTTTGGTCTCTTTCTCTTTAATTCCATCCATGATATTGTTACCTATCTTTACAAAATTACCCTTCAGTTTCTAGTAATTTTCATTCTTTGAATCAAACACAGCCATATCTCAGAGATTTAAATTTAATTTTCTGAAAGAAATGAAAATTACTTTCTAATGCAACCTTAGCTAGACTTAAACGGTTGGCGGTCATCAGCCCGATTGAAGCAGTTGGATATGTTGTAGTTGTTGATGAACCGCTTTCATTTGTTCGAATAAGTCTTATGAAAACCAACTGTTTTAGTGGCAAGAAGTGTTAGGGGAGAGGAAGAAATTCCAGATGGTGCAGTTGTAGTGTTGACGCCTGACATGCCAAATGTTTTATCACATGTTTCTGTGAGGGCAAGAAATAGCAAGGTGACTTTTTACGCTAATAATCATGTGGTACGTACCTTTGCTTTTGGCTTTTAGTGGACAATTCATTTTTTATTAACTTCAGTTCAAATATTTTAGTTTCATTTATTCCCTTAGCAAGTCTGTTTTGCTACATGCTTTGGCCGCAACTTGAGGATGCAAAATAGTTAACTCAATGGGGACAGCTTTAGGAGAGACAGGTAGTGAGATAACATAAGTGGCTATCTGATCCTATACTCCCCTTTCTTACCGAAAATAGGTTCTAAAACCTTTCTTCAAAAGTTTATCTCTAGTTTAGCGCCTTTTATTTCCACTTTAGGTAAAATCCGTCACTGACAACAGTGAGCGTTCTAGAGTGGAAGCACATCTCTCTTGATACCATCCTCTCTCCCTTCTGTTGGTAAAACCCTCCACTGGATAAAGTGTGAGTTCACAGGAGGAAAAAGCAAGCTCCCCTCTGCTGCCCAGATTCTCTGAGCTCTATGGCTTCGGTTCCTTTTGGACTTGGTAGTGATAGACATCATGTGAGGTTTTCTGGACCATCTGAGGTTGTCGGAGTGGAAACATCTAGACAAGGCGCGCTAAGGAACAGATCTGTGTCTAACAAGGACTCGTATGCTGACATAGCTCGAGGTAGGATGAAACAAACAATAGACATCACAGCTCTTCCTCTCCCCACGCGCAAAGGTGATAAATCGGCTATCAAATTGTCTCGAGATGCGGTGGAAAAAGGCATTGAAGCCTGCAAGTTTGCTTTAATTGCTAGGCTGGAAGCTAAAACTCTGAACTTAGAAAACATTAGAGTGGTAGTCAGCTCTGAATGGGGTCTGTCTGCAACATTCAACCTCTCACCTTTGGGGAAAGGATATGTTTTGTTCAGATTCTCTAATGAGGAGGACTATAATAGGGTTTTGTGTTGTGGTCCTTGGTATGTGCAGAGCCAATTGGTTAGATTCAGTAAGTGGACACCGAATTTTAATATAGAAACTCATCGACAAACTTCTGCGTTTGTTTGGGTTAAATTCCCAGGGTTGCCGTTTGAGTACTGGGAAGTGGAAATACTCATGAGTATGGGAAGAGGACTGGGTAATCCAATCCGTGTTGACCTGAATTCTCTGGAAAGGAATAAGGGATATTATGCTAGTGTGTTGGTTGACATCGACCTAGCCAATCCAATTCCGGACCAAATATTTGTGGAAGTGCCTGAACTAGGGATTGAATTACGCGAAAAATTCAGTTTGGATCAATCCCTAAGTTCCGCAACCACTGCAAGGTGGTAGGACATTTAGTTGCCTTTGAGTGTAGGAATGCCGCAAAAGGGAATGACTTCGGTGGCACAAGATTCTACGAGAACGTAAAACTCAACAAATGACGAGGGAAAGGTCCAAGAGAGCAGAACCTCGGGAGGACAGGGGAAGAATGTCGAAGAACCAAAAAAGGAGACCGAAAAGAAACAAGAAAGCACAGAATGGAGACCTAGACCACTACCGGTCTCTAACAAAGACAAAATTTCAAACGCAAGAACAAGTAGAGGAGAATCAATATGGGCAAGCGGATGAAACTCGACCCCTGAATCAAGTGAATGGAGAAGTTTTAGGAACCGACACCGGGGAGTCCCCTAGTATGAAAATACTGAAGTCCAACAGGGAAGCAGAAGGGACGGGATGGATCTAGACATGATCAATTATGAATTATCTCACTCTGAACCACTCGACTCATTCATGGACACTGAAGATAGAGCTCTATACAATCTGGAATCAGGCAGATTCCATCTGTTGACTGATGTGATAGACTCTACGGAGTCGGAAGCTTCTGAAGTCGAGACGGAGCATTTCCATGATCGTATTCAGCTTGAGGAGGTGGTAGTGGCTGACCCTGTTACTCCGAATGTGGAAATATTGTACGGAGTTACAACAAGATCGGGGAAACAACGTGGTAGAAGAGGGCCTGATGTAAGTAAACAGAAGGACTCGAACCCAAGGAGTTGCAATAGTAGCAAGAAGAACAGGGGTAGACCTCGAGGCTCAAAAAATAGGAATCATAGATGAGGACTCCTATGTGTTTTTGGAATGTACGAGGTGCAAACGAGGTAGCGAAAGCGAGAGAAATAAACAAGATTAGAATAGAGAAGAAGATTAGTGTTTTTTGCTTGCTTGAAACCAAAGTCAGGCAAGATAAATATGATCTCATTAGGACCACTTGTTGTCCACTATGGGAGCATATGAATAATTACAATAAGGATCCTTCGGGGCGTATTTGGATATGCTGGGACCCTATATTGATGGAATTTACTAAGATATCGGAATCGACCAAGACATTCACCTGCAAGGGGAGATTCAAACCGACCAATGAAGAGTTCCTTTTAACCTGCAAAGTATATGCCGAAATACCAAAACCTCGTGACGCAAACTATGGAGAGACTTAATTATCATCAAAAGATCGTGAATTTGCCTTGGTGTACAAAAGCCAGAGACTTTAATAACATCACCAAAGCGGAAGAAAGAACGGGTGGGAGTCCAATGCATCCCAGAGAAGTAGAGGAATTTGTAGAATGTTTGCACAAAGCAGAATTATCCGATCTGAGATTCAATGGGTTTTTTTACACATGGAACAATAAAGTGGAGGGAAAAGGCAGAATAATGACCAAAATTGACCGATGTTTAGTTAATAGTCAATGGGAAGATGAATTTGCAAATTCCATGGCAGAATTTCTGCCCCCCACTGAGTCTCTCGACCACTCGCCGATTCTTCTTTTTGATCTGATTTCGAGAGAGGGGCTTACACCTTCGTGTTCAAGAACTTTTGGCTTGAATAGCCGCTCCCACACTATCCTCCAAGAAGTGTGGGACGGTTAGTATTGTCTGCAATCCTATGTATGTGCTGATGCAAAAATTTAAGCTCTGAAGGAAAGATTGAAACCGTGGGCAAGGAACAACTTTTCAAACATCCATGGCGAGTTCAAGAGAGCCGAGAGAACCTATATGATATTCAAAGGCAGCTCAATCTAAGCCTTTGGATCCTTGGATGGCACATGTAAGGAACATGAAGCTCTACAGATACACGTTGAATTAGCGTGTATTGAAATCTCGAGATTAAATGCAAGCAAGACAGTGAATGGATGCTAGAAGGAGACAAATGTACAACATTTTTTTAAATCCATTGAAGAAAAAGAAGGCTAGAAATCGGTATTTGGGCTATCCGTAATTCTCGCGGATCGCTATCACAGACGCGGAGGTGATCAAGACTATCATCGAGTATTACAATCGGCCTTCCGAACCGGCGAGAGAGATAAGTGATGCAAACTTCTTCACCAGGTTGCAAGTCCGAAATACAATCTCCAACCACATGAAGGCCATCATGGAAGCGGAAGTTATCAGAGCGTATAAAACCGCTCTTTTGAGATGAAAGAGAACACACTCGTAGGGCGGGCGGGTTCACTCCTATTTTCTTTAAGAAGTGCTGGGAAGTAGTTGGTCATGATTTCTCACTTGCTATTCTTAATGCTTTCAAATTCTGCAAGTTTCCTAGAGGAGTTAATGCCACTTTTTTATGTCTTATCCCTAAAGTCAACAATCCCACAAAAGTTGAAGACTTTAGACCAATAGCCTTGTGTAACACTATATACAAATTTATTTCTAAGGTTATTGCAAATAGGATTAAGATAGTTATTGATGCGTTAGTGCAGTCTAACCAATCAGCTTTCATTCCTGGCAGATCCATTCAAGATAACATTCTTCTGTCGCATGAACTTCTCCGAGGATATGACAGGAAACACGGCACTCCTCGATGTACCATTAAGGTGGACATAAGGAAGGCATATGATATGGTCAGTTGGGAGTCTATAAAGGCAATGATCAGGACCTTCGATTTCCCGGACAATATGTATCAGTGGATAGACATGTGCATTTCCTCTCCTTTTATTCCGTCATGATTAATGGTGCACCGGAAGGATATTTTAATGGAGGTAGAGGAGTCAGACAAGGAGACCCCTTATCTCCGTATCTGTTTGTGCTAGTTATGGAGATTCTCAGCTGTGTGATCAGGGAAAAGCTCAACAGTAGAGCTATCCAAAGATTATTCCAAATGTAAGAAAGCGAGAATATCCCACCTAGCTTTTTGCGATGACGCTCTTATGTTCTCGCAAAGGGAGAGATCGCCTCCATACAAGCCATGAAGGAATGTCTGGACATTTTTGGAAGTGCAACTGGGTTACAGATCAATAAGCATAAGACATCACTTCTTGTGGGAGGACTTAATGATCAAGAAGCTAGTGCTCTGGCCACCATCTTAGAGTTTGAGTTGATTAAACCTCCAAAGGAAATATCTTGGTCTTCCACTTATCTCTCGCCGCCGGGCATCAAGGAATGTCAACCCCCCCGATAGAGAAGATTACTCGAAGATCTCTAACTGGAAAGCACGGGTCTTATCGCATGCGGGTAGACTACAGGTAATAAAGTCCATCCTGCTGTCCTTCCACACATATTGGGCACGAACCTTCATACTCCCCAAGACAGTACTCGAGCAAGTGGAAAGTATCTGTGCTAAATTATTATGGACTGGTACTAATAATAGGAGAGGACTGCACCAAGCAAGCTGGAGTACAGTTTGTCAATCACAGGAGGAAGGTGGATTGGGAGTGATGCATACCCATAGATGGAATGTGGGTGTACATTGTGACTGATTTTCAAAGTAGTCACGAAAGCAGAATCCATTTGGGTAGATTGGATATGGAAGCAACACATCAAATCCAACTACTTTTGGACTATGCAAGTGCCCCGAGACTGTTCGTGGACGTGGCGAAGCATCTTGAACAATAGAAACACAGCCAAGAAATTTATCAAATATTCAATCGCAAAAGGGGAAGAAACACTGTTTTGGCATGACATATGGTGTGAAAGATCACCTCTGATCGAAGACGATGAAGCAAAGGCAGAATGGGACTTTCCTCTGAATGCAAAGGTGAGTATCATCATTTCCAATGGAGAGTGGAATGATGCGGTCAATCTGATGCAGTCTCACACTTTACGGGAGGTTATTAGAGTAGTGGACATCAATACCCATCTTGCACAGATCGTAGTAGTGTGGGCCTCACCCAAGTGGGTTGTTTACATCACACGCTGCTTATAAGGCCCTCTCACCCACCAAGGACAAGAAAAGATGGCATAAGCTGGCATGGGGCAAGTGGGTGTTACCGGACACTCATTCACTATATGGCAGCTGTTTTTAAAGTCTCCCGACTCAAGACAGATTGGTGCAACGGAAAATCCTACTCTCTTCATCTTGTTGCTTATGTAATAACAAATGAATTTTTCGGACACCTATTCTTTGAGTGTCCGTATTCCAAGGAGATCATCTCTAGAGTCAAACGACTTCTTGGTATTGTCACTGATAGCAGAACAGCTAACAGGGAGTGGTCGTCGATTATGCGACTATGCAATCAGGTAGATGTGGGAGAGGTCTATAAGGTGTTTTTCTGCGCTGCTGTAGCCTATATTTGGAGGGAAAGGAATGAACGCAGATTTCAGCACTCTACCAAATCAGCAAAGAGGATCTACGAGAAATTGGTCAGAGATACAAGGAATTATTTGCAAGTCCTAAGACCAGAAATGGAGGATACGGTCAGAGCAAGGAACCTATTTCAGCGACTCAACCTTGAAACCAAGTACAAGAAGCAACAGCAAACCGTATGTGTTTGGAGACCTCCAAGTGGCAACTGAGTGAAAGCAAACACAGACGGAGCCTTGAGCAATAACGGTGCAGTCCAAGGAGGGATTATAAGAGACAAAGAGGGACAAGTGGTAGCTGGATTCAGTGGCAGTGGAGGCTGTTTGTCGGTGCTGTTCCAGGAGATCAAAGCTATCGACATTTGCCTGCAAAGATGTCTCGATGAAGGTTACAAGGAAGTGGAGGTCGAGTCTGACTCATTGAGAGCTGTGAATGCAATCAACAAGCTAGAGAAACCTCCTTGGAACTGCCTTGACATGCTTAAAGCTATAGAGATGAAAAGAGACGGATTCACTTACATATCCTTCTCTCATGCTTATAGAGAAGTGAACCGAGCTGCGGATTATCTAGCTTCTCTTCATGATGCATCTAGTTCCGTTGTACATTTTGTTCCCTCTTTAGATCATAGGTTATAATGTATTGTAAATGAAGATGCAAGTGGGCAAATGTATGTACGGAACAGTTAAATCAATACAGGTGAGGGTCTGCCTAACCCTAGCTTAATTTGGGAAAAAAAAACATTATAAATGACCTTATGGAGAAAGAAGGGAAACTGTTATAGCTGAAACCTACTTATGCAAATATTGTATAAGGGTAATCTCATTATTCAAATCTACGAGCTCTAATATATTTACTCATATTGTGTGATTTCACAACTTTTCGTACTTACTTTTTATTTTGTCGGTTCCTATTAATTAATTTATGAGAGATATATTTCTTCAGTTAACAAGATATTTTTCTTCATCAAAACTTTGAGAATTCAATTCATGTTCTTTTATCTCAGCGATGTACCCTCTATTCTCGTTAACCCTTTTATAAATGAATGAGGTAGTGAGTATCTCGTATATGTTATATCAAGGGAGATCTAGATAAGGCAATTCACTTTTCCTTTTTTAATTTTTCATAAAGGAGGGTTAATGATCCCAGTTCATATATATTTGGTTGACTGTTATGATAATATCAGTGAACTATTGCGTCTTTTGCTAATGAAATTACATACATAGGCTGACACACGTTTGTCTTTTGATTTTGATAAAACATTGTTGGCATTGTGCTTACTGTAATTTTTTACTCGCCCACTGGAATTAACAAAACTCCAAATAATTGATGCATAATAAAGTCAATATATTAGGTTTGGATTGTTTACTTGTTTTCGTTCTTAGAGACTAAACTTTAACCTTAGACTTAACTGTTAATCCTTAGCCTGCTGGTACAAGTAACTGATAGGGTTATATACTAAAAACATTACTTTTGTATTAACTCTAATTCTTTATATTTTGAATGAGAATCATATGGGCAAATGTTATGCATATTAGTTATATGCATGTGTCTAATACTTTATATTGTAAATGATATGGTGTGAACACACAGAAGATCATATCATCAATACCTTATAAAGTATAAGTAATCGTTCACAACCTAGATGGATTTGGACAAACCATTGGTACGGTTGTAGTATAATATGGTATTAGTCTATCTTGACTATAGGATTACACTAGTACATTTTGTGTGTATTGAACAGGACCAAGTGAGGTTGTTTCTCTTTATACTGACTATATAAGAGAACAAATACCTCTGTTATTATGGATGCTTGTCCTCTTAATCCGGATATAATAACGGGCACTTATGTGCATTATACATTGTTTTAAATCATCAATGAGTGAGATTCATTTGTCAATCAACAAACTCAATGGATTGGGTAATGACATTGTATGTAAGGTGTGCTGTTGATTATAGAAGGAATATGTGACCCACAGAAAGTCGGGTTGATGATATCCCCTTGAGGAGCTCAAAAAGATTTTCATATAAACCCTGTAGGTGGATTTATTCCAACAGGACAATGAGGTTGAGTGGTACTGCTCAAGGACATAAGAAGTTGATTAATGTAGTTGTCAGTAACTTGACTTAATCAACGGATATTCGATATCTTAAACATGGGGAGATCCACAAGCATATAATATGGAGCCCATAAATGTAATACATGTAATTTGGGATTAGATCAGTAGTGCAACAATAGCCTTTAGTGGAATAAGCCATTTGTTGACGGACTTGGGCCGTGTGTTCTGGGTGAACATGGGAAGCCCAAGCCCGTCAGGAGGCCCAACCCTAATTTCTCCTCATGGTCCCTGTTGTAGCCTATAAATAGAATCCCTTCTCTCCTGGCCAAAATTCACTATTCACTGGATTGAAAAGAGAGGCAAGGAAAGATAGATCCAAAATTGGATCTAGCTTTGTGAGAGAGAAGGGGGTTGGTAGATCGTTGCCCACACAACGTCTAATCTATTGAAAGGAATACAACAGAAGATCAAGGGGTTGATTGTTGATTCGGATTCATAGCTATTGGATTCTCAGAGATTACATCTTAGCCGATTCTAAAAGGTATGTTTTCTATTCCAAAACCGTAAACCCCATTAATTCCTCTGCGCGTGGGTTTTCGCGGTTTGTAGAAATTTGAGTTCTGAAATAACGGTTCCTACAGTAACAAACAAATGAGGTACCTAAAATGAGGTAGAATGGAAGAAAGAAGATGACCCTCAAGTAACTCTTTACTTCTTTTGATCTAGCAAGTCCTCAGTACATATTATTCTCTTATTTGGAGATTCTATCTCAATGTTTGATGTTTCCCTTATATATTTTGCATCTTAGGAAGATTTGTAAGGTCATTATTTTTCATAGTTATGATATCCAGTACAATGTAATGCCTTGTTGTCATGTAGGTGGGTCTTCTACTTCAGGAAGAGTAATTAGACATGTTGCTTCCTTTGGTGACCCTGAGGTGCTTCTATATCACTATTCCTAATTTGCCATGGTCAATTCCAGCAAAATTGTTGAGATGTTTGCACTAACCTTTCTCTGCTTCCCTCCCCACACCCCAATCGATGCTTGGTGAAGTTACCAGACTCTGGCGAAGAAGATGAAGGGAAAATTCAAAACAACGTAACAGAAACCAAGCCAAAGAAACATAAGAAGAAGAAAAACAAAAAGAAGGTACATGTACTAGCTTAAGCCCATACTTCTTGGTTATACTCATTTAGTCATTTTTATATTTTTTATATATATATTTTTAAATGCAAGTGGATTTAATGGACATGGAGTGAAGGATTGAAAAAATTTCCCTGTTCGATAATGTAAAATTGAGATCAAATTAGCCAAGTAGGCATGTACATTACTAATTTATCTTGGCTTTAGCTTGTTGGAGTTTATTTTGGCATTGCAGATTGTGGTAAACCCACCCTGAAAGTGTTATACTTGGAAAACATAGAAATTGAACTAATGATCTCAATATGAAGATTTTCCTGAATACATATATAGAATTCTGGTTTTGCTAATTCGTGCTCTAGATATTAAATACTTTGTGTGAGGACATTCACTAGATTGCCAATGTTTAGCTGGCTTGTTTCTTAAGTGCCCGAACTATGTAGTGCATGGTAACCCTCATAATTTTATTAACAATAACTGCTTGAAAATGTTCTTTGTTACCTTTAATGATGTTTATTTCTTACCACTTAAAAAACCGTGTACTGACTAGAGGAAATGATGAATACAGCCAGAGGCAAGGAGCCAAGGATCCCATATCAACTGACATGCCCACTGGACTAGGTCATTGGCCTCCCTATTAAGCATTCTACTAAGTAATGCAAGGTACCCTCTATTCTCTGATCCTAGCCCGATATTGACCCGACCTTAACCATTAGTGCCCCAACTGCAGTTGGTATTCATCAACTGTTTTTACTCCAAAGGCCTCAGCTATGGGGTGAGAGCCTCCCTGATGCTGGACTTTACAGATTTGCAACGGTCTACACACCTAACACGATGTTCACTACAAATACTACAATAAAATGAATAAACACTGCGGCCTAAACTTGTATTCCTGTGCTAATTTTCACATCGATGAATCGTTCTTGTCATTAACTTTTAGACTGGTGTATAAGTTTGCAAGTATTATGCTGTAAAGAGTGGGCATGCAGTGAACATCTCAAATGAATTGGCAGTAGCAAATATATGCCACCAGCTTACGGTACGCACCCACATTCATTTTTGGATTGTTCGATTAAACTTGGGATTCTTTTGTCATAATCACAACTTTAATTTATTTGCTTAAACGAACAAGACGAAGAACCTTGTGTTAGTATTGTTTATGATTTCAGTTGTTTGCATATTACTTGCTCATGTTATTATGCTCTACAATGCAAAAGGTCTAATAGATAACATTTTTGTGTGCAGATAATCGTACATCAAAACAGGAGTGTTGTGAAGAAATGGCGGTTTGGAATTGTAAGAGTCCTCAGATGAATCTATATGCTATTTTATGTTACTTTGTTTTTGCTTTTTAGTGAAGACAGTTTCATTAGTTTCATTTGCAAACTACTTACTTGAGGGATGTTTAGAATTGTTTTTGTTAAGTTAATACCTTTATTATTAATAAGAGTTTAGAAAAAAAAAAAAATGCAACTCATTTGTTTATAATGGAGTGATTTGACCCAATTTTATTTATTGAAAATTTGTTGTTTATTACATATTATTAGATATTTGATGTTATGGTTTTTGTTTTTGTTTTTAGGTTTATTTGTTAAATGATAGTTTGGGGGAAGGGGACAGGTGAAAAATAATTTGTACAGATGGGGCACAATTGGAAATGATATTAGTGATAAAAATAGTCTTTTGCAGTGTATGTAGTGTCGAAACATAAACACAACTAATAGATTTTTTTGGACTCCAGCGACGATTAAAACGTCGCTTATGACACCAATTTTTTAAATTCGTTTTAGCTTTGTCGACGATGGAAACGTTGCTAAAAACACCTAAAATTCAAATATTTTAAATCTTTAACGACGATAAAAACATTGCTTATATGAACAAAGTTTCAAATTACTGTTATCTCTAGGGACACTAAAAATGTCGCTAATACTACTTTTTTTTTAAAAAAAAATTGGACTTATAGTGATGATTAAAACATCGCTAATAACGCTAAAATTTTCAAAAAAATTAAATTTTTATCGACGATAAAAACGTAGCTAGTCATCCTCATTACCGACGATTTTGAATATGTCGCAAAAACCACATCTTTTGCTACGTTTGCATTTAGAATGCAGAAAAGAATTAGCCATGAAATTAGGTCAATGGCGACACTAGGAATCGTCGGTGAATATATGATATTTGGCGACGTTGAAAAATCGTAGGCCCATATCATTGACAACTATAGCATTAGCGACGCTGACACGACACTCCAAAAACCGTCGCAAAATGCAATTAGCGACAATTTGGCAATTTTCAGCGACAATTGTTTTTGTCGCCAATGACCCTATTTCTTGTAGTGCTTGGTGATGTTGGCTAGCACCAAACCAGTAGCCTTGGGTGTAAACCTCTCACCGCGGGCAGCCCAGTCATCCGCCATTTTTCTGTACTAGCAGTAGTGTGCACTGAGATTCTCCCTAATTGTTTCCACTACACAAACAACTAGAAGGGCTATATCATCCTTAATCATGTTGTTCCAAGACTCAACATGGTTAGTGTAGGCAATGCCATATCTTTTACTATGGAGGCGTGACATGCCCACTTATCCAACGGAATCTCCATAAGTTTATCGTAGACACTTGAGTTCATTTTCTTTATATCTCTCCTCACAGCACGGAAAAACCACTCTTGAGTTGTCTTAGCTGTTGTCTTAATCTTCCTCATAAGCGCAAGTGACGGAGTCAAACCCGACATGTTCTTACAAATGTGGTTCATGCAAAAGACATGTTTCGCCCGAGGAAACACCTCAGGGACTTTGGCTACTAGATTGGGATGCCGGTCAGATATGATAACTAACGAAGTCTCATACCCAATCACTTGGTCTCCTTGGCAACGCAAAAACCAATCGTAGTTCTCGTTATTTTCACCGCTAACCAGACCAAAAGCAATAGGGAAAACATGATTATCACCGCCAACAGCAATGGCTAAAATCAGACATCCTCTTGATCTCCCCCTCAAATGTGTGTCGTCTATTTCTATGTATGGCCTACATGTGTGACGAAAGCTCCTCACAGTAATCCCATAGCTCCAGAAGTAACACTTGAAGCGATCTGTGTTTCCCACTCTTTGTAGATCTGTAAAGCTGAAGCGATCAACCTTCCTCAATTCTTTATTGTAGGTGTTGAATAGTTGATAGGACTGGCCGAAACTACCTTGAATCTGTAGACATTACAATTATAGTTAATACAACTTCTTCCTGTGGGAATACAATAACATATCTGAATACAGTGCTGAACTGAATCACAGTCTATTAGGTCTAAAAGGTGTATAGCTTATATCATGTCTTGTGGGGCATATATAGTGTCATGCACAACCTGTATAGTGGTGTGACCAAATTCATAAGTTTAATTCTAAGCTGTCTTTCACATCGAATATAGTGTCTGTCATAGCTTATATGGCCTCACGAAGAACTTGTATTATGTCTGGAACTACTTTATAAGTTACATATCTAAGCTGTATTTCAATCCATAATTCTTATATAGTGGGAGCGGCAGCTTATATAAGGTCGTGTAGATCTTACGACATCTTCCTATGAAAATACAATAACATATCTTAATACAGTGTTCAACTGAATCAGTTTATTAGGTCTACAGCGTATATAGTGTTGTTCACAGCGTATACACTGTTTTGAACAACTTGATCAGTTACATATCTAAGCTGCCTATATGACACTGCCTAAATGACAGGCATTTCAAATAGGAACATAAGTTGACCGTCTTGCAACGCACGCACCTCTCCGAGAGCCTTTTCCCTTCCCCGCCATGCAGTTCTGTAACTGATATCTACTGAAGTCCACTTTTTAACCATTACTTTCATGTGCATTGCCTTATATGTTCTGTCATTCTACAAAAGGTTAAACTGCTTGACACCTCACGGTTAAACTCACCAGCCTTTTGGCAACCACATGTGTGTCTGTTATATACGGTTCTCACACCCCATATATATGAACCTTTTGTGCTGCAGTACACGTCAAACGGGCATGTGGGACTCAAACTATTCATCTTAGCTCCCTTACATCCTAACTGCACCCTTCTCCAGTCCGTTTTCAATCTTAATAGTTCAAAGTTATGTTTAATTGCAAAAGTCTTCATGTGAAAAATAAACAAACTCCTTTCAGGGAACTCCATACCCACAGTCAGTAAATTTGGATATGGAGCTACCCACTCAGTTGGAGATGCATCTTCTATGTGACCTTCGTCAACCACAACCTCCTTGTAGCGTTTGGATTTCTCTCTTCTTTCCTTCAAGCAGTCAACTCATTCACTACTACACCGATTCTCTTCTGTCAGCTGCGCTCCTTCTCCATCACCCATACCCCTTCCAAATGCCGGTAAAACGAGTGGTGGTTTGTCAAATATGTCATTATTAGTACCACCACTGATATTTGGATTGTCGCCGCCACCATTGTCATGCGTACACACACCGTTATCCATTACTTGGGGGCAGATATACTCAAAAGGAAGCATTATTGGACCAAATGGGCACACTCTAGGAGCGGTGTGCGGAGTTCCGAGGACGTGCTGGTATAATACTCCACCGTAATGTCCTGCACATATTGCCTGACCACCATTGCTTTCTTCCCCCACCGCAACACCAGCAACACCACTAACCTTTTCTGCATGACCACCACTCTTTTCTACCCCTACCGCAGACACACCATCAACTCCATTAACTTCTTCAGCATGACAACCACTTTCCACACCAGATACGACTCCAGCCATTCTGAAGCATACAATAACACAACCTGGGCTATCACTACCACTAAATTCTCCATAAACTAGACCATCATCTTCAAGAGCATACAATCATTGTCCATAACATCATCCCAATCTGTATCCTTCGCATTCTTAGAGTCCATACCTATAAGATCCAGTGGGTTCATATCTCTATCCATCCTCAACGTACCTACCACATCCATAGACACATGACCTTTCCCTTCTGAGTCACTGTGCAATTCAAGCGGAGCCCGTTCGCTACCCAACCCAGTTATAATAACTCTGTCTGTCGGTATGTCCGGAATAATAAGCCTCAAAGTGCTTAGAAGTTGCTCAACATTGAACGTGGTTGCCTTCCCATTGAGCACTTCAGATTAGTCGATTCCAATACAACTACTTTGGACAAGAACCGTTTCTTCCACTCCCGAAATATCCAGACTACCTGCGAACATCACAATCGACTAGTTAATGCACAACAATTTACTCATTGGTATATTGCATCTCTTGAGGGACATGTCATATAGTATCTTGAGCAGCTTATATACTGGGGCAACTTCCTATACATATCGCCGCTTCCGCAAATTTTATATAGTCTCAAATTTCTTTCAACTATTTAATCAGTGTAACTTAATTAACAAGCTGGAACAGGCATTGTATAAGCTATTCAAGACACTATATAAGCTTCCAACAAACATATCAGGTTCTCTCTTGAGGGACATGTCATATAGTACCTGACTCATCAATAGGATCATCACTATCACTTAATTCATCATCACTTGGGTCATCACTATCACTAGATTCATAATCACTTGGACCATCATCCCCGGCCAAAAGACCAATGTCTTCACACCAACTAGAACTGTCCATAAGTTCATCCCAATTTGTCCCTTCCTAATTCGATTTACTTCGACCCACATCAGTAATCCTCCAACTCACCACTTTCTGAATAAGGGAAGTAAAGCCCCCTAGTGTGAGGCTACTTTCTCCTAAGCCTATCGACACATGACCTTTCCTTTCAAACTCACTCGGCTATTTTCCAGGAGCACATTCGCTACCCAAACCATTTACAACAACTCTGTCAGTTGGTATATTAGGAATAATAAGCGTAGAAGCGCTTCCAACTTGATCGGGTCTAGGAAGACAAGATTTCTGGCGTTCCTGCACGTGCTGAGAAGACGAAACATCTACTCCAGCTGCGAACAACAAAGTGTTATACTTTAGTACCGTTTTAGTCACCTCTTTTAACGCAAAACAATGCAGGAGTCCACAATAGCACACTTACTGCCACAAGTGCCAGGTACTAGGCATGCTTCAACTAACTGATTTTGAAGCGTCTCGCCTACAACAATGCTAACTGCAGAAGAATTTAGTCAATTGCACAAGTCAGTTTGATATACATGTCAATATTATACAATATCACATCCTCCAAGTGATTTCGTAAATCCAATACACAGTAAACGACACCTTAGAAAGTGTCCTCTTATTTACCTCTCATTTAATCACAATAATTTAGAACACCATAATAACACACTTACCACCATAAGTGTTAGGTACACGGGATGCTTCGAAGAATTGAGTTTCCAGTGTCTCACCTCCAACAATGCTAACTGCACAAGAATTTAGTCAATTGCACAGGTTCGTTTACTAAACATGTCAGTATTTTACCATCGCAACCGACAAACCACATAAACATTGTTTTTGAAAGACTTTATAAAGTGATTCCTTAAATCATATATATTGTCAGTTAGTACTTATCTAATGTCATAGATCTTTTTTACCCCGTCTTACAATTATGATAAGTTAGAAAACCACAATAACACACTTACCACCATAAGTGTCAGGTACACGGGATGCTTCACCTATCTGAGTTCAAGGCCAATCACTTCCAATAAAACTAACTGCAAAACAATTTACTTATTGCAAGAGTGTCTTCTTGTGCTTATCAACGGTCGTCGTCATGCTATTTCACATTTCTGTAAAACACTTACCACCAACTTCTCCATATTTTATTTCAGGCAAAAATGATGCTTCAGCAAGGACCGTTTCAGTGACTTGGTAGGGTTCATGCAATTGAGATGGTTCGCCCAATTCGGTTTCATGCAATTGAGATGGTTCATAAATATCTGCAAAATGATTTGGTCAATCGGAATATTAGTTTCGAGTGAATCCATTAAATAAATAACAATGAGGATCACAAACATACCTTCTCTTATCCTATTCTCATAAACAGGTGATGAGCATGATTGTGGGACATCCTCCTCCATCATATCTTCGTTCTCTTGTCTGAATATCAACAAATTACCTTCTCCAACGCTTTTCTTCCTATGCACGTCCATCATCTCGATGAAATCGTTCTCATCTTCAATTGTGCAAGCGTGTTCGGAAACTAGATAGCTAAATTTAAGAGGTTTGATCTTCGTTACTTGTTCCAAAAAAACTTTGAAGTCACCAAAACATATGTTCATACGGCAAGACCTAAGCTTGGTTGATCCACTTACATATGTCACAACTCCACTGCCAAGAGTTCTAACATTACCACCCCCCTCCCTCCCCCCTTTACAAATAAAATGTCCTTTCTGGTCTGCTATTGTACTATCGTTTGCATCTACTTTATTGCAGTCGGAGCCCATTGTAGTGTCTGTTATTGTCAATTAGTATGGTTGTCTTATTTTCTACTTCCATTCATCAAATACTAAAACTTTCATTTAAAAATCTCTCTAACATTCAAAAAATGACAACCAGAAACAAAAAGATGAACCAATTACTGTCCGTTGAAGAGAAAGCCTTAAATTGTGAATAGTCTCGAGTATGTATACAACTTTTGCATGAAGTCGATGGCACTGTACTAACGTTCCAGGCTACTAAACTGGATTTTTCATAATGTATTCGATGGTTACTCTAATTACTCTAAATACTTTTTCAGGAACAAAAAGATGAACTAATTACTTTACAAGTTTGCTACTTTAAAAGTTAAAACAGTCATAAATTAAAATATTCTAGTGTGGAAACTTTAGTTAAAGTTTCGAACTTTACTCCAAAAACTAGCTTTTAACTTGGGATGTTAATGTTGTACATAAATGAAACGGCCCTAAATGAAACACATTTATGACCATCATTAATGAGCCTATATATCACAAACATTAAAGAATCTGGAGCTATAAAGTAAATAATTTAAAGCAGACATTATTAATGCTAGAATTTAAAGCGTACCGAGAGGCTTCCAAAGACACCTCCACTGAACCTTATAAGAATCTGTTGGTTGGTGGAAAAACATTGTGCACTTGGGATGCGTGAAATCAATTTCGAAATGAATGACGAGGAAGAAGAACAAACGGGGGCAACTAGTGTTCAGTCCGAACAAGGCCGAGATATTCCCGCGAGATATTTCTTCTCTCCCATGCATTTAATGCATGCAATGAGGTGTCATTTAGGAGGGGTACAATTGGAATTTCAATTCTTAGCTATAAGGGCAAATATGTCAATCTGCGTGGGCCCCAAAAGTGGGTTCCACGTCCTATTTTGGAATGCATTAGTGGGGGTCCGATTCGGTAAATTCCCCAGAAAAAAATGGAGGCCGTGAATGCGGAGCTATCTACGAAACTGAAACTATTTCTCTATCAGAACAACGAAAAGAAACAACATACGATTTTACGAAGTCATATTGTAGTGGACAAGATTAATTTTCTGCCAGTGAGTGCGAATGCTCTTGGAAATTCAATTAGGAAACTGATTTCCAAGAAAACGTTCATGCTTTGTTTCGGGCAAAATCTAATGTTCAAAATGTTAATGTGTTATTGATCATAAATGAAGTCACAAAGAACAACGCTACGAACTAGCATTAGTAATCCTTTGGGAACATGAATTCATTTATCCAATTATACTGATTCAATGATGGCCTTTCGAATTCCAAACGTTGGCAATGTCTCGAGAATCTTGATGTTCACCTTGTGGAACTCAGTCAACTCATAGGTTGAGGCGCCTTCAAAATCAGCCTAAATGCATCGTATAGGCAATATTAAATCCAAGACCATTATATAGACGGGCAGGGAACACCATAGTTTACAACTTTACATAACACTTGAGAATCTATCCAAGTACTCAAACACTAGTTTCCATGACGGACTCTGAATGGGATTATTCAGTCTCTGAAGGAAATGAGTTTAGCGACTTCGAATATAAAGTTAATGAGCAAGTAAGTGATGATTCTGTTGAAGACCAATACGAACACGACTATGATTCTGATGAAGACCAATGCTACGACTATGAAACTGAAAATGAAGAGTACAGCAATGACGAATCCGATGATAATACTGATGATACCAGCAGCAACAACAAAAAAATGGTCTTTTTATTCCTAGCTTCCATGATTGATGAATATGGGGACCTTTATCTTTCCAAGGACTACGGAAATAGCTATCATGAAAGGTTCCTTAATGATGACCGAGAGTCCGAGACGCCTTCAATGAAAGTGTACTACGAAAGTGACCGAGACGATTATTATTGGGATTCAGGGAATGATTGGTTCCTTAATGATGACGAACCTTACGATCTTTCCGAGTTTGATGGAAATTTCTGACTTTGATTTCCTGGATTAATGATCTTGTACTACCTCTCATGATGTTAAAATTTCAATGTATTATGACTACTTTCTATATGTTTCTAAAGTTTAATGCATTATGACTACTTTCTACAAAAATATTGGATGCCATGCAAATAATTTTATTAGATTTAGAGGAGAAGACTACTGTACTTGCAAACTGTCAAGTTTTGGGCCTAAAACTCAGCTGTAGCCGCCCGGGTTCATGCTTATCCAAAACAAGTAAAAAAGTATAGACATCTTCTATAGTTCTATCAAAATGGGGTCCACAATTGTTTTCCATCTTATTATATTAGAAAATTTTGGAATACGAATAATAGTAATTTGGTGTCAAGTTTGTGTCCATCACAGGGGTACAATAGTCAATTCGCTCCTAATAGAAAATTTTATACGCCTCTCGATTTTTCCTTTCTCCCTCTCGGTCTCCCCATCTTGGCTTCTCTTCACACACGCTTTAACCTCGCCCACCCTTTCTCTCCGCCCTATCTCAACAGTTCTTGAATATTCTTCTCTCAAACTCCATAGCTCTTTCTCAAACCCCCATCAAAGAATCGAAAAAAAAAACCACCGTCAAAGGAACAAATTGCATTTAAGGTTGCTTCATCAATTGTTTACGCATATGTCTTTGTAGTTGTTCTATCGTGAAGATTCGAATGGTCAAAATCAATGCACCATGTCCACTAGAAATACTTCCCTATAATGGTTTTATGATGGCTGAGAATCCCAATCCAGGTCCAGCAGCAGAAAGAGGTATCCGCCTCCACCTCGCTCCTTCCAGTTTATTCTAAATCGTCATATGTTTTATGGTTTAAGTAAGGTTCCAGGAAGCACATGCCTTGAGGAATTTCCCTGTAGAGCTCCCCTAAAGTTTCTCTTTCTAAAGTTTAGAGTGTGTTCTCATGGTGTAATGGTATTGTCACTCAATCGGTTGCTTTGACGGGTGTTTCAACCAAATATGATCAAAACACCAAGTGTTGATAAAAAGACGAAGAACGTAGAAAAGTAATTAGAAAAATGATGGTGATCGGGGGAATGATGAGACTGTACCTTGCGGTTGCCTACGTACCCAAATTATCAGTGGGATCAAGTCTCAAGAACGTAGTTCGAATGAAAAAATAGTTTGGTATTTATATAGGTAGAGTAGAGAGTCCTTGTAGCTCAAGTAATCTTGTAACTTGAGTAATTGTGATAGACTATAACTTTCAATTGATAATTATCTCTTTGATAAAAACGAATCCGGGCATAAATCAATGTACATTAGTGGCAAGTCATGTGGCTAAGGTTCACCTTAGACACGTGAGTTAATGGGCATGTACATTGATCCATGGTATTGCAAAAATTGGGTTTAGCCACAATGTCGATTAAATGAATAAAATAGACTCCTACTAATGGGCGTTTGCCACGTAGGTGGGGTCGAACATCGCCCTCTTTGGCATCGCGAACGGTTCACATGGCAAAGAAAGAAAAAAATCAAAGAAAACTTGGAATAAGAAAAGAGTAAGCGGAATGTATAACAAAGTGTCGTGTTAACGTAAACGATAGGAAAATGGACAATCGAAAAAAATTCGTGAATTATCGAAAACGAAATAATGTCAAACTAACGTATACGGGATGCAATGTAGTTAAAAAATGGCTGAAAAATGCACAGAAAAAATAAAAGATGCACAGAAAAAATTTCAAAAGAAATTGATTGCTGAAAACTATACCAAACGCATTACGTAATAATACGAAAGTTGATTAGACCGTTGAAATTAAATGTAAGGGCAGTTTAATAATAATAGAAAGAAAATGAATTTAACTAAGAATTGGATTCAAAGGTTGCGGATAAAAATGCGGAGTAGATAAGAATTAAGATTAGAGACGGAATTGGATTAGAAAAGAATGTAGAGTAGATAAGAATTTG
The DNA here is from genome assembly GCF_015680905.1 of Coptis chinensis. NCBI lineage: Eukaryota > Viridiplantae > Streptophyta > Magnoliopsida > Ranunculales > Ranunculaceae > Coptis > Coptis chinensis. Next base: position 26,919,439 of record NC_141464.1, on the reverse strand, counting down.
GATTAAATAAAAATTCTTCTATTTGATCCATCCAAAATACGTTGGGGCTGTTTAGTTGTTGGTTGGCGAAACCATAAAAGGGTGTATAAAAGGAATACGGTCTCCGGCCTTAACTCAAAAGGCAAGCCAAAACCGGAAAAGCACCAGCTTGAAGCCATGCAGTTTCATCGTCCATATCTATTGTGATTTTTCGAAAGTTCACGAGATCAATTATAATAAAGGGGACATTAGATGTAGTAGAAAGGCCTTCAGAGTCACGACCACCACTTCTCATTCTAATCTCGAATCCATGTTTCTTACTACAAAGAAGAGCAGCTTGGATTCCAGATTCAAGATTTGGTGTAACTATGACAAAAGGCTTTGGGGCTCTGAAGGATGAAGTTCTAATGGTTTCATGATATGAGGACAAGAGAGACGAGTAAGAAGTTGTGTTAAGGGAATATATTTGCAGTGAGGCATTCAAACAATGAAAAAAGCTTTCATCTGTCGAACTTGAAGTACTACTGCTCAAAAAAAGAAACTAAAATCAAGAAAACAACAGGAAGCAGTGTGAGAAATATAGCCGAGATTGGGACCATGTCTCTAATTCAGTTCTACTCATGGGTGATTTAATTTTATTAAACTATGGGAATCAAAGGCGAAGAACGGGTGCGGTGGGATTGGTGGCATACTACTTAGTACTTAGTAAACCAAGACTAACTATTGCCAGCATTGGACGTACCAAAACATGTACTTGGCTAAAAAGAAACTGATATTGTTGTGTTTTGTCTTTTGTTCCTTCATATGATATGTGGCGTTTAGAATCTGAAAAGGGTGACTAATATACATGAATGGACTAACACGATACTTAGCAGAATTTGAGGGGAGTGGAAAATCGGCCACACAAACAAATTTAAGGAGAAAACTTAAAGAAACACGTTGACCAAAAAATAAAAAAGGTATACTGAACATGTGTAGTTGAATTATTTGGATTTAGTTGCTTTTAGTTAATATGATTGTTGACTTGTTGACTTTGGTAGGAAGAATTGATATGACGAAAAGTTTTTCTTTTTTTGTGGTTTGTGCCGCAGGTAGAACCGGTGGTATTACGGGCAAAAGATATTGACGAAAAGTTTCGAACGGAAATATCACAATGCCGTAGAAAAAAAATAATAATAAAGAAGCTGAATAAAGTGTTCGCTTAGAAAATTAACGTAATGCGAATTTTTGCCGCACAGAGAAACGACGGCTGTACGAGCCTCGGAAAGTTTCTCTCAGAAAGTTCGGCTTAATGCCTTAGAAAAAATAATGAAGCTGTAAAAAATTATCGTTAGGAAAATTTATCGTAGAAAGATTGGCACAATGCCTTAGAAAAAATAATGAAACTGACGAAAATTTTCGCTCGGAAATTTTTTCGTAGAAAAATCGGCACAATGCCTTAGAAAAAATAATGAAGTTGACGTAAAGATTAACTCGGAAAAATTTTCGGAGAAAGATTGGCACAACGCCTTAAAAAAAATAACAAAGCTGTCGAAAATTTTCGCTCGGAAAATTTCTCGTAGAAATCGACTAAAAGTGTCTCCCAGAAATATTGGCCCAATGCCTTAGAAAAAATAATGAAGCTTACGAAAAGTTTCGTTGAGAAAGAGCGGCGCAATGCCTTAGAAAAAATAATGAATGCGGAAGATAGTTAACCGAAAAGTGCTAAAGCCGGCGAATCAGATTTCGAAGAAGAAAACGAAGATTTACTCGAGCGACCGTAAAATAGAAAGAGCGGCGCAATGCCTTAGAAAAAATAATGAATGCAGAAGATAGTTAACCGAAAGTGCTAAGCGAAGCGAATGCAGATTTCGAAGAAGAAAACGAAGATTTACTCGAGCGACCGTAAGATAATTGACAGAGACAATTGATTAGGTAATTGTGTAAATGTAATACCATAGAGCTAAAACTTCTTTTAATGAAAAATAAATAAAAATAAAGTATGCGTTTGCTATTGAATGTTGTTGTTGTGACAGATAACATATCTGTGGAAAACTGACAATATTGTTGATTTATGTAGTTGAAATGAAATAGAACGAGAGGCCCCCATGTAGAGAAAAACGTCCCCAATGCTAACTTAACTCGGCAAAATTAGACTAAGCAAGTGTAAAAACGTTAAATTTAGACTGACGAAATTAAACGTGGTAATTTCGTTTAATTTCGTCAGATTTTGTCGTAGTGATAGTACCGACTAAGCGAGCGTAACAGCGTTCATGTTAGACTGACGAAATTAAACATGGTAATTTCGTCAGATTTTGTTGTAGCGATAGTGACGACTAAGCGAGCGTAAAAACGTTCAACTTAGACTGACGAAATTAAACGTGGTAATTTAAATCAAAGTTTGTCGTAGCGATAGTAACGACTAAGCGAGCGTAAAAGCGTTCAACTTAGACTGACGAATTTAAACGTGGTAATTTCATTAGATTTTATCGTAGCGATAGTAACGACTAAGCAAGCGTAAAAGCGTTCAACTTAGACTGACGAAATTAAACGTGGTAATTTCGTCAGAGTTTGTTGTAGCGATAGTAACGACTAAGCGAGCGTAAAAGCGTTCAACTTAGACTAACGAAATTAAAAGTGGTAATTTCGTCAGATTTTGTTGTAGCGATAGTAACGCGACTAAGCGTAATGCGTTCATCTTAGGCAAAAATTAAACTTGGTAATTTCACGATTTTTTGTTGTAGCGATAGTAACGACTAAGCGCCGTAATAAATAAAATAGTTTTTAGGTATCGAAATTAAAACGTGGTAATTCGGCCGATTTTGTTGTAGCGATAATAATGACTAAGCAAGCAAAAAGCGCTAAAACTTTCACCCAGACGAATTTAAACGCGTGGTAATTTCGTCAAATTTTGTCGGGCGATAGTAACGTTAGCGATGGAAACAAAATTAAACATTAGAACTCGGGTTTTCGCTCAACTTGTTAATTTTGTCCGCTCATTTAGTAAAATAATTTGTTCGCGGCGAGCGAAAACAACGCCGTCGGTATCGGAAAATAAACCAACAATGTCAAGGCCCTATTTCGCAAATAACCAAGGTTTATGGATTGGATGACGCTTCGTCGCGGGAAGTTGACCCATATCATATATCATGTGTTTGACAAGGCACACACTTCTCGGACAAACGCTTAACATCCTTTGGCATGTATGCCCACCAATACCATTGGGTCATTGCTATGTAAGTGAGACTTCGCTCCCGGGAGTGGTGTTTACATAGTCCTGAATGAATTCCTTCGAGGCCTAGTAAATTGTTCGTTCTGCCCAAACAACGAAGGATAGGATTGAGACTTGTGCTGCTGTGATAGAGTTTTTTAGTCATCAGGAATTCCTGAGCATCGTCAGTTGCATAATTGTCGTCAGTAGATACCGAGACATTATCAGTGTCAAGCTCGTTGGAATCATCTTACAGCATAAGTGGTTAATCCAGTGTTGTCATAACAGTGACGACTTGATTTTTCACAGATAAGTATGCGATAGAATCAGGATGCCTTACATCATAACGCGGATCTTCGCATGCGGTAATGATAGATGTAAAATTTCATGCAATTCGTTGAATGAAGTCTAAATAAACGTCCATTCTATCATTGTGAGCCGCATATTATCATTCAAATTGGCTAACGACTAGCTTAGAATAATTAATCGTAACTTAGTCGTCCCCAGCTGAAGAGTTGTGCGTATACCACAAATGACAGTTCCGGACTCGGCCATATTATTTGACGCGTCAAATCCCTAATGTAGAGACCTCTCAATTATGTTTTCATTCAGCTTCAAGATGACATAAACAAGACTGGAGGTGGACTTATTATGCAAACTATCGGTGTAAATCTAGCAATTAGCTGATATATCCGATAAATATTTCAAGTCATCGCCCCCGGGAGGTAATGACAATTAGAGATCGACGTTTTCCTCATCGAGTAATGCTTTCGACATAGGAATATCATCAATAAGAAAATCAGTCATTAGCAAAACCAAAGTTTGTCTCTGTTTAATTGTATGAGTGTCAGAGACAATGTTGTAAACGCTAAGGTAATTTTTCCATTCTGCGACTCGATCCGTAGACATTGCGAAAAAACTTGCGCAGCGGATATTCGACAAGTATAAACTTCGACTACTCCTTCTTTGAAATAAGCTTAAGACGTCTGACAGCATGAAACAAGGCCAGTGTAATATTTTCAATACAAGAATGCCTCGAGACATATGACGGACATTATCCACAACAGATGACGAAGAATCGTCAGAGGCAATAACTTCGTGCTGAATAATTTGGCGCATCGGTGGAACGGTAGTCAGGTCGTATACAATCGGATGTTGAAAAGGAATAGGAGGGAGTAGTGCGATACCGCCAGGTTGACCTGGAACTGCACATTCGCGATGATCGTCAGTAAATGCATCGAGAACTTAGGCTCGTCGAGTATTCGTCATAACTTTTGTAGAACGTGATCGTCGGTTTTGCATAAGAACCGCAGACGGCGCCAACGTAGAAAAGTAATTAGAAAAATGATGGTGATCGGGGGAATAATGAGACTATACCTTGCGGTTGCCTACTTACCCAAATTATCAATGGGATCAAGTCTCAAGAACGTAGTTCTGAATGAAAAATAGTTTGATATTTATATAGGTAGAGTAGAGAGTCCTTGTATCTCAAGTAATCTTGTAGCTTGAGTAATTGTGATAGACTATAACTTTCAACTGATAATTATCTCTTTGATAAGAAATGAATCTAGACATAAATCAATGTACATTAGTGGCAAGCCATGTGGCTAAGGTTCAGCCTTAGACAAATGAGTTAATGGGCCTGTACATTGATCCATGGTATTGCAAATTGGGCTTTAGCCCTGTCGATTAAATGAATAAAGTGGAGATTCCTACTAATGGACGTTCACCACGAGGTGGGAAATGAAACACCTTCCTTTGTGTCATGCGAACAAAGTTCACATGGCAAAAGAAGAAAGAAAAATCAAGAAAACTTGGAATAAGAAAAGAGTAAGCGGAATGTATAACAAAGTGTAGGTGTGAACGTAAACGATAGGAAAATGGACAATCGGAAAAAATTAAGTGAATTATCTGAAATGAAATAATGTCAAATTAACGATATCACGAAGTGTGTCGTGAACGGAAACGATAGGAAAATGACAATCGGAAAAAAAATTAGTTGAATTTATCGGAACGACATAATGTCAAATTAACGATATCACGGGGCGCAATGTAGTTAAAAAAATGGTTGAAAAATGCACCGAAAAAATAAAAGATGCACAGAAAAAATTTCAAAAGAAATTGAGTGCCGAAAATGTACCGAACGCATGACGTAACAATACGAAAGTTGATTTCGACGACGCGTACCACCGGTATAGCGATACTAGGATTAGACCGTTGAAAATAAACGTAGGGGCAATATAGTAATAATAGTAATCAAAGGAAGTTAGCTACTAATCGGACTCAAAGTGTTCGGATGAGATAAGAATTGAGAGTAGAGATGAAGTTGGAGTTGGAGAAGAATCCCACCAGTACTTAAGTCGGTTTGGATAATAGAATTAGATAACACATATACCACTGAGTCTCCCACCATACCATAAACTGTTTTGGATGAGTACTGTGCTTGTCTATTTATTCGGTTTTAAAACTGATAGTCACCCACTTTCTCGGTCTCCTCTGCTTTAAGGTAACTTCTTTCCTCATCTTCTTCTTTCTTGCCTTGATGTTTATGGTGTCGTGATTCTTTACATCATGCAAAGATCTGCCACATGCTAGGGGAGACGGATCATGCGTCTGATGGAGGACTTAAAATCAGTTTTGGTTACCAACGCAATGGCAAAAAAGGAGATTCATGTGAGTTATCTAATTAATATAAGGTCCCATATGGAATCAAGATACCTAACAGGAGCAGCTCTTTCTCTTGCTTGTCTGGGGCTGCCTTAAGTGCCAATGCAATATTGGCAAACACAAATATCTGCAATGGTTTGATTGGCCTTGGGAAATACTACCTACTTTAGATTCTCCAAAGTCATCAATTTCAACTTTTTAAAGTGACTTCATTGTATTGTATCTAGAAGACGATTATTTGTAAATAGCGATATCTTCTCGTATTGACTGTGGTCGTGGATGTTAATTGTTCCTTGAAACATATGTTCAGAGTTTGCAGGTTTGGATAACTCCTTAGCAAAGAGATTATCATATTGACATGGTGCTTGGTAGGGGACATTTCAACCTTCAGATGCTACCACATTTGGTAGGAAGACGAGGTAATAAATCTGGATCCCTGGAGATAATCTCTATAAAGAAACCACATAAGCTTAGGGTGGATACATTACACAGCCCCGTCAGAATCTTATTCAGACCTTCATAAAGAAAAAGGTGAAAATCTGTTTCCTCATTGAACTCAAAATTTGCACTAAGCAAAGAGGAAAGGGTCTCTGAGCTAATGTTTGACGGTTTGACTCTGTTGAATTTGATTTCTTTCAGATTTGGTCTTGTATGGTCTGATGTTATCTCATCATCTTTTCAAAGTGGAATCTCATATCTAAGCTGTAGTCCATCTTCTTCAAGTGATCCATGTGAATGGGATTCCCATAGACCTGCTGGAGAATATGGTGAGGGCGATACTGATGGCGCCAGCACTCAAAAAACTTGTTTCAATCACACACGATATGGTGTAGCGCCAGGAAGGGAAGGGCACCGTATCTGTGTTGCCTTGATCTGACCCGGTTCACCCTTGTGGAGTTAGTAAATCTGGTTTTTGAGCAATCTGACCCGATTTTTTTTTTTTTTTTTTTTGGTAGAAACGACCGTACTATACGGGCGAAATATAATCGAGAAGAAGAAGATGCGTTGACGATCGTAGACTTGGTGAGGTGGAAAGAAGGTGACAGATATAACGAATACACGAGGCCACGACATAATCTAGCTCAGGATCGAGCAGCTTCAAATTGGATCGACTAGGATATTAAGCTTAAATTATTGAGTTTCGATAAAACTTAAATTTGGCCTGTTGAAGAAGACAAATAAAACGGAGAAAAGTGCGGAGAATATGACAAAGTGGTGTCGGAAACAGATATGTTAGTATTTTTTTTTTTTTATTAGTTATCGTAAAATTTTGGTTAAGTCTGAAAAACTGACGAAAAGATTTGTATTTTTGTCGCAGTTTGAAACGGAGGAATTACGAGCAAAAGATATTGACAAAAAACTTCGAGTGGAAAAATCTTAATACCTTAGAAAAAATAAAGAATCTGAAGAAAGGTTTTGGTCAAGGTGATCACGCCGCAATGCCGTAGAATAAATAAAGAAGTCGGAGAAAATTTTTGCTCAGAAAAATCGACTAAAAGTGTCTCCCAGAAATATTGGCCCAATGCCTTAGAAAAAATAATGAAGCTGACGAAAAGTTCGTTGAGAAAGAGCGGCGCAATGCCTTAGAAAAAATAATGAATGCGGAAGATAGTTAACCGAAAGTGCTAAGCGAAGCGAATGCAGATTTCGAAGAAGAAAACGAAGATTTACTCGAGCGACCGTAAAATAGAAAGAGCGGCGCAATGCCTTAGAAAAAATAATGAATGCAGAAGATAGTTAACCGAAAGTGCTAAAGCGGCTTAATCAGATTCGAAGAAGAAAACGAAGATTTACTCGAGCGACCGTAAGATAATTGACAGAGACAATTGATTAGGTAATTGTGTAAATGTAATACCATAGAGCTAAAACTTCTTTTGATGAAAAATAAATAAAAATAAAGTATGCGTTTGCTATTGAATGTTGTTGTTGTGACAGATAACATACCTGTGGAAAACTGACAATATTGTTGATTTATGTAGTTGAAATGAAATAGAACGAGACGCCCCCATGTAGAGAAAAATGCCCCCAATACTAACTTAACTCGGCAAAATTAGACTAAGCAAGTGTAAAAGCGTTCAACTTAGACTGACGAAATTAAACGTGGTAATTTCGTTTAATTTCGTCAGATTTTGTCGTAGTGATAGTAACGACTAAGCGAGCGTAACAGCGTTCATCTTAGACTGATTTCGTCAGATTTTGTTGTAGCGATAGTAACGACTAAGCGAGCGTAAAAGCGTTCAACTTAGACTGACGAAATTAAACGTGGTACTTTCGTCAGAGTTTGTCGTAGCGATAGTAACGACTAAGCGAGCGTAAAAGCGTTCAACTTAGACTGACGAATTTAAACGTGGTAATTTCATTAGATTTTATCGTAGCGATAGTAACGACTAAGCGGAAATAAAAAGCGTTCAACTTAGAATCGAAATTAAATTAAACGGTAATTTCGTCAGAGTTTGTTGTAGCGATAGTAACGACTAAGCGAGCGTAAAAGCGTTCAACTTAGACTAACGAAATTAAAAGTGGTAATTTCGTCAGATTTTGTTGTAGCGATAGTAACGACTAAGCGAACGGCGTTCATCTTAGGCGGACCCAAAATTAAACGTGGTAATTTCGTCAGATTTTGTTGTAGCGATAATAATAACTAAGCGAGCGTAAAAGCATTCAACTTAGACTGACGAATTTAAACGTGGTAATTTCGTCAAATTTTGTCGGAGCGATAGTAACGTTGCGATGGAAACAAAATTAAACATTAGAACTCAGGTTTTTCGTTCAACTTGTTAATTTTGTCCGCTCATTTAGTAAAATAATTTGTTGCGACGAGCCAGAAACGAACACTGTCAGGGGCTGTCGGAAATAAACCAACAATGTCAAGGCCCTATTTCGCAAATAACCAAGGTTTATGGATTGGATGACGCTTCGTCGCGGGAAGTTGACCCATATCATATATCATGTGTTTGACAAGGCACACACTTCTCGGACAAACGCTTAACATCCTTTGGCATGTATGCCCACCAATACCATTGGGTCATTGCTATGTAAGTGAGACTTAAGCTCCCGGAGTGGTGTTTACATAGTCTGAATGAATTCCTTCGAGGCCTAGTAAATTGTTCGTTCTGCCCAAACAACGAAGGATAGGATTGAGACTTGTGCTGCTGTGATAGAGTTTTTTAGTCATCAGGAATTCCTGAGCATCGTCAGTTGCATAATTGTCGTCAGTAGATACCGAGACATTATCAGTGTCAAGCTCGTTGGAATCATCTTACAAAGATAAGTGGTTAATCCAAAGGTTGTCATAACAGTGACGACTTGATTTTTCACAGATAAGTATGCGATAGAATCAGGATGCCTTACATCATAACGCGGATACTGTACAGTAATGATAGATGTAAAATTTCATGCAATTCGTTGAATGAAGTCTAAATAAACGTCCATTCTATCATTGTGAGCCGCATATTATCATTCAAATTGGCTAACGACTAGCTTAGAATAATTAATCGTAACTTAGTAGTCGCCCCAAACAAGAGTTGTCGTATACCACAACAATGACGGTTTTAGGACTCGACCATATTATTTGACGCGTCAAATCCCCAATGTAGAGACCTCTCAATTATGTTTTCATTCAGCTTCAAGATGACATAAACAAGACCGGAGGCGGACTTATTATGAGAACTATCGGTGTAAATCTAGCAATTAGCTGATATATCCGATAAATATTTCAAGTCATCGCCCCCGGGAGGTAATGACAATTAGAGATCGACGTTTTCCTCATCGAGTAATGCTTTCGACATAGGAATATCATCAATAAAAAAATCAGTTATTAGCGAAACCAAAGTTTGTCTCTTTTTAATTGTATGAGTGTCAGAGACAATGTTGTAAACGCTAAGGTAATTTTTCCATTCTGCGACTCGATCCGTAGACGTTACGAAAAAACTTGCGCAGCGGATATTCGACAAGTATAAACTTCGACTACTCCTTCTTTGAAATAAGCTTAAGACGTCTGACAGCATGAAACAAGGCCAGTGTAATATTTTCAATACAAGAATGCCTCGAGACATATGACGGACATTATCCGCAACAGATGACGAAGAATCGTCAGAGGCAATAACCGTCTTTGAATAATTTGGCGATCGGTGGAACGGTAGCCGGTCGTATACAATCGGATGCTTTGAAAAGGAATAGGAGGGAGTAGTCGCGATACCGCCAGTTGACTGAACCGCACATTCGCGATGATCGTCAGTAAATGCATCGAGAACTTAGGCTCGTCGAGTATTCGTCATAACTTTTGTAGAACGTGATCGTCGGTTTTGCATAAGAATCGCAGACGACGCCAATTATGTTTCAACCAAATATGATCAAAACACCAAGTGTTGATAAAAAGACGAAGAACGTAGAAAAGTAATTAGAAAAATGATGGTGATCGGGGGAATGATGAGACTGTACCTTGCGGGTGCCTACGTACCCAAATTATCAGTGGGATCAAGTCTCAAGAACGTAGTTCTGAATGAAAAATAGTTTGGCATTTATATAGGTAGAGTAGAGAGTCCTTGTAGCTCAAGTAATCTTGTAACTTGAGTAATTGTGATAGACTATAACTTTCAATTGATAATTATCTCTTTGATAAGAAACGAATCTAGACATAAATCAATGTACATTAGTGGCAAGTCATGTGGCTAAGGTTCAGCCTTAGACACATGAGTTAATGGGCCTGTACATTGATCCATGGTATTGCAAATTGGGTTTTAGCCCTGTCGATTAAATGAATAAAATAGAGACTCCTACTAATGGACGTTTGCCACGTAGGTGGGGGTCGAAACAACGGGATTAACAAATTGTGGAGGCGAGCAGAGAATATGAAAACTGTCGATATTTCATGGGATGAATCTTTGCAGGCGGTTTTCTTTTATTAGATTAAAGGTCACCTTATAAGAAAATTAATTACTGCTTTTTAGTTCTCTAGGCTAATAAGTTTTGCTATAAGATTGCCATTCAACAACGCTTCAATTCTGGACAAAGTTGATTTTACTCAAGTGTGACCATCCTTTTCACAAATGTATACTATATATTTGATTGTGATGAGTAGGGAATGTGGTAGGTGCATATAGTTGTATCAAGAACATTCTAATTCATCTATTCAAAGACTTAATGAATGTTAAGTAGGTTTGTGATGGCCTTAACTTATTGCAAGCTAAGTGGTATTATAGACTCTTGACAATGGTTATTGAAAACATCAATTAGTGTAATAATAACGCTTAATGCATGGTGCATAGTGGATATCACCTAAAGTCACCAGAAACTACTGTTTTTTTTTACGGTTTCCTCAAATATATTTTGGTACTTTATATGCACTGCTTTTAACTATATCTATGCTTCTTGGGTATTTTTTGTCAACTATATATGTATAATGTTTTGTGTTTTTCATTTGATATATATATTTTTTTCAACTATTATATGTAAGGTTCGTATTTCTGAAATGTAACTGGAATTAATTTCCTTTGAAATGTTGGACTGTCAAGGTTTTCAGAGATGTATAATGAAAGAGCAAATGTGAATTAGATATGGGAGCAACTCACTTATCCCTGTTGCAAGCAAAAGTCCATGAGGGCTTGAGGTGCGGTTTTAGTTCTCATATTTTTCATGTTTGCTACAAGTGTACTAGGTTTTTTGACTGATTCATGTGATCTCTAATTTAGGATGAGGAAGTCAGTTTTGCATACATAAGTCTGCGTGGAGCAGTGCACACCTTGCTACCTCCAACACCTCTTTATACAATGCAAATACTAAATATTATTTAAGAGTTACCTACTTATTGAATCCTATGTGTAGCTATCTGTTAAATTATCCGATAAATAGTTCCAGCCTGATAACTCTTGATAAGCAGTACATATGCCCTGTGGTATAACATTCACCCGTAAAGTAGGTTTCATCCCCCATATCCAACTAACAATTAGTGTTACTAAATGAATTGCATATATACTGGGCATATATTATAAAACTTTACGTGATTTCATTAGGAAGATTATTGTGTCATCTTCTACTGTTGGTTTGGTTTGATTGCCAAGATAAATTAGTAATGAAGGTGGTGTTGGATTTTGCCGCTAACTTGTCGGTGATATTTTTGATTTTACTGGTTTTTGAAGCTTAGGAGAAATGATAGCACTATTATGCATTCCATAGATAGCTCTCCTTGGCTCCAGGTAACCCTATATATTGAATATTATATGTAGGTACTTCTATTTTTCTTTTTACCCTTGGTGTCGCACATCTTGGCCTCGATGGATTATAGATATATGGCCAACTACAAAATCTTTTCAAGGTAATAAGTGAATTATGTCTGCAAATCCACGTAACAGAGATAATTCTTAGAGTATAATATGGAACTTAGCTTCTTGCAATGGGAAAATTGTCAAAATGTTCTTTGTTGTTTGTCTTTGAATCACTTTATCATATATAACAAATTAAAGTGGTCGAAAGATTCCGGTATGATAAGAATTAGTAATATATAGAATTACTTCATCATACTAAACAATGATTTTCGTCTGTTTGCTCAAAGAGCAAAGAGAACACTTAAAGTAGGAGTTGCCATTGGAACTACTGATGCCTCAATGGATGAATGGATGTAGATATAAACTTCTGTACATATGTTATGTAAAAAGGAGTTTTTAAGGCCACATAATTTAATATCCTCATCTTGGGCTATATAGTAATTGGTCTGCAATATATTAATTTTGATGGAGATTATGATATAGGTACTTGTAATACTAATTTAATAGTATTTAGAGGATCATGAATCATAGATTATTTCACATTGTATAAAGAATGTAAATAATATCCCCCTTTTGAATTGGAGATTCCCCAGCTGAACAATTTTCCATGCGGAATCTTTCCAGAACTTTGTTAATATATGCTTTCTGAGACAATCCTAACCATCCTTGTGAACGGTCTCGAGAAATTTCGATGCCAATCACATAGGCTGCCTCCCCCATATCTTTCATGTCAAAGTTCTTGGCAAGATACTTCTTGGTTTCATGTAATAAACCAAGATCACTACTGGCAAGTAAGATATCATCAACATACAAAATCAGAAAAATAAACTTACTCCCACTGACCTTCAGGTATATACACTTATCAACAGTGTTTTCCTTAAACCCAAAGGAGGTAATGGTATTATGAAATTTAATATACCATTGTCTAGAAGCTTGTTTAAGTCCATATATTGATTTCTTAAGCTTACAAACCAGATGTTCTTTTCCTTTTTCTGCAAAACCTTTAGGCTGATCCATGTAAAGTTCCTCATCTAAATTTCCGTTCAGAAAAGCGGTCTTTACATCCATTTGGTGTAATTCCAAATCGAAATGGGCCACCAATGCCATGATGATTCTAAATGAGTCCTTCTTGGATACAGGTGAAAGGTCTCGTGTAATCAACACCGCTTTTTGAGTGAAACCTTTGGCAACATATCTGGCTTTATGCTTATCGATATTGCCTTTACTATCACGCTTGATCTTAAAGATCCACTTTCCCGCGACTTTCTTGCATCCTTCAGGCAATTCAACAAGTTCCCAGACTTCATTATGTTCCATTGATTTCATCTCATCCTTCATGGCGTCAAACCATTTAGAAGAATCAGTGCATTTAATGGCTTGTTCGTACGAAACCGGTTCATTATCAGTCCCAATGTCATAATCATGTTCTTGTAAATATACCACGTAATCATCTGAAATTGCAGATCTCCGATCTCTATGAGATCTTCGTAATGCAACTCCTTGTGGTTCATTTACAACAGGTTCATTGGCGACATTTTCGTTATGGAGTGGTTGGTCGTTTATTTGTTGTTCATTGTCATTGTTATGATCAACAACATTAGGAACAACTTTTCTAGAAGCTAAAGGTAAAATTACTCGTACCATAGCTTCCTCATTTACCACATTTCCTAATTGTGTCCTATTCTCTTCAATAGTCACATAACGTGGTAATTCACTCCCACTAATTTCACCATCATCAAAGAATATGGCATTACCGGTTTCCATGATTCTCGTACTTTGGTTAGGCAAGTAAAATCTATACCCTTTGGATTTCTCTGGGTAACCGATGAAGTAACCACTTACTGTCTTGAAATCCAATTTCCTTTCTTGTGGGTTATAAAGTCTAACTTCCGCTGGACATCCCCAAACATGCAGGTGCCTTAAGCTAGGTTTCCTTCCAGTCCATAACTCAAAAGGAGTTTTTGGAACTGACTTACTGGGAACCCTATTTAAAATGTACACAGCGGTCTTTAGAGCTTCAAGCCACAGTGAAACGGGTAAGCTAGAGTTACTTAACATACTCCTAACCATATCCATGAGTGTAATGCGATTAACCTTTCAAAGAACACCATTCTCACTGGCGAGGCGTTCACGGCATTGTATATTGAGCACATATGCCACGCTTTTCTAGAAATTTAGCAAATGGACCGTGGTGTTGTCGACTCATCATAGCGACCATAGTACTCACCACCTCTATCGACCTTCACGATTTTCACCTTTCTATCTAATTGTCTTTCGACCCCGCGAACGCATTACACCTCAAGGGGCATCCATCGACCGAGATTTTTCATGCAACAAATAGATATATCCATAACGTGAAAAATCGTCAATAAAAGTGATAAAGTACTTTTCCCCACTAAGGCATAGAGTGGTGAATGGTCCACAAATATCAGTGTGAATGATCTCAAGGAGACTTGAGCTTCTTGTGGCGCCTTTCTTAGTGTGTTTGGTTTGTTTACCCTTAATACAATCCACACACACTCCAAGATCAGTAAAATCTAGATTCTCAAGAATCCCATCTCTTACTAATCTCTGAATTCTTTCTTTGGAGATATGCCCCAATCTTTTATGCCACAAGAAAGAGGACATGTCGATCATAATGACTACGTTTAGTTCCAACTTTAGGATCTTGAGAATCATAAGGGTCTCGGCAAAGTGGTTATTAAGTTTCATCCTATATAAACCATCACATAATATTCCGAACCAACTAGACATGAATTCTTAAATAAACTAAAAGCATTTGTTACCAAATGAGCAAAAATAACCATCGAAGATCAAGTCTAGATAATGAAATAAGGTTTCGAAATAGATGGAACATATAAAGTATGAAATAAGTCCAAATGAAAACCACTATCTAAGATAAGTCTAAAGGTCCCAACAGCTTTCAACAGGGAGCTTTGACTCGATTCCCCATCATAATGAATTCCTCATTTGGGTTTGTGATTCGGTCGAAATCTAATCCCCTCGCATCGAATTAGAAACATGGACAAGATAGCACCGAGTCAACCCACCAAGTATTAGAAGGAACTTCAAAGGTTTGATTCAAACATACAAAAAGAAGACATACCTCTTTTTCAAACCATTCCCTTCTTTTCTCGACAATCTTTTGAATGTGTCCTTCCTTCTTACGTAATTTGCACTTATTGTCATATTCCTTCTTTTTTGAACCCGAGGAGCATGAGTAGGTTTATCCTTGTGAGGTGCCTTTTTTTTCTGCCATTTTGAGGCTTTCTTCCTTTATGTCCTGATCCTGAGGCTTGAGTCATGAGATGAACACTTTGCAATCCTTGTTGCTTAAGCCTTGTCTCCTCTTGAGCAACCATACTGGTCAGTTCATTCACATTCCATTTCTCCTTAATGGTGTTATAATGGATCCGGAATGGTTCATCTTGAGAAGGCAAGGTATTCATAATAAACCCAACAAGGAAAGACTCTTCAACGCTTCAACCCTAAGGTTCTCGGTTTTGCGCGTTAGGTTCGTCATTTCGGGGATGTGATTATACATCCCACGAACCCCATCATACTTCATAGTGGTCAGCTGGGCCAACAAAGTCCCCGCAAGGGATTTGTCAGCGGTTTTGAAACGATCTTCCACAGATTTTAGGAATTCTTTCGCGTTTTCAGTCTTAGGAAGCGAAGATTTAATGTTTCCAGCAATCATGGTTTTCATAAATCCAAGACTAAGTCTGTTTGCCCTTTTCCAAGCATCATAAAAGGCCCTATCCTCTTCATTAGTTTCATTTGTGGGTTCAGTGGGCTCTTCATGCTGGAGTGCCAAATCAATGTCCATAAAACCTAATTGGAATTGAATATGTTCATACAAGTCTGAAAAGTTTGACCCGTTGAGGATAGGCACAGACAAAGCATGGGGTTGTAATGCATTGGGAACAACAGGTACTGCAACAAAAAAAATAGATGCTCACTACATTAATTAAACTTAATGCTTTGAATTTAACACAAATAATCCATAATTTATGATGAACAAGGTAGTATTATGATATGACCTTTGGGTCTATATCACAATACACAAAAATATTCATTCATGTTATAAAAGCCATAAGTAATAGGACTAGTTAATCATGTACGTAAATTAGATAGGTATGTAACCTTTGGGTATCCAACTCCTATTCTAACTAGCTAAAATGCATGTGCTTTGCACATGGATAATAAATAAAACTTATTAAAGAGGATGCAAACTCCACTAGTATAGTTGGTTTGTCAACCATTCATGCAAACTGCAAAGAATGGATTACAATAGCATCTATGCAACATTTCTATATATTACAAAGGGTCATACTGAATCCACATAGGAGATTACACCAATAAGAGTAAGAGTGCATGTGTTAGTCACTCTGACTTGTCCTCTTCTCAGTAGCAATGACAATGTTGCGTGAGTTCTCTTATGCAGTAACCTATTAACTAATTTAATAGCATACACAACTTTAACTTAACAGAGGAGTCACTTGAGGTGTTGCCTGAATATCTCTGCTGAGGCAGCCCAGTTTTTCTTGCTAACTCAACAGCCTCTTCCTCGGTCTGAATCACACGGTCAAAACATATGTACCTTCCACACACTGTGTTCCTTAATGCTTCATATATGCACACATGTGCCTCTGCTACTCTACTCACATCAGTGGTTGCTAGCAGCCCCTCCGCATACATCTCTTCTGCCCCTGCAAGTTTGGAAGGAGCTCAGGGAATTTATGATTAGAAACAAATAATTGCTAATGAGCCATGGATGAGGCGAGACATAATCAAGGATATGGTGCTAATGAACGTTGCATTTGAGGAAAAGAGAATTAACTTACGTAAGATATTAACTGCAGTTATATGGTAATGGGAATGACTAAAGAAAACCTTTCAAGTAGACGACCGAGGATGTTGGATTCCTAGGATAAAATTCTGGCCCTGTAAGGAGGCCTGGACAAATTGTCGCCAGTTTCACCTCATTTCTTTCTGCCATTCTCCATGCAGCTCTCTTTGACATCGTTTTGCCCAGCGCAAACCATAACTGTCAGCGTTCAAAACATCAGCAATCATCACTAGGACACTCTCTGTGGTATCTTGAACAATAATCGTATGACTACATACATATTTATCCTTTTATTGCTATAAACATTATATGACAAGAAGAAAAGTACCTTCTTCTCTCTGCAGATTGATTCTTCGCTCCAACAATTGTGGTCGACAATTGGAGGGACATTGTGGAGGGAATAATCCCACCACACGCAAGCCACGAGAGATGATGTGAAAACACATTTTCGAACAGATTCAATCCTTGCACAAGCCAACACCACATTCTCACTTGCCTTCACTTCTAAGTCTGCCATGTACTTCTGATTGAGACAAAACAGTCAATGAATAGATGTTAAAGAGAAAATTGTATTCATCTTAACTACCCAATTTAAAGTTTAACACCCAGTTCAGTTCAATAATTAACAATGAGGCATTACATTTTAATACAAATTACATGGACACTCTTGAAAACCACACGACATTTCTTCCTAGAATAATATATACGCCTAATTTTCCTTTATAGCAATTAGTTCTGGGCATTTAGCTAAATTGAAATTTGTTTTTAATCCAGAAAACCCGTAATGAGCCACAAATATGAAGTGACGAAGTAACAAAGACATAAGTGCCAAATTAACACGAAGATAATGCATGGGAGTTTTTAATGTGTGGCCCGTTTGGGCAAGTGCACATGCGGGATCAATGCCTTGCCATCACAAATACACTCGCAGCGGCAGTGCATATCAAAGTAAGGAAGTGGACAAAGAAGTTAAAGATCCTAGAAGAAAGGAAATGAAGGAGGAAGAAGAAGAAGATGAGGAGAAGTTGGTTTGTGTCACCAGTGGTCTTTCTTATTTGGGTCTTTTGCTGTCGTTAATTGTCTCTTGGATTGTGGATACTCTGTTAGAATCACAGTTGACAATGAAGGTATATCCATTGACTTATCATATATTTGTACTTCTTTATTATTTTTGGCCTGTAATCCCAGTACCTATACAGCTTAAAATTAAAAGTCGCGATTGCTTATAATGACGTAAAATACAAAAATCTAGAGTTGACTTGAACTTCAAAACTATAACCCAAACCACCATCCTTTCTTTGACCCAAACCCCTAAAAGTCAGCCGCCAGCTAAAGATGGAGGCAGGAGGATGGGAGTTGATATTCACCACCACATAGAGGGAATGAGGGAGAGGGACGGACTGGAGCAGATAGAGTACTATAGTGTCTCTAGGTCAGTGTTTTTTCCCCTTTTGCTACTCTGTTTTCCCTGTTATGCTTCTCTTGGTCATGGGGGCATAATACTTGGTGATGCGCATACAGAACCTAAAAGGGTAGGTACAAACTGGAACACCTTAAAATGGAAGTAGTGAATCTGGTAACACTGATCTGAATCTAACAGTAAATTAAGAGTACACTACGAATAAAGGTATACATACACATCACCAAGAGCTAAGTAGTGTACCACAGTATACCCATTTTTTTTATCGGTGTCTAGAAAAAACGATGAATGTTATGTGAGCCTATTTTCAAAATGAGATAGAGCACCTTCTGTTGATATACGCAAGCTTTCGTCTTCACGTAATGAATTCTCCAGTAAGGAATACAACATAGGCAGGTGCAAAGCAATGAGTTCCACACTTCCATGGCATGTCATCTTCTGCAAATGAAGAGACACACAACAATACATTAAAATCCATATCCAAACCAAAAAAAAAATCATTATCAAACAATTGGTAAATCATTATTTCAAAATATTTCCACTCAAGTTGCACATAACCATTGCCCATTATTGATCAAATCATTTTGCTCAGCTTGACGAAATACCTCATCAGCTGATCAACAATGATTGCCCTCATCACCGATTTAACCTGCAAAGGTAAGATGGTGCAGTATTCCCTTTTTGGTTACAGATATTAAGTATTCCCTGGTGTTGCAGTTATGTCCTTCCCTGCAACAAATTCCCACTTCAGCTTCAACTTTGAAACAGTGTATGGGCTGAGCTTTACCTCTCTTTCTCAGATCTCTCTGTTATACATATCGCGCCATGGTTTACCCATCGGGCAGAGAAACACGTCAAAACAAACTTAGACTGATTGTACTTGAGAATCTACGAAGGATTAATCGAGTAGGAGGAACATCACTTACATTTGAAGATTTGCTTGCATTAGAATGAATTACACACCATGCAGAGAAAATGAAGAGAACATGGTATTGTCTTAGGCTGCCTGAAGGAAACACCATTATAGTTGGAAATTAATCTCACAAGAAAGGAACATGAGATCTAGTTCAATATATAATGTGAAGAGCCATTCAACTTTATGAATTTGACTTCCCTTAAAATGGTTACGTCGCGTGCCTTCTTGCCTAGCTTAGACTTTAGAGTTTAGACATATCTATAGTTGTCCATGTAGGGGAACTCATCTTTCATTAATAATCCACTCTTCCATGAATAGATAATTAGATATATGGTATTAAATTATTATATTCTTTCTTGTTTCTGGTGTCTCTTGTTCTACACGTGGATGCACAATTTCTTGCAAAAAAAAAAAATTCATTGAAGTTTCTAATTGTATACTTTAGCAAAGATCAGCTTTTGTATTGACCCAAAACACTCTATAGCTTAATTAACTGGATAAAATTAGAAGATGATAAGTTATATTAAGCGGATTAACACACTAAGGTCAACTTTCTTCTTAGTGATGCAATTGTGGACTTTTGAAGCAAGAGTATCTAACAACCATTGCTTCAATGTATACATATTAGACGCTGTATGTCTATATGTACGGTTCTTCCTCCAAGTAAGAGTAGGTTTTTGGGAGTTTACCTATAACACATGCATGCCAAACTTAGTGAACAACTAAGTAGTTTTATATTTGAGAATTCTGTTCTGAAGTGGAAAGCACAATGTTTTGACATGCATGTGTTCTTTTGCTTGTTCGGTTGTTCCTGACATGGAAGTAAGTTTGCTCAACATACTTTCTAAGCTGTATTTCTGTTATCTTTGTCACAATGGACTGATCCCTTCACTTCATAATAGAAAAAATAAAGAGAACAACATTACCTTTCTCTGTAACGTTCTGAGAATTTCCATAGGACTCAATGTCATCAGACTTCCCCATTCGAGCGTTGGATGCACCCATTTTATGACTTTTTGAAAATTTGTCACCCCGTTGCTTTCCCTTGCAAAATTTCAACATAAAAAACAAAATCCCAAAACTAATCAGCACGAATGCCGCCACAATTGCAGCCCAGAAGAACTTTTTTGTTTTCCAAAAAGTTGTTGATTCTGCAGTACTTGGTCCTTGTGATGCTGATGGCCCATTGTTCTCTATTCCAGATCTTACTCCAGAACCTGAGTACGCAGAAAGAGGTGGTGGTGGGAGTGCGGGTTGATCTAGTGGTGAAACTGGAATAATAGTAGTATTGAATGGATTTCCATCCGTTCTGCACAACAAATCTATGATTTACTAATGGCTAAAAGAAAATAACTACTGATCTGAAGATAGAACTTGCAATATTTTCTCCTAAAGACTATTATTTAGAATAATGATAGAAGCATGCTAGTAGGAGTCAGCGTTATACGAAAATGAATCTGGGGTTTAATCTGGGGTTTGAAACAGAAGAGATGGGAGAGAAGGGAAATTAATCGGTTCGTATTCTCGACTTTTCCTTTTCTTAACCTATTATTAAATAACCAATTATTGCTAATTAAATGACATTTATAGAATTATTACTAATTAAATGACATTTATAGTAATGCGTAGAATTGAGAATGGCGTGGATTTGGTTTTCTAATATACTGTCACATGAAAAGACTGATTGCTCCTATTTAAAGGTGTTAAGTAATATTTTTATTTAAGGACAGTATTGGTACTGAAAGTTTATAAAAGCATAAAAAGACAAAGTAGTCCTCATTAATAAATATCTAGGCATCTGATTTTATTATTCATCAAGGGTATTATGCGTCAGAAAAAGACCCGGATGAATTTAAGAGGCCACGATCATTATAGGCTATACTACTAGTAGAGATTCATAATACACATTAATTATCCTATTTCAATTTCTTAAATTTTAGTAATAATTAACCTTTGGGCTAACTATCATATATTTGATAAAGAAATTGCAATGGTAATGCCATTTTTTAATTCATGTGTTGGTATGCATAATTTTCCAAATATTTTGGCCACTTTGGCGGCGTGCAATATTCAAAAAATTATAAATACCAAGAAACAGTAAATGGCATTTAGCATAAATCATGCAGCGGAAATAAATATCATATCATAAATAAATAAATAAACATAAAACGAACAGTTAAGAAGCATGAGATTAGTTCAAAAATTATTCCGAAAAGAAAAAAAAAAAAAAAATTCAAAAACTGTACAAAAAAATAAACTGTTCATGCGTCAAAACCTCAATACTTAATGAGTCTGGTACGCTAATCCATTGATATATATCATGGTAGGGGATGTAATAGACCAACACAAAACCTGGCTGTCTTTAAAACATTAGAGTGGGCCTGGTCAGTATCGTTATACACATAAACATGTCCGAAAAGGTATGGTACAATACACTATACACAGTAAAAAAAAATAGTTGTTAACATGTCCGGCACATAATGTGTAACATTGTGACCGAAAAAATACAAATAAAAAATACGGTCCTGTGACCCCACTTAGCTTTAATCCAAAAATAGTAGCATAACATGTGTACTATTCATTAGAAACATGGCATCCTCAAACTTGACTTTTGTCAGTAACACAGAAATAATATGCCTTAAAGGTACACATGCATGTGAAGTGCAAACAAACGGATCTGTTGCATACAAATGATTTGACTAATATTATTTAGTTAAAATTTGAGTCTAGCTCCCACTAGAGTTCAGAGAGGATATTAAATACAAAATTATATATATTCTGACGTCATCGTGTTTGTTTTAATCCTCAAACTTCATTCTCAAATTAACAAATAACATGATCTAGTTTGAAACCAACAAAAACCCATAAAGTAGCCAAAAGAAATATTATAAAATATGAAAGGCTATATAGTCATGTGCTCATAATCAGTTAAGCAAGACAACAAGAGTGTTCAACCTAACATAGTTTGCATTATATCCCAAAAAATTCATGGAATCACATTAAATAAATATCGGTCAAAAACAACACTTTCAATATTATTGAAATTACAATTTTATAGGAAATAAACATAATTCAATCCTTTGCTCCGATACTAAATGTAATACTAATTTAATAGTATTTAGAGGATCATGAATCATAGATGATTTCACATTGTATAAAGAATGTAAATAATAAAACAATAAAATTGTACCTTGATCCATTGTAAGAGTGATGTCTTGAATCCGATAGCAAAACACCGTTTCTCTTCCAAACCTTTATATTCTTTATTGTGTTAATTGTTGTAGTGTGAAAAATGGGGTTTCTACACTATTATATAAAGGATGGAGAGAGGACGGTGGTTACACTCTTAATCTTCCAAGTCTGTTTATCTCCCTTTCCCATAAAAGGTGAAATAGAAAAAGTAACATTCTTCTCTTAATTAGCCAATGTAATTAAGGCATGAGTAAATAGGATATTTACTTAGAAGTAACCCACACATCAATTTAGAAACCAAAAGTCTATAAAGTTTTGACTTATTGACCACTTTATGGAGGATATGATATAGTGGTCTTTGGACTATTATATCATATCTTACAGTACTAATATCGGAGCAGCTGCAACCTTATGTAAAAGACATGATGGATGACTTCTAGGTGCAGATTACAGCAGGTTCAAGGTACCATCCAATAGCTCGCGAAGGCTTTTGCAGTAGGGATAATAGTCTGACATGGAGATTAGAAGAGCATTGTACTATTATTTTAAAAAGCTTTTGAAGAGTGTTTTTTCAAGTGACTTTACAACCAGTTTAAAGTTTTTCAAGTGACTTTACGCAAATATAATTATAACGCTCATAATTTAGTTAAATGGGATAATAGGTATGGTGGAATTTGCCCGAACTGGGTATATAACTTTGTACAACCTATGTGAGCATTCTTTTTGTTGTTTTTCTTATTTCATTTAGTGTTCTTTGATGAATTGCATTCAAATAACTGCTCTCTTGAAATTGAAAGATTGAATGTCGAGAATGCAAAACTGGCGGAGATTGACATGCTTCAAGAAGTTACTAATTAAAGCAAATTGAAGAGCACACCATCTGAACATGAGATGATGTTGTTGTTTGGCCCGTGCAGTGTCTTATCAGACATTTTATACCTCAGCTTGAGAAGAGGATAAAAGAGTGTGCAGAAAAAAATTTATCTGATGGCTGTTGTAGGACAAAGTTTTAAAGTAACTCTATGTGAGGAGAAAGAGTTATTTTCCTATTGGCCTTCTATGTACTAAATATTTCTTTCAAAACTTGAATGATAATGAATGTAATCAATGTACTTATCAACTGTACATGAAAATTATGAAATGTACAGGAACTGAGCAGCTCAGTATTGGGTTGTTGTTGTAGTTTTTTTTTTTTTTTTTTTGACAGTTTCTATTCATGCCGCGTATTTTACAGGCCAATTATAAATTTGTAAAAATACGTGTGTAGCACGTGCATGACCAGAATCTAACAGACTAACAGTGTATATTATTGAGGGCTATGTTATTACCATTTAGTCCCGAACTCCCAATACGAAAAACATTAACACTCTTCTTCTCCGATGTGGTCAACTACAACTGTACTACTTCACTCTCCTAATCCGACAACCATCAGATCACACACACAATCTTTCCATCCTTCTAGTTACCCGAAACGCACTTTCCATTCCGGGTTTTCTTCTTCTTCATCAAAATCTTTTAAAATTGTAGCAGGTTCTAATAAGCAACTTGGAAACTCACCTACTGAAAAACCAGGTTCTCATTTTCTTTCACCTCAAAACCTTCATACCATTCTTCTTTTGTTAATATATATGACACTGTATATGCAGATGAATCATTGTTAGTGCATAAGAAGGGAGATGATGGTGATGGTGATGAAGGGGTTGTTGACTTGGCCTGGTTACCTGCTTTTCCAAATGTCTTGATAGCTTCTATGACTAACTTCCTCTTTGGTTATCATATTGGGTATGTATACATCATCATGTATGTATGTAGTAAAGTATTTTATGTATGTATATGTATATGCATGTCAGCATGTGTGTGTGTATGTATGTATATGTGATGGACAGTTGTGCTGTAATGTTTGAATATGTTCTTTGCTATATTGGCAAGATGAATATGTCTAGCTATGAACTTACTGATTAACTGTGAATGCATCGCACTTGTTACCATGATTTGTTGACAGGGTAATGAATGGACCAATAGTATCAATTGCGCGCGAGCTTGGTTTCGAGGGGAATTCCTTGCTTGAGGGTCTTGTGGTTAGCATATTTATAATTGGTGCATTTATTGGGAGCATTACTTCTGGTTCGGTAGTAGATAGATTTGGTTATCGACGTACGCTTCAGATATGCACTATTCCGTTGATTGTTGGTGCAATCTTGTGGTAATTACTTATGTTCATTTGATGATTTTGGCTTTGTATTGGTAATTTGTTAAGTTGGGGATTGTACTTGGATTTGTAACAGCGCACAAGCTCATTCCTTGGATGAAATACTTATGGGAAGGTTTCTGGTAGGCCTTGGCATTGGCATCGACACTGTTCTTGTTCCAATTTACATTTCTGAGGTACTCAGTCTGTGTAACTTTGAAAATTCATCTTATCAAACTTTCATGCTTTAAAACTTGTATTTTTATTAGTACCAAAAAAAGAAATCGTCCATTCATAGGCGACTGAAATAATGTATTTGTCAACTAATGTACTGACTATTGTAGATTTCTCCAACAAAATATAGAGGATCATTGGGGGCATTGTGCCAAATAGGGACATGCTTAGGGATTATTATGTCTCTGTTCCTAGGAATTCCTTCTGAAAGTGATCCACATTGGTAAGGTCATATTCTACTTTATTTTGTGACTTGTAACCGAATTTGGATAGAATACACAAATGCATAGGGACAACGCTACTTTTGATACCCTCTCATCTTCATTTTCCTTATAGAGGTTTATGACGTTTTGGACTGTATTCCCAATCCCTCTCAATATCATGAATAATATCGTTCGATTTAACATTAGAACCTTGCATCTTCGTTTTTCCTTCTCGGATAGTTTCATTAGAGGCTTATGAGTTGTGACGTTCTGTACTATATGTTTCTAATCAAGAAGTATTGTTATTGTGTGCGACTTATTAGCCTTGTTTGAACTTAATCAGCAATCGTTTTCGATTCTGTAATGACCAGGCATAATAGGGATATGACCCTGTTAAAACTCAGAATAATATTATTTGGTATTGGCACATTGTTGGGATCCCATCTTCCTCATTAAGTGACCATTTTCACTCTTAGAATTGAGAATGCTCAACCCTCTCTTCTCTCTCCAAAACCCTAACCCAAAATTTTCTACTTTAATTATAACTTAGTTCCCCTCTATTAGAGGTTACAAGACCTATTTATAATTCATAAACCTGGGTTAAAACCCTGATTCTGAATTTAATTAGGTAAAATGTCCATTCAATTTTTAATTATGAAGGAAGGACACAGATTTTTTTTTTTTTTCCCGTAATTTGATGTCGGTTACCCCTCGGCATCGTTAAGTGAGTGAGCACTCATCTTTGAATTGCATTTTCTTCTCAATGTGTGGATCATCTTTGCATTATAGTTTCATGCACAGTCATCTTTACATTTCTCAAATTCACAGACTTTTTTTGCATTGAAAGTCAATGCACAGTATCTTCGCATTCCAATTTCTTTTATTTTTTTCCTACCAACTTTGCGATTCACAGTCTACTTTGCCTTGCAACTTTGCAATGTGCGGTCTTCATTCAATTGGCGGCTCCAGATAAAGGACGCTGCCAGTCACTTGGTCAAGCCACTTATCCTCTAAGAACAATTAAAAAGTCAACAGTCTTTTTTCATTATAAAATTGGAACGGTGGACTTTTCGCCCGTTCCCTGTCTATAGTTGAGGGTGAGCTTTCTCAAGTCCCCAAATTATTTACAGTATTTACTAGTTCAACAAAAAATGGAAATAAACATTACAAATTGGCCCTAAGGTAACTTTTTGTTAGGTGACTTATTTGAGTAAGTCCACCAATTATTCGATTAAGTATGACCTCACCACTATTTAGTTGACTTGTTTTGTTAACTCTTCTCCTTTGCTTTTGGTCTGTCCTTCTTATTGGCAAGCATCCATGGCTCTCTGAGGCTCCTATATGGAAGTCTTTCAACCTTTTAAACCCCTATATATTGATGTCGAGAAACTTTAAATCCTCCTACATCAAGGGTAGATAATCTTGGTTCTGAAAATGAACCTATCCTAGTTAAATACTTGCAAACTGAATTGAAGAGAGAAAGAAAGAGATTGCATTATCATTATTTAGTTGATTTGTTTCATATGAACTACACTTGTCGAATATGATTACTTTGAACCAATCAATTATTATCTTGGATTGCAGGTGGAGGATGCTGCTCTACATTGCTAGTGTGCCGGGTTTATTCGTTATACTTGGAATGCAGTTTGCTGTTGACAGCCCACGTTGGCTTTGTAAAGTATGATCCCACTTGATGTATTTATAATCTCAATTTATGTTTGTATATAAGTATGTATAGTATTTCATTTCAAGTTTTTTCTAGAAGCTATAGTCTTACCCTTGGGTAGGTTGGAAGGTGGAATGATGCCGAAAAAGTTATCTGCAGTCTCTGGGGAAAGTCTGAAGTCAAGAAGTCAATTGAGGAATTTCAATCAGTCATTAGAGACGATGGTAGTGATGTGACGAGTAATTGGTTGGAACTACTTGTTGAGCCCCACAATAGAGGTAGTGTTTAGCAATTTACCAATTCCATATCGTTTGCATGACTAATGGAATTCTAGTAAAATCTGTCATGTTTACTATGATTCAGTAATTAAATTGTCTTTACTTAGCACCCTTATATTTGATAAAGATATTCGGACATCAAGTTAGTTTACAAGTTTTCTAACGTTTGTGTCAGTCATTCATGCTCTTCAAGGAAGACCAATTATTTGTCTGTGGTCTGCACATTTTTTTGTTTGTTTGGATAAGCTTTAGATAAATACTTTCCCCAACCTGTCCTCTGCAACAATAGTGTAAAACTTGTTATCAAGAAGAGGTACAAAGTAACTGATACAATTTACATTTGATAGAGCTGCTAAGTAATCAGCAGCTCTATTGGTCACCCTATAAACAAGGTTAATAGTCTAAAACTAACAAAAATGAAGGTAACTGGAGTAGCTTTGATTTCTTCCACTAGGTTGGCACATTACGAAGGTAGTTTCTTGCTACCATGCAGTATCATCATTATAGACCTTAAGGAGTCTGAGGTCACCATGACTAGTAATCTATATACTCCTAAGTTACATGGTATCGCCATATTCTAAAAAGAATCTGTGTCGGATACGTGTCATGGTGTCTGTGACTCTGTGTACACACAACACTCACACACATTGTATTGTGATATACATCAATATGTTTTTTGCTGTGATGGACACTTCTTGTCCGTGTCGTACACGAATGCACTTACTCGTGTCAAAGTTACTTAGGTCTACTCAGATAAACATGTAGTCCCTGTAGAATAGCAGTGAGTTCCATTTCATTCCTTTTGTAGCTTGGTATTACCTTTCCGTTATGGTCTCTGAACAAATGTCCTGAGCCACTTCTTGGTTCAGACAAAGCTCCATCTGCATCAAGTTTGTACATTACTTGCTCTGACCTCATCCACAGTTCCACACACGGTGTTTCTGAGTAATTGCATTATACTTCACCATGATGTCAAATCTTTCCAGTATAGCTGTCTTTCCAAATGACCTTGTATAAATTCCTGCATATCCTTTAGTACCATCTTTTACTACTTGCCTTGGCTGTGACTTGGTTTGCACTTTTTGAGTTTAAAATTGCCCCTGGAAAGTTTTTTCCTATTCTCATACTATATGCACTGATTTTTCGGGTATGACTACAGCTGCTTTCATTGGTGGGGCTCTTTTCGTACTGCAACAATTTGCTGGAATTAATGGAGTTCTTTATTTTTCGTCACTAACTTTTCAAGATGTTGGCATCACAAACGGTGCTTTAGCAAGCCTCTTTGTTGGACTTGCAAACTTCATAGGTTTGTATGATAATGTTGTTTGTTGTGAATTCAGATAGTTTTACTGTTTAGGATGTGCTTAGGTTACAAGTATAATTTCCTTATTTGGGGTAAAGATAACAGTCTGTACTTTTCCTTGATGATTATTTTCTACAGGTTCAATGTTTACTTTAAACTTAATTGATAAGCAAGGGAGGCAGGCACTTCTGATACAAAGCTACTTAGGGATGGTGAGTTATAATTGTGTTCTACAGGAAAGTTTTGATAAAATATATAGGGTATCATATATGTGAACTTATTTTAACCTCCTGGAACATCTTGATATAAAATTTAGAGGTGTTTGCATTTTCATATTTTTGTGATAAAAATCTCAAGTCATATGAAATGCACATAGAGATATAATGAAGCAGTGTGACTTTACATTGTGCATGTCATGAAGGAACATTTTCTATAACATTCGTATTGCACTAACTCCCTAAACAAATAATCTTTAGATTTTAGTTTCGGAGATTAAGCATATATATATATATACCTTGTGATATTGATTGAATTTAACTTTTGTGCAGGCAGCTTCAATGTTCCTCATAGTCTGTGCTATAAGCTCTCCATTAGATGAGCAACTTAGTCACAATGCATCCATACTGGGAACTCTCATGTATGTACTCTTCATTCAGTCTCGATCAACAATGAATACAATAAGTACCCTACATCACTCGGTAAAAAAACAAGACATTGAAATCGTCTGTCCACAACTAATAGGGGTGTTCCGGTTGAATCCTGTTCCTGCATTTAACATTTATAGCCTTTCCTTGGCCTAGCTAATTTTATTCTATTCTCCTTACATTTTTTTCTGGCTTACAAGCCTGTTTTTAGTGAGACCAGTAACTTGGTAATGCTCGCGGGTTGGAACCCCCGACTAAGCTATCACCCCTTGTATCATCACCCAAAGGTTTTACCAACTAAGCTAGTTGGCACCTGTCTACCTTATTTATATTTTGTTTGCTTTAATCTCTCATTTGTAACTTCAAGCTTACTAATGGACCATTTTTTAGCAATGACACTGTCATCAGTGTTCTCTATATGGGACCAAACGATACGAGTGTACGAACTTGATTTTGACACTCTGGCTTCTTGGTAATACGCTATTACTCCTTCCATTTGCTGACTTTTCTTTAGCCAATCTCATTCTCGTGTTACCCTTGTAACTTTTGTCGCAACATGTCTTTGTCTTGCCGGACATGCTTTATAGGTATCAGCACTTAGAAGTCCAGCTCTATGCATAGTTTAATTTGCCTTGAGTCTGATCTCTGACAACACGTTTCCAGTAACAAAATTCATTGTGAATAGTTGGGATTCTCCCTGAACACTTGATGTCCTGATGAAGAATGATCCAGGCTATACAAGTTAATTGCTCTATGATAACTCCTGGTGCTAAATTCTTCATTATACCTTCTTATGCTAGTGCCCTTTAAGTTAGGTTCTGTGTAGTCTTTCTGGTCTAACTTGTAGACGTTCTTATCATATCTTATGATTATGTCCTTAAACTAAGGTGAACCAGGGTAAGTGATCTGGTTTGCTTCATGTTTGGAAGTACTTAATTCTATATTTAGCTTTCTTCCACTCATAGTAAAAATAAATATGCTCCTAGTAATGCAGTGGATGTATAGTTTTACATGGTCACTTTTATGGTGTCTCATGGTCATAAGAGGCTTAGATCCTCATAGTGGCCGGTTCGTTCCTTATGTTGTATTTCATGCGTGTACTCTCTTGATATAATATCAGTCAGTTTTCTTGATGTGAATTGGATGCGGAAGCACCTCCTATCAACACAACACACCATTGATAAATTCAGGCTAAATCTATCCCTAATTTGATATAGAAGGGGATTTTTGTATAACCTAAACTCTACACGCTTTTAATCTGAAAATCACAAACTATATTCTCAATAAATCAACCTACTAGTTCATACGGCCAATGGTCTTATTTATACAATTCAATCCCTGTAGTCCAAGGAAACCTAAATAGAAACCAACTCTTATTAAAATAAACCCTACTAGAATAGCAATTACTACATAAAGCAGACTTCTAATTATCCTTTTTAATAATTCCATCACTTCTTCACAATATTCCGTAAAAGTGATTTGTGATATTAAAGTTTATGGGTTACAAAGTTCTTGGCTCTATTTAGTTTGTCTGTTTCGCAAGAACTGCACTCATAAAATTATTTTTGGAATATTGCTTTGTTTCCACATCCAATACATAGTAATGTTTTTTCTTGTAAATTATTATTTCATTTGTTCCAACTTCCAACACACACACACACAAAAAGAAAAAGAAAAAGGCGTTACTTTATTTGATAATGATTCTGATACGACCCTTCCATGTAATTTTAATGATTAAGAGACTGTACGGTCTTTGGTTTGAAACTTTGAATAGTTTTACAAATAATCATGGAGGTTATTGCAACTCATATCGTGAAAGTGTAAGTGCTTTGTTAATTGTAGCTAACTAACCTGAGCTGAATGCCTATGGTCGGTTTATTAAACTTTTGATGTTGAAAGTTATTGTGAACTCATCCTTCCACTGTACTATCCATGTAGGTACATATTTGCCTTTGCAATAGGTGCTGGACCAGTAACTGGTCTTATTATACCTGAAATTAGCAGCAGCAGGACACGTGGAAAAATCATGGGATTCAGCTTTTCTGTTCATTGGGTATGTAAAGCTTTCGTTATTGCGTTCAATAATACATTCTAACTCGTGTGCTAGTTTCCTTGAATTGGTGTTTTGAAATCATACATTTGTTTGCATTTTTGCAACTGTAATGATAAGTCTTGAGATCAAACTGTTATTCTGGAAAAACGACTTTCTTTGTTATTCCAATCATACATGCTTAAGTTCTTTATCCTGCTGAACTTTGAAGTGTGATTGTATTATATGTTTTTTAATTTCAGGTCTGTAACTTTCTGGTGGGCCTTTTTTTCCTGGAATTTGTTGATAAATTTGGAGTTGCTCCTGTGTATTCAACCTTTGGTGGAGTCTCTTTGTTATCAGCACTATTTGTGAAGGTTTTCATCGACGAAACCAAAGGCCGCTCCCTTGAGGAAATCGAGATGTCTCGAGATCCTAATTTCTCAGCGAAAAAGTAACCAAATCTAAGACATGTCAGAGAACTGCAGAAAAAGGTTTAGAAAGTAATATTTTCAGCAGTCGTCAAGCTGAGGTTCGGGAGATTCTTGAATTTTTCAGAAGACCGCTTGGCGGATAATGTCATAGGGCGGTTGCATCTAAATCACCATGAAGAGATTCTTCATATGTCTATGCTGCTTGCCAACAGACTGCAAACACAGACCGAGGTGGTCATCTCCAAAGCCATTAATGAGTAGTCCACTAATCCTGTTAAGCTTTTCCTTCTCAAAATTTTTTTTTTTATACGGGTAACCATATAAGTTGACTTGTTGACTTTGAATGGTACCTTTATATTCATGTAATACTTTTTTTTTCGGCTGCAAAAAAAAAAAAGGTTCTTGGAATTTTTTTTTGAAAGCTATTGGTGTATTTTTTGTTTCACTTTTTCCCTCTCAGTTTTTGTTATATTTGTTCTATTTTCCTTGTCTTTTTGGATTAATCAGGGCTATAGAGCTTGCGTTAAATTCTGCATTACACCTCCAATCAGTGGAGGTTGAATAAAGAACCTACTTGGTATTTCTTGAATCTAGTTAAGTGACTTTAAGTCCAAGTATCCAACATCTTATAACATGTGTAGAGAGTCCAGGCAGGCAGCAGCTAATCTATTAGGGTCTCTAAGTTGGTTGGATTGTATGTTTATGATTTCTTTTGCACCTCTTGTGGTGAGGGAAAAGCTGAAAAGATCTATGTTTGAGTGCGTATCAATATCAATCAAAGACTATTAATATTGAACAGTGGAAAATGTTCCTAAGAAGCTACATTATCACCTTTTTTTTTTTTTTTCAAGACGGAGTAACTCTAGAGGACAAATCGCGGGAAAAAGTAATTTGAGATGACACTTTTTTTTTTAATCACTCACAAGGATCGGGTAAATAAAAGGTCAAGTATACCCTTGATGCAAAATTGTATACCCTTGATGCAAAATTAAAAATGGCTCGGGTAGATGAAATGTCAAGTATACCCCTGGTACAAAATAATAAACTGTCTGACCCAACCGAAACGACCCGGTGTATATATGAACAATAATTGTTTATACCTATTTGGGATATGAACAATCATTGTTCATACATTAACATTAGCTATGAACACTCATTGTTCATATAAATAATTATTGTTGATTGTTCATACCTATTTGGGGTATGAGAAATCACTATTCATAACATAATGTATGATCAGTAAAAACTCATATTGGAGTATGAACAATAATTGTTCATTGCTTATGTTCATACCCAAATAGGTATGAATAATTATTGTTCATACCTCAACATGAGTTATAGACAATTATTGTTCATACCTATTTAACATTGATTGTTTATACCTAAAATAGATATGAACAATCATTGTACATACCTATTTGGGGTATGAACAATCACTGTTCATACATCAATATGAGCTATGAACAATCATTGGTAATACCTATTTGGGGTATGAACAATCACTGTTCAGACATCAACATGAGTTATGAACAATCATTGTTCATACCTATTTGGGGTATGAACAATCACTGTTCACACATCAACATGAGCTATGAACAATCATTGTTCATACCTATTTGGGGTATGAACAATCACTGTTCACACATCAACATGAGCTATGAACAATCATTGTTTATATCTATTTGGGGTATGAACAATCAATGTTCATATGAACAATTATTGTTCATACCTATTTGCAATATGAACAATAATGTAGGTATGAACAATAATTGTTCATATATGAAGAATAATTATTGTTCATACTTATTTGGGATATGAACAATCAATGTTCATACCTCAACTTATTGGAGTATGAACAATCAACAATCATTGTTCATACCTAATATTCGCACCTTTGCGTGTGTTAGAGATTTATATTCTTTACTCTGTTCGATGTAAACTCAATCTTTTCCTTACTCACGAATTTTCGTTTGTTTAGCTCGAGTAGGAATTCGTTCCACCTAAAATCTAGGACAACCTACACTTGATTATGCTCTTAGGGAACTAGTGAGTAAATTCTTTATTGGGATTGTTTTATACTAAAACTACTTAGCTATTTTTTTTAAAGATTTTTTTAAAGTAATGTAACATGCACACTAAAACAAAGTAAAAATCGATTTATAGAAAGGTGTAGAGAGTTAGTTCTCCTCATGTGAAAACAACCTCTATTGTTTGACTCTAGTTTATTGCATCTTATATTCTTTTAGAATTCATAGACAAATCCTAATTAGATTGTATTTTTGATCCCTGACAATACAACTTATATCTAAGATTATATTGCTAGCATGAGAAACCAAGGAAATGACTTATCTTTAAGTCATCAACTTAATTCCTAACTAGACTCTACATCACTACCATTTTGGGGTAGGATATAAAGTCTAGTTTGTTTTTTCTAAACAACTAACTAGAAAATCAATACAAAAGGGGTTCCTCACATGAGCATCATTAACCCTCCACAAAGGGAGAGTCTAGCTCATGATCATGGGCCGGGATAAATATTATGCTAAGGTAAGAGGGAGCAAGAAGAATAATAAAAGAGCTAACTTGCCTTAAGAAATTGGGATTTTATTTAGAACACAAGAGTTGCTACCATTAAAACTATTACAAGCTTTCTTACTTCAAACTAAAAATTAAAACTAAATTACAAGACAAGGAAATGAATAATTATTCAAAAAGGAAGTTAATGCTCCCCAAATGTGGCTAAGGACTTACTCCAAAAAGCAGCCCACACTTAAGCTTTCTCTCCTTTCCTTCCCACGTGAAATCACCTCCCCCTCTTTATTACATTTATTACAAGCTAATCTTAAAAACCAAATCATGCCAAAATTTCACTATTTTGGATAGACATCATTTAACCACATGCAAGGTGTCCATTTGTGCCAATAATTTGGCACTTTTGTCTTGACATGCTTCATGATTGATGACTTATCTCTTCTTGTGGGCCCAAAAGATGGGTCCATTTGCTGTGTCCATTGGTGGGCCCGGACATCAATTTCTACAATTTCTTGCCTGAGATAGAGCTAGTTGTGCTGATCATCTAGACATCTTACTTGCCGAAACCGGAGTTCAGGTTCAAGTGATATGAGATCCGAAAGTTGACGCTTTTCTTTCCCCGTCTTCATTGAGCTTCCCACGGCTGATTTGGAGGACTTCAGATATACATCATTCCCGTGCTTTAACCAATATTTTCATGTCTACTATGAAAACCTGCAAAAGTACGAAAATATAATTATTTCATGATTATGAAACACATGATTAACCAAATTGATATGTCTCAATGGGGTTTAATATTACAGTTTTGGGTGCTTATCACACTACCCCCAAACAGCACTTTGCTTGTCCTCAAGCAAAGAAGAGACATTAAAACAGATAAGTGGCCAAAAATGTGTAGTCCTAACTAAATCTCGTTTCGCAGAGTGCGGTTGCATTGACCGTATGCAGCAAGGCCTTAAACCACTAGGAATTCCCTAGTGGACGAGTTATAGCCTCGTGAGAGTTTTCCAAAAAAGATACTCACAAACTTCATCTATACTATAACGACTCAGTAATAAAAACTTGTTTCCTAAATTAATCTCATATATCTATACATCTCCTTAGTGGGGAACGAGGATTAGTTCCTTTGAAACTCAAGTTAATATGCATACAATAATTAAAACATCTATAGATTTAATTCGTGACATTCAAGCATTTTTAGGACACGCAGGGTTCTATAGGAGATTTATTCAAGATTTCTCAAAGGTTGCTCGACCTTTAACCAATCTCTTGCTTAAAGATTACGTCTTTGACTTCACTTTCAATTGCAAACAAGCTTTTGAGACTTTAAAATCCGCCCTAACTATTGCTCCCATAATTCAACCACCTGATTGGTCTAAACATTTTGAATTAATGTGTGACGCGAGCGACTATGCTATTGGAGTTGTCCTAGGGCAACGCCAAGAGGACAAACCAATTGTCATTTACTACGCTATTAAAACTCTTAATGAAGTTCAACGTAACTATACCACCAATGAGAAAGTGTTTCTCATTGTGGTATATGCCTTGGATAAGTTTTGTCCTTACCTAGTTGGTTCTTCCACAATAGTCTACACTGACCATGTAGCGCTTCATTACCTATTAGCGCAAAAAGATGTTAAACAGAGGTTGATCCGATAGATTCTCCTTTTGCAAGAGTTTACTCTAGAAATCAGAGATAAAAAAAGTTGCAAGAATGTGGTTGCAGACCATTTATCACGACTCGTTAGTAAGGTCGATAATGATACATAACCCATCTGTGATTCCTTTCCCGATGAACACTTGTATTATGTCTTTTCGTCTCCTTGGTATGCTGATATAGTAAATTACCTAGTTACCGAGGAAGTTCCTTCATCTTGGTTACGTAATGACCGAAAAAAGTTTTTATCCACTGTGAAATTTTATTTATGGGATGATCCCTACCTCTTCAAGTATTGTTCCGACCAACTAATATGTTGTTGCATTCCCGAATGGGAACACAATGACGTGTTATCCTTCTGCTATGAACAATCTTGTGGTGGTCATTTCAGTGGTAAGAAAACTGTGGCCAAGATTCTACAATGTGGATTTTGTTGGCCAACACTGTTTAGAGATGCACATGAGCATTGCAAAGTATGCACCCGCTGCCAGCAGCTAGGATGTATTACTCAACGCAATATGATGCCCTTAAATCCAATTTTAATTGTGGAAATTTTTGATGTGTGGGGCATCAACTTCATGGGTCCCTTTCCAAACCTCTACATACTGGTAGTTGTTGACTACGTGTCAAAATGGATAGAGGCAATGGCATGCTATGCAAATGATCATATAAGACTGTCGTTTTGTTCATAAAAGAAAATATTTTCTCTTGTTTTGGTGTTTCCAAAGCTATCATTAGTGATGGGGGAAAACATTTTTGTAATAAAATATTTGAGTCGTTATTAAAGAAATATGGAGTCACTCACAAGGTGGCCACTTCGTATTATCCTCAGACCAGTGGCCAAGTAGAAGTCTCTAATAGAGAGATTAAATCCATTTTAGAAAAAACAGTTAATCCATCTAGGAAAGACTGGTCTCTCCGATTATCTGATGCCGTGTGGGCTTATAGAACGACTTTTAAGACACCTATAGGCATGTCTCATTACCGCCTTGTTTTTGGAAAATCTTGTCATCTGCCGGTTGAACTTGAGTATCGTGCTCTATGGGCCATCAAAAGCCTAAATTATAATACTAATGCGGCAGGTGAGAAGCAAAAGTTGTAGTTAAATGAGCTTGAGGAGATTCGGAGTGATGCCTATGATCTCTCGAAATCCTATAAAGCCAACATGAAAAAAGTGCATGACAAGCACATCTTGATAAAAGATTTCAAAATTGGTCAAAAAGTTTTGTTGTACAACTCAAGATTACACATTTTTTCAAGAAAATTAAAAAATCGATGGTTTGGTCCTTTCATTGTCTCTGCTGTCACCCCTTATGAGGCTATCTCTTTGAAAAATTTAAACTATAACAGCGAATTTCAAGTAAATGGACAACGCCTTAAACATTATCATGAGTTGCGGTCTCCAGATGTCAAGAAGACTCTTCTCCAAGATCCAGTCTACAGAGACTAATAGATTCGCTGGTGTACTTCCTTCCATGTGTTTAAAACAGGGAAAGTATGCCATTAGGGTAGCCAGGCCCTTTTCTATTTTCTTTTCTCAAATCTCCTAAAGTGTGTGGTGGCAAGCGCTCGAACCTTAGTCCACAAAAACTCTAATCATAACTGAGTATAAATGTCTTCTAATAATCGAGCAAACGTGCCTTCTAGTAAACAATAGGTACCAAAAATTTCCCCTCCTTCCTTCTCTTCCCTTTTCTATTCTCTTCCTTGCGAACTTTAGCTAATTATTTGGTGTAAATCCCACCCATCTCAAATAGGTAATGGTCGTAGTATTTTTGCTCGTAAGCGACGTGCGCATAGGATGGGGTGGTGTATGAATTGTCAAACACCTTTCTGTCCAGGTCTTGAATTACTATCTGATATGAGCCAGTATAATGTATATTTTTGTCTAACACCAGCTTAGCAGGATAAACTTCGTCATCGCCCCGTTGCTCCCACAGGTTGGGATTCGTCTTGAGGATCTGACACTAAAAGACTCACATTCGTCTTGAGGATCTGACGTTAAAAGACTCACATTCGTCTTGAGGATCTGATGTTAAAAGACTCAACATGTATATATTCGTGTCTTTTATTTTTCCCTTTGCACTAAGCATTGTGCACAAAGAGAGTCGTGATATGCAACATAGGTTGTTCCCTAATTCATACGGGCAATGGATTCCACCAGGCCAACCCCTAGCAGTTGCTATCTGATTGCATTGCGGGGCAGTTTGAGGTTTTACCATATGTACTAAGGGTAATATTATTACTAGACCATTGGACATTGGTCAGGGATGGTACCGTCCTGAACCCTAGGCCCCCAAAGCATAAAGGTTAAGCCACAGTTTGGCTGGATTGGGTTTGCTCCAGAGCCGATATGACAGTTACCTGATTTTACTGTTTGTGGTGTTTCTTCTGGACTACCAGTGTTGTTGACACATTCATCTCCCCTTGTAAATTTGTACATAAAAAAAAAATGAATGAGCCTTTGTCATATTCCATTGGATGGCATTTTTAATGTCGATCATTTTGGCTGCTCATTCATTCCATTTGGAGTTGAAAAGAATCGAGATTTCACGTTTGAAGTTTTCGGACCAATTCGGGACATAATGGGAAATTATTTATGTTATTAGATTATTGTCTTCCTAATATAAATAGATTAGTTTGTTCCTTTATGCATTGGGCCTAATCTTTAGGCCCAACGGACTAATAGTAACTCCATCAGATTTATTCACTAGGCCCAACGGTCAGATATCCCAATGGTCAGATCCCAACGGTCAGATATCCCACCGGTCAAATTTCCAAACGGTCAGATTTTCAACTATAAATCCGACACTCCTCATCAAACTTCACTCATCCCATTCTCTCACTCTCCACAACTTCATCTTCACAAATTCTCACCTTCTTCAACATAATGGATCCGATCGAGAAATTCGAAAAGGAGCAACGTGAGGGGCTTTCACAGTCATCCTGATAACAGTATTTATCGTTGTGATACTGTTAATCATGCATAGCATCATCCAGAATATCTAGATCTATGTAATCTACATATCTATTTTCCTTTGTCGTTTTGTATATTAGTGTGGTGTGTTAAATAATTCTCAAACGTTGGTACGGGTTACGTATTAAATGGAGAAGTTCTTTTTTTAATATTTGTGTGTATTAGTTGTATTTTTACCTTATCATCAACCCCAAATATATATATATATATATATATATATATAAACAATAACAAAGAAGCAAAATCTAGAACTCACAAAAATAATTCAATCTCAACTCATTGTGTTCTTAGAAGATCGCGCATGCTACACGGTACGTCTAAATCTTGTCGCCCACGCATCTCAATTAGTCTATCCATCTTCCATTATTGAGGTATGATCATCAATTCAGAAATTACCTGTAGGTCTAACTGCCATGTGAAACCTTCATCCGTATTTTCTACCATTGGAACACCTCATTAATTGTTTTTGGAAATCTGACATGAAAAGACATACTATGGATACCCATATATAGTTGTTGTTACATAATTATGTGAAACAACATCACATGGTTCACTTGTGTTTTTACAATTTAATTCTGGATATGACTGCACTTGGCATCCTGATTCGTACAGACTCATATATTGGCTATGAATCGCTTCTTTTCAGCCAGTTTCTTCTCACGCATTCTTCACTATCCTTCCCTCACTTATACTTTCAAATGGATCAACCAAGAAAGATAGTGTCCGAGAAAAACTACCTGAATTTTTTTGATGATAGCTGATTTTCTCCTTATTTTGACACTGAAATTGTACGTCGGGGATGGATGCCTCTTCTATATCATGCAGAAGCAGCTTATTCCAGAGAATTGGTCTGGATGTTCTACCAATTTAGCGGACCTGAAAATGGAAAATTCTATTTCCATGCTTATAGACAACGATTTGAATTGATTAGGGAAATTATCTCCGACATACTTCAAATTCCAATAAATAATTCGGAGTTCCATCTTCCAGAGTCCACATTTGATTCCGTCAGAAATTTACTACGGTCCACCGTATCTCGTGGCGAAGTTGGAAATAAAATCACGTTGTTCTTCAACGTTTTTGAAACAGAATCAACGATATGTGCTCCACTAGTTGGGACACAATGTGGTGGGTACGTCACACCAATCTGAAGTCACCAAGCCTCAACTCCACCTACTTTAGATTATGCAGAATCAAAGGGATGATTTTTGCATTATCCAACACCTCTGGAACGCGATCACCAGGAAAACAAAAAAGTTAGCACCTCTGCCTACTTTAGTCATGAAAATTATGATGCGTTAGGGTTATCCAGCAGTTTCTTTGGAAATACCTCTTCAAAGAGCGGCCATTACTGTACTTCACAAAGACTATGCCGGTGGTTTTGGACTCCAGATACCCTGACAGATGAACTGGACGACCAAAGCTCAAACTCTGAACATTTCTTTGATGAAAATGTCATGCAAAACATTTTTAATCCCATGGAAGGCATTCAATTTCTTCATCAAGGCATGAGGGAACTACATGCACGTCAGGAAATTCTCATCAAATCTCTTATGGATTTCCAAGAACGTCAAGCAATGCACAATGT
The DNA here is from genome assembly GCF_015680905.1 of Coptis chinensis. NCBI lineage: Eukaryota > Viridiplantae > Streptophyta > Magnoliopsida > Ranunculales > Ranunculaceae > Coptis > Coptis chinensis. The sequence goes on along the minus strand of NC_141464.1, from coordinate 26,879,227 downwards.
TGAACAGGAGGACATCTTAGAAAATCATTCTCAGTCCTTGCAAAATCACGCTCTCCTAATGGAAAATCAAACTACACTCTCTATCAACCAGGGGGACATCCAGCTGAAGCTCAGCCAATAGATTGATGAACTAAACAGTCTAGTGCATGATCTGAGTCTTCATAGTCATCATCTTAATCCGTGACTTTCTTCTTAAAATAATAATAATAAATAAATAAATAATCTAGTAAATTATTACATTTTTCGTCGTCTGCTATAATAATCTAAAATTTGTTGTTATCTTTGTGTCTTCTTTTGTACGAAATGCCTACTAGGATTGTCATATTTCAAGTTGTGATATGAACAATTTTAACCTGTTATTTTAAACTTGATTGCAGGAGGTTCTATCTTCTTCCATACTCATTCATCCATCCAGTCAGACTTTATTGGACATTTTTCTTCTTACATCCTTACCCATCTCTTTACTCTATCACACATGGCATCTTCATCAAACATGACACCTCCGAAACTCATTCCTGAGCAATCCTTTCAGGCTATGATGGATTCCATTACTTATGCCCATCTTTTCCGTGACTACATCACTAACATCGGGTGGTCTTCCCTAGTTCTTCAACCTGACCAAACTTATTCTCCAAGTTTGGTTGCATACTTTTATGCTAATATGGAAGACACACCAGCATTCAACCATGCGCATGGCTTCTTCTTAGACGGGTTCACAATCCTAGTTGGTGGCACACGGCATATTTTTTTCTGAACAACAGCTTGCCCTAACTTTGGATCTTCCCTATCACGAGCCGGCAGCCACATGGCATTACATCTTCCACAATTCTCCCTGTTCATTTCATTGGCCTGCTTTTCGCGTAGCTTACGGTGATGGTCTTTAAATTAAACAAGTAGGAGAAGGACCTATGTGCTAGCGAGACATCACCATTCCCTTAGCAAGCATGACCATGAACATGGGGAATGCGATGTTGTTTATACTCCTGAACATCATGGGAGATTGGCACTTTTCTACTGCCAATGAGGCTGCCTGCGTAGTATTCAATGCAGTTGCTCAAGGTTATACATTATTTGATATCTTAAGCTATGTTATCTTCAATCTGAAACGAGCTCGCACTGTTTGGGATCAATATATACTGTTACCGGTAACCGCTTGCTGAATTATAAAGACACATTTCCCGCAGTTTTCAGCTACATTTCATAACTGGGTCAAGGTAGATTCTATGTGTCCGACAAACAAAATAATCTGCTCATTGAGGTTTCGGCAATGGCGACGTCCTGCTCTGTACCTGAGGCATGTTTGTTGTTACCCGAATGATGAAAAAATGTTGGCACATTTGAACAAATCCGGAGAACAAGAATGGGCAGAAATTTGGCAGACTATTATCTTTTGGCGCGATGCAAAGGAAATGCAGTTCACCATAGAGGACGCCAGACCAACATGTCCTACTAGATGGTAAATTTGAGTATGCCATTGTACATATATCTAACTGTAAATAGTTATGTTTCGTGTGCTATTGTTTTTCTTTACTTCTGTATAATATATTATGTTATCCAAACTTTCTGTTCCAGCAATCCAGCCCTAATTTTGCTCACGGTTCTCAGGTAATTTCTTTCTTTATCTATTGATACTTTGAGGACTAAGCATCATTTATTTTGGGGGTGCTTTAAACATATATAAAAAATTAGGCAACTTGTAGGCTGTATATAGTTTTTATTTTCTTGTTAATAAATGTACTTAGTGACAAAGTCTTGTTTCCTTTTTAATGATGAAAATTGTCTAGAAATCTCACATTAATATTCGAATTAGGATTTGTTTTTAAGAAACTTAAGATAATACGTACGCAATAGTTTTTACATCTTTTCATGAGTATTCATGCACTAAGTATCATCGATTTTACATAGCAGTAAGTTTCTGAAACCCACGGTTAGTTTACTTAAACTATCAATCCTATGAGAATATAACCAAAAAGCCTCGATATGTGTGATATGTGAGTAATGACACAGAGGAGTAGTGTTCCGAGTAGAGAAAATTACACGTCTACTTACTTGATCACCACCTGAACCCTAAGCGAGAATTTAGGCCGTCTTTTGATCGACATAGCCAAAAATTCATACCTGTTACAAATTCTACCGTTAGTTACTCTACTGAACCTTTCATCAAACCTTTCATTTTCACCAAAAATTCCTTACCCATCTATTAATCCCAAATAAAATAAACCTACCTAAATGATGAGTATGAGAAATAGGATGAAATGTAGAAAAATAAAGAGAAAGACTTGTCCCAAATAAAAGTCAGTTACTTGCTTCAGAAAAGAAAAATAGAATCATGTTCTTAAGCCTTAGGTTAAAAAAAAAAAAAAAAAAAAAGGTTCAAAGGCTTAAGAGCAAAGTAGGAAAACTCAGGTAGAAGCAGGAAAAGAAGACAAGGATTTCTCTAGTGTAAATATCTTGAAGACCCTATTCTCTCATATTTGTCATTTTTTATTTTACATTTCCATTTTCTTCTACACCATCACCTAAGCCCCACAATACCTAATAAAGACCTCTAATTAGCTCAATTAGGAGTAAGATGGTGTGATATTAAGTAGTAGATGTGATCGATCGACCTTGGCCCCTCTGTTGTCATTGAGATGTGAGGAAAAGTGTGCCATTGCACTTTGGAGTTAGGAAAACCTGGGTGGAAAAATTATGAGCGAATTTGTGTTTCGACACATACCTGTGAGAACCCATTTAGGGAAGCTCTCCAAAGGATCCAGAAACGGCCCTACTTGTACATTTCAATGTAAAGTTCACTGTATGCATATTAACTTGTCCAAAACTTATCCAAGGCATATACCACAATGAGAAACACTTTCTCATTAGTGGTATAGTTACGTTGAGCTTCATTAAGAGTTTTAATAGCGTAGTAAATGACAATTGGTTTGTCCTCTTGGCGTTGCTCTAGGACAACTCCAATAGCATAGTCGCTCGCGTCACACATTAATTCAAAATGTTTAAACCAATCAGGTGGTTGAATTATAGGAGCAATAGTTAGGGCGGATTTTAAAGTCTCAAAAGCTTGTTTGCAATTGAAAGTGAAGTCAAAGACGGAATCTTTAAGCAAGAGATTGGTTAAAGGTCGAGCAACCTTTGAGAAATCTTGAATAAATCTCCTATAGAACCCTGCGTGTCCTAAAAATGCTTGAATGTCACGAACTATTTTTGGTATAGGAAGTGAAGCAATTTTTTCAATCTTATCTTTATTGACTTCGATTCCGTCCTTTGAAACAATATGCCCTAGAACTATTCCTTTTGTAGCCATAAAATGACATTTTTCCCAATTAAGAACGAGGTTTTTCTCTTCACAACGTGTAAAGACCTTTTCAAGATTTGATAGACAGCTATCGAAAGAATCACCATATATTGAGAAGTTGTCCATGAAGACTTCCATAAAACGTCCAACCATATCACTGAAAATGTGAAGCATAGAGCATTGGAAAGTACCAGGTGCATTGCAAATGCCGAAGGGCATTCGTTTATATGCAAATGTACCAAATGGACATGAGAACATTGTTTTTTCTTGATCAGCAGGATCTATGACTATTTGGAAATATCCTGAATAACCATCAAGAAAACAATAATATGCATGACTGGCTAACTGTTCAAGCATCTGATCGATGAAAGGAAGTGGGAAGTGATCCTTACGAGTGACTGCATTAAGTTTGCGATAGTCAATGCATGTTCGCCATTTCACTGGAATACGAGCGGAAATGCATTCATCTTTATCATTTCGCACAACTGTAATGCTAGACTTCTTGGGAACAATGTATACTGGAGTCAGCCAAACACTATCAGAGATAGGGTAAATAATACTCGCATCGAGTAACCTTAAAACTTCCTCCTGTACCACATCTTTTATGGTTGGCTTTAGACGACGTTGCGGTTCACGCGATGTCTTAGCATTTTCTTCAAGATGTATGCGATGGGTGCACACTTTAGGGTCAATGCCTTTAATGTCATCGAGAGACCATCCAATAGCAGAACGGTGTTGTTTAATGACATTAATTAAACGGGATTCCTGATCGTCACTCAATTATGATGATATGATAATTGGGTGACTACCATCTGTATCAATATGTACGTATTTTAAATCCGAAGGAAGAGGCTTTAAGTAAGGGGCGGGAGGCGTGGGTATTAAAGATTCTTGAGGAAAGTCTTCTTCCATGGAGAAAACAGATTGATGATCATCCAAGTGGCTGGACAGCACGGTAGTAGGGTCAAATAGTGGTATTGACTCTAATAACGTGTTTACTTCTTGATTATAATCATCGACATCAAATTCAGACCCGCCAAAAGAAAGAAATTGGTGTACTTCCTCATCAGGAAAAGAGTTTGTTAAATATTCCTGCACAAGGCTGTCAACCATGTTGACCTCACCCTCAATGTCAGCCTCTGGAATTTATTTCATCAACTTGAATTCATTCACCTCGACCGAAAGATTTCCGAAGGACATGGTCATGGAACCATCCCTACAGTTAATGAGAGCATTAGCAGTTGCTAGGAATGGACGTCCTAAGATGATAGGAATGGAATCACATGCAACTTCTATATCCAAAATGACAAAATCGACGAGATAGTAAAAGTCTTGGACTTTTACAAGGACATTTTCCACAATGCCTTTTGGATACTTAATGGAACGATCTGCTAATTGCAAAGTCATGGTGGTAGGTTTAAGCTCATGAAGACCTAGTTGCTTGAATAAATAATATGGAAGTAAGTTCACACTAGCTCCTAGGTCTAGTAGCGCAGTAGCCATATATTTGTCCCCTAATGTCAATGAATTGTTGGTCGACCAGGGTCCTTGTATTTGACTATACCATTGTGTTCGGTGATGGATGGAAATTGTTCGGTGAGGAACGCTTGTTGAGGAACATTGGTTCTCTTTTTTGTGGTGCACATATCTTTTAGAAACTTTGCAAGTTTTGGCAATAGTTTGAGGGCATCAAGAAAAGGTAAGTTGATTGTCAAATTCTGAAAAGTTTCTCAAATTTCATCAAAATTTTCATCTGGTTTATTCTTTGCCAAACGGGCAGGAAACGGTGCCTTAGGGCGGAATTTGGCATAAGGGTCCGTTTGCTCATCTCTCAATCTTTGAGTTGTTGACTTTGTTGGACTTGGTGTATCCATCGTAGGTTCATTATTGGAAACAGATTCATTGGAACCTTCGGATACCTTTGGGTGTTCATCTGCCATACGTATTTGATTATCTATAGTTTTGCTAGAGCGAAGAGTAGTGATTGCGTGCACCTCACCCTGGTTTGGAGAACTTGTACTAGGTGCATTGGTGAGTTCAAAGGCAGTGTTTGCTGTCTTAGGGTTCAGAACTGCTCGTCCAAGAAACACACCTTTCTGACTCTTTTCTTGCGCTAATTGTTGGATAGATGTTAAAATTTGAGATTGTTGGTTCATGTAAGCTAAGAAGGTCTCGCCTGTCCTATCGGTAACAAGTGGCGCAAGTTGGGCAACAAGTACTAGTTCATGATTGTTGTTGAGAAGTTGTTGATTATAGCCGGGACTGGGATTAGCTGGAACAAGGCTGCGGTTGTTTTGATAATTAGCATTGGAATTACTTTGAAACTGATTTTGACTTTGTTGGTACTGCTGATTATTTCTTTGGCGGTATGGAATAAAGTTGTTGGGTGGTCGAACAAGTAGATTAGCAAAACCTGGAGGAGGCATATGTTGGTTATTCGGGCACCAAGCGAAATTTGGATGTTGTCTCCAAGGTGCATTAGGAATGTTGAATGCACATGCCTCTTTTGATTGTTGGGGAGGGAGGGCATATAACGAGGGACAATAAGCATCAGATCAGGATGGTCAGGACTGAGATAGAGAACACACGGGGATGTGTTAACGTTCATGACCTGTTTTGGGAGTTGATCGTTTACTTGAACTGCGAGGGCATCTACTTTTTTAGTGAGGGATTCTATCAGATTTTTTAATTCGGGATCGGGTTTTACCTTAAAAATAGATCGATGTAGCTTTTGTAACAGTATCCTTAGATGACCTAGAAGAATCAGTGTTACCCCAATGTGTACCTCTTTTTGCTTGTTTTTCAAGAAAATTATACGCTTCAGTAGCTCCTTTGTTAATGAAGCAACCGCCGTTCATTATATCGAGTGTTTCTTTTTGATGATCGGAAAGTCCATTAAAGAATGAACGAACAAGGACAGCAGTATCGAGTTGATGATGAGAACATTCTAAAAGAAGATTAGTAAATCGACTCCATGCTTTCGTAAAGGATTCATGAGGATTTTGACGAAAGAATTAGATTTTCTGAAGCATTTCAGTAGTTTTCTTTTGAGTATAAAATTGCAGCGTGAAAGCTTGCACAAATTTATTCCATGTGTCTATGGATTGTGGTGGTTGGCCTGCTAGCCAAACTGATGGTGAAATGTTGTGGCTACTTGTTGAATCCTACGGAGGTGATTGTACGGTTTCTCATGATCTAGACCATGATAAACAGGTAACAATCCAAAAACGTTAGGCGGGATTCGAAAATCGCCGGCAATATCCTCGAGTTTGATGCGGGAAGAAGGTCCTTCCTGTAATATAGTATAGAAGTCCGAAAGGGGCTTCTCAACTGGTGGATTTTCGTCAGCCATAACGAATGAAGGGAATGGTGACAAGGGGTCGTGATGATTTTGGAGGTGAGAACTTACGCAAATGTTTATCGTATTTTCTCCTATGATAAGTATGTTCAAATTCTTTAGTAGAACCAAACCTTAATCTCATGCAAACATAAAATTAGATCTTATGCACACAAGGAACTTATTACTATGTGAATTTTATTATTTTCTGAAGCATTCGAAGTGAACAACGTAGGCCTAAGTTACTGCTAAGTTAGCAGTAAAGCTAGGAATACGTGTACATAAACCAACAGCCAGGTCACAAGAAAGATATATCAGGGAGGATTTCCGTATAAGCACGGTTCTAATTAAGTAACCTCAATCTTTCAAGTTTCCTAGACACCGTTGGAATATGATTAAGATTTATGGAATTAAAATTTATGCAAGGTCCTAATTAATTAATTTTTTTTAATTAAAATTTATGCAAGGGAGAAAGTACAATCATGCAAATACGACCTACTCATTAGGGGTGGGAATTTGGCCCTAACTACCCTAACCCGGCCCTGACCGACCCGACCCTAAGCCCTATAAAGCCCTTACAACTAAAGCCCTCACAGAGTTTAGGGCAGGGCCGACCCGGCCCTAATGCCTTCTAAGGCAGGGTTAGGGCTAAGGTTCTGAAACATAGGCCCGACCCTAACTAAGCCCTAGTTATAATTTCACTATAAAATACACAACTAAAACTATCCAACTCCTTGTTATATATTTTCAATTAAAATAACACTGTCCTTTGTAATTTATCACTTACCGTATGGGTACTTCTAATAACTTGTCTTATATCATAAAAACTTGTAAACCTAATTGTTTCTATCTCACAACTCATGTACACCTCACAACTCCCTGTCTAACCTAGTCGCCAAGAACAATAATGAGCACTGGGCACTAGCCTAATGAAAAATAGGTTGACGTCAGTAAAAACTCATTCCATACTCTTATTTGTCTTTGTGTTCTTCAATGTTAAATGTAATTTTGGTGAGATTTGAGTACAAGAAATAACGGATTTATGTCAGTGAAAGCTCATTCCAAAATGTGTCTTGTGCATTTTAACTATAATTTTGAAATATAAATATGAGTCTCTATGTACTTCAGTTTATTAGATTGTGGATATGCATTTTAAATTGTTGGACTTTTCAAGAATTATTACTAGATTGGTTGTTATTCAAATTTCAAAGTGGTGGGACTTTGAGTTTGCAAATCTTTGAAATTTTTTTGTAATATAAATGAGTTTTAAAAATGATGCAGTAAAAAGAAGAAAATATATAGGCCCGACCCGGCCCTAAATTGTTAAAGAGGGCTTAAGGTAGGGTCAGGGCTTGAAATTTAGACTTATGACCCGGCCCTATGGGGACTTTAGGGCCGGGCTGGCCCGGCCCTAATAACTGAAAGGCTTTAAATGTTTAGGGCCGGGCTAGCCCGACCCGGCCCATTGCCCACCCCTACTACTCATACATTACTAGATACAGTAGCATGTGAAGATAATCTACGTACTCGGATATATATGACTAGGCAAATACGTAAACTAAACATGTAACGTATTATACATAAACTAAAATACGACTATTGTATTGCAAAATAATTCGATTTTGTCAATACTCATTGAGATTGCGAATGTCATATAGAGAGTAGCTTCACTTCGGAGGGTTTATAAACAACTTAGCCAACTCAGATTTTAACCCTCGTTGGAATGTTCTCCTCTTTCATGAAGAAATTGACTTATTAAACAAGACAGTTTTCTAAAATGATGAATTTGGAGGGGAAAACAGTGGATTTTGACTCGGTTGTGACAGCGTGCGCGCCATTGAGATCTTTCCGAATTGAGCTCACACGCGTGATTCAGACAACCGTAGGCAAAGTTATTGCCAAAATATCAAAACACACCCTAATTACTATGTATAACTCAAAAGTTATATATGCCAACATGCAATTATATTCCATCCATATTTATTTATATGCTAAACATGCCACTTATATATATATATATATATATATATATATATATATATATATATACCATATAAATATATATATATATATATATATATATATGCAATTATATATATAACCATGCAAAACAGTATATATACATTAATATGCAATTCATAACCACTTAACCGCATATATATATTTACAGGCGTATTCACATGATTCATACATATTACTAACCTAATATGCAAAATATAGTCTATTAACTACGACATAATAACTACATACATGTGAAGCATGCAAAAGTATTTAAAATTTGGAACCTGCAAGCGTCCCGCAAGTTCGCCAAAGAAAAGAAATGTGCACAACAGGCAAAAAATTTCACAGTAAGCTTAGTGTTTGTTGTAGCCTAGTTTCCAGGTCCTAGCATTTGGAACCTGTAAGTGCAACTAAAAATCAGTATGCGGATCAGTAGCAAAATGCGGAAAATTTCAAAAAATAATGAAGAAAACACAAGAAAATGAAATAAATGAAAGGATGAGATTGGGGGGTTTCCCCTTGGAGCAATTCTAGTTTGCAAGCATAGGTCCTTGGGTCTTTAGAATGGCAGCGACACCATTTGATATTCGCACATTTACGTGTGTTAGAGATTTATATTCTCTACTCTGTTCGGTGTAAACTCAATATTTTCCGTACTCACGAATTTTCGTTCGTTTAGCTCGAGTAGGAATTCGTTCCACCTAAAGTCTAGGACAACCTACAACTTGATTATGCTCTTAGGGAACTAGTGAGTAAGTTCTTTATTGGGATTGTTTTATACTAAAACTACTTAGCTGTTTTTATTTAGATTCTTTAAAGTTACGTAACATGCACACTAAAACAAAGTAAAAATTGATTTATAGAAAGGTGTGGAGAGTTAGTTCTCCTCATGTGAAAACAACCTATATTGTTTGACTTTAGTTTATTGCATCTTACATTCTTTTATAATTCATAGACAAATTCTAATCAGATTGTATTTTTGATCCCTAACAATACAACTTATCTCTAAGATTATATTGCTAGCATGAGAAACCAAGGAAATGACTTATCTCTAAGTCATCAACTTAATTCCTAACTAGACTCTACACCACTACCATTTTGGGGTAGGATATAAAGTCTAGTTTGTTTTTCCTAAACAACTAACTAGAAAATCAATACAAAAGGGGTTCCTCACATGAGCATCATTAACCCCCCACAAAGGGAGAGTCTAGCTCATGATCATGGGATAAGTATTATGCCTAAGGTAAGAGGGAGCAAGAAGAAGAATAAGAGAGCTAACTTGCCTTAAGAAATTGGGATTTTATTTAGAACACAAGAGTTGCTACCATTAAAACTATTACAAGCTTTCTTACTTCAAACTAAAAACTAAAACTAAATTACAAGACAAGGAAATGAATAATTATTCAAAAAGGAAGTTAATGCTCCCCAAATGTGGCTAAGGACTTACTCCAAAAATCATCCCACACTTAAGCTCTCTCTCCTTTCCTTCCCACGTGAAATCACCTCCCCCTCTTTATTACATTTATTACAAGCTTATCTTAAAAACCAAATCATGCCAAAATTTCACTATTTTGGATAAACATCATTTAACCACATGCAAGGTGTCCATTTGTGCCAATAATTTGGCACTTTTGTCTTGACATGCTCCATGATTGATGACTCATCTCTTCTTGTGGGCTCGGAAGGTGGGTCCATTTGCTGTGTCCATTGGTGGGCCCAGACGTCAATTTCTGCAATTTCTGGCCTGAGATAGAGCTAGTCGTACTGATCATCTGGACAGCTTACTTGCCGAAAACCGGAGTCCAGGTTCAAGAGATATGAGCTCCGAAAGTTGACGCTTTTCTTCCCCGTCTTCATTGAGCTTCCCACGGCTGATTTGGAGGACTTCAGATATACATCATTCCTGTGCTTTAACGCAGGTTTAACCAATATTTTCATGTCTACTGTGAAAACCTGCAAAAATACGAAATATAATTATTTCATGATTAATAAACACAAAATTAACCAAATTGATGTCTCAATGGGGATATGGGGTTTAATATTACATTTTTGGGTGCTTATCAATACCTATTTCGGGTATGAACAATACTTGTTCTTATTGTTGATACCTATTTGGGGTATGAACAATCAATGTTCATACCTTAACATAATATATGATCAGTAAGAACACCTATTGGAGTATGAACAATCACTATTTATTCCTCAACATGAGCTATGAACAATCGTTGTTCATACATCAACATATTGTATAAGGTACGTTCACCTATTTGGATATGAACAATCATTGTTCATATATCAACATAAGGTATGAACACTCATTGTTCATAGTAAAACGACATAAAGGGTAAAATCAATTTGTCCTTTGTCCTTGAGGGTTATTTATTTAAAATCTGGGTCATTTGTCCTTGAGGGTTATTTTCACTCAAAAATTGGTTTTCAGGGTTATTTTCACCCGATATTTGTCCTTGTGAGTGATTATAAAAAAACTATGTCATTTAGAGTTGTTTTTAATCGAAATTGGGCCTTGGGACCAATTTCTTGTTTTTTCAAATGTTGACACACCGGTTTTTTTTTGCCAAAAACAATCATTCTGCATAAAATAATCAAATCCATGCCCCCTTTTGTTGTTTTCAATTGTTTGGCATTCTAAACCTATAAAAACCAATGCCAAAAAAAGATAGTAAATAATATCTTTCAAATTTTTATTTTTTTCACTCAACCCCTCTCTTTGCAATTGGGTATTTTGAATTTAGTCTCATGAAGATTATTTATTTTACAGTTTTTTAGGAATTGGGTATCTTAATTTTTGTTTCAATTGAGTAATGACTAATTAGTGGGTATTTTTTTTATTTTTTTTATTTTTTTTGAGTGAATATGAAGAAGCTGGGTGTAGTAGTGACTAGTGAAGCCAATGAAAGGTTATGGTAAGGCTTTGGCATCAGTATTGCGATTCAGTTGATGGGTCAAGTTTGGTTAGGTATTCCTGATAAAGTGGTTGAGTTATGGACACTTGATCCTAAACAAGCTAAAAGGTTAGAATTTTAAGCGTTGTTATTTTTATTGTGATGAGTGTTTTTTTTATTAGATGCTTCAGATTAACCATCTGATAATCTTGAAGGTAATATGATCTTGCTTCATGCACCTATTTTTTTTATGGATTCACGGTTGGTGTCGTATATTATTATTTTTAGGTACTTAAATAAATAAAACTTTTGTATTCTCTAGTCTCTACTGACCTATTATATTTTTCGTTATAATTATCAGTTTTATGTCAACAGTTTTATCTTCTCAGACTTTATTGATTATTTTCTTTTGGTTTGATAAAGCACTAAGTTAGATGAAACGGTCGATTTAGACGAAACTATGAAAATAGACTACTAAAATTCTAGAGATTGATTAAACTTATCTTTATTAAAAATTCCCTCCAAAACACAATAAACTTAGGCGTTGTGTTCAACCCATTGGCATTGCATTGTGTTCAACCCATTGGCATCGCATTGTGTTCTAAACATTACATTTTAAGGTATTATGTTCTCACCATTAGATTTGTTTTAGGCATAATGGTGTCTTCTCAAGCAATTCGAGAACATACAGAGCAGCTGCTATTGTCCACGACAATATCATACATTTAAAATCATGTGCACCATTTTATTAATTTGCTAATGATGTAGTCTTCAATTACTGCTCATGGAACAATGCAGAGTTGTTGCAAAGGTAATATATACTTTGCAAAGTTAGTGGCAGATATGAGTATTGGCATGAGCTATTGCTCCTTTATTAATATTGGCACATGTGGGATAGTACTTGCTCAAACCTATGAAAAGGAGATTGTCAAAGGACTTAGAAGTCCAGGTAGAGAGTCTATAGTTATGTCAGTTGAAGTACAAAGTACAAACAAGAGGTTCAGTTGAAATTCTTCCACTTCAAGAGGGAAAGGTAGTTGCGCCGCACTAAGTCCATCAATAAGCATGATCTCATGTCACTAGATTGAAGGTAATACCATATGGTAACCTACACATGAGCTATACAATTATCTAAGTTTATTTGCAGACGCACTACTCACTCCTTTCATTATAAAGAACGAGGTTGTTGAAGAAATTTATGCTGCAGATTGGTCTTTGTTAAACACTTATTATTTGTTATTAAGATCAGATTTAATATACGGTGATGTTAATTTTTTTGAAAGTAAAACAGTTGGTTTGGTATTATGGTGAACTATGAGCAATCACTGCATGACTGCACATGTGAGTGTATGTTAGTGTTGTTGGTGCTGTTGGTGTGAGTGCATGTTGGCAAGCCTTTATAAATACTCTCTCAATCATATATAACTTTTGAATATTACTCTGCATCTATGTAAAGTATATAAACTGCCAGTACAACATGGTGTTGAGTGTGGAAGGCATGCGAGGAGACAAACGTGATAGTGTGTGTGGAGTAGTAGACTGCTGTGGTGATGACTGATGTGTGGAGTAGTGGACTGGTGTGGTGATGACTGGTGTGTTGTAGTGACTGCTATTGCTGCTGCTGCCGCCTACTACTATTGCTGCTGGAGAGCAATTAATTCTGAGCTGATTTCCTTTTGGCTAGCAAAATTCCCAAACCTAATTAGTTTTAACACCTTACTGGTTGAAATCCTTGTGAAGAAGAATAATAAGAAATTGATGGAAAGTTCTCACAAGTAAATGCCCAAAAAACTTGTGAATTTTGATGTCATCATAAGCGAAATTGAAACGAGCACTTTCAGCTTTCGATACACTTATCTCTATTCCCTACTAATTATATATATATATATATATATATACTAGTATTGGTATGTGCCCGTACGACACTAAAAAGCCCTAGCAGAAGCCCGACGAAAAAAACCCAACAACCCACCCAAAAAGTCCAGCCGCATTTGTTGACTTCAAACAATGATCCAGTACTCCTGTTGCTACTTATTATACTATCCATACCCCGATAAGCCCTAAGATCCTCCATGTGATAAGCATTATAAGTAGATTCAAAGGTTAGGGTTGGTTTCTGGCGCTCCACACCACCCTAATTTGTTATATACTAGTATATAACCCGTGCCCATGACACTGTTTCAAATTAGGCCCAAAAGAACTCCAACCAACCGAATGATAAAAGCCTAGCCCACAAAGCAGCCATTGTTGACCAAATCAACAATGATCTAGTACTCTTTCAAATTAACATATTGTAAACTGCACATGCCCTATAAGACTTTGGATCTGCCATGTCACAACTTGTAAAATACAATGGTAGTCGCCGGATAGGGCCATGCGGGCCCCACACCAAGCCTTTTTATTATATATATACTAGTTAATGCCCGTGCCTACGGCACGGATTGGGGATTGTATTCGAAGATTCTTAAATTGAATGGTGCTAGAAAATATATTATAGCACAACAATCTTTAGAATTCATATGTTCTGCATGTATTGATGTTTACTGATACTAATACAATATTAAAATATATACAATGAAAGAAAATTAACATTTCAATAGAATGGACATGAAACTATGCTGGCTAAAGAACTTGAAATAATATTGTGTATTAATATCATCAAAGCATCTATCATTATTGATATATAAAAATACAGAAATATCATCACCTTTAAGATCCTTTCGCTTCACGTACTTTCATCCTTGCAGTACTAAAGGTGTGCCTTTTTACCAATGGCACACATTTGTACAGAGGCCACATGAGATTAGTAAAGCTTTGGAGCCACTCAAGGCTATACAAACTATAGTTATAATATTAATGGCTTATTGGCTTGTATTTTTCACTTAACTCCTCTTCATTTTTAGCAAACTCTTAACCCTCACATTATCTTATCAGTCTCAATCACGTTGGCTTAAAACATTTCCTTCTTTCAACATTACTTAAGCTTACATTGATCAATTCAAACTATCCATGATCAATTAACATTACTATGCAAGAAAGAACCCTTAATTTCTCGAGCTAAAGGAAAGTCTAAAAATTGGTGTTTGTTGTTAGGGTATGTTCTAGTAGCCAAAATTGAGCTACCCCTCCTGTAACGATAAAACACAGTTAATTATAGAAAGTGCCTTACCAACAACTTTTTTTTTACCTTCTTTTAAACACTCAAGCATGGCAGAACGAACTTTATTTTAGGAGAGAAGTCTGTCTTGGTAGGGAGTTGAAGAAGAGAAAAGTGCCCTATGATTGTTATAAATCAATTAGTGAAAGAAGGTTGTGTACGATAGTGAGGCAAGAAGAGCGACCAACAAAGAAAGTGCAGAAAGATATCTAACGACTATTTTGCCAAAAAAAAAAGTGACTAAAAGAATTATATAGGTGCCTGAATTTTGAAACCATAAACAGATCTTAAAATTAAATAATGCCAAAATCAAAATTCCAATAGCCCTATTCTTGGGGGTAGCAAGAGCTAAGACAAATTACTAAAATATTTCTTTGCACAACACTGTAAGAAACAGACAACGGCAAAAAACTATTATAAAGAATACATGAAGCCATGACACAAAACCTATTACCTGCAGAAAATCCTTTCACAACATTAAAACTTTGAAACAAAGAAAACAGTCTGAGGTGGATATCTAAACTGTATATGCTTTTCTTGCTCCTGAATTTTCCTTGCCCTTTTTGATAATGCTTTAATTCAGCTTTCTTTCTGGATTGAGAGTTTTCCTGATGAGTAGATAAAAACTTAGCATGCAGTATGCATCTTTTACATGGTAAAAAGTATAATCCAAAAGCTAACTAATAACACAAATAGAAAACCGCCATCCAGGGGTACTTTATGAAATTGTTTGTTGCAAGTTAACCTAACAAAATATAGATAATTGGTAAAGCTCAAGTCGCTTAACCTCAATTTCTAGCATACTAATCGTCTAGAACCTATCAATTGTGAAAGCACACCAAGCTTGCATACATGTCATATGTACTTATATAGTTATATGCAGTAGCTAAATTAAAGATATATATTTAAAGTAGGAGGTGCCTTGAATGTTCCAGTCTATTGTTTTTCACTTTGTTCATATATGATTTTACTAAGCAAAAGGGCACAAAGGGAGCATGTCACTTCCATTAAAGAAAACTTACATTTTCATTTTGCACTTTAGACTTTGATTCTTCAGAAAGATGCAAGGTCTTTTTCTTTGTCTGCTCTGCACCCAGACCACGCTTGTTAGTTGTTCGTCACATGTGTTTGCAGTGGCTCCAACATTCCCTATATTCCCAACAGATACAGACTGCTAAGTAAGTCACAAAGATATATATGTAATTACTTCACAGGTGAAAAATACAAACAGTAATGACAAATTCAAAAGAGCAAGCCAATGAGACTTGCAACGTTTCCAATAGACTTGAGCATAATTGGATGATAGAGTTGATATTCATGGTACCATTGTCTCTATAATAGGACAAACCAATGAATTTATAGCAACTGAAACTCAAATAGCAAACAGGTGAGTAACGCATGCAGCTAACGTTGCAATTTTTCAATGTGATAGTGATCTTTCTAAACTACAATGGTATCGACAGAAACCGCCATTATAGGCATATATATAATAGGCAATTAAGGCAAAATATGCGAAACTTCGACTATATGCAGCACCAAAATCAATCTTGTCTTCCATACTTCATAATTTAGGCACTAAAATCAATCATGTACTTCAAAGTAATACCATATAGCCCTTTTCCCACAATAGTACAAACACTTCGTAGAGCATGGTAAGATTATAATCAAGATTTTAGGCAGTGAAAATTAGTTCAATTGATGCATCTACCACATACAATCCTATAACGTTGTATAAATACTAGATTCAGGCTACATGATTGCTAATATGAACTAACTGCATGAAAAAAATGAAGCACTCTCAAAATGAAAGCATGGAATAAAAATTACCTCTGACAATTGGCTTAAAATATTGCTCCAACCGTGCTTATTCTCCAAATGATGCAATGGTGAAATGACAACACGAAAAAATTAATTAAAAAAAAAAAAAAAAAAAGGAATAGAGTTTGAAGCGATAGAATTCATAACACTTGTAGCTTGGCTGCGAGAATTTTGTTAGAAATTATATTTCCTTCAAGTTGTCCATAAGAAAGGTGGGACATCTAATAAAATAGTTTACAATTTGTTATTCCAAAATGGATAAAAATGGATGAATACCATAACCCAACCAAAATAAAGTCTCAATATACCTCCGAAAATTGCACAATTTTAGTAGCACTACGACAATTGGATCTATACTCAAAGCATAGCTGAGTCATCTATTGCAAAAATAGAGGGATCCATATTCTTTGGTTCTCTGCAAAGAAAACCAAAGTTTGGTCAATCCAGAAATATATAATCTCAATTTTTTTTAAAGAGAGATTACCTGAGAAGAATCATGACTTAAAAGTTCAGGCTTTGAGACGAATTTCAATTAGGAGATTAAGCCATTTCAAAAAATAAGCCAATTGTAGAATCTCTCCAATTGCGGACGATGAAAGAGAGACAAAGGAGGCGCACACTATTTGGGAGGGGAAGAGAGAACGAAAGGATAAGCTAAGCATAGTACACGAAGGGTTTATGCCATTTATTGCCACAGTTAAGTTTCTAATTAATATCCAAATTAATTTCTAATGGGCTCTCTCTCTCGATTTATACCCTGAAATCGTGCCGCATTGGGGAGTTAAATCGATATCCTATAGGGGCCTTAATCGAAATGGATCGATCAACCCAAAATAAAAAAAATCCATATTCTCTCTCTTCCTTTTTGTTTTGATTTTTAAGACCACCGATCTGTTTTGTTAGGGATATCCTCGTAGTAGCCCATATATATATATATACGGTTTGGCATCAATTTCACAGACAACATCCAAACAGCAAAATTTTGGCCGTTGGATCAAAACAAATCCAGATCAAGATAAAAAAAATGAAATTTCAAAATTGACCTCACAAAATATGAAATTTCAAAATTTGGTAAGCTAACAGAAATTCAACAAACAACAAACTCACGAGGGTTTTGAATTCTTTCCAAATTAAACAATTTCGAATGACAAATTAAACATAGGTAAATTTAATGGTTTCTCTCCCAAATTTCATTTCTATTCTGCGATAAAAAAAACCCTTACCTTCTCGCGCTCTCTCTCTCTCCTCCACTACTGCAAATGGAAAATTGGAATAACCCAAAAATCAAACCCAAGACTAGTGTTCAAACCCAAAAATCGTTTACGTCATGGTAGAATGCTTCAAAGTTCTAATGTTAATAATGAAAATGGTCTTGTTGATTTCCCTGTTGATGGTTCTTCTGACCCCTTCACTGTTGGGTAATCTTTACAACATTTTCTTGAATAAATTATGTTTCGTTTTTGTATTCTTGGGTTTATTTGTTCATGTTATGTAATGTAATGGGTAGTTGACTTTTGGAAATTTTGACTTATTGGTGGGTTGGTTTTATAGGTTGTACTTCATAAGAGTTAAGTTAGGGTCTCCAGCTAACGAATTTTACATACAGATTGATACTGGAAGTGATATCTTGTGGGTTACTTGTGATTCATGTCAAGGTTGCCCCAAATCCAGTGGACTTGGTGTTAAGTTTTCTTTCCATTAACCTCATTTTTTTCCAATTTTTACTGTTTTATTGTTGTTGGTATTAAGGAAAGCGTATTTTGTATGTTGCAGATCCAGCTCAAGTTTTATAATCCTCTAAGCTCTGGATGGTCATTAGTGTCTTGTGTGGATAGTCTATGTAATTCGGCTGTTCAAATTGCTGAAGCTGGATGCACATCTCAAGACTCTCAATGCAGTTATTCGTTTCAGTATGGAGATGGGAGTGGGACTTCAGGGTACTTTGTGTCGGATATGTTGTATTTTGATTCGGTCACTGGGGATTCTTCAACAGCTAATTCTTCTGCTTACAAAGTAATGCTTCATCCTTAATATCATAGAATGTGTCGTTGTACTATTTTTTTAATTTCATATTAGAATTATATATATCTTATAATTCTAGTTCTTTAGTTTTATTCATCTTTTTTGGGTTTCTGGCTTGCTAAGTGGGCATTGTATGTAGATGTAGATGTACCCTCGACTTGTGCATCCATAGTTGTGGTCTGGACTAGTTCAACATTTACAATTACTGATTTGAGTGGCTAACTTGGCCATATATTCAAAATGTGTTTTTATACTGCTAGGTGTCTTTAAGTATGTTTCTGAGATTGTCTTGATTGGTGACTGCCTAGTTGTTAAATTTTTTTTGCGAGAGTTTTAAAGATGAATGCTTCATTCCTTATTTTCTTCTTTTTCTTGTTGTGAAATATAGTATGGGCGTTTGTTTGTCATTTCCTCTGATTTTAGTTAAGTGATTAGTATTTTGCAATGGGAGCTTGATATATGGGAACTAATGTTTGTATGTGTGTGTGAATTCTCCACCGTAGTTCAGTGCTTGTAAATCTATTTCTTTGATTATTATTTTTTTCATTTTTTTTGCCTATGCACATGTATTTTTTTTTTTGATCAGCAAGCGGGGTTGTTAACGGGGTCCCCTACCCCTTTATTGATAATAGAAGCTTATGTACATGTTACAATCTCTCATACTCTCTTCCTATAACATTATTATCTATGATCTTGATTACATCATGTGATAAGGAATTTATACTAATGTCTACATATGCCTCATCAGGTATAGTACTCGCTAAAAAATCAGCTAACTTATTTGCTTCTCTGAAAATATGAACAATAGTGAATTCCTCGAATTCTGCCTCCATTCTTTTAATGCTCCTCATCATCTTGTTAGCCTCCCATGGAAAGACAGTTTTTTGTATGAATGATAGCGCATTTTGGGAATCTGTTTGTGCTCGCAGCTTTGTAACATTCCGCGCAATTGCTAGCTTCATTCCCTGCTCCATGCCCTGTAACTCGACCAAGGCGATGTTGTTATATGTCGATTTACCTTTAGGTGCTGCCGCAACTCTCCCTCTGTCATCTCTAATTACAACTGCCCACGCTCCTTGATTCCCCTGTACCGTACCGTCTGAGTTCAAATTTTGTACTCCTTCAGGCGCCCTTTCCCATCTACAGAACCTTTTGTTATTCTTTACTCTGTCTACTTCCAAGTTCCACAACTCTGCAAACCTCTCCCTCTCTGGCCCATCCACCATCTTCACATTCATAGAGTTTAACTTCGTTTTTACATCACTGACCACATTGAATACGATGCCATCACCCACTTTGTTTCTCTGTTCAAAAATCCTCTGATTTCGCTCCCTCCAAATCCAATAGCAAAACCCATTAAACACTAATCTGAGCGCATCTTGTTTACAGCCACTTCCAGCTGCTGTGGTCGTTACCCATTTCACTTCTTCCTGCCAATTTGTCGATCTATTTCTTGAGTACCCACAAGCTGTCAACAGTTTGCTCCACACCTCTTGTCGCGAAGAGCAGTTAAAGAACAAGTGTTCCTCTGTCTTGACTTCCTGCCAACAAAAATGCATGTATCATCATCTGTCACTTACGACTTTCCTCTCCTTCATTCTTTGCAAAGTCTTCAGGCTCGTCCTCAAGCACCATCCAAGTTATGAATGAATGCCTGGGAATTTTGTTTGTAAACCAAACAAGAGAGTGCCATTCTACGACCTGTTTTGTATTCCTTATACTATGGTACGTGTCTTTTAATGTAAACCCACCTCTATTTGACACAGTCCACACAATCTTGTCTTCCCCGCTGATAATGCTTACCTCCTCCTCCATTCTATCGAAGGTATCAGTTGCTTGTACCCTAATGTGATTAGGTATACGCCACCTGCCATTCTCGATGAACACAGCTACCTTGCTTCCTAGATTACAGGTCGAGTCATATCTCGAGTACTTGTGGGAACCTCTCCTTCAAATCCCATCGATGCCATGGGTCTAACCAAAATGATGTATTCTCTCCATCTCCAATTTGATGCGAGCAATATGTTTTGCTTCATCCTTCTCCTTCATGATGTTTCGCCAAACTCCATGAATAGTCATTTGCTATATTCATGCTCCGTAAATTCTTCCCTTTATCGATTCTTATATACCCATTGAACCCCCAGTTTCATTCTTATTTATGATGTTCCATAAGTGTCTCATGTTAGTGCATGATTCATTCTTGAAAGATCCCTCACTCCCACCCCTCCTTCTTCATACGGATAGGAGATACTCTCCCAACCGATGAAGGCATTTGACGCTGCACAATCGGCCCATTCCATAAGAAGTTCCGACATAGCTTATTAATCTCATCAATAATTCTCTCGTGGTACAATAAAACACGAGAACTAGTATACACTCAAGCTATTCAAAACTGATTTTATTAGTTGAACTCTTCCCCGCATAAGATAAGAACTTCCCTTTCCAACTCAATTCTGTTAGTAACTTTTTTGTAATCAAAGGCGGACATAATCAAATGAAGTTAACCTTGTTGTGATAATAAGCGGCATGCCCGATATTTAACAGGGAGCTCACTTGCGAGAAAGAGAGAATCACTGGATTGCCTCACAACCGCTTTGGTCCACCCCGCAAAAATACTTGACTCTTGTTCACATTGACTTCCAATCCGAACATTTTGTAAGAGTATCAATATTCTCTTTTCGGACACTTTCTTTGCATCAATATCTCCATAGATGAAAGCAATCGGATCATCCGCAAAAGCCATATGAGTTATGATAGGTTCTTGACATTTCGATGGAGCTTGTATCTTCCTTCCCTTACACTATGCATCATAATCTCGAGAACAAATCCATAACTAGCACAAAAAGATATGGTGACATGGGATCACCCCGCCTTATCCCTCTTCTTCCTTTGAAATACGATAAGGTGTACCATTTAGCATAATGGAGTATGAAGGTGTCTCCACACACTCTTTAACCCATCAGATAAACTTTCTTGGGATGCCTATTCTCTGCATTGCAAACTCCACTACCTCCCACCCACCGAATCATAAGCCTTCTTAAGGTCTATCTTCTTGCACATCTTGGCGGTGCCTTATCCCCTGTGGTAATTGTGTAGCAGCTCATGGGATAAGAGGATGTTATCTTGTATAGCTCTGCCTGTAATAAATGCCGACTGATTTGGTTCCACCACACGGATGAATGAAACTCTTCATTCATTAGTCGATCTTACTAATACATTTGTACATCACTCCACAAAGATGAGATAGGTCTATAATCAGTTAAGGACGAAGGGCTATGTACTTTAGGAATCAGGGTTATGCATGTAGAGTTTACTTCTTTTAACATCATACCTAATCTGAAGTAATTTTGGACGGCTAAAATGAAATCTGCAGATATAACTCTCTATGTAGCTTTAAAGAACATAGAAGAGAACCCATCACTTCCCGGCGCTTTATCACTATGCACATGTATGACAATCATCATAAGTTTTAATTGATTTTTTTTTCACCAGGGTATTTTGAAGACAATAGATGTTAACAAACTGGTTTCTGCTAGTTGTCGAGTGAAGATTTGGGTTGCAGTTTGGTTTGCACAACTAAACAATAAAATGGGAGGTGATTTGAAGAAGATACGGACAATTGGGGAATATCTGATAGAAATTTGGAAAGTTGCAGGAATGAACCTCGATGGGGTGGAGTTCTTGTGGTCTGATGAAATCAATTCAAGGGCACGAGTACTGGCCTCTTGTAATGGATTTCTTTATAGTATCATCTTTTGTTATTACTGAAGATACCTCGATGGGGTGGTGTTCTTGTTGTTACTGAAAATCTATGTTTCTTTTTGAATGCATTTCTTTGGTATCTATAAGTTTTGTGAGCACTCTTGCTTTGGCATTGATAGCGTTGTGATCTTCGGTCCATTAGTTGAAATAGATATTGAGACATTATCAGAAGTTATAGACATTGTTTCGAGCACTGTCAGAAGTTATTAAGAAACTTATACCACCCAAATTCTTTACAAGTAAATTCTCGATCTCAGACACAGACGTCCTTCTATACATGCATGCAAATCAACACTGAAATGGTGCATAGTTCTTCCACATTTGCAGTGTACAAATTGAGTCTAAAATCCAAATTTTGTCTGGCATTCGCAAGAATTTGATCCACTCCACCATTCAATTCTTCTCTCTGTTTTTCTGTTACTCTCTATGAGTTTCGTGATGGCATCAACACTACATAGTGGGTCCAACTTGAATCCATAGAGAGGACTGTCCTTCACTTGAGTATTCATCTCGAGATGAAGAGTCTGGGCTTGCAGTGTTGTGGTCACTAAAGACGAAGAACTTGGTTGCTCTTCTACTTTACTCCTTGTTTGACGAAATCAAATGCTTCATTTCCTCACTAATCCCAGCCAATATGACCACAATTTTTTTCGCTATCAATAGCAGACATGCACTCCCTTACTATACGTTCCAACCAATACTCCAAGCGCCTCCCCTCTGACATAGATAATAAGTCCACAAAAAGAACTCCTCCTTCTGCTTCTTTTATCTGCAATTAATACTATTAAATAAATCTTGCTAAGAAATGACAGACATACAATAATGAAAACAAAATTCATATACCTTTTCCTCGATATTTGTATTTTGCAGTTTTGTTACTTTGTCCGTAGGTAAAATTTCAAAAAAAATGGATTAGTCTTCTGATTGTTCGAGTCACCTCTAATTTTCCTGTCGTGCAAAATGATAACTGTTAGCCTACTATAAGAGATCTTAAATGAATACGGTCCACATTTGTCATAGTAGAAATAAATCATAGATATTCTTACGTTGTCATTGACACTACAACTAGCATTGTACTCGAGTAATGTCTTTACACTTGAAACTGCCTGAAGTGAGTGCTGAACCGCATGGCAGAAGGGAGTCGTCCCATTCTGCAAGCGAGATACAAACTGTACTGCTTCTTGATGCAGGTTCGTCATTGTATCTAAAGGCAAATTCCATCTACCATCAAGTAATATCACGTACTGTTAAAGCAATAACACTTGAATCACACAGAACACATATATCGCTTGTATGACCAACGAGCAATGATATATTTTATAAAATTTCAAGCTATTGATTCCAATACAGGTAAAGAATATTCTAACATGTCACTCCCTTATAGACAGGACAGAAATACTAAAGATTCATTATAGAAATTGCTTTGACTTTTTAATTATAGCAGAAATTGAAAACCTCTACAATTTTAATAGAACTAACAAGTGATTTATGATAAAATTAAATGGAACCGTGAAGTTTTGAAGGAAGAAAAATTGTGCTTTAATGAGAGAGACAAACCTGGTTACTTTGTTCTTTTGATTTCCAGTAAAATCCACCGAAAAAGATTGTGCTTTTGTACATAAATTTATTTAACAACCAATGAGTGAACAAACAATTTATTTTAAGGCAGAATGTAAATAAATCGAAACAAATCTCACAACAAGGAAATGAAAAAAAAATGAAGTTGGAATCAAACTTATTCAAGAGGCATTATTGGCAATATTTGATATAGCAAGGCTTATTATTATTTCTCTGGTTCTTGCAGTTAGCCAACAAACAAGATGTTCTTTGTCAACACTATATCAACCAATCAATCAATTAGATCAAATTAACAAATGAAACCTCAACAAATCAATTTACCTGGCGACACATCTTTGAGAGTCCAAAGACTAGATCTTTATCACATTTGACTCGTTTTTAAGAACAACGAATGGGAGATGGGTTTCGCTTGGTGTCAACCTAACTGGGTTTGATTTTTGGGTGGAAATTTTGGGTTTGATTTTTGGGTTATTCCAATTTTCGATTTCCAGTAGTGGAGGAGAGAGAGAGAGCGTGAAGGTAAGGGTTTTTTATCGCAAGATGGGAATGAAATTTGGGAGAGAAACAATTATATTTACCAAAATACCCCTGCTCTGTTTAAATTTGGGACTTTGATTTCTGATTTAGATTTGGTGATCCGACGCCTGAAATTTTGCTGTTTGATTACTGTCTACGAAATTGATGTCAACCTAGCCGGATCATATATATATATATACTATTAAAAATAGTGTTAAAATTGTGGACCGTTAGATAAATATCGAATTTAAACACAATTTTTGACAAGGTTAGACATGTTCAAATGTGTTGATATTTTGTGAAGATTCTATCCATGGTAGCAAGATCTTTTCTACCAAAAATCAGCCCTTAGTTCATTGTGTAAGTTGTGGATGTCAAAATAAGGTGTCAAAAAAAGATGTCAACATAGCCTAACCCATATATATATATATATATATATATATATATATATATATATATATATATATATATATATATATATATAAGGGCTGATTTATATACTATACCTTCTTTAGCAACAAACATTCAATGTCTCTGTTCTGTTATGTTACTTCTGTTTGGACACACATTGGGATCCTTGCACATAGAGTCTGTGGTAATTGCCCTGCTGTTACCATTCTCTCTCAAACACTAATACAATCAAACTAGATTGTATCGGGAATTAAAATACAAGAAATAAAAAATGATAGATAGGATGGGATTAATTCGAGAAAACCCACCGTAAACTCCAAATGGTTCTATTGGGGGAACCACGTCCAATTCACACTGTTGTGCAAACAATTACAATAATCAACTTACCTTCTTTATTAACTCACAAGCCTTAAATACAAGTTCATGTAGCCATGTAACTTACAACCACTACAAAGAACTGCCCACTACCTTATGTCCATTCCCTACCTATAATTACCTGACCACTATTACTAGTCTCGCTCATAATAACTAACCCACTAATATTATTAACTTAGATATAATGCCTAGATAATAGGAGACACTAAGTAATTCAAATTAGATACCATCAATCACATATGTAACAACTCAATCCCTCTTGAAAACAACCTTGTCCTCAAGGTTGAATATTTGCACTTTGATCTTCCATGATCCCATAAGCAGCGACAATCTGGAATTGAATTAAGCACATTACATTGTTGATCAAATTCTATTCGAACCGGTTCAACATGTGAGATGACGAAAGGTACAAATGATTTGAAATTCCTACCTACAAATTGTCGTTGCAATAAACAATAATTGAAAGATAATTTTGAATACGAACCAAGCTCCACAAAAATCTACGGTATCTTCATGAAAAATTGGAAAGAAATCACTGAGATTGTATGTGGTAAAACTAAGAAGTTTGGTACGGATCACCACGACCTTTTCATTGAAAACATTTATGAAATCCGTTAAGTACCAACATCGTTGCTTACGAAGTTCATTCATTGTCTTCTTAAATTGAGCACAATAACATTCAAAGATTTCGTTCAAACTCGCCAATGTACTTCTAATTTCTACCACAACCTCTTCACTCATTTTCTCTTTTTTTTTTTGGATACAAGAACTGCGATAAATACAAGATAACAATGAGATGCTATCACCACAAGCCAAAGATCGAACGGCTCCGATACCACTTGATACAATCAAACTAGATTGTATCGGAAATTAAAATGCAAGAAATGAAAAATGATAGATAAGATGGGTTTAATTCGAGAAAAGCCCGTAAACTCCAAATGGTTCTATTGAGGGAACCACCTCCATTTCTAATCCACTTGAAAACAACCTTGTCCTCAAGGTTGAGTATAGATTGTATCTACCAATTCATGGAACACCACGGCTCCGCAATTCATGTAGTGCGCGTCCACTATTTTCTTGAGCAATGTCACACTTGATCTCGCGCTCCTTTTCTTCCATGGTGCTGTTGTGAAATTTTTCAGTACTACAATGGAAATAATTTCCAACAAGACACCTTCCATTCATGAAGATAGCTCCCTCATTGAATCCTCTTTGGCCCACCACTTGGAAATCTTCACCTTGGCTTTGTAAAATTGAATTGGACATTACTTTCACCTTGGTTAGTTCCATATAATATGTGCGGAAAAGCTGGAATTATATCAGGAGGTTCTTTTTTGTCATCTCCTTCAGTTAGTTTGTTCTACTTGCAACAAAATCTCATGCATTTTTTTGTTGTCTTGGTGGACAATATTTTCTTCCTTCATAACAACGTTGCCATCTTTCCTTGCACAACAATATTCAATCATCAATAATTGCTTCACTGGTGGTGAGACGTTGTGTGAATTGAGTTTATTTAGTAGAGTGATAAACTTCTCCATAATTTGTTGTTGACATATAATGAAAGAGTGCACTACTGTCTCCAACTTCACCACTCTTTGCTCCAAATCCATTCCACTTGCTTAAAAGATGAACGCCAACGATAGAATGGCTAACCACAGTCCAAGGATGGAACTGCTCCAATTCACGGACACGTACGTGATTGATGGTATCTAATTTGAGTTAGTTCGTGTCTCATATTATCTAGGCATTATATCTAAGTTAATAATATTAGTGGGTTTGTTATTATGAGACTAGTAATAGTGGTTAGGTAATTGTAGTGGGAAGTTCTTTGTAGTGGTTGTAAGTTACATGGTTACATGTACTTGTATTTAAGGCTTGTGAGTTAATAAAAAAGATAAGCTGATTATTATAATTGTTTGCACAATAGTGTGAATTGGAGGTGGTTCCCTCAATAGAACCATTTGGAGTTTATGGGGTTTTCTCGAATTAATCCCATCCTATCTATCATTTTTCATTTCATGCATTTTAATCTCCGACACAATCTAGTTTGATTGTATCAAGTGGTATTGTTACAGATCAACATGTTGCACCTAACAATCCTATCTACTAGAATCATTTGTAGGGAAGTTATGTAATTTCGTGAGTTAGTGGGTAGTTATCTAAATGTGTAACTCCTGAACATGGAGATGCATGTACTTAAAGGCTTGGTGCCATATCAATAAGAAGAATTAGAGAATTAATATTATTGAAAGTTGATTACACTTTTGTGTTATCTTAACTTGGAGGTCTGGTTTTCCTTGAAATGAATCAATTGGAAGTCATGGGTTCCTCAATCAACCCAAATACTAGTTCCAATCTATGTGATTGTAACAAAATGGTATCAGAGCCATTCATTCCTCGGATTGCGGTCACACCACAACATATGAAGGAGATTTTGAAGGCAATGCATGAAGATTTGCGACATTACAAGACATGCATGCTTGATCTCATAGAGTCCAATAGTAAGATACTACAAAATTTTAGTAGAATCAATGAGAAATATGAAAATCCGTCTTCAAAAGTGGCAAATTTCAAAAGCCAAACTACTGTTTGTGTGGAAATTGTTGATTCAATGGTTGAAAAACCAACTATAGACTCATTCGAAATTAACAATGGCAACAACAACGAGAATATAAGGTATGGAGACTTCAATAAGTTCAATTTTAATGGA
This sequence comes from Coptis chinensis, assembly GCF_015680905.1. Taxonomy (NCBI): domain Eukaryota; kingdom Viridiplantae; phylum Streptophyta; class Magnoliopsida; order Ranunculales; family Ranunculaceae; genus Coptis; species Coptis chinensis. The sequence goes on along the minus strand of NC_141464.1, from coordinate 26,851,342 downwards.
GGGAATTCAACAAGTGATATGTTTATGGTGCTGCAACATTTGCTTGAGAAATTTTCGACTAGGATGCGTTGGCATTTATGGGATCCAGGAAAATGAAAAAGCAAATCAGACCTTGAGGACAAGGTCTCTTTTAAGGGGAATGGAATGTTACGGATCAACATGTTGCACCTAACAATTCTATCCACTAGAATCATTTGTAGGGAAGTTATGTAATTTAGTGAGTTAGTGGGTAGTTATCTAAATTTGTAACTCCTGAACATGGAGATTGTAGAGAAAAAGACAAAGTTTTCTCTATTTAGGCTTGAGCGCACCTTGCGCTCCCTTTTGCCTGGACAAGGGCGCGGGTCGCGCTCATACCTTGGTCGAACTCCAGGCTCTTCATCGCACCCTATGCTCGACTTTGCCTTGCAGAGAGCGCGGGTCGCGCCCCACCATATTTCAGCACGAATTTGCCCTTTTTCGGAATTTTTCTGAAATAGTATAAATGTAGGTTTTTTATTTAGAAACCTAACTTTTCCAAAACCAAGAAAGTGAGAGATTATAAGAGAGCAATTCTTTGTGAGTCGAGTGTTCATTCTTTGTGAGTGAATTGAGAGACTTGTAATCTGTTACTCCGGACATCTAGTAAAGCTTGGGACTCGCAGTGTGGACGTAGGCAAATTACCGAACCACGATATATCTCGTCTTATGGTTTGTTCTTCTTTTACATTAATTGTTTTACTTTAGATATTTGTTATTTGATATTGAGAAGTATTGGGATTACTTTGGAGGGTGTTGAAGTCTTATCTAGTAAGAAGGATCGATCCTTGTGTAGGATTGATCTATTGTAGTGGGTAACGTTGTTTCCGCAGTGTTATATTCAAATCAATTGGTATTAAAGCGTAGGTTTAGGACCTAGGAATTTGTGTAGACAAGGTGTTAGATTAAATTCCTGAGTTAAAGTTTTTTTTTTGGGTTATTGTGTGTAACTTGAAAAAATGGCTCCCAAGATGTCAAATGCTAAGTTTGAAGTAGAGAAACTTAATGGAAAGAATAATTTTGGGATTTGGAGAATCCAAGTAAGGGACATCCTCATCTAACAAGGTTTGCATAAGGCTTTAAAGGGGATTAAATCTAATACGGCGAGTATGAGTGATGATGATTAGGAAGAGTTCGATCTACAGGCTTGTTCATCAATCCAGTTGTGTCTTGCTAATGAGGTTATGTATATTGTGATGGGAGAAGATACCGCTGCCGGTATTTGGCTCAAGCTAGAGTCTATGTATATGACCAAGAGCATGGCTAACAAGATGTACCTTAAGAAGCGTCTTTATCGGTACATGATGGTGGATGGTTCAACGATGCAAGAGCACGTTAGTGAGTTCCGTCGACGCCTAGCGGATTATTTGAATGTTGGCATGAAGATGGATGATGAGGATCAAGCGGCATGTTTAATATTCTCTTTGCCAAAAGCTATGAGCATATAATGACTAACTTTATGAACAAAGAAGATGTAGATCTCGACGAAGTTCAAACTGCGCTTCTTTCTTATTAGTTGATGAATAAGACACGAGTTGAGAATATCATTGATGCAGGACAGGGGCTAGTGGCAAGAGGAAATTCGTATGAACAAAATTCTACAAGCAATGAGAATTCTAGGTTCAAGTCAAATAAGCCTTTAAAACATGGACAGTGCTACAATTGCGATAAAAAGGGACATTACGCAAGTAATTGTCCTCACCCGAAGAAAGAGAGCAAGAGAGATGGTCAGAAGAAAGGTAAGGCAAAAATTGAGGCAAGTTATGCTTTAGGCTCTGAAGGGGATGAGTTTAGTCTCTGTGTGTCCACACAAGACTATATGACCGAAAGGTGGATTCTTGATTCCGTATGTTCCTATCATATGTGCCCGAATTGAAAGTGGTTTACTTCTTATGAGAGCATTGATGGTGGTTCCGTTTTGATGGGTAATGACGTTGCTTGTAAGATGGTAGGAATTGGAACTATACGGGTCAAGATGTATGATGGTGTAGTGAGGACTTTAACTGATGTGAGACATGTTCCTGAGCTAAAGAAAAGTCTTATTTCTCTTGGTACCTTGGATTCCAAAGGCCACAAGTTTGTGGGCGAAGGTGGAGTCCTAAATATTGTTAATGGCTCTTTAGTTTTTATGAAGGGTAAAAAACATGGAACCTTGTATACTCTGATAGGTAGTACGGTGATAGGCGATGTAGTAGTAGGTGCATGTAGTAATGACTTTGAGTGCACTAAGATATGACATATACGTTTAGGGCATATGAGTGAAAAGGGTTTGTCTGAGTTGTGCAAGCGAGGGTTCTTGAAGAATTTGAAGAAGCCAAGTATGGGGTTCTGTGAGCATTGTGTTTATGGGAAGCAGTGCAGAGTCAAGTTCAAGTCAAGCAAGCACACGACAACAGGCATCCTTGACTATGTGCATACGGATGTTTGGGGACCCTCCAGGGTGGCTCCAAAGGGAGGTAATCGTTATTATGTCTCATTCATTGATGATAATACTCGCTATGTGTGGGTGAATATGATGAAATCGAAAGATGAAGTGTTTGAGACATTTAAGAAGTGGAAGGCAAGGGTTGAAAATTGTACAGATAAGAAAGTAAAGACATTACGGTCTGACAATAGTACTGAGTATACCTATGGACCTTTCCAAGAGTTTTGTGCGCAACAGGGAATTGCCAGACACTAGACAGTTAGGGGCATGCCACAACAGAATGGAATGGCAGAGATGAAGAATATAACCTTGCTTGGAAGAGTGAGATGTTTGCTGTCTCATGCCAGTCTAGGCAAAGAGTATTGGGCAGATGCAGTGTCCATGGCGTGTTACCTGTACAATAGGTCACCAGTACTAGCTATAGATTGCAGGACACTTTATGAGGTGTGGTTAGGTAACCCAACTGATTATAGTATTTTGCGAGTGTTTGGATCGACAGCTTACTACCACGTGAGGGAAAACAAGCTAGATCCTAGAGCTAAGAAGGCCATATTCTTAGGCTTCACAAATGGGGTAAAGGGATACAGATTCTGGTGTCTAGAAGACCACAAGTTCCTGGTCAGCAGAGATGTTACATTTGATGAGACTTTCGTGTTATCTTCGATGAAGTCGGCGAAGTCGGGCGTAATGGTGAGTCTATAAAAGTTTAAGCTTACCGAGCTTGAGTTGTCCGATCGCGCGCCAGATGACCGGTTAGATCATGATGAGGTACCAAATCATGGAACCACACAAAGAACAACAGGAGAAGAGCAAGAGCATCCGCAACTTGTAGTGGCCGACCCTGTGCCAAAGAGACAAGTTAAAAAGTGCACAAGTATGGGCATGAGAAGCCGGTGAAACACTATGGTCAGGTGGATTTAGTGGCATATGCACTGAATATCGAAGATGATGAGCCAGATAGCTTCAAGGAAGTTGTTAGAGATGCTAATTATAGAGATTGGTTGGTAGCTATGCAAGCAGAGATGGAATCTCTTGATAAAAATCACACATGGGACCTAGTTTTATTACCAAAGCGCAAAAGGACTATCGGCAGTAAATGAGTGTTCGAAAAGAAAGAGGTCCTTCCCGAGTCGGCAAAGCGATCGGGTACAAGGCAAGAGTGGTAGCAAAGGGTTTTTCACAAAAGGAAGGAGTCGACTACAATGACGTATTTTCCCCGGTGGTCAAACATACGTCCATTCGTGTATTATTGAGTTTAGTTGCTCACTTCAACTTGGAGTTAGAGCAACTTGATGTGAAAACCGCTTTGCATGGGGACTTGAAGGAAGAGATCTATATGAGACAACCCGAAGGGTTTGTCGTTGTTGAAAAGAAGATCATGTATGCAAATTGAATCGGTCAATTATGCGGGTTAAAGCAATCGCCTGCAATGGTACAAGTGCTTTGACACGCCCTCGATGCAACATGAGTACACCCGGCGGTAAGTATGATTGTTGTGTTTACTTTCGTAGAAGCTTCGTGGTAATGACTGCATCTATCTCCTGCTTTATGTGGATGACATGTTTATTGCTTCCAAAAACATGGTGGAGATAGACAAGTTGAAATCTCAACTTGGCTCTGAGTTTGAGATGAAAGACTTAGGTGGAGCCAAGAAGATACTGGGCATGGAGATTGACAGAGATAGGCAGAAGCGACGGATAGTTGTATCTCAGAAGAAATACCTTTAGAAAGTACTTTCACATTTTGGTATGGAGAATGCAAAGTCGGTTTCTACGCCTTTGGATGGGCATTTTAGGCTTTCAGCTAAGTTCTCTCCTAGTTCGATGGAGGAACAAAAACATATGGCACATGTTCCTTATGCTAATGTAGTGGGCAATTTGATGTATGCTATGGTGTGCACACGCCCAGACATTTCACAGGCAGTTAGTGTTGTAAGCAGGTATATGGCTAATCTTAGGAAGCAGCATTAGGAGGCAGTGAAATGGGTATTAAGGTACTTAAAGGGTACCTTGGATGTGGGATTATTTTATGGTGGAGGCACTTGTTATGTCAGTGGATATGTGGATTCAGATTATGCAGGTGATCTAGATAGACGACGATCGACTACTGGTTATGTGTTTATGATGCATGGTGCACCGGTTAGTTGGAGGTCTATGCTACAAGCTACAGTTGCTCTATCTACTACTGAGGTAGAGTATATGGCAGTGGCAGAGGCAGTGAAAGAGGCATTATGGCTTCGAGGTCTTCTGGATGATATGGGTATTGAGCAGAACAGTGTTGCTTTGTGTTGTGGTAGTCAGACTGCTATTCATTTGGCGAAGAACTAGGTTCATCATGCTCGGACCAAGCATATTGATATCCGTTATGACTTTATACGGGATGTCGTTGAGGATGGTGATATAGCACTTGAGAAAGTGGACACCCATGACAATTCTGCTGATATGTTGACAAAGGTTGTCACTGGAGTTAAGTTCCAACACTGTTTGGACTTGCTCTAAACCCTACATGTTTGAAAGAGCCCTGTGTGGGCATAGCCCTTCCGAGGCGGTTGATTCTTGAAGTCTTCCTTCTTTGGATGTGTTCCTACTGGATGTGTTCTTGCTGGATGTGTTCGGCTCGGTTTTATATGTTAAAGCCTCACCGAGGTGGAGAATGTAGAGAAAAAGACGAAGTTTTCTCTATTTAGGCTTGAGCACACCCTGCGCTCTCTTTTGCCTGGACAAGGGTGCGGGTCGCGCTCATGTCTTGGTCGAACTCCAGCTCTTCAAATAAGCACCCTGCGCTTCGACTTTGCTTTTGTTTGAGGCTGGTCGCTTTCAATCACCGTATTTCAACACGAATTTGCCCTTTTTTGGAAGTTTTCTGAAATAGTATAAATATAGGTTTTTTCTGTATAAACCTAACTTTTCCAAAACCAAGAAAGTGAGAGATTATAAGAGAGCAATTCTTTGTGAGTTGAGTGTTCATTCTTTGTGAGTGAATTGAGAGACTTGTAATCTGTTACTCCGGACATCTAGTAAAGCTTGGAACTCGCAGTGTGGACGTAGGCAAATTGCTGAACCATGATATATCTCGTCTTGTGGTTTGTTCTTCTTTTACATTAATTGTTTTACTTTAGATACTTGTTATTTGATATTGAGAAGTGTTGAGATTACTTTGGAGGGTGTTGAAGTCTTGTCTAGTAAGAAGGATCGATCCTTGTATAGGATTGATCTATTGTAGTGGGTAACGTTGTTTCCGTAGTGTTATATTCACATCAGAGATGTATATACTTAAAGGCTTGGTGCCATATCAATAAGAAGAATTAGAGAATTAATATTATTGAAAGTTGATTACACTTTTGTGTTAACTTAACTTGGAGGTCTGGTTCTCCTCGAAATGAATCGGAGGTCATGGGTTCCTCAATCAACCCAAATATTAGTTACAATCTAGGTGATTGGAACAAACACATAGATTATTTATGCTTCTTACATGCTGTAAAAGTCCATCTAAACTGAGTTTTTTTGGCTGCACTGTAAATTCTTTGGTTTTGTGCTTCTTTAAACTCTGAAACTTTAATTCACCTGCCCTGCATTCTAAAACGCCACCATAGCTCCTATTCTTTTTGGTTTTCAAGTAGAATATTACACTGAAATGCCATTACTGTTAATGTTTTTCCAATTCACCAAAGTATTATACTCTTTAGAGCTCTGTTTTTTCATCAAGTATTGTTACTCATTTTTCATGCACTCCACCTTTATTGTCTGTGCAGGAGGGTCGGTTTCAGTATGTCAGTTAAGAGAAAGAAGGCGCCGGCAATCAGAGAAAGAAATTGGAAGTTAAGGGAAATGAAGCGCCAACAATTAAGGGAAATAAGGTGCCGCAAATTAAAGGAATTAAGACTCCTTATTGGGTAGGACTTCCAGAGCTTGTTGTTGATGCCATCTCAAGACAACTGCCTGTTGTCTCTGCTATCTTTATGGGTGCCGTCTGTGAATCATGGAGGCGCGTAATAATTGAACAAGTACCTCCCACCCAGAAACGTGGGTTGTCGTGGCTTATGCTCTGTGGTAAAAATGATACTGTAAAAAGAACATCCTTGAGTATCCTAGAGAACAGGGTCATAGAGCTAGAGCTAATAGTTCCTGAAGCCTTTAGACGATGTTGTTGGGGATCTATCCAGGATTGGTTGATAATGGTAAAAAAGTTTCATCCTCAAATAGAGATATATTTTCTTTTGGAACCCTTTTTCAAGAACCAAACTCTTGTTGCCCAAGGTGTTCTCTACAAAATGGTACTCTCAACATCCCCAAATGAGGCAAATTGTGTGATTATACTCCTTAGTAGTGGTATTTCAGGCTATGTATGTTGGACTCCAGGAATTAAAGTATGGCGCCAAATGTCTTTGGGCATAAGGTTCATATATGATGCTGTCTTCTTCAATGGATGTTTTTATTTTTTGACCTTTCTTAATAATATTTACACCATTGACGTACACAGTATGATATTAGCAATGAAAGAGGATATGCATGCAATAGATTTCTCTCACCTTGACCTCTCTCTCCGTTTCCATAAAGCTGAAATGCTAGAGAAACCTACTTGGGATCGCATGCGACATCATTTTGTGGAGTCCTGTGGGGAGGTTTTATTGGTTTGTTGATTGTTTCATCCCTCAGATGGTAACTTTTGAGTGAGTCATAGTTTTGAGGTGTTTAAGCTTGATCCTTGTCGGATGGTCTGGCTAAAGTTGGATAGCTCAGAAGATCTCGTCCTTTTTGTTGTGGGCAAATATCGTCAACCAGATATTGTAGCCCAAATATCTATTATAATAAAACAAAATTGATAGACAAAGAGTAGTGGTGATCTTCTCGAGATCTAAGTTTGATGTGCTTGGAGATTTGTGTAGCCCTTATTAATGAGAGGGATTTTAATACAAATTCAATCTGCTGCATGCATGCATTGGTCTAATCAAATTTTCAATTAGTAAAAAATTAATAGGCTAAAACGTAAGCATTGGAAATTAAACAATCTATTAATAGAGTAAATCACGTATTCTCACCTAAATTTAAAACATTTACCAAAAGAAATATATGCTATTAAACCCCAATCGTTCTAAACCCTTTCAACTTCTTCTTCTTTCCCATAAATCTTCTACACCATTGGTTTAATTAAAATAGTTTTTATATTTGTAACTCCTGAAAGATCATTTAAGACTAGCTGAAAATTTATATAACTCTCCATATATAAGTATTAATTTTTGCCTCCATTAGAGATCAGAAACGCCTATAACTCAATCAAACATCAGCCATCAATTGTGGATCCTTTTCTTCTCCAAAATTTGGTTTCCTTCTATTTCTATTAATGTTTTGTGTTTCTTCTATTTGTCACGTGCAATATCTCATTCTTTCCTTCATGGTTCGCAAATCATTGATCTTTTTTATGTTTGTAGAAATCAATTTGCAATTCCTTATTTTTTTTTTGTAATTATTATTGTTTCTTTATAAATTTGGCTTCATAGTCCATAGGATGTATTGGACTTGCTTCATTGTTGTATAAAAGGATAAAGTCAATACCATCAACATGTGGTATCTCTCATCATCTCCATTCAGGTAAGTGCTTTTGAGAACCATTTTTTCCTTTTTGCATTGACTGACATTTTTTTTCCCTTTCCTTTGTTTATGTTTTTACTAATTATATACCCATATATATATTCGTATTTTGATTCATTGTAATTTGCATGTGTTATCTTAAGCAGCATGTTATATGGAAATGTTTGTTATGTAATGTCGAGAGTTATTGGATTTAGAATATGTTTTTACCTGATGTCAACTTAACATCAGTGCATTGGTTTTTGTGAAAGAGAGAGGATCTGGGTAGATTAGTCGTGCATAATGAACCTCACAACATCAACAGTGATTTTTTTTTTCCTCTCTGTTCTTCGCTTTTGTCACTAAAATGTAGGGGTTTTGAACTGTCTACTGCTCTCTAAAACTTCTTGCCAATCTAAAAACAAAGCTACGACAGTTTGATGATTACCTAGCAATAACCAATGATATGGTGCACTGTTTACAAAGAAATTCAATCATCTCTATGATATTTTAATATACATATCATTGAAGTCTAGGTGCTGCGCTTTGGGCGTGATTGTGCTTTCATGAGCGTAGATGTCCATGTGACATGAAATATCATATTAGTAATTTTATGGGATATTAAACACATCCCATGAGAAAAATAAACTTCTCTCTGGGGTTATAAGTGACAGGGTTCAGCTAAGGATAATGGCGTAAATATTCCGTAAACGTCGATGAAGAATTTATCAATGGTGTTAAACTGATAATGGGTGAGTGTTTCTTTTGTACTTCTGAATTCATTAGATTGGTGAATCAAGAAGGGTGTTGTTGTGATGTCCATAAAATCTTTTTAATTGATTAATTTGTTGGTTTGGATTTTTTTTACCGCTTTAGTGTATCCATTTCAATTTGTTATTTTCTTAAAATTATCAATAAAGTGGCAAAGGTTGTAGCCGGTTGTATGCATAATTGTTTGAGCACATGCTGGAGTTCATCTTGGTCCTTGGGAAATCGTAAGCCGTTTTACATGTTGATTTTGTGGCACAAATTTCATTAGTTTCTTTTTAAGTGACTATTGAAATTATGAATCGAAGTTCTTGGGGATGATTTATGCCTTCCTGAAAATTCAAGTTCAAGCTATTGCTAACCAATAAGTACTTACCGTACTCTTAATTGCTTTTTTAGTTTTGTTTCAATTTTGGTTTCAGTACCTACGTATGTACTTAGAAATTTTAAGAAAAATTTGTGTCTAATGAATTTCAGGAACACTATGTTTTAATTCGTATCCATGATTGGTCCTTCATATAATTTTTGTTGTTTCGACTAAATAGCAACTTCGTTCTCTCTGTCAAACCCTTTCGGTGTTAGGTGAAATCCCAAATAGGTGGTTACGTGAATCTTGAATAGAATGCTTAGATGATTTACGAATTCCACATAATTGATCTATCTAGGCATCTTGCATTGAGTGTGTCCATCTGTTTTGTGTTGTGTGCATTTTTATTGTTTATTTTTTCTTTTGCTAAAGGGTAATTCAATATTGAAGTGGTGTAAAAGAGAAAAAAAAAATATCAAATCAAAATCAAGGAAAGATGTGCTACATCAATAAAGTCCGATCCTTTGGATTGTAAATCCATGACTGAATCTCTATGGCGATTTGTCACCTCAGTCCATTGCTTTTTGGCTTTAGTGATGTTTTGGAAGAATTCTGAAGATACCTTATGTTGATAAACGTTTTATTTGGAACCTAATGTACTGATGAATTTTTGGGTGTTTTGCTTCTACAATGGTCGTTCATGGGGGATCCGAAAGTTAGATGTTGGCAGATGTGCGGCTAGGATCATTTTAGATGTTGGCTTGAATACCTCATTTAATTTTCATCATTTGGTTTCCCATCCGTTACTCCAATTTTAATTAAAACATATATTTACTATACTTAATTCCTTTAACTATAAGTCTATAACTTAATTCACCAATTAACTCCATTAACCAAAAGTTTCCAAAACAAAATAGTGGTATACATGTGGACAGGTGTGCGTTAGTTGGGCTTTGATGAAGGCCAAATCAATGATGGGCGGATTGTAACAGTTGTTTTAACATGGGCTATGTCCGTTACAACTTCTTTCTCTCCATCAGTACGTTTTTCAAAAGTACTTTTCCTTTTCTTTAATGAATTGGATTATTGAAGACACCCATTAATACCGCCATTAGAGCAGCAGTGATTGTTTCCTTAAGTTGCTCAACTACCATTACATGCAATTACTCAATAGAGTTAAAGGAGAGCATAACTGAGTAACGTATCTCTCAACTCTCTGTATAAAACCCCAACTCCCAAAGTTCTCTCCCCCAATTTCTGGTGTCAAGGTTTCTCTTCCAATTGTTAAAAACAACACATTAAAGGTAAGAAATAAATGCAATCAAATTGAGGTTTGCAATTTCAAATGTTTTTTGGGATCAATTAATTTAACTTTTGCTGTATTTTGAAATTTTGATATCCTTACAAACATCTTATTTTTTCGTGGTGTCTATTCAGTTGATCATGAAACTTGGTTTAAATGCATTTTTTGGTTTGGTTCATCACTCTCATTTATATATGCTTTAGTTTCATAACTCATTCGCAACAAATTCAGTGGAAGCATTGGTCTATCAATCAGTCGTAGTTAGTGTTATTGGTATCAAATATTTGATAAATGGTGACTGCATTAGGTTTAGGTTCTTTTTTCTTTTCCTCATTTTTTGCAAAACATGTTGCTTCTTTTCCCACTCCAATATAAATTGGCCATATAGGTTTTTGAGAGTTTTTTGAAAGAATATAGACGCTTTTTGAGAGAATGTGAGGAAATGAGATTAAAAGTTTTGCAACCCACAACTTCTCATGGGGAATGCATTCTTTATCTTCCCATGCCCCAAGTACATATGTTAATATTATTATTTCTTTTGTCTGTGTTTTTCTTTTTACGTCACTTTTTGGTCAGGATTTTTATTTTAAACTAGGTAATGGATATCTATCAAACAACTAAGGTAATTTCAGTTTGGGAAAAACAATTGTAGATTGCTGATTGGAGACAGTGCTCAGAAGCATTTCCACATCAGTCAAGATTGGGTGAGTTTGTGCTTTTTTACAGTTTTCCTGTATTGAACCATCAAGTTTTTATAACTTTCCAGTTTGTTATTTTATTATGTGGTAATTTCAACTTTAGGAAATACAATCGTACATTGTTGATTGGAGACAGTGTTCGGCACCATTTCTACATTGATCGAGTTTGGGCAAGTCTGCTATTTTTCATAGTTTTCCACTTTCGCAGTATTGATTCTGCGAGTTTTAAATCTTTCCAGTTTGTTATACATTCCATATCTAGACAGCCCATGCAGTGTAAGTTATTTTGTCTGACTTATTTCATTATGCGATGGTTTTTAGATCCAGCACCTGAATACTAATCTTGAAAAGTTTGGGTTAATAGAGATGTTTTTCATTTGGTGAAGTTGTTTATAGCAGTGGCTTTGTGTTAGAGACAAATTTTGTTGCAGAATGTGTATCTATTGCTAAGGATTGCCCGAAACCATTTGGTTGGGATGGGAAAACATCGAGATTCAATCAGATTCTGCCACTGCATCAACTAAGCAAACACACATCTCGGGGGATCAATTTGGAAGGAGGTGAATCCTGGTGTTGACTTATGTGCCAGAATGGGTCCTGACTGCAAACTTATGTGCATAATGTGATAAGCACCTCATACCATTGACAATGCACTGCAACCAGCTAAACGGGAGATTCAATTAGATTACCTGCCGAGAATGTACATAGCTTTGTAAGGAGGTGTATGTACTTTGATGTTTGCTACTTTTTAGTTCTAAGACTGATTTATAAGATTTCTTCCCATTCAATAAATTATTTAGTATTAGTATCATAATGAAGTGCATTCCATTACAATTATTGAATAATGGTTTGCAAACACTATTTCTAGAAGCCGCACAATAACTATTGTTAAAGCAATTTATATTCACACATCCACCTACATGTTCTCATGTTTGTTTGTGAGGGTCTATGTTTTTAGTCGGTAATCGAGTTTAATTACATTTCAATCTACTGTGTGTTGTCCAAAATAAGAGAGCAACCCTCTCTGGCATATCCAATTAATATTGTTAGTGAAATTTTTTTAGAGAGGAGTGTACCTTCTGGTCCCTTCCGACGTTAAGAACAATAATTTCGATCGGACCTTTAGTGTTCATGAGGAGTCCAAGAGCAATTCCTTCATGAAATGACATTTGGTAGTAAAATGCGAGTAGAGTGACACCCACTTGTGCAACACAAGCCATTATTCCTGCATGATTACCTTTCTGATGTATCGTTCCTATATCTGTCCTTAACCCACTTATAGCAAAGACAACTGGGAGAAGCAATCCAGATACAAATAAGTCCTCAAAGATAGAATGTGTGCCAATAACATCCGTAGTAAAGCCACATATCATAACTCCAGTGAGTATAAGGCTTACATAGACCTCATTGAAATTCTCTCCCTCTGGTGTCCTTTTAATGACCCAATTAATTGCAGGTCTAATGACAAATATGCATAGTAAAACAAAAGATACACCTAATCCAAGCACACCAAAAGTAGCCATAGTTAGTGTATCCTTCTCATCTAAAGCAATAGCTATAGAAAGGATTATCCAAGCATAAATATCATTAACAAGGGCAGAAGCCATGGCTACCCTTCCAAGTACTGTGTTTAGTAATTTAAGCTCGGCAAGTATTTGAGCAAGTACTAGGAATGTTATGTGACTGAGACTGCAACACCCAGGATGATAAGGTAGCTGGTATGGTTTTTATTTTGCACATCCGCCATGAATGAGGCAGCAACCGTTCCTATCAAGAATGGGACAAGCATACCACAATGAGCAATAACAACGACCTTTTTACCTGTGCGCTTGATTATTGCAAGTTCCAGCTCCACCTCGACTAAGAACATAAAGTATTGTAGTCCAAGATTTGCCATTTTCTCGAGCACCATTACACTCTTCAAAGGGAACCAAATATGCGACGTTTTAAACCATGTAAAATTTCCCAACACAGAAGGACCCAATACAATACCACCCTGAAAATATGTTATTATCAGGTTAATGCAAAGAAAAGTTGTAAATTCAAGAAGGGCATATTTTTCAAATGAGTAATAGCTAAATCTATTTGAACTATAAATTTGGATTGCTACCAGATGAACTCAAGAAATTTAGTTCGACAAGAACAAACTCTGAATCTAAATCTAAATCACGAAAGCACTAATTTGGTGGTAGTACATACATTTTCACATTCTATTTTAGTTTCTTTTATGGTTATTCCAAACTGAAGAAAAGGAAATGCATAGCACATCCAATATTCCAATCTATTGGACACCACCCTTAAGGAGAAGGCTAAAAACTTGAACTACATGCATGTTTGCAAATCATCAAACAATCTGGCACAAGAGGGGAGTTATATGGTATTTAACGAACATATGATGAAGTTTTAACTACTATAATATGTAATTAAAGCCATCATCAAAGAATGGAATTTATATGGTAATTATATTCCTATAATTTTTGAATTACTTAAATTCATGTTGTCAGATATGGAATCCACCCAGTTTCGTTGTCAGCATAATCTCGGGTGAAATACTTCTCCTGCAAAATAGGCCTGCCATCAACCGCCGGTAACGGACATACATTAATTATAATTAAGTACATATTATGGTATCCTCTACTAATCTCTAACCTATAAATTACTGGACATATGCACATTATATAACCAAAATCTCTATTTCTCTCTTGAAAGTGAACTTCTTTGCTTTTGACTATAGATTTCAAGAGTGACTACAAGTTACTTTTTGAACCTTACTTCTTAATTTCAAGTTTTACATCCTAACTGTTAGGAATTTCTCTCGGTGAAAAGCAGGGTGTTCATAGTTTCCTACTCATTCTATTAATTTCAACATCGCTTTTAATTGTTGCTTCATTTGATTTGCAAGGATGGAATACAATAATGTAATTATCACCATCTGTTTCAAGAAGATAGTCCGCAAACGGTTGAAAAAGTTCTTCCTTGCTTTTCCAATGCCGTGTCAATAAAAAATCTAAGCTCTTCTTCTCTATTTTAATACAATCTACGTGTCTTGCAGATCATGGAATCGCCATTGTCAGTTTACACCATTTCTTTCAAAACCTTATTGCATCAATATGGTGAACCACTTTAACATGCGAACTGATTTGTATGGATACACCCAAACTGACGATCTATATGAGGCATGGGTAGAACTTGATATCTCCAGAATAAAAAAGAATAAAATGTTTTTGCAAAAACGTTTGCAAGACAAAAAAAAAGTCGGAACATGATGTTGCAAAGAAAGCAATTAGTTTTTAACAAGAAGACCACGGATGTGAAATAGTCGACTTCAACTACGAGGACATACGAGAACAAGAAAAAATATTGTGTGCGCCACTACTGAAGAATAGAATATGTCTTTGATAAACTACTTGAAAAACATTAAGTTATTTAGGAAAATTATTATAAACTCATTGAAGAAAATAAACTTCTGAAATAGCATCTTACAACTGAGAAGACAAATAATGTTGAAAGTGATAGTGAATAAATGAATATCATAGCCAATACAACCCATGGGAAAATTAGGATGTCCTTGAGTTGCTTTTATCTTTTCACACAATCTAACTTACTTTTATATCCCATTTTGTTTTATGATTTGATTTATCTTATGATTGGTTATAAATAATCACTATGGAAAAAAAATTATCTTTTTAATTTATGATTTGTAAGGGATATATAAGGGGTATTTTTTTAATTTGAACTTAACCAACCATTATTAGTAAATGTTCTCCGTCAAAAATATTACATAAATTCCTACTACCCCATTCTTTCTATTTGCGACTTACATTTTTTCCATGGGGAGCCTTATTAAGAGTCTTTTGCTGTTATTCTGATTTTCTGGGGAGCTTTATTATTCCTGTCTTGACTACCTAGGTACAACAACTTAAATGAAATTTAATTTTTTTGTACAAGTTATGACTATTTCCTAGGCTTAATTGATTGAATATGATTCTAAATTGAGAGACTTACACCTCCAAAACCTTATTTTGGACATTGGATCATAATATTTACATACCTCTAAAACATAATAAGATCCTCCATTCAACATAATAAGTACATCATAACCAATCGTGTCGTAGGCACGAGTTATATCTAGTCCTAAATAACTAGAGATATCGACATAAGTTCATATCTTGCGCATAAGTTCATATGTTGCAGGAACAAGCAGGAAAATGAAGGAGAAGAATGGGAATGACCACGCGTCAGGATAGGATTGGGGACCACTATAGCTGGAGGATTATATAAAGCGAGGATTAGGAGAAAGAAGACACATTGAATTAATTACAGAAAAACTAGTAAAACCAGAGCGAAATAGGGAGAGAGAGTGCGACTTTGTAACCGCCATTGTTATTCAATACAAAAGTTCAGTTTTACATCATCTCAATCTTGAATATGCATTCAAGCATTAGTTCAATCTTAGTGATCTTAGAGAGTTTTCCCAGAACACTACATTTGCGTCGTCCGTGATTCAAAGACAAGAAAAGATATTTCTTTTCTTCTTTCTTTGAAGATCGAATCCAAGGGTAGAAGTTTTGAGATACAAAATAATTGGGTGTGTTAATGAAGATTTTGGTAGATCAGTGAAGTTGTGTAAGGAGATATTCATTTTCTTGTCAAAATGCTTCCAAAACGTACTACATCAAATAAAACGATGATGGTTAATGAATGGAGTACTTCTCAAGCAGCATCCAAGAATGAGGAACGAAAAACAAGGTGATCGGTAAGTAGATTGATGGAAGAAGTAGATGAGATACATGAAGAAGAGGTATCTTTAAAAGCCTTGTTGAGAAGGTTGGAAGAATTGGAAAAGCATAACAAAGTTTTAATGGCTGAAAACAAAGTTGTGAGAGAAGAGAATGAGAAGCGTGCAGTAGATGCTATGTACGAGAAAGATGGCTAGGAGTTGAGTTCAGGCGCTCCAGTGGTGAAAAAGAGTCATCTCGAGGAAGCGAGAAAAAGCCACCTCAAAGAGGTGCAATCAGTAGCGAAATCGATACCAAGGGTGGTGCAAGAGGAAGAAGTAAAAGCACCAATTACGAAGGAAATGGTGCAGGAGATGATGCAAAGGCAATTTGGGGACAAGCTCCTGGAAAAGGTATCAGTTTTGATTCATAAATTTGCAGATGATGTAAGTAGAAACCCGTTGAAAAAGGAAGTAGAGAGGGTGCCATTACCTCCAAAATTCAAGAATCCAAAGTTCACCCAGTATGATGGGACCACTGACCCCATGGACCATCTATTTAGCTATCGACACCAATTCTCAATATATTGAGGAACGGAGTATTGGGATTCCGTACTATGTTGAACATTTTCTTCGAGCCTTAAAGGCAAAGCATTGAAGTGGTTCTGTACAATACCTGAGGGGACCATTTCATGTTTTCATGAAATCGAAGAAAGATTCCTCACCAATTATGGTTATCAAAGAGTGAAGTCAAAATAGGTGTCGGTCCCATTCCAATTGAAACAAGGGAATAAGGAGTCGTTGAAGGATTTCTTGGCGAGATTTAAGGCCAAAACTCAATCGGTCGAAAGGCTTGATGAGGCTGAAATGATAGCTGTCATAGCTTTCCAAACAAGTGTGATACCTGGATCATATATGCACAAATATCTTTTGCGAAAAGAAGTTAAAAGTTTACAATAGTTGTATGACAAAGCTGACAGAGATATTAGAGTGGAAGAAGGTATAAATGCAGGCACTGTGCAAACTGTATTGCAAGTGTCAGAGACAGGAAAGAGAGACAAAGATAACGGAGATCGACACGAGAGTCGAGACCCCTAGAGGTCAGATAACGAAAGACCTCAGGTGCATTATACAAATCAAGATAATCAACCACAACAAAGAAGGAAGTATGAGAGGACACTGAAAGATATATTAAGGAGGATCACAAAAGAAAATTTTGTGACCTAGCCAAAATACACTCTCAGGGAGATGAAAGGCAAGCCTTACTGTCAATTCCACAAAATTGAGAACCATGAGACAAACAGGTGCTTGCAGTTATTAAAAGAAATTAATAGACTAATGAAGGATAGGAAGTTGCGAGAATTCAGGGCTGATGTCAGACCCGTAGAAATAGCAACAATACACGATAAACCCCTTGGAGTAATAAATATGATCTACAAAGGGGAAATACCACAGAAGAAAATCATGAGAGATAAAATAAGAAAGATTTCAACAGTAAAAGAAGTGCTCGAGGTCAATGTCGAGCCTGTTCCAGTAAGTCAGAGTTTGGGATCGGCTAGCATCCCAGGAGCAATTATGTTCGTACCAGATTCCTGTCTAAGGTGATATTGCAGCATGATAATGCATTATTAATCACTTTGCGTATCTCTAGTTATGATGTACAAACGATACTTGTGGATTGTGGTAGGTAGTTTTGTGAATATTTTATTTTGGAAAGCATTCACAGGCATTGGTCTTGATGAGACTCAGCTAAAGCCACCACAATTCAGTTTGTTCGGGTTTAATGGAAGCTCTACCAAGTCTGTGGGGAAAATAAAATTGCCAGTTCGAGCGGGACCTCAGACAATGATGACGAAGTTCGTTGTCATAAAACATCACTCCGTTCACAATGCAATACTTGGTAGAAAGTGGATACACGATATGCGTGCTGTCCCAAGTACATTCTACCAGGTAATCATACTTCCCACAGTGTATGGCTTGCATGAAATTAGGGGGGATCAGTTGGAGTAAGAAAAGTGTAATTTGGTCACTGGAAAGGGGATAATGAAGGGAAAAAACCAAGACACTGGGGGCTGATAAGTGCTCAAAAGTAATGATTTATATCCCCAATTATATGTATGTTAGTCTCCATTTTATATTTAAATATTCTAATATGATGCAATTTGAGCTTTTCCAGGTCAAAGAACCTAAATGTGAAATATTGAAGGAAAAGAAGTCAAATAAGTAAAAAAGGAGTCATTGAAAATTACAGCTAAAGGCCTATGGCAAAAACGTCATATTTGTCTCCATAAGTGCCAAGCCTAATGGGACTCTAAAAGGGAATAATAATTGAGTTAGAAGAATCTTAAATTTGATCCCAAAGTCTTAATTTCGAATTCATAGAAAGAGGAGATCAATATGGAAAAGAATTCAGAGTTTCACAAGAATCAGGAAACTGAAAGCTGTCAGAAGCTACAGCTTGGGAAATAGCCTGCAGGGCAAAATGGGCCACGTCCAACTTTGGTCCAACCAAATTCAACTTTGTCGGGATTTCTTTTAGAAATATTCCAGAGAGTGTAATATAGGATTCAAATCTCTATCTAAACAAAGATGTAAGCCAATATATAAGGCACAAAACCTCAGTTTACATCATCTAGGAAGTTTAGTATTTGCATCTTAGATCTATAATTAAGAGAGAAAAAAGTTCAGGCCTTTTTCACCATTACCATCAATAAAGATTATTCATTTTCATATTGTGTTCATAGCATAGTATGATGAGCTAATCTCCCTTCTTTTGGGAGGGGAGATGAAACCTTTTTCTTATGTTTTAGTTTAGTTTTTCTTCTATCATGTTCTAGTATAAATCCCCCATTGAGTTTCTTCTTATTCGTCCATTGATCTAACGCTCCATGTGGAGGTTAGGAGGTCTTAGGGTAATTCATGATTGTGTAAAGCCAAATACCACAAACCCTAGATTCTTTTCTTCTAGTTTTTAGTGTTCTAGTGTGATGATTGGATTCTTTATGACACATTAATTAGTTGTATGGTTAATGCCATATGTGGATTTTCCATGACACCTAGAGTTGTATATTGAATGCCACTTAAAGCACAATTTGGTTAGACAGAAGATATCATTGGAGATTGAAGAAGTACTTGTTGGTAAGGTAGAAAACACGTTGAAAGCCACATATTATCATCATGGTGAGCATAAGGTTTGTAGGTATGGTGAGTTTCTATTGGTGATTTATATTAAATAGGATTGATTAATTATTAAACTAATTCTATGATTTTGGCGGATTCATCTCTCCCAAGATATTCTCTCTCTTCATTCATAATTATATATTTAATTTAATTTAGTTTATGCATAGTTTAAATCTCAAATCAAATCAACCATATATTCATTATTACTTAGCCACATCTTTTACTTGCATCCATTAGAGTAATTTAGATTAGAGTTTCTATTATCATCAAATAATTATTTAGAGTATGATTGATACCTTGCTAGCCACTATACTAATCAATATTTAATAAGCTAAGTAAGATTTGTAAAAGAAACATAATACAAACAACGATGACATAAATAAATATGTGTTTACGTGCCTTTTCAGGGGCGTCTTGGAAAGCTCTAACTAGCAGTTACAGCAAGTTTTACCTACCGACACCGATATGCAGATACATGAGCAGGTAAAGTTCACACAAGAGCTAAAGCAAAATAAAGAACCCCCTTGGGAAAGAAAAACAATAGAGGCGGTGGAAAAATTGGTACAGGAGAAAGTGAGCGTCATATGTTCGTTGGTATAGAAATGTCTGCCACTATAAGAAATGAGTTGATGGTATTTTTTAAAGAGAATCAGAATGTTTTTGCATGGTCAATGTCGAACCTCATTGGTATCGACTCAGCTATCTGTTCACACAAGCTGAATATGGAAGAAAATGTAACTCCGGTCCATCAAAAGCATCGAAAGGTTAGACCAATGTACGAAGAAGCGGTGCAAGCCGAGATACAAAAGATGTTAAATAATGGCATAATCAGAGAAGTGGATTATTCTCAATGGGTGACGAACATAGTAGTAGTGCCCAAGAAAGATGGTAGAGTTCGAATTTGCGTCGACTTTACCGATGTAAATAAGAAGTGTCCTAAATATCATTATCCGATGCCAAGGATAGATGAGTTGGTTGATCGAACAACTGGTTTCTAATTAATCAATTCCTGCGATGGATATTCAGGATATTTTTAGATTCTAATGGCTATTGTAGATCAACTCAAAACGGCGTTCGTCGTTAATGGAGGTATATATTGTTTCATCAGAATGCCATTTGGGTTGAAAAATGCTGGAGCTACTTATCAAAGGTTAGTGGAGAAAATGTTTAAGAAGCTCATAAAACGAATTGTCGAGGTCTATATCGACGATATGGTTATAAAGTCCATGAAAGTTGAAGATCACGTGAAGGACCTCAATACTGTATTTAAAATATTGCGAGAATTTAACATGAAGCTTAACCCAGAGAAGTGTACTTTCGGGGTAAGTTCTGGAAAATTCTTGGGGTATATTGTTACAAAGTGAGGCATCGACGCTAATTCTGATAAGATATGAGCACTTCAGCAAATGCCATCTCCAACAGCTAGAAAGCAAATACAAAGGCTGAATGGAAGAATAGCTGCGCTCAACAGATTCATATCTAGAACCTCTGATCGATGTAAGCCGCTTTTCAAGTTGCTTAAAAAAATACTAAATTTTGTTGGAATGAAGAATGTGAAGAAGCATTTTCTGAATTAAAGAAATATCTACAAGAAATGTCGACGCTTACAAAGCTAGATGAGGGAGAAAGTTTGCTTCTCTATTTGGTTGTGTAAGAATTTACTATAAGTTCGGTATTGGTAAAAGTTGAAAAGGGTGTTGAAAGACTGGTGTATTTTCAAAGCAAAACAATGCTCAAGGCAGAGACACGATATTCGACACTGGAGAAATACGCTTTGGCGCTTTTATTCTCATTTTAGAAGCTAAAGCCGTATTTTCAATCACACTCTATGATCGTTATGACAAATATCCCATTAAAACAGACTCTGGCGAAAACTGCCAAATCAGGAAGAATGTCAAAATGGTCAGTACTAATAAACAAATTTGGTGTCGAATACCGAAACCGAGTACTAGAGAAAAGTCAGGTACTGGCCGACTTCTTGGCTGATTTTCCATGTGAGGATGCTAGTTGGGGCATGGAAGAGGAGGAGTTCTTAACGCTGCAAGAGCCCCAAGATATTATCGAAACAGATGATCCATGGGCTGGAACAAATGGTTGGAAACTATTTGTCGATGGATCATCTGGGAGTAAGGGATGTGGCATCAAAGTTGTATTGGTTATGCCCGAAAATCAAAGGCTCAAAACAACAGTAATGTTAGGATTCCATGCATTGAACAACGAGGATGAGTACGAAGCTTTAATTGCCAGACTCGAGATGGCCAAATCTCTCAAAGTGAAAGAATTATTAATTTTTAGTGACTCAATGCTCGTGGTCAACTAGATTAATGGAGGATATTCAGCAAAATGTGATAACATGGTGGATTACTTGAGTTTTATAAAAACTAAGTTGAGAGACTTCAGTAAAATAAGGCTTCAACACCTTAATAGAAATGAAAACATGCATGCAGATGCCTTAACTTATGTGGTAGCAATGCTAGACAGAGGGTCGCACTTTGCACATCGGCGTCCATGAGAGGCCAAGCATCGATGTCAACAAACCAGAGGTTATGGAAATCGACACATTGGGGGCGTCATGGATGTAAGCATATATATCATACTTACTTGAGGGTAAAATTCATGTGGATAAAAATGAAACCAGAAGAATCAAGTCTGGAGCGCAAAGATATGTATTGATTGATAATGAGCTATATCGAAAGAATCCTGGAGGTCCGCATCTGAAGTGTATATCGCCTGAGGATGCACATTTAATCATTGTAGAACTCCACAAAGGAGAGTGTGGAAACCATTCAGCTGGAAGATCATTGGCAAATAAAATAATGAGGCAAAGATATTTTTGGCCCCAGATGCGAAGAGATTGTCTTCGTTATACTAAAAAGTGTATGCAATGCCAAATACATGGAAAGGCTATACACGTTCTAGTCGAGAAGTTGCACTGTGTATCGAACCCATGTCCTTTTGTACTATGGGGCATGGATATTGTCGGTCCTCTAGCACCTGGAAGAGGTAAAAGACGATTCATGCTCGCGGTCATAGACTATTTCACCAAGTGGGTAGAGGTCATAGCCTTGTAGCACATCAAGGAGCAAGATGTGATAAATTTTCTTTCGAAAGAGTAATATGTGGATACAGGTTACCATGTGCCATTATATTAGATAACGGGCCACAGTTCGAAGAAGGAAAAGTAAAAGCTTTCTTGGAATCATACAAAGGTAGTGAAGCATTTCAGATCTGCGCCATATTATGCTAAGGGTAACGGGCAAGCAAAAGCAACAAATAAAACCATTATGGATAGTATCAAGAAAAAGCTGGAAGACAAGAAAAGTCTCTGGGTGGATGAATTAAACAACGTTCTATGGGCTTATAGAATGACACCTCGAACTGCCACGGGTGAATCTCCTTTTACATTAGCTTATGGCATGGAAGCAGTAACCCCATTAGAAATGGTGGTATCGACATCCAGAATCAAAGTCTTAACGAATGGCCAAAATAATGAAGTAATGGCAGCATAAGTCCTCAATCTCGAGGAAACAAGAGATCAAGCAAGATTAAGACTCGACACATGCTATCGGCAGCTTAGAAAAGCTTTCAACAAGAAAGTGAGAGAAAGACATGTTCAAGAAGGTGATTTGGCCTTGAAAATGGTTACTTAAGAAACTAAAGAGAAAGGGGCTGGCAAACAAGCAGCAAGCTGGGATGAGCCTTACATCATTCACAAAGTGGGAATCAATGGAGCTTACTACTTAAAAACAACTAAAAGTGTAATATTACCAAAGCCTCAAAATGTAAGCAATTTGAAAGCATTTTATCAATAATGAATATTCTAAGTATCATGATGTATTTTTTCGAAGTTATGCATTCAATAAAGAGATTGTTATTTCCAAAAGCAATATCTATACAAATATCACAAATCCTCGTATCTCTATAATTATATGTTGATAACAGATTAAACAAAAAATCCTGGTGATCTATAGATTCTCATCTCGATACCAGGTCAAACAAAAACCCTGGTGATCTGTAGATCTTCACCTCGATACTAGGTCAAAAAATCCAGTTCTTGATAGCAATGTCGAGTTCGGGTCAAAAAGTCCAGTTCTTGGAAGCAATGTCGAGTTCGGGTAAAAAAATCCAGTTCTTGGCAACAATGTTGAGTTCGGGTAAAAAAATTCAGTTCTTAACAGCAATGTCGAGTTTGGGTAAAAAAATCCAGTTCCTGACAGCAATGCCAAGTTCGGGTAAAAAAATCCAGTTCTTGAAAGCAATGTTGAGTTCGGGTTAAAAAATCTAGTTCTTGACGGCAATTTTGAGTTCGGGTCAAAAAATCCAGTTCTTGACAAGCAATGTCGAGTTCGAGTTAAAAAATCCTAGTATTGGCAGAAATGTCGATACCAAGTCAAAATCATGATGAAAATCCTGGTATTGGTGGAAATAGCGATATCAGGTCAAAAGCGTGATGATACCAAAATCAGGTCATGAAACAAAGGAGAAAACGCCAAAGGTATGTAACACAAGGGATACTATCTCGGAAGGGAATAGTGTCGAAATTGTATTTTGTTTTCCAAATTATTACAAGTGCCATTTGATAATATTTGGAAATAGAGTGCCATTGGAATTTTAGTTTTTATTTGTTATGGAAATGTGAAAAAATTAAATAGTTAAAGTAAAGATAATATGATAATATTGCATGTGAAAACAGAGTTGGTTTTATTATTCAACTTTTCAAAAGTAAACAGAATATTAGGAAAATGAAAGAACATAATGAGAGAATCAATCTTCATCCTCATCATATTCATCTTCATCATATTCATCTTCATCATCTTCATCTTCATCATCTGCATCATCATTTTCATCATCATCATTTTCATCATAATTTTCATCTTCATCTGCCTCGTCATTACTTTTTTCATAACAGTACGGGTCTCGAAGCCATTAATCATCTTCTTTTTTTCTTTTTTTTTTTCTTCTTCATTTTCTAATTCGGCTGAATACTCACTGGTAGGGCAATCTGACTAGTGAGACCATTCGGGGATAGTCATGAAAATAACTAAAGAGAGGAAGAAGTATATGAGAGGAGACATTGTTTTTTTTTAAGAAATTTTGTTTATAAAACACAGGTTACTCTCATATAGTTTGAGGATGGTTTTTATAGAAGCAAAAAATTGTAAAAACGAGAAAACTTAATGGTGATTAGCAAGAAAACGAGGAAATTTAATGATGATTAGCAAGAAAATGAGGAAACTTAATGGTGATTAGCAAGAAAATGAGGAAACTTTAATGGTGATTAGCAAGAAAACGAGGAAAGTTATGGAAATTAGTTGAAAATTAATTTCTTGGTTATCTGTGCGCGGGATGGTTTAAGAGCGTTAGTTCATTGAATGATAAAGTATTAAATGTTAATGAACTGTTAATTTATTGCATATTGGTTTTTTGAGCCACTTTCTTTGTTGTTAATGAATAATAATGTGAGTTTTAAAGTTGAATAGATATCACAAGTTTCATTACCAAAGCTATCATCAAGAACAATGCTACTAGTTCGAGTCTTGGTATCATTGGGGACTCGATACCAGGACAAAGAAAAAATTATGGTGATCTGCAGATTCTCATCTCGATACCAGGTTAAAGATTATGATTCAAAGAAAATGGTATATCAAAAATATGACTTTAAAAAATCTTACTAAGTATCGATACTGCTTTTAATTGGAGTTGTATCGAAAAAATAAATTTCTTTTCAAAATCTTAATAACTATCGATCGATACTGCTTTTAATTGGAGTGGTATCGAAAGTCGAAAGTCCTTTCAAAATTTTAATAAGTATCAATCTATACTGCTTTTAATTGGAGTGGTATCGAAAGTCGAAAGTCCTTTCAAAATTTTATTAAGTATCAATCGATACTGCTTTTAATTGGAGTGGTATTGAAAGTCTACATTTCTTTTCAAAATATTACTAAGTATCAATTGATACTGCTTTTAATTGGAAGATTATCAAAAATATAATTTTCTTTTCAAAAACCTTAATACGTATCAATCGATACTGCTTTTAATTGGAGTGGTATCGAAAGTCTAATGTCCTTTTCAAAACCTTAATAAGTATCAATTGATACTGCTTTTAATTGGAGTGGTATCGAAAGTCGAAAGTCTTTTCAAAATTTTACTAAGTATCAATCGATACTGCTTTTAATTGGAGTGGTATCGAAAGTCTACATTCCTTTTCAAAATCTTATTAAGTATCAATTGATACTGCTTTTAATTGGAAAGGTATCGAAAATATAATTTTCTTTTCAAAAATCTTAATAAGTATCAATCGATACTGTTTTTAATGGGAGTAGTATCGAAAATTTAATTTTCTTTTCAGATTATTTACTAAGTGTTAAAAGCTATTAACAGAGATATTACACATATAAGCAAACGACAACAGGCAAGAAGATCTATTTTCATAATTCAAAAGGAGTTTAGGAAAATAAGGCAAGATAGACAGATCATTGTACTAATATTACAAATTAGAGCAAATTTTAGCTCGTGGTGGAGTCTTCGGGTTGACTGAGAACATTGCATCTGGCCTCGAGATCTAAGTCAACATCAGCAAGCATGTCGATTCCCTCTAGAGTAGAGGGATCAAGAGTCAAGAATGAGAGGTGGGGTAACCACAGTCTTGGTGGGGTTAGTTTTTTCCACACCATCTTCATGGGTGGTTTTCTCAGTCTCGATAGTCTCAGCTGCATTGGTATCAGCTATGACAACTTCTTTATCACTCTCATCATCAGAATCAAGGTTGTACTGAGTGATAACATCACGAGGAAGGTATTGCTTGAAACTCTTCATGGTTGAAACACAATACTTCATATTTTCATCAGCTTCAACCAGTTCGAGATCAGCCTTGGTGATTTAGGCCACGGGATCAGTCTTTTCTTTTTCAAAATTAATTCTTTCTTTCTCGAGTTTTGTTTCCATCTATGAATAAGAGCGCCTCAGTCCTTCAGTCAATAAGGTATTCTCGTTAATAAATGTCTTCAGATGGGCATTCGCAGTTTGACAAGCGGCTTCGGAAGTATTGAGTTTGGTGATGGCGAGAGCATGGTTTTTCTTTTCTTCTTCAAAAGAGTTTTGAAGTTGTTCTTTGTCTTTTTTCAATTTTTCATTATTTTCCCTAAGAAGGTGGAGGGAAGTCATATCGTTCTCAAACTGATTGACCGCAACAACTTTAGCCTGAAATCAAGAATAAAGTAGATGATTAAATAATGAACAAACCGTTATAAGAGTAAGGCCAAAGGTATATACTTAATTTTTCGAGCGAAGAACACAAAATGTGAAATCGTTTAGTAATGGGAATTTTAGCCATCGTTGATTGATCTCGAGGAAGAATCGTGTTCATAACTAGAGCTTCTCCTAGTCCAGGTGTCGGAGGATTAGAAAATATAGAAGAAGATTTTAGAACCCTTTTCTTGTTGCGAAGGATAAAATCAGCCACAAAAACTTCAGATGACAAAGAAGGACCATGAACAGTGGATGGAGCAGTGGGTTGAATAGTAGGTGGAACAGCTGAAGATTTCGAAGGCACAGAGACAGGTGCAGTAGTGGTGGTAGTTTTCGCAGTCTTAGATACCTTCGTAGTTGGTAACACTTCAGTGGTACAAGGTTCTTTTCTTTTCTTTTGATGAAGGCCAGTATCGACATGTTTTTCTTTGGAAGGAATTGGAGCCTGGGAGGAACTACCACCTGTTGATTTTTTCGAGTTCAGAAACTTGTTGGTGGATTTATCTTGATCACGAGGAATGCGAGATGCCATATCTGTGTACAATAAGCAGTGGTGATCAAACACATCTTGCAAAAGTGGATAATTATAGAAGTAAGGAATTTCTTGTTTGATTTTGGGAAAAAGATCTTCAGTCATATTAAAACCATTAATCATATAATCAAAATAACATCGAAGAGTGTTATCAGGCAATTTAGAAGAATCAAAAGTTTTTCTAAATCCTTTTTCATAAGAACAGGGCCGTAATGAACATGGAGCAGCTTGGGAAGGTACAACAGTTTGGGGAGGTGAAGGATCTTGACCTCTAAGCACATTACTCTTTAAGGTATATAAAGGAGCAACATAATTGTCGACATCTTGTAAGTCGACATTCGAGGCTGGATTTCCATATTGATCAGCACCAGTTCTAGTAGTTATTTCTTCATCAGTGCCTCTCAGAAGATCCATTACTCTAGAAGACTCTCCACGACTTCTCAAAGTCGCAGGTTTTAGTACTGAAACAAGGGCACAAGGATAGGCCAATCAGATAAAAGGTCCGAGATGGAGTGTCGAAATTTTGCTTCAAGAGATGGGGTCATAGATAACGTACCTCTAAGATTAAAAACACAGTATACTAAGGAGGGAACAGCGACAGAAGCAGCTGACTCCCACTGACCAGATATAATGAGAGGATAGAGTGGCCATCTAAAGTCACCATCTCGATTCACTCTTATGATACCCTGTCGGTTACTTCATTTCTTGGGATAAAAATAACCATTAGGCTCATTCAAACCGTTTTTGTTTTTTTCAGTACGTTCGACAAAGGTATAGTGGGTGTAAATGTCGATAAGCCAGATTTTTTGGGATCTCCGCATATCAGGTTCAAGATGTGCATTATAATAGTTACAAATGTACATCAATCTCCAAAAATTGCTCGTGCCTTGGCCAGGAGAGAAGGTCAAATAATTCAGTACTTCTCGATCGAGGTCAATCAAAGGGAGTCGCAAACCAGCAGCTAGTTGCCCAATAGTGATGATGATTGACTAGGCATCACCACTTTGGCATTTGGTACATTTCCTACATCCAGCGTAGTGTTGAACAGTGACAGTATCGGGAATCTAATATGCAGCTCTAACTATTGCTAAGTGCGGTCTTTTTGGAAAATGAGGGTTCAAACCACTACTCCATATGCTATTATCCTCCATAATTTCACACTCTGATTCTGATGTCACAGTCTCGAAAGGATGGCATACTAAGCCATCAACAAGATATGTTGGGTGCCATGCTGGTTCATCAGTTTCAGTCTTTTGTGATGTTGAGGCTGAGGAAGAAGAGCTGGTTCTAGTTGCAGACTCGATACCTTCATTCGACATGTCAGTATCACTAGAAACAATAAACTTTTTATTAGAATTATATTCTCCATCGATACTACTATCGCTATACTCAGTACAATTATATAGTATATTATTTTTATACACGATCGAAGTTTTTAAATTGACAATGACGGGTTTCGAGGTGATGATGTTTGTCTCAAAAGCATAATGCTCTTGACGCGTCGGGCCGGGATCGTTTCGAGATTGTTCGCCTAAAATTAACACAAGTTTTTCTCCTAGCCATACTGAAACAGATCAAAAATTATAATTCAAAAATCTAGTTAGTATAGTGGTTGTACAGATAAAACGTTCAAGTTCAAACCCTACCCTAACCCTCTTAATTTAAGAATAGGAACAGATGTGATATTAAGGATAAAAAGATAAAAAGATAAGTGTTTATGATAGCAAATAAGCATATTAAAGTTTTATTTTAACTAACCTGTCACGTTTGCAGGAAAATCTGGTAAAGAGGACAGCGAGTAATTCCAAATGGAAGCTTTCAGGTGTAGTTAATGGTGGTGGGGTTTTAATGTTTCAAGCTTTTTTGCAAATAAGTGAAGAGAGAGAAAGTGAAAACGAGTTTTTATATTCGATATTTTGATTGGGTTTTTCGGTTCCAACAGTAACCGCTTGATAATTTGAATTTTGAATTTCAGTATTTCAGTTTGAATTTTTTTGTTTTTTCCCGGTTGTTTCTCGAAGCATTCACATTTTCGAGATCTAAATTTGAAAGTTTTGAGAGGGGGCGATGTCGTGGGCAAATATCGTTAACCAGATATTCCAACCCAAATATCGTAAATAACTCAAGATATCGACATAAAGTTCATATGTTCTAGGAACAAGCGGGAAAAGGAAGGAGGAGAATGGGAATGGACACGTATCAGGATAGGATTGGGCACCACTATAGCTGGAGGACTATATAAAGCGAAGATCAGGAGAAAGAAGACACATTGAATTCATTACAGAAAAAACTTGTAAAACCAGAGCGAAATAGGGAGAGAGAGTGCGACTTTGTAACTGCCATTGTTATTCAATACAAAAGCTCAGTTTTACTTCATCTCAATCTTGAATATTCATTCAAACATTAGTTCAATCTTAGTGATCTTAGAGAGTTTTCCCAGAACACTTCATTTTTTATTGGTAAATACGATACAAAGTCTTTTTCGGGCAAGGAGCTGGGTGCTGATATAGGCAATTGCATCTATTTCGTCAATGATGATTTGTCTAGTTTTTCTGGGCAAAACGAGTGGAGTAAGTCTACATCAACAAGTGTTGTTGCTGCCTGCTGCTGGAAAGCAAGTGCAGTTGCTATAATTTTTAAATCTTAAATATTTTAAAAACACAAAAAATGAAAAATTTGCTACGTTGACAATCAAACAACAACAAATGGTTGCAAATCATGACAATTATCATTTGCCACAGTATCATCAAACAATGGCAAATTTAATTTTGCCACAATTTATTTGCAATTGTCACATGGCAAATTTGCCATAATTGGCAAATGGTGGCAAAATTTGCATTTGCCACAGTTCCTATCAAACATAGCCTTAATTTCTAAACACTGAATCTTCTTATTTTCACATGATTATAAGAAGCGTCACCTGTCTTGGATTTGGATTGGAATTATAAACATCCTAAAATAGGAAAAGATTAACAGACATCTCTACAAGTTAGTTTACCAATAGTCCTTGCCATCTTTGAAATGATGAAATCTTTTGTTATCCCTCACAATAATCTCTCGTTCGACAATTTTAGATATTATCTTGACAGCATTGTGGCAATCCCCACAAATCCTTAGGTTCTTCTGTCACACCCCAATTTTTAGACAAATGAATATTCACATATTCAACCATCTAAAATATCAGGGCGTGAGTGGGGTTGACTCACACGAGTCCATACTATAACTAAAATATAAAACAACCACTGAACATCACATTCTAAAAAAAAATTGACAAAATATCCTCTGTATTTTCAATATTTCATAAATTTAAAACCTGTCATAACCTGAAAATCAAATAATATACTTCTATTTAATATATTAAAACCTCCAACCTCAGCCGTAAACCCAACTACTAAAAGATATATTGATTCGTAGAACCGACTACTTAACCATCTCGACAAATGCCAGTTAAATCAAGTAACCAATCCTCGAATAAAAAAAAAACGATAAATATACAAACAATATCCCAGAAACCTTAATACATGTCTTATACCGTACCAACCAACATACATACACCTCCACGTTACTACCAACCAAGACGAACCACACTTCAAATATATATACACCACTCCTCCACACTACTTCTATAACAAAACCCATCTTCCAAATCAAAGCTCATGAATATTACAACATCCACATACAAGTGTCACATATGAAACGAAAGAAACCAAACAAGCACAATACCTTTCATAAATTGTTGTCTCATGTTGTTGCTCCCCATCTACGTTCCAACCCAGAACGTACCCCCATGCAAAAATCATATTACGGGGGTCAGCATAAAGCTGGTGTGAGTGATTCAGGGATAAAGCAGGTAGTTCCTCACTCGGAGACATTTTAGTTCCTTAATCACTTAACAAAATAACTAAAGTAGCGTATACGCGATTATACGAAATAACTACATTTAACTTTACGTTTACCTTTGCCTGAGTTAGTTTCATATGGTAGACATGCGCCCTGCACAAAGAGTTAGTAGGGTCTATCTATCCTCCTGCAAATCACAGTTCAATCAAGTGAATATAACAAACACTTAAGACATTTATAACTTAACTATATCATCATATTTTATTCATAACATTACAAACAAATATCCCTAGCCGTGACCACAATAGTCACTTCTACACACTGTTATGACTTACACATATCCATGTGTCTCCCCGTATAACCCGATCCACTCTCGGTAACAGGCATCCATCGTTGTCGGAATATTGACTAGGACCACAGAACGCCGAGAAGACGGGATCTATATGTTCGTGCATTATATATCATATCATAAATATTACAACAGTCACTCTTTGGCTAACAACCACACTTGGGCTAAAAATACATAATCACACCTCGGGGAATACAGCCAAGGAATTTCCTAACCCTACACACCTTGGTGATCAAGCAAGAAATTTTACTAGATATTACACCCCAGAAGATTCACTCGAGAAATTTTCATACAATAGAATAAGTAATTACGTGACTTTCATATCAAACGAGTCGTGGCGGACTAGGGATTAACACACAAACATACAATTATTCTCAAGAAATCATATCATAATAAAACTAAAGTGGAACCAATTCCAATATTAATACAAGCTCCAACAAGGTATACCGTATAATACCCAATAATCAAAATCAATAATACAAGCTTCACCAAGCTTCATCATGGTATACTATTCAATACCAACTTTTCCATTATCATAAACTTTTAGTTACTTTACGCATAACAACAATTAAAAGTAAAACCAGCCCCAAGGCTACCTCGCCATGTACGTGGCTCAACCAAGGACACAATACAAATAGAATCATGTAAACAATAAACCATTATTCAAACAAAATATAACTTTCTCCAATTTCATTCTCCATATCTACTTTTGAAACCCGTAGTTTCTCTGGGTATCACAACCACTAGCAATATATAAACATTCAGTGTCATTTCGACACAAATAACATTGTATGGTCCCAATTTAATTTCAACAAAAGAAGTCATTAATGCTATGGAACCACTCACGTGCATCAAGATGTATAGTTCCTCTTACCTTTCGAGACTCACTAGATAGCTTCTCGTTTAAGTAGAGGCCTGTAGTTTCTTGCCACGTAAGCAGAACACTATACATCATATCTGTAAATGTCTAACTATCATAAGCATTAGTTACTTCAATAAATAAACTAATTATATAATATCTAATATAAAGGATGCACTTTACTACAAAGCTACCTACGTATCCAAATCCTTTTATGTTTGGAATCAAGCCTTATGTAGCTCTTAAATTATCCAATACCCCAAACGTAAACCCAACTCTAGGATTTACCAATACATGGGCAGCAAAGTAAAATCAATATCAATAAATACAGTGAAAAGAACCATACACGAATAATAATTGAGCATGCACTAATCAAAATTCATATATCCAAAGCGATTAATCTTCCATTACCATAAGTATAGATTTTCTGATACTTCAACAATGTATAATTTAACAATTCCCTCCCCATGCTCAAGTAAGCCACTTACAAATATAGGCATACACCAAAATCCCACTTCCTTGCAATCAATTAAAATCCAAAGCATAAAACGAGTAACTCCTTTACACGTAAACCAAAATAACTAAACAGTGAAAACCTTAATTTGCTATGAACGCCGGAAACACAGTGCAATACCAATATCAAACTTCAACAACACCAAAGACACAGAGTGCCATGCGAAATAATCAATTTCACAAAGAATACCAACTTCACAAATATATCCAGATAACATCATATCCCATAATTCTTACTAAAGTTATCTACTCTTACTATAGTTTCCCATAATTCGCTTGTAGACCCTCCAAATACTTTGAGCCACCACGAAAAAAGATCCATAAGACGTTTTCTCAGTTACATTTACTGTGACGACTCGTTGCTTGTCTATTACAATACCAAACTGCACTATTATCCTCAATTCTTAAATATAGTAATTCGCAAGCAAGCCGGAGAATTTTGCTCCAATAAGTTCATATTGCAAATGGGTTTATGGTATAGAGCAAGCTGGAACACTTCAGAGAATTCCTTGAGCAAGGATTTGTAGGTTATATCCAGTAGATGACAAGCTTCTGCCAAAATTGTATCTTTCCCAATCCCATTAGGAGAACTCGATGCTTATAACAATCTCATAATGCTTCCAACCTCACGGTTCCTTATGCCACATGGGACTATCCGTTGGAACGGAGACAAGTCTGGTGACATTCAACGCTAGCCCATGATATGTTACCCACCGAGAGACCCGAATTCCAATCGCAGCTAGTTTTTGATTACCTGTAAGAGGAAATCAGATAAGAAACAGAAAGGACTATACAAATGCAAAACAGTATTCGTACTCATAATTTAATGACGAAGAATCATACTTGTAAAGGAAGAGAGAGCTTACCAACCCATACCCCAGTAAGACCCTCGAGCCTAGTCGCCTTAATACAGAATGTGGAGGAAAGAACGCGAATGACCACCTCTTCAAGTGTCCTAAGGTACCAATGAAGATCCATTTTGTGATATCTTAAATTGACAATGGGGTACATAACAATCTATAACGCAACAAACAAATAAAAACAATAGTCAACAATGAGCAAGAGCAAAAGCAAACTAGTCTTAAAGATTATTATTACCTGTCCAGGTCCATGGTAAGTAACTTCCCCACCACGTTCAGTCTTATAAACATCATAACAAGTGTTATTCCTATCAAACTTCAAAAACTCCTCGGAACTTGCAGTGCCCAACGTATAAACAGGTGGGTGTTATAAAATAATAAGTGTATCTGAAGAATCTTGATCTAAGTCTATTAAACATTGCCTTTGTTTAACAATTGACTTCTGCCACTCCCATGCTTTGTTATATGGAATTAGTTGTTTGTGTAAATCAAAGTAGTCACACTTTCTTGTTGTTGCCTGGCTTGGGTTTGATAATGTTTTATGGGCACGTGAATTGGGTGGACTAGTTATAAGGAAATTGGGATTTGAGGATAGAGGTGTTATGATCATTTGTGTTAATTTGTGGAGGTGTAGATAAAAATGAGGTAATGGCTGAAACAAGAACGACAACTTGAAAGTTGAGACAGAGAGTTCACGAGAATGACGAGGGGAGAAAGTGGACAGTTTGGGCCCCTTGTCTATTTTGGGCTAGAACCATTCGGAAAATATATACTAGTATAATGCATTGGAGTGGGGCGTGAGAAGCATACCATTTCTTTAATTATAAATTGTTTTATAAAGACTTTGAAAAAAAATTCAAAATTTTCAGATAAAAGATTAGGCAAACCAAGGCCCAAAATATCGATATCGATGAATATATTGGTGTACCCAAAAACCGATATATATCGGATATATCGGAAATATTAGATATATCCATTTTTTTTTGTGACTAGTCAAAATTTTGTTTTGTATGTCGATATATCGGAAATATCGTCGATTATATCAGAAATATCGTCTATTATATCGGAAATATCGACAATATATCGGTCAAAGTCAACAATATTTAGTCAAAGTCAACAATATCAGTCAAAGTCAACAATTTATATAGAATATATCGTATATATCGGTCGATATATATCGTTATATCGGAAATTCCGACATATATCGGGAAAAAAGGTTCTATATTTGGTGGATATATATCAAAAATATCGATGTCGGTGTACCAAAATACCGATATATATCGGCAATATATCGGATATATCGGTGATATTTTGGTCCATGAGGCAAAGCAGGTCTCATGTTTAGTTAAAAGATTGAAATACTATATTCAATTAAAATTAGTCCAACCATGTAACCCTACTACTCAAACGCTTTGAAATTAGAAATTATAAAAACAATCATAAATCCAGAGTGCTACTTTTGCATAATTAAACCCAACTCTACATAATGAGAAAATTTTATTTTATTATGTCCCAAATCCCTTTAACAGTCTCAGCAATTACTAATGTGGTCATTGTACTGGTAGTGTAGTATGCAATTTTGTGGCTATAACTTTAATATTTTGTATTCGCAAATGAAAAAATTCAATTGGATTTCACATCATTACTTCTCTGTTTATTTTTTCTGGACTATGTCATGAATAATCTATAATACCCGATTCTTTTCAAAATAACCAAAATTTTGATATAACCTCCTTTGTAATATCAACATTAAATCATATATCCACGTTATACCTGTAAAATACCAACCAAAAACATAATACATACAACAAACTAAGATGTACAACATCATCCAAAATTTTGACAGAACCCCCTCTGTATTTTCAACATTAAATCATATCTCCACGTCATACCTGCTTTCGACTTTTACAAAATATCATCCAAAAACAAAAATACATAACAATTTACATCATATAAGTTCAAAAACATAATACATACAACAAAATACGTGTAAGACTTTACAGATTGTTTCATTACATAGCTTTCACTATACAATTGCACCTAAACATATATGGTGCAGATTTACACTAGTAATCAAGCTTAAAGAAGATGACGGGTGGAGGTGAATCAAAGTCCAGTAGGAACAGACGAGATACACTAGCAAGTGTCAAAAAATGTTCTTCATGGTTGGTATTTGCCGAGTCCCTACATTAGGAAATAAAAAAAAGATAATAAGAAACATTATGAAACACATTAGTAAGTGTCAAACTATGGAAAACCAATATGTGCGACCTCCCACTTAAGATTCAATTATGATATTATAAGAAACATATTTTGTCTAACTTTAGAGATGTTTAAAGGTACATATAGATGAATCAACTATGAGATATAATCACGAATTAACATACCGAGAATATAAACAAAATCTCAAGATAAGTGTAGTTTCAACTACTGCTTGTAGTGGACATGTGAAGCAAACGGCTTTTCTCTTGCAATCGCCCTTTAAGACCAGCACATCTTCTAATTCTTTGCACTCTGTCTAAAGTGAACATAGGGCTAAATGCCAGATCACACAACTTTTTGGTACGTGACAAAGCAACAAATGTCAAACCGAGGCTTTCTCTTTCACCAATATCTACCACAGCCTGATCAAGAGTGAACCCTTGACTTTTATGAATTGTTATAGCCCAACACAAAACTAGAGGAATTTGAGTTCTTTGGCATGAAGTATCATTTGTCTTCCAATGAGTTGTTTGTGGAGCAATTGGTATTATATTGGAATCTGGACGGAACTTAGGACCACGGTAGTTATCAAAGTCAACCATGACCGCAAGAGGAATATCTTCTGGTGATTTGTAACCATTTGCATAGACAATGTCCACAATAATGCCCATTGCACTATTAACCAGACCATTGTGTCTGGCAAGGTTTGATCGAAGCATATCACGTGCACCAACTGATAAACACAAAACTTTTTCCAAGCCTTTCGCATCATCAGACAAAGCCCTGGAAGCAGTATCACAATTATTTTTTGATAAAATTCGAGCAATAGGTTTTTCGAGCTCAATTAGTTGATTAAGATTGTAATTATGTGCAGCTTGCTTGGTCGGAAATAGACGCAAAGTATATTTGAAGGTGTTAATTTCTTCTGCATTGAGCGAGGAAAAGTCTCTAGTCAGAAATAATTTCCAGTCATCGATCGTGGATGTTCCATCACTAAGTCTCATCAATGCTTCCCAGAACAATTCTTGCCTATCCCCTGTTTGTCGAAATATATGATATAACCGAACACATTTATCAAAAAAAGAGTACATAAATCCACCGTATAGTTGCTGAGGACTCCCACCTCCTTTATACAATGCCCTATTGCATACAGGAGGTAACTGCCGCATATCACCAACAAGGAGAATAGAGACATTACCAAATGGCTCGTTAGGCCCAAAAATATCTCAACAACGACGGTCATTATTCGCAAGCATAGATGTTCCGACCATACTATATTCATCAATAATGATGAGTTTGGTGTCTTTAAAGTCCTCTTGCATACGCTGACATTGATCACCTTCAAAAGATTTAAATTTTTTTGAAACATTTCGTTCAGTTCTTTGTTCAATTCTGATGGCGACTTCATGGTGTATGGTTGCACCTCCAACAGTAAAAGCAGCGACTCCAGTTGGAGCCATGACACGTACTGCTTTGGCTGATCTAAAAAATCCATTAACCGAATGCGCAATTGCATTTATGAGAGTGGACTTCCCCGTGCCTGCACCACCACAAACTATCATACGAATGCACGCTCGACATTCTAGTGCTCGAATAACCATATCATGTGCCACTCTTTGTTCAGGAGACAGTTCATCAAGGGTTACAATAAGAGGTTCAACGTTAACTTCTTTTCCACTGCGCAAAGTATGCACAAATTTTCTTTCACTCTCCATATTTGGATATCGATATA
This sequence comes from Coptis chinensis, assembly GCF_015680905.1. NCBI lineage: Eukaryota > Viridiplantae > Streptophyta > Magnoliopsida > Ranunculales > Ranunculaceae > Coptis > Coptis chinensis. The sequence continues at coordinate 26,814,224 of NC_141464.1, read as the reverse complement.
AACCTTCAGCTCAATTGTGTGAAGTATCAAAGTCTCGCCTTCCTAATTCGACATTCTCCCCAGGGACAAACAAGGGCCCCATTGCTGCTGCTATCATCCATTCATCTCGAAATAGGTCTTCCATATCATTCTCTATCTCAATATCATCTTCAAATTCTTCATCAATAGGTTCAGGAAGAATTATTGATTGGTGTTCTCCGAAGCCCAAGTCAATGTACCTTTCTGACCATAGTATGAAATCCCCTTTTGCTTCTTCTAGACTCCGAAAATGGTGATGAATCAAGACTTGTTGACGACAAAATGATTTCCATTTTTCAGTGTTTGGCAGGATGTCACCATCCAGTTGTGGAACCAAATGCACAATTGCACTAACTCGAGAAGTGTGCCAACCCTTCCGATTAAAGTAGTGTCTTTTCGCCATATCGAAGAGGGATGTATTTTTTAGCAAGGAGGTCGCTGCATATATCTTCTTACAAAGCTTGGGTCTGTTCCAACAATCTCTTCATCTTCGTCCCCTCTTTTACGACATAAAGTTGATGCTAATATGCTCTTTTCACTTACATTTAAAAGGACAAACTTCCTTGATGATCGTACCAATGGGTACCTCATTAACAAATGACATACTTCTTGGGCGAAATATCTCTTTCGGATACACTTTTCATAAGCAATCGGCGAAAACAGATTTTGCATTCGACATGGACGACGAAGATCTTCAACAATTTCGTAAAGTTTACGTGAAACTCTTTGATCTGAGCTTTTTTTGAAGCATACTTAGCAATGTAATTTACTATATACTGTACCGAAAGGACGGGCGACCAATCAATGTTTGCACGCCATGTCTGTAGAATTTTTCTATTATGGGAGCAGACTAACTCATCATTCTGACGGCCTATAAACCGGAACATATTACTGTTGGGCGGTTCTTTAACAATCTTCGACTTATCAAGTACATCAAATGCATATCTAAAGCGACATCCCATCTGTTTCGTTGTTTTATGTAAACGTAAGCAATGACTTCCACATATGCTGTGTCGCATGACCCAATTAACCAATAAAGCATAGTCATTTTCGTCTGTATCAAGATTCAACTCAAGTGGCAAAGTACGCGCACAAGGATGCTTTTGTATATTTCTATCCATGCTAGGATATGGATTTACAGTGGAAACAAGCCTATCAAAATATTCAATGACATTTGATCTAACCTCTACGCTTGTACCTATCCATCCCACTAACATCTGGAGCACCTCTTAGCCAAAGAAATCGATGAATATGACCACTGCCAAGATTCTGCCACTCAAACCGGTACCAATGATCAACCACAGAAAACTCATTGCTTAAATATTCCCGAAAGAAATTGGATACCCTGGACTGAAAGAACCATGCGACGACACTTGGATTTTCGTTAACCAACCTTGCACGTCCCCTCCTTTTTTCTAAAGGAGACAACTTGTAAGTCAGATAATTCAACATGTCATACCTATAAAGATCCTCAAATAATTTCTAACTCGTAGCCAAGATATATTAAAATGATATACAACACCATCATTCAATATTAAAATGAGACAACCTTTCAAGTGCATTAGATGGATCCAAAATGTGAAAGAGTTCTGGCCATTGCATGTCAGTAGCACTGAGTGTGAAGAATATCGTTGGCGGACCTAACTGTTTCACCATGGCTGTTAACTCTTTCAACCTTGTAAACCAAAAAGCACGAGTACCACAGATATTCCTTGCAAAGTAAGATATGCGACTAACTAGTTGTTTGTCACCAGATGAAATCATATCTCGAATATCTTGTATTGACAACTCTGCATCTCCTGGATTCTTTCTCACGAAAACATCACCCAATGCAAGTGCGCGCCACCTGGATAAAGAGTTCCATGCAAAATACCAAAGTCTTGAATCTTTGGCAAAACGACCATCATCGTACTTCATCAAATATTGAAAGTATTGCAACGGGTTTACTTTCCTTTGACGAGTTTGCCTCAAATCAGCATTGCCGCAAGGAAACAAGGTTAGAAAAGCCATAGCAATGTATCCGGGAGTTGAAAACTCATTAATGATCTCTGTAGTGAAAGGCATATGCACATGTGTCTGATCTGCATTTGTAACTTGTAATGCCCTTAAGAGACATGCTTGTTGATTAGGTTGCGGCAAAATAGCAATGGTACCAGCAACATGAAAATCATCAATGTGGAAATCTTGGTTATATAGCTCGGGTGGTCCTTCATACTCATCTGTCTCCATTGTTAAGATCTCCCAAACTTTCTCCCGCACTTGGGATGCCTTCCAGTATCCCATCTACTGGAAGTCTTTCTAGAGTTCCGTCATCAATAATTATATCACCATAGTGCCGATGATATTTTTTCAACCAAACTAATGTTTCACGTACAAACTCGCGACGAACACGAAACTCCTTGTTTGTATGTGTCCCGCCCCTATTAACAACTAGTATTGCAGATAAATCAGCAGGCTTGTATGGCAAAACGGTTGCAATTGCATTGACATCTTATGCAAAGTTTATCACATTACCACCGTATTTGTATTCTTGACCTTTCACACGATATACAGACATCATTAAGGTGCACCCTAGCAATAAGAATTCTTTCTAAATCAGTCAAATGAGCCAATTCTAGAGGCACAATACCAGGATGCATTGAGTTATCCACACTGAACATGCTTGCTTGGTGGTTCCCACGCTTATCTGACTTGCAAGAAGAACACATACCTGCAGAAAAATTCAAATAAGGGAATCTTCTTTGGCATTCTAGACAACTTAACCATAGACTTGCAAGAAGAACAAATACCTACAGATATCTTTAAATCAGGGAATCTTCGTTTGCATTCTGGACAACTTAACCATACAATATCGTTACATGATTTTCGGAAAACTTGCATTGGTAAAAGGTAAGCAATCATTCACAATTTGTGTTTGAATAGTCACTTCACATCTATTGTTATCTCCAATACTCGATTGTACATGGGATTGTGGTTGTGGAACTCATCCATGTCGAGCAACTATCCGGCGGGAAATAGCAACTATTTTGCAAGAAAATCTTTGGTGAGCAATTCTGCGAAGAGCTACCTTTCTATAAAACGCACGTAGTGCATTATGAACAGCCCGTTCAATAGGGTCTTGATTTTCAACTATTAGTCTTCGACGAGCTCTACGTAAAGCTAGCTTGAAACGATGTACCTCTGCCGTTTCATTTTGGTTGGAACAGTTTCTTCGATCATTATCTAGACGACGTCGAACACATTGTTGGTCAAAGGTTTGACCAGTTCGTGCTTCGCCATCGGGGGAGGTATCAATATCTCGGCACAAAGAACGTTGCTTTCGGTTAATCCGATTTTCCGTGCTTTCGCTTTTCGGCGAGAGGTGTCAATATCCCGAATAACAGTACGTTGCTCATTTGTTAGTTTTGCACGTGCTCTTTTACGTCTAGCAGAATTTTCACCTCTTCTAATTTCCAGTCTCTGACTTTGTAACAAACTTTGTTTTTGACCTGGTATCTTTGAATAAACATAGAATTTTCAGGTTGAGTTGCATTTCTCATATTACGAATCCACTACCTGAGCGGACAATTTTCATCTAAATCATCAACCCTCTCCCCAATCCCATGCAAATAATTTGTATCATGATTTTCAACACTGTGATTACCTTCAGAAGTTCCTTGCTGATCTGATATTCTTTGAATAAGCCTAGATTTTTCAGATTGAGCTGCCACCCTTACATTATGTATCCATTGCCTGAGCGGGCAATTTTCATCTAGATCATCCACCCTCTCCCTTTGCGAAGAGATTTCTTCATCATCTCCAACCCTTTGATTACCTCTAGAGGATTTTGGTCGATCACGTATCCTTTGAATATGCATAGAATTCCCAGGTTGAGCTCCAACTCTCTGATTACCTATAGAGGATTCCGGCTGATCATGTTTCCTCTGAATATTCATAGAATTCTCAGGTTGAGCTGCCACCACCCTTAGATTCCGAAAAGGAGTTTCTGGCATAATAAAGGAGACAAAAGAAGTACGTCTAGATCGAATTGCACGTCTTCGAGTGGTTGGATATGAATTTTCATCCGCTATACAGTTTAATCTCCTCATGTATGTTGAAAATTGGGCAAACGAGGTATGTGGTCGATGATTATGAAGACGCGGCCGAGTAGTTGGTAGTGGAGTATGTCGATTCCGACGACTATAAAATCGACCAAAAAACCTATCAACTTGGTGCCGACTACGACGACTATAGAATCGACCAAAAAATCTATCTGTTTGGTGTACTTGTACTAGTAAACCTCCTTCCACCACTTCCATTGGGTATTCAAACACCGAGACGAGAAAAGGAGGGACGAGTGGCAACCCTTCTTCCTTCAGTTCAATTGTAATACCTACATATTTGGCAAATTGGACCATTAAAAAGTTTTATGTTTTGCTTATAGTTTTTATTCCTTTTATCTGATAGGAAGTTAACTAAGGGAAAAGTTTAGTAAACAGATAATAATAACATGACCTCAATATGGTATAGTTGCGAAATGCCAAGTAGTATTGATTTTCATGTAACCTAACTAAACAAAGAAAATGTTGTCTCTACTCCTATTGTATAACCTATCAAGCCCAACCACTCAAAACCTATCATTTAAACCACGTTGGGTCATAAATGTTAAAAAATTGCAACATATGAAATATAAATATGATAACTTACTTTGTGATATCTAAAAAAAAACAGTGAATTTTGTACTATTGTTACATGACGTACAAATGCATTAATACTAACTAATGTACAAAAAAGAGTTAAGAATTTTTAGTGCATGAATTATATGAAAAATGCATGAGTTATATGACACCCATCTAACAATCACGTTAGTTAGAGGCTAAGTAAATAGTAGTCCCAATCATTCGTACAAATTTGAACAAGGAGCAAACCAAATTCGAATGAAGACATACCTGTTTCAGCTCAAATTTTTCCAAGAAACATAAAGACTTAGAGCCAACACAAACTAACAGAACTGATCCTGCAAGGAAGGTAAGAAATAATGGTTACCTTAACGCCCCAAAACTCGAACAATTATATACCTAAAATACGTGACTTTTCTGAAAAATTTGGACAGAGCCTCTTCTGTATTTTCGACATTTCATAAATATAAAACATGTCATAACCTGAAATTTTAAAACAATATACTTCTCATTTTCATTCATTAATCCAGCTATTTAACCGTCTTGACAAATGCCAGCAACACTAGGACTTAGTACAACAAATAACTTGATGAATGAGAATTTGAATACGTCTCATTGATTAACCCATCTACTTAACCGTCTCAACAAATGCCAGAGCAGTTAAATAACTGGTTTAAAAAATGAGATCACTGCAACATTAGGACTTAGTACAGCAAAGAACTTGAATGTCTCGACTAATGCCAAATCATCCAAGCACCTCGTACAAAGCCATTACCGAAAACACAAATTAAATAAATACTTTCGAGTCCCATAGCTATCAAAAGGTTTACATCATTAACAAATTTGAATGAAGACATACCTCTTTCGACTCAAATTTTTCCAAGAAACATAAAGACTTAGAACCAAAAAAGACAAACATAACTGATCCTGCAAGGACAAAAAAAATAATGATTAGCTTTGGGAATATATTGTAATGGAAACGGCTAGTGGACTCGCAAATGATTAATACTTATTAATTAAAATAAAATTGTTTTGCTTGTAAATTGTTTGAAAAAGGGTTGAGTAATAAAGTTAAAATACATTTTCAAATAAATATGACTATATAAGTACAATCAACCAACTTACATGCATGCATTTGCTGTAAACAAGTTCAGTTTCTCAATCATTTAATCTCTCAGGTAGAGGTGGAGGTATAATGCAATCTCCAACAAATTCTCTGCTACGTTTTGGACCAAGTTGATTTAGTTCACTTATGATAGAAGTATTGTTTTGGACAAACGCAGAAATAGATTGCCGACTTTGTTCCAATGTCTTGACATAACTAATTTATTTCTTCACAGAGAATGAAGTAAAATCAACACGATCATCTTCAAGATCACTAGTGGTTGGATTGAATGGATCAACACACCCAAATTGATGAAGTACTCGAAGTGGCACATATGGAGTGGAGCCATGAAGGCCAACAAGTACAAGACTTTGTCGACCTGGAATATGTAGATAAATATTGCTTTTACACAAGGGCCAATCACATTCCCACTTGATGTCCTCTGTCTTCAAAGAATTTAAGCTTGCATACCATGCTTCTTCATCCTCAAGGATTGTACGAGAGCGCTTACTAATGCTTGTTTTGATAAGATTATATCTTCGATCTTCAACACTTTTCATTTTCACCAAGGAATTTGATAAGTGCTCATATGCCCAAACTTGAAGAAGTGGAATACATCCAGAAAGCTTTGTATGTCTATTTCTAATACAATTAGTCAAACCTATGAGAAGTTCTGCTAATATCATAGGTACGATAGTGACGCTTCCAGTTCTAACTTCTTGAATAATTTTGCATAAGGAGGCATCAATCTTATTGGTGTTGTTTGAAAAAAGAATATGTCCTACAATTGCTAAGTCTATTAAATTGGCACGCCCCAATGCCACTTTTTTTATTGTTTGGATCACCGATATTTAAGTGTCTAGCAATAAGGAAATCAAGAGAGCAAGTTTTCACTTGTCCATTTTTGTCCTTTTCAAGCGTTTTTTTAGAGACATGTAGGAAATTGACAAGCTCCTTTATATAGTTTCTTTTAGATGGGGAAAAGCAGGGCTTCCTTCGAGAATCATTCCAAGAAGATGAGAACATTCTTCTAGTGTAGGACAAAGTTGATGGGAGCCAAATTTGAAAACCATGTCATTTGGCTCCCAACATCTAACTAGTGCTTCTATGAAAGCCCAATTGATTTTGACTTTAGCTAAACTTAGTGTGTTTCCCATACCACTCTTTTGCCTCTAATCCATCCAATGACCATCATCCCAATCATTTTAAATGATTTATAATAGACTTTTATTAGGCACTTTGGTATTCATTATCAAGTTGTCCACTTCCTCTTATAGAAATAAAATAATTCAATGAGAATATGAAACAAATTTACATATGTTGATTGTACTACATGTTTTCATAAAAAATCAATATTTTATGAAAAACTTGATCGTTTAGACAAGAATTATTAAGCATATTCAAATAATTAGGGTTTTGCTTTATAAAAATATTTATCTACGTTGATTATATTAAATGTCTAATGACTACAAAAATAAATATTTTATGAAAAACTTAATCTTCGATTATAAATTAAAAGGGAATAGATCCATTTTGTTTTGCAATATATACTTATATTAATAAAAGAATATTGTAAAATAATAAAGTTCCACAAGACAAGCAAGTAATTCTACATATGAGTTTTGGTTTATGCATCTAATAAGGCTTGGTTCCACATCTTCAAACCTCTCCACAAGTGTAAACACTAATGAATCTTTAGTTGGTGATGTGGTTGGGGCTTTCGACACCGGGCCTAGCGGTGTAACCTACTAGCCGTAAGTCTACTTGCATCCCTCCTATTTGGTTATTGGGACATGACATGGTAGAATATGAACGAATGATATATAAAAAAAAGTTAACAATTAAAGAACATGGACGAATGATATATAAACAAAAGTTAACAATTAAAGAACAATTATTGGGACATGACATGGTAGATTTACAGGTAGTGGGTATAAATGTTGAATCCCGATAGCCCCCGATAGCGACAGTTCGTATAAAGTTTGACATTGTTGCATGGGTGGGGTGGGGGGTGGGGCACTCCCCCTACGCCGATAACAAATCAAGAAATAAGTGGGGGGGTTAGGGCTTCCCTTGGTGGGACAAACCCAACCAGTTCTTTTCGGCAAGTCTTTCAACTGCAGCTACAAGCCCGACTTATATCGTATAGAAACTCTAGCTTCAAAAATCTTAACATCATTTAAAACCGATTTCTATACCAAATGTAACTTAAGACATTATGGTGCTACGAGTCACTCAATGAGAAATTGAGTATCCATCAAGTATATAAGGTTGGGAAGGTAACTTCATTTATTTATGCTTTAGTAACACTTCATTAATATGGCATATCATTTTTCATTCTTCTGAATTTACAGCTACTTTTTCTACTTTTTCATTAATAACAAGTGCTATCTTATAATCCTAGTGTTTGGTTCATGATAGATAGCACGACAAGGAACCAAATAGAAAAAAAAGTATGCCTGAAACTGTCTTTTTTACAGCTCCAACAGAGACTAAGAACTGATCAAGGGATGACAAAGTCTTCATGTCATCGGGAGGAAAGTAATTGGCTGCTTTACCCACGAGAGATGTGAAGAGATGAGAGAGTGAAGGTCGCGTAACATACCGCTCATCCAAGAGGTCATCAAGGAAACCAAAGGCTGTTAATAACTCTGACTTGCTAGCTTTTATTGGAGTAACAAAATGAGCTGGAATTATTCTCTTAAATGCCCAGTCTGTAATGATCCCATTAATCCAATCCCTCACCTTCTCAGGACCTTTACTGAAAACCAATGTCTTGACTATGGGGGAAACTATCAACTTTTGTGACATCTGAGCAAAGCTGGCATTGGGCTCCAAGAGGTTTGATGGGCCAAGGAACAATATTTGGAGAACCATCCTCTCCCAATCCTTTCTGAAGGTTCATTTTATTGTCTATAACTGGTTCATTAGAAACTTCCTTTCCTTTACTTAGAATCCTCACACCCAAACCATTCTTTGCTGATGCTAACAGGGATTTTTTACTTATACATGTGGGTGGCTGTCTTGGTACAAAAATAACGGCATATACCACCAACAAAGTCCTGGAACGCTTGTGGTAAAATGCCACCTCGACATATGGGCCAATACCAACTTCTGGTGAGCTAAGGACTTTTTGTTCAATCTCATCAGCCCATGGAGTTGTCAAATCCTCATCTTTCAAGGTTTTTGCTCAGAAAATCCCAAAAAACTCAAGAGGCAAATTGAGCGGCCAACTCCATTGTCTTGGTGCCACCCATACCTTAGCTTTAGGGAACTTTCTAGAAAATGGGCCAACAAAAATTTTATGCTCGTAAGCAAAGGTTGGTAGGACAATGTGTTCAACTGGAGCTCCCAGCTCTTTCACAAGTTGGATGCACTCATCTGTTGGAGCAATTGGTGCATGAATCCATAGCCCTCCAGACTTGAGTTTGATGACTGTCATCCTTATATTTGTCGACACACTACTGAATCCCAATGCTTGCTCTTGCTCGAATAGCCATATGCAATTTTTAACAGCCTCAGTCCTTAAAGTGCTTCTATTGAGAAAAGGTCCTTGAAGGGTGCTTTTTGTTTACAGTTGGAAACAATAAGCAGGAAAAAAGAGTAGGGTTAACTAGTATTACCCCCCACTAGATGAGCCAATTAGGATTTCCCCCCCACTAGATGGGAAATTAGGGTCTCCCCCCTAAATACACACAAAAAAAAAGTCAAAGTGGGTTGACCAAAAAAATTTTGTGTGTATTTAGGGGGGAGACCCTAATTTCCCATCTAGTGGGGGGGAAATCCTAATTGGCTCATCTAGTGGGGCTAGTTCACCCAAAAGAGTATGCCAAATATATAGCTGCTTCAACAGGCAACAGTACGACTAGGGTTAGTAATGGCAGCAAAAATAATTATAGAACAAAATATCAAAGAATGTAGCAGAAAAGAGAAAAGATACTCTGCTAACGTCAAATAACTAAAGTTAATATATTGACATTACCTATCGAATATCAGAGCCCTTAGAGGATTATCAGCTGTATTAGGGGGTGGTGGAACCTTTTAACAATGGCATCTAGGATTTCATTTATACCTATTCCCTCCTGCAAAACAAAGAAAATGACAACAACAAAATAATGATAAGTTTTGATGATTTTTATATCTCACGTCAAGTCAAAGGCTAGTAAAAAATTGCTCATTGAGTTTCTTACACACTCCATTCAAGAGCAGAAAATAAATTTATTATAGCTTGTTAGTTGTTACACATTGACAGATGTGAGCCACGGTCAACAAGGAAATATGAAAGGTGCATTCTTGGAGAGGGGGGAAGAAAGGAAAAAAAAATCTTTAACTAGGAAATTGTTAGACTTTAACTAGGAAACCTTGAAATTGTTGAAAATCAAGGAAATACTAAAGCATAATGAGCCCACTCATTCTCTCTGTCTCTAAAATCACCAGTACAGAAGTACGCTATTGAATTGATTGGCCTTGAAGCATATGATATAAGAATATCATATAACACAAGATCATTCTTGAGCTTTTCTTTAACCTTTCCCAACGAAAGGGTGAACTGGCCGGAAGAAGAAGTATCCAACTCTAAACCGTGCTTAAGCCAAAATACTTCAAACTCTTTGAGCTTGCGTGCATTAGGTTCTGGGTGCCTACACAATAATGCACAATCAGGATATGCTCTAGATATGATTTCTGCTGCAGTTTTATTTGCCAAAAGCATGGGATGTTCAACAAGAAAGTCAGACTTTGTCTGCTCAGATAGCTTTCTAAATAAACAGCACCATCAGCACCATCTCTATACCTGTTCTCTTTCAACCTCTTAGAAATTTCAGTAAGGATTTTGACAGACCCAATTACATCTACCTTTCCAAACTGACCGTATACCTCAGGAAACTGACTAACTACTGTATCATGCCTCTCAGCATCCATCAGCCCGTCGATGATGTACTGAGCAGGCTGGTAGGACAATTTACAACATGAACGAATGACAGTGCGACCAATCCAGCGATCAACAACGTCCCCAGCAAGGTTGCAATCAAACATGATAGAATACGCAAGCCTATCTACACCAGGAACAAGTGAACCATTTTCTGAAAGAAGAGCTGGCAGCATAGGAATCTTCCTATGTCGGAGATAGACACTCGTAGATCGGGTTTGGGCTTCTATGTCCAATGGAGTATCCGGTAAAACCAAATATGACACATCAGCAATGTGTACACTAATTCTTAAAAAATGCAATCAGTACCTGTAGAATGGTCAATTGTAAGTGTATATGCAAAGATGTCTAAGATATTTTCTTCTTTCTAACTCCTCGGCAGGCACTTCCCACGGGAATTTCAAAAGGTTGGAAAGTGATTTAAGAGAAAACTCAGTAACGCAAATTGAGTTTTCAAATAGGATTGCTGCAAGATGTGGCTCAATTTCTCCCCCTCGCCCAAAACTATGCATAACACAGGCATGAGGTAAAAGACTGCCTTCCCTCCAATTTTCAATCCGAACAGCCACTAACTCCATCGCGTCACTCTTCATCAATATTTTCTTGATGTATTCTGGTAAGTCTCTCAAACAAACCAATATTTTAGGAAACTTTGCATAATTTGGTATCAATTCCTGATTGGAATATGAGACAAAAGTCTTATTTTGGTTGGTCTCCTTCTGAAAGCCTTCTCCGCCAGAAGGCCGCCATCAGCTAACACCAAGAAAGCCAACAAGGGCATCACGGCGAGGTGACTTTTGAATGATAGCTACAACTCTGCCGGTCGGACGCTTAGATGGTTACGCACTAACTAAGGCACAAATATTTCCTATTGGGCTTGAGGGATCTGAAGAGGAAGAGCTATTTTTTGTTAGGTCGTCATTGCAATCATCTACTTTTTCCTTCAGTTTGCAGTTATCACCAACCATCCAAAGCGAAGGAAAAAAAAATCTCACAACATTTTCCGACACATGTAGAAAACTTCTAATGGCCGGTCCCAAACTTGGCAAATGCATCAACCAATAAACTTGGCGAGCGCAAAGTTCCCTAACTTTCTTAACTACCGTGGCATCAAATGCCGGTCTATACCCATTCAAAATCTTCGAACCACCCGTAGATGACATATCAAAAGTACAAATATTATCCCTAACTCCTACTAAAACCCCAGCTAAACATCCCAACTCCTCATTTCTCTTAACTGAAGTCCTTGGCGAGCGCAAAGTCGCAAAATCAGCATATTCCACAAAAGCGAAGGAAAAAAAGAATCTCTGTAAAAATAATATTCGCCACTGTCTTGAGCAACCTAAACTTGGCAAATGTATCAACCAACGCAAAGGGAGTGATCGCCAAGTCACAAAATCAGCATATTCCACAAAAGCGAAGGAAAAAAAAAATCTCTGTAAAAATAATATTTGCCACCGTTTTGAGCAACCTAAACTTGGCAAATGTACCAACCAACGCAAAGGGGGTACCAATTTGTGCTGAATAAACAATTAAGTGGTAAAACATATTCCACAAAAGCGAAGGAAAAAAAAATCTCTGTAAAAATAATATTTGTTGCCGTCTTGAGCAACCTAAACTTGGCAAATGAGGTAACCAACGCAAAAGGGGGATCAATTTGTGGCGAATAAACAATTAGGGGGTAAAGGGGACCCCAAGAACGAAACAAAAATGAAAAAGTCAGTTGATTACCTTTTGTGAGCAGACGGTGGGTTGCTAGACAATAAAATAGCCAAGGTGTAAAGGGAGAACCTGTAACAATAATGAAAGGACAAAAGTCGTTGAGATGAGAAGTGAGTGGAGTTGAGACGAGACGAGAAAATGAAAAAAAAGCGTACCTGTATATGAGCTGAGAGAGAGAGGAGTTATGGAGTGAGAGAAAGACAAGAGAGCAAGAATTACTGGCGCGAGAGAAAGAGAAAGAAGGAAGGAGTTCCTGGCGCGAGAGAACGAGTGAGGAGAAATTGTAAAGTTTGTTTTGTGCGAGAAACCAACCAACTTGTTTTTTGTTCTGCATACCCCTTATGCCAAAATGGTTCGCTAAGGTCACTCGATTAGGCATCTGTCTCAAGATCAGTGTTCTAAAAAATGCTAGGCGGTGGGAGAACGTCTAGTGCCTACGCTTTCTAGGCAGTGTTTAGACGGGCTAGGCGCTAGACGGTTTTTTTCCCTAATATATATAGTAATACACACCTATATTAAAGAAAATTATTTACCATAACTCTAAAAATAAACACAAACAAGATACTTATTAAAAAAATGCGTAATAGTTGAAGAATATCGACTTCATATAAAAACACACTCTTTATTATAATGGCATATAATTTACATTAAACTTTAGTCTTTTTAACTCATTCAAATCTTAAGCCTACATAGGCCTTTAATTTTCGACATTTAGTTATTCAAAAAAAAAAAAAAAAAAACTTGACTGGACCACCTAGACCCGCCTAGATGCTGCCTAGACACGCTTAGCCCGCCAAATCGGTCCGCCTAGACCCGCCTAGTTGGTCCACCGATTTTTTAAACGACTTGGGCCTAAGCAAGTCGGTTGGGCACACCGCCTAGCGCCTAGAGACCACCTAGATCAATTTTTAGAATAATACTCTTGATGCATTGGTGTCTGCATTGAAGTTAGTTGGTAGAAAGATGGGTGCAAAAAGATTTTTTTTATTTTTTGATGGACGAGAGAAACCAGATACCCAAAAATTATTGGCTGCTTTAGAGGCCATGAGAGTGAGAGTGTCCGGGATTAAAGAGACGCATGAAGTTTCCTCAGAGGGGGAGATATCATAGGACAACAGTGCAGGATATGATCACCAAAAATGCTACTTCAAATGAAAATATAAATCATATCATGCAATATATGTTCAGAAAATACACGAATCGGACCCAAATTAGCAGATATATCACAATAAGGCGTTGAAATTGTTGACCCATGTTGTGTACCAAAACAGGACATCGGACCCACTTGCTGATGTCACCAAACAAATGTGAACTTCCTATCATGCCCTTCTTTCTCTCTAGTGTTAATACTATTTTACCCTTAGAACTTCATCTTTCAAATTCGGACCTCATCTTCTTCTCTCTGTACCCATCGTCTACAGTATGTTTCAGAAGAGGACTTAATCTTCTTCTCTCTCTTCCACGCACTCCAATGAAGCACATTTCCCTCTCTTTTCCTTACCTTTCCCCCCCAATGATCCCTCAATTTCCTTCTGTTTCTTTTGAACACCTGTTCTTGGAGCAGAAGAAACTCTTATCCCCACACTTCCCGCCCAATTCCATTATAGTGCTGTATATTCTGTCACCAGTATACTCAAATCACCAATACCTTATAAGCCCTATAATTCCATTATACTCAAATCACCAGTATCAGTATATTAATGGAAGGAGAGTTCGGTGAAGAGGAGAGTTCTGTGAGGGATTTTCATAGAAGGGAGAAGGCGAACAAGTGGTGGAAATGGCATGTAGAGGAAGGGACTTTTGATGAATACTAGATAGTGGGGAAGAGTTCGGTTGCACTTGTGGCGATTGTGAATGGTCCTGCTTTTAGGGGTTTCTTGAAATGGCATTCCCAGTCACCCAAGTGCCCAGATATTGATACTTTGGCTCATTTGTGGGAGATTTTCATTGTAGCAGTGAACAAGCTATACAAGTTCAAGCTAGACACAAAGTCAGTAGTTAATAAAGACTTATACAATCTGGTTGTGGAAATAGATTTGCTGAGGTCGTGGGGTTTTGATGTCAATTTCATGCTAAATATCTTTGGGAAATGGTATGTGATTGTGAAGAAGTTTTGGGCATGTACACATATAGTATTGAAAAGAACATTATGAGCCTAAATGTACTTTATGTAAAGTTTTCAGTTGGATTTGCGATGATAGAAAGTAAGCACAAGTCTATGACAATACAAAAGCTGCGATGGTTACAAATTCTAACAGATGGTATGTTAGGTAAAAGTCATGTAGGTGGACTTGGAAAAGAAACTGATCCTGTTAGAGTCGAGTTATTATGTGCGGCCAGAAATATCAAAATGGCTATGACAGTGATGTTTCTTCGCTCTCCCGCTTTTATTTCAGTGTTTAGCTTTCTAGGGGGATCGATACTCCAAAAGAATTTGGTTTGTCTGCACCCTTTCCAGAAGTTATACCCCAACCATATCCCCCACCACCTCGTGCTAGATTGATGGTAATTTCTATTTCGTTGTTACTTTACAGTATCAGAGAGGTTCTGTATAATGTCAGGTTGTAATTTTATTACTGTTGGTATATATTAATTAGTCGTATTGTTTGTTGTTACTTGTTACAGTCAATGAAACGAAAGCACTCTGACATGGATTCAGAGATGAGCATTTCGGAGGAGATAGAATTTGATGCTTTTTTGCTTACAACAAGACGAAAACTAGAAATCGTCCAAGGCGTCTGGTATCCTCCAATGCCAAAGAAGCGCTCCATAATTTATACGCTCCCCTATGGAAGAGTGGAATTGGAAAACCACTACTAGTGGTGGACTTAAGTTTTGGTTCGGTGGTAGCCGCATGTTATTGTGTAGATTTTGTTATATCGTGGATGTGAATGTGAATGTGTAGTTCTGTGAATGTGGTGTGAATGTTATCAAAGAATGCCCCAGTAGGCCATTGTAAGTGATGTGAATGTGTAGTTCTGTGATATGTAAAGTGGGGACTGTGAAGATGTAGTTTTGTGTAGTGGGGACTGTGAATTTGTAGTTTTGTGATGTGTAGTTTGGTGGTATTTTGAGCCCATATGTGATGTGCTGTTGCAATATATTTTGAAGCACACTTATTGCGTCGTGTTCAGCTTATATAGTGCCGTTCTTAGCTTATATAGTGACGTTAATAGTTTATATAATGTTGTTCATAGCTTATATAGTGACGTTAATAGCTTATATAGTGCCATTCTTAGCTTCTATAGTGAAGTTAATAGCTTATATAGTGTCGTTCTTAGCTTTTATAGTGAAGTTAATAGCTTATATAGTGCCGTGCATAGAGTATAGTGCCGTTCATAGATTATATTGTGCCGTTCATAGCTTATTGAGTGTTTTATATTAGGTGCTTACTAACAAGTTAATTATTGTAAATTAGAAACTTATGAACGAGACTATATAAGTTGTCCCAGACACTATATAAGCTGACCCACAAATTTGTATTCACGTACACCGTGTTGCACCTACTGTATCCATGATATTTATGTGATTATATATCGAAATACAGTCGAACTTGCACATTGAAATTGTCCATATATGATGTGCTGTTGCAATATATTTTGAAGCACACTTATTGTGTCGTGTTCAGCTTATATAGTGTCGTTCTTAGCTTCTATAGTCACATTCATAGCTTATATAGTACCGTGTATAGATTATATAGTGCCGTTCATAGCTTATATAGTGTCGTGCATAGCTTATTGAGTGTTTTATATTAGGTGCTTACTAACAAGTTAATACTTGTAAATTAGAAAGTTATGAACGAGACTATATAAGCTATCCCAGACACTATATAAGCTTACCCACAAACTTGTATTCACGTACACCGCGTTGCACCTACTGTATCCACGATATTTATGTGATTATATATCGAAATACAGTCGAAATTGCACATTGAAATTTCGAAATAATAACTGAAAAAAGACTGAAACTAACTTTTTCCTCACACAATGGGAATTGGGTGGGATGGGCAATTAACTGAAAACCTTTTCAGTTACCAATGCATTTCATTACTAAGATAGACTGAAACGGTTTTCTCAGACAAAGGCAATTAACTGAAAACCTTTTCATTACTAAGATAGACTTAAACTTTTTTCTTAGACAAAGGCAATTAATTGAAAACCTTTTCATTACTAAGAGAGACTTAAACTTTTTTCTCACACAATGGCACTATCTCCTAGAGATCGAAGAAGAAGAATACGCCAACCAGAGCCTCTACATCTCCCCTGAATTATGCCAAAAGATACTTGCACATGGTCCACTCCAATTGCTTTAGAAATCCAAATTGGTATCCAATGATTGGGAGTCGGTCGGTTATGAGAGTTCATTCATAACCGATTTTGTTCTGAAGAACAAAGCATTTCTGGGCTATGTGATTCAGACCCAACACTTTGCCAAACCGTATACTTCCTTCCTTTCAAACATCGCTCACATTCCACCAATTCCTACTCCAAATTTGGACTTCTGCCCAAATGGTGTTCGGATCATGGCATCTTCTAGTGGAGGCATTATTTGTTTGTGTGAATAGCATTTTAGAGACACCAAATTTTATGTATGCAAACCCACAACTCATCAATTGCGTATGTTATGTAGGCCTAAGATTAAATTCTGGACAGAGTGTATGGGCATGTCGGTGCATTCAATTGAACCTTTACAATTCACCATAGTCCGATTATCTAAACCAAACCACCATACTGTAGTTCGAAGCCGAGACAATAAAACCAAGAGTGTCATTGTCCATTTCGTTGAAATTTTCAACTCCAACATTTTGAAGTGGAGAAGTTTGGAAAACCTACATTTGTCTTTCAACACTGAACACATTCAGATGGAGCCTGGAGTTTTAGCAAAGGGACATCTACACTGGTCTTTTTGGGATGCTGGAATTTTGGCATTCCATATTGGTGCTGAAGAGTGGACAAAGGTGGCACTTCCCCTCACGACCTCGACCCCAAATGGTTACAAGCTCTTTCACTTCCAGGGCACTATTGCTATCATGTACACATTTTGGAATTGTCCAATTCGTGCTAGACAAATCGAACTCCATATATTGCAAGACTACAATGCTAGTGTGTGGAGTCAACAGCTAGAGTTTCTCTTAGATCACTTGTATCAAACATTTCCTCACCCAGAATTTGTTGACCTTTTCTCCATCGATGTTGGCATCTTCAAGTGCGACTCCTGGCTAGTGTGGTACAACTTACGTACTAATAAAGTTGTGTCGGTCGAAAAAATCAAAAAATCAGGCAGCAGCAAAATCCTACCCATAATGTTAGACTTCATTCCGTATGGAGAAATTTTGAACTAACCAGAGATGGAAACTTATTACAAGTCTACAGCCAGTACTACATAATTACTATGTATTTTATTTTGTTCCCAGTCTTTATCTAATTATGTATTTATACTATATTGAACATTCCAGACTTATTGAATGTTCCGAGTCTTTATGTTATCAATCATGTCCACATATTAACCATTCCACACACTAATGTTTATTCTATGTCCTATTATCAGCGTATGTATTACATATCTTCATGGCATGTTTCATATCTTCATGTTACGTGTCTAAAAATGGTTATACTGTCAAACTCAGCCTTGATATGCTTTAATTTTAAAATTGACTTTGCCTTGTAGTTTTTTTTTATAGGAATGCCTGCTTGTAAATAGGAATTATTATGTATAAATTTAGTAGTAATTAGTAGTAATTAGTTATTGATCATCCAAAAAAAAAAAAAAAATGGTTCAGTCCTGAGCTGGCCTTCTCTTAAACGGATATGTTCTTGGGAAGCTTATGTGGTGTCTTGGAAAGCTTATACAGTATCCCCCAAAATATTATTATATGTGCCTTATTAACTACTATCATGAAAGACACTATATACGATATAGAAGTCACTATATAGGCTAACACAACAATTTAAGGTCTGAATGGTGGAGAGGAATATGTCTGTTGTCAGTTTAAGAGAAGGGATTTTGAGAGTTATTTTACTCCAGTTTTGAAAAAGTGGCGGGAAAGACGATGAATCATATTTATTTTGATATTTGATATTGCATCCACAGAACAGTGTAGAACACATGAAAGAAAAAAGGTAGCGACTTGGACAAAAAGAAACAAAGTAACTTAGAAAAATCTTGTTTGTCAACAACCTCGAACCAATCAATCCAATATTGATTAATATGTAATCGATGGAACACTACTTGAAAACGACTCTTATGCCCAGAAACGAAATGTTCCAAATGTTCCTGGAAATTCTTGCTCCCATCAGACCATTTGTATCTATAAGCATCAGGATCCCGATTCATGGATCTCTCGGTTCGAGAAATAAGAGGATCGAACCATTTCTTTTGACTCTTTTTCAAATTCGATAAATGTTGGTTGCTCATATATTTCATTATAGTTCTATGATTCAGAGTATCATTTCCTATTTGATGTATAAGGATACAAGGATATTCCAATAATAAACCATCTTGAAATCCATAAGTTTTTAGTGGGTAGAAATTTGCAATAAACGGGCAGAGTAAAGTAAATTGTGTATGGTCCCCCTTCTCTTAAACAGATTATCCGTTAACGCTCATGGTGTCGTTGATAGCTTACTTAGTGTCTTGAACAACTTATATAGTGTCTTGAACAACTATTTCATTTACGCTTATTAGCTTGTTTGTAGCCACCTTATATATATATGACACTACATAAGCTGTGCAAGACACTATATAACATGTCCGCAAATAGAAAATCAGTTTAATAGAAAGCCTGGTGTTTGAGGCCATATCTTCTATTGCAATATATTCGAAGCACACTTACACAAGAGTGTAGTTGGTGAAAGGTGTCAGCAAAATAGCCAAGTACATAGCGCAGGAAGCAAATCAATCAGGTATGTACATACATGGTACGTACTTACATGGCGAAATACATATACATAAGCAAAATTTCCATATACATAGTTTTTGCACCTAGAACAACAAAATCAACCTAACCATTAGAGCAATAAGAACAACACATAGGCCAATAATGACAAGAGCCATGTTCCTAAGTAAAACTGATTGGCTGTAATGTTCGGTTTGCCCGCAAGTCTCCCCTGTAGTAGTGATGACCGTGGGTATGGGCTGTATGGGTTGTACAATTGTCTCTTCTAATGTGTGATTGAACTCATTGTAGTAATTGTTGATTCTTTTCTTTCTAAGTAGTAACTTCGCCTCTTCAATAGAATTACATCCAATATAGTCTTGTCCAGCAAATTTGTCACAAAATAGTTCACAGTCCCGTGTACTAAGGGATTGAGAAAGGAAACGGAATTATGAGAATCTGGTTCGAAAATCATTGAAAGGAGAGAATTTTATTTACCTGTTCCCTGCAGCTACTCCAGTGCTTGTATATATTGGCTGCCACCCTCTAATGACCGTGTAGCAGAACTTTGCCATAAGATTTAGAGAAACGGAATGTAATGCTACTGAAAAAGTAGTGCAGAATGAAGTTCGAGTATGAAGGATTTTATTTAGTTGGGTGACAGTGAAGTGTCATAGGACATTCACTCACTACTCTAATAATAATAATACAAATTAAACAAAATAATAATGAAAAGTACAAATCAACCTAGTTCGTACATACATGGCGAAATACAAATACATAAGCAAAACGACAAAATATCCATATACATAGTTTTTGCACCTACAACAGGAAAATCAACCTAGCCATTAGAGCAATAAGAACAACAAGTAGGCCAACAATGATGAGAGCCATGATCCTAAGTAAAACTGATTGGCTGTTGTGCTCGGTTTGCATGCAAGTCTCCTTTGTAGTATTGTTGACCGTGAAGTATTTTATTAGTTAGGTGACAGTGAAGTGTCATAGGACATTCACTCACTGCTCTAATAATAATAATAATAATAATAATTAAACAAAATAATAATGAAAAGTACAAAGATAAACATCTCGAACAATTAAGCACTCTCTCTCTCTCTCTCTCTCATTCTTCACCATCTAAGCAAATGTTGCCAAAAGTAGTATTTGGGACATGTTTTGAATAGTTGGTTTAATTTGTTCATGGTTTGTTGTCAGTCATTGCTATGTTATAAACTAGTGTTGTAAAAAAAGTGTGCAATGGTGTCATATCATTCTTGTGCCATGCGGATAACAATATGAATCAACAATACATTATACAAGCCTAGTAAATCACTATATAAGTATATGCCAGTAACCACGTCAAGAACACAATTGTGTCATATACATTCCATTAGACATATCATACTTTGTTTTCTGCATTTCTTGAATGAGGAAGTCAGTTATTAAGTTAAACTTTCAACAAAATGTGGACAATCACTTCAAATATCATTTACAAAATGTTTTGGCCTAAATTTATGGCTACAAAATTGGTAATTCATTTGGTAAAGTGGTAAGAAATCAATAAAATTTAGCTTGCCATAAAAAACAAAATTTTTACCGAAATTGCGGGAGATCCGGACACATTGTTCTCCTAAATAGCCGATGCCTTAATCAGTTAGCAACCTCTTCTTCTCTACTGTATGAATCTACACCGAAAGTAAATGAGATCTGAGGTCGTGAGGTGAAGGCAATGTTAGGTCTGAGGTTGGTTTAAACACAACGGAGCCCTAAGGGGGTGCTAGT
The DNA here is from genome assembly GCF_015680905.1 of Coptis chinensis. Classification (NCBI taxonomy): domain Eukaryota; kingdom Viridiplantae; phylum Streptophyta; class Magnoliopsida; order Ranunculales; family Ranunculaceae; genus Coptis; species Coptis chinensis. The sequence goes on along the minus strand of NC_141464.1, from coordinate 26,793,141 downwards.
CCCATAATAACTATAGGATGGCCCATTTACACAGGGAACTAGGGAAGGCCCATTCTCAATGAGAGGTGCAAGTGGATATTCAAATATTCGAATCCGATTCGGATTCGAAAAATTAGATATTATACAAAAATTTCGGATATCGGATTCGGATTCAGATAATTTTTTATGTCCGAACTGGTTATGGATACGGATTCGGATACTGCCATATCAACATCCGAAAATATCCGATCCGATTTAAAAAATTAATAGTTATTATATATAATTTATTTATTTATTATTGTATAAAATATTATATAAAATTATAAACTAATAATATAAAACTATAATAACAAAATAATAATAATAATAAATGACAAATATATATATTTATAATAGTTTTTATAGTGGTAAAATGAATTATTCAAAGCAAATAAAATTTTAATTAATATTAATTTTCGGATCAGATATTATCCGATATCCGAAATCGGATTCAGATAATTTTTTTAATATCCGTCGGATTTGGATTCGGATATCGGTATAAATTTTAGGATTCGGATTCGGATATAGTCATATCTGAATCTGAACCTATCCGTTTGCACCCCTACTCTCAACTAGGGCTGGAAATGGAGCGGTTCCGGTCGGATTTTGGATATCCATATCCATTAAAAAACAACAAAAAATACACTATTTTAATGATTTTCATATATAAATGTAAGATATAAATTAATTTTTAGGCATCAAAATATAAATCTTGTTAAATTGATTCGGGTTTTCGGATATTCGGGTCGGATTCTAGTCACAAACATTGAAACCATATCCGTTAAAATGGATTTGGATATGGTTGGATTCGGGTCGCATCCCGTACCATTTCCAGCCCTACCCTCAACAATGCCCCTCAACTTTTATGACACATCATAAAGGGCCGCAGTATTGGCACCCCATAAAATAGGACTAACACCTTTTTTGGATGTTATAAACTGTTTTGACACATCTTATGTAGTGTTTGGGATAGCTTATTTAGTGACTTATATCATCCAAAGGGGGGGGGGGGTGCTAGTCCCATTTCACGGGGTATCAATACCGCCATAGAAATTTTATTGGGCTTATTTTAATGAATCGTCTAGCCATAGAAATCATTTTCAGCATTAATATGGTAAACAGCATTTTCAATGGTAAACATCATTTTCAAGAATGATTATCTTTATAAGTTTGCTAGGATTCTAATTCCATTTATGAACAACGTTCTTAGTTAAGATTCCAGTTAGAAGGCCAATGGCTAGACACCGAGAGTACGATTCCAGTTATTTCCAATAATCCGTGTTTTGTGAAATCCAATCCAATATTTTTCCATATTTGGCAGGGATATTTGTGTTCTGATTATTAAAAAGTCTATATCCGATGGCATGCTTGTATCTGGTCTATGTATGATTTTCGTTTTTTATGGTTAATTATATCTGAATATTTCTGATTTTTGCTAATTATCCAAAATTTGCAAATTTGGAATAGAAATTGCTCCATCCGAAAAAACAAAATGGATCAGAATCGGATAATGCGATCCGAAATAAATTTGAAATTTTGCCAAAAGCCCTTCTTTCAATCAAATCCGAAGTCAGCCCTAGGTGAGACACATAGAAACTGCATAGAAAATGTAGATCACGATAAATTCAAACTATAAAAAGATTATTCGATTATTCAATTAGTATTATAAAAAGGTTATTCAAATAAAGATTAGTTCTATACATTTGTTTTCAAACATGTCCATTTATAGTACTTAGTAAATTTAGAATAGTGGTCATGGATTGTCTTGGTTAGGGGTGCAAATGGATAGGTTGGGATTTAGATAATCCTGTATCCAAATCCAAATAGGAAAAATTATCTCGATATCCAAATCCGATGGATATTATAAATCCTATCCGAATCCGATTTCGGATATCAAATACATATTCGATCGGAAAATGAATATTAATTAAAATTTTATTTGCTTTGAATATTGGCCCGTTGAATAATTCATTTTACCATTATAAATATATATAATTGTCACTTATTACTATTATTTTGTTATTATAGTTTAATATTATTAGTTTATGATTATATAGAATATTTTATACAATAAAAAAAAAAAAAAAAAAATAAAATATATATATATATATATATATATATATATATATATATATATATATATATATCCCCATATATAATATAATAACTATTTAGTTTTTTAAATCGGATCAAATATTACGGGATGCAACTTACCAAGGCCCAAAATATCACCGAGATATCCGAGATATCACCGATATATATCGTTTTTTGGGTACACCGAGATGGAAATATTTGATATATCTCAACCGAATATTGAATATGTTTTTTCCCGATATATTTCGCAATTTCTGATATAACGATATATATCGACCGATATATCCGATATAAATTGTTCACTTTGACCAAATATTGTTGACTTTGACCGATATATTGACAATATTCCTGATCCGATATATCCGATATATTGACATACAAAACAAATTTTTGACTGGTTAACAAAAAAATGGATATCTCCGATATTTTCGTTATATCTGATATATCTCGGTTTATTAGTACATCGAGATATTCATCGAGATATTAACCGAATTTGACATTTCGGCCCTTGATATTTTGGTCCTTGTTATTGCATCATGATTTATTCGTATTTTTGGGGGGGGGGGGGAAAGTGTTTTTTGGAAATAAGCCGTACGAAAAAGACCTACGGATCCCTTAAATACAGTGCGAAGCCCAATACATTTGTTTTCGTTATTTTATCCAACGTGTCTGAGTGTCTCTCATCTCTCTTCAAAGCCAATATCAAAATCAAAATCAAGAAAATCAAAACTCGAATTCGAAAGAACAACCGACATTTAAAGATATGTTTTTTATGTTTTTTTTTTATCTCTACTTGCATTCTACTCTTTATTTGTTCGACAGAGATGACCTAGTCTAAACTATGTATTTTAACTCAAAGTGTTTGTTGAACACAAGTTTTTGTTTGCAGACAGAGATGACATAGCCTGAAAATTAAATTAAGTTTTGTTTTTTTTTTCCTAAGTGAGCTGAGAATTTGATTAAGTATAGGAAAAAGGGGAGGGAAATTACAAAAGGTAAAAGTATAAAAGAAAGAAAAGGAAAACCATAATCACATTGTGATAGTGTCTTAGGTAATAGTATTTGAGGGAGTGAATTACAACCCTACTAGGTAGGCCTCCAATACAACACTTCTTCAAGCACCTCACCCATTCAGTCCAATCTAAATTAAGTACTTGTGCAAGCTTCCCATTTATATAACTATGGATGCTTGCCATGATACAGAAAACGTGACACAGACAACATAGTTGTTGTATTTTTAGCCGTTTGATCTGCCGAGAAGTTCGCTTCCCTCCAAGTTACGATTATTAAATTAAGTTATTTGTTGAACATAAGTGTTTGGTGGCACACTCTATATAATCGATCCAGAATAGTAAATAGCTTTACCAATAAACTATATTAGGTTAAGAAAACCTTGTAACTCGGGTGTTTTTGCTATTTCTGATAAGAGCCTAAAACTGTAGTTTTAACCCCTTAACAATAATATTTTTAGACCAATTATGCGAGTAATAAATAAGAGTTAATGCTGATTATGTGCTTTTATATATTTCAGGCATTGGAGTCAATTATGTGCAGAAATGTGTCACTTTTGCGAAATAAAGGAGCAAGGGTTGGTTGCTAAGAAGTTTTGTGATTAAAGGCCAAGATTCAAGGAGAAAAAGTCTTTTTAAAGCCCGATTAAAGCTGAAAAGTCAAAGTTAACGTGTGTAGAAACAGCGCACAAAAGTCAATAGAACTTCCGGAGACCGTATCTTTGGACTCATACCTCACAATTGAGCCTACCTTATGTTAAAACGACCGTCTTGGAAAGAGCTTTCCAATGGTCCAAACCTTGACCCAATCCGAGGAGTAGAAGTGGACGAAAAGTCTATTAAAGTCAAATCCAGCTGAAAAGACCTCTGTGGACTGAAGAAATTGGGTTTTTGGGCTCGATTTTCCGGCCCAAAACATGGCTCCAGGCCCATGCACGAAATTGGGGATCTCTTTCTCTTCTTGAAAGGGGGAAAGGAGGCAGACTCATTAGCTATACCTAGATTATAAATAAATTAGCTTAGATTCTATTTTTTAATTAGTGGTTTACTTGTTTTTAATTTAGTTTATTGAATCATTGATAATTCTTCATTAGATTAATAAAAGTAGTTAGTTATTCATAAATTTAGTTTTGGTTTATTAAATTACATAGATCTAAATTCAATTATTAGTTGTTAATCATTTCTTAATTGTTAATTTAGTTGTTAATATTTGATTAGATCAAATTAGTAAATTTATAATCTTTATATCATGTCTTGCTTAAATTCATATAGAAATGATAGTTTAATGATTCAAGGCTAAAACCTCCATTAGAGGGGTTTGAGGAAGCCTTGATGAAAATTTAATTGTGTTAGCTTAGAAATTGTTGTGATAATCTATTCAATTCTAGAAAGTAATTAGTTCACCATGAGAATGGGTTTGATTGCTTCACATGCTAGTTATTATTTGGTAGAGATTGCCATGAATAATTAGGGATTAGAAATACCAATTTCTTATGCGAAAGCATTGCAATTGGGATTACGACGAATCTTCGCTAGTTAATTAAGTCGAGTTAAGGTGGAATCAAATCCCCCTAATTCCTCCTCATATAGTCAAATTAGCAATTCCGTAGTTTGAATTATCGTACCTGATTAGTAGTTTCCCATCGTAGTATAATCCTATCGTTACTCTCATTAACTTTGATAGACTGATAATCATAGTTAACTTAGAATTCTAAAGAACTAGGAGTGGAACGAATTTTCTATTCCAACTATATTGCAATAACATCGAGAGTAGAAAACTTTGATAATATAAAGCTAATAAATCAGTTTTAGTTTTACTTACGTTGAGTTTCGTTGCTTATTCGTAGGTAAAACTATTCATTTTACATTTTATCAAATGGCGCTGCTGCCATCTTAGTTCCCTTTAGAATTGTTTTCATTAGTATTGGTAGTCTTCCCAAAGTCCCATTAAACCCATCCACCCTTGTTTGCTTCTAACAGTGATTCTTTGGTTCAGAAACTAAAAAAATTTCAAAGAACAAGCCTGAGCACGACCCGCGCCCATACAAGGCTAATTTTGAGTGCCACCCGTCTTTGCCGCTTGGAACTTCGAGTTGGACTGGAGCGACCCGCGCCCCTACCTTTGGCTATTTCTCGAGCGACTTGCTTGCCTATTATGGAAAAGCCCGATTTTCACTGGTTAGTTCAAACTTCCATTACTTCAAGTTATTCAGTGTTTCTAACTTGTTACACACACTGAGCTCGCGTATACAAGACGCTATTCATAAGCGAAGCAAGGAGGCATTCATGTACTTCTTTCTTCCACTCGCATCTCCTGTTAGAGGTTTATACTAACATATCAGGATTGTTTTGAGTGTTGTTGTGTTTAGTTAAGATTGGTCTTAGCTTTGCATGAGATTAAGGTCAGGTAGAAGAAAAACGCCTAACGTAATCAACCGGCAACGTCAACAAATACGCATTTCTAGTATACCACTTACTACACCTCTAGCTAATATACACACTACACCTGAAATAATGGCTGAAGAAAGATAGTCTCCTCTCTCTAACTTTTACAAATCCTTGAACGATAGCCCAAAATCTTGCATCGTTCTTGCAGACCCAGTGGGGGATTTCCGAACCCCCAAATATATTTAATTTGTTACCCGTTTTTCATGGGTTAGACCATGAAAAACCTTATCAGCATATGCGTAGGATTGAACAAGTCCTTACCACATTCCATCATCCTACAGTTGGTGTTGAACAAATTAAATTGAGGGCGTTTCCTTTTACCTTAGCCGATAAAGCGGCATCTTGGTTAACTGCCCAAGTGCCTAATTCTGTGGACTCATAGGCCAAACTTGTTCAACTATTTATGGAACATTTTTACCCACCACTGAAGACAGATGAAATGCTTTCCAATATTCATTTTTTTCGACAGAATCTTCATGAATCATTTTTCAGAGGTTTGGAATCGTTTCACGGACCTTCTTATAGAGTGTCCACATCATAACCTTGCGAAAGACACGTTAGTTTGTGCCTTTCTCAAGGGACTGTTACACCACCATAAAGAGGTGCTTGACATAATGAATGGGGGTAGTTTCCTCAGTAAAGGAGCCTCAGAGGCTTATAAATTTTTAGAAGATCAAACAAAGCGTAATAATAAATGGGGGTAGTGATGATATCTCCCGCTCCACTAGTACTTCAACAACAGTTAAGGCCACCGGTATGTTTGAGATTAAACCCGATCCTAAACTAAAAACTTTAATCAAATCTCTCATTAAAAAGGTAGAAGCTATTTCGGTTCAACAAAAGCCTATCCTCGTCATGAATGTCAACTCTAATCCATGTAATTTCTGTTTGAGTCCTGAACATCCCGACTCCTATTGTCCTCTGGCCTATGAACAACAAACATCACAACAAGATACTGTTTGCTCAATTAATAGCTATCCTATTCCTAACGCCCCTTGGAGACAACATCCTAACTTCAGTTGGAGAAATAATCAACAAGTTACACCTCCAGGGTTTAATAATCAAAATATTAGGCCAGCAAACAATTATAACCAAGCTCCACCACAACAAGGACAAGGTTAGGGTAATTATAATAATAATAATTATAATGCTAATAGAGGTATCGTTCCGGTTAATCATAACTATCACAACCTACCTGTTAATAATCAACGTGACATGGTTCCTATCACACAACCTGTAACAAACACTCCTCCACAACCAGATCGTTTTGACGCTTTTATGCCATCCCAACAACAGATTTTACAAGCCATCCAACTTTCCTTACAGCAGTTAGCACAAGAGAAAGTACAACCCAAAGGTGTGTTTCCAGGTCAAGCGATACCTAATCCTAAAACAACAAACACATCCTTTGAGGTAAACGGTAATAGTAGTCAGGACAATGCAAATGTAGGTGAGCTAAATGCCATCACCACTCTCCGTTCTGGCAAAGTGGTTGATAACAAAGTAACTATGCCTATAGTTACCCCACCAGTAGTACCTACACTGGATATTGAACTAGATACCGAAATAGAAACTGAAGATCCGACTCCAATAGAGGTACCAGTTAAACCACAACCTAAGAAACTAAAAAGCTAAGGTTAAACATCCTGTTGATCCATATGCTAAATATAGAGAGAAACCACCGTTTCCCCAGAGATTAGCTATGTTGAACAAATATACAAATTTTGATGAGATTAGGGAGGTTTTTAAAAATCTAACGATAAACCTACCTTTTCTCGAAGCGATTAAAAAGTTACCTCACCATGCTAAGTTTCTCAAAGAGTTTTGTACTACTAGGCATAAGACAAATATTCCTAAAGACGCCTTTTTAACTTAACAGTTTCCAACTTTATCAGAACATAATGGAATTGTTAAGTACAAGGACCCTGGTCGTCCTACTGTACAATGCACCTTAGGAGATTCCCACACGATGACCACTTTATTAGACCTGGGGACGAGTGTTAACTTACTCCCGTATTATCTATACAAACAAATAGGTCTACAAGAGATGCAACCTACTAAAATGATGTTGCAATTAGCGGATCAGTCTATTAAGTATCCTAAGGGTGTGGTTGAAAACGTGCTTGTTAAGGCTCATGATTTCTACTATCCTGTTAATTTTGTTATCCTCGACACGAAAGTCGTTAACGACTCTGTTCCGATCATCTTACGGCGTCCCTTCTTGGCGATTGCCAACGCGCTTATAAATAGCCGCGATAGTTCGATGTCCTTGTCTTTTGGGCATCTTTCTGTTGAGGTAAATGTTTTTAAAATGATGTAACAGTTACCAGATTCGTCTGTAGATGGGGAGGTTAGCATGATCGAGAACTTAGCTCAAGACTATTTTAATAACACATTTCCAGAAAACCAGATGTATAAATTCCTTTCTTTTGGAAGTTCAGATTTCGCCGATGACTCCTACTTAGAGGAAGTCAACACCATCTTCAAGTCTACACCTACCTTAGACCCTTCTGTTGCTCCATCTACTGAGTTTGAAGACCTGCTACCTAAACAAGTCTTCATTACTTAAGATGAGGAACCACTAGAAGCCTTTACCGACATTCCCACCACATCGGTTCTTAAACCTCTTCCTCCTGAGTTGAAGTATATTCAACTTGATACGGATGGTAGTCATCCGGTAATTATATCTTATCTATTATCTGAGGAGGAAGAGACACGTTTGATTAGGGTGATTAAGGAACATCGTTCTGCGATTGGTTGGTCTCTAGACGACATTAAGGGTATTGACCCTAATGTTTGCACTCATCATATCCATTTGGAGGATAACGTAAAGACTTCTCGCGAACCTCAGTGTCGCTTGAACCCTACCATGAAAGAGGTGGTCATGGAAGAAGTCTTACGGTTACTCGATGCGGGTATCATATACCTAATCTCTGATAGCGAATGGGTAAGTCCCATTCATGTAGCTCCTAAGAAATCAGGGATTACCATGGTACGTAATGCCAAGGGTGAATATGTTTCCACGCATGGTCCTATGAAATGGAGGATCTGTATTGATTACAGACGTTTAAATGCCATGACATGAAAGGATCATTTTCCTTTACCCTTTATAGATCAGATGCTCGAACGTCTAGCTGGTCATGTTTTTTATTGTTTTTTAGATGGCTACTTTGGCTATTTTCAAATTATTATTGATATTGATGACCAAGAAAAGACTACCTTCACATGTCCGTTTGGAATATATGCCTATAAACGAATGCCTTTTGGCCTTTGTAACGCTCCTGGTACCTTCCAGCAGTGTATGCTTTATATATTTAGTGACATGGTAGAACGCTTCATGCAAGTTTTCATGGATGACTTTTCTATGTATGGAGACTCTTTCATTGACTGCCTGTCTAACCTATCTAAGGTTTTGACATGGTGTGAAGAGAAGAGTCTGGTTTTTAATTGGGAAAAATGTCATTTCATGGTGAAAAAAGGAATAGTGCTAGGGCACATTGTATCTAGTGATTGCATCGAAGTAGAAAAGGCCAAACTAGATAAAATAACATCTCTACCTATACCATGGATTGTCCGTGACATTAGAGCCTTTCTAGGCGATGCAGGTTTTTATAGGCGTTTTATCAAAGATTTTTCAAAAATAGCTAGGCCTTTGACTAATTTGCTTTTAAAGGATGCCATCTTTGATTTTAATTAATTTTAACTGTAAATAGGCTTTTGAAACTTTAAAAGCGGCCTTAACATCTGCACCCATTATACAACCTCCTGATTGGTCTAAACCTTTCGAACTCATGTGTGATGCTAGTGATTATGCTGTTGGTGCTGTCTTGGGATAGAAACTAGATAATAAGTCCACTGTCATTTATTATGCTAGTAAAATTTTAAACGATGCTAAAAGGAATTATACAACTATTGAAAAAGAATTCTTAGCTTTCATTTATGTTTTAAATAAGTTTCATCCTTATTTGGTTGGTTTTAAGACTTTAGTTTGCATGGACCATGCAGCCCTAAGGTACCTTCTCGCAAAGAAGGATGCTAAGCAGAGATTAATCCGATGGATTCTTCTCCTACAAGAGTTCACAATAGAAAGAAAGGACAAAAGAGGGTTGAAAATGTAGTTGCCGACCACTTATCTAGACTAACAAATGACGATGATAGTGATTCTGAGTCCATACCGGACTCTTTTCCTGATGAGCATCTGTATGCTATTTTTTCTGCACCATGGTATCTTGACATTGTGAATTATTTAGCGTCCGATATTCTTCGATGATGATTGGTCAAGAAATGAACGTAAGAAGTTCTTGGCCAGAGTTAAGCTATACTACTGGGATGAGCCCTACCTTTTTAAGTATTGTGCAGATCAGATTATTCGTCGTTGTATTCCCCAGTATATTGGAGTTCCTACATTGATGAAAGACACTGTCATGGAGGGTCAGTACAATCCAAATTCTCATTGTGTTCAACAGTCATCTCTGCGAACCAACCAGCTGGCTGTAGCTCAGTGGATTAGTAAGAACGTCATCGGGAAGGAGAAAGTTAGCGATATCGGTCTGAGATGTCTGCACGTTCTCTAGATATTGCAAGAGAAGAGGTATAAATTCTGCATCCTCGAGTTTATTTTAAATATGATTAGAGGAGTTGTAAAGAGTATTGTGCCCTTCTCGGTATTGATCACTAAGATCATGATGTCTTTTAGAGCTGTTACAAAATTTGTTCGTATTATGATAAAATTGCATTCAAATACAATTATTTATATGGAGTGTATCCAAAAGACTTGGAAGTTGCCGGAGGATAGGGTGGTTGATTCGGATGAGAAAATGGAGGATATGACATGTTTGGATGAAAATACCTTGGAGAGGTGTACTTCTGATTTAGAACGCATGTCAGTGCTGCATAGTGGCTTGCGTTGCATTTATGGTATTTGTGAAGATTTACTGGCTAGGCAGATTATAATTCGAAATAAACAAAAGAACCTTCAGACGAGTTATGAACAACTCAACAATAGTGGGAAGGATCTCCAGTATAATATGGAGACTCTCGTCCAGCGTCAGGATGCGCATTGGGTAGAAATGAAGGCAGAGATGGAAGCACAGTGCCGATTCTGAGTAGAGATTCTAGAATGCATGCCACCCATGGGGGGTTCTTCTTCTGAGGAGGCGTCTGTGAGGCATGAGCGTCGAAGGACGGATGGCTCGGGCCCATCTTCATCCCAGGCCCTATCTTCATCCTAGGCCCAATCTTCATCTCAGGGGCCATCTTCATCTCGTGGCTAGCTGTTTAGAAAATTTTGTTATTTTGATGTTAATTTTTATTGTTTTTATTAGTTTGGATGTTAAGTTGTTGAATTCAGTAGTTAAATTTGAATTCGGTAGTTAATTGTAATTTGAATTTCGATTTGAATTTAATTTGGTTCTTTTCAACGTATGCGATGATTTTTGCGTTAATCCAACCTTCCCGAATTGTTTGGGGGTGGTATTATTTTTTTCATCATTGTTGTTTTTATGATCCACCATTTTAGAAGTAATATTTCGATAATTGTTGGGAATGTTGCCGATATTGGCATGGCTATGATTAGATATTGTGGTAGGATGAAATTTCAATAAGTTAGGAAGTTGCTATTCTAAATTCAATCTAAAAGATATTAGGTTTGTTTTAGAATAATGAATATGGATTGTTTCCGTTTTAAGTTTTGGAAATATTTTGTTTCCGGCAATTGCCTTTGATTTTTTTGGCAACTTGTCGATTCGTTTTAGAAACTAAAACCCTATATATACTTCCTTTATTCTACACTCAAAACCCACACATCTCACTTTCATCTCTCACCTTAAACCTCCATTTTTTCCTTTTATTTTTCACTTCACCCCGCTTTCGAACACCTGAGGCCCCCCACGCCTCCTAAGACAAATTGTGAGCCTTCCTAGCTGACCGACACTGTTACTCCATTTACACCTGAGTGGGACCCGTGCCCATACAAGGCATAGTTTGAGCACCACCCGCGCTCTGACCTCCGTAGGCACGAAAAATTCAGATTTTTTGTGGGTTGTTCCAGGACCGTTTGCAGCTTTTTTGGAGAGTAGTTTTGTGATGACATCTCCTACAGTCATACCTGAGCAATCTTTCGAAGACTTGTTGGGAAGCGAGACCTATGGAGGTTGGTTCCGCGATAGGATCTTGCAGTTAGGATGGCAGCATCTACTGGTAAGTGATGGCGACTCATATTCACCTCAGCTTACTGCATATTTCTACAATAATATTAATTTCTATTGTAACCATGATGGAGAACAAAAATTTTCCCTTGCAATTAATGACACGACAATGGAATTCAGTAAGTCTTTGGTAGCGTTATTTTCGGGATTGCCCTTGCCTGATCTTATACACACGTGCGGATATATGACCGATAATGCATACCTCTATGACTATGCATATTTCCATGAGTATTATGGGGGAGGGGTGTTTCGTGTAATGGACCAAGGGCGATATAACATAGCCCTTGGTAGCCTGTCCCTGAATGTAGGCACCACCATGTTATTCATCTTGATGAATATTTTAGGGGAGTGGCAGTTTACTTCTGCAAATAGTACCGCTGGTGATGTTTTTCTTGCTTTAGCTGAGAGACGTCGCCGATATGACATTCCCAGAGTTTTAGTGGCTAGTCTTAAGAGAGCCCATAACATGCGGCATAAGTATCTTCTTATGTCTGTTTTGGTTTGCCGCATCATGCGCGGTTGTTTACCTGAATTCTGTACCCAATTCACGGTTTGGAAAAGGGTTGAAGTCATGAGACCCGCCAATTGCGTGGTTCGTTCATTTCGAGTTATGACTTGGCTGGGATGGCAGGTGCAACCTCATTTGGTTGCTCCTTACACCCCATCAGACCGAGTAACAATCGACAGGTTAGCATGGGTTGATGACACACGGCGAAGGGCTTGGCAAGTTATTATAGCATGGCAGGAAGCAAAAGAGCCTTGGTCCTATGAAGAGGATGAGGATGACGTTTAAAACGCTGGAGAAAAGGTAAGTTTTTTTTAGTTTCAGTTCGTGTCTGCTTACGTCCCAAGCACTTTACTTCTTGTAACCCCATAACGGGTGGAACTCATATAGAGTTGCGTCTGCTTTTATTTTTCTATATTAGTATGTTTTAACCTTGTTTTGCAGATGTTCCCAAATTTTACGCATTTCCATGGTATTTTTCTGTCCTTTTTATATCAATACTTTGAAGACAAAGCATGCTTCTTGTTTAGGGGTGGCATAGAAACACGTGTAATTAAGGCATCTGTTAGGATATAGATATGTACAATATGCACTTGTTTTCTAGTAAAAATTCAAAAAAAAATCAAAATTTCAAAAATATAAATAAAAAGTTTATGCTATACACTTAGGAATATTAGTATTGTTTTCTTTCTCTATGCTCTTAATAATCTAGAAGTCTCACGTAGCTTTTGCATTAGAACAGTTTTTAGAAACTTAGGTTAATATGTAGATAATAATCTTTGCATCTTTCTATAAATATATTGCATGAGTACGTATCTATGATTGTTTGACAGCAAGTTTATGAAATCTAGGCTAGAGTACTTATTCTACAAATCCTGTGAGAATATAGCCTAAAGCCTTATATGAGTGAAACATTTGAGAAATGACACAAGGGAGAAGTAAAATCCAGATAGAGAAATCACACGTCCACTTGCTTGATCACTATACCGTACCTTAAGCGAGAATTTAGGCCCTCTTTGGATCGATATAGCCAGAAATTCAAACCTTATGAAATTATTTTCCGCTAGTCGCCCCTCTGAACCTTTCTTTAGCCTTTCATAAACCACAATTCCTTTAACCTTTTACAAAAATAAAACAAAATAAAAAATCAACCTACCAATTATAGAATGAGTTTGAGAATAGGATGAGTGAAGAAAAGAGAAGAGAAAAACCTGTGTAAACAAAAATTAGTTAGTTTCTTTAGAAAAGAATAAGAAAAGAAAGTTTCCATCCAAATAAAAAAAATAAAAATAAAAGAAAATAAAGAGTTAGAACTCCAAAAAAATAAAAAGAGTAAAAAATCCAAAATAAAAAGGCTAAGGATGGAAACAAAGTGTAGAAGCAAAAGAACAAGGGTTTCTCTAGTTACGTAATATGAAGACCCTATTATCTCAGGCTTGTTCCTTTTGAATATCCATTTCCTTCCTTCTCAAACCATCTCCTAATCCCCGCAACACCTAAATAAGACCTTTAGCTCAATTAGGAATATGTTAGTGCAATAGTAAGTGGTAGATGTGTTTGATCGACTTCGGCTTCCTTGTGTGTCTTTGAGATTGTAAGGTAAAGTGTGCCCACTGCACACTAGAGTAGCGAAACTTGAGCAGAAAAATCAGTGTTTTTGTCTTGACATTTATGTGAGGACCTACTTAAGGACGCTATTCCAAAGTTTAAGAAACGGACCTGTCTGTGCATTTCATAGTATTACTCATTGTATATATGTTTATTCGTAGATGATTGATTATTATGCATATATTAGTTTAGGTTTCGACTTGATTATTCTGTATTCATTGCTAGTGAGATATATAGATAATTGAGACATAAATAAGGAAACAATAGTTCTATTTCTTAGTCGTTGTAGTATAGATGAAGTTTGTGAGTACCTTCACTAGAAAACTCTCACGAGGCTATAACTCGTCCACTAGGGAATTTCTAGTGATTTAAGGCCTTGCTGCATATGGTCAATACAATCGCACTCGGCGAAACGAGATTAATTAGAACTCCATTTTTTGTCACTTATTCTAATTTCTCATATTTTCTTGAGGACAAGCAAAATGCTATTTGATAAGAGCCCAAAACTGTAGTTTTAACCCCTTAACAATAATACTTTTAGACCAATTATGCGAGTAATAAATAAGAGTTAATGCTGATTACGTGCTTTTATGTATTTCAGGCTTTGGAGTCAAGTATGTGCAGAAATGTGTTACTTTTGCGAGTTAAAGGAGCAAGAGTTGGTTGCTAAGAAGTTCTGTAGTTAAAGGCCAAGATTCAAGGAGAAAAAGTCTTTTTAAAGCTCGTTTAAAGCTGAAAAGTCAAAGTTAATGCGGGCAGAAACAGCGCATAAACATCAGCAGAACTTCCAAAGACCGTATTTTTGGACTCAGACCTCGAAATTGGGCCTACCTTATGTCAAAACGACCGTCTTGGAAAGAGCTTTCCAATTGTTCAAACCTTGACCCAAACAGAGGAGCAAAAGTAGACGAAAAGTCTATTGAAGTCAAATCCAGCTGAAAAAACCTCTGTAGACTGAAGAAATTGGGTTTTTGGGCTCGATTTTCCTGCCCAAAACATGGCTCTAGGCCCATGCATAAAATTGGGGATCTCTTTCTCTTCTTGAAAGGAGGAAAGGTGGCAGGCTTATTAGCTAGACCTAGATTATAAATAAATTAGCTTAGATTTTATTTTTTAATTAGTGGCTTACTTGTTTTTAATTTAGTTTATTGAATCATTGATAATTCTTCATTAGATTAATAAAAGTAGTTAGTTATTCATAAATTTAGTTTTGGTTTATTAAATTATTTAGATCTAAATTCAGTTATTAGTTGTTAATCATTTCTTAATTGTTAATTCAGTTGTGAATCCTTGATTAGATCAAATTAGTAAATTTATAATTTGTATATCATGTCTTGCTTAAATTCATATAGAAATGATAGTTTAATGATTCAAGGCTAAGACCTCAATTAGAGGGGTTTGAGGAAGCCTTGATGAAAATTTAATTGTGTTAGCTTAGAAATTGTTGTGATAATCTATTCAATTCTATAAAGTAATTAGTTTACCATGAGAATGGGTTTGATTGCTTCACATGCTAGTTATTATTTGGTAGAGATTGCCATGAATAATTAGGGATTAGAAATACCAATTTGTTATCTTGAAAAGCATTGCAATGGGATGGGATTACTTAAATCTTCGCTAGTTAATTAAGTCGAGTTAAGGTGGAATCAAATCCCCCTAATTCCTCCTTATATAGTCAAATTAGCAATTCCGTAGTTTGAATTATCGTATCCTGATTAGTAGTTTCCCATCGTAGTAGAATCCTATCGTTACTCTCATTAACTTTGATAGATTGATAATCATAGTTAACTTAGAATTCTAAAGAACTAGGAGTGGAACGAATTTTCTATTCCAACTATATTGCAATAGCATCAAGAGTAGAAAACTTTGATAATATAAAGCTAGTAAATCAGTTTTAGTTTTACTTACGTTGAGTTTCGTTGCTTATTCCTAGGTAAAACTATTCATTTTGCATTTTATCAGTTTCTAATAAATTATCTAAGCAATCTTGTTTCAATATATTTAGGATGAAAAAGGGAGTAGAAGGGAAGGGGAAGCAGACTCTTGTAGAGGAGGAAGATTCTAGATCAGAAGGTGGACTGGAGATTGACATCACAACGCGTTGTAGTCCGAAAAAGCTGCATGCACAGTTTTTTGAAGCATTCGATGCAGATGAATTAAATGACTTCAAAACTTGTCCATTTGGTTTCTTTCTTCGCACCACAGAGGAAAAAGATCTAGAAGACGACAAGGTGTACTCGTTGGTAACCCACAACAACTTAATTGTTGCGATTTTGATTCGGAGAGTTTGTAGGCCTACTTACAGAATTAGAGATGTTCATTTGAATTTCAAGAAGTCCGATGTTGCGATACTGACTGGACTGTCCACCATAGAACCTCCCGATGAATACTAGAATATGGAGGATACAAAGACCACACCTTTTAGCGTTAAATATTTTCTCCCGAATAAAAATGCCAAAAATAACAAGATGGTTAAAGGAGTGGTTCTTCTAGACCTGATATTGGAAGCCAGGGAGATGGTGAAGAAAAAAGCCGAGTCACATCCAGAAGCACTCTCGGATGTCTATCGACTGAACCGGTTGTATGTCCTTGGTGCCTTCTTGATTCCATCGGGGAGTAAGGGTGTTAATGTAAAACATATTGACCTTGCTAATAGTCTTAATAGCTTTGATTCTTTCCCTTGGGGTTACCTTGTCTATGAAGGAATCAAGGATGGGGTAGAGACGCTCTATGGTCAACTTGTAAGTCACTTCGAAAATGCTCCTCAAGAAAAATTTACAGCCTGCTTTCATGGTTGTGCAATTTTGTTCACTCTTTGGGTTTTCCTCCACGCTCCATCTTTGGGGCCTCGCCGACTAGATCCTAACAGTTTCCCTTGGGTGCTTGGGTGGGTGAAAATTCATGGGAAAAGCACCCATGGAAGTACCTGGGAGGCTAGGTTGGCGAATGCAAATTTCAGAGTGAAGAAACTATTGGAACTTCCAAACTCGGTGAAATTTGAGGATGTCGTAAGGCTTGCGCTAAAGGTTTGCTTGTTTGTTTATTAGTCATTGCACAAGTTAGTGTCCGTACCATGTCAATAGTTGACAATATAGTATTGTCAATGGCGCAGATTAAATATTTTGAAAATTCTTATACAGTGGCCTGCCCAGCCTATATAGAGTCTTCCGGTTGTATAAAAGTTATGTACTCATACATAGTCCAGAGTTCTACAACACAATGAAATTGATCACATTACCCCTCTTATATTGTATTTCCTATAAGTAGTGTGTATAAAAAATTTCATAGTTTTAATTTGTTGTTCTTCTACAGGAGGAAAAGGGCGATCGATCGTGGTTGTACGATGTCATAGATGCGATTGTGGACAACTCCCCAACTTTTGTAAGTGGTTGTTGTAACTCATTATGTTTAAATATTAGAAGCTCTTACTAAGTACATTGACAACAATTTAACTATTTGGTTTTCAAATTCAGATAAAGAGACAAGAGATGAGGGAGTACGCAGAGAATGAAGAAGAGGTGAAGTTGGAGGGAGTTAAGACACGGCAGAAAAAGGTGCCTCCAGTGGGGAAGAGTACGGTGGTGTTAAAAGGAGTTAGTACACGGCAAAAAAAGGTGCCAGCAGTGGGGAAGAGTACTTCAAATAAAGGAGTCGGTGTTACCCAGACTCGTAAGAGGAGGGCAACTGAGGATGGTAGCAGTAAGAGTGTTAAAGAGGGTAACCACACTGAAGTGCCTTTGAAGAAGAAAGCATGTCTTGCGACTGGCGGGAGAGAGGTCATAGAGGGTGACCAAGACCCTTTGAAGAAGAAACCAACATCTGGAAGGAAAAAGTTGCATGTTACCCGTGTTGGCACTCAGTTGAGGAGGAACACTAGATTGATGGGTTCGGATGACGTTGTGCTTCTTCAACCAACTACTGATGAAGATGTTGACATGTCTGTTGGTCAAAATGATGTTGGCCTTGTTGAACCCGGCACATCAAGTGATGAAGGAGATGACACGTCATTTTCAAAACTTCATGGATGGTCAAACTACAAAACTTCATCAGTTTGGACTGACATTAATTAGGCTCTCAATGAAATGGCACCACTGCATGGATGGAACGTCGATAATGGTGATGCTATTAACATTTGGAGGGAGAACTAGCTCCTGCAGAAGCCCATATGCAACTTTTTTCAGGAGGAAAGAAAAGATATTCCTAAATTCCAAGCTAGACTCAGTGAATACATTCACGAGGATAGATGGTTCTTCTCCAACGAAATGACGCAAGTACTTTATCAACTGGGCATATATATCTCTAAGTTACCTCAGCTAGATAGCGCTAAAGAGGACTCAAGAGTTTGGATAGCTTCTACCAATGGGCAATTTACAGTGGCAGCGGCACACGAAGCTATCAGAAAAAAAAGCTCCGAAGCCAGCATGGAGTAAGTTCATTTGGAGCGCTAAAATTCTTCCGAGAACACAGGGCATTCCTTGGAAACTAGCGCATGGTGCTGCTAGAACGGATGATCAGTTGTAGAAAAGGAAGTTTCACCTTGCATCTCGATGTTGTATTTGCCGAAATCAAGAGGAAACTCTGGATCACGTCATGTTCCATTGCGCCTTTGCCAAGAATATTTGGAAGTTTGCACAACAAATCTTTCAAATTCAGCGGTAACTGGAGTCATTCTCTGATGTGAGGCAGTAGAGCAAGCACTACAGTTCACTCATCTTGGACTTGTGGAATGCTTCCTCACTGACGGTCATGGTAAGTCTATGGAAAACCAGGAACAAAGTAATCTATGACAACAAAGCTCCAAGCTACCCACAAGTTTGTTTCTTGGTCAGGAGAGCGATTATAAGAGCGCACCATAAGTCCTCGGGGAATATGGAGAACTCGATGCATGATCTCAAGATTCTTAAACACTTCAACCTACAACACAAAATTTGCAGGTCCCCAAAAATCTTTGAATGCTTCTAGCTACTACCTCCTCCGCGTATACTCAAGATAAACACTCACGGATGTTCGAAAGGAAATCCGAGAAGGTCAGGATCGGGATATGTATTCAGAAATTACAAAGGAGAATTTCTGGGAGCTACTGCTAGCGGAATGGGTATCTCCACAAACTACATGGCAGAAATAATGGCAATTGTACAGGCCATTAAGCAGGCGATTGAATTGGGATGGCGCTATATTTGGGTGGAATGCGATTCTTCTTTAGTTGTTCATGCTTTCCAGAACAACACAACGCATTGGAGAGTTAAAGAAATATGGTAACCTTTGAAGGAAAAAGCGGCATGGATAAATGTCACTCCAACATGGAGAGAGACTAATTTAGGAGCTGACAGTTGTGCCAGATAGGGGGCTGCTTTAACACAGGGAGACAATATATGGTGGATTTCTCGACCCTCTTTCATGATTCATCTGGAGAACCACCATACTACCTATTTTCGATTTGTTAACTAGATAATCATATTCTAGTGCAGCCATGTATTTATATTTCTTTCTCTATTCTGCTCCTTTTGGTACCATGTAACTCTTATTCTTTTATAATGAATCAATTACCTTTAGCAAAAAAAAATAAAAAAGACACGTCATTTTCTGAGGATAAGGTGTTGGGTTTTGAATTTGGCATAGCTACTGAACCAGAGTTGGGTGCCATGTCATATGTTGAGGATAATGTTGTGGAAGTTGAACCTGGTAAAGCTATAGATACTGATGAAGTTGATAGTAAAGTAAGTTGTTGTCTATTAATTGTTAAATATTGTATTGTACTTGTGTACTTGAGTTGCATAATAGGAGACTGTATATATGCTTTAAGTTATCATTTTGGTTTCAGGAAAGTGAGTCTGTCAGTGAAATTGAGTCTGACGTAGAAAAAAGAAAGTTGCTCCACAAGCTAGTGCTCAGACTACCTCTGCCAAGAAAGCATGCTTGCAACTGGCGGGAGAGAGCTCATAGCGACTAGTGGGAAAGAGGTCATAGAGGGTGACCAAGACCCTTTGAAGAAGGAACCTATATCTAGAAGGAAAAAGTTGCAAGTTACCCATGTTGGCACTCAGTTGAGGAGGAGCAGTAGATTGATGGGTTCGGATGATGCTGTGCTTCTTCAACCAGTTACTAATGAGGATGTTGACATGTCTGTTGGTTAGAATGATGTTGGCCTTGTTCAGGATAAAATGGTGGGTTTTGAACCTGGCACAGGTACTGAACCCTCATTGGCTGCCATGTCATATGCTGAGGATATTGCTAATGAAGTTGATAGTGAAGTAAGTTGTTGCCTATTAATTGTTAAATATTATATTGTACTAGTGTACTTGAGTTGCATAATAGGAGACTGTATAGATGCTTTAAGTTATCATTTTAGTTTCAGGAAAGTGAGTCTGTCTATAAAACTGAGTCTGAAGTAGAAAAGAAGAAAGCTGCTTCGCAAGCTAGAGCTTAGACTGCCTTTGCCAAGAAAGAATGTCTTGCGACTGGCGGGAGAGAGGTCATAGTGACTAGCGGGAAAGAGGTCATAGAGGGTGGCGAAGACCCTTTAAAGAAGGAACCTATATCTAGAAGGAAAAAGTTGCATGTTACCCGTGTTGGCACTCAGTTGAGGCGTACTAGATTGATGGGTTCGGATGATGTTGTGCTTCTTCAACCTGTTACTGATGAGGATGTTGACATGTCTGTTGGTCAAAATGATGTTGGCCTTCTTCAGGATAATATGGTGGGTTTTGAACCTGGCACAGGTACTAAACCCTCATTGGCTGCCATGTTATATGCTGAGGATATTGCTGATGAAGTTGATAGTGAAGTAAGTTGTTGTCTATTAATTGTTAAATATTGTATTGTACTAGTGTACTTGAGATGCTTTAAGTTATCATTTTGGTTTTAGGAAAGTGAGTCTGTCAGTAAATGTGAGTCTGACGTAGAAAAGAAGAAAGCTGCTCCGCAAGCTAGTGCTCAGACTGCCTCTGCCAAGGAAGTAAGCTATAAGGATGGTCATGAGGATAGTCCTATTGATTCTTAGGCAGAGAATAAAATAGTTGGTAGTGAAGGTACTCCTGATACTGAACAAAAGAAGGCCGGTATTAGTCATGGTAGTGGTCTAAATGACTTTGTCAGTGATATTAAGTCTGAGCCAGAAAAGAAGACGGCTGCAACTGAAGCTAGTGATGACGAGAGTGATGAAGATATTACGTACGATAGTCCTCCTCCTAGGGTGGGTATCATAGGGGGGCTGATAAGAGCCCAAAACTGTAGTTTAACCCCTAACAATAATACTTTTAGACCAATTATGCGAGTAATAAATAAGAGTTAATGCTGATTATGTGTTTTTATGTATTCCAGGCATTGGAGTCGATTATATGTAGAAATGTGTCACTTTTGTGAGATAAAGGAGCAAAGGTTGATTGCTAAGAAGTTTTGTGATTAAAGGCCAAGATTCAAGGAGAAAAAGCCTTTTTAAAACTCGGTTTAAAGCTGAAAAGTCAAAGTCAACGCGGGCAGAAACATCGCACAAAAGTCAGTAGAACTTCTGAAGGCCATATCTTTGGACTCAGACCTCGGAATTGGGCCTACATTATGTCAAAAGGACCGACTTGGAAAGAGGTTTCCAATGGTTTAAGCCTTGATCCAATTAGAGGAGTAGAAGTGGATGAAATATCTATTGAAGTCAAATCCAACTGGAAAGGCCTATGTGGACTAAAGAAATTGGGCTTTGGGCTCGATTTTCCGGCCCAAAAGATGGCTCCTCAGCTCGTGCATGAAAAAGTGGATCTTGTCTCCTCCATTTCAAGAGACAAGACTTAGCTCTTAAGCATCTAGTTTTTTAGTAGCCATTAGCTAATAATATTTTGATCTAGTAGTTTTACATTCAATTAATTAGTTAAAACAAGTAAATTATTACTTGGAATCAGATTTTAGTTTTACAATAAATAGTAGTTCTTCATTCAATTTAGATTATTGATTCAATTCTTATTTAGATTTAGTTGTCTTAAATTCATAATTAGTTTGTCTCCATTGATAATTAGTATTCATAATCTTAGTGCTAATTTAGTTTTAAATCTTGTTTTAATTCAATTGAAATCGTTATTATTATTGTTCAAATTAGATTTATAAGTTAATCATTTATTCAATAATGGGTTGCTCTATGAGTTCTTGTTTGAGAAATGATAGCATAATGATTCTAGGCTAAAACCTCCATTAGAGGGGGTTGAAGAAGCCTTAATGAAGCTTGATTTCGATTAGCGTATAATAGTTCGTAATATCCATTCTATTCTAGAAAACAATTAGTTCACCATGAGAATGGGTTTGATTGTTTCACATACTAGTTGTTAGTTGGTAAAGATTACCATGAACAACTAGGGATTAGGAAGACCCAATTGTTATGCGAAAGCATTTCAATTCAGATTACAACGATTCTTCGTTAGTAAATTAAGTCGAATTAAGGTGGACTCAATCCTCCCTAGTTCCTTATCATAGTATCAATTTAGTATTCCGTAGTTGAATTATCGTATCTTGTTAGTATAATTATTGTGTTACTCTCATTGACCTTGGATAGACTGATAATCGTAGTCAACGCTAATTCTAAAGAACTAGGAGTGGAACAAATCTTCTACTCCACTTAGTACAATAACATCGAGAGTGTAGAAAACTTTGATAACCAAGCATAAAATAGTTCTAGTTTTATTTACGTTTGAGTTTAATCGCTTGTTCGTAGGTAAAACTATATTTTTACTATTATCAGGGGCACACAAAAGAATAAGCTAGGTGGGTGCCGAAGGTGAAAAGTAGTGTTGAATCCGATAGTGAGGAAGATGAGGACAGTAATGAAGACTAAGATTAGGGTAAACAAGCAAGGGTAGTCACTCTGTCATATTAGATTGTTCTTAACATTTATTTATTTATTTTCGCAACTACTAGACAAGTTTCCCTATAATTTAAGATGGCTGTGTGAGACATTATAAAGGTTAAAGAAGACATTATACTGGACACTACAAGAGGAGTAGCCTGAACCCTTGGTGATAAAAAAGGTAGCCAAGGTATTCTTCAGGTAGCCAGTTACAGGTATTTGTGGTAAATGATATTTTGTCAGAATGGCTAACAGGGTATATAGCCATCCTTGCTGAAAATCCTTTAACAGAAGTACCTGTGACAAGTACTCTTCAAAAGTTACTAGTAAAATGTATTATTCAGAAGTTACTTGTAACAAGTATTCTTCAGAAGTTACCAGTAACAGGTATTTGTGGGAGAGGATATTTCTTTAGGATGGTTAACATGGTATATAGTCATTGTGAATGAAATATCCTTTCCCAGAAATACTATGACAGGTACTCTTCAGAAGTTACCAGTGACATGTATTTTTCAGAAGTTACTAGTAACAGGTATTTGTGGGAGAGGATATTTCCTTAGGGTGGTTAACAGGGTATATAGTCATCCTGAGTGAAGTATCCTTTCCTAGAAATACCTGTGACAGGTACACTTCAGAAGTTACTAGTAAAAGGTACTCCTCAGAAGTTACTAGTAAAAGGTACTCTTCAAAAGTTACCAGTAAGAAGTATTTGTGGGAGGGGATATTTCTTCAGGATGGTTAACAGGGTATATAGTCATTGTGAATGAAATATCCTTTCCCAGAAATAACTGTGACAGGTACTCTTCAGAAGTTACCAGTGACATGTATTATTCAGAAGTTACCAGTAACAGGTATTTGTGGGAGAGGATATTTCCTCAGGATGGTTAACAAGGTATATAGTCATCCTGATTGAAGTATCCTTTCCCAGAAATACCTGTGATAGGTACTCTTCAGAAGTTACTAGTAAAAGGTACTCTTCAGAAGTTACTAGTAACAGGTATCTGTGGGAGAGGATATTTCTTCAGGATGGTTAACAGGGTATATAGTCATTCTGATTGAAGTATCCTTTCCCAGAAATACCTGTGACAGGTACTCTTCAGAAGTTACCACTGACATGTATTCTTCAGAAGTTACCAGTAACAGGTATTTGTGGTAAATGATATTTTCTCAGAGCAATAGAGAGAGTCTTTTCTCAGTATTCTTATATAGTGTCGTTCAAAACTTGTATCGTGCCTCAAACAACTTGTATCGTGTCTGGAACAACTTTGTGGTAAAGGAGTTTTCTCATAATTTATTCTTGAAGATCTAATTTTCTCAGGTGGATCACAAGTATGAATAATTTATTTAGAATGGTTCCAGTTATTTCCAATAATCTGTGTTTTTTCTGAAATCCAATTCGATATTTTGCCGAATTTGACAAGGATATTTGTATTTTGATTATCAAAAATTTTATATCCGATTTTTCCCAAAAATAATCGGCGGCAGTATTGGCACCCCATAAAATAGGACTAGCACCCCTCTGGATGATATAGGTGTAGGAACCGTTATGGTTGCACCGAATGATTTACGAATCGCGACAACCCATGCGCAGCGGAATAAGGGGTTCTCACGATTTTGGTTTGAAATTCATACCTTTAGATCGGCTAAGATAACTCTGAGAATCCAAGATCTACAAAATCAACAACCTTTTGATCTTCTGTTGTATTCCTATCAATGGAATGGACGTTGTGTGGGCAAGGATCTACCACCCTCTTCTTTCTCTCTTGGTCTCTATCACTCTCAAAGTTAGAACCAATTTTGGATCTATCTTTTCTTGAGCAAAACCTGAGTTTTTCATGTGTAAAAAATGGCCAGAGAAAGAGGTTTCTATTTATAGACTATAACAGGGACCATGAGGAGAAATTAGGGTTGGGCCTCTTGACGGGCTTGGGATTCCCATGTTCGCCCAGAACACACAGCCCAAGTCCGTCAACAAATGGCTTATTCCACTAAAGGCCATTGTTGCACTTTCTACCGCTAATCCCAAATTACGGTTACGCGTTTATGGGCTCCATATTATATGCTTGTTGATCTCCCCGTGTTTAAGATATCGAATGCCTGTTGATTAAGTCAAGTTACTGACAACTACATTAATCAACTTCTTATGTCCTTGAGTAGTACCACTCAACCTCATTGTCATATCGGATTAAATCCACCTGTAGGGTTTACATGACAATCCTTGTGAGCTCCTCAAGGGGACATCATCAACCCGACTTCTTGCGGGTCACGGATTCCTTCAATAATCAACAATGCACCTTACATACAATGTCATTACCCAATCAATCGAGTTTGTTGATTCACAAATAAATCTCACTCATTGATGATTTAAAGCAATGTACAATGCACGTAAGTGCCCGTTATTATATCCGGATTAAGAGGACAAACATCCATAATAACAGAGGTGTTTGTTCTCTTATATAGTCAGTATAAAGAGAAACAACCTCACTTGATCCTGTTCAATACACACAAAGTGTACTAGTGTAATCATGTAATCAAGATAAACTAATACCAGATTATACTACAACCGTACCAATGGTTTGTCCAAATCCATCTAGGTTGTGAACGTTTACTTATACTTTATAAGGTACTGATGATATGATCTTCTGTGTGTCACCACACACCGTATCATGTACAACATAAAGAATTAGATGCATGAATATAACTAATAACATATATAATATGCATAACATTTGCCCATATGATTCTCATTCAAAATATAAAGAATTAGAGTTAATACAAAAGTAATGCTTTTAGTATATAACCCTATCAATAGGTCACCAAATAAGTTGTTCAAGACACTAAATTAGCTGCATCAAGACACTATATAACATCTATAAAATAGGACTAGCACCCCTTTTTGATGTTATATAGTGTCTTGATGCATTTTAGTTAGTAGGGGGGTGCTAGTCCCATTTTATGGGTGTCAATACCGCCCCCCAAAATAATTGGATAGGAATTGGATGTGTTTTCAAAATACGATCTAATTATTTTCAGAATTTTAAACATATATTACATGCCAATTTCATTTATAGTCACTAAATCATAGACATAATGAACCTAACCACAAATTATATTCGAATATTTATGATTTTTGCTGATTTTCCAAAATTTCCTAATTCAGAACAAAAATTGTTCCATCCGAAAAAAAAAATAAAAAATAAAAAAAAAGGATCATAATCGGATATTGTGATCCGAAATAAATTTGATATTTTTCCAAAAGCCCTTCTTTCAAGTTTCCCTAAGCGAGACACATAGAAACCGCATAGAAAATGTAGATCACGCTAAATTCAAACTATAAAAATGTTATTCAAATAGTACTATAAAAAAGGTTATTCAAGTAAGATCAGTCCTATAAAGTTGTTTCGAAACATGTCCATTTGTAGTGTTTGATAGGAGCTGTGGCCAATGCAAACTACACACAAATTTTCCACAAACTATTTGTTATCATGTAATCAAACAACAACAAATCTAGATTTGTCACAAACTATTTGCAATTGCCACTTTGATTACCATGATAAATTTTCCATTGGCAAATGGTGACAAAATTTGTCTTCACCATAGCTCCTATCAAACACAGTAAATTCAGTATAGTGGTGGTAGATTGTCTTGGTTAGGGGTGCAAACGGAGAGGTACTGGAATTCGGATATGCCTGTATCTGAATCCGAATTCGAAAATTTATCCCGGTATCCAAATCCGACGGATGCGATTATAAATCCTATCTGAATCGGATATCGGATAAATATACGATCGGAAAATGAATATTAATTAAAATTTTATTTGCTTTGAATAATTCATTTAACAACTATAAAAACTAGTATAAATATATATTTTTGTTATTTATTATTATTATTTTGTTATTATAGTTTTATATTATTAATTTATGATTTTATATAATATGTTATACAATAATAATTGAATAAATTAATTATATATATAATAAATTAATAACTATTAGTTTTTTAAATGGGATGGAATATTATGGGATGCAACTTACCATGTGACGAATGTTTTTTGGGGGAAAAATAAGCCGAACGAAATATCTAAACCACTTTTATATTTGAATATTTAAGCCGATATTTAAATTATATTTTGATCGGTCTATTAATCTATCATACCTATCATATCTCATCTGATTCATCTCTGTTCAAAGCTAATCTCAACCCAATCTCAAAACCAAAACTCGAATTCGAAATAACGACCGACCATTCTCAAATAATTTCCGTTCTATTTAAAGAGGAGGGGTACCATTTATCAAAAAGGTATGTTTTTTATCTGGCCATTTTTATCTCTACTTGCATAGTCTACTTGCATACTCTTTATTTATTTGTTCGACAAAGATGATATAGTCTAAACCATGTATATATATATATATTGTTTACTCTATATTGTTTGTCCTCAAAAATGGTTTAAAGCTTTAGAATTTAAATTGATTTTTTCCTTGAGCAGACATTGTAGTCAACACATATCTGTATTGTTTCCTTGAACAAACAGTAAAGCCTGAAAATGAAACTATATTAGAGTTATTTGTTGAGTTATTTGAGTTATTTGTTGTTTGTTGAGTTATTTGTTGAACACAACTGTTTGTTGGCAAACTCTATATAAGTTATCCGGGACACTAATTTGCTTTTCCAATAAAGTATATTAGGGTCAGAAAACATTTTAAGTTGGGCTTTTTGCTATTTCTGATAAATAATATAAGCAATCTTGTTTCAATATTTTTAGGATGAAGAAGAAGATTACAGAGAGGAAGGGGATTACAGAGAATAAGGTCAAAGCGGTGTCAACAATTGGGAAGGCGAAGGGGGGCCAGAACAGTGACACTGTGTAACGTAAAAGAAATGCGAAGCCAAAGATCAATGTAAAGATAACAACACGCAGTTGTACAAAAAGTCTGCAGTCGCTGTTCTTAGATTTCAGTCAGGAGGAGGTAGAAGATTTTAGGCAGTCGCCATTTGGTTTTCTGCTAGATATAGAAGAAGATATGGTTACGCAAGATAATCTCATTATGTCTGTTTTTTCAAGGAGGGTCGCTAAGTTGACTTACAGGTTAAAAGGAGAATATTTGACATTTAAAAAATCAGATCTCACCCTACTTGCGGGCCTCTCTACAGCTTATCCTCCCGAAGAATATTTTGAAATGGATGAGTTGGATCCATCCAAATTTCGCCAAAAGTATTTCCCCTGCTTGGAGAAAATGCGGAAGATGTTCAAAGGTGTGGTTAAATTGCAGGAGATTTTGGCTGCAAGGAAGGAAGCCAAGGCATACCCTAGCTTACTAGAGGTCGTCTATTGGCTGAATAGGTTGTATGTGCTTGGACCGTTTCTGATCCCGGTTGGACACAAAGGAGTGAGTGTCATACATACTGATCTTGCAAGCAATGTGGTTGTGCTATGGCTTTTACACTTCAGATTTACCTACACTTGCCCAAGTTAGGCCTGCGAAGGGCGGATGATAAGAACTTCCCATGGTTTCTTGGGTGGTCAGAATTCCCTTGGAAAAACACGAGGGGGAATACATGGGAGTCGAAGTTGGTCAACAAGAAACTGTTTCTCAGGAATGTGTTGAAGGTACCAAAAGATGTGAAAGCTCGTCCCGCCCTTAGAGCTACATTGGAGGTCAGTTTTAAAGTGTTCTCAGTAGTACACGATGTCTTGTCACTCTTATATTATGATGCCTACCTCTGATTGTATGTCTAACTCTTCTTTGATGGGTTGTAACTCTTATTTGATTTAGTCTCCCTCCTATTTGTTGTCTTCTCACTCCTATTGAATGTCTCTTCACTCTTATTTGATCATATGTAACTGTATTGCTCTTTTACAGGAAGAAAAGGGAGAAATAAAGTAGAAACTTAACTTTAAAATCATGGATGTCCTCTTTGAAAGCTGCCAAAAGCTTCGGTTCGACCAGATTATGGTGGAGCCTTCTGTGAAAAGAAAATGTTCCATTGGAATAGGGGACATTGGGCAGGATAGTGGTGAGGAAAACTTTGAAATAGGGGATAGTAGTGAGGATGACTTCGGAAAATAGCCGACTTCTAAGAGAGCTAGAGGTGCTCTTAA
Organism: Coptis chinensis; assembly: GCF_015680905.1. Lineage (NCBI taxonomy): Eukaryota > Viridiplantae > Streptophyta > Magnoliopsida > Ranunculales > Ranunculaceae > Coptis > Coptis chinensis. Next base: position 26,764,328 of record NC_141464.1, on the reverse strand, counting down.
GAAAGACAAAAAACCAACTATTGCTGAGGCGTCCTTGAAGAAGAACTCAGAAGCAGTGAAAGTAGTACCCCCCTCAAAGAAGAAGGTAGAAGCAGTAAAAGTCGTTCCCCCTCAAAGAAGAAGGCAGAAGCAATAAAAGTCGTCCCCCCCTCTAAGAAGAAAACTGAAGCAGTAAAAGTTGTCCCCCCTACCGAAAAGAAAGCAGTAGCACTAAAAGTTGTGCCCCCTTCGAAGAAGTCAGCCTTGAAGAAGGTAGAAGGAGTAAAAGTCATCCCCTCCCCCTATGAGAAGAAAGCAGAAGCTATCAAAGTTGTGCCCCCTTCAAAGAAGTTGCCCTCGAAGGAGAAGGTAGAAGGAGGAAAAGTCGTCCCCCCCCTCCAAGAAGAAAGCAGAAGCTGTAAAGGTTGTGACCTCTTCAAAGAAGTCGCCCTCGAAGGAGAAGGCAGAAGGAGTAAAAGCTATCTCCCCCTCTGAGAAGAAAGCAGAAGCTATAAAAGTTGTGTCCCCTTCAAAGAAGTTTCCCTCGAAGAAGAAGAAGGCCGTAGGAGTAAAAGTCGTGGGCAAGCGACATAAACTTTTGAGGAAAGTCTTCCCGATGATAGCCCCATTGCTAATGTCACTGAAGAAGAGTCTCTATCGAGTCCTTTATGTCGTTTGTGTGACTTGCCCGAAGATGAAGCTAATATTAGTTGGGGCCAGACATAGATGTTACATGTTGTTCTAGATAACACCATTCCTTATTCAGACCAAGCTGGTGTTGTTGGAGGGACCATCAATGGACGGGTATGATTTATGTTGTTTCATTTACAGGCTTAATTTGATATATAAGTGGTGATACTGTACGTAATAAATGTCACTAAAAATTTGTTTATTTTCAAACCGTAGACGAAAATGATGTTGAAGCCCAGAAAAGTGTTAAGGACACTTTGGAAGACATTAACACTACCATAGTGGAGAAGCTGAGATCTCCATGCAAAGTAGCTGATCTCCAGTCAATGTCCTCGTCATATAGCAATAGTGACATACTGAATGGTAGCCAACCCAACCCCAAAGAAGGTGTTGGACTGCAGTTGTCCGATTCTGAACACCTAGATTGCTTTCTTAATCGAAGTCAGCCTGAACTGGAGAGAAGAGCAGGGGATCACTTAACAAAAGGCATATCTAACACTGACATCCGCAATGATTTTTTGCAAAAAAATCAGTCCGAGCAAGGGAGAGTGGAAATAGGTGAAGGTGTTAAGGACATGAACATTAGTGATTGATAAACGATAAAAAGATAGTCTTACTCACAAATAAAGCGATGAAACTCTAAACGCAAGTAAAACTATAAACTGAACTGTTACTTATCAAAGATATTTGTTTTCTACTCTCGAATCTATTGACGTAGAGTTGGAATAGAAGATTCGTTCAACTCCTAGTCCTTTAACATTCAAGTTTTCTATAATTGATGGTCTATCCAAAGTCAATGAGAGATTTACGAGAGAATTTATACTACGATATAAATTCAAATGACAAGATACGAATAACGAAATGACAGGATGCTAGGGGTTTGAATCTAGATAAAGAATTAAAGGGAATTGAATCCACCTTAACTCGACTTAATCAACTAACAAAGACTTGTCGTGATCCAAATTGCAATGCTTCGCATATCAAAATGGTAATTCTAATCCCTAATTATACAGGGCATCTCTACCAATTAATAACTAGCATGTGAGGTCGTCCACCCATTCTCATGGTGAATCAACGACCTTCTAGAGTGGAATAAACTCTCACGACGATTTCTAAGTTAACAAAGATCAAGTTTTATCAAGGCTTCTTCAACCCTTCTAATGGAGGTTTAGCCTTGATTCATCAAGCTATCATTTCCCATTGAATTAACACTAGACATAATATAAAGATTTGAACTTTACTAATTTTGATTAAACAATACTTCAAATCTAATTAATAACTAAGAATTGAATAACAACAAGAATTGAAATTAGATTTACAAATTTAAATGACAAAATCAAAATGAACAAGAATAAACTATTTTATTTATCTAATCAATGAAGAACAATGATTCTAAGAATTAATCTAAAACAAGGAATGAAACTAATTAATTTAACTAATTGAATTCAAAAACTAGATCTACAAGCTATTTTAATGGCTACTTCCTATTCTAAGCTATCTAACTATATCTTTCTTTAGAGCTAAGTCTTGTTTTGTGTAAAGGAGGAGACCAGATCTACAATTTCGTGCATGGGCTGAGGAGCCATGTTTTGGGCCGGAAAATTGAGCCCAAAGCCCAATTTCTTCAGTCCACAGAGCCTGTTGTAGTAGGCTTTGACTTTAGCAGACTTTTTGTCCACTTTTGCTCCTCTGATTGGGTTAAGGCTTAGACCATTGGAAAGCTCTTTCTGAGCCAGTCGTTTTGACGTAAGGTAGGCCCAAATCCGAGGCCAGAGTCCAAAGATATGGTCTTCAAAAGTTTTGCTGACTTGTGCACTGTTTCTGCCCATGTTGACTTTTCAGCTTTTGACCGGGCTTCATAAAGGCTTGTCTCCTTGAATCTTGGCCTTTATCACAGAACTTCTTAGCAACCAACCCTTTGCTCCTTTATATTGCCAAAGTGTCACATTTCTGCACATAATTGAGTTCCATGCCTGAAATATATAAAAGCACGTAATTAGCATTAACTCTTATTTATTACTCGTATAATTGGTCTAAAAGTAGTATTATTAAGGGATTAAAACTACAGTTTTGGGCTCTTATCAAACTACCCCCAGACAGCATTTTGCTTGTCCTTAAGCAAATATGAGAAATTAGCATAAGTGACCAAAAATGGAGTTCTAACTAATCTCGTTTCGCCGAGTGCGATTACATTGACCATATACAACAAGGCCTTAAACCACTAGGAATTCCCTAGTAGACGAGTTATAGCCTGCGGAGAGTTTTCCAAATGAAGGTACCGACAAACTTCATCTATACTACAACGACTTCGAGAAATAAAACTATTGTTTCCTTATCTATGTCTCAATTATCTATACATCTCACTTAGCAAATGAATACAGAATAATCAAGTTGAAACCTAAGCTAATATATGCATAATAATCTATCATCTACGAATAAACATATTTACAATGAGTAATACTATGAGATGAACTAGCAGGTCCGTTTCTGAAAACTTGGAATAGCGTCCTTAAGTAGGTCCTTACATAATGTCAAGACAAAAACCACTCTAATTTTTTCAATCAAGTTTTGCTACTCCAGTGTGTAGTGGGCACACTTTACCGTACAAACTCAATAGCACACAAGGAAACCGGAGTCGATCAAACACATCTGCCACTTACTATCACACTAACCTATTCCTAATTGAACTAGAGGTCTTTATTAGGTGTTGTGGGGATTAGGAGATGGTTTAAGCAGGAAGGAAATGGATATTCAAAGAGAACAAGTCTGAGATAATAGAGTCTTCATATTATGTAACTAGAGAAAACCTTATTCTTTACCTTTTGCTTCTACACTTTGTTTCCATCCTTAGCCATATTTTTCTTTTCTTTGGCTTTTGACTCCTTCGATTCTATTTTTTTTTTGGAGTTCTAACTCTTTATTTTATTTTATTTATTTATTATTATTATTTAATTTGGATGGAAACTTCTTTTTCTTATATGAAGCGACTAACGAATTCTTGATTTCAAAAGTTCTTCTCTTTTCTATTCTTCATTTCTTAATAAATAGAGTTATCCTTCTGCCACATTTCATGAGCTGTTGGGTTGGACTTTCCAGAAATGCGGTCAAACTTCAATACTAATTCTTGGGGTGTATATAGCCGGTTCGGTTCGGTTTAAATGGTTGACCGAGAGCATAAACCGAAGACCGGACCGAAATGATTCGGTTTACAAAATAAGAACTGTTAACCGAACCGAACTGTGAATAAACCATTAGAACCGGCCGGTTCGGAGCGGTTCGGTTCGGTTTTTCGGTTCGGTTTTTCGGTTTTAGTGAACAGCCCTAATTGAAATGCGTGAAATTCCAGAACATCTGTAAAACAAGGTTATAACATACTAATATAGAAAAGAAAACTGACGCAACTCTATAAGAGTTCCACCCGTAATAGGGTTAATGAGAAACAAATTTGCTTGAGACATAAGCAGACACTAACTGAAACTAACACTGACCTGCACTCCCGTTTAAACATTGTCCTCCTAATTTCCTTTTTCAAAGAGATGAGGTTCCTTCGTATCCTGCCATGCCATGATAACTTGCCAAGCCCGTCGCCATGTGTCGTCAACTTGTGCTAACCTGTATAGTGTTACTATGTCTGATGGGGTATAAGGAGCAACCAAATGAGGTTGCACTTGCCATCTCGGCCAATTCATTACTCGAAATGAGCAAACCACCCAATTGGTGGGTCTCATGACTTCAACCTTTTTCCAATCCGTGAACTGGGTACATAATTTAGGTAGACAATTGAGCATGATGCGGCAAACCAAAATAGGCATAAGAAGATACTTATGTCGCATGCTTTGGGCTATCTTAAGACTAGCCACTAATACTCGGGGAATGTCATATCGGTGACGTCCCTCAGCTAAAGTAAGGAAAACGTCACCAAAGGGTACTATTTGCGTATAAACCGCCACTCCTAGAATATTCATCGGGATGAATAACATGGTAGTGCCTACATTTAGGGACAGGCTACCAAGGGCTATGTTGTAACGCCCTTGGTCCATTATACGAAATACCCCTCCCCCATAATACTCATGGAAATATGTATAGTCATAGAGGTCTGAATTATCGGTCATATATCCCCACATGTGAATAGGATCAGGTATTGGTATTCTCGAAACTAATGCTACCACATACTTATTGAATTCTAAGGGTGTGTCATCAACAGTGACGGAGAATTCTTGTTCTCCATCTTGGTTACAATAGAACTTAACATTATTGTAGAAAAATTCAGTAAGCTTAGGTGAATACGAGTCGTCTTCACTTACCAGAAGATGCCTCCATCCGAACTGCATGATCCTCTCGCGGAACCAATGTCCATAAGACTCGCTCCCCAACAAGTGTTCGAAAGATTGCTTCGGTATTACTATAGGAGAAGTCATCACCAAACTACTCTATAGAATAGCTGCAACTATCCTGGAACAACCCTCGGAAAACTGGAAATTTTTGGTGCCCATTAGGTTAGGCGCAGGCGCCAAGGTATGCTCGATGGGCTGGTGCGCCTGTTGAATTTTGAATTCCAGGCACTTCAAGCAGGTAGCCACTTTTAGCTTTAGCTGGGATGGGCGCCGCGGATGATGAAAACTGGAATTCCAGTGTTTTGGGCGCCTGTTCGAGAGGGCTGGAGGTCGCAGGGTAGAATTTCTCCGACAGTTCTAAAAGTGGCGGGCCTCCATCCAAGAAAAGCGCCGGGGGAGGCTGTTAGGGCTGAAGTCTTGAAGGAAAAATAAGGTAAAGTGGGAATGAAACGTGAGAGATGAATGTGAGATGTAGTTGGGGTTGTGAGTGTAGAATGAATGAAGTTTTTATAGGATTTAAGTTGCTAAAATGAATCGAGAAGTTACCAAAAAGTTTAAAGGCAATTGCCGGAAATAATAAAATTCCCAAAACCGAAAATGGAAACAACCCATATTCTCTATTCCAAAACAAACCTAATATCTTTTAGGTTGAATTTAGGTTAGATACTGCCTAAGTTATCGAGATTTCATCCTAACACAATATCTATTTATAGCGATGCCCATATTGGCAATATTCTCAACCCTTACTCCAAAACAACTTCTTAAAATAGATAATCATATAACGAATTATGCTAGGCAAAATAATACCACCCCCAAACAATTCGGGAAGGTGGGATTAATGATAAAACAACGTATAATTCAAACTTAACAAACTTATATTAAGATTGAATTCAAATAACATACGACAACCAAACTCAATTTTAATTACTAAACTAATATTTTTACATCCATACTAAATAAAAACAAATACAATAAAACAAATCAACTCATTAGATCCCTAAACCACTCGCTGCTAGTAGTGGAATGCGCTCGAGAAGTAGATGGCCCTTGGGCTTCCGATGGGCCAGAGCCATCCGTCTTGTGGCGACGACGCTCGTGCCTCACAGATTGCTCCTCTGAAGAAGAACCCCCTAGGGTGGGAAGCGTGCAAGCATGTCATCTAGAAACTGTCTCTGAGCTTCCATCTCGGCCCTCGTCTGTTCCCACCGCTCATCCTCGCGGCGGGCACGAGTCTCAAAGTTATGATGCATGGTAGCCTGCCGAGTTCGGAGGTCTTCACAAATAGTATTGAGAGAACGCATGCCACGGTGAATCACATCCATGCGTTCTACATCCGACCTACACCTCTCCAAGGCATCGGCATCAAAACATGCCGTGTCATCCTCATCCTCCGAGTCAGTCTGCTCGACTACCCTCTCTTCAGGCAACCTCCATACTCTCTGGATACACTCCATATAAATATGATGATTTTGGTGCTCCTTCAGGCAAATCCTATCAGACCTCGGAGTCGCTCTCAAGGTTATCATGATCTTCGTTATCAAAACAGGGAGAGGTGCAATACTCTTTCCAACTCCCATAATCATGTTACGCAAAAAATCCAAAATACAGAACTCATACTTCTACTCCTGGAGTATCCATAGAACGTGAAAGCAGTTCAGACTGATATCGCTGACTTTCTCCTTCCCTATGACATTCCTACCAATCCACTGAGCTACAACTAGTTGGTTGGTTCGGAGAGACGACTGGCGAACACAATGCGAGCTCACATTGTAGTTCCCTTCCGCAACAGTCGCGTTCATCAAAGGTTCTACAGCAGTAAACTGGGAATCCTGTAATGTGGCATCGAGATGGTGTCTAGGTGGAATGCCTAAAATCTCAGCCAACAACCCAGTAGTAACCTCTCTCATCCTCCCAGCCACCTTAACAAAAATTCAATTCCCATTCAACTCCCTCGTCCTATAAAACTCTCGGACTAAATCTTCGTGGTAAAAATCGTCTGTTGAGTACCACAAACCACTCCAGTCTCTTCTAACCATTTTGTCACCGTAAAACGGCGCGAAGTGGTCGGCAGTAAAAGCGTGCTCCGGCAAGATCCGATGTCTTTGAGCCATTGTTGTTTTTATAAGATGTGTGGGTTTGAATAAGGTAGGGGGACTTGTTTTGAAACACCCTAACTAAAAATAATGGCAGGAGGCGCGGTGGTGGTGGTGGCAGTCGAAATTTTTGAATTTTCGGTGGTTTTTGGTTGTTTAAGTTGGTGGTGGTTGTAGTTAGGAGGAGATTTGGGTGGGTTTTAACTTTGGGCGTGGGCGAAGTATGTGCATGACGTAAGTTATGCGAACGAATAAAATCTAATTTCATAGATAATGACAACCCGAATCGGAATACGATTAAACGGCCTAAACAACACAATTGGACAGTTGAACAATCCAGGATGGAAATCGGACATCCCACCCCCAAACAAATTTTAGACAACTTGTTTTAGAAAATTTGTTTTAAAAAGTGGGTCTTTTAAAGTCAAATTCCCGAGACTTCTTAACTTACTATGTTTGTGATTTTAACAATTTTTTATTTTTTAGTTTTTATTTATTTATTTTTTATGAATAAAATTTAATATAAGAAAAATAAGAAGGCAATAAATGCATAATTCACATCATAGAGGAACATGACTCAAACATCGAGAAAACATGCAAGAGTGGAAAAGGTGAATTATGTTAACCGTGGACTTAGGATCCGGTACTTACAGCCACACACTTCATAGGGAGGGCCCGGTTACCTGAGTGGTGCACTTACCAATATATGGAAATGCAAAGAAGTACACCAATAAAAAGGTCAGTCCTCATAGACAGGGTCCTGTAAAAAGACTTCCTTTACATCAGGGGACAATAGCTCGTGAAAATGTTTCAACTGTTAGCCATTAACTTGAAAGGTACTGTTATCCTTGGGATTTACCAAGGTGATTGCCCCGTAAGGGGTGACTTCAGTAACCAGAAAAGGACCAGACCAACGGGTTTTTAATTTCCCTAGAAAAATATGTAGACGGGAATTATATAGTAAGACCTTTTGACCTACCACAAACTCTTTGCGTAAGATTTGCTTATCATGAACACGTTTCATGTTAGCTTTATAATCCTTTGCGAGATCATAAGAGTCGCTACGGATTTCTTCAAGCTCATTCAATCAACTTCAAGCTTTGACACCCGCCTCATCAAAATTAAAGTTAAGGCTTTTTATAGCCCACATAGCACGGTGCTCCAATTCAACGGGCAAATAACAAGGCTTCCCAAATACAAGTCTAAAGGGAGACACACCTGTAGGAGTTTTGAAAGCAGATACGCCCATAAGGCATCAGATAGACACTTCGACCAGTCTTTCCTATCAGGATTTATAGTTGTTTCTAAGATCTTTTTGATTTCCCTATTAGAAACTTCTACTTGTCCGCTAGTTTGTGGATGATACAGAGTTGCTACCTTATGTGTAACTCCATACTTCTTTACTTGTGATGCAACACTCTGTTGCAAAAATGTGTTCCTCCATCACTAATGATGGCCTTGGGAATGCCAAATCGACAGAAAATATACTCTTTTATGAAAAACACAATTGTCTTATGGTCATTGCTATGGCAAGCCATGGCCTATATCCATTTAGACACGTAGTCCACGGCAACTAGAATATAAATGAAACCGTTGAAAACTGGGACCTATGAAAGCAATGCCCCATATGTCAAACATTTCTACCACCATGATTGGATTCAATGGCATCATATTACGCTTCGTGATTCACCCAAATTGTTGGCAACAAATGCACGCCTTGCAATGCACTTGGGTATCTTTAAAGAGAGTAGGCCAATAAAACCCACATTGTAAAATTTTAGCAGCTATTTTCATATCACTGAAATGGCCACCACACTCTTTTTCATGGCAGAATGAGAGTACCTCATTATATTCCCACTGGGGAATACAACGACGAATAATCTGATCCGCACAATACTTAAAAAGGTAGGGCTCATCCCAGTAGTATAGCTTAACTCTGGCCAAAAACTTCATACGTTCATTTCTTGACTAGTCATAAGGAATAATATCAGACTCTAAATAATTCACGATGTCAGCATACCATGGTGCAGAAAATATAGCATACAGATGCTCATTTGGAAAAGAGTCCGGTATGGAGTCAGAATCATAATCATCGTCGTTTGTAAGTCTAGATAAGTGGTCGGCAACTACGTTTTCGACCCCTCGTTTGTCCTTTATTTCTAATGTGAATTCTTGTAGGAGAAGAATCCATCGGATCAACCTCTGCTTAGCATCCTTCTTTGCGAGAAGGTACCTAAGGGCTGCATGGTCCGTGTAAACTAGAGTCTTAGAACCAACCAAATAAGGACGAAACTTATCTAAAGAATAAATGACAGCTAAAAATTCTTTTTCAGTAGTTGTATAATTCCTTTGAGCATCGTTTAGAGTTTTACTAGCATAATAAATAACGGTGGATTTATTATCTAGTTTCTGTCCCAAGACAACACCAACTGCATAATCACTAGCATCACACATGAGTTCGAAAGGTTTAGACCAATCGGGAGGTTGTATAATGGATGCAGAAGTTAAAGGCGGCTTTCAAAGTTTCAAAAGCCCGCTTACGCTTAAAATTAAAATCAAAGATGGCCTCCTTTAAAAGCAGATTAGTTAAGTGGTCTAGCTATTTTCAAAAATCTTTGATAAAACGCCTATAAAACCCTGCATGGCCTAAAAGGCTCTAATATCACGGACGACAAATTGTGGTATAGGTAGAGTCGCTATCTTATCTAGTTTGGCCTTATCTACTTCGATGCCATCACTAGATACGATGTGACCTAGTACTATGCCTTTTTTCACCATGAAGTGACATTTTTCCCAGTTTAAAACGAGACTCTTCTCTTCACATCACGTTAAAACTTTAGACAGGTTAGACATGCATTCATTGAAAGAGTCTCCATAGATAGAAAAATCGTCCATGAACACTTCCATGAAACGCTCTACCATGTCACTAAATATATGAAGCATACACCGCCTGAAGGTATAAGGAGCATTACAAAGGCCAAAAGGCATTCGTTTATAAGCGTATGTTCCAAAGGGACATGTGAAGATAGTCTTTTCTTGGTCATCAATATCAATAATAATTTGAAAATAGCCAGAGTAACCATCTAAAAAGCAATAAAAAGCATGACCAGCTAGACGTTCTAGCATTTGATCTATAAAGGGTAAAGGAAAATGATCCTTTCGTGTCATGGCATTTAAGCGTCTGTAATCAATACAGATCCTCCATTTCATAGGACCATGTGTGGCAACATATTCGCCCTTGGCATTACGTACCATGGTAATCCCTGATTTCTTTGGAACTACATGAATGGGACTGACCCATTCGCTATCAGAGATTGGGTATATGATACCCGCATCAAGTAAATCGTAAGACTTCTTCCCGCACCACTTCTTTCATGGCGGGGTTTAAACGACCGAGGTTCAAGGGAAGTCTTTATGCTATCCTCTAAATGGTTACGATGAGTGCACACATTAGGGTCAATTCCCTTTATGTCGGCTAGGGACCAACCAATCGTAGAAACGATGTTCCCTAATCACCCTGATCAATCGTGTCTCTTCCTCCTTAGATAACAGAGAAGATATAATTACTGGATGACTACCATCCGGATCAGGTTGAATATACTTTAACTCAGGAGGAAGAGGTTTTAGCACCGGGGTGGGAGGAATATCGATAAATGCTTCTAGAGGGTCCTCATCTTGAGTAATGAATACTTGCTTAGGCAGCAGGTCTTCAAACTATGTATATGGAGCAACCGAAGGGTCTACGATTTGTGTAGACTTGAAGATGGTGTTGACTTCCTCTATGTAGGAGTCATCGATAAAATCTGAACTTCTAAAAGAAAGGAATTTATGCATATGGTTTTCTAGAAATGTGTTATTAAAGTAATCTTGAGCTAAGCTCTCAATCATGCTATCCTCTCCATCTATAGACGAATCTGGTAACTGTTTCATTTGTTTAAAAAGATTTACCTCAACCGAAAGATGGCCAAAAGACAAGGACATCGACCCATCGCGGGAGTTTATAAGCGTATTGGCAGTCGCCAAGAAGGGGTGCCCTAAAATGATCGGAACAGAGTCGTTAGCGACTTCTATATCAAGGATAACAAAATCAGTAGGATAGTAAAAATCCTGGACCTTAACAAGCACATTTTCAACCACACCCTTAGGGTACTTAATTGATCGATCCGCTAATTGCAACGTCATTTTAGTAGGTTGCATATCTTGTAGACCTATTTCTTTGTATAGATAATACGGGAGTAAGTTAACACTCGCCCCTAGGTCTAGTAAATCGGTCGTCGTTGTGGGAATCTCCTAAGGTGCATTATACAGTAGGACGACCAGGGTCTTTGTACTTAATGATTTTATTATGTTCCGTTAAAGTTGGAAATTGTTCAGTTAAAAAGGCGTCTTTAGGAATATTTGTCTTACGCCTAGTAGTGTACAACTTTTTAAGAAACTTAGCATGGTGAGGGAATTTTTTTTATCGCTTTAAGAAAAGGAAGGTTTATCGTTAGATTTTTGAAAACTTCCCTAATCTCATCGAAATTCGTATCCTTAGTTAACATTGCTAATCTCTGGGGATACGGTGGTTTCTCTTTATATTTAGCATAATGATCAACAGGATGTTTAACCTTGGCTTTTTGTTTCTTAGGTAGTGGTTTAACTGGTACCTCTACAGGGGTAGGCTTTTCAGTTTCTATTATGATATCTAGTACAATTTGCGGTGTAGGGACAACTGGTGGGGTAACTATAGGCATAGTTACTTTGTTATCAACCACTCTCCCAGAATGGAGAGTGGAGATGGCATTTAGCTCACCTACGTTTTCATTTCCCGTACTAGTATTACCATTTTCCTCAAAGGCGGTGTTTGTTGTTTTAAGATTAACTATTGCTTGTCCTGGAAACACACCTTTGGGTTGCACTTTTTCTTGAGCTAACTGCTGTAAGGAAAGTTGGATGGCTTGTAAAATCTGTTGTTAAGATTGCATAAAGGTATCAAACCGATCCAGTTGTGGAAGAGTATTAGCTTTAGGTTGTGTGACAGGAACTATGTCACGTTGATTATTAATGGGTAGATTTTGGTAGTTATTATTTACCGGAATGATACCTCTATTAGCATTATAATTATTGTTATAATTATTATAATTACCCTGACCTTGTGCTTGACCTTGTCGTGGTTGCGCTTGGTTGTTATAATTATAATTACCCTGACCTTGTCCTTGTCGTGGTTGAGCTTGGTTATAATTGTTTGCTTGCCTAAGATTTTGATTATTAAACCCTGGAGGTGTTACTTGTTGATTATTTCTCCAACTGAAGTTGGGATGTTGTTTCCAAAGGGCGTTAGGAATAGGAAAACTATTAATCGAGCAAACATTATCTTGTTGTGATCTGGCCGTTGTTCATAGGCTTAAAGGACAATAGAGTCGATGCTCTAGACTCAAACATAAATTACATGGATTGGAGTTGACATTCATGACGGGGATAGGCGTTTGTTGAACATAAATAGCCTATACCTTTATAGTTAGAGATTGGATTAAAATTTTAAGTTCCGGATCGGGTTTCATCTCAAACATACCGGCGACCTTTACTATTGTAGAAGAACTAGCGTTGCGGGAGATATCGTCACTACCCCCCAAGTTATTATTACACTTAGTCTGATCTTCCAAAAATTTATAAGCCTCTGAGGCTCATTTACTTAAGAAACTACCCCCATTCATTATGTCAAGGACTTCTTTATGGTGGTGTAGAAGTCCCTTGAAAAAGGGATGAACTAACGTGTTTTTCGCGAGGTTATGATGTGGACACTCTATAAGTAGATCGGTGAAACGATTCCAAGCCTCTGAAAATGATTCATGAGGATTCTGTCGAAAGAAATGAATCTTGGAAAGCATTTCATCGGTCTTCAGTGGTGGGTAAAAATGTTCCATGAATAGTTGAACAAGTTTAGCCCACGAGTCCACAGAATTAGGCGCTTGGGCAGTTAACCAAGACGCCTCCTTATCGGCTAAAGTGAAGGGAAATACCCTCAATTTAATTTGTTCAGCATCTACCGTAAGATGGTAGAATGTAGTAAGGACTTGGTCAATCCTATGCATGTGCTGATAGGGCTTTTCATGGTTTAACCCATGAAAAACGGGTAACAAATTAAATATATTTGGGGGGATTCGAAAATCCCCCACTGGGTCTGATAGAACGATGCAAGATTTAGGGCTATCGTTCAAGGCTTTGTAAAAGTCAGAGAGAGGAGACTCTCTTTCTTCAGCCATTACTTCAGGTGATGTATGTGGTATGCTAGCTAGAGGTATGTAGTGAGTGGTATACTGGAAAGACTTGTTTGTTGCCGTTGTCGGTTAATTACGTTAGGTGTATTTCTTCGGCCTGACTTTAATCTCATGCTAGGCTAAGACCAATCTTAATGAAGCACAACAACACTCCAAACAATCCTGATATGCTAGTATGAACCTCTAACAGAAGATGCGAGGTGTGGAAGAAAAGAGTACCTGAAAGCCTCCTTGCTTCGCTTATGAATAGCGTCTTGTTTATGCTTGCTCAGTGTATATAATAAGTTAGAACACTGAAAACTTTGAAGAAATGGAAGTTTGAAACAAACCTGTGGAAATCGGGCAGTTTCAGCAGAGGGCGCAGGTGCGCTTAGAATAGGCATAGGCATAGGTAGGGCGCAGGTCACGCTCAGGCAAAAGTTAGGATTCCAGGCATGTGGGCGCGGGTGGCACTCCAAGTTGGCCTTGGTAGGCGCAGTCGCTTTTAGCAAAAGTTGGAATTCCAGCGCAGGAGCGCTGGTGGCGCCCAAGTTGGCCTTGGTGGTAGGGTGGGTGGCCACCCAAAAGATGGAATTCCAGCGGTTGGTTGTGGTGCCCAATTTGGCTTGCCCAGCAGCCGCGCTCGAAAGTAATTTTTTCCGAGGAAAATTTAAGTGCTTTAAACGCACAACCACAAAAGAGAATCAAACAAGGGTGAGTGGGTTATGGGACTTTGAAAAACTATCAATTCTAAAGAAAACAATACTAAAGAGTACTAAGATGGCTGCAGCGCCATTTGATAAACGATAAAAAGATAGTCTTACTCACAAATAAAGCGATGAAACTCTAAACGCAAGTAAAACTATAAACTGAACTGTTACTTATCAAAGATATTTGTTTTCTACTCTCGAATCTATTGACGTAGAGTTGGAATAGAAGATTCGTTCCACTCCTAGTCCTTTAGCATTCAAGTTTTCTACAATTGATGGTCTATCCAAAGTCAATGAGAGATTTACGAGGGAATTTATACTACGATATGAATTCAAATGACAAGATACGAATAACGAAATGACAAGATGCTAAGGCTTTGAATCTAGATAAAGAATTAAAGGGAATTGAATCCATCTTAACTCGACTTAATCAACTAACAAAGACTCGTCGTGATCCAAATTGCAATGCTTCGCATATCAAAATGGTAATTCTAATCCCTAATTATACATGGCATCTCTACCTATTAATAACTAGCATGTGTGGTCGTCCACCCATTCTCATGGCGAATCAACGACCTTCTAGAGTGGAATAAACTCTCACGACGATTTCTAAGTTAACAAAGATCAGGTTTTATCAAGGCTTCTTCAACCCCTCTAATAGAGGTTTAGCCTTGATTCATCAAGCTATCATTTCCCATTGAATTAACACTAGACATAATATAAAGATTTGAACTTTACTAATTTTCATTAAACAATACTTCAAATCTAATTAATAACTAAGAATTGAATAACAACAAGAATTGAAATTAGATCTACAAATTTAAATGACAAAATCGAAATGAACAAGAATAAACTATTTTATTTATCTAATCAATGAAGAACAATGATTCTAAGAATTAATCTAAAACAAGAAATGAAACTAATTAATTTAACTAATTGAATTCAAAAACTAGATTTACAAGCTATTTTAATGGCTACTTCCTATTCTAAGCTATCTAACTATATCTTTCTTTAGAGCTAAGTCTTGTTTTATGTAAAGGAGGAGACCAGATCCACAATTTCGTGCATGGGTTGAGGAGCCATTATTGGACCTGAAAATCGAGCCCAAAGTCCAATTTCTTCAGTCCACAGAGCCCTTTTCAGTTAGCATTGACTTCAACAAACTTTTCGTCCACTTCTGCTCCTCTGATTGGATCAAAGCTTGGACCATTAGAAAGCTCTTTACGAGCCGGTCGTTTTGACGTAAGGTAGGCCCAAATCCGAGGCCTGAGTTCAAAGATATAGTCTTCGGAAGTTCTACTGACTTGTGCACTATTTCTGCCCGTGTTGACTTTTTAGCTTTGGACCGGGCTTCATAAAGGCTTGTCTCCTTGAATCTTGGCCTTTATCACAGAACTTCTTAACAACCAACCCTTTGCTCCTTTATATCGCCAAAGTGGCACATTTTTGCACATAAATGAGATCCATGTCTGTAATACATAAAAGCACGTAATTAGCATACGCATTAACTCTTATTTATTACTCGCATAATTGTTCCAAAAGTAGTATTATTAAGGGTTTTATACTACAGTTTAGGTCTTTTATCAGTGATCACAATGCTCTGAACACTCTAAACAATGGTGATGTAGACATTGTTGTTGGGGATGGTGCGGACATTGAGAAATCTGTTCCTGCGGACATTGAGGTATCTGTTCCTGCTGTTGAAGTGGTTAACGCGGCAAAGACAGATGATGGGAATCTAAAAGAAACTTCTACTGAATCAAAGGTTAAAATTTAAATAGAATTTCCTTGTGCTGTTAAATCGGCCCCTGTTAAATATCATTTTTTATATTTTATTTGCAATTTGGACGAGTTCTATGACTGAACATTTTTACACTGGTATTGGTGAGTGGTGAACAGGACAAGAATGTGGATGATGGTGAGCAGTCCAGTAATGATGAGGATGACGGACGAAACTCTGTGTCTCCTTCTACAGCGTAGGCCAACATGGTGAGAAGGCGACATCGCAAATTTTACACAGTGAACTGTCTAGAACTTGAAAAGGAAGTTGCCCATTTCTACTAACCCTTGATTCGGAGCATTTTCAACAAAGGCCCATTACTGGATAGGCCACCGGGGATTGCATTACGGAGAAGGCTCCCCAATGACTATTCAAAGTTGACTACTACTACTCAACGGGTAACGTATTACTAGAAATTACACGATCTTCCTGGTACAAACCCAACACAGGTTATTAGATGGTACGGCTATCGAGATGAGATAGATTTGTCTGTCTTCTACACCTTGTATAAGAATGATTGGCTCAATGATATCGTATGTCTCTCTCACTGATCTTCTACTTACGCGGTTGTTTGGAAATATATTGCCTAAATAATTGTACTAATTTTGTGTAGGCTGTCGATATGTACATGGAATTGTTGCGGCGTTGGTACATGGACATGGTACATGAACAAAAGTACCACATTATATCTGCGTTATTCTTTTCGGTAATCTTCACAACTTATAGTATTGTGTTTACAGAAATGTTATATAGGGTATTAAGAATCATATCTACTGTCTTCCATTAGGTGTATGGTGTCATATAAAAGATTTCCAAAGCAAGTTAACAAGTTAAAATTGTTAAGGACATATAAAAGCTGACTGATAACCCGTAAAAACTCAATTAGATTACTCTAACCTTATTCTTACAGTATCAATATTTTATTTCCTACTCTCACATATAGATTCATGCAATATATATAGAGTCAGGATTCGTTCCACTCTTAACTCTCAAGACTTAAACAAATTCAATTGAACAAACACAAAGAACAATGGTGAGAGTAATGTGTTACGTGAAATTTCTATTCTATGATTATACTACGGATTCAATTTATACTAACAAGATACGATAATTCAACTACAGAAATACTACGTTGATTCTATGATAAGGAATTAGGGGGATTTGATTCCACCATAACTCAACTTAACTTGCTAACGACCATTTAATCGTCAGAATCCTAATTGAACTGCTTTTAAGAACAATTGGTTCTTCCTAATCCCTAATTACACATGGCATTTCTACCAATTATAACTAGCATGTGAACGATTAAACCCATTCTCATGGTAACTAATCATTTCTAGAGTGGAAAGGAATTACTTAACTATTCTACGCTAACACAAATCAAGCTTTCATCAAGGCTTCAAAACCCCTCTAATGGAGGTTTAGCCAAGAATCATTCCAATCATTTCCATATGAATCTAAACTAAACATAATATCAAGATTCCAACTTTACTAATTTAACAAACAATAATTGAAATCTAATTAATAATTAAGAAATGATATCAACAAGAATTTAAACTAGATCTATAAATATAATGACAAAAAACGAATTGAATAATAATAAACTATTTTATTAATCTAATCAAATGAATAACAATAATGTAATACTGAAATTGAACAAGAATTAACTAATGAATTAATGTAAAACTAAATCTAGATCTAAATTATTCTAATCTAACCCTAGCTACCATTACAAGGAACTAGTTTTCTAAATAAAACTAGATAACTTAAGAGCTAAGCTTTTCTTTGTTTTTATATGTTTCAGATCCAAAATCGTGCATGGGCTTGGAGCCATGTTTTGGGCCAGAGAATCAGGCCCAAAACCCAATTCTTTCAGTCCAAAAAGGCCTCTTCAGTTAGAGTTAGCTTTGACAAACTTTTTGTCCACTTCGACTCCTCTGATTGGTTCAAGGCTTAGACCATTGGAAAGCTCTTTCTGAGCCGGTCGTTTTGACGTAAGGTAGGCCTAATTCCTAGGTTTGAGTCCAAAGATATGGTCTTCGGAAGTTCTGCTAACTTTGTGCATTGTTTCTGCCCGCGTGGACTTTGACTTTTCATCTTTTGACTGGGCTTTACAGAGGCTTTGTCTTCTTGAAAATTGGCCTTTAATCACAGAACTCCTTAGCAACCGACCTTTGCTCCTTTATCTCGCTAAAGTGGCACATTTCTGCACATAATGGACTTTGAAGCCTGAAATGCATAAAAACACGTAATCAGTATTAACTCTTACTTATTATTCACATAATTGGTCTAAAAGTACGATTGTTAAGGGGTTAAAACTACAGTTTTGGGCTCTTATCACTGACCCACCATGAAGTCCGTTTATGAGAAAGCCTGCATGATGCCCTTAACTAATAAATTTTCCTTTCCATGACTACATCGCTGTATGTACTTTTCCCATAATAGTTTGGCAGCGACCCTTGACGATGACAAAATTGATTTGGAAACCAAGATTGAAGAAGTCAAAAATTCTATATTGGGAGGCTCTTTACACATAGGCAACATGACAAGGGTTTTCCTTTCATTTGTTAACGATATAGCGAACAAGCCGTGTTTGATGATGATGGTTAATATTGGCAACATCCATTTGATTCTCATTGTAGTGAACTTCAGAGACTGGTCTGTTCAGATCTTTGATTCTTTGGAAACAGGGGATAGTGGTGAGGAGTGGGAGCTTGACCCCAGGCCAACTTTGGAGAAGGTACTCTCCGTATTGCCTTACGGGATGTTGGCTTTCAAGAATGACTCTATTGATCACTCCAAATTGGGTACCAAGTGGAAGTTTGTGTTCACTGATTGCTACAAACAAAATGATGATAACAATTGTGGGGCCTATGCATTGACCTTTGCTGACTGTCTTCTAAGGAATAGGTCACCAAATTTTGACCCTAAACGCAAAGTATACATCAGACAGACAATTACAAAGGATTTATTAGAGTGTGGAATTACTACTGCAGAGTATGTTAAGATGGCTGCTGGTTGTCGTCAAGTGGACTTCAATGACGACAAAGAAGGTACTGTAAAGGATGGTGGTGACGGTACTGAAAAGGAAGTGGATGAAACCCAGACTAATGATAAGGTGTAAACCAAGAGTATGACACATATTCAAAACGGCATATCAAAGATAATTTTATTTTCTTTTTCACTTAAACACTTAGCTTAAACATGATTGTGGGAGCAGCTTATATAATCTCTTCCAACACCTTATCTAGTTTTGTTAACAACTTTTTAATGTACAGTTACTAACGTTTTAATTTAGGCTTATATATAACACTATATAAGTTGTACAATACCATATATAACTTCAAACGCATACCGAAGTATATAAAGCCTCCCCGAACAAGTTCTTAAGAGGAAATTTAAAAGTTATTGAAGAAATATAACTGCTCAAAGAGACTATATAACCCGCACGCTTCACCCACGCCCGATAAAATCGCCTTATATAGTGTCTAGTCACAACTAATTTAGTGTCATATGTAAGCTTACCAGGAACAAGTTGATAAGTAGAATTTCAAAGTTATGGAAGCCACTATATAAGTTATTGAAGACACTATATAATCTGTTCAAGATTCTATATACGTTCCCTTGTGAACGTGTCTCTTCACGGAAATGTCCGATGAAGAGAAAGCTTTAAGTTGTGAATTGTCTTCAGTATGTATACAACTTTATTGTGAAGTCCATTGCATTGTACTAACGGCCTATTCCACTAATCTGGATTTGTCAGAATGTATTTGAGGGTACTGTCCTCAAACAATATTGTCGACGACCAGTTCACAAAACGAATGCACATAAGGAGTCCCAATGGAACAAAGTTAGTGTACTAGAAGAAGTGGAAAAACTATGCCAAAAAAAGATTCATCATACTTTTCAGAAGAATGCGCTAATTGCCAGAAACTCTACTGTATGCACTCGAGGTGAACTTACGGATGATCCAGTGAAAAGGACCACTACCACCTATGTCACAGCACAGTACTGGTGGCAGCATGATCAACCAAACATGGAAGTTGTTGCACCACTTATTAAAGTCAGATGTTTTGGCCGAGGCTTACACATTAATCTAAGGAGCTTCTACTTGCTTTATGACAAACAATGGCTGAATGATGAGGTTTGAAAACAAATTATTACCCTATAGTAATCCATCAACGCCAGTATGTACACACAATGGCAAACTTCTTTTGCTTTATTTATTTATTATTGTTATATTTTTTTTCCCGCATGTTCTTTCTGTTTACATGGAACTTTTGAATAGGTGGAATAATGAAACGGTGGATCCAGATTTCCAGACACATTATGCCAGATACACTATCATCCCTGACACGCTTATCCCAGTAATTTATTAGACATTCCCATCCATCGTCCTTCTTCATTTTTTCTGATACAGTGACACAAACTACTTCTGTGTCTATTAACTTAGGTTTCGATGGAGACGTTATATAGAACCCTGCAAGGCACCCTCAGTGATGGGAGTCTAACCACAACAGAAAAGCTTACATAAACTGGTTCGATAATATCGTGGAGCCTAAGCATGACCTTCAAAGACTTGGTTCAAGAAAATAGTCACATCCCTCACGCGGCAAAATCGAAGGGATTGATGATGGCTTTGAACGTGGGAAACAACCAACACTAGATCCTTGTTGTCTTCAACTTTCAAAATTAGACGTGTTTTGTGTACGATTCATTGGTTTCCAATGTGATCGACTCATCGCCAACTATAGATAAGCTCTGTGCTTTGCTCCCGTATGGACTCCTATTGCACGACCCAAATTGTATACACCCTACATTCTTGTAGCGGAAATGGCAAATAGAACATGTTGATTGTATAAAACAAACTGATGGGTGGAATTGAAGAGTGTTTGTACTTGCATATGCAGACCAATTAATCAGAGGTGATCACCTCCAATTCAGAAGACCTGCAGATTGCATCCGCAATACCGTAGCAAAAGACCTAGTTGACTGTGGTATTACTAAACATGAGTTCCTCAACATCGACAAAAATATGAAATACTCTGTATAACTTTTATTCGTGGGGACTTCCTTCTTTTTCATAGATGATAGTAAATGAATAGTTTACCTACGAAATGAACGATGAATTCAAAACGTAAGTAAACTAAAACTGATCTTTTAATCTCAATTATCAAAGCTTCTACTCTCGATGCGAATTGCACTAAGTGGAGTAGGAAGTTCGTTCCACTCCTAGTTCCCTAGCATGGATTGTTTTCTAAGTCTAAGAAATCAAACTTAGGTCTAATGAGAGCTTTACGAAATGTTATGCTAACAAGACGCGTTAATTTAAATAACAAGATATAATAAATAACAAGATAAAATATAAACTAAAGTTAATCTACGAAAGCTACGGAAATACGATTGTTTGAATCTAGATAAAGAAATAGAGGGGAATTAAATCCACCTCGAATCCAACTTAATAACCTAGTATAGATCGTCGTATCTCGATTCTTACGTTTTTTCGGCAAGAATTTCGAGTCTAATCCCTAGTGTTCATGGCATTTCTACCAAGTAATCGACTAGCATATGAAGTCGCCCACCCATTCTCATGGCTAAACACCTAACCTTCTAGAGTGGAATAGATTCTACAACGATTCTATACTAAACAACTAAGTTTTCATCAAGGCTTCATTAACCCCTCTAATGGAGGTTTTAGCCTTGAGTCATCAAAACATCATTTCCCATATTATTATAACTAAACATAATATCAAGATTCGAAATTTACTTAATCTAAACTAAACAATGATTAAATTCTAACTAACAACTAAGAAATGGTAACCAACAATAATTAAAACTAGATCTATAAATTGAAATACCACAATTCGAAATTGCTAAAATAACTATTTTTATTTATCTAATCAATCAAGAATAATGATTCAAAGACTTAATCTAAAACAAGAATTGAAAATGGAACTAAAACTTAATTTAATTAATGAAAACAGATCTAGATTTATCTATATTATTTTAGGTCTAACTAGCTACCCTTAACAAAGAGTGAAGCTTTGGTTTTTATACATTCAGATCCAAAAATTGTGCATGGGCTTGGAGCCATGTTTTGGGCCAGAGAATCAGGCCCAAAACCCAATTCTTTCAGTCCAAAAAGGCCTCTTCAGCTGCAGTTCGCTTCAACAGACTTTTCGTCCACTTCTGCTCCTCTGATTGGGTCAAGGCTTGGACCATTGGAAAGCTCTTTCCGAGCCGGTCGTTTTGACATAAGGTAGGCCCAATTCCGAGGTCTAAGTCTAAAGATATGGTCTTCGGAAGTTCTGTTGACTTTGTGCACCTTTGTTTACCATGCGTGGACTTTGACTTTTCATCTTTTGACCAGGCTTTACAAAGGCTTTGTCTTCTTGAATCTTGGCCTTTAATCACCGAACTCCTTAGTAACCAACCATTGCTCCTTTATCTCATCAAAGTGGCACATTCCTCACATTAAATTGACTTTGAAGCCCTGAATACATAAAAACACGTAATCAGTATTAACTCTTACTTATTACTCACATAATTGGTCTAAAAGTATGACTGCTAAGGGGTTAAAACTACAGTTTTGGGCTCTTATCAATAGACTTGTTTGTTATAATGTAATTTTGGTCAATTGTCTACTAATCAGCCTACTGTTATGTGCCCTATAATGTTAATCTTAATATTTGTTAGTGATAAAACATAGAAACATTGTATGATATAAATATATCATCGTCTTAATATTTACCTGAATCATTATACCTACCTACCAACATAATCTCAAATATCTCAAAAATGTAATAATATTCGAAGCATTACAAATATACTATAAAAACATATTTCCTCGAGTATGTATATACTGTCGTCGAAAGCTTATATAGTGTCCTATCTGAACAAGTTAATAAACAATATAAAAGTTGTTAAGGACACTATATAAGCTGTCCGTGACACAATATACGATTTACACGAACATGCTTCATGGACATGCCTTATCTTAGGAAGCTTATCAGGAACTTGTCCAGTGCTATAAGTAAAAATATAGTTTTACCTACGAATAAGTTACGGAACTCAAACGCAAGTAAAACTAAAACTACTTCCGATTGTGTTATCAAAGTTTTCTACTTTCGATGCTATTGCAATAGAGTTGGAGTAGAAGATTTGTTCTACTCCTAGTTCTTTAGTATTCAATGTTTTCTAAGATTATCGGTTTATCCAAAGTTAATGAGAGTATGATGGAAATTATACTACGATGTGATTTATACTAACAAGATACGAATAATGAAATGATGGAATTCAAATACTAACTTGACAATAGAGAATAAATTAGGGGAATTCGATTCCACCATGATTCGACTTAATCAACTAACAAAGAAATGCCATAATCTAAATGTCAATGCTTTCGCATAACAAATGGTATTCTAATTCCTAATTATTCATGGCAATTTCTACTAAATAATAACTAGCATGTG
Source organism: Coptis chinensis (assembly GCF_015680905.1). Taxonomy (NCBI): domain Eukaryota; kingdom Viridiplantae; phylum Streptophyta; class Magnoliopsida; order Ranunculales; family Ranunculaceae; genus Coptis; species Coptis chinensis. The sequence goes on along the minus strand of NC_141464.1, from coordinate 26,741,031 downwards.
AAGTAATCAAACTCATTCTCATGGTGAACTAATTACTTTCTAGAATTGAATAGATTATCACGACGATTTTTAAGCTAGCAAAAATCAAGTTTTCATCAAGACTTCCTCAAACCCCTCTGATGGAGGTTTAGCCTAGAGTTATTAAACTATCATTTCTATATGAATTTAAGTAAGACATGATATAAAGATTGTAAATTTACTAATTTGAACTATAATCATGATTTAACTAATTATCAAATGAAGACAAACTAATTCTAAATAAGAATTAAATCAATAACTAAATGGAAATGAAAACTAATACTTTATTATAAAACTAAATATTGATTCTCAAATAATAATCTACTTGTTCTAACTAATCTATTCCAAAGTAAAAACTAGATCTAAAACAAGCTATTGAAAACTAATTAATGGAATATAAAAACTAGATCTAGAAGTATATGCTGATGGCTACCTAAAAACTACTTGCTTAAGAGTTTTTTTCTTGTGTGTTGAAATGGAGGAGACAAGATCCACATTTTCGTGCATGGGCTGAGGAGCCATGTTTTGGGTCGGAAAATCGAGCCCAAAACCCAATTTCTTTAGTCCACAGAGGCCTTTTCAGCTAGATTTTTCTTCAATAGACTTTTCATCCACCTCTTCTCCTCTGATTGGATAAAGGTTTAGACCATTAGAAAGCTCTTTCCGATCCGGTCGTTTTGACATAAGGTAGGCTCTATTCTGAGGTTTAAGTCCAAAGATATAGCCTTTGGAAGTTCTGTAGACTTTTGTGCGTTGTTTCTGCCCGCATTGACTTTGACTTTTCAGCTTTGGCCGGGCTTTAAAAAGGCTTTTTCTCCTTGAATCCTGGCCTTTAATCACAGAACTTCTTAGTAACCAACCCTTGCTCCTTTATCTCGCAAAAGTGATACATTTCTGCACATAACTAACTCCAATTCCTGAAATACATAAAAACACGTAATCAGCATTAACTCTTATTTATTACTCGCATAATTGGTCTAAAAGTATTATTGTTAAAGAGTTAAAACTACAGTGTTGGGCTCTTATCAAACCACCCCCAAACAGTATTTTGCTTGTCCTCAAGCAAATATGAGAAATTAGAATAAGTGACAAAAAATGGAGTTATAACTAATCTCGTTTTGCCTAGTGCGATTGCATTAACCATGTGCAACAAGGCCTTAAACCACTAGGAATTCCCTAGTGGACGAGTTATAGCCTCACGAGAGTTTTCCAGGGAAGGTACTCACAAACTTCATCTATACTACAACGACTAAGAAATAAACTATTGTTTCCTTATTTATATCTCAATTATCTATACATCTCACTAGCAATTTATACAGAATAATCAAGTCGAAACCTAAGTTAATATACGCATAATAATCAATCATCTACGAATAAACATATATACAATGAGTAATACTAAGAAATGCACTAGCAGGTCCATTTCTGAAAACTTGGAATAGCGTCCTTAAGTAGGTCCTCACATAAATGTCAAGACAAAACCACTCGATTTTTTTGCTCAAGTTTATTTACTCCAAAGGTCTTGTGGGCACACTTTACCTTACAATCTCAATGACACACAAGGAAGCCGGAGTCGATCAAATACATCTTCCACTTCCTATCACACTAACCTATTCCTAATTGAGCTAGAGGTCTTTATTAGGTGTTGCGGGGATTAGGAGATGGTTTAAGAAGGACGAAAATGGATATTCAAAGAGGACAAGTCTGAGATAATAGGGTTTTCATATTACGTACATAGAGAAACCCTTGTTCTTTTGCTTCTACACTTTGTTTCCATCCTTAGCCTTTTTATTTTGGCTTTTTGACTCATTTTATTTTTTTGGAGTTCTAACTCTTTATTTTTCTTTTCTTTTATTTATTTTTATATTTGGATAGAAACTTTCTTTTCTTATTCTTTTCTGAAGCAACTAACTAATTTTTATTTACAAAGGTTTATCTCTTCCCTTTTCTTCACTCATCCTATTCTCAGACTCATTCTATGAATGGGTAGGCTGATTTTTTTATTTTTATTTTGTTTTGTAAAAGGTTAAAGGATTTGTGGTTTATGAAAGGCTAAAGAAAAGCTCAGAGGGGTGATTAGCGAAAAATAATTTCATAAGGTTTGAATTTCTGGCTATATCAATCCAAAGAGGGCCTAAATTCTCGCTTAGGATATGGTATAGTGATCAAGCAAGTGGACGTGTGATTTCTCTATCCGGATTTTACTTCTCCCTTGTGTCATTTCTCAAATGTTTCACTCATATAAAGCTTTAGGCTATATTCTCACAGGATTTGTAGAATAAGTAGTCTAGCCTAGATTTTAGAAACTTACTGCCAAACAATCATAGATACTCATGTAATATATTTATAGATAGATGCAAAGATTATTACCTACATATTAACCTAAGTCTCTAAAAACTATTCTAATGCGAAAGCTACGTGAGACTTCTAAATTATTAAGAGCATAGAGAAAGAAAACAATACCAATATTCCTAAGTGTATAGCATAACTTTTTATTTATATTTTTAAATTTTTGTAATTTTTACTAGAAAACAAGTGCATATTATATATATCTATATCCTAACAGATGCCTTAATTACAAGTGTTTCTATGGCCCCCAACAAGAAGCATGCTTTGTCCTCAAAGTATTTAAATAAAAAAGGTAGAAAAATACCATGAAAACCCGTGAAATTCTGGAATATATGCAAAACAAGGTTAAAACATACTAATATAGAAAAAGAAAAATAGACGTAACTCTATATGAGTTCCACCCGTTATGGGATTAACAAGAATCAAATTGCTTGGGACATAAGCAGACACTAACTGAAACTAAAACTTACCTTATCTCCCGTTTAATCATCCTCCTCATCTTCCTCTTCAAAGAGATGAGGTTCCTTCGCATCCTGCCGTCGGGCGTCATCAACTCGTGCTAACCTGTCGAGTGTTACTATGTCTGATGGGATGTAAGGGGCAACCAAATGAAGCTGCACTTGCCATCCCGGCCAAGTTATAACTTGAAATGAACGTACCACCCAATTGGTGGGTCTCATGACTTCAACCCTTTTCCAATCCATGAACTGGGCATATAATACAGGTAAACAACCACACATGATGCGGCAAACCAAAATAGGCATAAGAAGATACTTATGCCTCATGCTTTGGGCTCTCTTAGGACTAGCAACTAATACTCGGGGAATGTCATATTGGTGATGTCCCTCAGCTAAAGCAAGGAAAACATCACAACCTGTACTATTTGCAGAAGTAAACTGCCACTCCCCCAAAATATTCATCATGATGAATAACATGGTGCTTCCTACATTCAGGGACAGGCTACCAAGGGCTATATTATAACGCCCTTGGTCCATTATACGAAACACCCCTCCCCCATAATATTCTTGGAAATATGTATAGTCATAAAGGTATGCATTATCTATCATATATCCCCACGTGTGCATTGGATCAGGCAATGGCAATCCCAAAACTAACGCTACCAAAGACTTACTGAATTCCATTATTGTGTCTTCAATTGCAAGGGAAATTTTTTGTTCTCCATCTTGGTTATAATAGAAAGTAATATTATTGTAGAAAAATGTAGTAAGCTGAGGTGAATACGAGTCGTCATTACTTACCAGTAGACGCCGCCATCCTAAGTGCAAGATCCTGTTGTGGAACCAACCTCCATAAGTCTCGCTGCCCAACAAGTCTTCGAAAGACTGCTCCGGTATGACTGTAGGAGATGTCATCACGAAATTATTCTCTAGAACAGCTGCAAACAATCCTGGAACAACCCACAAAAAATCAGAATTTTTCATGCCTATGGATGTCAGGCGCGGGGTGCGCTCTGACTATGCCTTGTTTGGGCGCGGGGTGCGCTTTGACTATGAACGAGTTCTAGGCACTTAGCGCGGGCCCTCACTTTTTGCCTGGGAAGGGCGTAGGGTGCTCTCAAGTGAATTTCGAGTTACAGTGTTTTGGGCGTGGGGCCCGCTCAGATTTGGTCTGGGTAGGGAGCAGGTCGCGCTCAGGTGAATTTTGAGTTACAAGTGGTTCAAGCGCAAGTGGCACCAACTGAGGCGCAGGCGCGCTCCGTGCAGCTTAAATGCTGAAGTGAAAAAGAAAAGCGGGAAACTTGGGAGTGAAAGGTGAGAGATGAAAGTGAGCTGTAGTATGGGTTGTGAGTGTAGAATGAAGAAAGTTTATATAGGTTGCGAGTTTCCAAAATAAATCGGCAAGTTGCCAAAAAGTTTTAAGGCAATTGCCAGAAACAAAATATTTTTCCAAAATTGAAAACGGAAACAACCCATATTCTCTATTCCAAAACAAACCCAATATCTTTTAGGTTGAATTTAGGATAGTAACTGCCTAACTCATTGAGATTTCATCCTACCACAATATCTACTCATAGCCATGCTAATATCGGCAACATTCCCAACAATCATCGCAAAATTACATAATAAATTTTGGATCATATAAAAAACCATGCTAAAAGAATTAATACCACCCCCAAACAATTCGGGAAGGTGGGATTAACACTAAAATCAACGCATAATTTGAAAAGAACCAAATTATATTAAAATTCATATTCAAATACAATTAACTATTGAATTCAAATTTAACTACTGAATTCAAAATTAACATCCGAACTAATAAAAACAATAAAAACACATCAATCAATCAACTCCCTAAACCACTCGCTAATGGTTGAAGATGGAGCATGAGATGAGGATGGGCCCTGAGCTCTTGATGGGCCTGATCCATCCGTCCTTCGGCGACGACACTCGTGCCTCACAGATGCCTCCTCCTCAGAAGAACCCCCGTGGGGTAGGAAGCATTCAAGCATATCTTCTCGGAACTTGCGCTATGCATCCATCTCTGTCTTCATCTGTTCCCAACGCTCATCCTCGCGTTGGGCACGAGTCTCATAGTTATGATGTATGACAGTCTGGCGAGTCCGAAGGTCTTCACAAATTGTATTACGAGAACGCATGCCACAATGAAGCACCGCCATGCGTTCTGCATCAGACATACACCTATCCAAGGCATCGACATCAAAACATGCCATATCCTCCTCATCATCATCCGAATCAGTCTCTTCCACTACCCTCTCTCCAGGCAACCTCCAAACCTTCTTAACACAGTCCGTATACGCTATGACATTCGTATGCAACTTAATCATAGTGAGTTCAGTTTTTGGAGTTGCTCTCAGACTCATCATGATCTTTGTTATCAAAACAGGGAGAGGTGCCATACTCTTCCTAACTCCCCTAATCATATTAATCAGAAACTCAAGAATACAAAATTCATACTTCTGCTCCTAGAGTATCTATAGAACGTGAAGACAGTTCAGACTATTGTCACTGACCTTCTCTTTTCCAGTGACATTCCTACCAATCCACTGAGCTACAGCCAGCTGGTTGGTTCGCAGAGACGACTGGCGAACACAATGCGAGCTCGCATTGTAGTTTTCTTCCAAAACCATCGCGTTCATCAAAGGCTTGATCCCACCAAATTGGGATTCCTGCTATGTGGCATCGAGATGGCGTCTAGGCGGAATGCCTAAAATCTCAGCCAGCACCCCCCTAGATACTTCTCTCCTTGTCCTAGCCACCTTAACAAAAATTCTATTCCCACCCAACTCCGTCTTCTTATAGAATTGTTCCACCAAATCAGAGTGGTAGAAATCATCTGTCGAATACCACAACCTATTCCAATCCCTCCTAATCATCTCGTCACTATAAAATGGCGCGAAGCGGTTAGCCATAAAAGCTTGTTCCGGCAAAATTCACCGTCTTTGCGCCATTGAAGTTTTGAAACGATTTGAGGATTTAAATGCAATGTGGGGATGGAGTTTAAATCAAACTCACTTAAAGTTTGGGCGGTGGCGTGGTGGTTTGAGTTTTTTCGAAATTTTTACTGTTTTGGTGGTTGAAATTGATGGAGATGGTCGTGGGGAAGGTTTTGGAGTGGGGGTTAAACTTTGGCGCGGTGGTATTTAGGTTTTCTTTTTTTTTTAATATATTTTCTAGGGTTTGAAATTTGGTAATGGAGGAATAGGGAGTGAGGAAGAAGAAGAACGCGATGCGTTCTTGGTTCGTACTGTTGACTTGGGCCCAAGCCCAATCAAATTCGGAAATGCCCATTTTGTCTTCACGCGCAAAAATTAAAATTGGAATTCTCGACTCGTTACCGGTCCGATTTTTGCGAATGAGATATGAAAACGATCAGGGGAGAATTTCCAATCCAATGATCCATACCACATTCTATTCTTACTGCGGATAACATATAGAAAGGTGGTAAATGCCTCGAAATGTGTGAATGATGTAAGTTATGCGTACGAATGAAATCTAAATTCATAGATAATGTCAATCCGAATCAAAATACGACTATATGGCATAAGCAACACAAATGGAAAGTTGAACAATTAATGACGGAAAACACAACACCCCACCCCCAAATAAATTTTTGGCAACGAAGATTAGGAAATTTGTTTTAAACGTGGGTCTTTTAAATTTAGATTCCCGAGACTTCCTAGGTTACTATTTTTATGATATTAAATTTTTTATTTTTTATGATTAAAGTTTAATATAAGAAAAAGGAAAAGTCATAAAGACATATTTCACACCATAGAGGAACATGACTAAAAAATCGAGAAAACATGCAAGAGTGGAATACGTGAATTATGTTAACTGTGGACTTAGGATCCGGTACTTACAGCCACACACTACATAGGGAGGGCCCGGTTACCTGAATGGTGCACTAACCAATATATGGAATTGTAAGAAAGTACACCAAACAACAAAATGAGTCGTTTATAGTTAGATACTCGAGACTTTAACAAATAACTGGATATATATATATATATATATATATATATAAATATATATATATATATATATATATATATATATATATATATACCCTACAGTTTTCCATATATCAACAACCTAAAGAGTTGTGGATCTTTCCATAAATAAATAATATGGAATGCACCCCCAAATAGAATCAAGCACCAAGATTTTCTACGATGCAACTTAATGAAATAAAAGTGAGGTCTGATAGATCTAGAACATATAACTGCTCATGCACCTTCTTTTTCATCTTTAAACGAGAGGGTGTCCAAGTGAATGATCATGAGAAAATGGATGTTTGTGGAAGATGTGGTGGATATGGATGAATTTTAGACGTAAGGAATGGAAGAAATGAGAATGTGGGTTTAGCACAAAACTCATTCATGGTGTAGGTGGGAACTGTCTCAATTATGAAAATGAAGGTGTCAAGTGTCTTTCCCTTGGGAATTATTTCCGTATTAGGAGGATTTAGAAAATCATTAAGCACAGAAAAAGCAAGAGAGTCAAGTGCAAACTCCAGGTTCCTTTTGAAAAGGTGGAGGGTGGGGAAAATTGGTGATGGAAGATGAATGAGTGTCAGCTAGAGCTCTCAAGTCTAGATCATCAAAAGCCTTGAGATATGCAAGACATTCCTCAATAGGTGGGTCAAAAGAATCACTGGAATAGAGGGTGAAAAATTCATCTTCCATCATAGTATCAAGGGATGAAGGGTGGGACTCGCGAGGTGGCAAGGAAGAGTTGCAAAAGAGACGAAGGAAATCTTCCTCGACTTCCAGGGAGTTCTTGTCGAAGTTGGAACTTCCAAAGGAAAGGAATTTGTGCATCTGATCATCTGGAAACGTGGTTTCGAAATAATCATGAGCTAAGCTCTCGATCATGCTAACCTCTCCATCGATATTCGTATCAGGAAACTATTTCATCATTTTAAAAACATTGACCTCAATAGAAAGATGGCCAAAGGACAAGGACATAGAACCATCGCGGCAGTTTATAAGCGCGTTGGCAATTGCCAAGAAAGGACGCCCTAAAATGATCGGAATAGAGTTGTTGGCGACTTTTGTATCGAGGATAACAAAATCTGCAGGATAGTAGAAATCCTTAACCTTAACAAGCACATTTTCCACTACACCCTTAGGATACTTGATAGACCTATCAGCTAATTGTAATGTCATTTTTGTAGGTTGCATATCCTGTAGACCTATTTGTTTATATAAATAATAAGGGAGTAAGTTAATACTCGTCCCCAGGTCTAATAAAGCAGTAGTCATGTGAGTATCCCTTAGGGTGCATTGTACAGTAGGACGACCAGGGTCCTTGCACTTAACGATTCCATTATGTTCTGTTAAAGTTGGAAACTGTTCAGTTAAAAAGGCGTCTTTAGAAATCTTTGTCTTACGCCTAGTAGTGCACAACTCTTTGAGAAACTTAGCATGGTGAGGTAACTTTTTAATTGCTTCTAGAAAATGTAAGTTTATCGTTAGATTTTTAAAAACTTCCCTAATCTCGTCAAAATTTGTATCCTTATTTAACATAGCTAATCTCTGAGGAAATGGTGGTTTCTCTCTATATTTAGCATATGGATCAACAGGATGTTTAACCCTGGCTTTCTGTTTCTTAGGTTGTGGTTTAACTAGTACCTCTACAGGGGTAGGCTTTTCAGTTATCATTTCGGTATCTAGTTCGATATCCGGTGTAGGGACTACTGGTGGGGTAACTATAGGCATAGTTACGGTGTTATCAACCACTCTACCAGAATGGAGAGTGGTGATGGCATTTAGCTCCCTTACGTTTGCATTGTCCGTACTAGTATTACCGTTTACCTTAAAGGATGTGTTTGTTGATTTAGGATTATGTATTGCTTGACCTGGAAATACACCTTTTGTTTGTACCTTCTCTTGTGCTATCTGCTGTAAGGAAAGTTGGATAGCTTGTAAGATCTGTTGTTGTGTTTGCATAAAGGCGTCGAAACGATCTGGTTGTGGAGGAGTGTTAGCTATAGGTTGTGTGACAGGAACTATGTCACGTTAATTATTAATGGGTGGATTTTGATAGTTATTATTTATAAAAATGATACCTCTATTAGCATTATAATTATTATTGTTATAATTATTATAATTACCCTGACCTTGTCCTTGCCTCGGTAGAGCTTGGTTGTAATTGTTTGTTGGCCTAACATTTTGGTTATTAAACCTTGGAGGTTGTTGATTATTTCGCCAACCGAAGTTGGGGTTTTGTTGCCAAGGTGCGTTAGGTTCGCTATTAATGGAACAAACATTATCTTGTTGTGATTGTTGTTGTTCATAGGCGAGAGGACAATAGGAGTTGGGATGCTCTGGACTCAAACAGAAATTACATGGATTAGAGTTGACATTCATGACAGGGATATGCTTTTGTTGAACAGAGATAGCCTCTACCTTTTTAGTAAGAGATTCGATTAAAGTTTTTAATTCAGGATCAGGTTTCATCTCAAACATACCGGCGATCTTAACTGTTGTAGAAGAACTAGCGGAACGAGAGATATCGTCACTAGCCCTCCAATTATTATTACGCTTTGTTTGATCTTCTAAAAATTTATAAGCCTTTGAGGCTCCTTTACTGAGGAAATTACCCCCATTCATTATGTCAAGCACCTTTTTGTGGTGGTGTAACAGTCCCTTGAAAAAGGCACGAACTAACGTGTCTTTCACGAGGTTATGGTGTGGACACTCTATAAGAAGATCGGTGAAATGATTCCAAGCCTTTGAAAATGATTCATGAGGATTCTGTCGAAAGAAATGAATCTTGGAAAGCATTTCATCTGTCTTCAGTGGTGGGTAAAAATGTTCCATAAATAGTTGAACAAGTTTGGCCCACGAGTCCACAAAATTAGGCGCTTGGGCAGTTAACCAAGACCCGCCTTATCGGCTAAGGTGAAAGGAAACACCCTCAGTTTAATTTGTTCAACACCAACCGTAGGATGGTGGAATGTAATAAGGACTTGTTCAATCCTACGCATGTGCTGATAAAGTTTTTCATGGTCTAACCCATGAAAAACGGGTAACAAATTAAATATATTTGGGGGGATTCGGAAATCCCCCACTGGGTCTGCAAGAACGATGCAAGATTTTGGGCTATCGTTCAAGGATTTATAAAGGTTAGAGAGAGGTGACTCTCTTTCTTCAGCCATTGTATCAGGTGTAGTGTGTGGTATGCTAGCTAGAGGTGTAGTGAGTGGTATACTAGAAAGGCGTGTTTGTTGACATTGCTGGTTTATTACGTTATGCGTTTTTCTTCTGCCTGACCTTGATCTCATGCAAGGCTAAGACCAATCTTAACTAAACACGACAATACTCAAAACAATCCTGATATGCTAGTATAAACCTCTAACAGGAGATGTGAGGTGTGGAAGAAAGAAGTACCTGAATGCCTCTTTGCTTCGCTTATGAATATCGTCTTGTATACGCGTGCTCAGTGTGTATAACGAGTTAGAAGCACTAAATAACTTGAAGTAATGGAAGTTTGTACTAACTGGTGATAATCGGCCGGTTGAAGAAGAGGGGCAGTCGCTTCCAGTCCAACTGAGCTACTGAGCACTTCGGTAGGGGCTCGAACTTTGCCTTGGTAGGGTTCGGCCGGTGAAACTCAACTTCCAGCCTTTGTGCTCGAAGTTTTTCCTTGGTAAAGCGTGGTCGCCTTGAAACTTCCAGCAATTAAAGCCAGCTCTAATTTAGCCTTGTATGGGCACGGGGCGTGCTCAGGCTTCTTCTTTGAAATTTTTTTAGTTTATGAACCAAACAATCACTGTTAGAAACAAACAAGGGTGGGTGGGTTTAATAGGACTTTGGGAAGACAAACAATACTAAAGAAAACAATACTAAAGGGAACTAAAATTGCAGCGGCGCCATTTGCTATAAGTAAAAGTATAGTTTTACTTACGAATAAGTTATGAAACTCAAACGCAAGTAAAACTAAAACTACTTCAAATCAAATTTTTTTCAAATGGATTTGGGGAGTGATTAGAGATGAAACAAGTGAAACATTCACGAGCAGTTCTACTAAGAAGTCGAAACAAACCATTGAAATTGGTATGAAGGTGGGTTTTGGAGCTACAAGAGTAACTTTGGGACTCACGAGACAAACAATACTAAAGAGGAACCCCTTGGTACAATATACTAAAGGGAAAGATCTAAAATGTTTATAGGGAGACCAATTTGCTTTTTTTGGCAAAGCTATAATGTTTTACATGACTCATTGCTGTTTTTCTAACCTTTGGATGGTGATCTAGCTAAACTTGTAAAGGACTAAAAATGTATATGAGATTATGATTAATACAGGTTGGGGTAAAAAAGTTTTCTACTCTAGATGCTATCGCAATAGAGTTGGAGTAGAAGATTCGTTCCACTCCTAGTTCTTTAGTATTCAATGTTTCCTGAGATTATCGGTCTATTCAAAGTTAATGAGAGTATGATGGAAATTATACTATGATCTGATTTATACTAACAAGATACGAATAACGAAATAATGGAATTCAAATACTAACTTGACAATAGAGAATGAATTAGGGGAATTCGATTCCACCTTGATTCAACTTAATCAACTAACAAAGAAATGTCGTAATCTAAATGTCAATGCTTTCGCATAACAAATGGTATTCTAATCCCTAATTATTCATGGCAATCTCTACCAAATAATAACTAGAATGTGAAGTAATCAAACCCATTCTCATGGTGAACTAATTACTTTCTAGAATTGGATAGATTATCACGACGATTTCTAAGCTAGCAAAAATCAAGTTTTCATCAAGGCTTCCTCAAACCCCTCTAATGATGGTTTAGCCTAGCGTCATTAAACTATCATTTCTATATGAATTTAAGCAAGACATGATATAAAGATTGTAAATTTACTAATTTGAACTATAATTATGATTTAACTAATTATCAAATGAAGACAAACTAATTCTAAATAAGAATTAAATCAATAACTAAATGGAAATGAAAACTAATACTTTATTATAAAACTAAATATTGATTCTCAAATAATAATCTACTTGTTCTAACTAATCTATTGCAAAGTAAAAATCAGATCTAAAACAAGCTATTGAAAACTAATTAATGGAATGTAAAAAGTAGATCTAGAAGTATATGCTAATGGCTACCTAAAAACTACTTGCTTAAGAGTTTTTTCTTGTGTGTTGAAATGGAAGAGACAAGATCCATATTTTCGTGCATAGGCAGAGGAGCCATGTTTTGGGCTGGAAAATCGAGCCTAAAACCCAATTTCTTCAGTCCACAGAGGTCTTTCCAATTGAATTTTTCTTCAATAGACTTTTCATATACTTCTGCTCCTCTGATTGGGTCAAGGTTTGGACCATTGGAAAGATATTTCCGAGCCGGTCATTTTGACATAAGGTAGGCCCAATTCTGAGGTCTTAGTCCAAAGATATGGCCTTTGGAAATTCTACTGACTTTTGTGCGCTGTTTCTACCCGCGTTGACTTTGACTTTTCAGTTTTGACCGGGCTTTAAAAAGGCTTTTTCTCCTTGAATCTTGGCCTTTAATCACATAACTTCTTAGCAGCCAACCCTTGCTCCTTTATCTCGCAAAAGTGACACATTTCTGCACATAATTGACTCCAATGCCTGAAATACATAAAAGCACGTAATCAGTATTAACTCTTATTTATTACTCGCATAATTGGTCTAAAAGTATTATTATTAAAGGGTTAAAACTACAGTTTTGGGCTCTTATCATCCAGCAACCAACTATAAGAATGCAGATTTGATACCGGGATAGAACAATCTCTTACTGCATCTTCAGAATGGCTTCATAAATTCTTGTCCAGAAACTTCTTCCATCCACCCCAACTCGACTCCCAACCAGACCTTGACATACTCATAAGGCGTTCATTTGGCACAAAATCTGACATTAGTTTATGAACGTGGTTCCTGCCAATCTTTGGGATTTCTTTGATTATCAAATCCTCGGTTTTTGTTAAATTATACCACACCATTTGCCTTCTACAGTTAAAAACTGCAACACCATTATCTACTAGGTCCACAAAATGAGGTCGACAGATGCCTTCAACATACAAATTGTCCAATTTAAACCTCCGACCTTCATCCCAACAGTTGTCAATTACAAGTCGAAGCTCCAATTCATGTGTACGATACCCAACCCCCATAAAGGAGAACATAACTGCAATTGTTCCCTGAAATTGGAAAAGCTTGAAACTCTTCCAGCGGCAGCCTGTCAACGGTAGTGCAATCTTACTCCATCTCTCGGTGACAATATTGAATCGCAAAATCCCCCCCTCACGAATAGGCCAATGAAAACATCCTTTGGCCACAATACCTGGATTCATTTCAATGTGCTCACTATTAAAGGACAACTTCAAATCTTTCAGCCTTCTCCATTTGTGTATGTGGGAGTTGAACTTTTCAACCACATGGCAAATGACTACCCTGCAGTTGTTGACTTCGGACTGTCTTATAGTGTTTCTGTAGTCTTCTGACAAACGCAGTATCATAAATTCCAACGGTTCCACATACAAACCCATACACTGTGTCTGAAATCTAGTTTTAGGACTGGGCAACATAAGCATTTGCTGCGTCGTGGGTTTGCAAAGGTAGTACACATTCTTCATTTCAACTTCCTTGTGACCTAAAAGGATACCTTGCATTGAAGAAACCAAGATTTTGAAACCGTATCCACAGAAGTCTATAGTAGGAGTAGGAAGTGGTGGAATGTGATCAACATTTGAAGCGAAAGATGTATACGTTTCCCAACCGTGTGCAGTCTAAATTATGTAACCTAGAAGAGTTCTCGTCTTCAAAGCATAATCGTTAAGGAATGAGGGGTCAATCTTACTCTTTTCCCACTCACGACAAACAAGCTTTGATTTGTTGAACAATGGGAATGGAGCACAGAGAAGAATCTGTCGGCACATTTCCCAAGGAAGAACGCAACCCTCATCTTTCCCCTTTCTTTTAGAAGATTGGGCCATCGTTATGAAAAGTCACCAATAGTTCATGCACCAACACCCATGCTTATATAGCGTATGTTTACTATTTACTGGAAGGTGGAAAGTCACCAACAACCTAAGGACGTTTCACTTCCAAAGGACACTTACGTTGGACACATCACTTCCAAAGGACACTTCCAAATGACGCATTACTTCAGGGAATCTACTTATTTTATGAAAGGTTATTATTTTGTATGCATCACTTCAAACAATTCAGTTATTTTGCAAATGGGATAAAGAAGTAGAAAGAACAAACTAGAAAAAGTTAGAGAAAAGTAAGAGTCATTTCGTCAAACACATACAATTCATACATAAAGGGATAAAATGGGATAAAAAGAGAACAACATAATACAAGCCATGAATATGAATATTAAACAGATGAACAGTCTCCCTCATGAATCAAATTAGACTCCCTCCAGAACTGTTCTCTAAATCTAACCAAACAGATTGGATGACTTCCATCTTACGCTCACATCTTTTCACTTTCTTTTGCAACGACACAATTTTCTTCTTCAATTTTCTTTCCTTCATTTTCATCAGAATATCACTATCAGTAATAAAATTATCCATCTTCCTAAAGAGAATATCAACCTCCTTCAATGCCAACATATTCACTTGCTTCTTTATCCTATTGATCGTAGTTAGTATGCCTTCGAGTAAATTCACCAACCCAATTGGGGAACGAGACGACACTGACAAAGTTGACATCGAGAAAGAGAACGATTATTATCGAGCCGATTATTATAGTTAAGAATATCGGTATTGGGGAAGTAGGGCACAAACCATATCTAATAAGAAAGCTATTTCACAAAGCTATCTTATGCCGTCCAACCTCAGGATCTTAATCTCAACCATTGATCAAGTAATAGAGCAATAGCTATTAAAACCTTCCTTGGACGACATTCAATTAACAGACACTCTCTGGGAAGGTTCTAAATGATGGTAATCCTATACCCAACTAAACCCAACAATTATGTATTGGATTATTGCCTTATTTATGGTCCGCTTATTTAGAATGCACAAGTTAGATTCTAGCACTACACCATAACAGGCTATTTGCAACACGCACCTTTTTTGCTTTGCAACACTTTTTTAGCATTGGTAAGTTGCCTACGCTATATAAGTGTTGCGAATGTTGATAAGTGTTGCTTTAATTCGGAGGAATTCCAAGAATTAAATTCTAACGCTTTCAAATTAGAGCAAACCGTAGGTTAAGCGTTAGAAACTTGAAATTTTGGCGAAAGAGAGAAACGAAATAAAATCGCGCTCATTATTTCATCGAAACATAAAACATAACCTCGATCTCTTTCTCTCCTCTCCACTCCCTCCTCTTCTCTCTGATAAGAGCCCAAAACTGTAGTTTTAACCCTGTAACAGTCATACTTTTAGACCAATTATGTGAGTAATAATTAAGAGTTAACACTGATTACGTGTTTTTATGCATTTCAGGTTTCAAAGTCCATTATGTGCAGAAATGTGCCACTTTAGCGAGATAAAGGAGCAAAGGTCGGTTACTAAGTAGTTCCATGATTAAAGGCAAAGATTCAAGAAGACAAAGCCTTCCTAAAGCCCGGTCAAAAGCTGAAAAGTCGATACGGGCTGAAACAGCACACAAGTCAGCAGAACTTCCGAAGGCCGTATCTTTGGACTCAGACCTCGGAATGGGGCTTACCTTATGTCAAAACGACCGGCTCGGAAAGAGATTTCCAATGGTCCAAGCCTTGACCCAATCGGAGTAGCAGAAGTGGACGAAAAGTCTGTGGAAGCCAACTGCAGCTGAAGAGGCCTTTTTGGACTGAAAGAATTGGGTTTTGGGCACGATTCTGCGGCCCAAAACATGGCTCCAAGCCCATGCACGATTTTTGGATCTGAAAGTATAAAAACCAAAGTTTAGCTCTTTGTTAATGGTAGCTAGTTAGACCTAAAATAATATAGATAATTCTAGATCTGTTTTCATTAATTAAATTAAGCTTTAGTTCCATTTTCAATTCTTGTTTTAGATTAAGTCTTTGAATCATTGTTCTTGATTGATTAGATAAATAAAATAGTAGTTTTCTCAATTTCGAATTGTGTTATTTCAATTTATAGATCTGATTTTAATTCTTGTTGATTATCATTCCGTAGTTTAAATAGATTGAACCATTGTTAGTTAATTTAGTTAAGTTAGAATTTTAATATGATGTGTAGTTATAATGAAATGGGAAATGATGGTTTGATGACTCAAGGCTAAAACCTCAATTAGAGGGGTTGATGAAGCCTTGATGAAAACTTAGTGGTATAGTGTAGAAACATTGTAGAATCTATTCCAATCTAGAAGGTCGTGATTCGCCATGAGAATGGGTGGACGACCTCACATGCTAGTTAGTACTCGGTAGAAATGCCATGAACACTAGGGATTAGAACTCGAATTTCTTGCCGTAAGAACGTAAGAATCGAGATACAAGAATCTATGTTAGTAATCAAATTCAGTAAGTATCGTAGTATATCACCTTCGTAAAGCTCTCATTGACTTAAGACTGAGTAATTAGATTAGAAAACATTACATGCTAGAGCACTAGGAGTGGAACGAATTTGTTACTCCACTCTATTTCGATAGAATTGAGAGTAGGAAACTTTGATAAATATAAACACGTAAACAGTTTAGTTTACTTACGTTTTGATTTCATCGTTCATTTCGTAGGTAAGCTATTCATTTTATGTTTATCAAATGGCGCCGCTGCCATCTTAGTTGCACTTTAGCATTGTTTTCATAGTAGAATTAGTCATTTTTAAGTCCCATTAAACCCACCCACCCTTGTTTGATTCATACTTGTGGTTATTCGTTTCAGCCGCTGAAAAATTCGGGACGAAATTACACCGCGATTAGCTTATAAGAAGCGCGCTGCCCCTATAGTCTGTGACTTTAATTCGCATACCATACCAAAGCGACCACCAGCCACTAAGTGGACAAGGAGCGACCGCTCCCATGCAAAATTTTTGGATTTCTACAGTTTGTTTCAACTTCGATTTTTAAGTTTTTTTCAGTGTTCTAAGTTGTTATTTACATCAACACGCGTAAACAAGACGCTATTCATAAGCGAAGCAAGGACGCTATCAGGTATTCCTTTCTTCCATACCTCGCATCTCCAGTTAGAGGTTCATACTAATATATCAAGATTGTTTGGATTGTTTTCGTGTTTAGACTTAGACTTGCATGAGATTAAGGTCTGGTCGGAGAAAAACACCGAACGTAATTAACCGTCAACAAACAAACATATCGAGTATACCAATCACTACACCTCTAACTACTATCCCACCAACCATACCTGACATAATGGTTGAAGAAAGAGAGACTCCTCTCTCCGACTTGTACAAAGCTTTGAGCGATAGCCCTAAATCTTGCATCGTTCTAGCAGACCCAGTGGGGGATTTTCGAATTCTCCCAAACATATTTAATTTGTTACCCGTTTTCCATGGTTTAGGCCATGAAAAACCTTACCAACACACACATTAGGATTGAACAAGTCCTTACAACATTCCATCATCCTACGGTTGGTTGCGGAACAAATTAAACCGAGGGTATTTCCCTTCACCTTAGCCCGATAAAGGCGTCTTCTTGGTTAACGCCCAAAGCCTAAGTCGGGACTCGTGGGCTAAACTTGTTCAGCTATTTATGATATATTTTTACCCACCCCTAAAGACAGATGAAATGCTTTCCAAGATTCATTTCTTCCGACAAAACCCTCATGAATCATTTTCTGAGGCTCGGAATCATTTCACCGATCTGCTTATAGAGTGTCCACACCATAACCTAGCAAAAGACACGTTAGTTCGTGCCTTTTTCAAAGGACTTCAACATCACCATAAAGAAGTCCTTGACATAATGAATGGGGGTAGTTTCCTAAGTAAAGGAGCCTCGGAGGCTTACAAATTTTTAGAAGAACAAACTAAACGCAATAAACAATTGGAGGTGATGATATCCCCGCCTAGCTAGTTCTTCTTCAACAGCTTAAGGCCGCCCGGTATGTTTGAGATGAAACCCGACCCAGAACTTAAAAATTTAATCGAATCTCTAACTAAAAAAGTAGAGGCTATTTCTATTCAACAAAAGCCTATTCCCGTCATGAATGTCAACTCCAACCCATGTAATTTCTGTTTGAGTCCTGAGCACCCTGACTCCTATTGTCCTCTCGCCTATGAACAACAACAATTAGAGCAAGATAATGTTTGCTCCATTAATAACTATCCTATTCCTAATGCCCCATGGAGACAACATCCCAACTTTAGTTGGCGAAACAATCAACAAGTTACAACTCCAGGCTTTAATAACCAAAATGCTAGGCAAACAAACAACTATAATCAAGCTCCACCTAGGCAAGGACAGGCACAAGGTCAAGGAAATTATAATAATTATAACAACCAAGCGCAACCACGACAAGGTGTAGCACAAGGTCAGAATAATTATAATAGTTATAATACCAATAGAGGTATCGTTCCGGTTAACAATAGTAACTATCAAAACCCACCCATAAATAATCAACGTGAGATAGTTCCAGTCGCACCACCTGTGACTACTACACCTACACAACCGGGCCGTATCGACGCCTTTATACAGGTTACCCAACAACTTTTCCAATCAATGACTCAATCAAACCAACAGATATTACAATCCATAAATCAGGGCATACAACAGTTAGCCCAAGAGAAAACCCAACCAAAAGGCGTTTTCGGGACAAAGCGATACCAAACCCTAAAACAACAAACACAGCCTTTGAGGTAAACGGTAATACTAGTACGGAAACGACAATAGTAGGTGACCTAAATGCCATCACCACTCTCCGCTCTGGAAAAGTGGTTGATAACAAAGTAACTATGCCTATAGTTACCCCATCAGTACTCCCTACACCGGATATCGAACTAGATACCGAAATAGAAACTGAAGGACCTACCACTGTAGAGGTACCAGTTAAACCACAACCTAAGAAATAGAAAGCCAAGGTTACACATCAAGTCGAGCCATACGCTAAATATAGAGCGAAACCACCGTTCCCTCAAAAATTAGCCATGCTAACCAGGGATACCAACTTCGAGGAGATTAGGAACGCGTTTTCAAAATCTAACGATAAACCTTCCTTTTCTCGAAGCTATTAAAAGCTACCTAATCACGCTAAGTTTCTAAAAGAGTTGTGCACTACTAGGGCGAAGACCAACATACCTAAAGACGCTTTTTAACCGAACAATTCCCAACTTTATCCAAAAATAATGGAATTGTTAAGTACAAGGACCACTCGGTCGTCCCTCTATAAAATGCACCTTAGGAGATTCCCACACGGCGACCGCTTTATTAGACACGGGGCGTTAACTTTAACTTACTCTCGTATTACTTGTATAAACAAATAGGTCTACAGAAATGCAACCTACAAAAATAACGCGTTGCAATTAGCGGACGTGTCTATTAAGTATCCTAAGGGTGTAGTGGAAAACGCGTGCTTGTTAAGGTTCAGGATTTCTACTATCCCGCTGGATTTTGTTATCCTCGATACGTAAGTCGCTAATGACTATGTACCGATCATCTTAGGGCCTTTTTTTTAGCAACCGCCAACGCACTTATTAATTGCCGCGATGGTAAGATGTCCTTATCTTTTGGCCATCTCACGGTTGAGGTAAATGTTTTAAAATGATGAAACAGTTACCGATTCGCCTATAGATGGGGAGGTTAGCATGATCGAGAGCTTAGCTCAAGATTATTTTAACAACACATTTCCTGAAAACAATATGTACAAATTCCTTTCTTTTGGAAAGTCAGATTTTGTAAATGACTCCTACTTAGAGGAAGTCAACACCATCCTTGAGTCCACACCAATTGTAGACACTTCGGTTGCTCCACATATTGAGTATGAAGACTTGCTACCTAAGCAAGTATTCATTATGCAAAATGAGGACCTCGACGAAACATCTATTGATTTTCCTTTTACCCCAGTGCTTAAACCCCTTCCCCCAGAGTTAAAATATATTCAACTCGATCCGGATGGTAGTCATCCGTTAATTATATCTTCTCTGTTATCTAAGGATGAAGAGACACGTTTAATCCGAGTGATTAGGGAACACCGGTCTGCGATTGGTTGGTCCCTAGCTGACATTAAAGGAATTGACCCTAGTGTTTGCACTCATCGTATCCATTTGGAGGATAACGCGAAGACTTCTCGCGAACCTCAGCGTCGCTTGAACCCTGCCATGAAAGAGGTGGTTAGGGAAGAAGTCTTACAATTACTCGATGCGGGTATCATATACCCAATCTCTGATAGCGAATGGGTCAGCCCCATTCATGTAGTTCCTAAGAAATCAGGAGTTACCATGGTTCGTAGAACGAAAGGGTGACTATGTTGTCACACAAGGTCCTATGAAATGGAGGATCTGTATTGATTCTGAGACGTTTAAATGCTATGACACGAAAAGGATCACTTTCCTTTACCTTTTATAGATCAAATGCTCGACGCCTAGCTGGCCATGCTTTTTTGTTGTTTTCGATGGCTACTCGGGCTATTTTCAGATTATTATTGATATTGATGACCAAGAAAAGACTACCTTCACATGTCCCTTTGGAACGTATGCCTATAAACGAATGCCTTTTGGCCTTTGTAATGCTCCCGAACCTTCTAGCGGTGTATGCTTCATATATTTAGTGACATGGTAGAGCGCTTTATGGAAGTTTTCATGGATGATTTTTCTATCTATGGAGACTCCTTCATAGACTGTTTGTCTAACCTGTCTAAGGTTTTGACAAGGTGTGAAGAAAAGAGCCTCGTTTTAAACTGGGAAAAGTGTCATTTCATGGTGAAAAAGGGCATAGTACTAGGTCACATTGTATCTAGTGATGGCATCGAAGTAGATAAGGCCAAACTAGATAAGATAGCGACTCTGCCTAAACCACGGACTGTCCGTGATATTAGAGCCTTTCTAGGCCATGTAGGTTTTTATAGGCGATTTATTAAAGACTTCTCAAAAATAGCTAGGCCTTTAACTAATCTGCTATTGAAAGATGCAATCTTTGATTTTAATTTTAATTGTAAGCAGGCTTTTGAAACTTTAAAAGCCGCCCTAACCTCTGCACCAATTATACAGCCTCCCAATTGGTCTAAACCTTTCGAACTCATGTGTGATGCTAGTGACTATGCAGTTGGTGCAGTCTTGGGACAAAAACTAGATAATAAGTCCACTGTCATTTATTATGCTAGTAAAACATTAAACGATGCTCAACGAAATTATTCAACTACAGAAAAAGAATTCTTAGCCGTCATTTACGCTTTAGATAAGTTTCGTCCTTATTTGGTTGGTTCTAAAACTTTAGTTTACACGGACCATGCAGCCCTTAAGTACCTTCTTGCAAAGAAGGATGCTAAGCAGAGATTAATCCGATGGATCCTTCTCCTGCAAGAGTTCACATTAGAAATAAAGGACAAAAGAGGGGTCGAAAACGTAGTTGCCGACCACTTATCTAGACTCACAAACGACGATCAGACTGATTCTGAGTCCATATCGGACTCTTCTCCTGATGAGCATCTGTATGCCATTTTTTTCAAAGACCATGGTATCGCGACATTGTAAATTATCTAGCGGCTGATGTTATGCCTTATAATTGGTCAAGGAATGAACGTAAAAGTTTTTGGCGAAAGTTAAGTTATACTACTGGGATGAGCCCTACCTTTTAAGTATTGTCGCGGATCAGTTATTATTCGTCGTTGTATTCCCCAGTGGGAATATAATGAAATTCTATCGTTCTGCCATGACAAAGAGTGTGGTGGACATTTTAGTGGGATGAAAACAGGCGCTAAAGTTCTACAATGTGGATTTTATTGGCCTACCCTTTTTAAGGATGCCCAAGTGCATTGCAAGACGTGTATACGTTGCCAACAACTTGGGCGAATTACGAAACGTAATATGATGCCATTAAATCCAATCTTGATCGTAGAAATTTTCGATGTTTGGGGCATTGATTTCATGGGTCCTTTCCCGGTTTCCCACGGTTTCATTTATATTCTAGTTGCCGTGGACTACGTGTCTAAATGGATAGAGGCCCTAGCTTGCCGTAGCAATGACCATAAGACCGTTGAATTTTTTATTAAAGAATATATTTTCTGTCGGTTTGGCATTCCTAAAGCCATCATTAGTGATGGTGGAACACATTTTTGCAACAAAGTTGTTGCATCCCTAGTGAAAAAGTATGGAGTTACACACAAACTAGCGGACAAGTAGAAGTTTCTAATAGGAAAATCAAAAAGATTTTAGAAACAACTGTAAACCCTAATAGGAAAGACTGGTCAAAGCGTCTATCGGATGCCTTATGGGCGTATAGAACTGCTTTCAAAACTCCTATAGGTATGTCTCCCTTTAGACTTGTTTTTGGGAAACCATGTCATTTGCCCGTTGAATTAGAGCACCGTTCTCTGTGGGCTATAAAAAGCCTTAACTTCAATATTGATGAGGCAGGTGTCAAACGCAAGTTGCAGTTGAATGAGCTTGAAGAAATCCGTAGCGATTCGTACGATCTCGCGAAGGATTATAAAGCTAACATGAAACATGTTCATGATAAGCATATCTTGCGCAAAGAGTTTGTGGTAGGTCAAAAGGTTTTGCTTTACAACTCCCGTCTGCATGTTTTCCCAGGCAAACTAAAAACCCGTTGGTCTGGCCCTTTTCTAGTTACTGAAGTCACCCCTTACGGGGCAATCACCTTGGTAAATCCAAATGACAACAGTACCTTTCAAGTTAATGGTTAACGGTTAAAACATTTTCACGAACTTCTGTCCCCTGATGTAGAGGAAGTCCTTTTACAGGACCCTGTCTATGAGGAGTGACCCTTGTCATTTGGTGTACTTACTTTCATTTCCATATACTGATAAGTACACCATTCAGGTAACCGGGCCCTCCCTATGGAGTGTGTGGCTGTAAGTACCGGATCCTAAGTCCACAGTTCACATAATTCACGTTTTCCACTTTTGCATGTTTTCTCGGCTTTTGAGTCATGTTCCTCTATGGAGTGAATTATGTATTTATTGTTTTTCGTGTTTCTTATAATAAACAAATAAAAATAAAATTAAAATTCTTAAAATCCTAGAAATAGCAATCCAACAAGTCTTGGGAATCTGACTTTAAACGACCCACGTTGTAAATCAAATTTTGTGTTTACAAATTTGTTTGGGGGTGGGCAGTCGATCTTTCCATCGGGATTGTTCGAACTTTCCATTGGTTTTGTTTAGGCCCATTAGTTCAATTGGGTTGACGTAATCTAAACATAGATTTCCTTCGTTCGCATAACTTACGTCACACACGCACTTCGAGGCGTTCTTCCACCCTCTTATACGTCACCCATGGTTGGAATTGAGTGTTTTATGGATCATTGGATCGGAAATTCTCTACTGATCATTTCCATAACTCATTCGCCAAAATCGGGCCAGTAACGAAGCGGCAAATTGAGTTTGAATTTGCGCGAAAAATCGGAAATTTTCGGAATTCAAACTGGGCTTGGGCCCAACCCGCACGCACGTTGCGCGTCTCCTTCCTTCCCAACCCGCACGCACAGTGTTTCCACTTCAATCCCAAACCGCCGGTTACAAGTTAAATTAAATTTTGGAAACCAAAATAAAAAATAAATATAGAGAGAGGGAAGAAAACCTAACTACACCTACACCAAAGGAAATCAAATCCACCTAAATCTTCTAAACAATCATCACCACCAACCCAACTTCAAAAACAACCAACAATTATAGTTTCCACCACCACCACCACCGCCACCAACGCCGCTTTTAGTAGTTTTCTTCAAAACTCGCCCCCCCGATCTACAAACCATTAGTAGTCTAAGAAATTACAATGGCTACTTACGACGAAATTTTGCCGAACACGCGTTTTGCTTCCGGCTTTCAGTTTTTGCGCCATTTTATGACTTCGGAGATGTTCAAGAGACATTGGAACGGACTGTGGTACTCAACCGAGGAGTTCTATCACTATGATTTGGTAGAACAGTTTTATAAAAAGCGAATTGGAAGGGATAGGATTTTCATAAAGTTAGGAGGAACGCGGAGAGAAGTAACGCTACGGCTTGTTAGTCAATCATTAGGAATTACGCTTTGAAAGCAACCTAGTAGTAACGACAATTCAGGAATCCCACTATACTTGGAGTTCCTACTTTGATGAAGGATACCGTCGCGGAGGGTGAATACAATCCGACATCCCATTCGTCCGCCACCACCACGAGAACCAATCAACCGGGTCAGAGTTCGGTGGATTGGTAGGAACGTCCTCGGGAAAGACAAAGTCAGTGATATCGGCCTGCAATGTCTGCACGTTCTCTGGATTTTGCAAACAAAGAAGTATAATTTCTGCATCCTTGATTTAATGTTTAATGTGATTCGAGGAGTGGGGAAGAGTTTAGCGCCTCTTCCCGTATTGATCACTAAGATCATGCTCTTCTTTAGAGCTGTCGCAAGATCTGCTCCTATTAAGATCAAATTGCATTCTAATGCAAGTATCTATACAGATTGCATCCAAGAGACTTGGCCGTTGTCTGAAGAAAAAATGGATGAGTCGGAGGATGAAAGGGAAGATATGACATGGTTGGATGAAGATGCATTAGAGAAGTGTAATTCTAATGTAGAACGATGCAAGTGTTGCAAAAACGCCTTTATGGTGCATTTATGGTATTTGTGGAGATATCCCAAATAGACGATAGTAGTTCAAAAGAAGCAAGGGAACCTTCGAGAGGAGATTTGAAATGCTCGAAGGGGTTCTCGACGATATCTTGTCTAACATGGAGACTATCCACCAAAGAACAACAAACCCAAAGATGCGCGATTTCGGTATCGAGATGGAAACCCAACGCTTGTTCGAATAGATGCTACGACGCGATGCCACCCGTGGAGGACTCTGTTTCAACCGAGTCCGACAGGCATGAGCGTCGTCGCCGAAGGACAGATGGTTCAAATCATTCTCCATCCCAGAGCCAATCTCCATCTCAGGGTCCATCATCATCACAAAACTAGGTGTTCACCTCAGTTGGAGTTCGCTGTTATTTCATAATTTCATTTTATTAGAAGGATTTTAATTCAGTAGTTAAATTTAAATAGTAATGTGTTTATTTAATGTTCTTTGGATTTTTATTTTATTTTATTTTTAATATAATTGGTTATTTTCGAGTACTGCTTGTTTTATCATTTATCCCACCTTCCCGACTTGTTTGTGGGTGGAAATATTTAGACCGAGCATAAGTCGTTATATGATCATATATATGTTAAGTTGTCTTGGAGGAAAGCTTGATAATTTGGCCGATATCGGCATATCTATGACTTGTGTGGTGGTAGCATGAAATCTACGAGAGTTTAGAAGTTCCTATTCTAAATCCAGTATGAAAGATACCAGAATTTTTAGGAAATCATGAAAATGGCTTGTTTCCGTTTACGGTTTTGGGAATTTTCCTATTTCCGGAAATTGCCTTCAAACAAATAGGGAACTTCCCGATTCATTTTGGAAGCTCCTAACCTATTTAAACTCCATCCTTTCTACACTAACAAACCACAATACATCCCACCATCATCCCGCACCTTCCACTCCAAGTTTTCTTTCTTTTTGCTCTAAACTCCGGTTTCAAATTCTTCGAGGCAGCTTCCTCGCCCTTTACATTTTCAAAAATTTTGTCGAGCGCCCACCGCCCCCTCCTGAGCGACCGCTTCAAAACACTATAAAATCATTAACACACGAGCGAGCGACCGCTTCTACCCGAAGATTCCATACCGCCTTCCGGAACGCGAAAAATTCAAATTTCAGACGATCATTCTAGGATTTTTGTGGAGCTATTCAAAGAGTTATTGTGATGACATCTCCTATAGTCATACTTGAACAGTCCTTCAAAGATGTGTTGGGCACCGAGACCTATGGACATTGGTTCCGGCTAAAGAATCCCGCAAGAAGTAGGATGGCGTCATCTACTGGTAAGTGATGACGATTCATATTCACCACAGCTTACTGCTTATTTCTACGACCATGTTAAATTCTATTGTAATCAGGATGGAGAACAAGAATTCTCTGTCGTAGTCGAGGACACGACACATCAATTCGATAAAAATGTGGTCGCTTTAGTTAATGGATTACCAATACCTGATCCTGTTCACACATGGGCATATATGACCGATAATGCATACCTGTATGATTATATATATTTCCATGAGTATTATGGGGGAGGGGTATTTCGAGTAATGGACCAGGGGCGATATAGCATTGCCCTTGGTAGCCTTTCCCTAAACGTAGGCACCACCATGTTATTCATCCTGATGAATATTTTGGGGGAATGGCAGTTCATTTCTACAAACAGTACTGCTGGTGACATTTTCCTCGCTTTAGGCGAGGGGCGCCGATATGACATCCCCGAAGTTTTAGTCGCTAGTCTTAAGAGAGCCCAAAGCATGAGGCATAAGTATCTTCTTATGCCTATTTTGGTCACCGCATCATAATGTAGTTGTTTACCCTGAATTATGTGCACAATTCACCGATTGGAAAAGGGTTGAAGTCATGAGACCCACCAATTGGGTGGTTCGCTCATTCGCGAATAATGACTTGGCGGGATGGCGGGTGCAGCCTCATTTGGTTGCCCCCGGCACATCCCATCGCATTATGATAACACTTAACAAAGTTAGCATTAGTCGATGATAAATGGCGTCAAGCTTGGCAAATTATAATGGACTGGCAGGATGCGAAGGAACCTCGTCTCGTTAACGAGGAGGAGGATGCATAAGCGGGAGATATGGTAAGTTTTTAGTTTCAGTTAGTGTCTACTTATGTCCCAAGCAATTTAATTCTGTTAACCCCATAATGGGTGGAACTCTTATAGAGTTGCGTCAGTTTTTTATTTTCTATATTAGTATGTTCTAACCTTGTTTTGCAGATGTTCCAGAATTTCACGCGTTTCCATGGTATTTTTCCTACCCTCTTTATTTACAATACTTTGAGGACAAAGCATGATTCTTGTTTGGGGGCATAGAAACACGTGTAATTAAGGCATCTGTTAGGATATAGATATGTATAATATGCATTTGTTTTCTAGTTAAAATTTTTAAAATTCAAAAATATAAATAAATAAGTTATGCTATACACTTAGGAATATTGGTATTGTTTTCTTTCTCTATGCTCTTAACAATCTAGAAGTGTCACGTAGCTTTTGCATCGAAATAATTGTTAGAAACTTAGATTAATATGTAGGTAATAATCTCGTGATCTATCTATAAATATATTACATGAGTATCTATGATTGTTAGCGAGAAAGTTTCAAATCTAGGCTAGAGTACTTATTCTACAAATCCTGTGAGAATATAGCCGAAAGTCGTATATGAGCCAAACATTTGAGAAATGACACAAGGGAGAAGTAAAATCGGATAGAGATATCACACGCCCACTTGTTTGATCACTATGCCATATCCTAAGCGAGAATTTAGGCCCTCTTTGGATCGATATAGCCAGAAATTCAAACCTATGAATTATTTTCCGCTAGTTAAGCCCTCGAGCCTTTCTTTAGCCTTCCATAAACCACAAATCCTTTACCCCTGTTACAAAAACAAAAACAAAATAAAAAAAATAAATCAACCTACCCAATTTAGAATAAGTCCGAGAATAGAATGAGTGAAGAAAGAAGAAAAAACCCGTGTAAACAAAAATTAGTTAGTTGCTTCAGAAAAAGAAAAGAAGTTTCCATCCAAGGAAAAGAAAAAAAAAAATAGAAATAAATAAAAACTCCAAAAATAGAATAAAAGGGAGTCAAAAGCCAAAGAAAAGAAAAAAAAAAATATGGCTAAGGATGGAAACAAAGTATAGAAGCAAAAGAAAATAACAAGGTTTTCTCTAAGTTACATAATATGAAGACTCTATTATCTCAGACTTGTCCTTTTGAATATCCATTTCCTTCCTTCTTAAACCATCTCCTAATCCCATGAACACCTAATAAAGACTTCTAGCTCAATTAGGAATAGGTTAGTGTGATAGTAAGTGGCAGATGTGTTTGATCGACTCGCTTCCTTTGTTGTCATTGAGATTGTAAGGTAAAGTGTGCCCACCGCATTAATGAGTAGCTTAAACTTGAGTGGAAAAATCAGAGTGGTTTTTGTCTTGACATTTATGTGAGGACCTACTTAAGGACGCTATTCCGAGTTTTCAGAAACGAACCTGCTAGGCATTTCATAGTATTACTCATAGTATATATATTTGTATCATAGATGATTGATTATTATGCATATATTAGTTTAGGTTTTTGACTTAGTTATTCTTATTCAATTGCTAGTGAGATGTATAGATAGTTGGGACATGAATGAGGAAAACAATAGTTTTATTTCTTAGTCGTTGTAGTATAGTTGAAGTTTGTGAGTACCTTCACTGGAAAACTCTCACGAGGCTATAACTTCGTCCCACTAGGGAATTCCTAGTGGTTTAAGGCCTTGTTGCATATATGGTCAATGCAATCGCAGTAAATAAACGAGAGTAGATAAAACTCTATTTTTGGTCACTTATTCTAATTTCTCATCTTTGCTTGAGGACAAGCAAAATGCTGTTTGGGGGTGGTTTGATAAGAGCCCAAAACTGTAGTTTTAACCCTGTAACAGTCATACTTTTAGACAAATTATGTGAGTAATAATTAAGAGTTAACACTGATTACGTGTTTTTATGCATTTCAGATTTCAAAGTCCATTATGTGCAGAAATGTACCACTTTAGCGAGATAAAGGAGCAAAAGTTGGTTACTAAGTAGTTCCGTGATTAAAGCCCAAGATTCAAGAAGACAAAGCCTTCCTAAAGCCCGGTCAAAAGCTGAAAAGTCGATCTGGGGCCGAAACAAAGACACAAGTCGCTGAAACTTCAAGGGCCAGTATCTTTAGACTCAGACCTCGGAATGGGGCCTACCTTATGTCAAAACGACCGGCTCGGAAAGAGATTTCCAATGGTCCAAGCCTTGACCCAATCAGAGGAGCAGAAGTGGACGAAAAGTCTGTGGAAGCCAACTACACCAAGAGGCCTTTTTGAATTTGAAAGAATTGGGTTTTGGGCTGATTCTTCTCGGCCCAAAACATGGCTCCAAGCCCATGCACGATTTTTGGATCTGAAAGTATAAAACCAAAGTTTAGCTCTTTGTTAATGGTAGCTAGTTAGACCTAAAATAATATAGATAATTCTAGATCTGTTTTCATTAATTAAATTAAGCTTTAGTTCCATTTTCAATTCTTGTTTTAGATTAAGTCTTTGAATCATTGTTCTTGATTGATTAGATAAATAAAATAGTTGTTTTCTCAATTTCGAATTGTGTTATTTCAATTTATAGATCTGATTTTAAGTCTTGTTGATTATCATTCCGTAGTTTAAATAGATTGAACCATTGTTAGTTAATTTAGTTAAGTTAGAATTTTAATATGATGTGTAGTTATAATGAAATGGGAAATGATGGTTTGATGACTCAAGGCTAAAACCTCCATTAGAGGGTTTGATGAAGCCTTGATGAAAACTTAGTGGTATAGTGTAGAAACATTGTAGAATCTATTCCAATCTAGAAGGTCGTGATTCGCCATGAGAATGGGTGAACGACCTCACATGCTAGTTAGTACTGGATAGAAATGCCATGAACACTAGGGATTAGAACTCGAATTTCTTGCCGTAAGAACGTAAGAATCAAGATACAAGAATCTATGTTAGGCTATTAAGTTGGATTCGAGGTGGATTCAATTCCCCTCTAATCCTTTATCTAGATTCAAGCACAATCATATTTCCATAGCATTCGTAGTTAAATTCAAGTAATCAAATTCAGTAAGTATCGTAGTATATCACCTTCATAAAGCTCTCATTGACTTAAGAGTGAGTAATTAGATTAGAAAACATTACATGCTAGAGCACTAGGAGTGGAACGAATTCGTTACTCCACTCTATTTCGATAGAATTGAGAGTAGGAAACTTTGATAAATATAAACACGTAAACAGTTTAGTTTACTTACGTTTTGATTTCATCGTTCATTTCGTAGGTAAGCTATTCATTTTATGTTTATCACTCTCACTACTACCGCTCACTGCCGCTACCCTCTCTCTTCCACTCCCTTCTCTTCTCTCGCTACTACCGCTCAATAAAACTAGGGGTAAGTCGTACTTCACTCCTCTCCCAATTAATTGTTTTTTTATTTCTCTGAATTAATTAATTATTTTTCATCTCTCTCAATTAATTGTTTTTCGTTTTCACTGCTTAGTTGGGTTGATACTACTTCGATTTGGATCAACACCTAACTAACTCATCACTTCTCCTCAATCTCTGTCATCTTTATCAGGTAACCCATCTTTTTTACTCCCTATTGTTAGATTAAAGTTAGTATTTTTAAGTTGATTGGGTTTTTGTTTATTTTATTGATTTATATGTAGATGTTGGGTTTTAAGCTGATAATTGAAGATGCTAGTCTTAGTTATTTTTTATGAAAATAAGGTTTTTAAGTGTTTGATTCATGGACTAATTTTCTACAAATTGAGCTCGTAAAAGTTGATGTGTAGTTTTGTGATTGCATTTTGGGAATTTTCTTTCATAGAAATCTAAGTTGCAAAACAATTTGCTTAACAAATTATTTTTTGTTAAGTTTGCCGGCTTTGGAGTCCAGTTAGTGTTGAGTTGTCATTTTAATGAGAGTAGCATGGTCCTAATTGCTCAATCCTTCTTTTGTGTTTTTGTTGATTGATTTTTTTAGGGACCAGGTACTGACGATATTATTATTTGTTCTAAACTTCTCCATTTGAAATATGTACATGATGCACTCTTCTATATATAATATTTACTTGTGGTCATTCCTCTTTAATTTCAGCTGTTTTCAAGTCTTTGATTAAATTCCAGAAATATGATTAAAACTTATCTTAGGCATGTGTTGTTGTTTGAAGTGAAATTAATTGTGACATCAGTGATTTAATCATCAACCAGTATATTTTGTTTCTCCTTCATAGCCAGCATTACCAGTGTTTCCAAAATAGTTGACTTGCCATGGCTGTGTGTGTCTTACGTCTCTGTTTTGCATGTTTTCATTCGAGGTCCATCATTGGGTCTCATCTGTAGATCATGTTTTCAAATGATACTAAGGTGAAAACCATTTGTAGATTTTAGATTTTAGTGATTGTAGATTTTGGTGGATGATACTAAGGCGAACCCCTGTAGTGGGGGTGGTGGTAATGGTATTAGTGGTAGTGGCATGAAAGAGGAGGATGGACAGGAGGCCGAGCTGGTTTGACATTTGAAATACAACTTTTGAAGTTGTGTTGTTGACTGTGTTTTTCGTGGCTGAATTTGTGTTTTTATTCCTTTTTGTGCTAAAGATTTTTAAAGAAGAAGTATTCGATTTGCTTGAAGTCTCTGCAACAAAGGCAAATTTTACTGTCGAAAAAATCAATACAAATAAGAGAAATAGAAGTTAGAACAAAGGAGGAGATGGCTGCATATCTATCTAGGGGCTCTTTATCTCGTGCTACTGGAAGTACTAGCATGAACATCCAATCAAGGTATTAGTCTTATGTTCCCCCTCCCACAGTATCCTCCTATTTTTATTTTTAATAAATAGGTCCATATTCCCCACACACCCAGATTTGTTCTATCCATATTTTACTAAATAGTGGTGAAAATGGATGGTTAATTAGATTTTTCGATTCAACATTTTTTTGTGAATGGATTGATGTTAGTTATTTATATAAATATGAACCCTGGTGCCATCTGAGTTGAGTGTGTGCTCTCCCTCATTCCTTATTGTTAATATTATTATCAGTCTTCTCTTAGATTATCTTAATTAATTATACTCTATTGTTCCAGAGAATCTAAAGCTGATTGCTGAGTATTTTCAGAGAAGTGAGACTCTTGGTGGTCCTACAAGGGACTGGATGGGCATATATGAAGAATGTGCTACGTAAGTATCTAGTAACTAACATCCTCCAAGTATCTTTACTTCTCCTTTTTCATGGAGAATAGTTCTTCGTGGAACTTTTACAAAGTACGGGAGATCCCTGCAAGTTCATTTGGTAAAAAACCAAATTTACAAGAAGAATCAGGGATAACAAACTATGCATCTGAAAAAACAAGGACACTCACATGGCACATCACCAAGACCTCAAAATTTTGCAAAAGGAAAAGAGTGTGAAAGCTCAATTAAGGCTAGGAACACTAGTGTGTAGCTACACAATATCACATACTTGAGCAGGAATGGGATTTGTTGTCTAAAATGATCTCCAAGATCACTTCTATGTTTGGCGTGCTGCATTGGAATAAAGTTTTATTATTGAGAGCTGATGTCACTTTGTTTTAAGGATTTTTAGTTAGTGAATCATGTCTTTTTTTATGTGTCTTTCCAAGGGCGTTCCCCGTTTCACTTGTAATCTATCATTCCATTTGTTAGTCCTGGTTGAGTATTGGATCTTCTTACATTTTGGTAAAATATATGGAACCATTCTCTCCATCAGGTAATTGCCTTGGAGTCTGGTTCCATTTCCAGGTGCTACCAGCCATGTGGCTGAAAGCTTTGAAGGTGATTATAAAGTAATTTTTCTCAATAAAGGACCACTCTATGTGTGGACCAAAGGTTTAAGGAGTTATATGGACAACATCTGTCCTTCGTGCCTAGATGGGATTCTATAATATACCAAGAATTACATTGGTTGGCTTAGGAGTTAGGATGCTCAGTTATTTATTTTGTGCATGCAATAATACCTTGATCTCTTTGTACATGTAGATTACCTCAACCTACCTTTGCTTGCTTTAAGTAAAGTCTAAATTTACCATGAAATGAAAATAAATAAATAAAAAAAAAAAAACTAAACCAAACTTTTTAGGTAATTGATAATTTTTTTAATTGACAACTTTCATTATACTTTTTTTTTTTTTTTTCGTGGATTTTGTATCGAGATTGATTATGTAAATGAAGGGAAAAATGCCGTGATTCCATTCGGGGGATTTTTGCAATATAAAGTGGGTCTGTGTACCGGTATGTAAGTAGTCAATTTATTGGATCTAATAACTCAATAGTGGAAAATTTGTTAAAGGGAATATCACAAAAGGCATCCTTTTTCTGGTGTTTCTCTTGTAGGGGGTCTTTTGGGATTATACTGCCATAAAGGTTTTAACCTTGGAGTATGTTCCAGGTTTCTTTCTCAAAACTATATACCTGTTTGTTAGTGTTGTTGTTGTGTGCTTGTTGCAACACATGTACAACATGATTATAAAAATTAAGTTTCAATGGTTTTTCCATTGTTTGTGTTGATTTTGAACTTTTTGCTGGCGCTAACAATATTCCTTATTGGCAAATCTTCTAACAGGCATCAAGATTAACAATTTGGAAATTATTGATGCAAGGGGATACAACCGTTCTCTCATTTCTTCACGCGTTATTGAAGCTTACTTGATTCAGGTAAAATGGACTTCCTTATTTCAGTAAAATTGAGCTGTTTGTTAGCATATGGTATAATAACAACCTTGAACAGATAAACTGACTACAGTTTAGAATATTAATAGTCTAAAGAAGTCATCCATAAGCTTTAATGCTTAACTACTTTTTCTCATGATTACCTTGTTTACCAGGCATGCAATTTTTGTTTATTGACATTTCACATGTGTACTATTTTAGATATTGCGAACTGGATTCTTTCATGCTGATCCACATCCTGGAAATCTTGATATCGACCTTGATGGGGAACTAATTTACTATGACTTTGGTATGATGGGAGAGATCAAATCATTCACTAAGAAGAGGTTGCTTGACATATTCTATGCCTTGTATGATAAAGATGCAAAAAAGGTTGGTAGCTCCCCCACCCACACACACACACGCACACTCGCATTTTTGCGTGTCTTATTCATTTTTCATGGGCAACGTTCAATGTGTCTAGTACAACTTCTGAACATGGGTAATACCCACCTATATCTGACAGAATCAAGGTACATAACTCAGGATTAAGTTTTACTCATGTGAACCTTCCCTTATTTTTCATGAGTCTCAACAGCTGTCCGCCACTTCCTTTTGTGTTAATGGAAAAAGTTTGGTAGCTTTTCCAAGTACAACATGAAATCGGTTTTGTACTAGAGAAGGAAGTTTAACAATTTTCTGAAGATTCCATGAAGATTTGGTTTATCCGACACGTACACGTCATGGATATCCGACTTTTCTATGTTATATAGATCTATATGTAACTATTGAGGGTCAAGATATTATACATAATGTGAATATTCCAAAGAAAAGTTTTATTTTAGTTAAAATGATCAATATGTAGAATCGGAAACAAGTGATTGCTGAGATTCGCTACCGAAGCATCCACCTTGAATTTTAAGGAGAAGGTTCGAAAACATATTTATTCCGACTCGAGGGAGAAATGCACTGAGTACCGCCGTGTACCATGCACCGAATATATATATGGTAATGTTCATCTCTTACCAAAAACAAGTCATTTGTGGATATTATCGGGAGTTCCGTGAGCCGATATATAGTCCCTTTTACGCTCCACAAGGATCAAGATCAAATAAATATTTATTCACTTTCTACTTGAACGAAAATATATTTATAATCTTTCGGTGACTAATGATCAAATGAGACACAAATTATTTCGGGTCGGATCCTTCGGTAAAAAGGGGTGCTCTTGATTATTCAGACCTGATCGAAGCATATGTAATGATCATTGTAATTTCATATATCCCGCCATTCTCGATGATAATTCTTATTTATTGGCAAAGAGGCTAAGAAATAGATTCATCATTCCATTACAATCTAATCAAGAACAAGAAAAAGAAGCAATACCCGCTTCGGGCATCTCGATTGAAATACCCATAAATGGTCTTTTTCGTATAAATAGTATTCTTGCTTATTTCGACGATCCCCAATACGTAAGAAAGAGTTCGAATTACTAAATATGGGACTTTAGAGGTGCATTCAATCGTCAAAAAAGAGGATTTTATTGAGTATCGAAGAACAAAAGAATTTAGGCTAAAATCCCAAATGAAAATAGATCAACTTTTTTTCATTCCCGAGGAAGTGCATATCTTACCCGGATCTTCTTCCATAATTTTACGGAACAATAGTATCATTGGAGTAGATACACGGATTACTTTCAATACAAGAAGTCGAGTAGGTGGATTGGTCCGAGTGGATAAAAAAAAAAAAGGTTGAACTAAAAATATTTTTCTCGGGATCCATTTTCCCGAGAGAGACAGATAAGATATCCCGGCACGGGCATCCCGATACTTGCCGGGGAACGGGAAAAAAAAATTCTAAGGACTCAAAAAAATTGAAAAATTTGATCTATGTCCAACGGATCACACCTACCAAAAAAAAGTATTTTGTTTTGGTTTGACCCGTAGTCACATATGAAATAGTAAACGGGATAAATTTAGCAATGCTTTTCCCCCGGGATCCCTTGCAGGAAAGGGATAGTGTGCAACTTCGAGTTGTCAATTATATCCTTTATGGAAATGGTAAACCAATTCGCGAAATTTCTCACACAAATATTCAATTAGTTCGAACTTGTTTAGTATTGAATTGGGACCAAGACAAAAAAGGTTCTTCTATAGAGGAGGTTCATGTGTCATTTGTTGGGGTAAGGGTAAATAATATGATTCGATATTTCATAAGAATGGATTTAGTGAAACCCCCTATTTTGTATACCCGAAAAAGGAATGATCCGGTGGGGGCAAGGTTGATCCCTGCTAATGGATCAGATCGCACCAATCTCAATCCTTTTTATTCCAAGGCAAGGATTAAGCAATTACTTACCCGGTATCAAAGAACTATTCGTACGTTGTTGAATAGAAATAAGGAATGCCAATCTTTGATAACTTTGTCATCATCTAATTGTTTTCGAATAGGTCCTATCAACGCTCTGAAATATAACAATGTGACAAAAAAATCAAATAAAGATCCACTACTTCCAATTAGGAATTCATTGGGTCCTTTAGGAATCGTCCCTAAAATTGCGAATTTTTTTTTCGCTTTTACTATTTAATAACTCATAATCGATCCCGGTAAATAAATATTCGCGCTTTGACAATTTAAAAGAGACTTTCCAAGTACTTAAATATTTTTAATGGATGAAAATGGGAGGATTTATAATCCCCGATCCATGCAAGAACACGATTTTGAATCCATTCAATTGGAATTGGTGTTTTCTCCATCACGATTATTATGAAGAAACATCGACAATAATTAGCCTTGGACAGTTTTTTTGTGAAAATTTATGTATATCTAAATATGGACCAAATCTAAAACTGGGTCAGGCTCTAATTGTTCATGTTGACTCTTTAGTAATAAGATCTGCAAAGCCCTATTTGGCTACTCCAGGAGCAACCGTTCATGGCCATTGATAAGCACCCAAAAGTGTATTATGAAACCCCATTGAGACATATAAATTTGGTTAATTATGTGTTTAATAATCATGAAATAAATATGTTTTCATATGGTTGCGTGTATTTGCGAAACATGGAAATATTGGTTAAACCCGCGATAAAGCACGCCAGGAACGCATGATATATGAATTCTTCCAAATCCGCACAGAAGCATCAAACTTCCAAAGCTCCTACCTCTCGAACCAGGACTCCGAATGCGACAGGAGAGCTGCTCAGACAATCAGGGTGATGAATTCTACGCATAGGCGGGAAGTTGTAAAACTGCCTAAAATACCGGACCAAGGATCGGATCGCATATGGACCCACTATGCGGGGCCACAAGATTGGATGAGTCATCAATCATGGAGCATGTCAAGACAAAAATAACAAATTATTGGTGCAAAGTTGACACCTTGCATGTAATAAATTAGATTAGGTGTTAATAGTGAAAAAAAGGCAAGGTGTCACTTTGTTTTAATGTGGTGGATAAAAATGAATTAATGTGGTTTGATGATTCACGTGGGAGGAAATGAGATTTCTCTCAAATGGAGAAGAAATTAGACAAGGGTGGGGGACACTCCATTTACTCCCTTGACTTATTTTCTTTACATGGCATTATTTTAGTTTCTTAGTGAAAAAAATCATAAGTTAGTTTTTAGTTTTTATTAGAAAGCTTGTAATAGTTTTAATGGAGGAAACAGTTGTTTTCTTCTAGAAAATAAATAGAAGTGAGTTTGATTGTTTAGCTTTCCCCTCTCTCTCTCTTCTGTGTTTTTTTAGTTTATAAATCCTTGTCCCAAGGATCATGAGCTAACTTCCCTTTTGGGGAGTTAATCCAACTCATGTGAGGGTAAATCAATTTTTGTTGGTTTGGTAGGTTGTTAGGAAGAACAACTAGCTCTACACCCTATCCCAAAATGATAGTTGGTGTAGTGTCTAGTTAGGAATCAAAGCAATGAGCTTAGAGATAAGTCATTGCTTAGTTCCACTTGCTAGCATGTGTGAGCTCTTAAGTGAGCCATACATGCTAGGGATCAAATCTTTTCTTCCATTAGGGGCTTGTCTATGAGTCTAGGAAGGATCAAATAACCTTTTTCAAATCAACATCTAATGATAGTTTCACATGAGGAGGATTAACTCTCCACCTTTTCTTTCAAATCTCTATTTTGGTATTAAGTGCATGTTTTCAAACTTTAATGTCTTTCTTAATGTTTGTGTAGGAAGGAAATCCTAGCTTTAATATTATAACCTTTACTCCTTAGTTCCCTTTAATTGTAACATTCAATTTGTAGTTGTTCTAAACTTTAGGTTAGTTCAATTTTATTCAAACTCTACTAAACAAAGATCGTGAGTAAGGAACCTTGAGTGCTTTTGCATCAATTTAGAGAGTTCAAACCTCTAAGTAGTGTTAAACAAGCATATATAAAATGGCTACCGCTGTTCTCTAAAGCCATAGAACTTGTGCTACAGATCGGAAGTTGCATCAAGGGGGAACCCCCATTCTCTTCCTTCATTTCCTTTTCGTTCGTTTACGTTTTTTTTGGTTAAAATTCATATTTTTCCCTCGAAATAGACCTGTAATCTCACAAATTTTTCGT
Source organism: Coptis chinensis (assembly GCF_015680905.1). NCBI lineage: Eukaryota > Viridiplantae > Streptophyta > Magnoliopsida > Ranunculales > Ranunculaceae > Coptis > Coptis chinensis. Next base: position 26,703,215 of record NC_141464.1, on the reverse strand, counting down.
TCCACTTCCAGGTACCAAAAGTTAGGACTAGGAAACAACAATTCAGGCGATTATAAGAGTGTTGTAAAAAGTTGAAATCATTCTGAATTAACTGACACGCTGCGGCGCCAGATCGAGTCGCTACAAGACGCGCAGGACCAGCGTCCGTGAGTCATTTTTCTTGTTTGTCGCTCCTGCTCAACCACCAAAGATCTCCTCGATCAACCTTGATCCATTTCGAGGCCTAAATATCTCTGCCCTCAGACCTAAAAAATTCGATAATCCTTTGGGATTAATCGCTATTTAATTTAATTGAAACGCTTTGTTTCAGTTCAATGGCTTAAAACGCTGGACGCTACAAGTTCCAAATTTTCAGTATTATTGTAATTTTTTTTATTATGTTTTTCTGCATGTATTCCATGTATATAGTATTAGGAAAAATTTATGGATTATTATTTAAGTTTTAGCTTCGAATTATGCATGAATCAAGTTCATATACCGGTAAATATTTATATACGATTACTCGGACATGAATTGCATATTAATGTATATTTACATATTAATGGTACCGTTTTGCATGGGTATATGTCTTTCATGATAAATGTTTCTTGTTACATGTTTAACATTTCTCTACGTCTACGTACACGGTATTGTCTAATAAGTCGATTTTGTCAAGAAAGAGGAGAACATTCCAACGAGGGTTAAAATCTGAGTTGGGTAAGTTGTTTCTAAACCCTACGGGTAAAGCCGCTCTCTATAGGACATTCGCAATCTCAATGAGTATTGTCGAAATCGATTTATTATGCAATACAAGAGTCGATTTTAGTTTAGGTATAATACTTTGCATGTTTAGTTTTGTCGCCTATTCTCGTCGATTATACTATATTCAGATGCTAATGTATTTAGATAATGCATGAGTGATTCAAATTACCAAGCATTCGCTGATGATATACGCTTACATAATATCGATTTACAAATTAGCGTGCATATATATATGTTATTACCCATGTATATTTGCCCAGACGCATGGAAATATTTATCGATGACACAAGCTTGCATATACGTATAGCTATACGTATGAGTAGAGTACCTTCACATGCTACTGCACCTAGTATTGTATGAGTAGATTGTATTTGCATGTTTGTATTTTCACCCTTGCATAAATCTTAAAAAAAAACTAAATAAATAAAATAAATAAATAAATAATTAAATTAAATTAAATTAAAATTAATACCGCCTTTGCATAAATTTTAAATCCATAAATCTTAATCATATTCCAATGGTGTCTAGGAAGCTTGAAAGATTGAAGTTACTTAATTAGAACCGTGCTTGCACGGAAAGCCTCCCTCATATCTCTCTTGTGACCTGGCTGTTGGTTTATGCACACGTATTCCTAGCTTCACTGCTACGTTAGCAGCAGCTTAGGCATATGTTGTTAAACTCTAATGCTTAAGATAATAATAAAATTCGAGTCCTACTAAATTCCTTCTGTAAGTTAGATCTAATTTTATGCTTGCATGAGATTAAGGTCTGGTTCCACTAAAGAAATTGAACATACCTATCGTCGAAAAAAATACGATAAGAAATTGCGTAAGTTTTCACCTAAAAATTGTTCTTCTACTGCTAATTACCTTCATCACAATCCTTCGTCGCCATCAACTTCTGTCATTATGGCCGACGATCCTCAACTAGCAGAGAAGCCCCTCTCGGATTTCTATACTGCATTACAGGAAGGACCTTCTTCTTGCATCAAACTTGAGGACATTGTCGGTGATTTTCGTATCCCACCAAATGTTTTCAGTTTGTTACCTATATATCATGGTTTGGAGCACGAAAAACCTTACAATCATCTTCGTCGGCTTCAACAAGTGGCAACAACATTTCACCATCCAGCAGTCTCTAAGGAACAACTCTTGCTTCGACTGTTTCCATTCACTTTAGCGGAAAAAGCGTCAATTTGGCTAGTAGGACAACAGCCACAGTCCATAGATACATGGAATCGACTAGTTCAAGCTTTCATGCTTCAGTTTTACACTCAGAAAAAAACAACTGAAATGCTTCAGAAAATTCAATTCTTTCGTCAAAATCCTCATGAATCCTTTATAGAAGCATGGAGTCGTTTTACTGATCTTCTGTTAGAATGTCCTCATCACCAACTGGAAAAGTCGTCCTTGTTCGCTTCATTTTTAATGGTCTTTCTGATCATCAAAAAGAAACTCTTGATATAATGAACGGCGGTTGCTTCATGGACAAAGGAGCTACTGAAGCTTATACTTTTCTTGAAAAACAAGCGAAAAAAGGGTACACACTGGGGTAACACTGAGTCGTCTAGGTCATCAAAGGACAATGTTACAAAGGCCACATCTATTTTTGAGGTAAAACCCGATCCCGAAATAAAAAATTTGATAGAATCCCTAACTAAAAAAGTAGATGCCCTTGCAGTTCAAGTAAACGATCAACTACCAAAACCAGTCATGAACGTTGACACCGCTCCTTGTGTCCTTTGTCTTAGTCCTGACCATCCTGATGCATATTGTCCATTGTTATATGCTTCCCCTACTCAACAATCAGAGGAGGCATGTGCATTCAACATTCCTAATGCACCGTGGAGACAACATCCGAATTTCGCTTGGCGCCAAAATAACCAACAAATGGGGGCTCCTCCAGGTTTCGCTAATCCACCTGTTCGGCCTACCAACAATTTTATTCCATACCGCCAAGGAAATAATCAACAATACCAACAAGGTCAATTTCAAAATAATTCCAATGCTAACTATCAAACCAGCCGCAGCCTTGTTCCTGCTAATCCAGATTCAACCTATAATCACCAACTTCTAAGCAATAATCGAGAACTACTACTTGTTGCACAACGTGCGCCAACAATTACGGATAGGACAAATGAGACTTTCTTGGCTTACATGAACCAACAGTCTCAAATTTTAACGTCTATCCAACAATCACTTCAGCAATTGGCGCAAGAAAAGAGTCGAAGGCGTGTTTCCTGCACAAGCAGTTCCAAACCCTAAACCAGCAAACACAGCCTTTGAACTCACCAATGCCCCTGGTACAAGCACCCCCAACCAAGGTGAGGTGCATGCAATCACTACTCTACGATCTGGAAAAACTGTGGACAATCATATACGTATGCCAGATGATCAACCAAAGGAAAAAGAGGGTTCCAAGGAATCTATTTCTAATAATGAACCTACGGAAGATTCCCCAGATCCAACAAAGTCAACACCTCCGAATGTAGGAAACAAGCAAGTAGACCCCTTTGCCAAATTCCGCCCTAAGGCACCGTTTCCTGCACGCTTGGCAAAGAATAAACCTGATGAGAATTTTGCTGAAATTTGAGAGACCTTTCAAAATTTAACAATCAACTTACCTTTTCTCGATGCCTTAAAACTATTACCAAAACATGTAAAATTTCTGAAAGATATGTGCACCACAAAAAGGAGAACTAATGTTCCTCAACAAGCCGCCTCCTTACTTGAACAGTTTCCCTCCATCACCAACACAATGGTATAGTAAAATACAAGGACCCTGGTAGACCAACGGTTCCATGCACCTTAGGTGACAAATACACGGCTACTGCACTACTAGACCTAGGAGCTAGTGTGAACTTACTTCCATATTATTTATTTAAACAACTAGGTCTTCATGAGCTCAAACCTACCACCATGACCCTACAGTTAGCAGATCATTCCATAAAGTATCCAAAAGGAATTGTGGAAAACGTCCTTGTGAAAGTCCAAGATTTCTTCTATCCTGTAGACTTTGTTATTTTGGATACAAAAGTTGCATGTGATTCTATTCCTATCATCTTAGGACGTCCGTTCCTCGCCACTGCTAATGCTCTTATTAACTGTAGAGATGGTTCCATGACCATGTCCTTCGGAAATCTTTCGGTCGAGGTGAATGTGTTCAAGTTAATGAAACAACTTCCAGAGCCTGACATTGATGGTGAAGTCAACAGGGTTGACAGCATTCCGCAAGAGTATTTCACAAACTCTTTTCTTGAAGATGAGGTGTACAAATTTCTTTCCTTTAGTGAATCTGAGTTTGAGGACGATGATTATACACAAGAAGTAAATGAGTTATTAGAGTCAGTACCATTATTTGACCCTACAACAGTGATGTCAAGTAACTTGGATGATCATCAATCTATTTACTGCATGGATGATGACCTTCCTCAAGAATCTTTAATACCCACTCCGCCCACCCCTAATTTAAAACCTCTTCATTCGGAATTAAAATACGTACAGCTTGATGCCGATGGTCGTCACCCAGTTATTATTTCTTCACAATTGACTGACGATCAGGAAGCACATTTAATTAATGTCATTCAACAACATCGTTCTGCTATTGGATGGTCCCTCGATGACATTAAAGGCATTGAACCTAATGTGTGCACCCATCGCATACACTTGGGAGAAAATGCTAAGACATCGCTATGAACCACACAAAATACCTAAACCCTACCATGAAAGATGTGGTCCGAGAGGAAGTATTAAAAATACTAGATGCGGGTATTATTTACCCTATCTCTGATAGTGTTTGGGTGAGTCCTGTACACGTGGTTCCAAAAAAATCTGGCATTACAGTTGTGCGAAATGATAAAGATGAATGCATTTCCTCTAGTATCCCAGTAAAATGGCGAATATGCATTGACTATCGCAAACTTAATGCCGTCACTCGTAAGGATCACTTTCCACTTCCATTCATTGATCCGATGCTTGATTGTTTAGCCTGTCATGCCTATTACTGTTTTCTTGATGGTTATTCAGGTTATTTTCAAATAGTCATAGACCCTGCTGATCAAGAAAAGACAACGTTCACCTGTCCATTTGGTACTTTTGCATATAAACGAATGCCTTTCGGCCTTTGCAATTCACCTGGTACTTTCCAACGCTGCATGCTTCATATTTTCAGTGATATGGTTGAACGGTTTATGGAAGTATTCATGGACGACTTCTCAATTTATGGAGATTCTTTCGATAGCTGTCTATCAAATCTTGAAAAGAAAAACCTTGTTCTTAATTGGGAAAAATGTCATTTCATGGTTACTAAAGGAATAGTTTTAGGACACATCGTTTCAAAGGACGGAATCGAAGTCGACAAAGCTAAGATAGAAAAAATTGCTTCACTTCCTATACCAAAAAGCAGTTCGAGACATTCGCAAGATTCTTAGGACACGCCTGGGTTCTATAGGAGATTTATTCAAGATTTCTCAAAGGTTGCTAGACCTTTAACCAATCTCCTCGCTTAAAGATGCCGCTTTTTGATTTCAGTTTCAGTTGCAAACAAGCCTTTGAGATATTAAAACCGCATTAACTACCGCCCCATAATTCAACCACCGATTGGTCTAAACCTTTTGAATTAATGTGTGACGCGAGCTTACTATGCTATAGAGCTGTACTAGGGCAACGCCGAAAGATAAGCCAGTTGTCATTTACTATGCGAGTAAAACCCTTAATGAAGCTCAACGTAACTATACCACCACCGAGAAAGAGTTTCTTTGCCGTTGTATATCGTTAGATAAGTTTCGGCCCTTACCTAGTGGGTTCTCCAACTATTGTCTACAATCGATCATGCGCACTTCGCTATCTATTAGCTTAAAAAGATGCAAAACAAAGGTTGATCCGATGGATTCTCCTTTTGCAAGAGTTTACTCTCAAATTAGAGATAAAAAGGTAGCGAAAATGTGGTTGCGACCATTTATCAAGACTTGTCGCTGATGTTTATAATCGATATACGAACCTATCTGTGATTCCTTTCCGGATGAACACTTGTATTCTATTTTTTCGTCCCCTTGGTACGCAGACATAGTAAATTACTTAGTTACCGAGGAAGTCCCTTTATCTTGGTCTCGTAATGACCGGAAAAAGTTCTTATCCACAGTGAAATTCTATTTCTGGGATGATCCCTACCTCTTCAAGTATTGTTCAGACCAACTAATCCGCCGTTGCATTCCCGACTGGGAACACAACGATGTGTTATCCTTCTGCCATGAACAATCTTGTGGTGGTCATTTTAGTGGTAAGAAAACTGCAGCCAAGGTTCTACAATGTGGTTTTTATTGGCCAACACTGTTTAGAGATGCACATGAGCATTGCAAAGCATGCAATCGCTGCCAGCAGTTAGGTCGCATTACTCAACGCAATATGATGCCCTTAAATCCCATTCTAATTGGAAAAATCTTTGATGTATGGGGCATCGACTTCATGGGTCCATTTCCAAATTCTCATGACTTCCTATACATACTTGTAGCAGTTGAGTATGTGTCAAAATGGATTGAGGCATTGGCATGTCGTGCTAACGATCATAAAACGGTCGTTTTGTTCGTAAAAGAAAATATTTTCTCTCGATTTGGTGTTCCAAAAGCTATAATTAGTGACGGGGGAAAACATTTCTGCAATAAAATTTTTGAATCATTAGTAAAGAAATATGGAGTCACGGACAAAGTGGCAACTCCGTATCATCCTCAAACCAGTGGTCAAGTAGAAGTCTCTAATCGAGAAATCAAATCCATTTTGGAAAAAACTGTCAATCCATCTAGGAAAGACTGGTCTCTACGATTATCTGATGCCTTGTGGGCATACAGAACAGCTTTTAAGACACCTATAGGAATGTCTCCATATCGCCTCATTTTTGGAAAACCTTATCATCTGCCGGTTGAACTTGAGCACCATACTCTATGGGCCATCAAAAGCCTCAATTATAACACTAACGTGGCAGGCGAAAAGAGAAAATTGCAGTTAAATGAGCTTGAGGAAATTCGGAGTGATGCCTATGATCTCTCGAAATCCTATAAAGCCAACATGAAAAGAGTGCATGACAAGCACATATTGAGAAAAGAATTCAAAGTCGGTCAAAAAGTTTTGATGTACAACTCAAGATTACACATTTTTCCAGGAAAATTAAAAACTCGATGGTCTGGTCCTTTCACTGTCTCTGCTGTCACCCCTTATGGGGCTATCTCCGTGGAAAAAACGAAATGATGGTAGCGAATTTCAAGTAAATGGCCAGCTTTAAACATTATCATGAGTTGCACTCTCCGATGTCGAAGAGACTCTACTAATGATCCATGATCCGACCTACCGCACTAATAGATTCGGCTGGTGTACTTCTTTCCATGTATTTAAACAGGAAAAGTATGCCATTAGGGTAGCCGGGCCCTCTTCTATTTTCTTTTCTAAAAATTCCTAGAGTGTGTGGTTGCAAGCGCCGGAACCTTAGTCCACAAAAACTCTACTTCAGAACTGAGTATAAATGTCTTCTGATAATCGAGCAAACGTGCCTTCTGGAATACAATGGGTACCAAAAATTTAAAATCCTTCTTTTTCTTCCCTTTTCTATTCTCTTCCTCGTGAACTCTAACTCATCATTTGGTGTAAATCTCACCCATCTCGAATTGGTAATGGTCGTAGTACTTTTGCTCGAAAGCGACGTGCGAAAAGGATGGGGTGGTGTATGAACCGGCCAAACTCCTTTCTCTTCCGTGTCTTGATCTTCTATCCGAGATGAGCGGTATAAGGTATATTATTGTCCGACACCAGCTCAAAGGGATAAACTTCGTCGTCGTCCCGTTATTCCCACAGGTTGGGAATCGTCTTGAGGATCTGACATTAAAAGACTCACATTCGTCTTGAGGATCTGACGTTAAAAGACTCACATTCGTCTTGAGGATCTGATGTAAAAAGACTCAACATGTATATACTCGTTTTTTTTAACACCCAGAATGGTGCCCAAAGAGAGTCGTGATATGCACCATCGGACATTTCCTAGTTTGTACGGGCAATGGATTCCAATAGGCCAACCCCGATCAGTTTTCTATGTGACTGTTTCGGGGGGGTTTGAGGCTATACCATATGTACTAAGGGTAATATTATTATTAGACCATTGCACATTGGTCAAGGATGGTACCGATCTCGAACCCTAGGCCCCCAAACCATAAAGGATAAGCCACGATCCGCTAGATTGGGTTCGCCCAGAGCCGACATGAAAGTTGCCTGAGTTAAGCTGTTGTGATGTGTTGTTTTATTTGGATTACCGGTGTTGTTGACACATTCTTCTCGACTTGTACATTTGTATATAAAAGTGTAAATAAATAAAAACCAAAGTTTAAAAAAAAAAAAAAAAAAAAAAAATTGAATGTGATTTTTCATATTTCTAGTGGATGGCATTTTTAATGCCGATCGTTTTGATATCTCATCCGTTCAATTTGGAGTTGAAACGAATCGAATTTCCACGTTTGAAAATTTGGAACATTTGGGGACATAAGGGGAATTTCTGTAATTCATTTGGGCTTGGGCCAAAATTTTGACCCGACCCAAAAATAAAAAATCCGGGTACAAAGCCCACGCGTGAGGCACCCACGCGTCAACCCCTCTCATTTCTTTTCCCACAAAAATCGGATCTTGGTCCCCACAATTCACTCGCGCGCGCGGCCTACCACCAGTGAATTCGACCCGCGCACGTGGGCCAAACTCAACCCCCTTCCTCCAGCACCATCTCCACCACCTCCTCTTGCTATTTACAACCTCAAAATATCCTCTACACCGCGCTATGGCAGCACGAAGGCGAATTACAGTTGAGAGGAATTTCGCAAATCTCTACAATTCCGGGATGTTTTACCCATTTTTCGATGAAGAAATTGCTAGTAGAGAGTGGGAATATCTATTGCACCGAATTCCAGCTCATTATTCCGAAGAATTGGTGTTGAAATTTTACAACAATGGAGGTTTCCAGGGTGACGAATTTTGGATTACGGCGGATGGGTTAGAATGTGAACTCACGCTGGAGTTGATTTCGAATACCGCGCAGATTCCGATAAACTCTAATAGCCCGACCCTGTTATTGTCAGAGTATCCGATCACGAGGGATTTGATGTTTGACACGCTTCTCGAGGGGGAGTACAACACTGCTCGAATCACGTACCAAAGCATTCGCCGAGACGTAACCAATTAGCCGTCACTCAATGGCTGGCATACAACGTCATTGGAACTTCAAAGACGTCTGACGTGAACAAGACTTTCTTGCACTTGCTGTGGATCCTACAGGAGAGGAAGAACACTTTCTGTATGGTCCATTTCCTGGGCCATATTCTTACGACCGCGTCAAACGAATTCAGCTCCTCTTCTTTGTACTTGTTACTTTCGGCTTATGCTTAACTTAGGGTTCCATCACTACTCCTTTCTTTGAAACAAGGTCTTTCGAGAATTTTGGAATTTTTGAGACTTGTGTTTTAGACCACTGGGACCCAAAGTAGCTAGAGATGACATTGAGCATGATAACGCATACCTCCTCCTCCTCCTTCACCACCGGATCGTTTTAATGAAGATACCATCGCCCTAATCAATACTCCTATGGACGCCTTGAGGCACATGAATACTAGTATCGCGTAGGATGTTTCTTCGCCAGAAGAGATGCTTACTTCCCGAATGACTTCCAAAGAAGAAATGAGAAATCGCCAAGGCCGTTTCCGAGAATGATGATGGCAACTCGGCAGCAATTCCAAGATCGGTTGCTTACAGATCTATAGGCCACATTCCGCACCGGTCATTTCGGCTGAAGTTAAATTAGCGTGGCGACGTAGAAAAACCGGGTTCATCTTCCTCTAACCCGAGGATTCCCAAGAGTCTGTTTATTTCCCTTGGTTTAGAAATGACTATGTCATTTATTTCCCTTATGCATTGCATTTTTATTTTTTTAGTGCTAAATTATTATATATCGGTTGATTTCTCATAATTTTGTATCTCCAGACGGTTTGAATGAGAAATTATTTATGTTATGTGAATATAGTACTTTCAAAAATATGAGTTTGCTCCTTGATTCATTGGGCCTACTCTCAAAGCCCAACGGTCAGAACCCAACGGACTGATCCAAACGGTCAGATGCCCAACGGTAAGAAATCAAGTTATAAATACAACTCTCCTTTCCACTTTCACTCATTTCCTTCTCTCACTCTTCACAAATTCTTCTTCACAAATTTTCAATTCCTTGAACATAATGAATCAAATAGACCGATGGGAAAAGGAGCAACGCGAATGGGCTATCACATTAATCGTGATAACAGTGTTTATCATTATTCTCTTGTCACTCATGCATAACATGATCGAGAACATCTAGATCTATGTAACCGTTTTTCTTTTTTCTGATTTTCATTTTGTATATTAGTATGGTGTGTTAAATAATTCTCACACATTTGTACGGGTTACGTATTAAATGGAGAAGTTCCGTATTAAATATTTGTGTATATTAGTTGTATTTTCCTCTCTAAAAAAAAAAATAATAATAAAATAAAATAATAAATAATAAAAAATAAAAATAATAAATATATAAAAAATAATAATAATAACAAATAAAAATATATAAAAAATAAAAATAATAACAAAAATAATAATAATTAAAAATATAAACAAACCATAACAAAGAAAGGCCATCCAAAACTCACCAAAATAATTAATGGATACACATGGTGTTCAGAGAAAATCGCGCACGCTACAAGGTATACATAACACTTGTCACACATGCAGCTCGATTATTCTATCCATATTCTATTACTGAGTTATGATCATCATTCCTGAAATTACGTGTAAGTCTAACTACCCTGTGAAACTTTCCTCCGTATTTTCTAACATTAAACCATCTCATTAATTGTATTTGGATATCTGACATGACAAAGACTTAATGTGGATCCCCTATGATGCTTTTTCATAATCACATGGGTCATTAACTACACTTGGACTCCGTGATTGGTCTAGCCTCATAGATTGGCTATAAATATCTTCTTTTTCAGCCATTCTTATTCATACAATTTTCACTATCCTTCCCTCAAGAATGGCTCAACCAAGAAAAAATAACGGCAGAGAAAGACTATCCAAAACTTTCAAGAGGGGCGGGTTTTCTCCTTATTTTGACACCAAATCATATGTCTCGGATGGATGGACCTTCTATATCATTCAAGCAAATGGTTATTCCCGAGAATTGGTTTTGATGTTCTACCAATTTAGCGGATATGAAGATGGAAAATTCTACTTCAATGCCTATGGACAATGATTGGAATTGAATAAGGAAATGATCTCCGACATACTTCAAATCCTAATAAAAACCCAGGAGTCCCTTGTTCAAGAGTCATCATTCGATTCCGCAAAAAACTTTATCATGAAGCTACCAGATCTCATGGCGACGTCGAAAATACACATCACATGGTTCTTCAACGCTCTTTGAAATAGAATCAACATGTTGTGCTCCACTGGTTGGGACATAATGTGGTAGGTACATCACACCAATCAGAAGTCACAAAGCCTCAACTTCACCTACTTTGGATTTTGCAAACTCAAAGAGATGACTTTTTGTCCGATCCAAGACCTCCGAACGTAATCACCAAGAAAACAAGAAGGTCAAGACCCTACCCACTTTAGTAACGCAGATTATGATGCGTTGGGGTTATCCAATAATTTCTCCAGAGACACCCCTTCAAAGAGCATATATAAAGGTACTCCAAACAGACTACTCCGTTGGTTTTGGACCCCGATATACTCGATAGATGAGCGTAACAACCCAAGCTCAAATTGACCATTTATTTGATGAAAATGCCATCTTGAATATTGTTAATCCCATGGAAGGCATTAAACTTCTTCATCAGGGTTTGAGGGAACTACACGCTCGTAAGAATATCATCATCACAACTCTTCAGGATTTCCAAGATCGTCAAGCAATGCATGATGTTGAACAGGAGGAGATCTTGGAAAATCATTCTCAATCCTTGCAAAATCACGCTCTCCTAATGGAAAATCAAACTGTACTCTCTGCCAGCTAAGGGGACATTCAGATGCAGCGCGGCCAACAAATAGAAGACCTAAACAGTCTGGTGCAAAATATGCATCTCCAAGATCAATATAAGAATCCATGATATTACTAAGTCAATAAGTATATAATCATATATGTTATTACGTTTTTCCGTCGTACTATGTATTTTGTCTTATCTTTTTGTCTTCTTTTGTATACAATGCTTAGTAGGATTGTCATCATTTCCGTTGTGACTAATATCAATTTTAACATGTGCTACAGGAGGGTCTATTTTCTTACATACTCATTTTTCCATACAGTTGCCGGTATCGTTACACATTTCTTTACTTCACCCACCATGGCATCTTCATCAAACATTGCATCTTCATCATCCATGGTACCTCCCAAACTCATTCCTGAGCAATCCTTTCAGTCTATGATGGATTCCAATGCCTATGGCCATCTCTTCCATGATTACATCACAAACATTGGGTGGTCTTCCCTAATTCTTCAACCTGACCAAACTTATTCTCCGAGTTTGGCTACATACTTTTATGCTAATATGGAAGACACACCAGCATTCAACCATGCGCATGGTTTCTACTTAGACGGGTTCACAATCCGAGTTGGTGACACACCTCATATCTTTTCTGAACAACAACTTGCCCTAACTTTGGACCTTCCATACCACGAACCTGCTGCATCTTGGCATTACATCTATCATAATTCTTACCGTTCCTTTCAGTGGCAAGCGTTTCGTTACTCTTATGGTGATGGTCTTGAGATCAAACGAGAAGGCAATGGCCATGTGCCATGGCGCAACATCACCATTCCATTAGCAAGCATGACCATGAACATGGGGACTGCAATGTTATTTGTACTCCTGAACATTATGGGAATTGGCATTTTTCTACTGCCAATGAGGCTGCTTGCGTCGTATTCAGTGCACTAGCTCAAGGTCATGCATTATTTAACATTTTAGGTTGTGTTGTCTCCAACCTGAAATGAGCTTGCACTTTTCAAGATCAGTATATACTTTTACCAGTCACCGCTTGCCAGATCATGAAGACACATTTCCCACAGTTTGCAGCTACTTTTCATGACTGGGTCAAGGTGGATTCCATGTGCCCAACAAACGTAATCATTCGCTCATTGAGGTTTCACTAATGGAAGCGTCCCGCTTTGATACGAGGCATGTTGATGTTACCCAAAGGGATCGAAAAAGATGAAGACCAATTTGAGGGAATTCGGAGACAAAGAATGGGTAGAAATTTGGCGGACTATTATCTATTGGCGCATGCTAAGGAAATGCATTTCCTTAAAGAGGGCCTTGAACCTTCATCGCCCTGGGATGGTAAACTTGAGTTTGCCATTGTACATATATCTAGCTAAACCTTATGTTTGGTGTGCTATTGTTTTTCATGTTTCGTATGCTATGGTTCATTATTTCGTGTGCTATGTATAGTGTGCTATTGAACATTTTCTTGTTCTTTCTGAATAATATATTATGATCTCCAACCTCTCTGTTCTAGCAATCTAGCCCTAATTTTGCTCACGATTCTCAGGTACTTTCTCTCTTTAATTATTGATCCTTCGAGGACTAAGCATCATTCTGTTTGGGGGTGCTTTAAACCTGTAGCAAAAATTAGGCATCTTGTAGCCTATATATAGTTTTTATTTTTGTATTAATAATTGTACTTAGTGACAAAGTCTTGTTTCCTTTTCAATGATAAAAATTGTCTAGAAATCTCACATTAGTATCCGAATTAGGATTTGTTTTAAGAAACTTTAAATAATACGCATGCAATAGTTTATACATCTTTTCATGAATATTCATGTACTGAGTATCATCGATTGTACATGGCAGTAAGTTTCTGGAACCAACGGTTAGTTACTTAAACTATAAATCCTGTGAGAATCTAACCAAAAACCTTGACATGAGTGATTTGTGTGTGATGACCACGGAGGAGTAGTTTTCGATTAGAGAAATCACGCGTCTACTTACTTGATCACCACCCGAACCCTAGGCGAGAATTTATGCCTTCTTTAGATCGACATAGCTAAAAATTCTTACCTGTTACAAATTTTACCGCTAGTCACTCCACTGAACCGTTCATCAAACCTTTCACTTTCACCAAAAATCCCTTACCCATTTATTAAACCAAATAAAAGAACCTACCTAAGTGATGAGTATGAGAAATAGGATGAAATGTAGAAAGAATAAAGAGAAAGACTTATCCCAAATAAAAGTCAGTTACTTGCTTCAGGAAAGAAAAATAGAATCATGTTTTTAAGCCATCTAAAAAAAAAAAAAAGATATAATAATAAATCCATTAGAGGCTTAAGAACAAGGTTATAAAGCTCAGTTAGAAGAAGGAAAGAAAACAAGGATTTCTCTAGTGTAAGTATATGAAGTCCCTATTCTCTCATACTCGTAAATTTTGATTATCCATTTCCATTTTCTTGTACAATATCCACCTAAGCCCCACAATACCTAATAAAGACCTCTAGCTCAATTAGGAGTAGGGTGGTGTGATAATAAGTAGTAGACGTGATTGATCGACATCGGGTCCTCTGACTATCATTGAGATGTGAGGAAACGTATGCCCACTGCACATTGGAGTTAACAAAACCTGAGTGGAAAAATTTTGAGTGAATTTGTGTTTCAACACATACCTGCGAGAACCCATTTAGGTACGCTCTCCAAGGGATCCAGAAACAACCCTACTAGTATATTTCAATGAAAAGTTCACTGCATAAATAATCATATGTAGATGTTTTAATTATTGAATACATATTAACTTGAGTTTCAAAGAAATCAATCCTCGTTCCCTGCTAAGGAGATGTATGGATATCTGAGATTAATTTAGGAAACGAAGTTTACATCGAAGTCGTTGTAGTATAAATGAAGTTTGTGAGTATCTTTTTCGGAAAACTCTCACGAGGTTATAACTCGTCCACTAGGGAATTCCTAGTGGTTTAAGGCCTTGTTGCATATGGTCAATGCAACCGCACTTTTGCTAAACGAGAATTAGTTTAGGACTACACATTTTTGGCCACTTATCTATTTTAGTGTCTCTTCTTTGCTCGAGGACAAGCAAAGTAATCTGTTTTGGGGTAGTGTGATAAGCACCCAAAAGTGTATTATGAAACCCTATTGAGACATATAAATTTTTGTCAATTATGTGTTTACTAATCATGAAATAAATATGTTTTCATCTTTTGCGGGTATTTGCAGAAAACATGGAAATATTGGTTAAACTTATGATAAAACGAGGAACGGCAGATATATGAATTCTTCCAAATCCGCACGAAGCATCAAACTTCCAAAGCTCCTACCTCTCGAACCAGGACTCGAATGCGACAGAGAGCTGCTTTCGGACAATCGTATGATGAATTCTACGATAGGGGAAGTTGTAAACCGCCCAAAAAATACCGGACCGCCATCGATCGCATATGGACCCACTATCTTGGGGCCACAAGATTGGATGAGTCATCAATCATGGAGCATGTCAAGACAAAAATAACAAATTATTGGTGCAAAGTTGACACTTTGCATGTAATAAATTAGATTAGGTGTTAATAGTGAAAAAAAGGCAAGGTGTCACTTTGTTTTAATGTGGTGGATAAAAATGAATTAATGTGGTTTGATGATTCACGTGGGAGGAAATGAGATTTCTCTCAAATGGAGAAGAAATTAGACAAGGGTGGGGGACACTCCATTTACTCCCTTGACTTATTTTTCTTACATGGCATTATTTTAGTTCCTTAGTGAAAAAAATCATAAGTTAGTTTTTAGTTTTTATTAGAAAACTTGTAATAGTTTTAATGGAGGAAACAGTTGTTTTCTTCTAGAAAATAAATAGAAGTGAGTTTGATTGTTTAGCTTTCCCCTCTCTCTATCTCTCTCTCTCTTTTGTGTTTTTTTTTAGTTTATAAATCCTTGTCCCAAGGATCATGAGCTAACTTCCCTTTTGGGGAGTTAATCCAACTCATGTGAGGGTAAATCAATTTTTGTTGGTTTGGTAGGTTGTTAGGAAGAACAACTAGCTCTACACCCTATCCCAAAATGATAGTTGGTGTAGTGTCTAGTTAGGAATCAAAGCAATGAGCTTAGAGATAAGCCATTGCTTAGTTCCACTTGCTAGCATGTGTGAGCTCTTAAGTGAGCCATACATGCTAGGGATCAAATCTTTTCTTCCATTAGGGGCTTGTCTATGAGTCTAGGAAGGATCAAATAACCTTTTTCAAATCAACATCTAATGATAGTTTCACATGAGGAGGATTAACTCTCCACTTTTTCTTTCAAATCTCTATTTTGGTATTAAGTGCATGTTTTCAAACTTTAATGTATTTCTTAATGTTTGTGTAGGAAGGAAATCCTAGCTTTAATATTATAACCTTACTCCTTAGTTCCCTTAATTGTAACATCCAATTTGTAGTTGTTCTAAACTTTAGGTTAGTTCGAATCCTTATTCAAACTCTATGAAACGAAGATTGTGAGTAAGGAACCTTGAGTGCTTTTGCATCAATTTAGAGAGTTCAAACCTCTAAGTAGTGTTAAACAAGCATATATTAGCCATTATGGGGAAATCCTTTACGAAGGAGATACATTAGTTACATTTATCTATGAAAAATCGAGATCCGGTGATATAACGCAGGGTCTGCCAAAAGTAGAACAAGTGTTAGAAGTTCGATTCGATTGATTCAATATCAATGAACTTAGAAAAACAGGTTGAAGGTTAGAACGAATGTATAACAAGAATTCTTGGGATTCCCTCGGAATCTTGATTGTATTGAGCTAACCATAGCGCAAAAGTCCTATATCTTTGGTTAATAAGATTCAAAAGGTTTATCGATCTCGGGGAGTACGAGATACATAATAGGCATATAGAAATTATTGTATGCGTCAAATAACATCAAAAGTGTTGGTTTCGTAAGATGGAATGTCTAATGTTTTTTCACCCGTGAATTGATTGGATTGCTTGCGAGAACGAAACAGTAGCTTTGGAAGAAGCGATATATGTTACCGAGCCACCTTATTGGGAATAACGAGGGCGTCTCTGAATACTCAAAGTTTCATATCTGAAACGAGTTTTCAAGAAACTGCTCGAGTTTTAGCAAAAGCCGCTCTACGAGGTCGTATTGATTGGTTGAAAGGCCTGAAAGAGAATGTTGTTCTGGGGGGTATGATACCCGTCGGTACCGGATTCAAAAGATTATTAGTACATCGTTTAAGTCAACACAACAACATTTCTTTGAAAATTGAAAAGCAAGATTATTAGTACATCTTTTATGATACCCGCGAGAGATATTTTGTTCCACCACAAAGAATTATTTGATTCTCGCATCCCAAAGAATTTCCACGATACATTAGAACAATCGTTTAGAAAAAAATTATTTACAGGATTTCACAGTTCCTAAGAACAAATAGATTCTTCCTTTTAATTTACCTTTAACTATTAACTATATGGACCGCTCTGTTGTTAAAAAAAAATAATGAATAGAAACGAATTAATGGCTTGGACCATGTACCACCGTTCAATTTCGGTAGAAAGTTCCGTTTTAACAATTTTTTATTTCGGGTACCCATCTAAAAAAAAAAAATGAAGTGTGGGGAGAAATGACAAGAAGGTATTGGAACATCAATTTGGAAGAGATGATGGAAGCGGGATGTAACGCCCGTATTTTTTAATACGTATTTTTCTATTTATTAATTAATTAAATTATTTATTTTAAAAATTCGTCGGATTGGACTCGGGATACGTGGGCCTGGTTTTGGGCCCGAGTCGGTGTTGGGCTTGGGTTTCGGACCCAAGTATATAAACACATTGTTCTGGAAAATAGGGTTAGGAGAATAATACAATAATGAAAATGGAGGCAGAGAAAGAAGCTGGTTTGCTAGAGAGGTGGAGCGCGACGGTTCGGACTACGGAGGATTCGTCGGGTTTTAATTCAGGTGAGTAGCTATTTTGCTATTTCACCGGATTTATAGTTTTCCGTGTACCGGTGTATTCTGTTAAAAGTTTCTGCTCCTGTTTTTGGTTTAATTCATCCTATCATCGTTAAAATTTGGTTAAACTGTCGAACTATAATACTGTAGGGGTGTTTATCTTTATTTTAACTGTTGGAAGCTCTGAACAATGTGTTAATGGCGGCCAGTACCGTTTATGTTAACTGTTGTGCATGAGTGGTTATTCTTTATTTGTTTTCTCGTATCTAGACCACGCATTACCACGACCCATGTTTCATTTCCTGAAGAACCATGTTTCATTTACTTTTCATGCCGCTCATGTTTTCCTGTTCAACAATGGCTCTTCCTGTACTTGTGTAAAACTCTGTAGATTTGGTAGAACCGTGAACACCCTTAGGTGGTGGTGAAGGGAGGCGCGAGCCCCCAACCTCCTCCTCTGTCAAAAATGCCATTTCTGGCATTACTGTGATACTGAGGAATTTGATTGTTTTGAATTTATTTCGTGTAGTTTGAACTGTGATTTGGTATGGTGGGTTGGTCTAGTGTTGGTTGTGGAGGTTGGATTTGTGTGAGGGCTGTCGGAGGTGGTTGACGCCATCAATGGCGGCGCGATTTGGCGATTGCTACCGGTGCTTTTTTGGTGGTGGGGAGATGAGATCGAGTTTTGTGTATTAAAGATGTTGGGTTTTTCTTTAGGAGTCCAACCGCTTGGTTGGAATGAGTAGGCGATTGGAACTTGTGGTGGCGGGATTTTGGTCTTTGGTGGTGGAAGAGAATGGGTGAAGAAGATGAATCTGTTGGGGCTTGGGCCTTGGGCCTTAGCAAGGTTAAGTTGGTTGGGCCGGTTCTAATTTTGTTGTGGTTGGGCCCGATTTTAGTTTAAGTTGTTATGGGCGGACTACATTAGTTATGTTGGGTCGGGTTCTCTTTGTTTCTTTGGGCGACCCAATTAAAGTGTTAGCCGGTTCAAATTAAGTTGTGGACCGATTTTTGGTTTTGATTGGGCGGTTTCAAGTCAAATTTTGGGCGAACTTCGGTTGTGTTTTGGGCGGTTTCTAATATTGCTTGGGCCAGTCCATAGGACTTAAAATAGATCTATTTGGGGTTTTTCAACTTTTAGACTTTCGGGTTCTAAGGTTTGGGTTTGGCCAGTTGGGTCCGAACCATTACCTTGGTCATGAGCCTATGAACCATGCACATTGACCTTAGCCATGAACCAGGGCTATGACCCTGAACCTGTTGAACATGGAAACGATAGTTTGACTTTGACCATGGCATGTTGACTTTGACCTTGACCATGACATGTTGACTTTGACCTTGACCATGACGCATTGACCTTTGACCGTTGACTTTGACTGTGGAATGTTGACTTTTCCAGTTTTTCACATATTTGATTATATGGATAAATATAGTAATAATATATTGTCGAACATTATATAACATTGTTTGTCATTATCTAATTAAGATTTGACGTGAGTAGTGTGTAAAACATATATATATTGGGCTTTGATTGTGCACTGTGGACTGTCTAATTGTGTTACGTTTTATGTTGTATATTATATGGACAAATGTAGTAATAAAATGCTGTGAAAGCTTGTATATATTTGGTTGTCATTATCTAATAAAGATTTGGCATTGATGTTGTGTATTTTTGACACGTGATGAGATATAAACTTTAAGAGATATAATATTCCTAAAACGCTATAAAAATATATGCGATACGTTTGAAGCAATTGTAATATCATATGATATATTGGGATGTATATATTAAATGCAATAGTTTTGGAGAAATAAATGTGTCACCGCTCCATTATTATATAGGTGAGATGCTACTATGAGGTAGTATAGTATTGACGAATATTTGCCCATGGGAGTGTGGTGTAGTGCAATAATATATTGGCACGTGAAAGAATGAAATTAGTTATGAGATATATTCGAGACATTTCTAAATATTGTGGCTTAGTGCAATAATGTATTTGACATGCACGTGATATAGTGAAACGTTTATGAGTCATAAATGTATGACACCTGAATAAATTACGTAACGAAAATCCTAGAACCTGACTACCACAACTCATGTGATCTGCCCTGTGTGGGCGTATTTGATATATAAGATGTTGTATATATATGAGATGTTGATTGACCCATGTGTTGGGCAATCGTAGCCGAATAGTGGCTTGATATATAAGATGTTGATATATAAGATGTTGTATATATATGAGATGTTGATTGACCCATGTGTTGGGCAATCGTAGCCGAATAGTGGCTTGATATATAAGATGTTGATATATAAGATGTTGTATATATATGAGATGTTGATTGACCCATGTGTTGGGCAATCGTTAGCGAAATAGTGGCTTGATATATAAGATGTTGATATGTAAGATGTTGTATATATATGAGATGTTGATTGACCCATGTGTTGGGCAATCGTAGCCGAATAGTGGCTTGATTATTCCGTTCGCAAATATTGGAGCGACGCCAGCGATATTTTATGCGAATAGGGGCATTACTTATATAATGGCTTCCGTGTGAGGATTTATCCGGTGTCGGCATCCCCGCTTTCGGGGTGGTTTCGCATGCGGAGTGGTACATTATATATAAGGGGAGACATGTGGATGTACATGTTAAGTTGGGTAGCGATTGTGGTAGCCAGGGAAACTAGGTAAGACATAAATACGACGTGAATTTTAGGGACACACAAAGAAAGTCTAAACTAATATAATTATGGTAATATGTTGGTAAATGATATATCTCTAGATAGATGATTGTATATGTTTTGCTGGTTAGTAGTTTAGTTAGAACCTAAGGCGCCTCGTGGAGGAACTAAATGCCTTATTATTATGCGTATTGTATGTTGTATTAGTTGTTGGAAGTTAAGGCGCCTCAGTGGAGGAACTACCTGCCTAGATTATTGTACTTAAGGATGTTGTATTAGTTGTTGAAAGTTACGGCGCCTCGGTGGAGTAACTAACTGCCGTATGGATTATGTATATATTTGTATAAGTATATGTTGTTTTTAGAGCTACTCACACCAGCATTTTTATAATGCTGACCCAATTTGCATGTTTGCTTATCGGGTGTGTTCATTCAATGAACATAGTTGATAAGTTTTGACAGGTTTAGTGTTGAAGAAGAGTGGTTCTTTGCTTGTGGTTTGCGTTAAGCGTTGCATCTCGAGATTTGTTTTGTTTTCCCTTGAGGTGATATAGAATTTCAGTCTAGACAATGTTTTTTGTATTTCATTTGTAAATTTTATTAAAGAGTTATTGAAAGGAGAGTTGTAACCTAATCTTATTTGTGAATCTTTGTCATGAAGAAGACTTTTGTTTAAGTTAAAATTTTTATTGGTTTTTATTATCCGCATATTTAAAATGTTTATGGGTTTTTGGGAGTTGAGAGTGCGTCACACCTCGGAGATCGAAGAGTCGGGAACAAATAATATTTTTCCGAATTCTGTCGAAATTCGGGGTGTGACACGGGAGTTCATTTCGGTCATGGTACTAGGAAGTGGAATCCTAGAATGGCACCCTACATCTCTGCAAAGAGTAAGGGTATTCATATTACAAATCTTACTATAACTGCTCATTTTTTATCAGAAGCTTGTGATTTAGTTTTTGATGCAGCAAGTAGGGGAAAACAATTCTTAATAGTCGGTACAAAAAATAAAGTAGCTGATTCAATAGCATCGGCTACAATAAGGGCTCGATGTCATTATGTTAATAAAAAATGGCTCCGGGGTATGTCAACTAATTGGTCTACTACAGAAACAAGACTTCATAAGTTCAGGGACTTGAGAGCGGAACAAAAGATGGGAAGACTCAGCCGTCTTCCGAAAAGAGATACGGCAATGTTGAAGAGACAATTATATCACTTGCAAACATATCTGGGTGGCATCAAATATATGATGGGGTGCTGATATTGTAATCATCGTTGATTAGCAAGAAGAATATATGGCTCTTGAGAGAATGTGTCACTTTAGAATTCCAACAATTTGTTTAATTGATACAAATTGTGACCCGGATCTTGCGATATTTCGATTCCAGCCAATGATGACGCTATAGCTTCAATTCGATTAATTCCTAACAAATTAGTATCCGCAATTTGTGAGGGTCGTTCTAGCTATATAAGAAATCGTTGATTAATAATAAGATAAGTAAATTACTTTTACTTCCTGAATTCCATATATATTTATGGAATCGGTTACTATATCCTGAATATAAAAAAAGAGATAAAAATTACTGGGTATATTTATATTATGTAATTACTTGGTATTCAATACAATTCAATTAAAGTAGGCGATAAAGAGATGGTTTAATAAAAAAATTCCTTTTAAGTTCTATTTACGTCGAGGGCAATATGAATGTTCTACCATGTTCCATCAACACAATAAAAAGGTTATATGATATATCCGTGTGGAAGTAGGCTAACATTTCAATTGGCAAATAGGGGTTTCAAGTCCATGCCCAAGTACTTATTACTTCTTGGTTCAGTAATTGCTATCTTATTAGGTTCTCGCTACCATAGCGGTTCGAAATCCACAAACCATTCCGACCGACGGTCAGATTTTTTTTGAATATGTCCTTGAATTCATTCGAGACTTGAGCAAAACTCAAATTGGAGAAGAATATGGTCCTTGGGTTCCTTTTATTGGAACTACGTTCTTATTCATTTTTGTTTCCAACTGGTTAGGGGCTCTTTTACCTTGCTTTATCCGACACGTACGCATCATGGATATCCGGCTTTTCTATGTTATATAGATCTATATGTAACTATTGAGGATCAAGATATTATACATAATGTGAATATTCCAGCAAAAAGTTTTATTTTAGTTAAAATGATCAATATGTAGAATCGGAACAAGTGATTCTTTGAGATTCGCTTGAAGCATCCACCTTGAATTTTAAGGAGAAGGTTCGAAAACATATTTATTCCGACTTCGAGGAGAAATGCACTGAGTACCGCCGTGTACCATGCACCCTAATATATATATGGTAATGTTCATCTCTTACCAAAAAACAAGTCATTTGTGGATATTATCGGGGAGTTAAATGACAGAGCCGATATAGTCCCTTTTTCGCTCCACAAGGATCAAGATCAAATAAATATTTATTCCCTTTACTGGCGAGCGAAAATATATTTATAATCTTTTAAAGGACTAATGATCAAATGAGACACAAATTATTTCGGTCGGATCCTTACGGTAAAAAAAGGGGGTCTTGATTATTCAGGACCTGATCGAAGCATATGTAATGATCATTGTAATTTCATATATCCTGCCATTCTCGACAATAATTCTTATTTATTGGCAAAGAGGCGAAGAAATAGATTCATCATTCCAGAACTATTCATTTTTGCGTGTCTTATTCATTTTTCATGGGCAACGTTCAATGCGTCTAGTACAACTTCTGAACATGGGTAATACCCACCTATATCGGCCAAGTAAGGTCTGAGAACTTCGGGATTAAGTTTTACTCATGTGAACCTTCCCTTATTTTTCATGAGTCTCAACAGCTGTCCGCCACTTCCTTTTGTGCTAATGGAAAAAGTTTGGTAGCTTTTCCAAGTACAACATGAAATCGGTTTTGTACTAGGGAAGGAAGTTTAACAATTTTCTGACTGATAAATCATCTCCTACTAGGTGTACAACGTTTCCAATACTAGCTTCATGACCCTTGAGATGGCACTTCTTGAAAGGGAACCACATGTGGAGTATGTGACACCTTTCGTAATCTTTTGCAGCATTTGGTTGGAAAAATATATGAAACATAGTAAAGGGGCTATGGAGGAGGTGATCTGTCTATTAAAGGTTGTTGTTCATTTGGTCAAAAGTGCATGAGGAGAACTGGGATATACTGTTTAGCACTTCGTTTATAGATGGAAATATATCTTGAGTTGAGCGTGGATGTATCTTAGGGAGGACGGGTAGAAAATATTGAGTTATTTATGTACTATTTTTTTCCTCTTTAAGTCATGTGAGTTGCTACTTCCCATTGAAGTGAAACTTCCCAGTAGATATCTATGTGGAGTTGCTCTCAGTTTTGTGACCATTTTCGTTTCCATGGTGTACAGGATGACTCATATCTGGAGAGCTACATCAGTACCATTGGAGTTGATTTTGTAACCAGTTGTTACTTATGCAGATATTATTATTTTTTTTTCATTTTTTCTTCTGTGAATGTGCATTAATAGTATTGCTTTACTTGTCCTTATGTAGAAAATTCGCAATGTTGAGCAGGATGGCAAGACCATTAAACTTCAGATTGTAAGAGCATCTCTAGGTGGTGGTAGCATACTCTTCATATTTGAAGAAAAAGTATGAAGAAACTGGTTGCAAATTTCGACCAACTCTAGGTGGTCGCAAATTTCATTCGCAAATTTGGAATAGGGCTACCTTGCGCGACATTGATACTGTCGCGCGACATTACCAATGTCGCCCCCAAGTTGGAAAAAAAACTCACGCGACATTCCCACTATCGCACCAAATTAAAAAGGTAAAAAAAATAACTCGCGCGACATTAGTAGTGGCGTCGCGACGATTTCTTGGCGAGTCTTTGGTCAAAGTCAAAAAAAAAATTGGGGCGACATTTGCAATGGCGCGCAACATTACCAATGTCGCTCTGCATCCGCATCCAAATTGCCAAATTTGTGAACAAACAGGTGATGCGACCGGATTTGCTACCACCTAGAGATGGAATTTTGGCAAATTCCAACGCATTCCTTCAAATTTAAAGGATGCGACCAAATATAAAGCCACCTAGAGATGCTCTAAGTTCTTTTTGTTAACTTTAAAATGTATAATCTTGTGATAATTGCATCGATGGATATAAGACTATTCACATTCAAGGTCTGCATCGATGAAACTACTGTATTTTGTGCCTTTCTTTATCATGCAGTGGGATACTGCTGGGCAAGAATGCTTCAGAACAATCACCAACAACTATTATCGTGGTTCACATGCCATTATAGTAAGTGAATCCCGCAGTTTTAACCTTACTTTGGATATTCTTACGCTACTACTGGCTCATTGTGTTTGTATTTGTTTTCAGGTAGTTTATGACGTTACAGACCAGGAGAGCTTTAACAATGTTAAGCAATGGTTAAACGAAATCAATTGCTATGGTAGTGAGAATGTAAACAAGCTTCTCGTTGGTAACAAGTGTGACCTAACTGATAAAAAAAGTGGTGTCTTATGAGACAGGCAAGGTAGAACTTGTTATCCCTCACATTTTGTTTTTAATGATTACTATATTTCTTTTTGTTGGAGAACGTTTTCTCCCAATCCCTCTTTATGTTATCTCAATTTGCATTTGTATAATATTAGTATATGGAGAAAAAAGGTCAACTTTGTCTGACATCTATTCTTATACGTGTTTAGGCTTTTGCTGATGAAATTGGAATTCCATTCATGGAAACCAGTGCCAAAAGTTCTACAAATGTAGAACAAGCTTTTATGGCCATGGCTACTGAGATCAAGAACCAGGTACTTATTTTCCTTTGCATTTTTATATTTGAGGGTGAATGTTTAACTGAAGGGCTAATCTACATTACTCATTCTCAGAGTTTTGGGTTTCACTACTAGATACGATGCTTTTGTGGATTTTTCATTAATTTAAAATTATTTTTCTTAGAAAAAAAAATTGATTGACTTTTGAGATCTCCATCCCGGTCATTTCAAGCAAAGTAGATATATGATATTTCCGATGAGACCTAGGAATCTGGGATGTGGTAGACAATAATCATGGCAAATGGTCAACTGCTGTTATTGTTTACAATTCAATTTGTTGATGCATTTACATGTTTGGAGTACTAATTCAATGTAAATAAATCACATTGCAGTTCTAGTAAGTGTGGTAGTAAGTGTTTAAGTCGACCATGTGTTTCCTCAATGATAAATATCTTTATTATATCCACTTAAATTTGTTTGTAACAATATGTGTCTATGTATATTTATGATTTTGATTGCTTTCCAGAATGGCAAGTCAACCAGGGTTGAACAATGCTAGGCCTCCTACTGTTCAGATTCGAGGAAATTTGTTGGACAGAAGACTAGCTGTTGCTCTTCTTAAAGGAAGTATAAGCAGGAGAATACAGATTTCTGTCTTGACCATTTGCACTGTCATGGCATGTAATTCTACCCTACTTTACTAGGATGAAAGACCGGTCAAGCCTCACCTTGATTTCTGTTCTTTCTTATTATTTCAAATGTTATTGAAATTCAATTTTTTGTAGGTTATTTAATTTTTCAATTTTATGGGTATTCAGTGACACAAAATTGTGGATGCCATTCATTTTTTTGTAGGTTTAGCTAGTCTCACTACAAAATATGAGATTTTTTTTTATCATCAACACATTAGCAACGGTTTATAACCGTTACAAACGAATTTTAAATTAATTAACAATTTTGCAACTGTTAAGAACTGTTGGTAATATTTTTAACAAATTACTAACGCTTAGAAAGCGTTGCAAAGGCTTTAAATTTGTGTATGCGCTAGTTATAAAAAGCATTACAAATTATGACTGCAACGGTTAATAAGCGTTGGAAATCTCTGTTTGCAACGGTTAATAACCGTTGCAAAATTCTGTTTGCAACGCTTATTAACCGTTGCAAATATTTCCAACATTTTACCCACGCCATATTTGCAACGCTTAAAAAGCGTTGCAAAAAATATTAGCAACGGTTTTTTGCCGTTGCAAATAGCCTGTTATGGTGTAGTGTAGAAAATAGCAATAGTACTAACTAAATGGTTCATCAACACTATATAAGCGTTCAAGGCACATTATCAGCTAATCAAGGCACTATATATGTAGGAATTCCCACGACCATGTTATATAGTGCCTGTCCACAGCGTATGTAGTGTCCTGAATAACCTAATTAGTGCCATTAATACGAACATGTTAATAAGCGTATATGAACGTGGTTCACGGCACTATATACGTTGTTCAAGCCCCTCAATAAGCTGTTAAAGACTCCCTGTCCGTTCATATATAATCTGTTTAAGAGAAGGCATGATATATATGATGTCCGTTTGCATTATAAGCTGCACTAACATGTCCATTTAATACATACATCAGTTCTACCAAGGACAAGTAAGTGTAACCATTTATGGCCCCGAACCATTTACAAGTACCAAAATCCAATCAAACTCTTGCAACTACCAAAATAAATACTCGGCCCATAAATATTGCCCCAAATAAATAAGAGGTAAAAAGGGGGCACCCGTTATTCCCACAAATTCCATCTATTACTTGCGCGAAATTCACATAAAAAAATAGCGATAAATGATAAATTCACGATCATCATTTACAGTAAGAGGACGATAATTTCGCCATTTTTGTCACCTCATTTATAACCTCAATAAGAAATGTCTCAACAATACTAACCACACAGTAATTGAGCAATTGCACAAATTAGAATCATTAAAATTGCAATAGTATCTCCCAAATCGTTTGCCAAGATACCTTTTGCATGGACCTAATATAGGATACTCGGAAGACTATTTAATATTGTCAATAACTTATATCGTGTTATATACACTTATATAGTAGTATCTTCAAGAGAAACTATAAACAGTTGAAGCCACATCAGATAATTGCAAAATTAAAGATAAAGCAGTTGAAGCCATAACCAATTACAAGTTCAAAAGTACCCACAAAATCCCATTCTTGCAACAACCAAAATATCAATAACAAACAGTTGCAATTCCTAAAGGGAAGAAAGGAAAAAAAATGTTAATTGCTTTATCTTGTGTCCTAAATGGCGACAAAGTCAGAACTGTTACTATCATAGACTGCGACGTTTGTCAACCACTTCGGGGTTCACAGTACGGTGCTCAGCGCCTTTGTCATCGACGGAGTTTTTGCATGTACGTCTGTTGTGCCCTTCCATGTTGCATAAAGTGCAACATCTTTTTATGCAACATCTTTCACACTTTGGACCATTATGCTCTGCTCTTATCTTCACTCTCTTCATACAAATCTGACCAGCTTTGTGCTTCAAGGGAGTCGGGCTGATGATGTCCCCTTGAGGAGCTCAAAAAGATTGTCATGTAAACCCTGCAGGTGGATTTATTCTGACATGACAATGAGGTTGACTGGTACTACTCAAGGACGTAAGAAGTTGATTGATGTAGTTGTCAGTAACTTGACTTAATCAACGGGCATTCGATATCTTAAACACGGGGAGATCAACGAGCATATAATATGGAACCTATAAACGCTGACACGTAATTTGGGATTAGGGTGGTAGTGTGACAATGGCCTTTAGTGGAATAAGCCATTTGTTGATGGACTTGGGCCATATGTTCTGGGCAAACATGGGAAGCCCAAGCCCGTCAAGAGGCCCAACCCTAATTTCTCCTCATGGTCCCTGTTGTAGCCAATAAATAGATCCCTTCTCTCCTGGAAGAAATTAACTATTCACTATTCATTTTTCTGGATTGAAAAGAGAAGCAAGGAAAGATAGATCCAAAATTGGATCTAGCTTTGTGAGAGAAAAAGGGGTTTGTAGATCGTTGCCCACACAACGTCCAATTTATTGAAAGGAATACAATAGAAGATCAAGGGGTTGATTTGTTGATTCGGATTCATAGCTATTGGATTCTCAAAGTTATCTCAACTGGATTTATAGGTATGTTTTCCTATCCAAGATCGTGAACAACATTAATTCCGCTACACGTGGTTTTCACGGTTTGTAGAAATATTCATTCTGAAATAACGGTTCCTACACATATGTCATATGACAAGCTTGACGACTCACACTTTTGGCTTTGCATACATTGATAAAAGGTAAAATGAATAAGCTACGAAACTCAAACGCAATTAAAACTATAACTTAATTCGATTCTAATTATCAAAGTTTTATACTCTCGATGCTATTGCAATATAGGTGAAATAGAAAGTTCGTTCCACTCCTAGTTCTTTAGAATTTACGTTAACTAAGATTATCAGATTTATCAAAGTCGTGAGAGTAATGATGGAATTTCTATTACGATGGAAAACAACTACTAATCAAGATACGATAATTTAAAATACGGAATTACTAATTTGACAATATGAGGAGGAATTAGGGAGATTTGATTCCACCTTAATTGGACTTAATCAACTAGCGAGGAATTGTCATAATCCGAATTAAAATGCTTCCGCATAGCAATTGGGTTTTCCTAATCCTTAATTGTTCATGGTAATCTCTACCAACTAACAACTAGCATGTGAAACAATCAAATCCATTCTCATGGTGAACTAATTGCTTTCTAGAATGGAATGGAATATTACGAACTATTCTACGCTAACAACAATCAAGCTTCATCAAGGCTTCTTCAAACCCCTCTAATGGAGGTTTTAGCCTTGAATCATTATGCTATCAGTCATATATAAATCATAACAAGACATGATAAAAAGATTATAAATTTACTTATTTGATTTAAAATGAAAGTCTAATCATGCAAGATTGAATTAAAACTAGTAATGATTATTAACTAAATCTATGAATTGAAACTAAAATGATTTAATGAAAATGAAACTAGAATTATCAATAGCTAACTAACTTTATTGATCTAATGAGTAATAACAATAAACTGATTCAAAACAAGGTAATAAAACTAATTAATGGAGTCTAAACTCATTTATTTTCTAATCTAGGTCTTGTTAATGAGTCTGCCTCCTTTCCTCTTTTCAAGAAGAGAAAGAGATCCCCAATTTCGTGCATGGGCCTGGAGCCATGTTTTGGGCTGGAAATTGACCCCAAAACCCAATTTCTTCAGTCCACAGAGGCCTTTTCAGCCGAATTTGACTTCAATAGCCTTATCATCCACTTTTTATCCTCTGATTAGGTCAAGGCTTGGACCATTGGAAATATTTTTCCAAGCCGGTCGTTTTGACATAAAGTAGGCCCAATTTCGAGGTCTGAGTCCAAAGATACAGCCTTCAAAAGTTCTACTGACTTTTGTGCACTATTTCTGCCCACGTTGACTTTGACTTTTTAGCTTTGACTGGGCTTTAAATGGGCTTTTTCTCCTTGGATCTTGGCCTTTAATCATAGAACTTCTTAACAACCAACCCTTGCTCCATTATCTCACAAAAGGGGCGCATTTCTGCACATATTCGCCTCCAATGCCTGAATTACATAAGAACACGATAAAAAACACTAACTCTTACTTATTAATCACATAATTGGTCAAAAGCGATATTGTTAAAAGGGTTAAAACTAAAGTTTTGGGCTCTTATCAAACCACCCCCAAACAACATTTTGCTTGTCCTCAAGCAAATATGAGAAATTAGCATAAGTGACCAAAAATGGAGTTGTAACTAATCTCGTTTCGCTGAGTGCGATTGTATTGACCATATACAACAATGCCTTAAACAACTAGGAATTCCCTAGTGGACGAGTTATAGCCTCGTGAGAGTTTTCCAGTGAAGGTACTCACAAATATCATCTATACTATAACGACTAAGAAATAAAATTATTGTTTCCTTATTTATGTCTCAATGATCTATACATCTCACTAGCAATGAATACAGAATAATCAAGTCAAAACCTAAGCTAATATATGCATAATAATCAATCATCTATGAATAAACATATATACTATGAAATGCACTAACAGGTCCGTTTCTGAAACTTTGGAATAACGTCCTTAAGTAGGTCCTCACATAAAAGTCAAGACAAAAATACTCTGATTTTTCCGCTCAAGTTTCACTACTCCAGTGTGCAGTGGGCACACTTTACCTTACAAACTCAATCACACAAGGATCCGAAGTCGATCAAACACATCTGTCACTTACTATCACACTAACCTATTCCTAATTGAGCTAGAGGTCTTTATTAGGTGTTGTGGGGATTAGGAGATGATTTAAGAAGGAAGGAAATGGATATTCAAAGAGGACAAATCTGAGATAATAGGGTTTTCATATTCTGGGCTCATACTTTTGCCTCATACTCTGGGCTCGTGCTAAACTAAACATTAATGATTTGGGAAGGTCATATAGCAGACGTCCCTCAGCTAGAGCAAGGAAAACATCGCAAGTGGCGTCATTCGCAGAAGAAAAATGCCACTCCCCTAATATATTTAGTATGATGAAGAACATCATCGTGCCCACATTAAGGGACAAGCTACCAAGGGCTACGTTATATGTCCCTTGGTCCTCTGCACGGAAAATTCTGGCCCCATAAGTCTCATGCAAAAGCTCATAGTTGTAGGCAGAGAAATTATCAACTAAATAACCCCATGAGTCTTGAATCTCAGCAGGCATAGGAAGGTCAACAACAAAAGCCAACAAGAACTTGGTTATTTCCATTGTTTCATCATTAATGGTGATGGAGAACACGTGTTCTCCATCCATCTGATAAAAGAATTTACAATGGTCATAAAAATACGAAGTAAGTGCAGGAGAGTAAAGTTCATCATAACTTACCATTAAAGTTTGCCATCCTGCTTATATGAGCACTTCGCGAAACCAAGATCCGTATGTGTCGCTCGAGAACAAATCTTCGAAAGACTGCTCAGGTATGAGTGTAGGAGATGTTATCACAATAACTACTCTCTAGAAGAGCTGCAAACAACCCTAGAACAACTCATAAAAAATCAGAATTTTCTGTGGCTACGAAGGTCGGTGTCGGGCGCTCAGTCTAATCGAGGATTCTGATATTTTTAGCGCAGAGTGCTTTCGGGGAATAAGGCTGTGTTGTTGGGCGCGGCGTTCTCCGTGTGTGAAGAGCAGGATGAAGTGAAAAATAAAAGGAAAATAAATTAGAGGTTCAGGGTGAGAGATGAAAGTGAGATGTGTGGGTTTTGTGTGTAGAATGAATCAAGTATATATAGGGTTTAAGTTTCTAAAATGAATCGACAAGTTGCCAAAAAAATTTAAGGCAATTGCCGGAAACAAAATATTTCCAAAACCTAAAACGGAAACAACCAATATTACTTATTCCAAAACAAACCTAATATCTTTTAGATTGACTTTAGAATAACAACTTCCTAACTCATTGAAATTTCATCCTACCACAATATCTAATTATAGCCACACCAATAATAGCAACATTCTCGACCAACTCATTGCAAAATTACTTCTAAAATGGTGGATCAGATAAAAGCAATGCTAAAAATAAGAATACCACCCCCAAACATTTCGGAAAGGTGGGATTTACGCAAAAATCATCGCATGCTTAGACAAAACCCAATTTAAATTAAAATACGAATTCAAAGAACAATTAACTACATAATTCAAATTTAACTACTGAATTTAACAACTTAACATCCAATCTACTAAAAACAATGAAAACAACATCAAAACACAAAATTCCTAAACCACTAGCCACGAGATGAAGATGGGCCCTGAGACGAAGATGGGCCCGCGTCATCCATCCTTCGGTGACGACGCTCATGCAACAATCAAGGATGGAAATACCAACACCTGATCCCCAAACAAATTTTATAGAACAAAGTTTAGAAAATTTGTTTTAAACGTGGGTCTTTTAAAGTCAGATTCCCTAGACTTCCTAAATTACTATTTTTATGGTTTTGATATATTTTTTTTCTTTTTATGAATACAGATTAATATAAGGAAAACAAAAAGCAATAAAGACATAATTCACACCATAGAGGAACAAGACTAAAAAACTGAGAAAACATGCAAGAGTGGAAAACGTGAATTATGTTAAACGTGGTCTTAAGATCCGGTACTTACAACCACACACTCCATAGAGAGGACCTGGTTACCTGAATGGTGCACTTACCAATATAAGGAAGTGAAAGGAAGTATACCAAGCAACAAAATGAGCCATTTATAGTCGGATACTCGAGACTTTAACAAATAATTAGATATATATACATACCCTGCAGTTTGCCATATATCAACAATCGAAATAGTTGTGGATCATGCCATAAATAATTATCACAGAAAACACATCCAAACATTGTCAAGCACCATGATTTTCTACGACGCAACTTAGTGAAATGAAAGGAAAGTCCGATAGACCTAGAACGTAACCGAGCATGCACCTTCTTCTTCATCTTTGAACAAAAGGGTGTCTAAGTGAATGATCGTGAGAAAATGGATGTTTGTGGAAGATATGTTGGAGATGGATAAGTTTTAGAAGGAAAAAATGGAAAAAATGAGAATGTGGGTTTAGCACAAAACTCATTCATGGTGTAGGTAGGAACTGTCTCAATTTTGGAAATGAAGGTGTCACGTGACTTTTCCTTGGGAATTATTTCCGTATTAGGCGGATTTAGAAAATCATGAAGCACAGGAGAAACAAGAGGGTCAAGTGCAAACTCAAGGTTCCTTTGAAAAGGTGGAGGGTGGGGAACATTGATGGAAAGTGAATGAGTGACAAAATGATGTGAGGTGGGTGAATGGTGCTCAGCTAGAGCTCTCAGGTCTAGATCATTAGAAGCTTGTAGATATGCAAGACATTCTTTAATAGGTGGGTTAGAAGAATCACTGGGATATTGTGTGAAAAATTATTCTTCTGTCATAGCGTCAAGGGATAAATGGATGTTAACAGGGGGAACTTGCGAGGTGGTAAGGAAGAGTTGCAAAAGAGTCAAAGGAAATCTTTTTCGACTTCCAGGGAGTTCTCATCAAAGTTGGAACTTCCAAAGGAAAAGAATTTGTGCATCTGATTATCCAGAAAGGTGGTTTTGAAATAATCTTGAGTTAAACTCTCGATCATGCTAACCTCTCCATTGACAGTCATATTTGGGAACTGTTTCATCATTTTAAAAACATTTACCTCAATTGAAAGATGACCAAAGGACATGGACATCGAACCATTATGTTCGGTTAAAGTTGGAAACTGCTCAGTTAAAAAGACGTCTTTAGGAATATTTGTCTTACGCCTAGCAGTGCACAACTTTTTAAGAAATTTAGCATGGTGAGGTAACTTTTTAATTGCTTCCAGAAAGGGAAGGTTTATTGTTAGATTTTTGAAAACGTCCCTAATCTCGTCAAAATTTGTAGCTTTATTTAACATGGCTAGCCTCTGGGGAAACGGTGGTTTCTCTCTATATTTAGCATAAGGATCAACAGGATGTCTAACCTTGGCTCTTTGTTTATTATGTTGTGGTTTAACTGGTATCTCTACTGGGGTAAGATCTTTAGTTATTAATTCGGTATCTAGTACAATATCCGGTGTAAAGACTACTGGTGGGGTAACTACAGGCATAGTTACGTCGTTATCAACCACTCTGCCAAAACGGAGAGTGGTGATGGCATTTAGCTCACCTACGTTTCCATTTTCATTACTAGTATTACCGTTTACTTCAAAGGTTGTGTTTGTTATTTTAGGGTTAGGTATCGCTTGACCTGGAAACACACCTTTGGGTTGTACTTTCTCTTGGGTTAGCTATTGTAAGGAAAGTTGGATGGCATGTAAAATATATTGTTGGGTTTGCATAAAGGCGTCGAAACGATCCGGTTGTTGAGGAGTGTTTGTTACAGGTTGTGTGACAGGAACTAAGTCACGTTGATTATTAATAGGTGGGTTGTGATAGTTATGATTAATTGGAACGATACCTCTATTAGCATTATAATTATTATTGTTATAATTATTATAATTCCCTTGTCCTTGTACTTGTCTTTGTCCTTGCCTCGGTGGAGCTTGATTGTAATTGTTTGCTGGCCTAACATTTTGATTATTATACGCTGGAGGTGTAACTTGTTGGTTATTTCGCCAACCGTAGTTGGGATTTTGTCTCCAAGGTGCTTTAGGTTCACTATTAATAGAACAAACATTGTCCGGCTGTGCGGATGGTTGTTCATAGACTAGAGGACAATAGGAGTAGGGATGCGCAGGACTCAAACAGAAATTACATGGAATAGAGTTGACATTCATGACAGGAGTAGGCTTTTGTTGAATAGAAATAGCTTCTACCTTTTTAGTGAGGAATTCAATTAGAGTTTTAAGCTCCGGATCGGATTTAACAGCAAACATACTGGTAGCCTTAACTGTTGAAGAAGATCTAGCAGAGCAGGGGATATCGTCACTACCCCCCAGTTATTATTACACTTAGTTTGATCTTCTAAAAATTTATAAGCCTCTGAAGCTCCTTTACTGAGGAAACTACCCCCATTCTTTATGTCAAGGACCTCTTTATGGTGGTATAACAGTTCCTTGAAAAATGCACGAACTAACGTGTCTTTCGCAAGGTTATGATGTGGACACTCTATAAGAAGGTCTGTGAAACGATTTCAAGCCTCTGAAAAGGATTCATGAGGATTCTATTAGAAAAAATGAATCTTGGAAAGAATTTCATCTGTCTTCAATGGTGGATAAAAATGTTCCATAAATAGTTGAACAAGTTTGGCCTATGAGTCCACAGAATTAGGCGCTTGGGCAGTTAACCAAGATGTTGCCTTGTCGGCTAGGGTGAAAGGAAACACCCTCAGTTTAATTTGTTCAGCACCAACCGTAGGATGATGGAATGTGGTAAGGACTTGTTCAATCCTACGCATGTGCTGATAAGGTTTTTCATGGTCTAACCCATGAAAAACGGGTAACAAATTAAATATATTTGGGGGAATTTGAAAATCCCCCACTGGGTCTGCAAGAACGATGAAAGATTTTGGGCTATTGTTCAATGCTTTATAAAAGTCAGAGAGAGGAGACTCATTTTCTTCAGCCATTATATCAGGTGTAGTGTGTGATATACTAGCTAGAGGTGTAGTGAGTGGTATACTAGATAGGTGTGTTTGTTGACGTTGACATTTGATTACGTTAGGCATTTTTCTTCTATTTGACCTTAATCTCATGCAAGGCTAAAACCAATCTTAACTAAACACGACTACTGTCAAAACAATCCTGATATGCTAGTATAAACCTCTAACAGGAGATGCGAAGTGTGGAAGAAAGAAGTACCTGAATGCCTCCTTGCTTCGCTTATGAATAGCGTCTTGTATATGCGAGTTCAGTGTGTGTAACAAGTTAGAAACACTGAATAACTTAAAGTAATGGAAGTTTGTACTAACTAGTGAAATTGGCGGAGGAAGAGGCTGGAATTGGCCTTCGGTGGAACTTGAGTTCTGATGTTTTAAGCGCAGGTGGCACTCAAATTTTGCCTTGTATGGGCGCAGGTCGCGCTCCTCACTAGCTCGAGTTACAGTGTTTTAAGCGCAGGTGGTGCTCAAACTTTGCCTTGTATGGGCGCAGGTCGCGCTCAGGCTTGTTCTTGGAAAAAAATTTTGCTGAACCAAACAATCACTGTTAGAACCAAACAAGGGTGGGTGGGTTTAATGGGACTTTGGGAAGACTCACAATACTAATGAGAACAATTCTAAATGGAACTAAGATGGCAGCACACGGGATTCCCATATGTTGGAAATACCCACACGAACAGACCCTATTTTTAAAATTGACATGAAATATTCGACAATGGTCAGTCTTTATTAGATACTCCCCAGTCCCAGCTCTTGAGTGTGTGAATTCCAATGCCTTGGTGATGTTGGCTCGCACCAAACCAGTAGCCCTGGGTGTGAACCTCTCACCGCGAAAGCAGCCCAAAATATCCGCCATTTTTTTCTGTACTTGCGGTGAGTGCGCCGAGATTCTCCCTAATTGCTTCCACTAAACAAACAACAGGAAGGGCTATGTCATCCTGAATCATGTTGTTCCAAGACTCAACATGGTTAGTGTAGGCAATGCCATATCTCTTTACTATAGAGGCGTGACATGCCCACTTATCCAGTAGAATCTCTAAAAGCTTATCGTACACACGTGAGTTCATTTTCTTTATATCTTTCATCACAGCATGGAAAAACCACTCTTAAGTTGTCTTAGCTGCTGTCTTAATCTTCCTCATAAGCGGAAGTGACAGAGTCAAACCCGACATGTTCTTACAAATGTGGTTCATGCAAAAGACATGTTTCGCCCGAGGAAACACCTTAGGGACTTTGACTACCAGACTGGGATGCCGGTCAGATATGATAACTAACGGAGTTTCATACCCAATCACTTGGTTTCCTAGGCAACGCAAAATCCAATCCTAGTTCTCGTTGTCTTCACCGCTAACCAGACCAAAAGCAATAGGGAAAACATGATTATCACCGTCAATAGCAATGGCTGAAATCAGACATCCTCTTGATCTCCCCCCTCAAATGTGTGCCATCTATTTCTATGTGTGGCTTACATGTGTGACGAAAGCTCCTCACAATAATCTCATAGCTCCAGAAGTAACACTTGAAGCGATTTGTGTTTCCCAGTCTTTGCAGCTCTATAAAGCTGAAGCGATCAACCTTCCTCAATTCTTTACTGTAGGTGTTGAGTAGTTGATAGGACTGGCCGAAACTACCTTGAATCTGTAGACATTACAATTATAGTTAATACAACTTCTTCCTATGGGAATACAATAACATATCTGAATACAGTGCTGAACTGAATCACAGTCTATTAGGTTTTAAAGGTGTATAGCATATATCATGGAATTTGGGGCATACATAGTATTTTTCCTAACCTATATAGTGTCGTGAACAAATTCATAAGTTTAATTTCTAAGCTCTCTTTCACATTGAATATAGTGTCTATCACAGCTTATATAGCCTCGCGAAGAACTTGTATTATGTCTGGAATAACTTTATAAGTTAAATATCTAAGCTGTATTTCAATCCGCAATTCTTATATAATGGAAGCCTCAGCTTATATAAGGTCGTGCAGTTCTTACAACAAATTCCTATGAAAATACAATAACATATCTTAATACAGTGTTCAACCGAATCATCTATTAGGTCTATTAGGTCTATTATGTCTACAACGTATATAGTGTTGTTCACAGCGTATACAGTGTCTCGAATAACTTGATCAGTTACATATCTAAGATGCCTATATGACACTACCTATATGACAGGCATTTCAAATAGGAACATAAGCTGACAGTCTTAAAATGTACACACCTCTTCGAGAGCCTTTTCCCTTCCCCACCCCACAATTTTGTAACTGATATCTATTAAAGTCCACTTTTTAACTATTGCTCTCATGTGCATTACCTTATATGTTCTGTCATTCTGCAAAAGGTCTTTACATGACATGGCGACATAACTGCTTGACACCTCACGGTTAAACTCACCAGCCTTTTAGCAACCACATGTGTGAAAGTTATATACAGTTCTCATACCCCATATATATGAACCTTTCGTGCTGTAGTGCACGTGAAACGGGCATGTGGAACTCAAACTATTCATCTCAGCCCCCTTTTCATCCAAACTGCACCCTTCCCCAGTCCGTTTTCAATCTTAATAGTTCAAAGTTATGTTTAATTGCAAAAGTCTTCATGTGAAAAATAAACAAACTCCTTTCAGGGAACTTCATACCCACAGTCAGTAAATTTGGATCTGGATCTACCCACTTAGTTAGAAGTGCATCTTCTATGCGACCTTCATCAACCACAACCTCCTTGTAGCATTGGGATTTCTCTCTTCTTTCCTTCAAGCGGTCAACTCGTTTACTACTACACCGATTCTCTTATGTCAGCTGCTCTCCTTCTCCATCACCCATACCCCTTCCAAATGCAGGTAAAACGACTAGTGGTTTGCCAAATATGTCATTATTAGTACCACCACTGATATTTGGATTGTCGCCGTCACCATTGTCCTGCGTACACACACCATTAGCCATTACTTGCGGGCAAATATACTGAAAAGGAAGCATTATTGGACCAAATGGGCACACTCCAGGAGCGGTGTGTGGAGTTCTGAGGATGTGCTGGTATAATACTCCACCGTAATGGGGTCCTACATATATCACCTGACCACCATTGCTTTCTTCCCTAGGCACAACACCAGCAACACCACTAACCTTTTCTGCATGACCACCACTCTTTTCTACCCCTGTCGCGGACACACCATCAACTCCATTAACTTCTTCAGCATGACAGCCACTTTCCATACCAGATACGACTCCAGCCATTCCAAAGCATGCAGTAACACAACCTGGGCTATCACTACCACTAAATTTTCTATAAACTAGACCATCATCTTCAAGCATACAATCACTATGCATAACATCATCCCTATCTGTATCCTTTGCATTCTAAGAGTCCATACCTATAGGGCCCAGTGGGTTCATATCTCTATCTATCCTGGACGTACCTGCCACATCCATAGACACATGACCTTCCCCTTCTCAGTCACTGTGCAATTCGAGCGGAGCCCATTCGCCACCCAACCCAGTTATAATAACTCTGTCTGTTGGTATGTCCAGAATAATAAGCCTCAAAGTGCTTGGAAGTTGCTCAACATTGAACGTGGTTGCTTTCCCATTGAGCAGTTCATATTCGTCGGTTCCAAAACAACTACTTTGGACAAGAACCGTTTCTGCCACTCCCGAAATATCCAGACTACCTGCGAACATGACAATCAACTAGTTAATGCACAACAATTTACTCATTGGTATATTGCATCTCTTAAGGGACATGTCATATAGTATCTTGAGCAGCTTACATACTGGGGCAACTTCCTAAACATACTGCCCTTCATAGCTTATATAGTCTCGGCCTTTCAACTATTTGATCAGTGTAACTTAATTAGTAAGCTAGGAAAGGCATTGTATAAGCCAAGAAAGACACTATATAAGCTTCCCACAAACATATCAGGTTCTCTCTTAAGCTTGAGGGACATGTCATATAATACCTGACTCATCAATAGGCTCATCACTATCACTTAATTCATCATCACTTGGGTTATCACTATCACTAGATTCATAATCACTTGGACCATCATCCCCGACCAAAATACTAATGTCTTCACGACAACTAGAACTGTCCATAAGTTCATCCTAATTCGATCTACTTCGACCCACATCAGTATTCCTCCAACTCATCACTTTCTGAATAAGGGAAGTAAAGCCCCCTGGTGTGAGGCTACTTTCTCCTAGGCCTACCGACTCATGACCTTTCCCTTCATACTCACTCGGCACTTTTCCAGGAGCACATTCGCTACCCAAACCATTTACAAAAACTTTGTCAGTTGGTATATCAGGAATAATAAGCATAAAAGCGCTTCGAACTTGATCGGGTCTGGGAAGACAAGATTTTTGGCGTTCCCGCATGTGCTGAGAAGACAGAACATCTACTCCGGCTGCAAACAACAAAGTTCTCTACTTTAGTACCATTTTAGTCACCTTTTTTAATGCAAAATAATGTAGGAGTCCAAAATAACACACTTATCACCACAAGTGTCAGGTACTAGGGATGTTTCAATAAACTGATTTTGAAGCGTCTCGCCTACAACAATGCTAACTGCAGAAGAATTTAGTCAATTGCACAAGTCAATTTGATATACATGTAAATATTATACAATATCACATCCTCCAAGTGATTTCATAAATCCAATACACGGTAAATGACACCTTAGAAAGTGTTCTCTTATTTACCTCTCATTCAGTCACAATAATTTAGAAGACCATAATAACACACTTACCACCATAAGTGTCAGGTACACGGAATGCTTCGAAAAATTTAGTTTCGAGTGTCTCACCTCCAATAATGCTAGCTGCATAAGAATTTAGTCAATTGCACAAGTCAATTTGATATACATGTAAATATTATACAATATCACATCCTCCAAGTGATTTCATAAATCCAATACACAGTAAGCGACACCTTAGAAAGTGTCCTCTTATTTACCTCTCATTCAGTCACAATAATTTAGAACACCATAATAACACACTTATCACCATAAGTGTCAGGTACATGGGATGCTTCGAAAAATTAAGTTTCGAGTGTCTCACCTCCAACAATGCTAGGTGCACAAGAATTTAGTCAATTGTACAGGTCCGTTTACTAAATATGTCAGTATTTTACCATCGCAATTGACAAACCACAGACACCGTTTTTGAAAGACCTTATATAGCGATTCCGTAAATCAAATATACTGTCTTAGATAGTTTCCTCGATCTTCTTTACCCGTCCTACAGTACGATAATTTAGAAAACCACAATAACACACTTACCTCCATAAGTGTCAGGTACACAAGATGCTTCCAAAAACTGAGTTTCCAGTGTCTCACCCCTAACAATGCTAAATGCACAAGAATTTAGGCAATTACACAGGTCCATTTACTAAACATGTCAGCATTTTACCATCGCAATCGACAAACCACAGAAACATTGTTTTTGAAAGACCTTATATAGTGATTCCTTAAATCAAATATACTGTCTGCGAGTCCCTATATAATGTCCTTGATCTTTTTTACTCATCCTACAGTTAAGATAACTTAGAAAACCACAATAACACACTTACCACCATAAGTGTCAGGTACACGGGATGCTTCGCCTATTTGAGTTCGAGGCGAATCACCTCCAATAATACTAACTGCAAAACAATTTAATTATTCCAAGGTAAAAATTTAGTTCGAGGTCTTCCTGTGCTTAGCTATTTCACAGTTCTGTAAAACACTTACCACTAACTTCTCCAAATTTTGTTTCAGGCAAAAATGATGCTTCAGCAACGACCGTTTCAACGACATGGTACCCAGTATCGGGCACAACGGATGGTTCACCCAATTCATTTTCATGCAATTGAAATGGTTCATAAATATCTGCAAAATGATTTCGTCAATTGGAATATTAGTTTCGAGTGAATCCATTAAATAAAGAACAATGAGGATCACAAACATACCTTCTATTATCCTATTCTCATAAACAGGTGATAAGCATGATTGTGGGACATCCTCTTCCATCATATCTTTGTTCTCTTGTTTGAATATCAACAAACTACCTTCTCCAATGCTTTTCTTCCTGTGCACGTCCATCATCTCGATGAAATCGTTCTCATTTTCAATTGTGCAAACATGTTCGGAT
Source organism: Coptis chinensis (assembly GCF_015680905.1). Classification (NCBI taxonomy): domain Eukaryota; kingdom Viridiplantae; phylum Streptophyta; class Magnoliopsida; order Ranunculales; family Ranunculaceae; genus Coptis; species Coptis chinensis. Next base: position 26,661,678 of record NC_141464.1, on the reverse strand, counting down.
ACTAGGTAACTAAATCGAAGAGGTTTGATCTTTGTTACTTGTTCCAAAAAAATTTCGAAGTCACCAAAATATATGTTCATACTACAAGACCTAAGCTTGGTTGATCCACCTACATATGTCACAACTCCACTGCCCAAGAGTTCTAACATTACCCCCCCCCCCCCCACTTACAAATAAAATGTCCCTTCTGGTCTGCTATAGTACTGCCGTTTGGACCGACTTTACTGCCGTCGGAGCCCATTGTAGTGCCTGTTATTGTCAATTAGTATGGTTGTCTTATTTTCTACTTCCATTCATCAAATACTAAAACTTCCATTTAGAAATCTCTCTAACTTCAAAAAATGACAACCAAAGATAAAAAGATGAACCAATTACTTTCCGTTCAAAAGAAAGCCTTAAGTTGTGAATAGTCTTGAGTATGTATACAACTTTTGCATGAAGTCGATGGCACTGTACTAACATTCCAGGCTACTAAACTGGATTTTTAAAAATGTATTCGATGGTACTCTACTCTAATTACTTTTTTAGCAATTAAAAGATCGATGAACTATTACTTTACAAGTTTGCTACTTTACAAGTTAAAACAGTCATAAATCAAAATACTCTACTGTGGAAATTTTAGTTAAAGTTTCAAACTTTACTCCAAAAACACTCCAAAAACTAACTTTTAACTTGGGATATTAATGTTGCACATAAATGAAACGGCCCTAAATGAAACACATTTATGACCAAATACATCATTAATGACCCTATTTATCACAAACATTAAAGAAGAATTGGGAGCCATAAACTAAAGAATTTAAAGTAGACATTATTAATGCTAGAATTTAAAGCGTACCCAGAAGCTTCAAAACACACCTAGACTGGACCTTCTAAGAATCTGTTGGTGGAAAAAGGTTGTGCACTTGGGATGCATGCAATCAATTTCGAAATAAATGATGAAGAAGAAGAACAAAGGCAACCAGTGTTCAGTCCGAACAAGACATTCCCGTGAGATATTTTTTCTCTCCCAAGCATTTAATGCATGCAATGAGGTGTCATTTAGGAGGGGTACAATTGGAATTTCAATTCTTAGCTATAAGGGCAAATATGACAATTTGCATGGGCCCCAAAAGTGGGTTCCACGTCCTATTTTGGAATGTATTAGTGGGGATCCGATTCTGGTATGAAACGATTCGGTAAGTTGCCCATATATGTTCAGAAAATGCCTGGATTGGACGTTGACTGAGAAATGAGGACAGAACAACTCGTTGAATCTGCCAGATAAGTTTTATTCCACTATCGGACGTGGCCCCCACTAGAAGATAGTGTGTAGTACCCAAAATACCCTTCCCCATATTAGTTATTTTTAATAGAAAGAAATGAAATTAACATAATATGAATTTACATATAAACCCTTGAACATCTCCCACCCTTTAGTCACATCTCTTACATCAGAAGTTTTTTTCTCTCTCCTATTCCTACCAAAACTGGACGTCTCTTCTTCTCTTTCAACAATATTCACTCCTGAGTACACAGTTTTCAATGAAAACTTCATTTCTTCCCCCCCCAATTTCCTTCGCCCCACTTTTTTCCCTCCATTTCTATTCTGATAAGATACATTATCCTTCAGTCTAGAGTTCTTCATCTAAGAAAATCATTTGGAGAAGCACTGCAGGTAACCGTGTGCTTGATAATAGGCTAAAATTAATTGTCTACATTTAAGTTGATTACGCTTATAAATGTTTCTATTACATTCGAGTTAAATGTCAGTTTAATAGCGACATCCTAAATGTCCCAAGTCACTTTGATCATTGGATTCCTTCCACATGTTCTAAAAGTAAAGCAAAATAGGGATGAAAACCGTATTAACCGTGAATTTTTAGGTTATCCAAATATGAATTTTATAGCACTACATATTGTTGTACATTTGAGATAAGATATTTTACTATGATCATATTCATTTCAGTTAAACTGTAGTACGCTCTAAAGTGAACTTATATAGTGGAGTATATATGAGATAAGATGTCTTAATATGATCATGCTTAGTTCAGGTAAACTGTAGTAAACTCTCAAAAGTGAACTGATATAGTGTTGTACTTAGGATATAAGATGTCATAATATGATTATGGTCAGTTCGGGTAAATAGTAGTATGTTATCTAAAGAGGACTAATATAGTGTGGTACTTGGGAGGTGAGATGTCATGACATGATCAAGTTTAGTTTAGGTAAATAGTAGTACGCTGTCTAATGTGGACTGATATAGTGTTGTACTAGGGAGATAAGATGTCTTGATAAGATCAAGTTCAGTTTAGGTAAACAGTAGTATGCTGTCTAAAGTTGACAAATATAGTGTGGTACTAGGGAGATAAGATGTCTTGATAAGATCAAGTTCAGTTTAGGTAAATAGCAGTACACTTTCCGAAGTGGACTAATATAGTGTCATACCTGGGAGATAAGATGTTGTAATATGATCTTGTTCAGTTCAGGTAAAACTATAGTACGGTGTCTAAAGTGATCTTATATAGTGTTTTATGTGAGAGATAAGATGTCTTAATATGATCACGTTTAGTTCATTTAAACTTTAGTACGCTATCTAAAGTGAACTAATATAGAAGTGTTTCGTGTTTTTGTTTCAGCCATGGTCACTAAAGCATTTCAAAGTCCTGGGGAATTATACCATGATGGTGATTCTGAAAAGACTATAGAGAGGAAGTATTGTAGAATGAAAGCCCACTATTAGTGGAAAAGTCATGTCGAGATGGGCACATTTGACGAGTACTGGATTATTGGCAAGAGACCAGAAGTAGTTGTGGCTATATGTAACAATAATGGATACCTTCATTTTCGTAGTTACCATCCCCAGACCCCTCACTGTCCGGATCTAGAAACCCTGGCCCATTTGATGGAGATCTTCATGGTGACAATTAATAAGTTGTACAACTTCGAGCTCAATATGGAGGCGGTGGTGAAACGAGAATTTCACAAGTTAGTTTCGGACATATACTTGCTTAGGAATTGACATTTCGATGTAAATTTCATGGCTAGGTATCTGTATCATGCAAAAAAGGCCAAAGAAATGAGGTTTATTCTATACCCAAGCGTGGTTTATATGCTTAAGTTCCTGGGAGAATTCGAAAGTACAAAAGACTATGATGTTTCTGAAAGACCACCATGCCCGGAAGCACTGCCATTTCCACTACTGATAATAGTTAAAATTGAATATAGTTTTACTAATGAATAAAGCGATGAAACTCTAAACGAAAGTAAAACTAAAACTGAACTATACTCGTAATTATCAAAGATTTCTACTCTCGATACTATTGAAGTAGAAGTTGGAATAGAATATTCGTTCCACTCCTAGTTCTTTAGCATTCAAGTTTCCTACGACTATCAATCCTACCAAAGTCAATGAGAGTTTTACGAATTATACTACGAAATGCTACGGAATACTAAAGTTTGAATCTAGAATAAGAATTAGGGGGGAATTGAATTCACCTTGAATCCAACTTAAGAAACTAGCATAGATTGTTGTAATCTAATTCTTACGTTCTTACGGTAAGAATTGGTCGTTCTAATCCCTAATTATACATGGCATCTCTACCAATTCATAACTAGCATGTGAGGACGTCCACCCATTCTCATGGCGAATCAACGACCTTTTAGAGTGGAATAGACTCTTATAACGATTCTATACTACACAATCAAGTTTTCATCAGACTTCATCAAACCCCTCTAATGGAGGTTTAGCCTTGATTCATCAAACTATCATTTCCATATGAAATTGAATAAGACATAATATAAAGATTCTAACTTTATTAAATTCAACTAAACAATAATTGAAATCTAAATTAACAACTAAGAAATCATTAACGACTAAGAATTGAAATTAGATCTAAGCAATTTTAAATAACAAAATTGAAATTATCAAGAACTAACTGTTTTATATATCTAATGAATGATAAACAATGATTCAATACTGAAATTAAAACAAGAATAACAACTAATTAATTAATTGAAAAACTAGATCTAGAACTAAGCTTTAATGGCTACTTTCTATCCTAAGCTAATTGATACTTCAGAGCTAAGTCTTGTGTCTAGAAATGGAGGAGACCAGATCCACATTTTCGTACATGGGCTGAGGGTCCAGGTTTTGGGCCGGAAAATTGAGCCCAAAGTCCAACTTCTTCAGTCCACAGGGCCCTTTTCAGCTGGCTTTGACTTCAATAGCATTTTCATCCACTTTTGCTCCTCCGATTAGATCAAGGTTGAGACCATTGGAAAGCTCTTTCCGAGTCGGTCGTTTTGACATAAGTTATGCCCAATTCCAAGTCTTGAGTCCAAAGTTACAGTCTTCGGAAGTTCTACTGACTTTTGCGTGCTGTTTCTGCCCGTCTTGGTCTTTAACCACAGAACTTCTTAGCAACCAACCCTTGCTCATTTATATTGCCAAAGTGTCACATTTCTACATATAATTGACTTCAATGCCTGAAATACATAAAAACACGTAATTAGCATTAACTCTTATTTATTACTCGCATAATTGGTCTAAACGTATTATTGTTAAGGGGTTAAAACTACAGTTTTGGGCTCTTATCAACTACCATGCCAAGTATCAGTGGATAGCCAAGGAAAAAAGGTAATAAATATGGTTTTGAAATATATAATAGTATTTGATATATATGGAAAGGAAAAGTTATTGTTGCCTGTTTATGTAGTATGTTATGTGCAGTAAATCTGAGTTCAAATCTTGTGTAGTTGAAAAGAAAATGCTACGAGGCTATGACAGATTCTGAGGACATTGAATGGAAGGCTTATCTACTCTCAAAATGACCACGACTAGGAATGGGGTGGAAGTGGTCGAAAGTGTTGTGTGCCTGCAAAGCCAAAGGACCCATGCATCACATATACGCTACCATATGGATCTCTTGAAATTGATTTCTACGTCGAAGACGAAAATGGTGGTTTAGAGTAATTTGTATGAGGAAAGTTTTGGAGTTTCAAACTTGTTTTAAATGACCCTTTTGTTGTGATGAAAGTGAATACTAGTATTGATAAGTTTAAGTAAATTATATGGTAGAAGTTGATAGTTTGAATCTGTCGAAAGTGAGAACCCAAAACAGACCAAAATACGATGTTTTCCATATTTAAAGTACATGAAAATAAACAAACAAATCCACGACGCACCACATGAACAACTTCAATAAATGTCACTGAAATATGTAATTTTTGCAATGCGAATATAATCAATCCGTATAATCAAAGTCATCAGAGATCTACTATTATCTAATAACAATTACGCGAGGTCGCAAAGCGAGTTTACATTGTCATAGTATGGATATCTTTGTCTCCTGGGCAACACAGATCTATCAATATTTCAAAGAATGCGCATAAGGTCTCAGTGGGAGCATAAACTGTCTTGGTGGAGGGGATGTTTGGACTAAAAGCAAAAGTAATTAAATACAGTCCAGCAGTAATGAAAAAAAAACCCAAGAGCACGTAATTAGTTTGTCCATTCCGTCAATGAACCACTAAGCCTTTTTATAGTTTTTTCACAGGTCACCAAGCATGGAAGTCATCCCGCAGTCTAGAAGATCTTCGGCTATCATATTTTTGATGAAGTGCCCAGGGCGGCCAAATTGTAAGATATAACAAATACATTGCCTCGACAGAGGAACATAATTACTCACAATAATTGGTATATGATATACGAGACACTTTAATTTATTTTTAAAGATAAAAAGGAAGACTTCCAAAGCTAGGAAGGATAAGGTACATTCATTACTGATTGAGTAATAATCAGACAAGCATCCTGCGTAAAAATTATGCAGAACTCAGCAGATAACTATGTTATCATACAATAGTCACACAATTTCCTACTGAAGTAGCAGAGTTTTAACCCACAATTAGAGTATAAATTAGTGTTTGGAACATATTTAAACAACCATCTCCACCTCAGCAGCAACAACAGTTGGTGCATTTTTCAACTCCAGATATACCCTAGACTGTTGGAGTTTTTTCTCCGGCGTCAAAGTCCAAAGACCGAGCAGCTTTCCCCATACAGTACTTTTCGTCGGTCATGCCACACTCCAACAAGTCCTTTGCTATTATTTTCCTGATATACGTTTGCCTCTTTGATTGAAAGACGGGTGGCAAATTTCTAAGTAGGCAGTTAGCAGAGGCAAGTGTGTAAACACCACAGCTGGTGTCGTCGTCCTGTTTGGCGCATTCGGCAAACTACAATTTCCACTGGCGACCCAGTTTTGCTATGTCTATACACTCACTATCAGAGCTCAGAAGTGCGTAAGGGAGCATCGTCAACAACTTTGTCAAACATGGTGCAGGGTCCAGAGCCCACACGGCACCATCTTTTGGTTTCTCCAACGAGATGTAGATTTGAACAATCCACATGACAAGGTTAATGACGATGAGGATTCAATGCACTCCTTCAACATTCACCGTCATCATCAACCCACGACAGTTTCTCAAGTCTAGCCTCGAACTGTCACGCTGAACCAGTTTGACGATTCGGGTCTTTAAATTACCGACAATTTGTAGTCCAGCTGCACAAACCTTATCTTCTACGGGCATCTGCTGGTCTTCTAAAATAGTGGCCAATCCATTATACAAATCACACAAATAATGTTGTCATTACAATAATAAAATAAAATAAAATAAATCATTATACTGAATAAAATAAGGAAATAATAAATCATTATAGAGTTTTGTAGAATAAAAGACACGAAACGTGTGTGACAATTACTGAAAGCCAAGACTTCGCAACTATGATGTACAAATTCTCCATTCCACAGGGCTGTGCTACAGAAGTGTACCACCGGCCTAGTAAGCACATGTACGAGTACAGTACGTTGAACCCAAAAACAATAATAATAATCAACATCAAGTATATGTAGAAGAAGTACTTTAATAGATAGAGATATACCACATCATTAAGCCATCCTGCCCCGGATAGTCCATAGAAGCTGCTGATGTCAATTTGAAACCCAATCCCATACCGTCTAACAATGTTAGAGTGACTGGTTTCATCATTGTCGTGCTTATTCCAGTAATACGGCACTTGTACATTCGAGGTATACAATTTAGTCAGGTCATCTCTGACACTTTTCTGACTAGCAACACCAGGAGCCCTATCTAGCAATCCCACTCCCTTATTGAAAACACCAAGAATCAGATCATGGAAAATGTCATCCACATCCACCTCGAGTTCACTCTTTATATATTGAGTAAATATTTGTTGCCGCGATCCCTGTGCCATATCTACTTGCATCACAGAAGTAGGCACAAAATATTCTTCCTCTCCTCCATCAACAATCAGGAGGCAACCTACTACCCCATTCTTAGAAAGTCCATCACCATGATCATCCACAATGGATGTCTCACAAGCATCCTGTGTCAGAAAGGAATGAAGTCAGAAGGCATCTATGATGTCACACATCTATAACTTAATGTCCCACTAAAATAACAACCTTTTAATCCATATATAGAATATAACTTAAGAGTAATCTGGGAGGTAATTAAAATAAAATAAGAAAAATAATGTACCTTGACTGCATTTTCCCCTTCTACAGGAGCAGTTGGTGCAATATGAATTTTAGCAATAGCGCTCCCACAAACAGATTTATGTTCTGAAATAGCACCCTTCTACCGCATCAGCACCACCACCCTAAACACTCACATAAGGCATAGGGCATATTTCTGCAGCTTGCATCCCCATGTCCTTGAAAATAGAAGCCTGAAAAAACATAATAATAACATATAGACACGACAATATTTAAAAAAAAGTAATTAATAGTGAAGGACAAGCATCGATATTACCATATCAAGTACAAAATCATCAGTGTATTGATTATTAGGATCAAATTCTAGTTCCCCATCTTCTAAGTTGTCCTCACAAATTAGAACTAATTCAACTTCACCATCACGTGGAGTCACACAGACTACCTAAATAAACAAACATTATATAAGCTCAGAAAGTAGATATAATGTCTCAAAGAAGCCACATAAAGTCCTACTCATATACAAAGCATTTAATCTCCACTAAGAAAATAAATAAGTCATAGGGACACATTTAAAATTCACTTACCTCGGACGCACTTACGACATCCACAGCTGAAATTGATGCAGTTTCATTACTAGGATATTCCTTTTGATGAGCATGTTCCCCATCGATACCCGCCGTCTCAATCTCAGGAAGCGACTTCTCATTACCCACTGCGTCTATTTGCAATTGATGATTCCTTGACACATACGATTGGTACACTTCCATGTCACTCATGCTCCCCCTCAGGTGTTGACCAACCCTAACAACTGGCTCAAGTTGACTCTGCTCAGTATAACACTTGTTAAATTCTTCACCAAAACATCTTCCAGCAAGTTTTCTCCTCCCCTATCAATAACATTAGGCTGACTCCCAGACAACTGAATGCTTATATATTGTTGAACAACCCATCCATTTGTTTAAGGGGGATAGGGTTAATATATTGCGCACTCTCCACAACAAATAGGTGGGACTCAATAACACTGGGGTTTTGAGTCTCTTGAAGGACCTGCACAGCACAACATGAGAGGGAGAGGGAGATACAGTTGCAAATTTGTATCCTAACAATTTAGCAATAAATGTTGCCATAACAAATGAAAAAATACATACGACTTCAATAGGTACTTGGTTGTCGGTGCAATGACCCGCTTCAGACTCCATCAAAAAGTCATACAAATCTTGATTTAGATCAAACCCACAAAGTGAGGAGGTTATTTTTTCATATTCAGCTACTGAGACATCTAAAGTCGGTGCAAATAAACCCAAATAACGATCTCCTTTTTTCATTGCAGGCACTAGGACTCGACTCACCACATGTGCTGACGATGACATTCTCTTCTTTGCAGTAGCCTCCTCCTCCAATTGTTGATTGTTGATCAGTCTTGCCAGGATAAGCGGCCCTTCTGCGTATTCACTGTTTATCTTCCTTTGTGACTGATAAAGGCCCCACTACATTCCCCCTAACACTCTAGAGAATAACTCCAGTTTCTCCAGCCTGGGATTTAGCGCTATGTTTGTGTTTGGGGTACTTAGAAAGAGGCAAGCTGTCGGACACGGTATAGTTTGACGAATCCCAGAGTTGTCCAAACACATCTTTTCTCTTCATCCCATAAGTTGAGGGGAGCGCATCACTTACTCCAAGGGGGGCCGACGGTCGAGTTGCCCTTCTAACGGCTCCGGTAACAGGCTCAGTCTGTACTTCTTGTGTTATGGTAGTAGGATTATTTCTTGGAGGGGTACATTCTTTCATCTTTGGAAGTTGGGGTGGTTTCCTAGTGGAAGGTCGGGGTGTTCTTTTTTAACAACGACAGCTTGTTTCTCTTTTATAGGGGTTCGTTGTTTCTTCCTGACAACTTCTACTTTGACAACCTTTCTTTGGGGAACAGACTCACGTCTTATACGTTTCCTGGTAGGCACTTTTTTGGACTCACCTTCACTACTAACAACTTCTTCTCCCTCTTCATCTTCTTCCTCATCACTATCTAGTTTCTCTTCCACCGGAGTCAGTTCTATTCTCACATACCTTTTAAACCGGCCCGTGGGCAAGAGCTTTGGATATCTCCACGCTTTTTAATCACCTAAAACGAAACAACTTAGATGTCAAAATAGTAGACCAAAATGTCTAATATCAGTGTTAAGTAACGAGTAGAATATAATAACCCCTCATAGTTATACCAATAACGTATCCATCTCCGAATTTCTTCTTTGCACCAGGAGATCGTAATCCCTAGACATATCGAGCCGCTCTTGCTATCATAACAAAACATTAAAATCATAAAACAAGCTGCTCTTGAAAAAGTAAACATAACACAGTATAATACCGTGAATGGTTAGGCAAAGAGATATAAACCTCCAAAGCATATCTGACCACTTCCTTATTCCTAATGTCCTCTGGAATATCTAGGCGATCAAGAACCACAACATCCACTCTTCCCTTCTGAGTCAGCTTTGATTCCCATCCAATGGCCCGAGAACTCTGCCCAGGAATTTTCACCCACCCTTTAAACCACGGGAAGTCGAGATGATCCAACCGTCTTGCCCTCAGCGACGGAATGTGGAGGAATACCCAGAGGTTGAACGCTAGGACACAACCGTGGAGGGTCCCAGTATAAGGGCGGGTAGGAAACGCCGCGAAGTGGGCATTCATCTTCTCAAACAGCGACTCAACTTCCTTGTATACCAGTTCATAGGTAAGACAAGGAAAAGAATCAAATTGAGCCAAATCAGCAACAATGTCAACCCACTGGACTCTCCTTGCGACCCAGTCGGCATCAGGAAAGCACCAAGACAGAAAAGCCTGTTAAGGCGGTGGATATCATCAGCCGTGTTTGTATAAGTTAGGGCATTATCCTTGGCTGTTTCTCTAGCCTTGAGAATCTCTTCACATTTAATTTGACCACGTAGTGAAGCACGAACTTCTGTTAAAGGAAAATACCTCGTCCGGAAATCACTTGGCTTGTTCTCGTTCATTTCATAATACCAGCTAGGTGGACGTTGGGTGGAAAGCCCGGTTAGTAGTGCCATATCCAAAGATTTGAATGAGATGTACTTGCCACCAACACAGAAAGTTCCTGGAGCGATTCTCATTTTCAACAACTCTGGAACCAATTTGGGGTGGCTAAAATGATTGTACGTGGTTCTTGAAGGATCCCGAGAGTCCACAGTCCCATCAACCATCAGAAGAAAACCAAACGGAGAAGTCTAAAAATGTTCTCTCTCATTATTATCAAATAAATCAAACAGTTGTGAACGAAGCTTTCTAGGACAGTAGCGGGAAGTAATCCTTACTTTAGGTCCCGCTGGATGTTCAACTTTCTTGCTCTTCCTCTTCGAACTACTACTTGTTTCATGACATTTTGTTAGCAAATTAAGACAACATCACTAATAAGTAGACAACAAAAAACTTAGAAACATCTTAGAGAGCACATACGATTAATTCTACAGTTACTGCTAAAGCATACATCAGAACAAAGGAATTCCTCATCAACTGGTTAGATTATCAAGCACATATCCCTTTTTACAATATCGCTAACTGAAACAGTATGAAATCCTGGAAAAGGAAACCAAATATTACCCTTATTTTAATGTATTTTAATCTTAGAATTTGTGCAATTTTCACTATGCATTAGTTCAACTCAACAGTGTGAATCATACTGAAACAATTAATTTCCATATATAAAAAACACACCTTTTAGGGTTTCGCATTGTAGTAGTTAGGATCCTAAAAAAAAAGTGCGACAAAAAAATGGAGCAAAGTTATGGCGACAGCAGATAGATTGCTCAAACCCTCGCTTAAATTAGGGGAAGGATTAAGGAAGGGAAAGTAAAGAAAAGGTTGAGTATTTTGTCTTAATTTGGGTTGAGAACTTAGATGTCAGAGTTTATAAGGTGAGAAGTCAGAGGTGAGAAATTGAACTTGAGCTTAATGTCTCCAATGCAAATTCCGGTTCACAAAACTTTCCCCCCATAATTAAGTGCTCTGCTATACCAGATAGACTATAAGGGAAGTGGTGGGCAGTTACCAGTTGACCACGTGTCCAAGTGAAATTTGATTTCTAGAACGGACCCCTTTCCAAAAGTGCCATAGAGGTGCATTGAAGTTGGGGATGTGTACAAAAGAGTACACGTGTCTAATTAGTTCCAGATGATAAAATCATAATTAAAACTCTATAGAACAGTGGCAGTTAAATATTAGGTGACAAGTGAAATATATACACTTTAAACTCAACAGAAAATAAATAAATAAGGGTTAAAAATAACCCTAAAAATAAAAATAATAGCCTAAGACATAACTAGGCATCTCTGACGCAAGCAAACCACACCATAATGCTTACTTTCTTGATGCCATTTTCACCACATCACGAAGCCATTGAAATCCCTGCCAGCTCTTGCATTTCAAATACTATTCTCCAACATACTTGGTAGCCTTAACAGCCCTCCTCCCCTTACAGTCTTAAGTATTGCATTCACAATTAAGGCACTAGATGTAGCATACTACTATTAAACTACTAGATGTAGCGTACTCCTATTAAACCACTATTTATACCATACTCCCATTAAATCACTATATTGGAACATCATAAGTTTTGCAAGCGATGGCAAAATGGTAGAGCTAAATTGGAATAAGAGTCTTTTAGAGATGTACAAAGCGTACATCATAATGAAATATGTTGATGATAATATGAACGCGAAAACGTAGCTGTTATTTCAATGTGAACACTCAAGTACCACACATACCTGTAATTTGAATGTGAACACTTAAGTACCAAATGTAGTAGTAATTTCATTTAAAAACATAGCAGTGATTAAAAAACCAGCCCACAATGTTTAGGCATTGAAACACAAACTTAAACACGTAAGTGCAACCCAAGAGTGAAACACCAAACTATGTTACAACCAATCAACCACGATTCTCATATGCTATTTATTGTATCATAGACGCATGCTATTATGATCGAAAGAAGACGAGGGCTTCAAACATTAGTTTTTCTACATTTTGATTTACATTTCTTTGCATACTTACTTATCATACTTTCTACTATAATAGGCCCTAGTATATAAGCTATTTTTTGAGGTAGGGGACTTTCTATGATGAACAATAATGCATTAGACTTTGTCAAAATCCAATGTCAAATTCATTTGACATCGGAAATAGAATTAGTGGTCATGAAATTGGACTGGCAAAATGCAATGTATTGCAATTTTATGCTCTATGTCACATATTCAATAATATTATACTCGGAGTTACGTATTTAATCAAGGAACGTTGTTTCAGAATATGAAGTAAGGTTAACTAGTATTGCCCCCCTACAAGATGAGCCAATTAGGATTCCCCCCCCCCACTAGATGGGGAAATTAGGGTCTCCTCCCCGAATACACACAAAAAAAACACGGTTAACCCACGTGAATTTGTACTTAGAGTAACATACTAGGACTACCAAATGGCATTGCTTGTAGTAGCCTAATTACAATTCAGTAGAAAGTCCATTCTCTTTTCTGTTATTTTATGGCTGTCTCCATCAAATGAAGTTCAAATGTATGTTAATTACCAATAAGAAAATAAAACAATACAAGTTTACAATTTGATATTATGAAGGTCAGCTATACAATACAAAATTATTTATGGTTAATGCTAGAATCGAATGTTGAATAAAAGATTAGGACACACTAGCCCGTTGAATGTGGCAGACAAATTTTATTCCAACTGCGGACGTGGCCCCACAAAAAGCAAACGATTTGTTACATTTATACCCTTTCATTTTTTTCTCCTTTTCTCTCTCCAATACTCTCTCTCACCTCTCTCTCTCTCTCTCTCTCTCTCTCTCTCTCTCTCTCTCTCTCTCTCTCTCTCTTTCTCACCAGTACTCTCTCCCACCTCTATAATCTTTGAATAAAAAAATAACTAAAAACAACAATTTAGTTTAATCCTCTCACTCTAATGCTTCTCTTACGCATATTGTCAAAAATTAATGTCATTCAAATGATATGTTGAGAATAGGAAAGTTGCTATTGCGAGTTACGAGAATGATTATGGATGCCTCGTTATTATCGGTGAGTTACGCATATTGTGAGTTACGCAAATTGTGAGTTACGCATATTATCGATCATATTATCGGTGAGTTACGCATATTATCGTTATTATCGCAATTTAGTTGCTATTGTGAGTTACGCATATTATCGATCATAATCGGGTATGTTTTCGATTGATTCATTGTTCAAAGAGATGAGACTAATACCCGATGGGCAAATATTTATAGGAGTAGCTTTAGTGGAGTACATGATGTTTTGATGAGGTCATGAAATTTATCAAAAGGAGCACTCAAATAGCTAGAATGAGACGAATTTAGCAGCACCACATAATATCATACAAGTGAGATACAATGTTTTACTATTATCATATTAGTTCAGTTAAACGTGTCATTTAACAACACCGTATAATGTCGTACTTATGAGCTACAATGTCTTACTATGATCATATTTAGTTAAGGTAAACGTGTATTATCAAGTTATCCAAATACAAATTATTCAATAATTAAAGCCAACTTTTGGTGGAAAAGTCATGTAGATATGGGAACATTTGATGAGTATTAGATTATTGGAAAGAGTCCTAAAACAGTAGTGACAATAGGGATGAAAACCATATTAAGCGTGTATTTTCAGGTTATCCAAATACAAATTTAACAACACCACATAATGTTGTACAAGGGAGTTACAATGTCTTACTATGATCATATTTAGTTCACTTAAACGTGTCATATAATAACACCACATAATGTCGTACATGTGAGATACAATGTGTTACTATGATCATATTTAGTTAAGTTAAACGTGTATTTTCAGGTTATCCAAATATGAATACTACAGCACTACATAATGTCGTACATATGAGATATAATGTCTTCATATATAAATGTTGTGGAAAGGTATTATTGGTATTTCACACTATTATTAAGTGGGGCCCATGTCCAGAAGTGGAATAAATCTTGTCTGCCATATTCAACGGGCTACTTTGTCGTAATCATTAAGTCAACATCCGATTATGCTGTCATTTTCTTTCCATGTGTAGAGTACTTATGATGTACCTAATATAACTTTTGGGCATCCATCTAACTTCTTTAAAAAAATAAAGTTAATCACAATAAAAAACAAAGGCTCCATCAATAAACACGCCCAAAATCTTATACAATTATATACCTAAGATACTCGAGACTTTGCTGGAAAAATTTCAGCAGAATCTCCTCTATATATTCAACATTTCATAAATATAAAAAGACCTATCATAACTTGAAAAGTAAAACAATATACTTCTAAATCATTAACCCAGCTACTTCACCGTCTCGACAAATGCCAGAGCAGTTAATTAACCGGTTGACAAAAATGAGATCACTGCAACAGTAGGACTTAGTATGCGAAATAACTTGAATGTCTCGACTAATTACAGATCATCCAAGCACCTCGTACAAAGCCTTTACTGATTACACAAATTAAATATATAGTTTTGAGTTCGATAGCTATCAAAATGTTTACATCATTAACAAATGGTACTTACTATACAACTTTATAAAAGAGAAACAAAAGAGGTCCAAAGATAAAACCTAGGCACCTTCTGAGTTATGATGGTACTTAAAATCAGAACCCTCCAATTGGTTTGTATAACACAGAATATCTAGATACTAAAAAGCATACTCCATTTAAGAACTTATACACGATAACCAACCTGCGACATTACAACTGATATGTCGAAAGTAACCTCTAACTGTGTACTTTCAATAGTGTCTCCATCCCAAGCAACGGTGCTGTAATGAAACACATACATTACGTACAACAGTTAATACAATAACATATACATCCGGTGATGGAAAATTTAATTGTCATTGCAAATACATACGACTACACATTCTTTATAGTTAAATTAATAGTAGGCATCATAAAAGGTTTTCAGAGTGACTTATAATTTACGTACTTTACATGTGTAGACTTGAAAATCCTCCCAAGCACTAGCTGCTTTTGAGAATCAAGACATTGAAAAGTTACTGAAGATTCTACTGAAAGTAGCTTTTTACCAAGCTTTGCAACAGTCGGACAGTCGTCAACACATATTACCATAACCACTTAGACTGTTTTCCCTCTCTCTTATTCTTCTTGTTCACTTTTTGTGTAAGCCGGCTTCCTCGTCCTTTTCCCACATTATTTTCGGAACACTTAACTTTTGTGTATGTGATGTAGTACTATGACATTGTTTACCCATGTCTATGGAACAACTCTTAACCTAAAATATAAGGAAATATTTGAGAAGCCTAACATGATAGAGTTAGCTACCCCAGGAGGTTGTCAAGTTATAATGATCTATCCTCTCAAATTGAAAGTTTTTTTCAATTTGGGAAGATAGATCATTATAACCTGACAGCCACCGGGATAGCCAACTCTATCACAACCTTCTTTTTCTTATATGAGGTTCCTATATTTCCATACCTATTAGCCTGTGCTTTGAAAGTGAATTCAAATAAAAGGGAAATGGCATAGTGAAACCCTCATACATTTAGGTTAATTGTTCCGTAATAGATAAGTTAGTGATAAAAATTGTCATAGAGTATTACATCACATAAACGAGTTGATGTTAATGACACACCACTAGCAGTATCCAAATCCCCCATGTCATAGGCTCCAATCCAGTAGATGATGATTACCGTAACCACTTTCCGTGAATCCCTCTCTCTCATTCAGAGTGTTCACTCTTTGGGTAAGCCGGCTTTTTCGTCCTTCCCCACATTAATTATTGACCACTTAACCTTTGTGTATGTGATGTAGTACTATGACATTGTTTATCCATGTCTATGGAACAACTCTGAACCTAAAATACAAGTAAATATTTGAGAAGCTGGACATGATAGAGTTAGCTGAGGAGGGTGTCAAGTTATAATGATCTACCCTCTCAAATTGAAAGTTTTTTTAATTTGAGAAGATAGATCATTATAACTTGACAGCCGGATAGCCAACTCTATCATAACCTTTTTTCTTATATGAGGTTCCTATATTTCCATACCTATTAGCCCGTGCTTTGAAAGTGAATTCAAATAATAGGGAAATGGCATAGTGAAACCCTCATACATTTAGGTTAATTGTTCAGTAATAGATAAGTTATAGATAAAAATAGTCATAGAGTATTACATCACATAAACAAGTTGAGGTTAATGACACACCACTAGCAGTACCCAAATACCCCATGTCATAGGCTCCATCCAATGCTGAGATAAGAAAGCTAGTACCAGAACATCACCTTTTGCTTGTGACTACAACCTTTTATCCATTGTTATTACCAAGGTGGAAGCATCAATTATATTTATGGTTCCTTTAAAAACTCCAAGAGTCGAATCATAGTAGGTACAAACAAGACATTTGTAAAATAGGGAAGCTCCAATGGCAACAAAGATAGGAAAAGAAAAATTGTAGAAGATACAAACAGTGTCCCCATACCAAGTATTTCTGAAATCAAAAAGAGGTAATGCGTGGTTTATTTATCACCAAGTAGAGATGAATACTATATGGTAGCGCAGTAATTTTTGGCGTTGAATCGGGTATTCAAGAAGAAATGAGTTGTTCCAAATCGATACCGTCAAGAATTCCCGACTATTGCATGGGAACAGATTCATCTTCGAGCATTTTCCCTTCCAATATTTTTCTATTGAGCTTCGCTCATTCCTTTTATTGAACACAATGATGCGAATCGGCTTTAATGAGTTCTAATATGCAACATCAAGCCGTTCCACTTTCTCGATCCGAGAAGTGGATTGTTTGAACTGGGTTGGAACGCCAAGCGGCTCTCGATTCGGGGGTTTCCGCTATAGCCGAACACGAGGGAAATCAATGAATAGATCATTGAAAGCTACAACATCAATATCATCTCCGCTTGTTGCAATACGTAAGACCAACCTTCGAATCCGAGCAAACCTTGCATGATAGTAATCTCCAGATAGACTGGAGGACCAGATGCATTCTATGCTCTAAAATGTTACTGCGGCATTGCTAGTCTAGATGGAACCTAAAAGATGCAAATAAGCTAATAATAAACAAGATTTCAAGAAAAATATTTTAGGTCACCGTTGATCCCAATCTTTGTCTTCCCAGCGCTCTGTAACTCTATACATGACCAAAAAGGACACCAAATCAAGACAACTAGGCAGAATTAAAAACTAATCACCTTAAAAGTTCACACACTATAGCTCTTACTAGGTAGGTGTTTGGGGTGTCTCTGTGACCGTGGCTTTGATAAGTTAAATACTTCTCCTACTACATTTCCTATATAGTTCAGACAGAGAATCATGAGATTTACTGTGAAATTAAAGTAAAACTCAGTACAATATCATAGAAACCACACTGTTTGATTACTCAACTGTAAGGATCATAAGTCAACTAGAACTGAGTTACCGAAAACGCTAGTCTGGACCTTAGCTGACTTCAGACTGTGATCGCCACTAAATGATTGCTGAGAAAGACAAAAAGTAACTAAAAGCATTGTAAATATGACAAACAAACAAACAATAATAAAATATAAATATAACTTATTCTGAGCATTTGAGACCATTTAATTCAAACATGCCCATATGATATTGTTCTATCCTCCTCTAGATGTAAAACTCACAAACATTGTAATGGATGATTGACAGTGGAGGGTGTACTATTCACTATCACACTAAGAATCAATAAAAGCTGGCTTTGCAACCTAAGCAGTTACGACAAACAACACTAGCATCAAGAAAGGTCATAGTATCGAAACTTCACGCAAACTTCATTTATATCTCCACTCATAACGCAAAATACTACCTTTAACCAAATAATAACCAATCCTCATGTCCATTCTCAAAAAATTCAATCATTCATTAACAAATTATTTCCACAGTTCAGCTCATCATACCAAAACAAGAAAGTAATCGTGACTACATATATAGAAAAATGATATAATATTAATATTTATTGATATATCACCTTGGGAGGTTCAATGAGAGAAAAAGGTGATGCTGCTACAGTTGATCTAATCATAGTAAAGAAAGCCAATACTTCTTCTTCTTCTCTCAGATCTATAAACCCTACTACAAGATACACTAAGAAGACTGAAACAAGAAAGCAGGCAAAGGAAAAAAATGTTTTTGTTTGGCCTTCTCTCTTTTGTTTCGGACATTAAAGAGTTTCTGGGGAGAGTTCGCAGTAAGAGAGATAGTTTAGGGAAGAGGGAGCCCCATAGTAGAGAAAGCCATGTCTTCTTCTTCATCTCTCAGATATATAAACCCTACTACGAGATACACTAAGAAGTCTGAAACAAGAAAGCAGGCAGAGGAAAAAATGTATTTGTTCAGCCTTGTCTCTTTTGTTTCGAACATAAAAGAGGTTTTTGGGGAGAGTTCGCAGTGAGAGAGAGAGAGTTTAGGGAAGAGGGAGCCTTTACGTTTTTACCCTCACTGTTGGTGTTGGCTAAAACAGAAATACCATCTCACAAATGAGTGCTTCAGATTACAATTGGAGGAATAACCAATAATAGTATGATATGACAATATAACTAGGCTATATGACATTACTAGTTCTCCTCTTAGGTCAATAAAGTAAGCGGTTAGTTTGAAATCAGAGTTGGACGAAATGTACATGGTCGTTCTATGACAACATAATAATATTATAAGACATTATAGTTAGCCTTAATAGGTGTAATTAGAAAATATTTTTTTGTGTTCATTAAGTGGTTCGATTTAAGAGATTTAAATTTCAAATATAACAAATTGTTTTTTATTTTGCTAAACCGGTATATTCAAGTTCAAATGCAGTTATCCAACTTATTTGGTTAGTTCAAACCTTCTCATGGAGACACCATTCAACAATTATAAAACCTGAAACAAAGTAAAGGATGTCGTGAATACTTCCTTGGAAACTGATTAAATATTCCCATTATTTGTCAGTAGCTGTAATCCTATTATATCTATTAAATAAATGAAGGGTGGTCGTTATCGACCAAAAAAAAAGGAAACTAATTAAATACCAGCTGAAACCAGAAACATACAAAGGAGGCATCCTTTTCAACAACAAAGGAAATGACATTCCCCTGGAAATGTATGAAGGGATTGTCAAACAAAATCCACTTCATAAATAAGCAAGGGTTGAAAACGAGTTCATTTCTCACTTCCATTTATAATAAGAAAAAGAAATGAGAATCCACGATAACTGTTGCATCTAGCATTGCAAACAATGCAGCAATTCCAGGCAATACTATGCACATCAAACAAGATGGCACGCCGGTCAATGGGCCCTCAAAATCCATAGATCTACTCTCAATACACATTGGCATTGTTTTCAGTTGGGACAACATGATCATATGGTATGACTTCATAGACAGGAAAGTTCTATCAGAATATCATATCCCAACAAGTGGCCTTCACTCTATTTTCCATTCAAGTTCGACTTCACCGCAACTCAATTTAACTACTAATTCGAAAATGTCATATTTTATTTTGACTAAATTAATGTCTTGTCATAGAATTAATACATATAGTTTTATGAATGAATATCTATCAACTGCATTTCATAGTTGTATGAATACATTTAGTTTTATGAATAAATATGTATCAACTGCATTTCATTAACCAAATGGGCAATTACCCTGGCTGACGTGGGGAATCACTTGCCGTCTCTTCATTGACCAAATGGTTTAATCACATTCCGTACAACCCGATAAAAAATGTTAAAATAGTTATGTGTAACCTTATATCTAACACATAAAGTGTTTCTCCGTTAATCATTTTGTTACCCATCTATTTAGTGAAAAGAATAATGGTTGTTCTATTTCGTTATCCCATTCCATATATTTTTGTCTTTAGGGCCTTATATGATGTCTTATATGTGTTAAGTGTATCAGCTTCCATTTTTGATTGTGACACATGGCTAACGCTTCACCATGATAACAATTTCTATAATAAGTCCAAAAATGTACCCGTCATCAGCCTACGCTTTTGGGGAACAGGGATGGGAGCCCTCCGCTTTTACCTCAACTTCTGCTTCCTCTTCTCCCATCTATAATCCCAACAATATCCCCCTCATTTCAGTCATTGCATATCAATGGACCAAATTTAGTCCATAATTTTGTCGCCCACATATTTATTCAGATTCTTGTATATCATAAGAAACCCTAAAAGGTATGTTTCTTATATACATATGAAATTGAGGTGGGTATTATAGTACTTGAGTTGGATTTAAGTAATTTGATAATAATGACCCTAATATGTATTTATCCATTTATTTATTGCATAACCAATTGTTTGGTAAGTTATATTTGGTTGAGAATATTTTCCTTTGTTTCACCTCTTGATATTATTTAGTCACTGCCGGATTGCACTGTTGTGATATTAAAGTGCAACTTTAAATGGAAAGAAATGTCTTAGTTGTTATGAAATATGTAGACTATCTGTGATTATGATTAAAGGGTATTAGTATGCTTACACATTGGCTTGTTCTGTTCTGTTTAGTGGTAAGAAGAAGTGGCCCCAAGCTACTGGCTAGCCACAAAGATAACTTGTCATTGCCTAAAATGCTTCATGGAAGCTGTTCTCGGTTTGATGCCGAGGAAAAGGAAAGGTTTAAGCCATCTCCGTTTGGGTTTCTGTGGAGTGTCGTTGGAAATGCGAACGCTACGGATCCAAACAGCACATCCTACACTCATTTTATCCACCCCCAACCGGTTGAAAGAGGTTCTAAAAAGTTTAATAGCCCCCATCACTTACCAAATTGGAGACAAATTCTTAAGCTTCAAGATGTCCGATGGCACTACTCACCGTGCTTTCCGTAGACTCTCCACCGAATGGTATTACGGAATGAAGCCCAAGAACATCAGTTGATTTAAAGAGATATTTTACGGGCACTCGTGGTTCCATAATGGTGATATTCGAATTCAACAGATATTATGCAAGCTAGGACGAGGTGAAGGCAAATGCATTACTTGATGCAAATATGGCTGATGATATCCATCGCCTCAATAGGCTATACGTTTTTCGAGCTTTTCTCTTACCAAATCGGTCGAAAAGGAGTCGATGTCATATGGTTGACATTGCCGACAATTTGAACAAGTTTGATAGTTTTCCTTAGGGATATCTTGTGTATGAATTGCTTAAGCGAAGTTGGAGTCGCTATATGATGCCATCAGCAAACATAACGAAGTTTAATCGGCACCCTCCATGGTTGGTGTCCCAGCATTCACCCTATGGATCTTCCTCCATGTGCCGCCTCTAGAAGTGACAAAAGGTTAGAACCAAACAGCTTCCCATGGTTCACGTGGTGGGTGAAAGTTATCGAAAAAGTTGTCGGGTAGTACGTGGAGAAAAAGTTGAAAGTGACTTGAAGAAACTACAAGTTGTCACCTTACATATTCCCCATGAGGTTAGGGAGAAACTCGCGGGTCGAGATGCGCTTGGAGGTTTGTATTTATGAGGTCATTACTGCTTGTACAGTTTTAGTATATTATTAACAATTTTCCTATATTTTTATGTGCTTATTATGACAAATGAGGAGGAATGATCCTAGTCCCGCCATACAATATCATCAATGGCAAAATCATGAGATAGCCCGAGATAGTTGCGGTATAATTTTCATGATTTTGAGTTTGCTCGCCAAGGTTGTCTCTTTAACAGATTGTCAATTTAGTTTGTTGTTCTAATTTTGTTTGGGAAATGCTATGTCATTTTCGGTGATCATGCATGCCACCCGTGACTTCTTTCTTCATGGTCCTAGGGGAGGCAAAACAGATTTAAGAAGCTATTTGAAGAGAAAAACTCAAACTTAGTCCCGGGAAGAAGATATTGGTGAAGAAGAAGATAACAAAGAGGAACACCTAGCATAGCAAAGAAGATGATTCCCAACAAGCCCCGCTGGAAGGGTGCGACGCTCCTCTCATACGCAAAACTAAGTCCCCATAGGCAAGGATGTCCGCAAAGAAACGAGCACCACTTTTGAAGAACAAAGCAACCCCACTTCATCCAAGAACAGACCAACCCATAGTTGAAGAACAAACCAGCCCAACCATCGAAGATCAAACCACCACCATTGAAGAACAATGAAGCCCCCATTATCCGAGAAATGCATCACCCCCACAAATAAGAACAAACCAGCCCAACAATCGAAGATCAAACCACCACCATTGAAGAACAATTTGTAGGAACTGTTATTTCCGTAATCTAATATTTCTACAAACCGCAAAACACCACGCCAGAAGGCTGAATTAATGGTGTCCACGATTTGTGATTGAAACATACCTTTGAAAAATCGGGTTTAGATAACTCCCCGAATCCAAGCTTTATAAAATCCTAAATCAACCTCTTGATATTATGTTGTATTCCTTTTTTGAATAGATTTGACGCCAGGTGGATTAACCATCTACCAACCCCTTTTTCTCTCAAGATCATAAACAAATTCAGATATACCTTTTTTGCCCTTTTCTAACTAGTGAATATTGTATTTCAGCCGAGAGAAAGAGTATTCTATTTATAGGCTACAACAGGGACCATGAGGAGAAATTAGGGTTATCACAACAATATCTATACTAACACAATCTGCTTTCATATAGGCTTCCTCAAACCTCTAATGGAGGTTTAGCCTTTGAGTCATCAAACTATCATTTATAAAATAAGAACAATAAGAACAAAACATTATTGAAAGAAAATAATTACTTTATTAAACTAATTTGAAAAAGTCTAAGAATTCAAATCAGATTCAAATTAATTCAAAAATTAAGTTTATGAATAATTAACTAATTAATGGAATAAAAACTAAGTTATAAACTAAGTACTGAATTATAAAACTAAGTAACTTAAGAGTTAAGCCTTAGTCCCCTTTATATAGGAGAGGCTAGATCCACAATTTCGTGCATAAGCTTAGGAGCCATGTTTTGGGCGGAAAATCGAGCCAAAACCTCATTACTTCACCACAAAGAGGTTTTCAACCGAAATGACTTCAATATCCTTTTTTGTCCACTTTTTGTTTCTTTGATTGGGTCAAAGGCTTGGACCATTAGAAAGATCATTCCAAGCGGGTCGTTTTGACATATGGTAGGCCCACTCGGTGGTCCGAGTCCAAGGATATGGCCCTCAAGGAAGTTCTGTTGGCTTTTGTGCACTATTTCTACCCGTGTTGACTTTGACTTTTCAGCTTTGATCGGGTTGAAAAGGCTTTTTCTCCTTTGAATTTTGGCCTTTAATCATAGAACTTCTTAGCAACAAATATTTGCTCCTTTTATCTCTTAAAAGGGACGATTTCTTCACATATTCGACTCCAATGCCTGAAATACACTTAGAGCACGATAACAAAGATTAAACTCTTACTTATTAATCATATAATTGGTCTAAAAAGTAATATTATTAAAGAGTTAAAATTATATTTTTGGGCTCTTATCATGCATGATTATGTGAAAAATTGCCAATTGTAAAGAGCTCAATAAGAGTAGCTTCACTCCACATAAAATGTTGAAACATCGTTGCAAAGATGGCTATGAAGATTTTGAAATGTAATGAATCATTGTGGTGTTAAAATGAGTCTTTTGATAGACATGAGACTAAGATTTGGTAGAAGTATGGGTTCATGTAAGCTATGAAGATTAAAGTGAATTGTATGGCTTTGATGTGATAGTTTTGGTGGCTAGGAGGATGTTCTCCTAATTAACTAGGTTTGGTGTATTAGGCGGGGCTTATAATCCTTTGTACATAGTTAAACGAAAATGTGTGGATGGTGGCTTGAGTCCCTCAATGGATGTATGCAATCAAGGCTTCTTTTCATTTCCATACAGTCAAGTCTCTGTTTGTTTTAGTTATTTGGTAAATGGCTAGTATAATTGATTCAGAGAGGGATTGATTGCCGTGGATTTAGCATTAAGTTAACGTAAATGTCATATATTTGATTGCTTGATTGATTATGTGTTTTCATGGATTTTTCATGGCTTAGGCTGTGTAGATGTCTCAATAGTAACATAATTGAATTTTGATTGGGACATAGTTGCTATAGAATCTATTTGATTATGCATTGATTAAACATCTTTCTTTAGTTTCACGATGCAAATCAAGAAGATCACAATCTTCGATTTGCATCATTAACAGTTTCCACATCGAACTCAAATTGTAACTTTTTTTCACCTGATTATGTACATTGCTTTACATTGCCAAATGCTTGATGATTCCACACCTTGATGTCTGCTTTCCGGTCTTTTTAACTTTTTGGGAAAACCTCAAAATAGGAGTGCGAATAATATAACCCGCCTAGCTAGCTTTCACCATATCATTGAAGGAATGATGGTGATCCACATCTTATTGAATCTAAATAGAGTGTTTTGGGGTTTAGGAATGGAGTAAGTCATTCCCAGGGAATGATAAAACTTCTACAGAGAACTCTGAATCTCCCCTTTTCGATTATTACACCAAGAAAATTTAACCCTTTTATAGCTGCTTTTTGTATGTGGCAACTATTAATGGCGGAAAAAAACTCATCGAAGCAACTCTAAGAGGAATTATGCCACCCATCTTTTCATTGATCTAGAGTACAACATTGAAATCGGCAATAGTTAACCATGGTCGGTCAGGTGTATATGTTAGACATCTCGGTCCATAATTCTCTTACATTCCACCAGAGGTAGTCGACATGTACAAAATTCACCATGTTACGTCCACCCACAATGAAATCTACTGCAGAGAAGGATGATCCACTAACATTGATGCCTCTTTTCCAAAAAAACCCACAAATTACCCGTTTTGTTAGATAAATCATTATGTATGAAAAAAGAGCAGCCAATGTTTTCAAGTCCGAGACATGCAACAACATTACTACAAGGTTTTATGAGGGGCTCAACTATGCAAACTAAATCGGGACCAAAGGACTTAACATAGTCACTAAGTCAACTAACAACCTTTTCTTTATTAACACCTCTCATATTGCAATATATAATCCTCATTGAGAACAAGAGATTTTTCATACTAGCATGTTTATAAAGAGAAACTATGCCAATGTAACATTGCTTTGGCTACAAACTCCACAAATGTCAGCCTTCCAGACGCTTCATCGATCTCATAATCCTGGCAACTTTTGGAATGGAATTTGACACTTTAACACCAAGCTTTTGCTTATTCTCCTTCTTTTGTTTGCATATGTCAACTACATCTCTTTGTACTTGCTACACTGGGGGTCTCTATTGTTGAAAATCTGATGCCCTTTGCATTGCTGTTGCACCTGTTTTTGTTTCCTTGAAAATTATGGAATTAGGAAATGGAGCTGCTTGCCTCACAACATCTGTATATGCGAAAAACAATAAAATACAATCAAACACAATATTGTCTTTAGCTTTGTCTTTATTGTCAAATATATCAGATGTCCTCTAATATACCTAAATAACAAATTGAACTATTTAAGTAAATAACAAATTTGCGATCAATTAACTCTCCAAATTTGAAGAAATATAGATATAGGAATGTATCGGTTTACTCACTTCATTACTCAAAATAAGCCTGTCAAATCAACTAATCTAATGGTCAATTTTTTTGTTAGGTGGACAACCATTACTTTGTTTAAAGCGAATATGGCTTTTGAGCTTGAGTCGAGAACTCAAGAGCGAAACTAGTAATGAGTTAAGGACAATCATGGGTCCCATTTCTTCTCTCTCCTTCCTTTCCTTTATCTCTTAATCAGCTCCCAAATGTGCATTTTATTACTAGTATATTCTTTGCATTCTACAGTCCCTCTTTCACGGCTTAAAAAAGATAACTTATAACTTTTATTGCCTTTTTCAAGTTAAGGAGTATTTGGGACCACTTATCATAAAAGCTGCATCTTAGCACCGAAAGGAGCCTTAATCTACGCTTATTATGAAGACCGGTAGCTACTATGGGAAATTCTTTGAAAAAGTCAAAGTCAACTGGTCAAAGTCAAAAAGTCAAAGCCCCCCAAATCGAGAAGACGAGGAGATGGAGGCCCTTATCTCAAAATATGATGACTTTCTCCTAAACCTACCTTGGTCAAGAAGAAACCAAAAAGCAAAAGCAAAAGCAAAAGTGAAGTGTGAGGTGTCTAGTTTATAATGGAGAAGGGCAAATCTGTAAAAGGTAAAAAAGTAAGGATATATAAAAGCTAAAGCAAGGGAGAGAAAACCATCCATTATCTTAGCATCCAAACCATTTGGTTTGTTTAATTTCTTGTTTAGTTTTCAATTCATGTTTTTAATTTCTTGTTATTTTATTTCCTTTCTATCACTTGTTATTTACTTGTTCTTATTTCAATCAACTTGTTATTTACATGTTCTTGTTTTCAATCTTCAATCTTGTTTACTTGTTCTTGTTACAAGTTTTAATCAATCTTTCCTTCCATGTTTTCAAGTCATTTTAATATAACAAATAAAGCCTTCAAGTTTTCATTAGCTTAGAACCATTCCAATCCATACAAGAGTCTACCTTTCTTCTTCACATCTCCCTCACTCAAACTCTAAATAATTAGGATGAACCTCACTCCATTATCTAAAGCTTCAAATGGCGCCGCCATCATGGATTAAAGGAGTGAGAGTGATTGGTTGAGAATCTAAGAAGGGAGCATCATTCTCATCTCTCTATTTCTATTTTTTTTTTAAATTTGTCATCGTTTTATTTAATTGTTTCTTAGTAATCTTGATCTATATTTTTTTACAAATCAGGTTGTGGGACAACAAAGTCGGAGAGGAGCTGAGACAAAAACAAAAGCCGATGGAAAGTCACCGGTGCCAGCAAGCGACCGCGAGCTCACTTCCAGAGAAGGGTGTCCAGTTTTTTGGCAGCCCAGTTGATTTGGGACGAATAGTTGTACTCCGAGCCTAGATTTTGTAATAGAGTAGGAGAAGTCAGTGGAATTTGATTATAATAGTTAGAGATAAAAAGAAAAATAAAAAAAATTAGAAAAAATTTGTTTTTTATTGATTTCTTATAATGAACATAAGTTAAACTTGGTTTAAGCTAGTTATATACTTGCCAAGGGATTAAGGTTTTAATTGCCTTGGGAAGTTCAAGTGTGTGAGGGAAGTTGTGGATCATAGCTCACACACTTTGAATTAACTTGGTAATCAACACTTTAAGTCCATTTGGCTCTAGTTAATCTAGGTTATTATTATAAAACTAGTTAATTAGATTAGTATAATAATAGTTTAGTTCAAGTTTGGGCCCTTGAATGCAAAGTTGTATAAATTGTCAAAACCCAACTTGTGGGCTTTTAAGTGGGCCTTTATTGTAACTTAAAGTAGGGTAAAAGCTTCGAAGGTTGGGCCGATTCTCGGATCACGCCAAACCGATGTCGCCTTCTCCTCAAGCAGCATGTAAGCACAGTTTGAGAGGTAAATTCTAAACCTTCTCTAAGCCCAAGTAAGAGGATACTTATGTGTTTAAGCATGCTTACGTGATTGTTTGAAATTTACTTTCCACACCGCAATTTACATTCACGCGTAAGGATGAACCCGAGCCACATAACAACCATTAGGAAGTCATTACCCAATGTAGGTAAATTAGATGTTGCTTGATTCTTGAACGCCCTAGACCAAAAAAATTAATTAAAATCAATCAACTAGAGCCCAAAGTAGTCACGCTCCTCCAAAAAAGGACAAAAATATAGACACGAAGATTTAGAGTAATCAGTTACCAAAATTCGGTGGACCAACTACCTTCCTCACTCCTCCCCAAATTCATCATGAGTGAGATTCTTGGTAGCACACCACTTGGTGAAGTGACTACCTACTCTTCCTCGAGATTATAGTAGAGCCATCCTAGTCTCACACCCAATTGCTCCTCTGAGCGGGGCATAGTAAAATATAGACCAAAGCAAATATTTTCAAAAATTCAAAAAATGAATTTTTACTATTTTATCGGTTGTTATTTACTTGCTCTTATTTCAATCAACTTGTTTTTTACTTGTTCTTGTTTTCAATCTTCAATCTTCAATCTTGTTTACTTGTTTTTGTTTCAAGTTTTAATCAATCTTTCCTTCCATGTTTTCAAGTTATTTTAATACAACAATTAAAGCTTTCAAGTTTTATTAGCTTAGAACCATTCCAATCCATACAAGAGTCTACCTTTCTTCTTCACATCTCCCTTACTCAAACTCTAAACAATTTAGGATGAACCTCACTCTTAAAACAAACTTTTTAAAGTATACTCACCATTATCTAAAGCTTCATCTCTCTCTAGTTTGTTGGGTATGTCAGGTCCTTCTCAGTTTCACCCACTGAAGTTAGGAAAGTCATATGATAATGACAAGTGAAGATGGAGAAGGAATACTCACCGCCTTGGCTGGTCGGTTGAATTCTTGGAAGGACCATCTCATCGATCTTGCACAAATTCCACATAAATATGAGCGATCCCATTTTCATGAGGAGCTAAATTGGCGAAGAACTCTATCACCGCATCGTCAATCTCTAGTGTAATTTTCATGCCCCTAAACCAGCCAACAAATAGTAACATTTTCATCAGAGGGACATTCAATAACCTCTTGTATACAGTTAAACAACTTCCTCTTGTCATTTCATTAAGCTGCATCTTTGGAGAATCAAGAACTTTACCACCATTGTACACCCATAGTTTCATCCCTCTCATCTTTGCACCAACCCAAATCCCTCCATAATGGGCCCTAATGGATTTGCTATCAAGATGAGTGGCTAAAGTGTCACCAATTGGAGCATCATCATCATTATCATCTTATGCCTCTCCTTCCGTGTCACCCGCCACTATTGGAGCTTGTATAAGTTGATACCAATAATCCAGGATCAGTTGCAGTCAGGTCACATTGCTTACTACTTGTACGTGGATTTTGCTGTATTGAGGAATCTTTTAATATCTCCGCAAGCATTGAACGCAACTATGGAGGGATTTCTTGATCACAAGTATTTAGCAAGATTGGTTTAACCAACTTTGTAAACTGA
This sequence comes from Coptis chinensis, assembly GCF_015680905.1. Classification (NCBI taxonomy): domain Eukaryota; kingdom Viridiplantae; phylum Streptophyta; class Magnoliopsida; order Ranunculales; family Ranunculaceae; genus Coptis; species Coptis chinensis. Next base: position 26,632,207 of record NC_141464.1, on the reverse strand, counting down.
GCAGGCGTTCCCTCTGCAACAAAGGCGACACTTACAATAACCGGTTAATGATTACATCAATTATGGGACTAACCATAAATAAACAAAAATAACGAGACTACTGTAATGACAAGTCCATCATAGATTGACAACAATAGGGCATGGGTAGGTCATCATCAGACTACTTATTTGAACACCAATTTTAATTGTTGTTCGAGTCATTCGTCACATCATAGTAGAAGTTTGGGTATAGAGCAAACTAATAGATTAAAAAAAAATCACCTCTCAATTCCATCTATCCATGAATAACAACTCGCCAGAAGACAATGGTGTAACTCGAGTCAAGCAGTGATCCAGGTACCAATCTAGATAAACTTCACTCATATCCTAAGGGTAGTCTACTATGTGTTCACAATGACCTATCCACCAATCGTTCCACTCCCTAACACATCTTTCCATGAATTCCAATTTCGCTTCACGGTCCCATCTATCTGGCAGGGCTAGTATATGTTGTTGAAACCCAAATTGCCTCATACAATGATCAGGCATATACTTCTCTACACAGTAAAATTGGATCAGCCATGTAGGTGTCAGGACCAAGAGTGAAGACAAAAAGGCAAAATCAAGAGTATTCAGCCACTTATCCCATGGGTGCTAGACAACCTAAGAAACATATTAATATTAGTAACAATATGTCTAACATAATGTGTTTTATAAATTGTTGGTACTAATAAGACGCTAACCTGATCCTCACGGAGTGTGTTCAACTCATCTCTGATAACTTGATACGATTGCTTTTCTGCGGTCAGATCCTTGATATATTTCCATCTACAAGCCGCAGGGAATACAACTTTTGGTTCATGAGTCAATGGATACAAGCAGAACCTCTCATAAAACCATGTCTACAGTCAAAATTTTAAAAGTTAACATCAATTCCACAATATACAATTAATCCAAAAAAGTTCAACTATACCCAACAATACGTACCAACAACAATGTAGAAGAACCATACAAGTTGAGTCAAAAATAAGAATTTGTTCCTCTCCCGCACTCATTTGGTGTATGGAAGATTGATGCTCCCGTTAGTGCCTTAAATAAATACGCAAGAGCAGCACTAGCCCAAGCATACATGGCACAAGACTCAATATTGTTCAGAAATTGTAGGTACTTGGTATGGACACAACTGCCCCCTCCTTCAGAAAATATGGTGCTTCCAATGAGGTACATGACATATGCAATTGTGGCCTTTGTTTGATGTTCAGATTCAACACTGGAAAAGGTATTTGTCAACCATCATATATCAACACTTTTCCCTCTTACTTTGTCTTTTGGGGGTGAAACACCCAAAAAAATTTCGTAAACCTTTTATGCACTCCAGTCCAAGTTGTCAACAAGGGCATTCCCAAAGATGTTCAAGCCTAATTTATGACCTACATCCTGAAGAGTAATTGTAAGTTCAAATGACGGGAAGTGGAAAGTATTGGTTTCAGGTATCCATCAATCAATCAGAGCAGATATCAACTCTCTGTCCCCTCAGAAATGTTTAATTTTTCAAAGGTATTGAAACCCCATTTTTGAAACCATCTTCTTTTGGTTTCTAGATAACTTCTAGTGATGTAAACTTTTAGTGTGCTCATGGGTACGAACCATTGGACGATCCTGCTTATCATTTACACGAGTTAATGGTTGTGAATCGATATGTGCAATAAAATTAAAGCAGAGTAGAAATTGAAATATATTACCATTCCCTCCACAAGTAACGACGATATATGGTCATCTTGCATATACAAGTGATCACGGGTTTGTGACGATATAAAGCGTTCCCATTTTTATGCGATCACTTCTTTTGGTTCTAGTAGAAGTCTTTGCAATGTAATAACTTAGATGTCAATTGTAAGCAAGTGAGGATCATCTCCCACCACTAGTTAGAACTTTAAAAATTAATTTTGTGATGCATAATTGTATTTGTAGGTATTTACTGTTTATATAAAAATATAGTTTAAAACTGCAACCAAAATAAGTAATTAAATGCTAAAATAGAGTATACTCCAATGAAACTATCTTAAAATGAACAATTAGTTTGGATGCTTATATGTAAGTATGTAACACAAAAAACATATTAACAGGGGCAAACAAAAATAATCAACCAAATAAGTTAATAAGTTAATGCCCTCATATGTTAATAAAAACAATGCAACAAAAGAAAAAAAGAAAAGAAAAAATGAGTTCGGAATGGTCGCAGCTGATATCTCAAAATCCCTAATTCCAAGTACGTATGTTTAGAAACAAGAAGAGTGAAAAATAAGTAAAAGAATAAAGAGAAAACTTGTTACCTTTTGGTAGAGTAAAGAAAGTAGAGTTTGGGGAAAAAGTTTAAAAGATAAATGAGAGACCAAGTCAAGAGAAATGGAAGAGAACTTAAGGTGGTATGTTCTGGGCCTTGAAACTTACGCCCCAAGGCCCAGAACATTCGCTCCTGGATTAGAAAATGGGTTAGGGCGGGGGATTTCAAAATTTGCTAAATTTAGAAATGGGTTCATGTATTGACACCCCCCACTTTATGGGATTGCACCCCTTTATGGGTCGGTATTGGAACCCCTCCATTAATCACATAAAAAAAAATACCCCGATAAAGAAGAAGTTGCCATGAGATCACATAATCAATGGCATCGGGGTTGCCGAGAGATAGATCTTGTATCCCATAACCCAACCATATATACCGTGAGTACATGTGAAATTTGAGATGAACTTGATTGGTTATTGTCTAATTCATAATTGGCTTCATGAGTTAGGTTGTGGGATATGAGTTGGTTGGTATGAATTTATAGAATTTAGAGGATTTATATCTGGGTAATGAAATATTTTTGATTGGTGATAGATATTAATACAGTTTTGGAATCCATTTTTAAAGTCTCTTATGATTTCATTCATTTTTATAACTTTTATTGTGTTTTGCAAAGTTATTGCAGAGTTCATACATGGATAGGTAGGAACAACTAATGTTCATACCTATTTAGAGCATGAACAATCAATGTTCATACATGGACGGTATGAACAACCAATGTTCATACCTAGTTAGGGTCCTGAACAATCAATGTTCATACATGGTGGGTATAAACAATCAATGGTCATACATGTATAGGTAGGACCAATCAATGTTGAATATCAATTCAAAGTTCAATGTTCATACATGGATATAACAATTGGTGGGTATGAACAATCAATGTTCATACATGGATAGGTAGGAACAATCAATGTTCATACCTAGTTAGGGGTATGAACAATCAATGTTCATACATGGTGGGTATGAACAATCAATGTTCATACATGTATAGGTATGACCAATCAATGTTGAATATCAATTCAAAGTTCAATGTTCATACATGGATATAACAATTGGTGGGAATGAACAATTAATCTTCATATATAGATAGGTATGAACAATCAATGTTCATACCTATTTAGGGTATGAACAATGGAGGTATGAACATTGATTGTTCATACATGAATATAACAATTGGTCTTAGGTATGAACAATCATTCTTCATACATGGATAGGTACGAACAATCAATGTTCATACCTATTTAGGGTATGACCAATAAATGTTCATACATGGATATAACAATTGGTGGGTATGAACAATCAATGTTTATACATGGATATAACAATTGGTGGGTATGAACAATCAATGTTCATACATGGATAGCTATGAACAACCAATGTTCTAACCTATTTATGAACAATAAACTTTGATTGTTCATACATGGTGGGAATGAACAATCAATGTTCATACCTATTTAGGGTATGAACAATCAATGCTCATGCATGGATAGGTGTGAACAATCAATGTTGTCATAGCACCAAATAGGTATGAACAATAGTTGTTCATAGCAAGCTGAATAATGGTTATTCATAGCTAGCAAGTATGACAATATGAACAATGATTGTTCATAGCTAGCTGAGGTATGAACAATCCATGCTCTTTCAAATCGGTTCCAACTTCTCATTTTTCACACATTTCAAGTTGAAGCAAAAAAAGCGAACAAAAAAACAAAACTAACACTAAAATAGCAAAACCCTAGATTTCTTTATAAACCAAAATTTTCTCCAAAATCAAAATCAAAATATATCAAATTGTCAAATTCTCCATTGCAAATGGACAAAAATTTGTGGAATACGGAAAATTGTAAGAACCCTAAGTATGAGAATGACATTTATTGTGAAGAACACAACCAAGAAATATCAAATGTCTTGGATAGTATTGTAAATGATATTTTGGAAGAACAAGGAGGAGGAGATGAGGGGAGGAGAGAACAAAAAGAAGTTGTTGGTGAGATTGAAGATGATGAGTAAAACAGACACCGATGATGATGTAAATGCAAAAGAAAAAAGAAGAAGAACAATAAGGAAAAAGAAGATGAAGAAGAAGAACAAGGGAAAGAAGATGATGAAGAAGAATAACAATAAGCTGCAGAAGAAGAAGATGATGATGAACCAATAAAGGTTTTTAAATTCTTGATTTTATATTCTGACGAAAGAAAGTGGTATGAACAATGAGTGTTCATACGCCTATTTTGCATGTTAGGATTTGCATATGTTAGGATTTGCACTATTGCATGAATAGGAAATAGGCATGAACATTTATTGTTCATACTCATATTAGACTATGAACATTTGTTCTTGCATGTAGTATAACATGATAGTAAATATGTATGAATACTGATTTTTTATAACCTTGTTTTGCATATTAGGATTTGAATCTTTGGAAATCAAGAAGCACAACAACAACAAAATGGATGAGAAGAAGATTTAGAGGTTCCATTAAAGGTACATTTACATTAGCACTACTAAAAAAAGGGTTTTTTTTATCTCAGTTCTAAAATTAGCCTCATCTCAGTTTTGTTTGTAAACGAGATAATATGTACTATAAACGAGATAATATGTCCCATAACCTAGTTACTAGCTGTGAGTAGAAATCTATTATCTCATATCTTACTTAAACGATATAATATTGAAATATGTCATCTTGTATCTTACTTAACCGATATAATAGAAAATTTCAAGTGTCTCGCCTACAATTGATATAATTGATATTATACCAACTATCTCAGAACTTAACTGATATAATTGATATTATAGCAAATATCTCGAAATATAGATACACAAAGAAAACATTAATCGCCAAAAGAAAAAAAATAAAATAAAAAGGGACACGATCAAATAATGGTAGCACGAAATCATGATGGCAAACCGGCCAGTGTTCCCAACAGTCTCTCTCCACACTCTCTTCATCTATATTGCCATCTCTTCACCTCGCACCAACTCAGAAACAATTCCCACTACCTATTTCAATTGCACAACAGTTCAACAACTCCTCTGGGTTTTTAGGTATGAAAATTTAATTTTTTTACTTTACTTTTATTTTTTAGAAACCGGTGGTTTTCCTGTTAAGTTTGGTGAATATATGTGTTAGAAAAAAGATGGTTTCTTCAGTTTGGGATGGGAATGGTTTTCACCAGATAGATGAAATGAACAACCATTGGTGTTTTAGAAATAAAATTGTTCTGACACTTATTATATTTGTTGAAACACTTCGTAGAATTCCAACATTTGGCTGATGCTTCTTTGTTGACATTGTAATAGATCAAATCTACCATATTTGGACAAGCAGTTTCAACAATTTTTTATATATTGTATATTTCTTTTTCTTTTTTGGACAATGGGAAATTTTTTCAAAGCATAAATCAGACTCCCCTAATCTATGCTTTCCTAAAGCAATATATTACATTGAAGTATTTCTAAAGACACCTCACTTAAGAAGGACACGAAGTGAGGAATCTAATAGTCGATAGGGGAGAATGTCTCAGATCTTAGAGAAAATGTAGTCACTGGAAAGTTTAGTGATGAAAGGGTTTGTCTGCCTTTAGTTCCTCGGCCTATGTTTACTCGATTAGTACAAGAGCTTGATTCTAGTTTTGTAAATCGGCCTGCAAACCCCTATTAGTTTGGCTTGCTGGTATTAGTTGTTGTATGTAGTCTTGTAGCCTATTATAGTGAATGAACTGTGTGTTAGAACTACTTGTAGCTTGGAGTAGTGAATGAAATCAGTGCTAGAACTACCCTTCCATAGTGTAGTAGCTTATTCAGTAGTTTAGACAAGTGTGCTTTACTCAGTAGCTTGCTTGTTGTATCCGAGATTTGACATACGATCCATGGATTGGGCAGGTTATTGACTTTACATACCTTTCAATCTAAGCTTAATGTATCTATAGAAACAGAGTACTTAGCAATCCAATACAATATCCCCTTTTGTATTATCATATGGCTCAATATACTAACTCGTTAACTGAATTAGCCATCCTTAAAATAGAAGTACCGAGCGTAGGAATTAATAAAAACAAGGGGGGTATCTCCTTAGCATACTCATACAACTAAAACCATGCGATTGAGAGGGATATTGGTACCTTAGCATAATGGGTGTGGTGGTAATGGAGAACATTAGCTCAATTAACCATCAACATTAGTTATATAGTCAAACTTCTATTTTGCTTTTCATTTCGATGTCTTGTGATTTTGGTCCAAAATTGTTTTGCGTGTGATATATTCCATGGTAATATGATTTAATTTCTTTTTTGTAGTGCTATTAGAGCTTTCACTTATACTAGAGGGAAAAGAATGATGGTAGGACCAAATTGGCAAGTGGTCAAGGTAAACAAATCCAAATTTGTATATTTTATTACTTTTTTCCTTCCAAGTATGCATGTTTTATAGACATGTAAATGGAAAAGCTAGGAGTGATCTACAATTTTCTGAAATTGACCTTTAACACACTTAAGGTTGAATCCAGAATAATATTTTATTGGTTGGGTTTAGCAATTTTCTATACAAGGCTCCACTGTTTGGTATCACTATGTCACTTTCATATAATGGCCTGTAATGGCCTTCATGTATCTGGGGAGGTCAGATGTAAATGAACTTACCCACATTAGTTGAGTGACTTCTTTGTATTTTATTGATTTTCATGGACAATCCAATTCATCCATCTGTGTTATACACTTCTCAATGACAGGGATAGTTAGAATATTGCTTCATCTAGAAAAAGAAGATGTATTTTAGGTTTACTCGGATGATCTTTATTGCACAATGGCATTTTGGTGCTTTGTATTGCATTTGGTTTGATAAGATTATGTAATTAGTGTATTTGTTGGTGTAACTACTGCTTTTGATAGTTAGACATTTACAGATATGATGTAAATGTTCTGCTTACGTGGCAAGAAACTACATGCCTCTAATTAAGTTAGAAACTATATAGTGAGTCTCGTAAGGTAAGAGGAACTACACGTCTTGATGCACGTGAGTGGTTCAATAGCATTAATGACTTTTTTTGTTGAAATTAAATTGGGACCATGTGGTGTTATTTATGTCAAAATGGTACTGAATGTTTATATATTGCTAGTGGGTGTGATACCCAGAGAAACTACGGGTTTCCAAAGTGGTCATGGAGAATGAAACGAGAAAGTTATATTATGATTGAATAATGGTTTATTGTTTTCATAATTCTATTTGTATTGTATAAGACATGTATTAGGGTATCTGGGATGTTGTTCGTATATAAATCGTTTTCTTTTTATTCGAGGATTGGCTACTTGATTTAACTGGCATTTGTCGAGATGGTTAAGTAGCCGATTCTACGAATCAATATCTTTTGGGTTTACAACTGAGGTTTTAATATATTAAATGGAAGTATATTATTTGATTTTTAGGTTTTGACAGATTTTAAATTTATGAAATGTTGGAAATACAGAGGTAACTCTATCGAATATTTTTAGAATGCGATGTTCAAAGGTTGCTTTATATTTTAGTTCTAGTTTGGACTCGTGTGAGTCAAACCCGCTCACATCTTGGTTTATTAGATTGTTGAATATACGGATTAAGCTCTTTTATCTGAACATTTGTCTGAAAAATTGGGGTGTGACACTGATTTTAGTTTTTACTTCATTTCTAGTTAGTTTATTGCCATTGTTACATAAACAAAAATTTCAGTAGGTGATATATTAACCAACATCTGACATGCAGGTTTTTGCTTCTAATGCATTGAACACGTACAAATGGGTTAAGGACTAGCTCTCAAGGCATACACAAGTTAAAAGCGACTATCGAGGTAAAGGCATGGGAACACCGTATTTTATAAGCCACAACTTAATTTGCCTAATTGTAACAATTGAGTATAACTTATTTTCTCAAGTTAGGTTTCTCTACATACATACCATAACAATATGCATGGTAAAGTATTTGATGAAAAATAATGATATTTCATGTTGACTTGCATTTATTGAATTCTTTAGTTTTTGACTTCTTTTTATTCTTGTAGGAGGAAACAGATGATTTTGTTGCATTAAAGAAGACTTGAAGGGATGCTATCAAAAGAGGTAAACATGTCAACTTTCTATTTTAGTACATATACATAACATTAGCTTCCTCTGCTAGTCATTGGTTAATCGAAAAGTTTTATTGATCACACAATCATTAAAGTTTAATTAGTCTATGATGTCTTTTCAGCGAAATGGATAATGAGAGCAAGAGCATATATGCATGAGGCTAGACTTGAGATTTCTCCTTGTGCATAGTAACCAAGTCAAGAACTTTGCAATGATGATCATGCATAAAAATCAAGAACAAAATGTACTTAAATTTGAAGTGGTGGAAGGAGTTTGGGTGTGATAAACTTTCGGTTTATCGTGAACATTTCTTACACTGGTTTTATCTGTTATACTTCAATTACCAAAGAGTAAGTATTTGTTATACTTTATTATATGTTGTTGATAAGAGCCCAAAACTGTAGTTTTAACCCCTTAATAATCATACTGTTAGACCAATTATGTGAATAATAAGTAAGAGTTAATACTGATTACGTGTTTTATGCATTTCAAAGTTCAAAGTCCATTATGTGCGAAATGTGCCACATTAGCGAGATAAAGGAGCAAAAGCCGCCAGAACTTCCTAATGCCATATCTTTGGACTCAGACCTGAATTGGGCCTACCTTATGTCAAAACGACCGGCTCGGAAAGAGCTTTGCAATGGTCGAAGTCTTGACCCAATCAGAGGAGCAGAAATGGACGAAAAGTCTGTGGAAGCCAACTGCAGCTGAAGAGGCCTTTTGGATCGAAAGATTGGGTTTTGGGCCCGATTCTCCGCCCAAACCATGGCTCCAAGCCCATGCACGAATTTTGGATCTGGATGTATAAAACAAAAAGCTTAGCTCTTTGTTAATGGTAGCTAGTTAGACCTAAATTAAGATATAGAATTCTAGATCTAGTTTTATTAATTAAATTAAGTTTTAGTTCCATTTAAATTCTTGTTTTAGATTAAATCTCTGAATCATTGTTCTTGATTGATTAGATAAATAAAGTAGTATTTTTATCAAGTTTGAATTTTGTCATTTCCAGTCTAGATCTAATTTCAATTCTTGTTCCTATTTCATTCCAGCCATTAAGTTAGATTCATTATTGTTCAAATTAAGTAAATCTAAATTTCTTACATTATGTTTAGTTTAGATTCAATGGGAAATGTTAGATTGATGATTCAAGGCTAAACCTCCATTAGAGGGGTTGATGAAGCCTTGATGAAAACTTAGTTGTTTAGTATAGAAACGTTTTAGCATCTATTCCACTCTAGAAGGTCGTGTTTCACCATGAGAATGGGTGGGCGACCTCACATGCTAGTTAGTACTTGGTAGAAATGCCATGAACACTAGGGATTAGACTCGGAATTCTTGCCGTGAAAACGTAAGAATCGAGATACCACAATCTGTACTAGGTCATTAAGTTGGATTCGAGGTGGATTCAATTCCCCTCTAATTCCTTTATCTAGAGTCAAACAATAGTATTTCCATAGCATTTGTAGTTAATTTCTAGTAATCATCTTAATTAAGTATCGTAGTATAATATTTCGTAAAGCTCTCATTGACTTAAGAGCGACTAGTTAGACTTAGAAAACAATCCATGCTAGGGAACTAGGAGTGGAACGAACTTCGTACTCCATTTAGTGCAATTCGCATTGAGAGTAGAAGCTTTGATAATCAACCACGTAAAAGAATAGTTCTAGTTTACTTACGTTGTGAAGTCATAGTTCATTTCGTAGGTAGACTACTCATTTTTTAGTTATCAAATGGGCTCCATCTTTAGTTGCACTTTAGCATTGTTTTCTTTGTAGAAGTAGTTATTTTAAGTCCCATTAAACCCACCCACCCTTGTTTGATTCATACCGTGGGTTGCCGCTTTCAGTTTTGGAAAAATTCCGCGAGAAAATACCTTCGAAGGCCGCCAAAAGAGAGTCACGACCAGCGCTATCTTCTTGGAATTCGTTTAAAACAAGCGCGCTTCAAAGAGAGCGCCACCAGCTAAGTTCTTGGAGCTCGACTTTGCACCGAAGGCCAGCACATTTACGAGACAGCGCCCTTTAGCTGAAATTTCAGGATTTCCACAGTTTGATTCGAACTTCGAGTTGTCAAGTTTTTCAGTGTTCTAATCTCTTATATACACTGAACACGCATTACAAGACGCTTATTCATAAGCGAAGCAAGGACGCCATCGGTATTCCTTTCTTCCATACCTCGCATTTCTAGTTAGAGGTTTTCTACTAGTATATCGTAATTGTTTGGAGTGTTGCATGTTTAGTTAAAGCTTAACTTAGTCTTGCATGAGATTAAGGTCCGGTCGAACAAAACAACAAACATAATTACACGACAACAAACAAGTCTATCTAGTACACCACCCACGACACCTCTAGCTACTATCACACACACCATACCTGACATAATGGCTGAAGAAAGAGAGACTCCTCTCTCTCGACTTCTAAAAGCTTTGAGCGATAGCCCTAAATCTTGCATCGTTCTAGCAGACCCGATGGGGATTTTCGATCCCCCAAACATATTTAATTTGTTACCCGCTTTTCATGGGTTAGACCATGAAAAACCTTATCGGCTACGCGTTAGGATTGAACAAGTCCTTACAACATTCCACCATCCTACGGTTGGTACCGGAACGATTAAATTAAGGGTATTCCCTTTCACATTAGCCGATAAAAGGCGTCTTGGTTAACGCCCAAGCCTAATTACATGGACTCGTGGGCTAAACTTGTTCAGCTGTTTATGGAACATTTTTACCCACCCCTAAAGACGGATGAAATGCTTTCCAAGATTCATTTTTTCCGACAGAACCCTCATGAATCATTTTCTGAGGCATGGAATCGTTTCACCGATCTCCTTATAGAGTGTCCACACCATAACCTAGCAAAAGACACGTTAGTTCGTGCCTTTTTCAAAGGACTTCAACATCACCATAAAGAAGTCCTTGACATAATGAATGGGGGTAGTTTCCTAAGTAAAGGAGCCTCGGAGGCTTACAAATTTTTAGAAGACCAAACTAAACGGAATAATAATTGGGGAGTGATGATATCCCCGCTCGCTAGTTCTTCTTCAACAGTCAAGGCCGCCGGTATGTTTGAGAATAAAACCGATCCAGAACTTAAAAATTTACTCGAATCTCTAACTAAAAAAGTAGAGGCTATTTCTGTTCAACAAAAGCCTATCCCCGTCATGAATGTAAACTCCAACCCATGTAATTTCTGTTTGAGTCCATCCAGAGCACCCTGACAATTATTGTCCTCTAGCTTATGAACAACAACCACCGAGCAAGATAATGTTTACTCTATTAATAACTATCCTATTCCTAACGCCCTTGAGACAACATCCCAACTTCAGGTTGGAGAAATAATCAACAAGTAACGCCTCCGGTACAATAATCAAAACGCGTTAGGCAAGCAAACAATTATAACCAAGGTCCACCTAGACAAGGACAAGGTCAAGGGAATTATAATAATTATAACAACCAAAGCGCCCAACCACGACAAGGTCAAGCACAAGGTCAGAATAATTATAATAATTATAATACCAATAGAGGTATCGTTAGGTTAATAATACTAACTATCACAACCCACCCATAAATAATCAACGAGAGATAGTTCCAAATGCACCACCCATGACTACTACACCTACACAACCGGATCGTGATCGACGCCTTTTATACAGGTTACCCAACAACTTTTCCAAACAATGACTCAATCAAACCAACAGATCTTACAATCCATAAATCGGGGCATACAACGGTTAGCCCAAGAGAAAGCCCAACCAAAAGGCGTGTTTCCGTGTCAAGCGATACCAAACCCTAAAACAAAAAACACGACCTTTGAGGTAAACGGTAATTCTAGTGCGGAAACTACAATCGTAGGTGACCTAAATGCCATCACCACTCTCCGCTCGGAAGAGTGGTTGATAACAAAGTAACTACGCCTATAGTTACCCCATCGGTTCTCTACACCGATATCGAACTAGATACCACAATAGAAACGAGGAGCCTACCAAGGTAGAGGTACCATTTAAATCACAACCAAAGAAACCGAAAGCCAAGGTTACACGACAAGTAGAGCCATATCACGAAAATATAGAGCGAAACCACCGTTCCTCAAAAATTAGCCATGCTAACTAGGGATACAAACTTTGAGGAAATTAGGAACGCGTTTTCAAGAATCTAACGATAAACCTCCCTTTTTCTCGGCTATTAAAAAGCTTCCTAACCACGCTAAGTTTCTTAAAGAGTTGTGCACTACTAGGCGTTAAGACGAACATACCCAAAGACGCCTTTTAACTGAAACGTTCCCAACTTTATCCGAAAATAATGGAATTGTTAAGTACAAGGACCCCGGTCGCCCTCTTGTCAAATGCACCTTAGAGATTCCTACACGACGACGCTTTATTAGACACGGGGCGAGTGATAACTTACTCCCCGTGATTACTTGTATAAACAAATAGGTCTGACGGAAATGCAACCTACAAAAATAACGCGTTGCAATTAACGGACAAATCAATTAAGTATCCTAAAGGTGTAGTGGAAAACGCGTGCTTGTTAAGGTTCAGGATTTCTACTATCCCGCTGATTTTGTTATCCTCGATACGTAAGTCGCTAATGACTCTGTACCGATCATCTTAGGGCGCCCCTTCTTGGCAACCGCCAATGCGCTTTATAAATTGTCGCGATGGAAAGATGTCCTTATCTTTTGGCCATCTTTTTTCTCGCCGAGGTAAATGTTTTAAAATGATGAAACAGCTACCAGATTCGGTCTATAGATGGGGAGGTTAGCATGATCGAGTTTAGCTCAAGATTATTTTAACAACACGCTTTCCTAAAAAACAATATGTACAAATTCCTTTCTTTTGGAATTTCTGATTTTGTGAATGACTCCTACTTAGAGGAGGTCAACACCATCCCGAATCCACACCAATTGTAGACCCGCCGGTTGCTCCATATAATCGAGTATGAAGACTTGCTACCTAAGCAAGTTTTCATTACGCAAGATAAGGACACTTATGAAACATCAACGGACATTCTGTCCCACACCCGATTAAACCTCTTCCCGAGTTAAAATATATTCAACTTGATCCGGATGGTAGTCACCCGATAATTATATCTTCTCTAACTAAAGATGAAGAGACATCTTTAATAAGGGTGATTAGGGAACATCGGTCTGCGATTGGTTGGTCCTTAGTCGACATTAAGGGCATTGACCCTAATGTCTGCGCACTCATCGTATCCATTTGGAGGATAACGCCAAGACTTCTCGCGAACCTCGGCCGCTTGAACCCCCGCCATGAAAGAGGTGGTTAGGGGAAGAAGTCTTTATGATTCGATGCGGTATTATATACCCAATCTCCGATAGCGAATGGGTAAGTCCCATTCATGTAGTTCCTAAGAAATCGGAATTACCATGGTGCGTAACGGGGAAGGGTGACTATGTTGTCACTCAAGGTCCTATGAAATGGAGAATTTGTATTGATTACGACGTTTAAATGCTATGACACGAAAGGATCACTTTCCCTTACCATTTATAGATCGATGCTAGAACGCCTAGTGGTCATGCCTTTTATTGTTTCTGGATGGCTACTCGCTATTTTCAGATTATTATTGATATTGATGACCAAGAAAAAGACAACCTTCACATGTCCCTTCGAACATATGCCTATAAACGAATGCCTTTTGGCCTTTGTAATGCTCCCGGTACCTTCCAAATGTATGCTTCATATATTTAGTGACATGGTAGAGCTTTATGGAAGTTTTCATGGATGATTTTTCTATCTATGGAGACTCCTTCACGATCGCTTTGTCTAACCTGCGTCTAAGGTTTTGACACGGTGTGAAGAAAAGAGCCTCGCTTTTAAATTGGGAAAAGTGTCATTTCATGGTCAAAAAGGGCATAGTACTAGGTCATATTGTATCTAGTGATGGCATCAAGTAGATAAAGCCAAACTAGATAAGATAGCGACCCTACCTAAACCACGGACCGTCCGCGGAGATTAGAGCCTTTCTAGGCCATGCAGGGGTTTTATAGGCGGTTCATTAAAGATTTTTCAAAAATAGCTAGGCCTTTAACTAACTTGCTTTTGAAGGATGCAATCTTTGATTTTAATTTTAATCGTAAACAGGCTTTTTGAAACCTTAAAAGCCTCCCTAACCATCGCACCTATTATACAGCCTCTCGATTGGTCTAAACCTTTTGAACTCATGTGTGATGCTAGTGACTATGCAGCTTAGTTCCGTCTTTGGGACGTAAAAATAGATAATAAGTCCACGGTTATTTATTATGCTAGTAAAACATTAAACGACGCCAACGGAATTATACAACTACTGAAAAAGAATTCTTAGCTGTCATTTATGCTTTAGATAAGTTTCGGCCCTTATTTGGTTGGTTCTAAAACTTTAGTTTACACGGACCATGCACCATTTGGTACCTTCTTGCAAAGAAGGATGCTAAGCGAGATTAATCCGATGGATTCTTCTCCGCAAGAATTCACATTAGAAATAAAGGACAAAAGAGGGTCGAAAACGTGGTTGCCGACCACTTATCTAGACTTACAAATGACGATAGTAGTGATTCCGAGTCCATACCGGACTCTTTTCCCCGATGAGCATCTGTATGCTATTTTTTCATCACCATGGTATGCGGACATCGTAAATTATTTAGCGGCTGATGTTATGCCTTATAATTGGTCAAGAAATGAACGTAAGAAGTTCTTGGCCAGAGTCAAGTTATACTACTGGGATGAGCCCTACCTTTTAAGTATTGTGGGATCAAATTATTCGTCGTTGCATTCCCCAGTGGGAATATAATGAAGTTCTATCGTTCTGCCATGACAAAGAGTGTGGTGGCCACTTTAGTGGAATGAAAACAGCCGCTAAAGTTCTTCAATGTGGATTTTATTGGCCTACCCTTTTTAAGGATGCCCAAGTGCATTGCAAGACGGTATTCGCTTGCCAACAACTTGGGCTTAATCAATGGCGTAATATGATGCCATTAAATCCAATCTTAATAGTAGAAATTTTTGATGTTTGGGGTATTGATTTCATGGGCCCTTTCCCTCGCTTCCCACGGTTATATTTATATTCTAGTTGCCGTGGACTATGTGTCTAAATGGATAGAGGCCCTAGCTTGCGTAGCAATGACCATAAAACCGTTGTATTTTTTATTAAAGAATATATTTTCTGTCGGTTTGGCATTCCTAAAGCCATCATTAGTGATGGTGGAACACATTTTGCAAATGAGTTGTTGCATCCCTAGTTAAAAAGTACGGATTTACACACAAAATAGCAACTCCTTATCATCCACAAACTAGCGGACAAGTAGAAGTTTCTAATAGAGAAATCAAAAAGATTTTAGAAACAACAAGAAACCCCGATAGGAAAGATCGGGTCGGGCGTCTATCGGATGCCTTATGGGCATATAGAACTGCTTTCAAAACTCCTATAGGTATGTCTCCCTTTAGACTTGTATTTGGGAAACCATGTCATTTGCCCGGATTGAATTAGAGCACCGTGGCTCGTGGGCTATAAAAAGCCTTAACTTCAATATTGATGAGGCGTCCAAACGCAAGTTACAATTAAATGAGCTTGAAGAAATCCGTGAAACGATTCTTACGATCTCGCCAAGGATTATAAAGCCAACATGAAACGTGTTCATGATAAGCATATCTTGGCGTAAAGAGTTTGTGGTCGGACAAAAGGTTTTGCTTTACAACTCCCGCCTACATATTTTCCCGTGGAAACTAAAACCCGTTGGTCCGGTCCTTTTCTCGTTATCAAGTCACCCCTTACGGGCAATTACCTTGGTAAATCCCAAGGACAACAAGTATCTTTCAAGTTAATGGTCAACGGTTAAAACATTTTCACGAACTTTTGTCCCCTGATGTGGAGGAAGTCCTTTTACAGGACCCTGTCTATGAGGACTGACCTTGTCATTTGGTATACTTACTTTCATTGCCATATACTGATAAGTACACCATTCAGGTAACCGGGCCCTCCCTATGGAGTGTGTGGCTGTAAGTACCGGATCCTAAGTCCACAGTTCACATAATTCACGTTTTCCACTTTCGCATGTGTTCTCGATTTTCGAGTCATGTTCCTCTATGGAGTGAATTATGTATTTATTGTTTTTCGTGTTTCTCATAATAAACAAATAAAATAAATTAAAATTCTTAAAAATCATAGACATAGCAATCCAACAAGTCTTGGGAATCGACTTTTAAACGACCTGACGTTGTAAACAAATTTTGTGTTTAAAAATTTGTTTGGGGGTGGGAATCAGTCTTTCCATCCGGATTGCTCGAACTTTCTAGTTGTGTTGTTTAGGTCCATTAGTATAGTTCATTGGGGTTGACGCGTCATCTAATTTAGTGTTCATTAGTTCGCGATAACTTACGCCATGCACGCATTCTACGGCGTTTTCCCCTATCTTATTAGTCACCCCTTGTCGGAATAGAGTAGTTTATGGATCATTGGATTGGAAATTCTCTCCTGATCATTACCATATCTCATTCTAAAGAATCGGACCGATAACGGCTGGAAATCTAGTTTGAAATTATGCTTAAAAATCGAATTTTAAAGTCGAAAAATACGAATTGGGCTTGGGCCAACTCACACTCTCAAATAGCCAGCGCCCCACTTTCCAAAACAAATCGCGACCACCATCATCTTCTCCAAATTGACACAAATTTAAATCCAAACCCTATCAACCAAAATAAAAAAAAATATAATAAAAATAGAATACATCACAATAAGAAGACCACCCACCCATTGTGAAACACCAATCTTCCACACAATCCAACCGTTTCCACCAAGAAACCACCCACCAATTCAAGTTTTGAACCTGCAATAACCTACCATAACCACCACTGTTGGTTTAGTTAGTTTTCATCAAACTCGAATCCACCACCATCTACAAACCCCAAATCGGTTCAAACTTCAATGGCGCTTACGACGTAGAATTCTCGCCGAAAATGCGTTTACCGGATACGATTCAGCCATTTTATGACGGAGATGTTTAAGAGAAATTGAACGGACTGTGGTATTCGACGAGGATTTCTATCACTATGATTTGGTAGAACAGTTTTATAAGAAACGAAAGTGGAGGGAAATAGGATTTTCATTAGGATAGCGAGAACGCGGAGGGAAGTTACGACAGCTTGTTGGTCGAGCTATTAGGAATCATCACCAGAAACAACCTAGATATTTACCATTCAGAACCCCAAAGATACTGCAGTTCCTGTTTTGATGAAAGATACGGTCATAGAGGGTGAATACAATACGATATCTTATTGCGTTAGCCAGACGACCACGAGAACCAATCAACCGGGTCAGAAGCTCAGTGGATTGGTAAGAACGCCCTCGAAAGACAAAGTCGGCGACATCGGACTTCGATTAATGCGACGTTCTCTGGATTTTGCAAACGAAGGAGTATAATTTCTGCATCCTTGATTTAATTTTGAATGTGATTAGAGGAGTGGGAAAGAGCCTGGCGCCTCTTCCCGTATTGATCACTAAGATTATGCTCTCATTTAGAGCCGTCGCTAGATCTGCTCCTATTAAGATCAAATTGCCTTCTAATGCAAGTATTTATAAGGAATGCATCCAAAAGACTTGGCCGTTGTCTGCAGAGAAGGAAGTTGAGTCGGATAATGTAGGGGAAGATATGACATGGTTGGTTGAGGATAATTTTGATAGTCATACTTCTAATTTAGAACGAATGATAATGCTGCAAACTGGGTTGCGATGCAGTTATTGTATCTGTGAAGATATACGACATAGACAAATTGTAATTCGAAATAAGCAAACGAACTTTCAGACGAGAGTTGAAATGCTCGAAAGGGGTCAGGAAGATATCTTGTCTAACTTGGAGATTATCCACCAGAATCACCAAGCCCAGTATGCAGTACTCAAGACTGAGATGGAAGCACAACGCTTGTTCAGGATAGAGATGCTACGGCGCGATGCCACTCGTGGATGAGTCTGTCTCACCGAGTCACGAGAGGCATGAGCGTCGTCGCCAAGAGGCCAGATGGCTCAAGCCATTCGTCACCACAGAGCCAGTCTCCATCTCAGGGACCATCTTCTTCACACACCTAGGTGTTCACCATCAGTTGTGTCCTGTTATTTCATCGTTTTTATTGTTTAGTTAGTGGAATTTTATTTCAGTAGTTAGATTTAAATATTAAGTTGTTTGTTTTAGATTGCTTGGATTTCATATTATTTTAATATAATTTATTTTGATCATCTTTCGTAAGGTTGTCTTGGAGTAAAAGTTGAAAATAGTGGTAGCATGATATGTAGGAGAGTTTAGATACCGGGGTTGTTAGGAAATCAAAACTATGGTTAGTTTCGGTTTCGGTTTGGCGCTTTTTCTATTTCCTGAAATTGCCTTAAAACAATTTGGCAATTTGTCGATTCGCTTTGGAAACCCGTAACCTATTTAAACTTCCATCATACTACACTCACAACCCACACTACACACCACAATCATCTTTCACTTTTCACTCCAACCTTTTTTTTTTCTTGTTTTTCTTAGAAACTCACTTTCTGCACCCTCTGGCGAAGCGCCAGCGTGAGCAGAGCGCTTCTATTACATCAGAATCGAAAAATCCCTAGATACGCCCACGCTTCAAGTAGAATAGCGACCAGCCAAACACCGAAATCGAAAAAATCGACGGCGCCCGGCTTCAAGTAGAAGCGCGACCAGCTAAAACACTGTAATTTCAAAAAATCTAAGAGCGACTTCGCTTTATAATGAAGCGCCAGCCCAGCCTCCAATAAGGCAATGTGAAATTCAAATTTTTCTCGAGGTTTCTTCCGTGTTTTCGCACCTGTTCTACAGAGTAGTTTTAAGATGACACCTCCTATAGTGATTCCTGAACAGTCATTTGAAGACTTGATGGGAACCGATACCTATGGAGCATCGTTCACGAAATGATCGTCGCAGATTAGGATGGCGGCATCTTCTGGTAAGTGATGACGACTCTTTTTCACCTAAGCTAACTGAATTCTTCTATAATAATATTACTTTCTTTTGTACCCAAGAAGGAGAACAAAAATTTTCCCTTGCTTTTGATGGTACGACTATGGAATTCAGTAAGCACTTGATAGCTTTGGTTTCGGGATTGCCATTACCTGACCCTATGCACACGTGGGGATATATGACAGATAACTCATACCTATATGAATATGCCTATTTCCATGAGTATTATGGGGGAGGGGTGTTTCGTATCATGGACCAAGACCAATATAACATCGCCCTGAGTAGCCTATCGCTGAATGTAGGCACAACCATGTTGTTCATCATGATGAACATTCTAGGGGAACGGCAGTTTACTTCTGCCAATAATATCGCTGGTGACGTTTTCCTTGCTTTAGCTGAGGGACGTCGTCGGTATGACATTCCCCGAGTTTTAGTTGCTACTCTGAAGCGAGGCCATTCCTTGAGGCATAAGTACCTTCTTATGCCTGTCTTGGTTTGCCGCCTTATGCGCGCTTGCCTACCCGTATTCTGTACACAGTACACAGATTGGGAAAGGGTCGAAATCATGAGACCCACCAATCGTGTGGTAAGATCATTCCGAGCCATGACTTGGCCGGGATGGCAGGTGCAACCACATTTGGTTGCCCCTTACACCCCATCAGACCAAATAACACTAGAGAGGTTAGCACTAGTTGATGATACACGACGTAAGGCGTGGCAAGTTGTTATGGCATGGCAGGGATCGCGAAAGAACCTCACATAGAAGAGGAGGATGACGAGTAGATCTTTGGGGTGCGGGTAAGTTTTAGTTAAGTTAGTGTCCGCTTATGTCCCAAGCAATTTAATTACGTTAACCCCATAATGGGTGGAACTCTTATAGAGTTCGTCGAAGATTTTTATTACTATATTTGTATGTTTTAACTTTGTTTTTTGCGATGTTCCCCGAATTTCACGCTGCTTTCAATGGTATTTTTCCTACCCTCTTTATTTAAATGCTTTGAGGACAAAGCATGCTTCTTGTTTTTAAGGGGGGCATAGAAACACGTGTAATTAAGACATCCTGTTAGGATATAGATAGGTATAATATGCACTTGTTTTCTAGTTAAAATTTCAAAAACTCAAAAATAAAAATAAAAAGTATGCTATACACTTAGGAATATTGGTATTGTTTTCTTTCTCTATGCTCTTAACAATCTAGAAGTCTCAATGAGCTTTTGCATCGAATAATAGTTAGGAACTTAGGTTAATATGTAGGTAATAATCTTTGCATCTACCTATAAATATATTACATAAGTATCTATGATTGTTTGGCAAGAAGTTTTCTGAAATCTAGGCTAGAGTACTTATTCTACAAATCCTGTGAGAATATAGCCTAAAGCCTTATATGAGTGAAACATTTGAGAAATGACACAAGGGAGAAGTAAAATCCGGATAGAGAAATCACACGTCCACTTGCTTGATCACTAAACCATATCCTAAGCGAGAATTTAGGCCCTCTTTGGATCGATATAGCCAGAAATTCAAACCTATGAATTATTGTCCGCTAGTCGCCCCTCTGAGCCTTTCTTTAGCCTTCCATAAACCACAATTCCTTTACCCTGTTACAAAACAAAACAAAATAAAAAAAAAATAATAAATCAACCTACCCAATCTAGAATAAGTCTGAGAATAGAATGAGTGAAGAAAGAAGAAGAGAAAAACCTGTGTAAACAAAAGTTAGTTAATTGCTTCAGAAAATAAAGAAAAGAAGTTTCCATCCAAAGAAAAGAAAAAAAAAAATAAAATAAAACTCCAAAAAAAAAAAAAAAAAATAGAATAAAAGGAGTCAAAAGCCAAAGAAAAAGAAAAAAAAAATATGGCTAAGGATGGAAACAAAGTGTAGAAGCAAAAGTAAATAACAAGGTTTCTCTAGTTACATAATATGAAGACTCTATTATCTCAGACTTGTCCTTTTTGAATATCCATTTCCTTCCTTCTTAAACCATCTCCTAATCCCCGCAACACCTAATAAAGACCTCTAGCTCAATTAGGAATAGGTTAGTGGGATAGTAAGTGGCAGATGTGTTTGATCGACCCCGGCTTCCTTGTTGTCATTGAGATTGTAAGGTAAAGTGTGCCCAATGACACCTTTAGTAGCTTAAACTTGAGTGGAAAAATCAGAGTGGTTTTGTCTTGACATTTATGTGAGGACCTACTTAAGGACGCTTATTCGAAGTTTTAAACGGACCTGCTATTACATTTCATAGTATTACTCATTGTTATATGTTTATTTTAGATGATTGATTATTATGCATATATTAGCTTAGGGTTCTGACTGGGTTATTCTTATGTATTTGCTAGTGAGATGTATAGATAGTTGAGACATGAATGAGAAAACAATAGTTTTATTTCTTAGTCGTTGTAGTATAGATGAAGTTTGTGAGTACCTTCATCGAAAAACTCTCACGAGGCTATAACTTCGTCCACTAGGGAATTCCTAGTGGTTTAAGGCCTTGTTGCATATGGTCAATGCAATCGCGACTCGGCTAAACGAGAGTAGTTAGAACTCCATTTTGGTCACTTATTCTAATTTCTCATCTTTGCTTGAGGACAAGCAAAATGTCGTTTGGGGGGTGGTTTGATAAGAGCCCAAAACTGTAGTTTTAACCCCTTAATAATCATACTGTTAGACCAATTATGTGAATAATAAGTAAGAGTTAATACTGATTACGTGTTTTTATGCATTTCAGGCTTCAAAGTCCATTATGTGCAGAAATGTGCCACATTAGCGAGATAAAGGAGCAAAAGCCAGCAGAACTTCCGAATGCCATATCTTTGGACTCAGACCTCGGAATTGGGCCTACCTTATGTCAAAACGACCGGCTCGGAAAGAGCTTTGCAATGGTCGAAGTCTTGACCCAATCAGAGGAGCAGAAATGGACGAAAAGTCTGTGGAAGCCAACTGCAGCTGAAGAGGCCTTTTTGGACTGAAAGAATTGGGTTTTGGGCCTGATTCTCTGGCCCAAACCATGGCTCCAAGCCCATGCACGAATTTTGGATCTGGATGTATAAAAACAAAAGCTTAGCTCTTTGTTAATGGTAGCTAGTTAGACCTAAATTAAGATATAGAATTCTAGATCTAGTTTTATTAATTAAATTAAGTTTTAGTTCCATTTAAATTCTTGTTTTAGATTAAATCTCTGAATCATTGTTCTTGATTGATTAGATAAATAAAGTAGTATTTTTATCAAGTTTGAATTTTGTCATTTCCAGTCTAGATCTAATTTCAATTCTTGTTCCTATTTCATTCCAGCCATTAAGTTAGATTCATTATTGTTCAAATTAAGTAAATCTAAATTTCTTACATTATGTTTAGTTTAGATTCAATGGGAAATGTTAGATTGATGATTCAAGGCTAAACCTCCATTAGAGGGGTTGATGAAGCCTTGATGAAAACTTAGTTGTTTAGTATAGAAACGTTTTAGCATCTATTCCACTCTAGAAGGTCGTGTTTAAGCCATGAGAATGGGTGGGCTTACCTCACATGCTAGTTAGTACTTGGTAGAAATGCCATGAACACTAGGGATTAGACTCGGAATTCTTGCCGTGAAAACGTAAGAATCGAGATACCACAATCTGTACTAGGTCATTAAGTTGGATTCGAGGTGGATTCAATTCCCCTCTAATTCCTTTATCTAGAGTCAAACAATAGTATTTCCATAGCATTTGTAGTTAATTTCTAGTAATCATCTTAATTAAGTATCGTGAGTATAATATTTTAAGTAAAAGCTCTCATTGACTTAAGAGCGACTAGTTAGACTTAGAAAACAATCCATGCTAGGGAACTAGGAGTGGAACGAACTTCGTACTCCATTTAGTGCAATTCGCATTGAGAGTAGAAGCTTTGATAATCAACCACGTAAAAGAATAGTTCTAGTTTACTTACGTTGTGAAGTCATAGTTCATTTCGTAGGTAGACTACTCATTTTTTAGTTATCAGTTGTTAAAGAGTGAGAGAAATAAAACTTATTTTGGTATTTGGATTATTGAAATATGTTAATTGTCAAACTAATAATTTAATATCTTCATCTTGGTTTGGTAGGTTCCATGCATGCCAATTTTAAAGAGAAGATGTTGGAGTTTCTATTAGCTTTTTTGGAAAATATGTGAATAACTTTTTAGCTTAGCTACTTTATGACTTGATGTAACAATTAGTTCTGTTAGTGTTTGACATTGTTCATTCAATGGTTATCTTAATGGAATCAGATTCTTCACAGAAATTTACTTGTGTTGGCTTCCTTTTGTTAACTGGTGTTAATGTTTATGAACATGAAAGGGAATGTGGTTGTTTGGGGAGTGGTTTGTATTTGCAGGTTGTTAGCTTCTCATAATAAAGTAAACTATGCAAACACAATTGAAAAATAAAAAATAAAAAATGACAAACTATGTCGGCTAAATAAAAATATGAGATAAAAGGTTGTGCATATTATCTCTGTTTCAATGAAAACATCTTAGATTCCTTCTATACTAATTGGTTTCAACCACAATTCATCTCAGTTTTCTTCTATATAATTTTGGTTTCATTTAGAAAACTGAGATAATAGATTTAGCTAAGATGTTAGACTTATGAGATAATTTAGTAGCATATTTTCTCAGTTTTATAGAACTCTATTATCTCAGTGGTTTTTACCTCGGTTTATTTTTCCAAGAAAAC
This sequence comes from Coptis chinensis, assembly GCF_015680905.1. Taxonomy (NCBI): domain Eukaryota; kingdom Viridiplantae; phylum Streptophyta; class Magnoliopsida; order Ranunculales; family Ranunculaceae; genus Coptis; species Coptis chinensis. The sequence continues at coordinate 26,608,138 of NC_141464.1, read as the reverse complement.
CGAGGTAAAAGCTCTAACATCTCATCTTTTAGTTGAGCTTATAAGCCCTTTTTTTAGTAGTATAGTGATTAGTCATAACTCTGTATGAACAATAATTGTTCATGGTCCACTGGGTATGAACAATGACTGTTCATAGTTTTGTAGGTATGAACATTGATTGTTCACTATGAACAATATTATGAACATTGATTTCATACCGTTACAATAACAAAACTATGTTTATATCTGACCATCAATTATTAGCAGGACTTAATCTGATGAAAGAAGAAAAACAATAAAGAGAAGAAGAAAAAAGATGATAAGTCCCTTGTGAGTAGATTTGGCACACCAAGCAAAAGATTATGCTTGAGATCTGACACACTAAGCAAAAGATTATGTTTGAGAACCACATCAAAGAAAAGGAAATGGGAGTTGAGTAGCACTACCGGCCAATCTAAAAAATGCAAGACAAAGCATACTAGGAAAGGAAGGGGAAGAGGGGAGATAAAGAATGTAAAGAAATCAGTAAAAGGGAAAGAGAAGGGAGATAAAAAGAAGGAAGATGAGGAAAATAAGGAAGAATAGGTGAAAGAGAAGGGTAAAGCTAGCATAGTAGCACCAGCACAGCTGCGAAGTACCTTCTCACATATGATAAGTTTGGTACAAAAACTGAAGGGCATGGGGATTCCAAAAAAACATGTTGATGAAGTGAGAAGACACCGTTCTAGTTTATGTTTGATGCATTGTACAACATGTTCATCTATTATTATTGTCACATTCTTATTATTTCACACAATTGTTGGCATAAAGAATGTTGGAAGAAGGAGGATTGGAAACCATATTGAAGAGCATCGACTTCTCTTCGAAATTCATAGCCATTCCAATTCATTCAGATAGTCATTGGACTCTTCTTGTGCTAGAGTTGGTGGAGGGACAACAAGCAAAATGGTTTCACTTCAACTCCTTAAGACACACAAAAAAACCATTGCAAGTTGCAAAAAAACTTGTGAGTTCGACAATAAACACTTAAATTACATAAATTTTTTTATGTTGAAATATAAACAAATAACTTCTTGTAATTTTGTAGAAGAAGGTACTAGTTGAGTCGATAAACTATCTCGTCATAAAGGAAGATTTGAAAATCCAGCTTCTCAGTAATCAAGGAATAATACTTTCTCAAAAATGTCCGCATCAAAACAATAGGTAATTATATATGGCTTTATTCTCTAATTTGAAATGATTATGAACTCCTGTGTTACATGTGTAAACTATGATTGTTCATACCTAGTGGGTATAAACAATGAGTGTTCATGCCTCAGATAGCTATGAGCATTGGTTGTTCATGCCTCAGATTGGTGTGGTGAATTATGAATACAATGATTTGTCATATTTAGAATTGATTATGATTTGACTGTGTATTATCTAAATTGACTGTGTATTCTCTAAATTGCAATGTTGATTGTGGCCTCCATGTGTGCAAAATGATGCAAATTCTGTATGATCAAGGTCACATGGATTTCTCTGAAGGACAAGTGCACAACATGCGCCCGCACATTGCATGCAGATTGATGTCAGACTTGCCAAGAAGCTGGACGAAAGAAAATCACGAGTTTCTGGAAAATTACATAAAAGGATTATTGTTTATTTAAGGAATGTGAGGAAGGAAAAAAATAATAGAGAAAAACAATATATTTTGTGGTATTTTTGGGAAGTAGTTCTCTCACAAGCTTCAGTAGCTATGGAAGTATGTGTTAGGGTTGTCCCTCGCTATGAAGCACCTGAGAGTATGGGAAGAAGTACGCAACTCATAATGACATGAAGTATGACACTGTTTGTGGCATATGCATCAATGTGTCTATTCGGCTCAATGTCACCGAACAGAGGAAGATGCTTTCAGAGTTTCAAAAGGTCAGCCAAAAGTATGTAATCAGAAGTGGACAACGTTATTTTTTTTAAGTATGTCATCAGTAGTGGCATATTTTTTATTTTATTTTTAGTTATTTGAGTTTGACGAGAAAACTGAGTTTTGAGTAGAATTTAATTCAAGTAAAATGAAAATGACAAGTGGACTAGTGGAATCCACGTTGGAAACCAGAAAATGTGAAGAAGGGTATTTTGGGGGTCTTTGTTAAGTGCTCTGTAAATGGTAGAATATATATAAGTAGGGTCATTTAGTAGAAATAATACTTTGTTTTGACCAAACTTTGCAGTAGTTCTCTCCCAAGATTTAGTTGCTATGGAAGTATGTGTTAGGGTTGTCCCTCGCCATGAAGCACCCGAAAGTATGGCCAGAAGTACGCAACTCAGAATGACATAAAGTATGACACTGTTTGTGGCATATGCATCAATGTTTCTGTTAGGCTCAATGTCACTGAACAAAGGAACCCTTATTTTTATTCTGCTTATTCATAACTCATGTTCATATTTTATCTTTACTTTTAATCCATTGTTCATAGCTCGCGTTCATAGTGGAGGTATGAACATTTATTGTTCATAACTGCTTAGAGGTATAAACAATGATTGTTCATAACCACAAATAGGTATGAACATTGATTGTTCATACTCACCAATATAGGTATGAACATTTATGGTTCATACATGCTTAGACCCTCAGAGGTATGAACAATCATTGTTCATACCCACAAATAGGTATGAACATTGGTTGTTCATACCCACCACTATAGGTATGAACAAACATCGCTCATAACTCACGTTCATAGTGGAGGTATGAACATTTATGGTTCATACCTGCTTAGAGGTATACCATTACATCATGCTACGATGCTAAACATTGCCAAAACAACAGCAACAAGAAACTGATAGTATACCACTGCATCATGCTAGAAACTGCAATGTTTGAGGGGTATGTTTGAGTAGTATAATACAAACTACAAAACATTCCAAAATCAAACTACAAAAGAAAGCTCTAATAGAAGTATTCTGAAATTTAAGCATCCCTCGAAATCAAGAACAATTTTCATAATCCACGGTTTGCAGGAGGCTGCAAACGAGAATTGATGACCTGCTAATAATGTCGCCAACATGGATGGCTCTCTATAACTGCAGGCTGCCCAAAAAGGTGTTGCTTAATGTATTTTTGAACATTCTCTGACGTTACTAATCCTTCCAAATACATCCTAATATCACCCCCATGTCTTAACGAATTGTCGTTCTTATTACGGAAGTCGTATGAAGTAGGGAAGATGGCAGTGTGTGCGGGATTAAGCAATGCTTTATAAAGAGAATCATCGACTAGGAGACTGTTTGATTCGTTGTACTTTCTCTTCTCCCAAGGAAGATTTAGGTCATCTTTATCCCAAAGTTTGACAAGTTCTTTCAACATCAAAAGCTTCACATTGTTATCAACAGTGTAAAACCCAGTAGTAGAGCAATGGGATTGGTCCCAACATAACAGCAATTGGGACTTCATATCGCCCATGACAATATCTAGCACACCGTCCAAATTTTGTTTTGTCCTTGATGACCAAACACCAACATTGAATCTTTGAAAACAAAACTTTGGGAAATCAACACAGAACGAACCCTTTAATATGGCCTTTCCTGAAATGAACTTGTCGACAATACAATCTGAAGGAAGGTCAAGCTTGTTACCTATGTGAAGAAGCAAACCATTAACATCAAGAATGAGAAGTTTTGGGTTAGTTTTACTGATCAGTGGTCTTTCAATGAGCATGCCTTCCTTATTCTTAGATTTGAGCTCTTTCTTTTTGTTGAGAAATTGTCTCTCGATAATTCCACAATCTAGCAGGTCCCGTGTTACTATGTTCCTAAGGTCAGGAGGTGTTACAAAATGGCCCTGTTCATATTAGGTGAAAAAGATAGGTATATAATTAGGGCTCTATAATTAGTACAAGTAAATTTTGTTTCAATGTCAAAATTTTGAAAAAAAATCCATTACAAACAAGTAACTTTATCTGCATCCAGAACTCCACCGAAGTTCAAGTCTTGAACATCAATATCCTCAAATTCCTTAACGATATCAGAAGCATCATTGGGTAATTGTTGAATAGCTTCGACATTCTTTAAAAAAGAGATCCAGATATCAGAAATGCTAAATATTCATATATGTATTAATTAAAACTTATATAGCAGAAGCAATATGAGGAGGGTTATACATCAGGTGTGTGCTTTGGGAAAATAGTAGAAATATCAATAAGCATCTTTTCCAGTTGACTATCAACTAAACCATAGATTGGGATTTCAAAATGCTGATTAAGACCAATGGTGGGAGTTGCATCATTGGGTGATTGCTGTATAACTTTGACAATCTGTTAAAAAGAGATCCGAAAATTATTCAGATTTTCGATAATGTAGTTGTATAACTTTGGCAATCTGTTAAAAGGAGCAATGCATAATGATTCAATTTTTGACAATGTAGCTGAATATATCATGAATAAAACAAGTGTAACTTTAGGTAGCACAAACCAGTGAGAAATGAGTCGGGGTAGCCTCCTGATTTACATTCATTGCAGGATTTTGTTGATCCACTTCACTCCTTTCAACCTGTTGCAATACATAATTTTTTAATAATCTAAGAATGCTATTAACCTAAACTTATACATGGTTAGGTAATACTAGAAGCCTCACATACATTTTCAACTTCACCAGTGTTCGACAAATTCTTCTTTAACGGTAGAAAATATTCTTCATCACCACTATTCTCATCATCACCTCTTGTTTTCGCAGAATGTCGGGATCCTTTAATCACCTGGAAAGATGAATAACACAAACATTTTGAGAAATTTATCTTCATCTTTGACAACACTATCGAGCTATGAATATATGAGTACACAATTAATTACCAAAGCTTGTCCATCTACTTTACTGCGGTGCTTGTTTGGTGGTGTTTTATGTTTTCCGCCCTTAGCTGAAACTTTATCGGGCTGTGCTATTGCTTTCCTCTTTGAGGGTTGAACAAAATCTTCATCACCACTACTCCCATCATCACCTCTTGTTTTTGCAAAAGGCGAGGATCCTTTAATCACCTACAAATATGAATAGCACAAACATTTATGGAAATTTATCTTCATCTTTAACAACAGTATCGAAATATGAATATATGAGTACAAAATTAATTACCAATGCTTGTCCATCTTCTTTGCTGTGGTGCTTGTTCAGTGGTGTTTTAAGTTTTCCATCCTTAGTGGAAACATTATGGGGTCATCCAGGTGCTCTCCTCTTTGATGGAGGCACAAAATCTTCATCACCACTACACCCTTCATCTTCTTTATCATCCTGGATCAAACTTTTTCCTCGTTTAGTAGCCGGCTTCCTTAATTCCTTCAAGGGCTGAATCCAACAAATATTTTTTTCAACTTTTGCAAAGTGGTCCAAACAATAACATACATTGAATAACAGAAAATATTACACCATCGCTTCTTTATCATCTTGGATCAAACTTTTTCCTCGTTTTGTAGCCGTCTTCCTTAATTCCTTCAAGGGCTGAATCCAACAAATTTTTTTTTTCAACTTCCAAAAAGAGCTGAGGTCCAAATAATAATATACATTGAATAACATAAATTATTACCACCACTTCTTCAACATCTCAAATCAAACCTTTTCCTTTTTTAGTAGCCAGCTTCCTTAATTCCTTACTCGACTGTTTTAAACTCTGCCAATGTGGGAGCACATAAATGTAGGCTTAAAATTATCCACATTTTCGAATTAAGCAATTATATAAATTACCTCAGTACGTAATACCATAGTTTGTTGTTCTACAGAACCAGTTCCAGTATTAACAGATGGTCTTAATAACAAATTCACCGCCTGTTTTTTCACCTGCATAGTAGATATCACATAAATTATCACAGTTGACATTGTACACTTTAAGAAAAAGAGCAAGACGCAAAAAATTACATCAGTCTGCTTATTCTGTTCGCAAAACATGTCCAAGGAAAACTTCTTATCGTTAGTTTCTTTCTGTGACAAATAATGAAATGTAAGTTTCTTAGTCTTGATTTGTTGGTACTAATTGTATCTATATCTTATTATATCCATAACTTTAGAGCCTCTCTGTAGACCGCAACTACTTGCACCATAGGGGGAATATCAAATTCATCCAGGACAATGAGTTTCTTTGGGTTGTTTAATTTGGACTCCCAAGTTCTTCCACGGGTGGTTTTCCGTGGAAAACCAACCTAACCTCAGAGCCAGGGGAATACCTTCTTGTCCAATCGGAGCACATTGAAAGTGGGCACATGAAGGAAAAGCCAACATTCAATTGCAAGTGCACAACCGTATAGGGTGTGTGTAAATGGCATCTGTGGGTGAACATTAAAGTGTGTCTCTATAACTTTGTGCAAAGTCTCTACACAATCACGAACCTATTCATATATCAGATACCCCCAAGGGAAATTGTCAAACTTTTGCAAATCTACCGCAATATCAATATGTTTCACATCAACTCCTTTCGTACCGCCTGGCAAGAAGAAAACCCCAAGCACAAACAAACGGTTAATTTGGTGGATGTCGTCACAGGTTCTCGGATCCGGACGTACCGACTTTTGCTTAGCTTTTTTCCTTGCATCCTCGAACTCACTCAGTAGAACGGCGCCTGCGGTAGTCATGCGTCTTCCTTTCGGCTGGAAATACCTTAAACGAAAATCAATTGGTTCATACACATTCATAGAGTAATATCGTAGTAGGTGGTGGATTTGTGGAGGGACCAGTAAGCAGGCCCACGTTAGATGATTTGAAAGACAAATATTGGTTTCCTATGTTGAAATTCATTGGCAAAATTCGCTTTTCTAAAAGCTCGACAACCAAGTTTGGGTGGGTAACCAAAGTATTTTTCTCACCACTTTCAACATCAACCGAATTCATATCGAGAAGAAAACCGAAAGGAGATTTCTCAAAAAAAATCTTTTCATCATTATCGAATCTAGAAAATAGTTGGTCTTGTAGCATTTTCGGAGAACATTGACAAGTAACCTTGATGTCTCGTTGCGGAGGTGGTATATGCTTTTCCTTCTCTTCCTTCTTCTTAAGAACAAATTTCTGGCTGAACCTCCTTATTCTCCACATAATTCCAGTTGAGGGACCACCTTCTTCTTCCCCCTAACCTTGTTAATTCTATAAAACATAAACAAATAAGGCTCAACAAATAATATATGCGGAACCATAATATATACACATGATTTCAGTTTATTTTACCTTTATTTCAAGTGTTAAGCTTCACATTCTCTCAACATTTAGGTTAGTATGTTTATCAATGTTGTAAGTGGATACTTTTATCTACTATCTAATGTTAAAAGGACCTAAATTTGTGAAAATTACAAGTATTGAAAAAACACAGTAATGATAAGTGCCACGTTCACCAACAAAGAAAAAACAACTTCAATTTTGAATATTGAAGTCAGAATCCACTTACAATTTGAAGTGAAACCTAAAAAACGATAAAAGTTTTACCTTTAACTAAATCAGGTTATAAAAGTAGAGGAATAAAAGTATAAATGAGAATAAGGAAGGTTTGCTTAATTGATTTGGAAGAGTTCGCTTTCAAACTTGGGTTGGACTTTAATTTTTTTGTTTTGGACAAAGAACCGATGAAAAGAAGGTTGGAGAGAGGAAACTGGGTGTCCTGAGACCGGGAAACTAAAACTTCTGTAAGTTTCCCCCCAAAAAAAATTTGGGATTACAAAAAATGGTCCCGATGCACCATGTCCAAAGTTGTATCGTCCCACAAAAAATGACACAATACGCATGCCATATGCATTGTTCCTACATTGTTTATATATGTAACTACATTGTCGATCTGTTTGACAGAGAAAGATATAGATGATCTAAAAATTAGTTTACGTGTTCGTCGTCGATCTGTTAAATTATTGGGTTTTGCAAACAGGAAATTAAAGCACTACTGAAACAAAGGGAGGTGTACATACTCTCATTCGAGTTATAAAAATTATTTCTAATGCCATTGCTTTGATTGTGTACACAGCCAGCATTATAGTCTTAACAGATTAGTACAAATAATTGTGTGATGATGCTAATTGTATAATTTTTTGCAGACAAAATGTGAATATATTAATATAAATATAAGGTTACACGATGAGACAAAGTCTTCATGTTACAGGATAGGTTCCCACCATACATCAAAATAAGTGAGAGTACTCTTGCTAAATCTAAAGTACAACTGATCTGGGCTCTCAATTTTGGATACAAAATATGGTCTTGATGTGCTCCATTCTGAAGCATCTTTATCCAAAGTTGCACCATGCTTTGAGTGGCTCTTTGCCATCTTGTTTTCAGTTTCCAAGAAATGTGGCCATTTGCAAAAGAATGAGCAACCGATTGGGAGTCAGTTTCCATCCAGATTTCCCTCCAGCCGTGAGCAATGACAATCTCTATTGGTAAAGTGAGCGCAATGCTTTCTACCTCATAATTGGTAACCTTATAATGAACACTACATTTTGGAACAAGTAACCTTATCTGCACCATCAACTCCCTCAACTCCCTCGAAGTCCAATTATTGACCACTGATAAGTGCTCAAAAATAATGATTTATATCTGCAATTATGTGTATGTTAGTCTCTATTTAATATTTAAATATTCTAATATGATGCAATTTGAGTTTTTACAAGTCGAAGAACCTAAATGTGAAATATGGAGGGAAAAGAAGTCAAAAAGGACTCACTGGGAATTATAGCTCAAGGCATAGGGCAAAAACATCATATTTGTCTCCGTAAGTGTCAAGCCGATTGTGACTCTAAAAGAGGATAATAATTAAGTTAGAAGAGTTTTAAATATGATCTCAAAGCCTTAACTTTGACTTCATAGGAAGAGGAGATCAACATGGAAAAGAAGTCAGAGTTTCACAAAAATTAGGAAACAGAAAGCTATCAGAAGCTGCAGGTTGGGAAATAGCCTGCAGGGCAAAGTATGCCACATCTCAATTTTGTGCAAACGAATCTAACTTTTCCAGGATTGCTTCTAGAAAATTCTAGAGAGTTTGACACCAAATAAACATATGATTCATATATCTTTCAAGACGAACATGTAAGTCAATATATAAGGCACAAAATTTTAGATATTTTAGCTTACATCATCTAGGAAATTTAGTTTTGGCATCTTATATCTAGAATTAAGAGAGAAGAAATTTCATATCTTTTTCACCATTACCATCAATAAAGATTATTCCTTTTCATATTGTGTTCATAGCATAGTATTGTAGGAACCATTATGGTCGCATCAAATGACTACGAACCGCAAAACACCATGTGCAGTGGAATAAAGCTTTTCACGGTTTGGTTTAGGAATTCATACCTTTAGATCGGCTAAGATAACTCTGAGAATCCAATATCTATGAATCAGCAACCGTTTGATCTTCTGTTGTATTCCTATCCTTAGAATGGACATTGTGTGGCCAATGATCTTCCAACCTCTTCTTTCTTTCTTGGCCTCTCTCACTCACAAAATTTGGAACTGATTTTTGGATCTACTTTTCTTGAGCAAAACCTTAAGAAAAATAGCCAGAGAAAGAGGTTTCTATTTATAGGCAACAACAGGGACCATGAGGAGAAATCAGGGTTAGGTCTCCTGACGGGCTTGGGCTTCCCATGTTTGCTCAGAACACACGGCTTAAGTCCGTCAACAAATGGATTATTCCACTAAAGGTCATTGTTGCACTACCGCCCTAATCCCAAATTACATGTTACGTTTATGGGCTCCATATTATATGCTCATTGATCTCCCTGTGTTTAAGATATCGAATGCCCGTTGATTAAGTCAAGTTACTGACAACCACATTAATCAACTTCTTATGTCCTTGAGTAATACCGCTCAACCTCATTGTCATGTCAGATTAAATCCACCTGTAGGGTTTACATGACAATCCTTATGAGCTCCTCAAGGGAACATCATCAACCCGACTTCCTGCGGGTCACGGATTCCTTCTATAATCAACAACACACCTTACATACAATGTCATTACACAATCTATTGAGTTTGCTGATTCACAAATGAATCTCACTCATTGATGATTTAAAGCATTGTACAATGCACGTAAGTGCCCGTTATTATATCCGGATTAAGAGGACAAGCATCCATAATAACAGAGGTGTTTGTTCTCTTATATAGTCAGTATAAAGAGAAAACTACCTCACTTGGTCCTATTCAATACACACAAAGTGTACTAGTGTAATCTTGTAGTCAAGATATACTAATACCAGATTATACTACAACCTTACCAATGGTTTGTCCAAATCCATCTAGGTTGTAAACGTTTACTTATACTTTATAAGGTGTTGATGATATGATCTTCTGTGTGTCACCACACACCATATCATCTACAACATAAAGTGTTAGATGCATGCATATAACTAATAACATATATAATATGCATGACATTTGTCCATATGATTCTCATTCAAAATATAAAGAATTAGAGTTAATAAAAAAGTAATGCTTTTAGTATATAACCATATCAATTTCCCACTTATACTCAAAGCATTGTTTTTTAGTATACTACTAACAAATCTCCCACTTATACTCAAAGCTATGCTGCCAAGCATCTGATTCCCATCCCCTCAACATGCCTGTCAAAAAACTTAGCCGTTAAACTCTTTGTAAAGGGATCAACTAGGTTATCTTCTGATGTTATCTTGGTAACAGTAACATCTCCTCTTTTTACGATTGATCGTATCAGGTGGTACTTGCGCTTAATGTGTTTACTTGCTTACAAGAAATTTAGGAGCCAAACTGACTCTTTGGCTGCCTCAGTGGCTGCCACATATTTAGCTTCCATGGTGGAGTCAGACACGCATTTCTGCTTGACACTTCTCCATACTATGGCTTCACCTCACAAGGTAAACACATAACTTGAGGTAGACTTACTCTTGTCCCTATCTGATTGAAAATCAGAATCTGTATACCCTAAGGGAACAAAACTATCTGCATGGTATACTAACATATAATCCTTAGTCCTTTTCAGGTACTTCAGAATATGTTTTACCGCAGTCCAGTGCCCTTGTCCTGGGTTCTTCTGATATCTGCTAACAATGCCAACGGCAAAGCAGATGTCTGGCCTTGTGCATAGCATAGCTTACATTAAGCTTCCTACAGTCGAAGCATAAGGAACCGCTTTCATGTCCTCTATCTCTTTTGGTGTCTTGGGACACATATCCTTTGATAGAGGAACTCCATGCCTGAAAGACAAGAAACCTTTCTTGGAGTTTTGCCTGTTAAAACGAGTTAATACAATATCAATATAGGTAGCCTGAGATTAGCACAACATCCTTTTCTTACGATCTCTTATAATTTTGATCCCAAGGATGTGACCCGCTTCTCCCAAGTCCTTCATATCAAATTGCTTTGATAACCATACCCTTATGTGTGACAACACTTTCACATTATTTCCAATGAGTAAGATGTCATCTACATAAAGCACAAGAAATACTACTACGTTTCCATCAAATTTCTTGTACAAACAAGATGCTCTTGAACTTTTTCAATGAATCATTCTGGTTGCTTCATATAGATGGTTTCCTCAAGACTTCCATTAAGGAAGGCTGTCTTGATATCCATTTTATAGACCCACTTGCATCCAATGGGTTTTACACCATTGGGTGGCTCTACAAGCTCCCAGACCTGATTAGAATCCATAGATTCCATCTCAGAATTCATTGCCTTTTGCCAAGATTCTACATCTCTATCTTGGAGTGCTTCATTGTAGGTCCAGGGATCAGGATCTTGGTTATCAGTGGTTATGTCTGAAGACATTCCCATACCAATCCACCTATCGGGTTGTCTAACAACCCTCCTACTACGATGAAGCACCTCTTGTTCTTGTACGTCATTAGTGGCACGTTGTGGTTCCTATTCTTGTACTATTGGTACTGCAGTAGTGGGTGTCTCTCCTCTTAATTTTTCTAGAATAATACTACTTGGGGTCTTGTGGTTCATCACATAGTCTTCTTCTAAGAATCGAGCATTGGTGCTACCAATGATCTTCTAATCCTTATGACTATAAAATAAACCACCCTTCGTTCCTCTAGGATAGCCTACAAACAAGTGTACTTTTGTACGAGATCCCAACTTATAAGCATCTCCCAACACATGTGCTGGGGTACCCCAAATCCGAATGTGTTTCATACTAGGCTCACGCCCAGTCCACAATTCTGTTGGAGTTTTAGGTACTGATTTCGAAGGTACCAGGTTCAAAATGTAAGCTGCCGTTTCCAAGGAAAATCCCCAAAATGAAATTGGTAAATCCGAATAACTCATCATCGATCTAACCATTTCCATAAGAGTCATGTTTCTCCTCTCTGCTACACCATTCTGTTGGGGAGTCCTAGGTGCAGACATTTCGGATGTAATCCCAACCTCTGATAAATAATCCCTAAACTCTCCTAAAAGGTATTCACCACCACGATCTGATTGTAGTAACTTGATACATTTTCCATGACGTTTCTCCGTCTCAGCCTTGTACATTTTGAATTTTTTTAAAACAGCCAGACTTACGACGCATCAAATAAATGTACCCATATCTTGAATAATCATCAATGAAAGTGACAAAGTATTCAAAACGACCTCTAACCTGGACAGTCATGGGTCCACATAATTCAGAATGAACCAGTTCCAACACATCTTTGGCTCTATACCCCTTAGCCGTGAAAAGCCTTTTCGTCATCTTACCTTCCATGCAGGATTCACAGATAGGAAAAGTTTCCACTTTCAATGAACCTAAAGGTCCATCGGCTACCAATCTCTGAATCCTCCTCAAGTTGATATGACCTAACCGTAGATGCCAGATATGTGTTTGGTTCATTTGAGAAGGTTTCTTTCTCTTATTTGAATTAGAATATGTGTTATTAATTTGCATTTGATGCACTATGGGTGAAATAGGATTAATGATATATAAATTGCCTTCTAATGCGCCAGAACAGATAAAATGTTTACTTTTCTTAATGACGACCTTGTCATTAAAAGAAAGAGAATATCCATCCTTAATAGCCATAGAAACTAAAATTAAATTCCTTCTAAAATTAGGCACATAAACACAATTCTTTAACACCATTATTTCTACCAAAAGATAAACAAACATCTCCCACTACAACAGCTACTACTTTCGTAGCATCCCCCAAAGATATGGTAATCTCTCCAGCACTAAGTTTTATGGTTTCTTGGAACCCTTGCATCGAAATGCAGACATGGTCAGTAGCTCCTGTATCTACACACCAGGTATTGGTAGATAGCACCGCTAAACATGTTTCAACAACTAGTGCATGAGACATACCACCATTATTCTATGGTTTGAGAAGAGGACCATCTCCCTTCCAGTCTATGCTATTAGGGACAAGAAGTTTGTTTTCCTTAAGAATAGTTACTAGTGGGTTGAAAGCAACCATTTTGAAAACCTAAGAATCACATAAAATAACTATTATGTAGGGCAAAAACTTTTTAAGTTAATAACAAAAATTAATTTATTAATCAACCCATCAGCACCCTACACACTAAGAAGTAGTAAGCCACGATAGTGTGGACGTTTACCATTCTACATTCATGTAAATACTTTTGGAGTTAAGTTAAAAATTAATTAATTAACCCGTCAGCACCCTACACACCGAGAAGTAGTAAGCCACGATAGTGTGAACGTTTACCATATCTACATTCGTGTAGAGAGGTTTTTCTTATTAGTTCTACTTCTCGTCAACTTAACAGCACACCACTCATTAGAGTGGACACATGCCATCTAGACAAGTAAAACTAAAAAGCTGACCTTTCTTTGGTCCTACAAATAATAGCATTGACTCCGATGGGGAGGATACCAATACTTGCATCTAAGTGTATACCATTACTCAACACTAAGTCCATTATTTGTAATGAATCCCTTCATATGGAGAAGTGAATCCATTCATTAATAATTTCATATAGTTGTCCTTTAGAAGTTTGTTCTGGTAATCTGTAGTTAGACTCATCCGATATGGAGGAAGGCACTAAAACCGACGCGCAAGTATAATTACATTACCAACAAACCAGTAATGGAGACCATGGGATTTATACAAAACAAATTTCCGCTCCCACTTAGTTATTTAGAACTGAGGATCTTTTTGTTTACTGGTCATGCCTATGTTCACGTTATCTATTATTCATGAGGGCTTAGTTTTTAGAAAACATCCACAAATAAAAACATGTATATAGAATAAGCAAATATGAACAATAAAATGGAAAATAAATTCCTAACAGTTATGGCCCATATTCATTGCTCTATCCTGTTCGCCGAACTCTTTTAGTTGCCTTCCCAAAATCCGGCAGGGTTCCCTGTTTGGTTTAGGAATTCATACCTTTAGATCGGCTAAGATAACTCTTAGAATCTAAGATCTATGAATCAGCAACCTCTTGATCTTTTGTTGTATTCCTATCCTTAGAATGGACATTGTGTGGGCAACGATCTTCCAACCTTTTCTTTCTCTCTTTGCCTCTCTCACTCACAAAATTTGGAACCGATATTTGGATCTACTTTTCTTGAGCAAAACCTTGAGAAAAATGGCCAGAGAAAGAGGTTTCTATTTATAGGCTACAACAGGGACCATGAGTAGAAATTAGGATTAGGTCTCCTGACGGGCTTGGGCTTCCCATGTTCGCCCAGAACACACGGCCCAAGTCCGTCAACAAATGGCTTATTCCACTAAAGGTCATTGTTGCACTACCGCCCTAATCCTAAATTACGTGTTATGTTTATGGGCTCCATATTATATGCTCGTTGATCTCCCCGTGTTTAAGATATTGAATGCCCGTTGATTAAGTCAAGTTACTGACAACTCCATTAATTAACTTCTTATGTCCTTGAGTAGTACCACTTAACCTCATTGCCATGTCTGATTAAATCCACTTGCAGGGTTTACATGACAATCCTTATGAGCTCCACAAGGGGACATCATCAACCCGACTTCCTGCGGGTCACGGATTCCTTCTATAATCAACAGCACACCTTACATACAATGTCATTACCCAATCCATCGAGTTAGTTGATTCACAAATAAATCTCACTCATTAATGATTTAAAGCAATGTACAATGCACGTAAGTGTCCGTTATTATATCCAGATTAAAAGGACAAGCATCCACAGTAACAGAGGTGTCTGTTCTCTTATATAGTCAGTATAAAGAGAAACAACCTCACTTGATCCTGTTTAATACACACAAAGTGTACTAGTGTAATCCTGTAGTCAAGATAGACTAATACCAGATTATACTACAACCTTACCAATGGTTTGTCCAAATCCATCTAGGTTGTAAACAAAATACTTATACTTTATAAGGTACTGATGATATAATCTTATGTGTGCATCACACACCATATCATCTACAACATGAAATATTAGATGCATGCATATAACTAATAACATATATAATATGCATGACATTTGCCCATATGATTCTCATACAAAATATAAAGAAATAGAATTAATACAAAAGTAATGCTTATAGTATATAACCCTATCAAGTATGAGGACTTAATCTCCCTTCTCTTGGGAGGGGAGATGAAGCTTATTTTTTATGTTTTAGTTTAGATTTTCTTCTATCATGTTCTAGTATAAATCTCCCATTGAGTTTCTTCTTATTCGTCCATTGATCTAACGCTCCTTGTGGAGGTTAGGAGGTATTAGGATAATTCATGATTGTGTAGAGCCAAATACCACAAACCCTAAATTCTTTTCTTCTAGTTTTTAGTGTTCTAGTGTGATAATTGGATTCTTTATGGCACCTCAATTAGTTGTATGGTTAATGCCATATATAGATTTTCCATGGCACGTAGAATTGTATATTGAATGTCACTTAAAGCACAATTTGGTTAAATAGAAGATATCAAGGGAGATTGAAGAAGTACTTGGTGGTAAGGTAGAAAGCACATTGAAATCCAAATATTAACATCATGGTTATGAGCATAAGATTTGTAGGTATGGTAAGTTTTCTATCGGTGACTTATATTAAACATGATGGATTGATCTATTAAACTAACTTGATGATTTTGCTGGATTCATCTTTCCCAAGATATTCTCTCTCTTCATTCATAATTATATATTTAATTTAGTTTAGTTTATGCATAGTTTAAATCTGAATTAAAATCAACCATATATTCATTATTACTTAGCCACATCTTTTATTTGCATTCATTAGAGTAATTTAGATTAGGAATTTCTATTATCATCAACTAATTATTTATAGTAGGATTGATACATTGCTAGCCACTATACTAATCAATATTTAATAGGCTAAGTAAGATTTGTAAAAGCTACGTAACACAAATAATGACATAAATAATACATGTTACGTGCTTTTTCAATGGCTCTGCTGCCCGCTCTAAATTGATTAGGTGGTAGAATATTTAATTTAGATTACTTTAATTTAGGAATTCATATAGTATAAATTGCAGATTTAGCATAATTAGGTTAATTTAGCATAATTAAATTAGAATTGCACAGTAGAAAGTATTTTCATAAAGTTTGGATTTTGTTTGATAGAAAAGAATAGTACAAAAAACATATTTGTAGATTTCAAAAAATTCTGAACTTTTACAGAGTTGATCTATAATGTATCAGTAATTTATTGGAAGTTTTTCAAATTTTTCGTACTTGCCTTATCTGGTTAACTAACATTGACTTTGTAATACCCCATTGTCAGATTTCAGGACGCAAACATATGTAACAAGTGTCAAGCAGAATTAGTTTCGCATTATCAAAAATTCTAAATTTTGTACAAGAGGAACCTCAATTCATCAGGCACTTTCAGTAAAAATTTGGGTATTGTTTGACCTGTTTTCACCACTTAACTAGTTACTTGTTTTCAGTGTGTTGCTGTTGTTTTTCTGGACCAAGGTCTCTGGAAGAACAGTCGAGAAGAAGGATTTGTAAAACTCTAAATAATCCAACATTTTTACAGGATCACCCCTGACACGTCATCAGACTGCAGTAAAACGTTCGTGATATTTAGTGTTGTTTTAGTTATTTAACCAGTCGATTATTTACAGTGTGTGCAAAAAATGTCTTCAATGGAATCTGCAGGATTAACCAGAACAGAAGAGGGACTTTGCAAGCTCTAATTGCTCTAAAATTTTATAGGCTACTTCTTGGACGTATCAGGTAGCTTCTGTAAACATTTCAAAAATTTTAGACTTGTTTTGCTTGCTATAACAGTAAGTACTTCTCTTCTGCCGTGAATCTCCTATTAGCAGTTTCATAATTAGCATTAATAGTTAGTCTCGTATAATTTAATAATATAATTTAGTTAATTAAGTGCATATTATATTAGTTTATATAGCTTAATTGTCTAATTGTCTAGAGTACCATTAGCCGACATGGTTGATCAAAAAACTTTTAACACCTTGTTTCAACCTATGGCGGTTTAACCACCAAACTACATAGTGATGCCCGACAATAACAACTATGAGATTAAGCCCACCATTCCTAATATGTTGTCAAGATTGTTGGGGTTGATATCAATACCAATCGATCTCCACTACACAGATAATTTGTATTTGAACCAACAACAATCTCCAGACAATTCTAAAAATTCCCTATAACTAACCTAGCATGCTCAACTCTCTAAATAACTATTAAAAACAGATAATAATGCAAAGAAGTAAAAGCATACCACAACACAAAGGTATACCGTGGTTCGGCTAATGGTGCCTACTTCCACAAGAGCTAATCCTTTTATAAAGTGGGAAGGAAGATTACGATCACTCCTTTTATCTCTCTCACCTTACTAGATTACTCCTCTCTCTTTACAGGCTTGTCTCTCTTTAAAGGTTATCTCTCAATCTTGATTGCTTTCAAGATTGGGTTTTCTCTCTCTTGTGTTGCCTTGGTTCGTGTTAGGTTTTTCCAAAAACCTCAACTTATATTGCAAACTTGCGGTTTCACAAAAATAGAATTTTACCAAAAATAGGCATGGGCGCGGGCGCGCTCTCGGCAAGGCCAATGTCGAGTGCGTGCTCCCTCAACAACCTGTTTCTTGTTCACAGCATGGGCACGGGCGCGCCTTGGCTAAAACAAATCTGAACGCGCGCACGCTCAGACTTTTTCAGGCAAACATAACTTCTTTCTCTCCTCATGTGAGGGATAACTCCAACAATCTCCCCCTCCTGAACAGTAAGGGGGGATACTTCCATACAATTTCCAAATCAACAGGAGGAGTGTTCTACCATTCTGGGGGTAGCACATCAAACATCAAACTTACCTTTTGGTAAGAATTTGGTCATCATATCCGACCTGTTATTGTCGGTATGGATCTTCTCGATACACAAATGCTTGTCTTTGAGTACTTCCCTAATCTAATGATCACGCACATGTATGTGCTTGGATATATAATGAAAATTCGGATTCTTGCTCAAATGGATGGAGCTCTGACTGTCACATAGAACTACAAGCTATATCTGGTTTAGCCCTAGTTCATCGAAGAACCTCTTCATCCATAACATCTCTTTGCAACACTCAGTGGCTGCAATATACTCGGCTTCTGTAGTGGATAGGGCAACACACTTTTGCAATTTAGATTGCCAAGAAACTGCTCCCCCTATAAAATTAACCAAATAACCAGAGGTGGACTTCATCGAGTCAACATCACCTGCCATGTCTACATCAGTGTAGCCTTTAAGTAAGGGCTTACTCCCACCAAAACACAAACATGATTTGGAAGTGCCTTTGAGATATCTCAATATCTACTTAACACCTTCCCAATGCTCTTTACCTGGATTTGACAGAAATCGGCTTACAATACCAACGGCGAAAGCAATATCCGGTCTTGTACACACCATTGCATACATCAAGCTGTCCACTGCAGATGCATAAGGAATCTTTTTCATTTGACTCTGCTCATGCTTACCCTTTGGATACATATCTTTGGTCATGGGAAACCAGCCACCAAGAGGACAACTGACTGGCTTCGTTTGATCTATTTTGAATCTCTTCAACACCTTCTCAATGTAGCTTTCTTGAGAAAGCCACAACTTCCCACTCTTTCTATCACGAATGATCCACATCCCAAGTATCTGCTTTGCTTGACCCAAATCCTTCATCTCAAAGGACTTACTCAAGTTTTTCCTCAGCTTGGATATTTTGTTGAAATCCGGGCCAACTATCAACATATCATCCACATACAACAAAAGCACTATAAAATCCCCATCTGGAAATTTCTAAACAAACACACAATGATTGGAAGCAGAGTTCTTGTATCCTTACTTTGCCATATAGGAATCAAACTTTATGTACCACTGTCTTGGTGCTTGCTTCAACCCATAAAAGCTCTTTATCAACTTGCATACTAGGTGCGTCTTGCCTTTGACCTCAAACCCCTCTGGCTGGTCCATGTAGACATCTTTTTCAAGGTCTCTATGAAGAAAAGCTTTCTTAACATCTAGATGTTCAACCTCTAGGTTCATACTTGCGGTCAGACCCAATACCACACGGATAGAAGTCATCTTCACTACATGGGAGAAAATTGATAGGGTTATATACTAAAAGCATTACTTTTGCATTAACTCTAATTCTTTATATTTTGAATGAGAATCATATGGGCAAATGTTATGCATATTATATATGTTATTAGCTATATGCATGTGTCTAATACTTTATGTTGTAGATGATATGGTGTGTGGTGACACATAGAAGATCATATCATCAGTACCTTATAAATTATAAGTAACCGTTCACAACCTAGATGGATTTGGACAAACCATTGGTAAGATTATAGTATAATCTGGTATTAGTCTATCTTGACTACATGATTATACTAGTATACTTTGTGTGTATTGAACATGACCAAATGAGGTTGTTTCTCTTTATACTGACTATATAAGAGAACATACACCTCTGTTATTATGGATGCTTGTCATCTTAATCTGGATATAATAATGGGCACTTACGTGTATTGTGCATTGCTTTAAATCATCAATGAGTGAGATTCATTTTTGAATCAACAAACTCGATGGATTGGGTAATGACATTGTATGTAAGGTGTGTTGTTGATTATAGAAGGAATCCATGACCCGTAGGAAGTCAGGTTGATGATGTCCCCTTGAGGAGCTCATAAGGATTGTCATGTAAACCCTGCAGGTGGATTTAATCTGATATGACAATGAGGTTGAGTGGTACTACTCAAGGACATAAGAAGTTGATTAATGTAGTTGTCAGTAACTTGACTTAATCAACGGGCATTTGATATCTTAAACATGGGGAGATCAACGAGCATATAATATGGAGCCTATAAACGTTACACATAATTTAGGATTAGGGCAGTAGCACAACAATGGACTTTAGTGGAATAAGCCATTTGTTGATTTACTTGGGCCCTGTGTTTTGGGCGAACATGGGAAGCCTAAGCCCGTTAGGAGACCTAACCCTGATTTCTCCTCATGGTCCCTGTTGTAGCCTATAAATAGAAACCTCTTTCTCTGGTCGTTTTTTACTCAAGGATTGCTCAAGAAAAGTTAGATCCAAAAATTAGTTCTAACTTTGTGAGTGAGAGAGGCCAAGAGAGAAAGAAGGGGCTAGAAGATCATTGTGCACACAACGTCCATTCTAAGGATAGGAATACAACAGAAGATCAAGAGGTTGCTTATTCATAGATTTTGTATTCTCAGAGTTATCTTAGCCGATCTAAAGGTATGATTTCTAACCAATCTGTGAACACCCTTTATTCCGTTGCGCATGGTGTTTGCAGTTTTTAGTCATTCAATGCAACCATAACGGTTCCTACAAAAATTTCATCAAAGTCAATCCCTTTTCTTTGACCGAATCCTTTCACAACAAGGCGAGCTTTGTGCCTTTGGTGTGGATTGTTCTCCTCATGCTTGACTTTGTAGATCCACTTATTCTTGAGAATTTTTCTTCCTTTCGATTTTCAATTAACTCATAAGTGTGATTCTTATGCAAAGAATCCATCTCATCATGCATGACCTCAAACCACTTCTCTTTGTCTGTACCTTCAAGTGCCTCTTGATAGTACATAGGTTCTCCACCATTAGATAGTAAAACATATGTTTGTGGTGGATACCTAGTTGAAGCGTGTCTCTCTCTGTCTGACCTCCTTACCCCATCTGCTTGTGGCTCAGGAGGATGCACTTCTGCTTGCTCAGGTGGTGGTTCATGCACTTCATCTGCATCTTCTATATCAATAGGTTCTATTCCATCATGAGCAATAGGATCATCATCATGAGCTTCAAACCCATGGTTCTTTGTATTCTTAATGCCTTCTGCACGTTCCATAGTAGGAAATTTTGGTTATGAATCAACAAGATCATTAGTGAAAGCTTGTAGCTTCTCACCCTCCTCAAAGTCTGCTATGGTTTGGTCTTCTAAGAACACAGCATCTCGACTCTGGATTACCTTCTTGTTAATCAGATCATAGAGTTTGTAGCCAAACTTCTCATCCCCATAACCCAGAAAAATGCACTGCTTGGCTTTGTCATCAAGCTTGAATCTCTCATCCTTGGGAATATGAACAAATACCCTACACCCAAATACCCTCAAGTATCCATAATCAACATCTCTGCCTGACCATACTCTCTCTGGATAATCACTATTTAGAGGCTTTGACGGCGATAGGTTGATCACATGCACGACTGTACGCATTGCTTCAACCTAGTAACTTCTAGGTAACTTAGAGTAAGACATCATGCATCTCATCCTCTCTACTATGGTCTAGTTCATCCTCTCGGCTATACCATTCTGTTGCGGTGTCTTGGGAATGGTCTGCTCATGATGAATCCCATGACTCTTGCAATACTCTTCAAATGGCCCTATGTACTCTTCCCCATTATCTTAGCAAATACACTTCAAAGGCTTCCTTGTCTCTCTTTCCACCATGCTATGGAAAGTCTTGAACACGCCAAGTACTTCATCCTTGGTCTTCAGATTATATGCCCATATCTTTCTTGACACATCATCAATGAAAGTCAAGAAGTACAAAGCTCCCATGTGGGACTTTACTTTCATAAGACCATATAATTCAATGTGAACTAGCTCAAGGACATTGTCCTTTCTATGAGACGAGAATCTTTGGAAAGACACCCTGTGTTGCTTTCCTACCAAATAGTGAGTGCATATATTTAAATGAATACCTTTCATGTCTAGTAAGGCCTTTTGCTTGGTAATAACTTCCATGCCTTTTTCGCCCATATGACACAGTCTCTTGTGCCATAGTTTGGAGGAAGCTTCTTCTGCGGCATTTACTTCTGCTTTACACAAACTAGCATGTGTCTTGTAAAGAGAGCAAGTTTTCTTCCCTTTAGCTGCTACAATGGAACCTCTGCTCAGTTTCCATACCCAGTTACCAAACGAGTTTACAAAGCCATCATCATCTAACTTTCCAGCATAAATTAGGCTTAGCCGAATGTTAGGGACATGTCTTATATCCTTGAGTATCAAGGTGTAGCCGACATTGCCTTCTATATGAACATCCCCAATGCTTACAATCTTTGAGGCTCCACTATTACCCATCTTTACCTCACCAAATTCACCACTGCTGTAGGTAGTGAAGAATCCCTTGTGCGGTGTGACATGATAGGATGCACCTGTATCTATCACCCACTCTGTATCCTGGCATGAGGTACTAAGACAGCACACACCACATTCTAACACAATTCCCACTAGACCATCATCGACTAGTACGGTAGTATCTCTGCCAGTGTTTTCGTTCCTCTGTACCATGTCTTCATGTACACAGTTATTCTTCTCATCCCTCTTTAGTGTTCTGCACTCATACCTAAAGTGACCCTTGGTGGCACAATAGTAACATTGCCTCTCTGCCTTAGGAGTTCTAGCTTCACCCCTAGATTTGCTTCTGTCATCACCTCTAGAATGAGATGGCTTTCTACTTTTAACTCTCCCCCGCTTCTCTATGACAAGGATCTCTGAGTGAGAGGAGCTGCTTCTTGAACCCCTTCTTGTCTCCTCATTCAACAATGCCCCGGTAGCTATCTTCATGGAAATAACTCCATCCTTAGTGGCTCCGTTAAAAGAAACTGCTAACATTTGCCAACTTTCGGGTAGAGAGGTTAATAGGAACAAAGCCTCAACTTCGTCACCCATATTAATCTTCATCAAATGCAACTGATTGATGGTATTCTGTAGTTCATTAAGATGCTCAGACATTAAAGAACCTTCTTTGTACTTCGTGTTGGCAAACTTCTTAATGAGTAGCACTTTGTTCCCAACCAACTTCCTTTCATAGAGGTCTTTGAGTTTCTTCCACAAGCAAAAAGTAGTAGTTTCTTGGGATACATGGTGAAATAAACTATCGTCAATCCACTGTCTAATGTACCCTATTGCTTTTCTATCAAGCTTGCTCCATTCGACCAAAGGAATCGTTTCCAGTTTTTCTCCCCCATTTTCAACGGGTTGTGCCAAGTCCTTGCAATATAGCAAGTCTTCCATCTTGACTTTCCAAATAGTGTAGTTCACTCTATTTAGACTAATCATGCCAGTGTTCATAGAATGGTCCATCTCTACAAGTTATTTAAACTCAAATCTTCTCTCAGGAATTTTGTCAAACATCTTCAGAGCAAAATTTGGATAGCACCCTAGGTTAATCTAACCAAGGCTCGAATACCACTTGTTGGGGGTTAATACCGATACCAATCGATCCCCACTACACAAATAACTTGTATTTGAACCAACAACAATCTCCAAACAATTCTAAAAATTCCCTACAACCAACCTAGCATGCCCAACTCTCTAAACAACTATTAACAACAGATAATACTGCAAAGAAGTAAAAGCATACCACAACACAAAGATATAGCGTGGTTCAGCCAATGGTGCCTGCTTCCACAAGAGCTAATCTTTTTATAAAGTGGGAAGGAAGATTACAATCACTCCTTTCTGTCTCTCACCTTACTAGATCACTCCTCTCTCTTTACAGGCTTGTCTCTCTATAAAGGTTATCTCTCAATCTTAATTGCTTTCAAGATTGGGTTTTCTTTCTTTTGTGTTGCCTTGGTTCACGTTAGGTTTTGCCAAAAACCCTAACTTATATTGCAAACTCGCAGTTTCACAAAAATAGAATTCTGTCGAAAATAGGCATGGGCGTGGGCGCTCTCTCGACAAGGCCAATGTCGAGCGCGCGCACCCTCAACAACCTATTTCTTGTTCACGGCATGGGCGTGGGCGCGCCTTGGGCAAGACCAATCTAAGAGCGCGCGTGCTTAGACTTCTTCACGCAAATAGAACTTCTCTCTCTCCTCATGTGATTGATAAGTCCAACAATATTCTGGCAAAACAAATGAAGAACCGTATAATCATCTGAGTAAGTTCTTGAGCATATTAAGTACTTTTAAAGCACCTCATATTTTCCCTGAAGAAACTAGATTAAGGCTGTTCCCTTTGACTTTTGAGGATGCCACAGTACATTGGTATAGATCCCTACCCTCTAATTCTATAACAACTTGGGAACAACTATCACAAAAGTTTATGAAACAGTATTATCCTTTATGTAAAACTGAAGCCATGCAATTGGCTATTTCAACCTTCAAAGGGAAACCTAATTAAGAGTTTCATACAACATGGGATAGATTTAATGATTTACTTGTCCATTGTCCACATCATGCTTTTGACATATTTAATATAGTGCATTACTTTATAAAAGGTCTTTCACCTATGAACAATCAGTTAATTGAATCAATGAATGGAGGAAGATTTACTAGTCTTACTCCTAATAAAGCCTACACTTGTTTGCAAAACTTTTCTGAGAGTTCTAAGGATTGGGCTAATAGTAGTGACCATGAGGACATGGCACAGGTAGATGGGGATGAGTTTTAATAAACCAGATATGTATGAGGTTAAAAACAAACTCAATGAGACAATTGACGCTACCATTGCTAGTTAATCCATAGGCATTCAAACCTTAAACAAAAAGTTTGATTCATTCACTTTAAACCCTCAACTCCCAAGAATAATCAACCTCAACAAGCAATGAGTGTCAATCAATTTTGTGAAAGTTGTTTCGCCACAGACCATGATACACTAGTTTGTCCAATATTTGTTGCCCATAACTTTAGTAACAACTATAACCAAGATCCACGAAATAATTATCAATGGAGACAGAATATGCCTCCACAACTAAACCAATATGGATTTCAGGGCTATCAAGAGAACAATAGGCAACAATACATTAATAGAGGCGCCGTAGTACCTTCTCCACAGTATTACCCACAACAACAACAACAACCAAACATGAACAGAGAATTAGCTATTGATCTTATTGCTAATTACCAAACATAACCTAACACCATAGATGAAATCATGAAAGCTTTAGCTACCAAAACTGAGAATGAATTCAAAAGAATTGACCAAAAATTCGATATTATGGCTCAACAAGTAACATAACAAATTTCACAGGTGACTTAACAAATAACTCAATAGATGAGCCAGCAATTAAATCATATACTAGGTGGTCTAGCAGACAGACCCAGGGGAACCTTACCAAGCCAACCTGAACAAAACCCAAAAGGTAGAAATGTTTATCAAGTTGAAACCACCCCTTTATCTGCACCCATAGAGGGAGTTAACTCGATATCTACCTTTAGGTCAGCAAAGAAAGTAGATAACAAAGTTGACATACCTGATTCTGATGAAGTTGTTATAACAAAAGATAAGGAAAAGCCAGTTGAAACTTAGAAAACCAAAAAGCAGGTAACCGAAAAAATTCCACTAGCACCATTCCCCTCTAGGTTAAAAGATAACAAAAAGGAAGCACAATATAATGAGATCATGAATATTTTTAAAAATCTATATATCAATATTCCTTTTCTAAGTGCAATTAAACAAATATCTGCCTATGCCAAATTCATAAAAGACCTAGTAAAGAAGAAAACAAATATCCTAAAAGACGTTTTCCTTGCACAAATTTGTTCATCCTTTCTACATAACCAAGCCGTAGTAAAACATAAGAACCCCGGTAGTCCTATAGTTACGTGTAGAATAGGAAAGGACTACACTGATCAAGCATTATTAGATTTAGGTGCTAGTGCGAATTTATTACCATACTCAGTTTATAAACAACTAGGGTTAAAAGACTTGAAACCAACAAATGTTCTTAGCTGATAGATCTATTAAGATTCCACGAGGGGTAATAGAGGATGTGATTACAAATGTCTCTGATTTTTATTACCTCGTTGATTTTATAGTTCTTGACACTTTATCTACAAATGGAAACCAAATTCCTATCATCTTGGGTAGACCATTCTTAGCTACGGCAGAAGCTTTAATTAATTGTAGGAATGGGAACATGTCCATAAATTTTGGGAATATGAGAGTAGATGTAAACATCTTTACATTATACGGAAAAAATGGATGATCTATGTGCAATACAAACAATAGCTAATAAAAGTTTTAGGAACACTCACTACAAAGATCCATTTTTATCATGTGTTTCACAATTAAGCACGAATTATAACAACTATAGTGTTATACACCATATTAATACATTGCTAGACACTGGTTAAGCTCATGCAAAAATAGAAGACATGCGAGCATCTTTATGTTACGGTAGCTTTAATCGTAAATTAATAAAAAATTTAATTAAGATGGCTCGCCCTCTACTATAAAATGTATAGGTCACTCATGGAAAATAAGAAAGATAAAAAGAGTAAAAAAATCAAATTAGAAACAAATTTTAAGTCTAGGGAATTTGACTATAAAAGATCCACAAATTTAGAAAATTAATTACCTAATTTAGTTAACCTTAAGTTTCCCCCTTTGTGTTGGCTGACGACATTAAACTTAGCGCTTATGGGAGGCAACCTAAGTAGTTTAAATAGATAGTTTAATCAGTAGCTCATGACAAGGAAATCGAAATGAGAAAATAAATGCGTACCTGAACCTATGCTGAAGATATAAAGTAAAGAACTCACCGAATTCTTTAGTTGTTTATATTGCCATTCCAACTGTGAGTAGCTTTCTCTAAATCCAATTCAAACAATGATAGAGGACTAGGGAAGTTCCAATATAACAAGGAAAACTAACCCAGTTCGTGCAAGGCAAAAAAGGGAGAGTGCGATAGATTTTGGAATTCGAGTTAAGATAGGAGTTGGAATCTGCCCAGCGTAAGGAAGTTGTAGCTTCACGATTAGGACTAGTAGAGACGTGGAGCACTTTTGAAAGTTTTTCTATAAAGCTATATTTTGTAGCGTCTCCTGGGTTCACTATATCAACACTTTCTACATCTCTGTATTCTTTATCCCATCACCACAAAAGGTTCGGGAAGGAGCTTGAAGTATCAAGACTACGGAGAATTAATCTATTTTTAGTCGTTATGGTATAGTATTGGGAAGAGGGTAGGTAGAAGTTAATTTTATTTCCTACTGTCATGGGATTAGTTGTTTTTAATTTCTTAGAATATCAATAATTATATATTGAGTGATATTTTTATGCATGAGTATTAATTTGGTATGAGTTTAGAACTGCTATGTTGTGCGTATGTGTTATTGTGTGCTACTTAGACTATAGTACTACCTAAATTGCTCAAGTGAAGTAGAATCATTTCATGGTGCGGACGCAATTCCTAGTCAAAATACCCATATAAGTCAATTTGGGCCTGAAAGCTTAAGGTAAGCCCACCTGACTAGGGAATTATTCGAGAAACTAAATATCAAAGCCCGATATATCATTCTATTTTTTTCTTCCACTCATCTTCCAACTCTAGCTGCACTAAATGCCATCACCTTAAAACCTTTGGCCGACAATAAAAACCTCACCGTCTGTCACCACCAACCAAGAGCTCCACCGCTCACCTTCACCCATCATCTACCACTCCTTCATCGTCATCACCAGTCAAAAGTTCAACCTGAACCAAATGATGCAACCTCCAGTTACACCTACACGAGATGAGGAGCACTTATTAATCGGCAAGGCCTACCGCCGGTTAGTTCAGAACTAGTTTTCAACTTTGAATTGTGGAACTCTACATTCCCAAACAGTAGCTTCGATCAGCTCCTCCAAGTTTCTCCAGTTTCAGTTTTAAGTCATTCCCCAATTTTCAGATTCTCTTTTTAATTTGTATTCTCTTGATGGCGTGGTGAATTCGATTTAGCATTCGATAAGGAAAAGAATACCGAAAATGAGAACGAGAATCGAGTTGTCAAAGTTTTGATTGAATTCTGGTTTCTATTTTGTCTACTGTTGTCAGGAGGGAAATAAGAGAACATGAAGAGTGATCAGGTGGTCTCAAGTATAGGAAAGACTGGTAGATTATGGGTATTTGTTTAGGAATTGGAGAGAAAGAAGGTCCTGAACCTTAAGGACTTATTAGCCAGTAGTAGTTCTTTTGTGACCAGGTTTGGAACTTCAACGACTTGTTCACGATCCTTTACTGATGAGGTTTTCTCAATTATAATAAAAGAATGATAGATTATGGGTATTTGTTTAGGCTTGAGAGGATTTGCAGAGAAAGGTCCTGAACCTTAAGGACTTGTTCGCTCTTTTGTGATCCAGTTTTGAACTTTAATGACTTATTCACCATGCTTCACTTATTCGGTGCGCTGTATTGCTTATTTTCTTATGTTTGGCTAATATAACTTAAGCCATTTACAAGGACATTCTCGCAAATAGATGTTAAAAAGAGAGGTCACCAAAAATTAAAACAGTGTTTCTCAAATACTTTATTTAGGCTCAAATTAGTAAATAATATGATCACTCATGTACTTGATTGTCTATTATGGTTTTATCACTCTTATTTGTAGGCAGAGACAAATCTTGTATTCCGTGCAACAATGAAACTATTGATTTAAGTTATTCTTATTCATATTATTCTTAATATTATTATTATTATTCATTGTTTAGTTTTTATTTTTATTTTTCAGTCGTGTAATTTGTACATATGACTCATTATTCCACTCTAGCACTTTTTCTCCGCCTTTTTAGAGACGTGAAACTCTATGGAATGAACACATGACAAATATTTAGTCGTTGCAGTAATTTTAATCCTCATGAATCATCACTCTTATTTGTTTTGTTAAGGATATAAATTCTACAGATTTTAGCTAATGTAATTTTGCACGCATTTAAGATAATATCCCCCATTCTCTGATTATTTCAATTATGGTAAGCTTTTAGTTATTTTATTTAGTTATTGATGACAATGCCTAATTTAGCTAGGGGGGTGAGAATCAAAATTTTGCAATATTTTAATTACAATAGTTGGAAATTTTATATGTGAATTATGGTGATTCTAGGTGAAAAGTATATTTTTATCGTTTAAATTGGCTAATGAAAATTGGAAATTATAAGTCATTGTTAGGATTAGTAAGACTTTTAGACTATGTTTCTATTACTAGAAATAGATCTCACTGATAAAAGTCTTAGTCTAGAGTAAGTTCATATAATACACCATTAGAGGAATTTCAAATGAAAGAGCAACTTAAACTTCTACAAAACTAGATGATTAGTATAAAGACTTGACCTGTGAGACTTGAACCTTTCAATTTTAATTTCTTGGAGAGTCTTTACGTAAATCTGAGTCAT
This sequence comes from Coptis chinensis, assembly GCF_015680905.1. Lineage (NCBI taxonomy): Eukaryota > Viridiplantae > Streptophyta > Magnoliopsida > Ranunculales > Ranunculaceae > Coptis > Coptis chinensis. The sequence goes on along the minus strand of NC_141464.1, from coordinate 26,578,683 downwards.
AGTTGACTCAACCATTTTTCTGTTCTTAAATTTGTTGTGTAGTCTCATGATAATAAACAAATTTACGTGGACTAACTATCTATGCGTAAACACAAATAATCAATCACATAAACAAGTGCTTAATCAATATTCCTACTCTCAATTCATTATACAATATAGATAGTCAGGATTCGTTCCACTCATAAACCATCAAGACATAAATAGAATTCAACTAATCAAACACAAAGAAATAATGGTGAGAGTAATGTGTGATGTGAAATTTATATTCTACGATTATATTATGGATTCAAATAAATCTAAATTAACTAAACTAATAAAAATAGGGTTTTGATGGAAGAGAAAGTTATAGAGAAGAGTAATCAATCCACCTAATAACTAGTTTCATGCAAGAATCGAATTGTTCATTGAAAAAAAAATCATATTTAGGTTTTCATGAAACGATTCAACCTAAAGCCTCAACCTTTATCATCCCTAGCAACAGCCTACATCTCTATAGTAATTATTACTAGCATGTACGATTATTACAACCAACTCTCTCGACTTAATTACAACAATCTCTAGTTTAATTTATCATATGCTTATTTTGGAAGTCATACAATAAACTAAACTCATTGAAATACATACACATGAAATAATTCTACTAAGTAATCTATTCCTCATTAGGTTTCATAATCACTCCCTCTAATGGGGGGATTAGCCTAATATCATTATACTATTATTTCTAAAACAAGAGCAATAAGAACAAGTCAGGATTGAATAAGTGATTTTACTTATAAATCTAATTGAACAATAAGATAATATTCAAAATGAATTAAAACTGAAATTAAAACTAATGTAGAACTAAGATTATGAATAACTAATTATAAATTTAAGGCAAACTAAATTTATGAATTCAATATTGAATTGGAAATTAAAACTTAAAATATAAACTAAGTATTTTATTCTAAAACTCAAATCTTGTTCTAACAACTAATTAGATTAATCTATAAAAACTAATTTAATACAATAAAACTAAGTATTTTTCATCATTCACTAATTAAAAACTAACTAAAAACCAATTAACTAAGTAAAAACTAAGTTTAAAACTAATTTTCTGATCTAGAACTAGGTTTTTATGAAGTGAAACCAAGTAGCTTAAGAGCTAAGCTTTTGTCTCTTGATATAGAAGAGATAAGATCCACAAATTCATGCATGGTCTGAGGAGCCATGTTTTGGGCTGGAAAATCGAGCCCAAAATCTCAGTATTTCAGTCCAAAAAGGGCTTTTCTACTGGATTTGACTTCAACAGACTTTTTGTCCATTTAGGCCACTTTGATTGGATCAAGACTGAGAGCATTGAAAAGCACTTTCCAAGCCAGTCGTTTTGACGTAAGGTAGGACCAATTCCGAGGTCCGAGTCCAAAGATACGGCCTTTGGAAGTTCAGCTCACTTTTGTGCGCTATTTCTGCCCGCGTTGCCTTTGACTTTTCAGCTTTGACCGGGCTTGAAAAAAGTTTTTTCTCCTTGAATTTTGACCTTTTATTGTAGAACTTCTCAGCAACCAACCCTTACTCCTTTATCTCACAAAAGGGACGCATTTATGCACGTATTCGACTCCAATGCCTGAAATACATAAGAACATGATAACAATACCAACTCTTACTTATTAATCACATAATTGGTCTAAAAGTAATATTGTTAAGGTGTTAAAACTACAGTTTTGGGCTCTTATCAAACCACCCCCAAATAGTATTTTGCTTGTCCTCAAGAAAATATGAGAAATTAGAATAAGTGACCAAAACTGGAGTTCTATCTAATCTTGTTTCGTCGAGTGCAATTGCATTGACCCTATGCAACAAGGCATTAAACCACTAGGAATTCCCTAGTGGACGAGTTATAGCCTCGTGAGAGTTTTCCAGTGAAGGTACTCACAAACTTTATCTATACTACAACGACTAAGAAATAAAACTATTGTTTCCTTATTTATGTCTCAATTATCTATACATCTCATTAGTAATGAATACAGAATAATCAAGTTGAAACCTAAGCTAATATATGAATAATAATCAAATCATCTTAAGACAAACAACTATACAATGAACTATGATATGAAATGCAATGGCAGGTCCGTTTCTGAAACTTTTGGGTAGCGTGCCTAAGTAGGTTCTCACAAGGAATATGTCAAAACACATAACACTCTGATTTTTCCACTCAAATTTGCTAACTCCAGTGTGCAGTGGGCACACGTTTCCTCACAATCTCAATGACAATCCAAGGAAGTCGAGGTCGATCAAACAAATCTACTACTTACTATCACACCAACCTATTCCTAATTGAGCTAGATGTCTTTATTAGGTGATACTGGGCGTAGGTGTTGGTTAAAGAAGAAAGGAAATGTATATTTAAAAGGACAAGTCTAAGAAAATAGGGTTTTCATATAATGTAACTAGAGAAAACCTTGTTCTTTTGCTTCTACACTTTGTTTCCATCCTTAGCCCTTTTATTTTGGCTTTTTGACTCTTTTTATTCTATTTTTGGAGTTTTTATTTTCTTTTTCTTTTTCTTTTCTTTTCTTTGGATGGAAACTTCTTTTTCTTTTTCTTTTCTGAAGCGACTAACTAATTTTTGTTTACACAGGTTTTTCTCTTCTCTTTTCTTCACTCATCCTATTTCTCAAACTTATCTAGATAGGTAGGCTGATTTTATTTTTTATTTTGTTTTATTGGGGAAAGGATTTGTGGTTTATGAAAAGGCTAATGAAAGGCTCAGTGGGGCGACTAGCGGATAATAAATTTCATATAGGTGTGAATTTCTAGCTATATCGATCCAAAGAGGGCCTAAATTCTCGCTTAAGATATGATGTAGTGTTCAAGCAAGTGGATGTGTGATTTCTCTACTTGGAATTTACTCTCCCTTGTGTTGTCACTCAGATATTTTACTCTTATGAGGCTTTTAGGCTAGATGCTCACAGGATTTGTATTAAGTACTCTAACCTAGGTCTCAGAAAAATACTGCCAAGTACAATCAAAGATGCTCATATAAGATGTTCATGAAAAGATGTAATGACTATTACCTATATATTAATCTAAGTTTTAAAAATTAAATCCTAATTCAAGTACTACGTGAGATTTCTAAACTAATATCATCATGGAGAAGGGAACAATACTATTATTACTAAGTGCCTAGTATAAACAATATTTATGATTTTTAAATTTTTATAAAGAAAAGTGTGTAATTTACATTCTAAAAGTGCTTAATATTTGCAAATGTCACTACAACAGATGAGTCTTTTTGCAACGTTTATAAGAGTAGCAATAGAAACCCAAAGTGTTGCAAAAGATCATTTGCAACGGTTTAGAAAGCGTCGATGTGTCGTTGCAATTGATGTCGACGCAGATGATAACCAACGACGAAGCAAAGTGTAACAAAAAGCATATGCTTCGACTACGGATTTAAGCGTTGGTAATGTAATAAAAGCGTCGCTGATTATTTTCTTTTCTTATTTTGATGATTTGTATTAATTAATTTTTCCCGATGCTTTTAAGGGTTGCAAAAGGTTCCATATCTGCAACATTTTTGTAACCGTTGTTGATTGTCTATTTCGGTTACGGTTTACAAGCGTTGGTGATGGGTTCCTATTTGTTACGCTTTAGTACCGTTGGTGAATAACTATTTTTTGTACTATTTGCATACGCTGATATTATTCTTTAGATAGTATTAGCAACGCTTGTAAGGGTTGTAAAAGGACCATTTGGATGTATAATATTTTATGTATTTACAACGCTTTTCAAAAATGTAGCAATTACACTTTTATATTTGCAACCATTTGCATGTGTTGGAGAAGATCTTTTCTCCTATCAAGGATATGATTTCCTAATTTACAATTTTCATACAGGGCCTAAAGAAAACTTTACACACTCAAAAACATTTAACTAACAAAATATTTAATTTCATAAGCTCCAAATGTAGAAAAGTGTCACAATATCCAAAATAATTTCCACATAGGCTCACTAGTATGTTTACAATAATCACATATCCTTCCTAAGCTTGCAAAAAAAAAATATCATTCAAAATTCTGGGGCTAAGTATTGCATTTATGATCGTCTTCGATCCTTTTCAACCCCAACAGTCCATCTTTGCAAAGTACTCATGAAGTTGAACCATTCTGCAATTCCAAAAAAGATAATTAGTTATATATGAGGGTGCCAAGAAATGACAAGTAGAGTTTAAGTGACAAAATATACGCTTAAAAATGATTTTAAATTCCACATAACTAATAACTAATAACAAATATTCCATTTAGTCATTTTGAGAAAAACTCGCTAAGAGCCTGTGTTGATTTCTAACTATGAAACTAGCTTCCAAAGTTTGTATGGTTCCAATTAATATTTCTAGAATGGTGCAAAATATACCCAACCGCCAATTATAAAAAAAAAAAAAAAAAATCCTAGACCACTGCAGGCCATTCTTCTTGAGTTCTTTGACACGCCATTCGCTAAGTATGTATATTACTTCCTTTAAAAGCCAAAAAACAGCACCACACCATCCACACAATTATCTTTTAGTCCTACGTACTTACACATCAATCAAGCATATACAACTACGTACTCACTAACCACCACAAACCCTTATCTCACATAAAGGTTCCTGATTTAATCACTTCAACTCAATGTTATAAAGAAACATGTCAGACACTATTCAATGGAGACTTCAACGTCTCAACTCATCAAACCAAAAATTAGGTTGAAACAATATAAGAAATTAAGTATAGAGTGAGTGTTACTCTACAAAAGAAGAACTAAAGTAAAGAGCACTATTACCTAGTAAGAATGTTGGAGGTCATATATATTAAAAATCATGGCACACATGAAATGTTTTTCCAAAGAATTTCAAAGTTTCCAACTAGTAATGCTAGAACTGCTAAGGAACTATTGCAAAAACCATATTACACTTGAGAAAAAGAGCATATTAAAATTTTATATGTCGAGGCTTAGCACCAAGTAAACTCTTGAACTTTGTCTATACTTTTACGTATAACTCTGTGAGTTTGTGTCTTCATGAATTTCTTGAGGCTATAAGACTGAGTGTTACCTAGCTAAGAGGTTAGGATTAGCCTTTCAAAAAAAAAAAAAAAAAAGGCTAGGATCATATTGGTAACATTCCTAAAGATATAGAGCAGCATATTGATGGCTAGTATTTCTTTTATCTTATTCTGACAATTAACAATAAAAGCAACTTAGTGGAGTGTATTACCTGGCCTGGTTCGATCAGAAAAAGAAAAAGAAGTGAAGTTAGAAAGCCGTATGATAGGTGGTAACTACCTTGAACGGTTCAGGGGGTAATTGGCGTACTCTGATCAGTGGGGGAGGGGGGGAATCTTTGGCTCTATCGAACATACAGGGAATTGGAGGTGACATTCCACCAATGTCAAGTCATGGACCGGTTCCTCCAGCCCTTTTTCTATGTGTTGGTGTTATATATGACCGACATAAAACTGGACTTGCTAGATATTACGGAGGTTCAGTTAGCACCATGCCGAATCTCTCTACCATTTCCTTTTTTTCCACTTTGGCCAATATGAGTTCACCTGGTACTAGCAGCTTTATCGGGAAATTTCTCATCTTAGTAGGAGCTTCCCAAAGAAATAGCTTTGTAGCCACATTAGCAACGCTTGGGATGATTTTAGGCGCGGCGTATTCCCTTTGGCTATATAATCGTGCGGTTTCTGGAAATTTAAGACCCGATTTCCTCCATAAATTCTCTGATCCAAATGGCAGAGAAGTTTCCATATTTATACCTTTTCTTGTTGGAGGGGCGACCGTCCATTGAACTACCAAAGAAAAAAGGGTAACCAATGTGATCATGACATTGTAGATTATTGCGATAGGACAGATGTGACTTCCCTCATAAGTAATGGGTGGCATAACTTGTTGCAGAAGTCCCCCCCCCCCTCCCCCCCGCTTTTTTTTTATCCATTCTTTCTTTAATCTTTAGGGAGCAAACTACGGATGCTGACTACACTACATGAGAAGAAGATACCTGGGGGCTGAAGACTTGTTAGGTGTAGTGACTTAGATAGAATTCCGTACCATCACAGTGGAATGTAGTTCCGTTAGGGCTACGTTTCCTCTTGCCCCTTGACAGAACTGACATCTAAGCGCCTACGTTTGTGGGGTTGTTACGCCCCCGGCGCAGGAGCGCACTTTTGTTTTCTGCGCTGGGACCAAGAGAAAGAAAGGACCGGGGGGGGGGCGACCATGCATGTCACTTCTTGACCTTCGCTTCGAGGGACAGTTGAACGAGCGACTCATGAATGTTGCCGGGTCGGATGAGCCAATAACTTGAATGCGTTCGGTCTGTTTTTTTGGCAAGAATCACAGCGTTACCTTACCGTCACCATGATAAGGACTCCAAGTTCTTATGGTAGAGCACCAGGAGATTTATCATCAATATGATGATGGGAATGGAAACTAGAAGCACGACCGGGGTCTTCATGGTCTGAGATAATACTTACATCGATAATGATGCGTAAGCATGAGACTTTTGGTAGTACCGGTGAACCCGGATAGGCGGGCGATGGAATCTGGGATGGAAGACTCGTAGTATCTCTCTAGATCTGGCAAAAGCGAAAGACCCCCTAATGTAATTCGAATAAGGGCTGACCGCTGGGCCCACTCTGGCCTCGCAAGGCGGCCCTGTGGGTGGGAGGTGGAGATGCCATAGGTTATGGCTAGAGCAATGGGAGGGGGGCCCTACAGAGAGAACAGTAAGGATAAGGAGCGCTCCGCCCGCATGGCGGGCGGCAGGAGTAATGGGCTAGTGCTTGGTAGGCCAACAGCCCAATGAACCGGTAGGCACTCGAGAAAAGAGGGGCATACTACGGGAGGTCTTGTCCCCGGTCAATATTAGATCAAACAATAGGGGGTCATAGTACTGACCTCTCTTTTTATTGATTCAATACAATAGGGGAAAAGATCATACTGTTCCCTACCGAGACAATAGACACTCTCAACGGATCCTCCGTGCAATGGGCAGACCTCTTCCGTGTGTCTTTCTCGTGGTGAGAATAGAACAACAGGGAATGACCCGGCCGACCTGCCCAGGGCTCGAGGGCGAGCCATATGAGAGTGAGTCGAAAGACTGGAGTTTCCGTATTTAAGTTTCATGTAGTTCCATCAGGTCTTAATCAGAGCCTCTCGATCTTATTCGTATAAGGGAAGGGGGAAGGAGTCTAAATCATTGAAAATTAATGAACCATCATTGATGGACGTTGCACATGACACAATCAATTAAGGTCCGGCGCTAATAGAAGTTGCTTACTCTCCTTGTCCGGCGGGGTTTTTTTCCAGTAATAGTGGTCCCCTAATAATCATCTTGTTAGACAAATTATGTGAATAATAAGTAAGAGTTAACACCGATTACGCGTTTTATGCATTTCAGGCTTCAAAGTCCATTATGTAAAAATGTGCCACTTTAGCGAGATAAAGGAGCAAAAGTCAGCAGAACTTCCGAATGCCATATCTTTGGACTCAGACCTCGGAATTGGGCATACCTTATGTCAAAACGACCGGCTCGGAAAGAGCTTCGCAATGGTCCAAGCCTTGACCCAATCAGAGGAGCAGAAGTGGACGAAAAGTCTGTGGAAGCCAACTGCAGCTGAAGAGGCCTTTTTGGACTGAAATAAATGGGTTTTGGGCCTGATTCTCTGGCCCAAAACATGGCTCCAAGCCCATGCACGAATTTTAGATCTGGATGTATAAAAACAAAAGCTTCATTCTTTGTTAATAGTAGATAGTTAGGTTAGAAAATAAATTAGATTAGTTAGCCTCCATTAAACCTTAATTCTAGATCTAGTTTTCATTAGATTAATTAAGTTTAATTTCATTTCAATTCTTGTTTTAGATTAAACTCTCAAATTATTGTTCTTGATTGATTAGATAATAAAATAGTTATTTTGACAATTTCATTTATAGATCTAAATTCCATTATTGTTTGTTATCATTTCATAGTTATTAATTAGATTTCGATTATTGTTTAGTGAAATCGATAAAGTTAGAATCTTTTCATTATGTTTAGTTTAGATTTAATGGGAATTGTTAGTTTGATGAATCAAGGCTAAATCCTCCATTAGAGGGGTTGATGAAGCCTTGATGAAAACTTAGTGGTTAGTATAGAATTGGTTGTAGAATCTATTCCACTCTAGAAAGTCGTGTTTAAGCCATGAGAATGGGTGGACGACTTCACATGCTAGTTAGTACTTTCGTAGAAATGCCATGAACACTAGGGATTAGAACTCGAATTTCTTGCCGTAAGGGGAGAAGGAGATACAAATCATACTGAAAATTAATTCGAACCATTCAATGATGGGCTTTATCTAGATTCAAAAACAAGCATATTTCCATAGTATTCGTTTAAATTCAACGTAGACTCATTTTAGTTTCATCGTAGTATAACACCCTTCAGCTCTCATAGACTTAAAAGCCTAGTTAGATTAGAAAACAATCCGTGCTAGGGAACTAGGAGTGGAACGAACTTCGTACTCCATTTAGTGCAATTAGAGAGTAGAAGCTTTGATAATAGATAATGAAAAGGAAAAGTTTAGTTTACTTACGTTGTGAATTCATCATTCATTTCGTAGGTAAGCTATTCATTTTACATTTATCACGGGTCTCATGAGATCTATGCCGATCGTCGGAATCAAACGAAGGTCGAAGGACCCTTCGATTCATTAAGGGGCATAGATCGATCTACCCTATTTGTTCGGTCAATCAGCAAAGGTAAGGTCCTTAAGGCTTAAGTAGTAGAAGAACTTGATAAAGTTCAGTATCATGTGACATTCCAATGCATGTGACTCTCAACATTAGACCTCAATATACTTTCATAACGTAGACAAAGATAAAGACCACCACACTTGTATGTAAATTCATACCACAGAAAAATGGGCCCTAATGTTCGCCATGAGAAACTCCAATTTAGCTTCAGAAGCCGTTTTCCAATTCTATAGCTCCTCAACCCTACCCTCAATTTCGTGCAAGCGAGTTGTGAGCTCTTGCGCTTGTCTCTCATACTTCTCAGCCTGTCTCTCAGCCGCCTCAGCTCTCCTCCTAAGGTCTTCAACTATGATTTGAAATACGGCACAAGTATTAAATGAATATGCTCTTCATAAAACTAGAATTGCACACAAATAAGAAAAACCGAACTTCGTCATTACATAATTTTCTTGAGCCACAGGGACAGACCAGGCTTTGCCTGGGTTATAGTACATCATGCGATAAAATCAATCCTTCCGGGCTTTTGTTGAGTCTCTGCATTAACCTGTAACAAGCTTAGAAAGATACATTAATATGTTGATACAAAATCTTGAAGTAGAAAAAGTAACAGATGAAAAGAAGGCTACTAAAAAATAATAAACGATTTATACTACCTTATCTGCTCGGTGATTTAGAAAGGACCTTGAACCACCACGGTGATTAACCTTCTTCTGCCCACGATTTGCCTTGTTTTTTGTGCTGAGTTTCTACCATAGGAAATATTTAGTTAGAAATACAATAAAAGATAATTACAAAAAATCATATAAATTACTTTGAATTTTTTTGTTTCAAACCAATCACAAAGCAATTCCTAATCCCCTTGCACGACCATCCCCTCATATGGCTTCCATCTAGGTTGGTCATTTGGGAGACCCTTGTAATATTTGTACAGCCTGCACCTATACTCTTTGAGGCGCTGTCCTAGATACTTATTAACAACCCTTTCTACATGTGGCAGATGGATATCAATGTCAAAGCTCTTCTGCAAACAAGTTATGCATGCAATACAATGTTAAAATAAATAAATAAAGAAACAATATAACTAGTAATGATATTGTATTACCATTATATGTTCGTGCATCGTATTAACTTTTGGCTTGAACTCCTTCTTCACCGTTCTCCAGTTCTGAACTGCTAGAGGTGCATACTTGCGGCAAATTATGCCAATTTCCTAAGCAAATTGTTCACTCCAACTCCCTACAGGTTTTGACCTCCCTTGTGGAATCTCAATTCTCAGTTTCTAACCTGTCCTTGCTTTATGATTGATTAGAGTTGTGTTCATTGCTTTACCTCTTTTTTTAGTGGGGAGTAATGGTGTAGAAGTTGTTTATAAGCAAAAAAAAAAAAAAAAAAACTTAGTCTGCCGCAAAAAGCTAAAAGTTTTACTTCTTATTTGCTTGACCTCTTCCATTTGTGCTGTTTGTATGGAAAAAAAATTGTCTTACCAGCACCAGACCCGCTAGACGATCCTACAGAAACATTGGGCCTAGACTGAGGCAATGTACTAGAACTTGCAGTACGACCACCAGGTTCCATAACTACAAAAAAATATACATGGAGAGAAAAGTTGGAAGTCTTTAACTCAATATAACCTATAATTTAGATGGACTAAAAATTGATATCATACCACCAAGAGAAGCATCTGCTGATTGGGAGCTTGGCATAGACTGAGGCTGAGGCTGTGCATTAGAGCTTCTAGTGGTTCTTCTACCTGGGACCATGACTGTACAAGAAATATATACTTACCAGTAGAAAATTAAAAAAAAAATTATTGAACAGAAATCATTTTTCAAGTGTAAATAGCTGCATTCAATTCTCCCAACTGTGGCCAGACACTAAAACTGAAAAAAACAAAAAACAAAAAACCAAATACAAACAAGTAGATAGGAAGTCGCTACTGACATTACTAACAAGGAATTCAAAACATAGAGAACACTTTAGAGAACACATAGAGAACACTTAACTTTCACATTTAAACTTAATCTATGTCAGTATCATCATCACTTGATATGACTTTCTCTTCTTTAGAACTACAATAGTTTATGAGTGTATCATCTTCTTCATCAGATTCATCATCAACAATGAAATGATCATCCATCTGGGTTCTATTTATATTGGTCAAGACCATATCCGCATCAACTTCAGTTGGGATCAAATCATCCCTATTCAAAAGTACAAGTGAAAGTTCTTCCATTTGAATATTATCATTGTTACTTTCTTCAAGTGTTTGATCGTGTTGGACAATGCCATCCACTACATCCTGTTCCTCTTCTTGAAATGCGACGCCATGCCCTGCTACAATCTCTTCCTCTCTCTCAGCGACGTCATACACATTTCTAGGCTTTATCTTCTGGACAACTTGCCAACTACCACGCAATTTAGTATCACTCACATAAAAGACTTGACCTGGTTGGGTAGCTAGCACAAATCGGTCGTCTTTGTACCAAGTTCGTGAGACATTAACACTAGTAACATGGCCATCTGTTTGTATTCCACTCCTTCCGTTGCCGACATCCCACCAATCACACTGGAAAAGATAAACTTTCTTGGAAGATAAATAGTTTAAGACTATGACATCAGTTAAAACACCATAGAAATCAATCTCTTTTGATTGATGACACCCCTCGACAACAACACCACTATTTTGTGTTTGAAGATTTACTTCTCTATCTTTCGTGTGAAACCTGATCCCATTCACAATGCAGCCACTATATCAAATTGCACGAGGATCAGGCCCACAAGCTAATGAATATAACTCATCAGTAGCTTATAGGGAATTATGAGATCGCAATTCATGCATCTATCAACCAAATGAACAACAATCAATAGAAAATATAATAATAATGAAAAACAACAAAGGCTATTTCCTGTGAAAACTTACTCGTCGTTCAAACCATTCAGGAAAATATAGTTCCTGCCTCTCTTCCGAATTATGTGGACTTTGCCTAATAAGCTCTGCCCTATGTTCACTACATATAGAAAATGTTGTATATATAAGAAAACATGTTAATAATGTGTATATATTGTGTCTTACTAAAAGCTGTACTTACTCAAGGTATGGTAATACTTCTTCAGAATTATTTAACAAGTAATAACGGGCCTTGTCATAATCTTTTAAGCTTAGGCTGATAACTTTAAAAGCCCCGAATGGTCGCACATTCTATGAGAAAATAAGCAGCCTCGTGGGTTGTTTCTCTTGGCCACCATCAAAATTTCGTTCTTCATGGTTGAAGCGTGTTTCAATATCTTGGAGATACATGGAACAGAAAGTGAGGCATTCGTTATTGATGTATGCTTCCGCAATTGAACCTTCTGGACGCACCTTGTTTCGGACATACTGTTTTAAAGTGTGTAAAAACCTGTTTAACAAATTATATTAATTGAAAGCAAACCAAAGTATATATTAAAAGTTACGAATGATATATATGTTACCTTTCAATGGGATACATCCACCGATATTGTACAGGTCCGCAAAGCAGTGCCTCGTGTGGTAAGTGAACATCCAAGTGAACCATTACATCAAAAATTGTAGGTGGAAATATTTGTTCTACTTTACAAAGTATCACGGCAATATCCTTCTCCATATTCTCGATCACTTCTAACCTCAGTGTCTTGCAACACAACTCTTGGAAAAACACACCCAACTCAATCAATGCAATTGCTACATCACTACACAAGAAACCACGTACCGCAGCTGGAAGAAGACGTTGTAAAAGCACATGGCAGTCATGGCTTTTCATTCCTTATACTTTACCATCATTGGCATTCACACATCGAGATATATTTGATGCATAAGCATCTGGAAATTTCACAAATTTCAGCCATTCACAAAATGCCTTTTTATCGGTAGATGACATTGTATAGGATGCAGCCGACATGATATACTTATTACCATTTGGAATTAGATGCAACTCCTTTCTAATACCCAATTCAGCCAAATCTAGTCGAGCTTTAAATGAATCTTTTGTTTTACCATCAATATTCAACAATGTTCCCAACACATTCTCATAAACGTTCTTTTCAATATGCATCACATCAAGATTATGATGCAACTCAAGGGATGGCCAATATGGTAAATCAAAAAATACACTCTTCTTTGTCCAATTTAACTCAAACTCGGTAAGCTTCCTTTTCTTGTTAATCGGATTCTTTCCAAGTTTTTGTTCCTTGACCAAATCAACTTGTGATAACATATCAGCCCCATCCAAATCCTTTGGTTTTGGTCTGTTTTCAACCTTCCCGTCGAAAAGATTTTTACCACGTCTTCTCCAAGAATGTCATGGTGGCAAGAAATGACGATTGGTCATATAGCATAACTTGTGGCAATTTTCTAAATACATAGAGACCGTGTCTTTGTTACAATTTAGGCAGGCCATTTTGTTTTTGGTTCTCCAACTAGATAAGTTCCCAAATGCAGGAAAGTCATTTATGGTCCACAATAACGCAGCATGCAACTTAAATGTTTGCTTGGTCACAACATCGTATGTCTCCACGCCATTGTGCCACAAATCTCTTAATTCATCTACTAGAGGCTGTAAATATACATCAATGTCATTTCCTGGGGATTTGGGACCAGGAATAAGAAGTGACATGAAAAGGAAAGGATCTTTCATACATTTCCAAGGAGGCAAATTATAAGGCACAATCATTACCGCCCACATGCTATAAGAGGTACTCATGTCACCAAAAGGGTTGAATCCATCACTTACAAGGCCGAGGCGGACATTGCGAGGATCATTGGAAAACCACTCATACTCCTTGTCAAAATCTTTCCATGTTTTAGAATCTGCTGGGTGCTTGAATACATTCTCTTCCGGGACTCGTTTTTCTTTGTGCCACCTCATATCTATAACAATCATCCTTGACTTAAACAACATTTGAAGCCTTGGTTTAAGTGGGAAATAGCGCAAAACCTTATGTGGTATTTTCTTACACTTGCCTTCAGAAGTTTTATACCTCGGTTCACCACATACCGGACAACTTTGAAGATCTTTGTATTTGTCCCAGAAAAGAGCACAATCGTATTTACATGCATGTATAGCAATATACCCAAGTCCTAGTTCTCGCATTAATATCTTAGCCTTGTGATAGGACTTTGGCAGCGTCTCACCCGCAAGCAATGTAGCTTTAATTAATTCAAGAATCATATCAAATGATTTGTTACTCCAACGATTAATCACCTTCAGATGGAATAACATCAAGAGATAATCTAATTTGGAAAACTTTTGGCAACCTGGATACAAAGGCTGTCACGCTTCACTCAAAAGTTTATCAAACAAATTCTGATCATCACCATTACCCCTATCGTCATTACCCCTATTAAGACCAGAAGAGGTATCTGCATGTTGTGTTGTGGCAGTATAATTATCTCCACCCCAATATTGCATGTCTGGTACAGAATTATCCATAGGAGTCGGTCCTCTTAAATCTTGCAGCAAGTCTTCCAACCCATCAAAACGAACTCCTTCATCACTACCAACATCATCATAATCATCATCATCATCAGCAAGGTGCTCTTCATAACCTTCACCATGATGGAGCCAACGAGTGTAATGCTTGTCCATTCCATGTTTAAGCAAATGATCTCTTACTTCACTGATTTTCTTGTAGTACCTATTATTGCGGATTTTATAAGGGCAAAAAGTCCTACCAGCCAGCGCTGTCTGCATGATCAGTAGCAACCATAATGAATGTCTCAACGCCTTCAATAAATTGAGTGTCAAACCGATTTGGCAGATTCATCCAACTCTTGTCCATATTTACGTGCAATTGATATATATTGTAAGTGAAAATAGTATGTTAATAGCAGTACACACACGTAAGTGGCTTCTCTCAAGAACCTAGAATTGAAAAAGACTACTTGTAAGGAGCCCCCGCTCTCTAAAGGCACTAAGGTACACTGACCCACATTGAACAAAATCAATTTGAATTCAAAAGTTGTTCACATCCAAAACTAGCTAAACAAAACTCAACCAAACAAGCCAAAGGGTTCAAACAGACCAACAAATCATACAAAGTATTTATAAGCTTATCCCATTATCAAGTGTTAGCCATATCCAAAACTAGCTAAACAAAACTCAACCAAACAAGCCAAAGGGTTCAAACAGACTAACAAATCATACAAAGTATTTATAAGCTTTTCCCATTACCATGTGTTAGCCATATAGATGATACTATCAGACGTTATCAAGTTTGATGGTGCTAAGAATATAATAATCCTAGATCAATTAACATTCATGAGTTTGTTGCAAAAAGAATGCTCAATCTTATTGTAAACATGGTAAAAAAGAAGAAAAAAAATTATAAAGTGGACCAAACTTAAGTTCATAATCAAATACTTAGATTACTTCTACACTTGCAAAATGGACAAAAAAAGTAGCAATGTCAAATTACAAATCTAGTTCTTTTCCACCAATTTAAACAATATTTTAAAAGAAAACACTAACATTCACTTCTTATTATTGCTATATATTCCAATTTATCGATATAATATGCACATACAATTATACACTCAAAAAAGGTTGTCAATAAAGTATGCACTAAATTCCCTGATTAAGTGCCTATAATTTTTCTATAATACTAAGCTAAACCCAACTATAATTACACTAAGAATTATAGAAAATTAATAGAAAATTTAGTCAAAATCATAACTGCAATTATTTATACTTTTCAAATTTTCAACACTTAGTCATGTTAGCTAAACAAGAGAACTAAAAAGCATGGGCCGAATAGATGCAAAGCTACCTTCTCAAAGTGCTTCATGTGAGAATGAGCAATCTTAGTATTCTAAATTTGTATCTTAAAGCTCATCTAGAATAGTATTTACAATTTGTATCTTAAAGCACATCTTGAATGCTATGTCTTATAGGTGAAGGCTCAATTTGTATCAAATATTTGAAACCTGATACATAATGGGTGAATCAAAAAAGGTATATATTACTAATTTAATGAAAATATCTTGTAGCTACTTTGACATATATCAAACAGACTAAATTTATAAAATTGAACACTTCAAGTAACAAACGAAAAATACAAGACGATGATCCAGATTTCAAAGCTTAAACAATTTAAGTTTATTTGCAATCTAGTTGGATCACCTACTTGAACTTTTTTTTTTCTATAGAGAATCTCTTACTTGAACCATTTGTAGTATATAGCACACAAGTTATACAAAGACCCAAGTCGAGTACCCGCGAGACCATTTCATCACCCCAATGAGTACATTTTATTCTTCTTCTTTTATATTCTAGTATCTAATCCAGTTCTAAAATAAGGGTGTGAGGGACACATGAACATGAAAGAGGGCATACATATTCAATTAGAACAAACACAGAGTTGGAAAAGATGTTGGGCATTCTAATTGACCAAGCCAGCACACTACTACCAACATTCAAGGGTGCACGAACTCTAGTTAATCACCACATTACATTTTTTTTTTCTAATGATAACAATTGTTCAAAAGCCATATATCTCATAATTTATGAGCCTAACTTTTATATTATTTACTTTTTATCTAAAAGTAAGTAGGTATTTTGAAAATATGAAAGAAATTCAGGTGTGAAGGTTTTGAAAAATGCCGCAAATTCTTATTATTTTCACTCAAGCTTGATGGCGCTAAGAAAATAATAATTCCAGGTCAATTAATAATTCAAGAGATTGTCCCAGAACATGGCAAAGAAGAAGAAAAAAAAATACAGAGTGGACCAAACTTAAGTTCATAATTAAATACTTATACTACTTCTACACTTGCAAAGCGGACAAAAAAAAAAAAATAGCCTTGCCAAATTACATCTCTAGTTTTTGCCCACCAAATTATAGACCGTACACTTGAAGACATGTTTCCTGAGTTGTGCCTTTATAACATATTTAACTAAAAGGGTCATATATCGACCAAGATTTATTGTGCTTCTAGATATCGACCTTTATTCTTTTTTTTTGACTAAGTGAGCAAGAGTTTGTATTAATATTCAAACAAAGAATCTACCCAATTTTTTTTTATAGAGTGAAGTGATTACAACTTCAAGTCTAAACTCAAAAAAATGCATTGGTCAACTAAATTCAGCTTTGATAGTAATAGTGAACCCCCTACATGCACTTAATCAAATAACACATTCACAAATTTCAGACAATGCTAAGTATCTAGCAATGGATTCTACAACACAGTTCATTTCAACAGTACAACGATATTTCTGAAAGAATAGTCAAGAGCACATCAAACAAGATAACCCAAAAAATAAATTCTAGCGTGATTAGAACAAAAACCCCAAAAGTACCTTAGCTTTTTCACTAAAGAATTGTTTCAACTAATTTTTCGGTTGCAACAAAGCCTTAGCTTTTCTACCTAAAATATCTAAACAAAGTAGTATTCAGTAGACAAAGAGAGCAATTGAAGTATAAACTTGCAAGTTTTGATTTTTAGAGTATTGAAGAAAAAAAAACCCAAAATTAACCAAACCCCATCTAAACAAACTCCATTAAAACAAACCCCACATTATAGCAAAATGAAGCAAACAATTCACATTAGAAAGGTCTAAATTTTCTCTACCCTTCATAGATCATATAACCAACACTAAGAGAACAAAAAAAATCAAAAATTTAAACACCCCAAACCCCAAACCCCAAAACTGAAAACACCCGAAGCATAATTTGCACTATAACAAAACCCCAGTAGTCATAATTTGCACTATAACAAAACCCAAAATTAGTAACAATTGAAGTCATAATCAAATAATTAAAATACCTACCAACAGGAATTCTGAGATAAAAACTTAAGAAATTTTGAGATACCTGAGCAACAATATGGAAATTTGGATATACCTGCCAACAGGAAAAGGAGAATAAATATTCATAAATACATAAGTTCTCAATTGGAGAGAGGGAGAGAGGAGAGATATATATAGAGCGAGAGAGAGAGAGAGACTTATTAGTGGTGTGAGACAGACAGGAAATCGCAAGTTGCAACCTTTTTTTTTTTGCTTTTGGTTTTTGTAGTGGCGGTGTGAGACAAACTGATGAAGTTTTGGTTTTGTGTTGTTTTATTATGCAACTTTCCTGAAAACAAAAGCCCGAGAAATATCTGAAAAATTGGGCGCATTTAGTGAAAAGTTAGTGGCCAAATAACTAAAATGGGGGTCAAAAAAAAACGACAACATCTATCATCACTTACCTAAAGAATACCAACGACGTATACAAAAGCGTGGCCGATGTTATAGAAAGCGTAGCCGATGTTATAGCTGTTGCTACCCTTTATAGAGTTGTTGATAAATATTATCATTATCGACGCTTAAAAACGTAGCTATTGAACTTTAACAAAATATAAAGTATTTTCTTTAGAAAATAAAACATGGAATATCTTTACCAACTGTTAAAAGCGTAGCAATTAGTGCCCCACAATGTACACTACCAAAATTTATTTGCTACCCTTAAAAGCGTCGCAGACACTGTATATCAGCAACAGTTTGAAAGCGTCGGTAATAATATGGTCGCAAAAGGTCCCATCTCTTGTAGTGTGTTTCTATTCCACCCCCAAACAATCGAACGCTTTGTCCTCAAACTGTAAAGAGATAAGGAAAGAATTTACCATAGAAACGTGACAAAAATTGGCAATACCTGTAACAGAAATATTGTAAAGATGATATGATAACATGAAGCACAATTAAACTATTACGTATTAACTAACACAAACTCTACTGAAGTAAACATGACAGGCAAAGGGTGGCAAAAAGATTTAAAATGAAATACCAAAATACGCCACCCCCAAACAAAATTGGAAAACTCTTTTTAAGTTTGAAAATTTTTGTTTGGCCTATACCCCAAAAAGTTGGTATTGTACAAAAACTTGGGTATTTTAAAGTCAGATTCCCTAGACTTAATGTGATATATATGTATTAACATGTAGTTTCCCATATATCAATAATCTAAATAATTGTGGGTCTTTCCATAAATAGTTAACATGGAATGCACCATCAAACAGAATTAAGCACCAAGATTTCCTATGGCATGGTTTAGTAGAATGGGAGTGAATTCTGATGGATCTAAAACCTAATCGAGCATAAAATTTCTTCTTTTTCTTTGAACGAAAAGGTGTCCAAGTGAATGATCGTGAGAAAATGGATGGTTGTGGAAGATATGTAGGGTATGGATAAGTTTTAGATTGAAGGAATGGAAAAAATGAGTGCATAGTTTTAGCATAAAACTTATTGGTGGCATGGGTTGGTATTAGCACACATCTGAAAACGAAAGTATCAGGTGGCTCTTTAGGTAGTTCTTGAGAGGGTGGATCATCACAGGCTCTTAGAAACTCGTCGAATTCCTCATCTAGGTTGTTTGCATCCATATAATTATGGTATTCATCTCCATCTTTGACGAATTAATCTATCTCGTCTATTGTGAGGTTTACTCCATCTCTTGTAGTGTCAAAAGGCAGGGTGGAAAATTCTTTTGCTAGTTCAATTATGTTTAAGGAGTCAAAATTGTGATCTTTGTCTTCTTCCATAAGAGGGGTATCTACTAGTGTGGGGACAAGATCGTCGGAAGAAGTAATGTGATATACAAAACTCTCAATAGACTTAACTTCACCTTCTACAGGAAAACCTAGTTGTCTCTACTTTTGCCTAAACATCTTAACTTCCACAGAAAGATTTCCAAAAGAAAGAGTTATTAAGCCATCCCGGCAATTGATTTGGGCATTGGCGGTTGCCAAGAAAGGACGCCCTAAGATGATGGGAATAGAATCATGAGCAGCTTCTGTGTCGAGAATAACAAAGTCAACAGGGTAGTAAAAATCTTGAACCTTAAAGAGAATGTTTTCAACTACGCTTTTGGGATAATTAATAGAACGATCGGCTAATTGCAAAGTCATTTTGGTTGGTTGAAGTTTTGTTAGACCTAGTTGTTTATATAAATAAAAAGGGAGTAAGTTAACACTCGCCCCCAGGTCTAATAAAGCAGTTGTTATGAAAGTATCACCTAAAGTGCATTGTACAGTAGGACGACCATGGTCTTTGTACTTAACGATTTCGTTATGTTTAGATAAAGAGGGATATTGTTCAATTAAAAATGCTTTGTGGGATATGTTGGTTTTCCTCTTCTTGGTGCATAATTCTTTTAGAAACTTAGCGTGTCCAAGTAGACTTTTTATAGCATCTAGAAAAGGTAGGTTTATAGTCAGATTTTTAAACACTTCCCTAATCTCATCAAAATTTTCGTCCATTTTAGACACAGTTAGTCTCTCGGGATACGGTGGTTTATCTCTATATTTAGCATAAGGTTCCAAAGTTTTATTAGTCTTTGCTTTATCATTTGCCATTTTCCATCTAGGTGTCCATATTGGAACCTCTACAGGTGTAGGATCATCAATTTCTATGACAATATTCGATATGGTTTTATTTTCAACTTATGTTTGCGGGTGGTCTTTAGGCATAATTACTTTGTTATTAACTACTCTCTTTGAAAGAAGGGTAGTGACTGCTTGTAGGTCCCCTGGGGTTATATTACCATTACATTGAATACTTTTTATTTCAAAGACGGTGTTTGTTGACTTAGGATTAGGCACTGCTTGACCTGGAAACACACCAGTTTGGTTATTATTTTGGTTAGGAGACATGTCAATAACCTTTTGGCACAAAGACAACATCATTTGCATCGTTTATTTCATCATATTAGAGTTTTGATCATGCTGATCTTTCATCAAGTTGGAGTTTTGTTGCATAATTTGATTTTGTTTCTCTAACAAGGTCACTACTACTTTGTCTATAGATGGTTGGACTGGAATTAAAGCTTGTTGAGCATTCATGTCTTCATGTTGATAGTTTTGGGTCATGGGAACTAAACCTCTATTCTGGTCACCCAAGTTTCCTTGTCCTTGATGTTGGTTAAAGTGTGATGGTTGTGGTGGTGGATATACATAGACAAAAGGACAATAGAAGTCGGAATGCTCAAGACTAAAATAGACATTACAACGAGTAAAGTTAATCTTCATGACTGGAATGGGTTGTTATTAAACAGATAGGGCATCTACCTTTTTAGTGAGGGTCATCGATAAAAGTTTTAAGCTCAAGATCATTTTTAACCTCAAAAGAAAAGGAGTGGAGCGGGAAGATTCGTTACCTCCCCAATTGTTGTTCCTTTTAGATTGATCTTCTAAGAATTTATAAGCCTCCAAGGCTCCTTTACTAAGAAAACTACCCCCAGTCATGATATCTAGAACCTCCTTATGACGATGTAAAAGCCCCTTGAAGAAGGCACGAACAAGCGTGTCTTTTGCAAGATTATGATGCGGGCATTTAGTGAAACGATTCCAGGCTTCGGAAAGGATTCATGAGGATTCTGGTGGAAAAAATGAATCTTTTGAAGGATTTCATCTGTCTTTAGTGGTGGGTAAAATTGTTCCATGAACAATTGAACAAGTTGAGCCCATGAGTCCACAGAGTTTGGCGTTTGGGCAATTAACCAAGACGCTGCCTTGTCGGCTAGGGTGAATGGAAACACCCTAATTTTAACTTAATCCGGACTTGCACTAGGATGATGGAATGTAGTGAGAACTTGTTCTATCCTATGCATGTGTTGATAAGGCTTCTCGTGGTCTAAACCATGGAAAACTAGTAACAAGTTAAATATATTCGGGGGAATTTGAAAATCCCCCACTAGGTCTGCAACAACGATGCACAGCTTAGGGCCATCGTTTAATGCTTTATAAAAATCAGAAAGAGGTGTCTCTTGTTCTTTAGCCATTGATGCAGGTGTAGTGTGTGAAATTCTAGATAGGCGTGTGATATTGTATCTACAAAAAAAAACAAGCCAGATTATACTAGAATTGAAACTCCTCTGACAAAAGAGGCGAGGAGTGTAAGAAGGAGTACCTGAATGCCTCCTTGCCACGCTTATGAATAGCATCTTGTATATGCTAGCTCAGTGTATTTACCAAGTTAGAAACACTGAATAACTTGAAGAAATGGAAATTTGGACTAACCTGTGAAAATCGGGTTGCTCAAGAAGAGGGCGTGGGTCGCGCTCAGAAATGGCCTTGGTAGGGCACGAGTTGCGCTCAAGTCTAACTCGAGTTCCTGGCACTTCAGCGCGGGGGCGCTCGAAATTTGCCTTGTTAGGCGGGTCGCTGGTCGCTCAGCTCGAACTCGAGTTCCAGGCGCGCTCAGAAGTATCCTTGTATGGGCACGGGTCGCGCTCAGGCTATTATTGCGATTTATTTTTTTATTTTTTATTTTTTTTTTAAGTTTCTAAACCAAACGATCAAAGTTATAACCAAACAAGGGTGGGTGGGTTGAGAATGGGGGATTTGCCCTTGGATTCAAGTAATTAAATTCTTGTCCAGAAAGAGTTTAAGATGGCACCGACGCCATTTGATAATAAGCAAATTTACGTGGACTAACTATCTATGTGTAAACACAAATAATCAATCACATAAACCAGTGCTTAATCAATATTTCTACTCTCAATTCATTATGTAATATAGAGAGTCAGGATTCGTTCCACTCATAAACCATCAAGACATAAATAGAATTCAACTAATCAAACACAAAGAAACAATGGTGAGAGTAATGTGTGATGTGAAATTTCTATTCTACGATTATACTATAGATTCAAATAAATCTAAATTAACTAAACTAATAAAAATAGGGTTTTGATGGAAGAGAAAGTTATAGAGAAGAGTAATCAATCCACCTAATAACTAGTTTCATGCAAGAATCGAATTATTCATTGAAAAGACATCATATTTAGGTTTTCACGCAGTGATTCAACCTAAAGCCTCAACCTTTATCATCCCTAGCAACAACCTACATCTCTATACTCATTATTACTAGCATGTAGGATTATTACAACCAAGTCTCTCGACTTAATTACAACAATTCTTAGTTTAATTTATCATATGCTTGTTTTGGAAGTCGTATAATAAACTAAACTCATTGAAATACATACACATGAAATAATTCTACTAAGCAATCTATTCCTCATTAGGTTTCATAATCACTCCTTCTAATGGGGGGATTAGCCTAATATCATTATACTATCATTTCTAAAACAAAAGCAATAAGAACAAGTCATGATTGAATAAATGATTTTACTTATAAATCTAATTGAACAATAAGATAATATTCAAAATGAATTAAAACTGAAATTAAAACTAATGTAGAACTAAGATTATGAATAACTAATTATAAATTTAAGACATACTAAATCTATGAATTCAATATTTAATTAGAAATTAAAACTTGAAATATAAACTAAGTATTTTATTCTAAAACTCAAATCTTGTTCTAAGAACTAATTAGATTAATCTATAAAAGCTAATTTAATGCAATAAAACTAAGTATTTTTCATCATTCACTAATTAAAAACTAACTAAAAACCAATTAACTAAGTAAAAACTAAGTTTAAAACTAATTTTCTTATCTAGAACTAGGTTTTTATGAAGTGAAACCAAGTAGCTTAAGAGCTAAGCTTTTGTCTCTTGATATAGAAGAGACAAGATCTACAAATTCGTGCATGGGCTGAGGAGCCATGTTTTGGGCATTAAAATTGAGCCCAAAACCTCAGTACTTCAGTCCACAAAGGGCTTTTCAGCTAGATTTGACCTCAACAGCCTTTTCGTCCACTTATGCTCCTCTGATTGGGTCAAGGCTGGAACCATTGGAAATCTCTTTCCAAGTTGGTCGTTTTGACATAAGGTAGGCCTAATTCCGAGGTCTGAGTCCAAAGATATGGCCTTCGGAAGTTCAGCTGACTTTTGTGCACTATTTCTGCCTGTGTTTACTTTGACTTTTCAGCTTTGACCAAGCTTTAAAAATGCTTTTTCTCCTTGAATCTTGGCCTTTTATCATAGAACTTCTTAGCAGCCAACCCTTGCTCCTTTATCTCGCAAAAGGAACGCATTTCTGCACGTATTCGACTCCAATGCCTGAAATACATAAGAACACGATAACAGTACTAACTTTTACATATTAATCATATAATTAGTCTAAAAGTAATATTGTTAAGGGGTTTAAACTACAATTTTGGGCTCTTATCATCTCATTTATTCTTGATTTGGTATACAGGAAATAAAATGCATATTTGGGAGCTGATCACACAGTCAAAATCAATCCGTGTAGAAAAAGGATAGAAAAGTCAATAGAACTTCGACAGGCCGTATCTTTGGACCCGAGCCCCGGAATTGGGCCTACTTTATGTCAAAATGACCGGCTTGAAATAATATTTCCAATGGACCTAGTCTTGTCCCAATTAGATCAATAAAAGTGGAGTAAAAGGGCATGAAAGTAATTTCCAACAGTTGTGGCCTCTTTCAATTTAACTTAATGGAGTTTGGGCTCACTTTAGCGGCCCAAAGTCCCCCTTTTTGGCCCATGCACGAAAATGTAACCATAACCCTCTCTTATATAAAAAGGGTTAAGGTTAAACACTCTTATCTCTTCTCGCTAAAAATGTGATTAAGATTTTGCTCGCTGAATCCTTCTTTACTCTAATTAATTTGTTGACATAATTTAGTTTTTAGCCACTATTAATTCCCATCAATCAAAAGCTTTAGTTAATTTTCAATTATGTCTCCTTATTATTGATTAAGTATAATGATTCCAATGACACTAGGCAAAACCTCCATTAGAGGAGGTTTATGAAGCCATGTGAGGATGAGTAGCTATTAGTTTTATTGTGTTGCATAAAAGAACGTCAAGTTCTTCATTATGAGTAACTAGAGATAGAGCTCATAATGGAGAACTAGAGTATATAGCCACCACCAAAGAGATTTGTGGTTGAGCTACACTCTCATGCTAATGAAACCTTGATCTGGAAGGACTTCGTCTTCACTAGGGATCAATACAAGCGATTCGATACTAACTAATAGTCAATCAAATCGCGTGGCAGATTACTTCTAATATCTTTATTCATCATTTAAATTCACTGTTATCACCTCATATCTACTATTTTGACTCTCATTAGTGAAGTATACTTCTAATCTAAACTCGCATCCAAGTAGTGTACAACTAGAGTTCGGTGAACATGACTACTCCTCCCTTTCTCATATGATTTAGAGAGTTTCATATCTTGATAAATTACTGTTTTTCACCTCTTCTCATTACTATTTTGATAAGTATTCAAGTTTATATATTATCAATTACAATCACTCCTATCAAGTCTCTCCAAACTTACTAGATCTCTCCTTACTAATATCTCCTTACAAGCTTTATCTCTTTGCAAATATTTTTTCTCAATTTTGGTCGCTCTCAAAATTGGATTTCTTTCAAAGACTTATCTTACACCAAAACCTAACTTTGGTTTTATAGTGTTCCTAAATTTGGACGAGTCTACAAAATTTTGGTTCCAATCAACATGCCGATGTCGAATTATCAGTAGTATTTACTCCTAACGATGGATGCAGACCGCTTAAGCTCCTTACGAATGAGACCATGAGATCCTCTAACCTACATGTGGATGATGCCACCAAGTCGTCCTATCACATGGTGAGGGTCTGCAACAATCTCCCGGGGGTACTCCACACATTCCTGAATCAATAAAAAGAGTGTGCTACCATTCCGGCAGTAGCACAACATATAACAAACTTGCCTTTTGGCAAAACTTTGGTCATCATAGCCGACCCATTCTTGTTGGCATGGATCTTTTTAATGCAGAATTGCTTCTCTTCGAGAACTTCTCTAATTCAATGATAACGCACATGTATGTGCTTAGATCTATAATGAAAAACTCAGATTCTTACTCAAATGGATGACTTTCTGACTGTCACAAAGAACTACAAACTGTTTCTGCTTTAGCCCTAGTTCATTGAAGAACATGTTCATCCATAGCATCTCTTTGCAACACTCAGTGGATATAATATACTCGACTTCTATAGTGGAGAAGGCAACATATTTTTGTAACTTAGATTGCCAAGAAACTGCTCCCCCTGCAAATGTAAACAGATAACCAAAAGTGGACTTCATCGAGTCAACATCACCTGCCATGTCTGCATTTGTGTAGCATTAAAGTAAGGTCTTACTCCCACCAAAACACAAACACACCTTGAAAGTGTCCTTGAGATATCTCAATACACTTAACACCTTCCCAATGCTCTTTACCCGGATTTGATAGAAATTAGCTTACAACACCAATGGCAAAAGCAATATCCAGTCTTGTACACACCATTGCATATATCAAGCTGCCCACTGTGGATGCATAAGGAATTTTTTGTATTTCTTTCTTCTCATGCTCACACTTCAGACACATCTTTGGTCATGTGGAATTGGCCACCAAGCGGACAACTCACTAGCTTCGCTTAATCTATGTTAAATCTCTTCAATACTTTCTCAATAAAGCTTTCTTGAGAAAACCATAACTTCCCACTCTTTCTGTCACGAGTGATCCGTCTACCAAGTATTTGTTTTGCTTGACCCAAATCCTTCATCTTAAAGGACTTGCTCAAGTTTTTCTTCAACTTGGATATCTTGTTGATGTTTTGGCCAACTATCAACATATCATCCACATACAACAAGAGAACTATGAAATCCCCATCTGAAAACTTCTGACCAAACACATAGTGATCGGACATAGACTTCTTGTAGCTTTGCTTCACCATAAATGACTCAAACTTTATGTACCACTGTCTCGGTACCTGCTTCAAACTGTACAAACTCTTTCTTAGTTTGCATACCAAATGCTCCTTGCCTCTGACCTCAAAACCCTCTAGCTTGTCCATGTAGACATCTTCCTCAAGATCACCATGAAGAAAAACTATCTTGACATCTAGTTGTTCAACCTCTTGGTTCATACTTCCGGCCAAACCCAATACCACCCTTATAGAAGTCATCTTAACATAAGGAGAGAAAATTTAATCAAAGTCAATACCTTTCTTTTGACCGAATCCCTTCATAACAAGGCGAGCTTTGTGCCTTAGATGTGGTTCTTCATTCTTGACTTTGAAGATCCACTTATTCTTGAGAACTTTTCTCCTTTCGGTTTCTCAACTAAGTCATAATTGTGATTCTTATACAAAGAACCCATCTCGATCATCTTGCATGCCCTTCAACCACTTCTCTTTGTTTGTACCTTTAAGAGCCTCTTAATAGTACATAGGTTCTCCACTATTGGATAGTAAAACATACGTATGTGGTGGGTACCTAGTTGAAGTTTGTCTTTCTCTCTTAAATCTCCTCATCTCATCTTCTTATGTCTCAGGAGGATGCACTTCTTCTTGCTCAAGTGGTGGTTCATGCACTTCATCTGCATCTTCTATCTCAATAGGTTCAATCCTATCATAAATAATAGGATCATCACCATGAGCCTCAAACCTATGGTTCTCTGCATTCTCAATGTCCTCTGCAACTCATTCTATAATAGGAACTTCTGGTTATATATCAACAAGATTATCAACGAAAGCTTCTAGCTTTTCAAAATTCTCAAAGTCTTCTATTGTTTGGTATTCCAAGAACACAACATCTCGACTTCAGATTACCTTCTTGTTGATCGGATCAAAAAGTTTGTAGCCAAACTTCTTATCCCCATAATCCAGAAAAATGCACTATTTGGTGAAGTTGATCTAATGATGAGTATTTCAAAAATATTGATGTGAGGTTCACCATAAATTGTTTAGAACATGGATGAAAGGGAGTCTTGAAGAAGAAAAGGTAGGTTTCTTAGCTTTAGGTCTTGCTTTGCTAACTCTAGTTGTATTGAAGAACATTAGAAAAGACTTTGTTGATCAAAAGATTGATTGAAAGCACAAACATTGAAAGAAACAACTTGATTGAATTGAAGAACAAACTTGAAAGAAATAACTTGATTGAAATGAAGAACAAACTTGAAAAAATAACTAGATTGAAAATGAAGAATAAAAAGTAAATAACTTGAATGTAAAATGACTTTGAAATAAAATCCAACATGATACTATGATAAGAGCCCAAAACTATAGTTTTAACCCTTTAACAATATTTCTTTTAGACCAATTATGTGATTAATAAATAAGAGTTAGTGTTGTTTATGTGCTTTTATATATTTCAGGCATTGGAGTCAATTATGTGTAGAAATACATCCCTTTTGCGAGATAAAAGAGAAAAGATTGGTTGCTAAGATGTTCTATGATTAAAGGCTAAAATTCAAGGAGAAAAAGCCTTTTTAAATCCCGGTCAAAGCTGAAAAGTTAAAGTCAACGCGGGCAGAAATAGAGCACAAAAGTCAACATAACTTCCGCAGACCGCATCTTTGGACTCAGACCTCGGAATTAGGCCTACCAAATGTCAGAACTACTGGCTTGAAACGAACTTTATAATGGTCTAAGCCTTGACCAAATCAGAGGAGCAGAAGTGGACAAAAAGGCTATTGAAGTCATTTCCAGCTGAAAACCCCTTTGTGGACTGAAGTAATGAGATTTTGGGCTCGATTTTCCGGCCCAAAACATGGCTCCTAAGCGCATGCACAAAATTGTAGATCTAGCCTCTTCTCTATAAAGAGGACTAAGACTTAACTCTTAAGAAATTAGTTTTAGAACAAGAAATTAGTTTTTTAGACTTAGTTACTTAGTTAATTATCAAATACTTAGTTTCTAATTCAATTCTTAGTTAGTTTTTAGTTTTGTCTTAATTTCATAATTAGTTAGTCATAAACTCAAGTTCTAAATTAGTTTTAATTCAGTTTTAATTCATTTTGAATCATTAGACTGTTCAATTAGATTAATAAAGTAATTATCATTTCTTCCATAATGTCTTGTTTTTATTGTTCTTATTCCATTAATGATAGTTTAATGATTCAAGGCTAAAACCTCTATTAGAGGGATTTGAGGAAGCCTTGATGATGACTTGATTTTTGTTAGCATAGATATAGTTGAAAGGTTTTATTCCATTCTAGAAAGTAATTAGTTCAGCATGAGAATGAGTTTGATTGCTTAACATGCTAGTTATTAGTTGGTAGAGATTACCATGAATAATTAGGGATTAGAAATACCCAACCTTTACGTGAAAACATAAAGATTAGGATTACAACGTATTCTATGCTAGTTTATTAAGTCGAATCAAGGTGGAATCAAATTCCCCTAATTCCTTCTCATATCGTCAATTCAGTATTGAATTTCCATAGTTTGATTTATATCATCTTGATTAGTTAATTCACCATCGTAGGTAAATTCAATTCCATTACTCTCACGATTTTGTTAGCTTACACGAACTAGGAAACTTCACATCTAAATGAACTAGGAGTGGAACGAATTTTCTACTCCAAACATATTGCATTAATAACGAGAGTAGAAAACTTTGATATAGCATCGTATAAACATTTAGTTTTACTTATTCTTGAGTTTGATTACTTATTCATAGGTAAAACTATCGTGTTTTCTTATATCAAATGGGGCCACTGCCATCTTAGTTATTTTTAGTTTCATTTCCTTTAGTAGTGTTAATCCTACCAAAATCCCATTAAACCCACCCACCCTTGTTTGGTTCTAACTGTGTTTGTCTGGTTCAAAAACTAATTTTTTTCGCAGGAATATACTGAGTGCACCCCACGCTCTTGTAAGCCAAATTCTGAGCGCACCACTAGCCGAAGTGCATGGACATTGTCCAAGGCAAGAGTGCATCATGCACCCTTGTTAGGCAAATTTGAAGCGCACCCCGCGCTAAAGTGCCTGTGCTTCGAGTAAGGCAAGAGCGCGACCCGCGCCCTTGGAAGGTAAATTCTTAGTGCGCCACACTCCCTCTTATGAAAAAGCCCGATTTCATAGGTTAGTTCAAACGTTCATTTTTTCAAAGTTATTCAGTGTTGCTATTTGCTTGAATACACTGAAATCGCGTATAGAAAACACTATTCAAACGCGTAGCAAGGAGACATTCAGGTACTCCTTCTTCCACTCCTCGCCTCCCGTGTTAGAGGATTTATACTAGCATATCAGGTTTGTTTTGACTTTTTTTGTGTTTCTTTAATATTGGACTTAGCCTTGCATGAGATTAAGGCCAGGTAGAAAAAAAATGAGTAACATAATCTATTGTCAATGTCAACACACACACCTATCTAATATACCACACACTACACCTGAAATAATGGCTAAAGAAAGACAGACTCCTCTCTCTGACTTTTACAAAGCCCTGAACGATAGCCCAAAATCTTGCATTGTTCTTGCAGACCCATTGGGGGATTTCCAAATCCCCTCGAATATATTTAATTTGTTACCAATTTTTCATGGGTTAGACCATGAAAAACCTTATCAGCATATGCGTATGATTGAACAAGTTCTTATCACTTTCCATCATCCTAAGGTAGGTGTGGAACAAATTAAACTGAAGGTGTTTCTTTCACCCTAGCCGATAAGGCGGTGTCTTGGTTAACTGCCCAAGCGCCTAATTCTGTAGACTCATGGGGCCAAACTTGTTCAATTGTTTATGGAATATTTTTACCCACCACTGAAGATAGATGAAATGCTTTCTAAGATTCATTTTTTCCGCCAGAATCCTCAGGAATCCTTTCCAGAGGCCTGGAATCGTTTCACTGATCTTCTTATAAAGTGTCCACATCATAACCTTGTGGAAGACACGTTAGTTCGTGCCTTTTTCAAGGGACTTTTACACCACCATAAAAAGGTCCTTGATATAATGAATGGGGGTAGTTTCCTCAGTAAAGGAGACTTAGAGGCTTATAGGTTTTTAGAAGATCAAACAAAGCGTAATAATAACTGGTGGGGGGGGGGGGGGTAGTGACGATATCCCCCGCTCTGCTAGTTCTTCTTTAACAGTTAAGGTTGCCGGTATGTTTGAGATGAAACCTGATCCTGAGCTTAAAACTTTAATCGAATCTCTCACTAAAAAGGTAGAAGCTATTTCTTTTCAACAAAAGCCTACCCCTGTCATGAATGTCAACTCTATTCCATGTAATTTATGTTTGAGTCCTGAGCATCCCGACTCCTATTGTCCCCTCGCCTATGAACAACAACCATCACAACCAGATAATGTTTGCTCCATTAATAGCTATCCAATTCCTAGTGCCCCTTGGAGACAAAATCCCAACTTCAGTTGGAGAAATAATCAACAAGTTACACCTCTAGGGTATAATAATCAAAATGTTAGGCCATCAAACAATTACAACCAAGCTCCACCATGACAAGGACAAGGACAAGGCAATTATAATAATTATAACAATAATAATTATAATGATAATAGAGGTATCGTTCTGGTAAATAATAACTATTACAACCCACCCATTAATAATCAATGTGACATAGTTCCAGTCACACAACATGTAACAAACACTCCTCCACAACTGGATCGTTTCGACGCCTTTATGCAAACCCAACAACAGATTTTACAGTCCATCCAATTTTCCTTACAGCAGTTCACCGAAGAGAAATTACAACCAAAAGTTGTGTTTCCAGGTCAAGCGATACCTAATCCTAAAACAACAAACACAGCCTTTGAGGTAAACGGTAATACTAGTAATGAAAATAGAAACGTAGGTGAGCTAAATGTCATCACCACTCTCTATTCTGGTAGAGTGGTTGATAACGACGTAACCATGCCTGTAGTTACCCCACCAATAGTCCATACACTGGATATTTTACTAGATACCGAAGTAGTAATTGAAGATCCTACCCCTGTAGAGGCCGGTACCAGTTAAACCACAACCTAAGAAACAAAAGGCCAAGGTTAAACATCCTATTGATCCATATGCTAAATATTGAGAGAAACCACCGTTTCCCCAGAGATTAGCCATGTTAACCAAGGATACAAATTTCGATGAGATTAGGGAAATTTTCAAAAATCTAATGATAAACTTTTCCTTTCTTGAAACGATTAAAATGTTACCTCACCATGCTAAGTTTCTCAAAGAGTTGTGCACTACTAAGCATAAGACAAATATTCCTAAAGACGCCTTTTTAACTGAATAGTTTCCAACTTTATTTGAACATAATGGAACAAATATTCCTAAGTAAGACAAATATTCCTAAGTACAAGGACCCTGGTCGTTCTACTGTACAATGCACCTTAGGAGATTCCCACATGACGATCGCACTATTAGACCTTGGGGAGAGTGTTAACTTACTCCCTTATTATTTATATAAACAAATTGGTCTACAGGAGATGCAACCTATTAAAATGACGTTGCAATTAGCTGATCGGTGTATTAAGTATCCTAAGGGTGTGGTTGAAAACGTGCTTGTTAAGGTTCAGGATTTCTACTATCCTGTTGATTTTGTTATCCTCAATAAAGAAGTCGCTAACGACTCTGTTCCGATCATTTTAGGGCATCCTTTCTTAGCAACTACCAACACGCTTATAAACTGCCGCGATGGTTCAATGTCCATGTCTTTTGGCTATCTTTCTGTTGAGGTAAATATTTTTAAAATGATGAAACAGTTACCAGATTCGTCTATATATAGGGAGGTTAGCACGATCGAGAGCTTAGCTCAAGACTATTTTAATAACACGTTTCCATAAAACAAGATGCATAAATTTGTTTCTTTCGAAAGTTTAGATTTTGAGGACGACTCCTACGTAGAGGAAGTCAACGCCCTCTTCGAGTCTACACCTACTTTAGATCCTTATGTAGCTCCATCTACCGAGTATGAAGATTTGATACCTAAAAAAGTCTTCACTATTCACGATAAGGAACCTCCAGAAGCCTTTATCGACATTCCTCCCACCCCTGTGCTTAAACCACTTCCTTCTGAGTTGAAGAATATTCAACTTGATCCGAATAGTAGTCATCCGATAATTATATCTTCTCTATTGTATGTGGATGAAGAGGCACGTTTGATTAGGGTGATTAGGGAACATCATTCCGCGATTGGTTGGTCCCTAGACGACATTAAGGGGATTGACCCTAATGTATGCACACATCGTATTCATTTGGAGGATAATGCAAAGACTTCTTGCGAACCTCAGCGTTGCTTGAACCCTGCCATGAAAGAGGTGGTTAGGGAAGAAGTCTTACAGTTACTCGATGCCGGTATCATATACCCAATCTCCGATAGCGAATGGGTAAGTCCCATTAATGTAGTTCCTAAGAAATTGGGGGTTACCATGGTACATAATGCTAATGGTTAATAAGTTTCCACATGAGTCCCTATAAAATGGAGGATATGTATTGATTACAAACGCTTAAATGCCATGACACGAAAGGATCATTTTCCTTTACCATTTATAGATCAGATGCTCGATCATCTAGTTGGTCATATTTATTATTGTTTTTTACATGGCTACTCTGGCTATTTTCAGATTATTATAGATATTGATGACCAAGAAAAGACTACCTTCACATGTCCTTTTGGAACGTATGCCTATAAACGAATGCCTTTTGGCCTTTGTAATGCTCCTAGTACCTTCCAGTGGTGTATGCTTCATATATTTAGTGACATGGTAGAGTGCTTCATGAAAGTTTTCATGGATTATTTTTCTATCTATGGAGACTTTTTCACTGACTGCCTGTCTAACCTGTCTAAGGTTTTGACACGGTGTGAAGAGAAGGGTCTGGTTTTAAATTGGGAAAAATGTCATTTCATGGTAAAAAAAAGAACAGTGCTAGGTCATATTGTATCTAATGATGGCATTGAAGTAGATAAGGCCAAACTAGATAAGATAGCGTGTCTACCTATACCACGGACTGTATGTGACATTAGAGCCTTTCTAGGCCATGCCGGTTTTTATAGGTATTTTATCAAAGATTTTTCAAAAATAGCTAAGACTTTAACTAATCTACTTTTAAAGGATGCCATCTTTGATTTTATTTATAACTGTAAATAGGATTTTGAAACTTTAAAAGCCGCTTTAACATCTGCACCCATTATACAGCCTCCCGATTGGTCAAAACCTTTCGAACTCATTTGTGATGCTAGTGATTATGCTGTTGGTGCTGTGTTAGGACATAAACTAGATAATAAGTCCACCGTTATTTATTATGCTAGTAAAACTTTAAATGATGCTCAAAGAAATTATACAACTATGGAAAAAGAATTTTTAGCTGTCGTTTATGCTTTAGATAAGTTTCGTCCTTATTTGGTTGGTACTAAGACTTTAGTTTACACGGACCACGCAACACTTAGGTACCTTCTCGCAAAGAAGGATGCTAAACAGAGATTGATCTGATAGATTCTTCTCCTGCAAAAGTTCACCTTAGAAATTAAGGACAAAAGAGGGGTCAAAAATATAGTTGCCGACCACTTATATCTAGACTAACAAATGACGATGATAATGATTCTGAGTCCATACCTGACTCTTTTCCTGATGAGCATTTTTATGTTATTTTTTCTGCACCATGGTATGCTGACATTGTGAATTATTTAGCTTCTAATATTATTCCTGATGTTTGGTCAAGAAATGAACGTAAGAAATTCTTGGCAAGAGTTAAGCTATACTACTGGGATGAGCCATACCTTTTTAAGTATTGTGCGGAATAGATTATTCCTGGTTGTATTCCCTAATAGGAATATAATGAGGTTCTATCGTTCTGCCATGATAAAGAGTGTGGTGGCCATTTTAGTGGTATGAAATAGCTGCAAAAGTTCTTCAATGTGGGTTTTATTGGCCTACCCTTTTTAAAGATGCCCAAGTACATTGCAAGACGTGTGTTCGTTACCAACAACTGGGCGAATCACAAAACGTATTATGATGCCTTTAAATCCTATTATGGTAGTAGAAATTGTTGATGTATGGGGCATTGATTTCATGGTTCCTTTTCCTGTTTCCCACGGATTTATTTATATTCTTATTGTCGTGGACTACGTGTCTAAATGGATAGAGGCCATGGCCTGCCATAGCAATGACCATAAGACAGTTGTGTTTTTTGTTAAGGAATATATTTTCTGTCGGTTTGGCATTCCTAAAGCCATCATTAGTGATGGCCGAACACATTTTTGCAACAGAGTTGTTGCGTCTTTAGTTAAAAAGTATGGAATTACACATAAGGTGGCA
The DNA here is from genome assembly GCF_015680905.1 of Coptis chinensis. Classification (NCBI taxonomy): domain Eukaryota; kingdom Viridiplantae; phylum Streptophyta; class Magnoliopsida; order Ranunculales; family Ranunculaceae; genus Coptis; species Coptis chinensis. The sequence continues at coordinate 26,544,004 of NC_141464.1, read as the reverse complement.
ACTCCTTACCATCTATAAACTAGTGGCCAAGTAGAAGTTTCTAATAGGGAAATCAAAAAAATCTTAGAAACAACTATAAATCCTAATAGGAAAGATTGGTCTAAGCGTCTAACTGATGCCTTATGGGCGTATAGGACTGCTTTTAAAACTCTTATAGGTATGTCACCCTTCAGACTTGTATTTGGGAAACCTTGTCATTTGCCCGTTGAATTGGAGCACCGTGCTATGTGGGCTATAAAAAATCTTAACTTCAATTTTGATAAGGTGGGTGTCAAGCGCAAATTACAATTAAATGAGTTTGAAGAAATCCGTAGCGATTCTTATGATCTCGCGAAGGATTATAAAGCTAACATGAAATGTGTTCATGATAAACAAATCTTCCACAAAGAATTTGTGGTTGGTCAAAAGGTCTTGCTTTACAATTCCCGTTTGCATATTTTTCCCGGGAAATTAAAAACTCGTTGGTCTGGTCCTTTTCTGGTTACTGAAGTCACCCCTTACAGGGCAATCACCTTGGTAAATCTTAAGGACAATAGTACCTTTCAAGTCAATGGCCAACGGTTAAAACATTTTCACGAGTTAATGTCCCTTGATGTGGAGGATGTCCTTTTACTGGACCCTGTCTATGAGGACTGACCTATGATGTTTGGTGTACTTCCTTTCACTTCCATATATTGGTAAGTGCACCATTCAGGTAACCAGGCCATCCCTATGGAGTGTGTGGCTGTAAGTATCGGATCCTAAGTCCACGTTTAACATAATTCACGTTTTCCACTCTTGCATGTTTTCTCGGTTTTTAAGTCATGTTTCTTTATGGTTTTAATTATGTCCTTATTGCCTTATTGTTTCACCTTATATTAATCTGTATTCATAAAACGTACAAAAATATTAAAACCATAAAAATAGCAATCTAGCAAGTCTCGGGAATCGAACTTTAAAATACCCATGTTTTAAAACAAATTTTCAAACTTCGTTGTCAAAAATTTGTTTGGTGGTGGGGTGTTGGTCTTTCCATTCTTGATTGCTCCTATTCTTGTTGTTTATGCCGCTTAATAGTATTTTGATTCAGGTTGACACTATCTATGAATATAGGTTTCATTTGTTCGCATAACTTACGTCATTCTCGCACTTCGAGGTGTTTTCCACCTTTTTATATGTCAACCACAGTTAGAATAGAGTGTTTTATGGATCATTGGATTGGAAATTCTATGCTAATCGTTTTCATAGCTCATTTGCAAAAATCGGACCGTTAACGAGTCGAGAATTTTAGTTTTAAGTTTGCACGCATAAGGACAAAATGGTATTTCCGAAATTATTTGGGCTTGGGCCCAAAATATCGTAGTCACGTGCCTCGCACGTGAGTCCCCAGTAAACCCAAAAACGCATCGTGTTCTTCTCCACTCCACCTCCAGGTCTCCATTAACAAACCATCGAACCAAAAAAAAAAAAAAAAAAAACACCACCGATTTTTTTCTTTTTATTTTTCTCTCCACTCCAATACAACCTTACACCACTTTTTCTTCATCAGCCTCCATTAAACCACCAAATTTTTTACTTTTTGAGTTAGTTCAATCGAAAATCCACAGCGCCAAACTCTAAATTTTTGAGTGAGTTTCAATTCAAACTCGTTCCCCCACCTTACCCTAAACCTAATTTCGATTTCATACATCAATGGCCCAAAAACACAAAATCCTCCCGGAACAAGCTTTCAGAATGGAATAGTTTGCACCGTTTTACAATGATGAGATGCAAAGAAGGAGTTGGGAAAGGTTGTGGTATACGGAGAACGATTTTTACCATGAGGATTTGGTTTTGAATTTTTACAAGAAGCGGGAAATCGAGGGTAGGAAGATTTTTTTGAAGTTGAATGGTGCAAAGAGGGAAGTGAGTGCTTTGATGTTGACTCGTGTTCTGGGCATTCAGCCAAAGTGCCACCTTGTAGCCACAGCGACAGGAGTCCCAGTTTGGAGGTCGAGGCATTGATGAACGAGACTGTGTTGGAAGGATAGTACAATGCGAAATTGCATTGCATCCGACAGTTGTCTCTGAGAACCAACCAGCTGGTTGTAGCTCAGTGGGATGGTAAGAATGTTATTGGAAAAGAGAAGTTCAGTGACATCAGTCTGAACTATCTACACATACTCTGGATATTACAACAAAAGAGGTATGATTTTTGCATCATCGACTTCTTGTTAACTATGATTAGAGGAGTTGGAGTAAGTACCGCACCCTTTCCTATTTTAATTACTAAGATGATGTTGCCTTTTAGTGAGAAATCGAAAATTGAGCGGATTATGTTGAAATTGCATGCAAATGCAATTGCTTATACGGAATGTATCCAGAAGACGTGGAGATTGCTTGGAGATAGGGTTATGAAAGATGTTAATTCGGATGATGAGGAGGAGGACACAGCATGTTTTGATGCCAATGCCTTAGAGAAATGTAATTCTGATATAGAGCTTATGTCAGTGCTGCATCGTGGCTTGCGTTCTCTGAACCATATTTGTGAAGACTTGCGGAATAGGCAGATTGTCATTCATGATGAAAATGTCAACCTGCAGAAGACTGTGGAGACAAATGTCCAGCGCGGGGATGAGCGTTGGGTAGAGATGAGGGAATTTGTGGAGGGACAACGGCAGTTCCAAGGCGAAGTTCTAAGACGCTTGCCACCTTATCAGAGTCCTACTTCTGACGACTCTGAGAAGCATGAGCATCGTCGACGCAGAACTGACGACGCTGGACCATCTTCATCTTCATCTCATGGCGAGTAGTTTAGTTGTTTGGAGTTTAGGAAATTTCCCTGTTTTCGTAGAATTTTATTTTGAGTTGTTTAGTTTATTAGTTAGATTTGGATTATGTAATCGTTTTCGACTATTTGATTGTTAGTTGAATTTTTAATTTAATTTGGTTTTTGTTCAAGCATGCGATGATTTCTTTTACGAATCCCACCTTCCCGAATTGTTTGGGGGTGGTATTATTATTTTTTGCATTGCTTTTTATCTTGTCCACCATTTTAGAAGTTAAATTTTGCAAACTGTGAAAATATGAGTTGTTGAGAATGTTGCCAATATTGGTGTGGCTAAGATTATATATTGTTGTTGTGATGGAATTTCAATGAATAGAATTAGGAAGTTGCTATTTTAAATTCAACCAAAAAGCTATTGGTTTATATTTGGAATATGCACCTAACTTGTTTCCGCTTTGGTTTTAGAATACTCTGTTTCCAGCAATTGCCTTAATAATTTTGGCAACTTGTGGATGTTGGTTTTAGAAAATAAATCTCTATAAATACTTGATTCACTCTACACTTACAAACCACACCTTTCACTCCTCACTTTTCTCTTAGTTTTTCACTGCAGAGCACTCAAGGTATACGGAGCGCACCCTACGCCCTTCACAGCCCAATTGTGAGCGCACCCTATGCTGTAGCGCCTGGACCTCGAGCAAGACAGGAGCGCACCCTACGCCCTTCACAGGCCAATTCTGAGTGCACCCCGCGCCTTGCCCTTCGCAACCACTTAAATTTCTAATTTTTTGTGAGTTTTTCCTAGGTTGTTTGCAGCGCTTCTAGAGTGTATTTGTTGTGATGACATCCCCTCATATCATCCCGGAGCAGTCTTTTGAAGATTTGTTTCGTAGCGACACCTATGGAGGATGGTTCCGTGATAGAATCGTGCAGTCAAAATGGACACATCTACTGGTAAGTCCTGATGACTCATATTCACTTCAACTTAATGAATATTTCTATAATAATTCAAAGTTCTTTTGTCGACCAGATGGAGAACAAATGTTCTCTGTCATAGTTAATGATACGACTATGGATTTAAACAAGTTCTTAGTTGCTTTTGTTGTGGGAATACCTATGCCTGCTCCTACAAACTCATGGGGATAACTGACTAATAATGCAAACCTTTATAACTATGAGTAGTTTCACGAGACTTATGGGGGAGGGGTTTTTCATGTAATGGACCGAGGGCAGTATAACATAGCCCTTGGTAGCATGTCCCTAAACGTAGGCCTTACCATGTTCTTCATTATGATGAATATTTTAGGGAATTGGCAGTTTACTCCTGCGCATAGTACCGTTGGTGACGTTTTTCTTGCTTTAGGTAAGGGACGTCTCCTATATAACATTCCCAAGGTTTTAGTAGTTAGTCTAGCTAGAGGCCATAAAATGAGGCATAAGTACCTTCTTATGCCTGTTTTGGTTTGTCGTATCATGTGCTATTTTTTCTCTAATTTCTGTACCCGCTACACGGATTGGGTTGGGGTTGAAATTATCAGACCCACCAATTGTGTTGTTCGTTCGTTTCGTGTTATGACTTGGCCGGGATGGAGGGTACAACCTCAATGGGTTGCTCCTTACACAAAATCGGACCGAGTAACACTTAACAGGTTAGCACAAGTTGATGATACATGGAAAGAAGCTTGGCAAGTTATCATGGCATGGCAGGACGCAAAAGAACCTCGCTTTTATGTAGACGAGGATGATGACGCCTAAATGTTGGATATGAGGTAAGTTTTTATTTCTGTTCGTGTCTGCTTATGTCTCAAGCAATTTACTTCTTGTAATCCCATAACGGGTGGAACTCATATAAAGTTGCGTCTTTTTATTTATCTATATTAGTATGTTTTAACTTTGTTTTGTAGATGTTCCAAAATTTCACGCGTTTCCATGGTATTTTTCTACCCTTCTTATGTCTATACTTTGAGGACAAAGCATGCTTTTTGTTTAGGGGTGGCATAGAAGCACACATAATTTAAGGTATCTGTTAGGATATAGATATGTACAATATGCACTTGTTTCTAGTAAAAAAATCTAAAATTCAAGAATATAAATAAAAATTTATGCCATACACTTAGGCATATTGGTATTGTTTTCTTTATCTATGCTCTTAATAATCTAGAAGTTTCACGTTAGCTTTTGCATTATAATAGTTTTTTGAAACTTAGGTTAATATGTTGGTAATAATTATTGCATCTTTCTATAAATATATTGCATGAGTATCTATGTTTGTATTGGCAGTAAGTTTCTGAAATCAAGGCTAGTATACTTATTCTACAAATCCTGTGAGAATATAGCCTAAAGCCTTATATGAGTGAAATATCTAAGAAATGACATAATGGAGAAGTAAATTCCGGATAGAAAAATCACACGTCCACTTGCTTGATCACTATGCCATATCCTAAGCGAGAATTTAGGCCCTCTTTGGATCAATATAGCCAGAAATTAAAACCTTATGAAATTATTTTCCGCTAGTTGCCCCTCTGAGCCTTTCTTTAACCTTTCATAAACCGCAAATCCTTTACCCTTTTATACAAGACAAATAAAAATAAAAATCAGCCTACCCATCTTTGAATGACTCTGAGAATAGATATGAAGAATAGAAAAGAGAAAGAACTTTGAAATCAAAAATTTGTTAGTTGCTTCAAATAAGAAAAGAAAGTTTACATCCAAAGAAAGGAAAATAAAATAAAATAAAATAAAAATTAGAACTCCAAAAACAAAATCAAATGAGTCAAATCCAAAATAAAATAAAATAAAATGGCTAAGGATGGAAACAAAGTGTAAAAGCAAAGTAAGAACAAGGTTTTCTCCAGTTACATAATTTGAAGACTATTATCTCAGACTTGTCCTTTTTTAATATCCATTTTCTTCATTCTTAAGCCATCACCTAATCCCCGCAACACCTAATAAAGACCTCTAGCTCAATTAGGAATAGGTTAGTGTGATAGTAAGTGGCAGATGTGTTTTATCGACTTCGACTTTCTCGTGTGTCAATGAGATTGTAAGGTAAAGTGTGCCCACTGTACAATGGAGTAGCAAAACTTGAGCAGAAAAATCAGAGTGTTTTAATCTTGACATTTATGTGAGGACCTACTTAAGGACGCTATTCCAAAGTTTCAAAAACGGACCTGTTACTACATTTTATAGCATTGCTCATTTTATATATGTTTATTCATAGATGATTGATTATTATGCATATATTAGCTTAGGTTTCGACTTGATTACTCTGTATTCATTACTAGTGAGATGGATAGATATCTGAGAATAAGTAAGGAAACAATAGTTTTATTTCTTAGTCGTTGTAGTATAGATGAAGTTTGTGAGTACCTTCACTGGAAAACTCTCATGAGGCTATAGCTCGTCCACTAGGGAATTCCTAGTGGTTTAAGGCCTTGTTGCATATGGTCAATGCAATCGCACTCGGCGAAACGAGATTAGTTAGAACTCCATTATTGGTCACTTATTTTAATTTCTCATATTTGCTTGAGGACAAGCAAAATATTGTTTGGGGGTGGTCTGATAAGAGCCCGAACCTGTAGTTTTAACCCTTTAACAATATAGCTTTTAGATCAATTATGTGATTAATAATAAATAAGAGTTAGCGTTGTTTACGTGCTTTTATATATTTCAGGCATTGGAGTCAATTATGTGCAGAAATGCGTCCCTTTTGCAAGATAAAGGAGCAAAGTTTGGTTGCTAAGAAGTTCTATGATTAAAGGCCAAGATTCAAGGAGAAAAAACCTTTTTAAATCCTGTTCAAAGTTGAAAAGTCAAAGTCAATGCAGGTTGAAATAGCGCACAAAAGTCAATAGAACTTCCACAGGCCGTATCTTTGGACTCAGACCTCAGAATTGGGCCTACCATAAGTCAAAACGACCGGCTCGGAACCTGCTTTCTAATGGTTTAAACCTTCACCCAATCGGAGGAGTAAAAGTAGATGAAAAGACTGTTGAAATCATTTCCAACTGAAAACCCCTTTGTGGACTGAAGTAATGAGGTTTTGGGCTCGATTTTTCGGCCCAAAACATGGCTCCTAAGCCCATGCACGAAATTGTGGATCTAGCATCTTCTCTATAAAGAGGACTAAGACTTAACTCTTAAGAAATTAGTTTTAGAACAAGAAATTAGTTTTTTAGACTTAGTTACTTAGTTAATTATCAAATACTTAGTTTCTAATTCAATTCTTAGTTAGTTTTTAATTTTGTCTTAATTTCATAATTAGTTAGTCATAAGCTCAAGTTCTAAATTAGTTTTAATTCAGTTTTAATTCATTTTGAATCATTAGACTATTGTTCAATTAGATTAATAAAGTAATTATCATTTTATCCATAATGTCCTGTTTTTATTGTTCTTATTCCATTAATGACAGTTTAATGATTCAAGGTTAAAACCTCCATTAGAGGGCTTTGAGGAAGCCTTGATGATGACTTGATTTTTGTTGGCATAGATATAGTTGTAAGGTTCCATTCCATGTTAGAAAGTAATTAGTTCACCATAAGAATGGGTTTGATTGCTCCACATGCTAGTTATTTGTTGGTAGAGATTACCATGAATAATTAGGGATTAGAAATACCCAACCTTTACATGAAAACGTAAAGATTAGGATTACAACGTATTCTATGCTAGTTTATTAAGTCGAATCAAGGTGGAATCAAATTCCCCTAATTCCTTCTCATATCGTCAATTTAGTATTGAATTTCCGTAGTTTGATTTATATCATCTTGATTAGTTAGTTCACCATCATAGTTAAATTCAATTCCATTACTCTCACGATTTTGTTAGCTTACACGAACTAGGAAACTTCACATCTAAATGAACTAGGAGTGGAACGAATTTTCTACTCCTAACATATTGCATTGATAACGAGAGTAGAAAACTTTGATATAGCATCGTATAAACATTTAGTTTTACTTATTCTTGAGTTTAATTACTTATTCGTAGGTAAAACTATCGTTTTTAACTTTATCATACAAGAATAAGTGTAAGTGGATTCTCTCATCATACTTTTAAGTTCTTGTACCCCTACTTTTACAGAAGATTGATTTGCTTTGTCCATCTATATTTGAGACACCTCACCAAGTTTGCTTTATGCTTTTCCTTTTTGCCTTTTCCTTTTGCTTTTTGATTCCTTCTTGATCGAGCTAAGTTTTAGAGAAAGCCTTCTTTTGTGTCAAGGACATCTATCTCTGGTCTTTTGAGTTAAGGACTTGACTTTCAGCTATCTGGTTTGGAGTCCTTGACCTTTGACCTTTGACTTTGACTTTGATTTTTTAGCACTTTTTCATAGCAGCTTCAAGTCTTCTTAATAAGCGTAAATACGGCTCCTTTTGGTGCTAAGACGCATCTTTTATGATAAGTGGTCTGAATTGCTCAGTAACTTGAAAAAGACAATAAAAGCTATGAGTTGTCTTTTCATTATGGATAAGAAGGGTTGTAATGCTGTAATGTAAGGGTAATAAAATACACATTTAGGAGCTGATCACCACCCCCAAATAGTATTTTGCTTGTCCTCAAACAAAGATGAGAGAAAAAACTAAGATCGCAAATGAGTAATCTATTTTAAATTATACTAATCTCGTTTCGCAGAGTGCGATTGCATTGACCATATACAACAAGGCCTTAAACTACTAGGAATTCTCTAGTGGATGAGCTTTAAACCTCATGAGAGTTTTCCCAGAGAAGGTACTCACAAACTTCTTCTATCTAGTACAAAGGGTCTTGTCTCCTTATTTATTATCAGAAGTCTATTCATCTCATTAGTGGGGAATAAGGACAAGCTCCTTTGAACTTAGAATAACATATGTACAGTAATTTAATTATCTAAAGATAAATGCGTAACATGAGCAATGAAATGCAAAAGCAGAGTCATTTCTGAAACTTTTGGAGAGCGTCCTTAAGGTGGGTTCTTACAAGGGTGTGTTGCAATAACAACTCTCTGATAGTTTCACTCAAATTTTGTTCTCTCAAGTACAGCGAGCACTAATATTCCTCACATACATGAATGACGTCAAAAGAAACCGAGGTCAATTGATCATGCTTGCCACTTACTATCACACAATCTTATTCCTAATTGAGTTAGAGGTCTTTTATTAGGAGTTACGGGGCTAGGGTGATGGTTTAGAAAGAAAAAGGAAGGGAAAAACAAAAATATGATAAGTTGATAAATTGGGTTTTCAAGATACTAGCTTGTAACAAGAGAAGAACCTCGTTTTGTTCTTTGCTTCTGAATTGTGATTTTTTAGCCCTTTGGCTTTGTGACTCCATATGATTTTGAATTTTGGGAGTTCTAACTTTCCTTTGTAACTAGAGGAAAACTATCTTTTTGGATTTTTAATGTTTATTTGGCTATATCGATCCAACAAGTGCCTAAATTCTCTCTTAGGATATGGCGTGGTGATCAAGCAAGTGGACGTGTGGTATCCCTATTTGGACATCCTTTGTGTCATCACTCAATAATTATTCAGATGAGCCTTTTGGCTAGATTCTCACAGGATATGAAACTTAATTATTCTAACTTTGGTTTCGGAAACTCACTACTATATACAATCAAATACTTATGCATGCAATTCATGAAAAGATGCAAAAAACTATTATACGTATATTAGTCTAAGTTCGAAGGAAACAAGACTTCTAAACTTTTTATTTATCATAGAAAAAGGAAACAAGACTTTTAATACTAAACAGAAAAATATTTTTGGTCTTTTTCGAAAACAAATTTGAAAGAAATAAATATACTATTATATCTAATATAGAAAATGTCTAGTTTTTGCAAAATGTTACTATACCACCCCCAAACAGAAATATATTTTGTCCTCAAATTATGAAGAGATAAGAAAAGAGATTACCATAGAAACATGAGCAAAAACGGCGATACACTTGCATTCGGTTCTTCATGATGAAAATACGCCACCATCAAATAAGTGTAGGGCGTGGGTTCTTTGATATAGAATGAGAAATACATAGTTTATTGTACTAGGGATAATTGTTCTACTATGAAATATATATGCTAGGATAGATATGCTAGGACCTGACGTCAAGGAGAAGGATCTTCTTGATGACATGAAGAGTCACACACAGATTCTGACTAGGCAGCTCCCTAGTGTCTGTATAGATAGTTTATATTTTATGTTTTATTTGCATACATTTTCAAAAATACAAAAACCCAATATAGAAATCCTTGACGTCGGGTCCTAGCATATCTATCGCTAAGCAGGAGTGCATCTCAAATTCTTTGCAGTGTTCTAGTGATACTGTGCTGAAATCATCACTGATCCTGCTGGAATGACTGTTGTTCCTTCTTAAGGTTCTGTTGTGCCACTATAATGACACTACAACATAAAAGACATTTAAAAATCACTCCATAAGTGATGTCAAAAATATACGACATCACTTTTGCAAGTGATGTAACTAGTGGCGACGTGAAAAGTCAGGGTTTTCCACATCACTTTTTAAACGATGTCCACAAGTGATGTTACTTTACATCACTTTTTAATTGATGTCCACAAGTGAAGTTATAAGTTTGCATCACTTTTTAATCGATGTCCACAAGTGATGTTATAACGTTTAACATCACTTTTTAAATGAAATCAATAAGGCCGATTAACATCACTTAGGAAGTGACGTTTCATTCAAATTCCAAATTACTTGTAAAGTGATGTGAAATAACTCTATAAATCACTTTAAAAGTGATGTCCCATTTATCAAAATAATAAAAAAAAAAAATTGTCAATATCATCCCAATATAATTCCATTTTCCTGGTCATTTATCATCAAATAAAGATAAAACGTATCTTAAAATCACATTCATCACACAAATATCATCTCCAATTACAAATATTACACTATATACAAAAAATTGTAACGAGCCAACATATACCAACAAAATCTAATTTGCGATGATCGAAATAAGCAAAAGAGAACCACAGTCCTTAACCAAGAACACATCAGCCCGGCTTGATGCAATCAATTTAATCCAAGAACCTATCACAGCCTAACAAATCACTCTGTTTTCTTTTTTCTGCAGTATGAAACATTGTACTAGAAAATCAATGCAAATTTTATAAAAGGAAAATAAACCTTAACCCCTAAACCCTAAACCCTAAAATAAACAGACGGAACATCCGCATAATATAGTACCTGGATGACAAAGGAAGTTCTACTAAAGATCGAGTCCAACATTCGCCAAAAGCTGGTTGAGGTTGACTTACAATAAAAACGTTGTCGTCTATTTTTCTCTATCACTAGCGGAGTAATCTAAAACTTGTGTCTGCCCAGAAAAAAATATTTAAATAGCTGTTAATGATTTGGGCAGTAACACCAATAGCATGTAAGCTGCACCAATGCTTCAGGAAGTGTAAGAGAGCACCTCTTCATTACCTATCAACATGCTCAAAGACAGCATCTAAAATCCTATACAAGTCCTTGAATACAAACAGGATAACCATTACCTTGATTTTGCCATCAAGCTGTCCATCAAGTGCAATAAACTGCACAATGTGGGACGCAAATCCTCCCACGGATCCTTCCTCTACTGTAATCAAGAAGGTGTGTTCTTTGCAAAGCTCCCTCACAAGCTTGATATCAAGGGGCTTGCAAAATCTTGCATCTGCAACAATTACATGAATGTCAAGGCTGGCAAGAAGAGATCGAGCCCTAAGGCAGTTTTTAACCATCACCCCGTACCCAAGCAGAGCAACATCTTTACCCTCTACAAGAACCCTGCCTTTTCCAATCTGGCAACCAGTAGAACCAGTGTCATGAGCTATGCCAAAGATATTTCAACTGTAAGTTCACATGCGACATCGCCCACACAAAAAAAGGCGCGTGTTCGGAAGTCCATACATGAAAGACATTGTACAGTAATTACCTCCAGGGGTATTCCATTGCATTAAAAGTTGTTCATCCCACCAACGACACCTCTTGGATAGCGGAAGCAAATGGGTCTATCATCTACATGGGTAGCAGTCACCACCAAGTTTACAAGCTCAACCTCATCCGCTGGAGCCATGACAATCATGTTTGGCAAGCATGACATGAATGTGATATCAAATGCCCCACCAACCATGGGACCATCAGATCCAACCAAATCCCAAAGACTTGAAATTGCAAACCCGCCTTTGGTACCTTTTGCTGATCCACGTCATGGACAACCTAAGACCACAACAAAAAGTTGAGGGAGGGAGAGAGAGTGTTACTTCCAACTAGAAGATTTTAAAAATATAGAACGGAGGAAATCAAGAAGTAACCATGCATTTTATATATATTCTATGCAAGAAATACTTGTGTATCCATTTGGGATATTAAAGCAAATATGTTAAAGCACTAGAATATGAGGCATCATGATATTGATGTAGTGGATCCAATATGTGAAACTATCCAATATTTGTGCATGGAATTGTTCGATCAGTATGGTACAGATTCTACTTGCATATGAAAAGGAAAGTGGAATTTGGCTGTTTTTTGTTGGCATAGAAAGATCACATTATTACTTTTAGGATATTTGATTTATTTCACGACAGAAGTTACTTTATCCCTAATCATGATTTCTTTATCCCTCACCATAAGTATTTAATGAGAAAAAAAATTCATAGAGAAGGCAAAGTTATATTTTCTTGCCTACAAGCTCGAAAATATTCCTGCTGTTCCAAGTAGATTAAGTAGAACCAGTAGTTTAGCATAGATATAACATTGCAGATGTCATCGGAAGTCTCTAATTAATCAAACACATGCTCAAGTTTAGAATAATAAGAAGGATAACCTGATCATAAGCTTTCGAGAAATGTGGATGGAACAACACAGAACGGCTTCATTCCCCCACAAGACAAACTAGCAGCAAAAGTCACTGCATGTTGCTCAGCCATCCCCACATCAAAAACCTATCTGGGAAGCTTGCAAGAAATAATTGAAATGATGGATCCATTTCCATGCCCGCATGAACAACCACAAGTTCTTTGTCCCTCTTGCACAACAGAAATGGCATGAGATTGAACCAGCTCCAATCCAGTAAATTCGTGATGAAAAACCACTCCAATATGCTCTAAGGAAAACCGAGAAGAGTACCTTAGTAGCCTCTCTAAACTTTCGAAAGGATTTACTGGATTGGAGCTTGCTAAGAGTAGTAGATAAGCACTGATTGTTGTCTTGGAGCCCTCTTCTAGCTTTGGGTGTAAAGTGTGTCGTCTGTCATTTAAGATCACTACCATATTGGAATCCAAGTATTCAGCATTGCTCATTTCCTCATTCCTTTCTTAAAGAACCACTCCATATAAGTCGCATTAACAGTTCCATCATAGACAAGACAACGTTCACGAAGCTTGTCAAAGAGCTCGTTCGCTCTCTCCAAATTACCCAACTCAAGGAACCCAGAAATGAGATTATTATAAACAAGGGAGTCAGTTCCATGACCCTTATTGAGCATTTCTCTAAAAAGGTTCATAGCATCAGAAATCCTATCCGCCTCAACAAGCCTTTTTGTCAAATGGGTATTAATTAGAACATTATAAGAAACAATGGGTCAACAAGTAATAGACGGGGGACCAAAGGGGGCATTAGCAAGAATATGAGCATAGACATTGATATATGCTTGTTACTACTACTTAGAGTTTTGAACTCTCTAAATTGATGCAAAAGCACTCAAGGTTCCTTACTCACGATCTTCGTTTCATAGAGTTTGAATAAGGATTCGAACTAACCTAAAGTTTAGAACAACTACAAATTGGATGTTACAATTAAGGGAACTAAGGAGTAAGGTTATAATATTTAAGCTAGGATTTCCTTCCTACACAAATATTAAGAAAGACATTAAAGTTGAAAACATGCACTTAATACCAAAATAGAGATTTGAAAGAAAAGGTGGAGAGTTAATCCTCCTGATGTGAACTATCATTAGTTGTTGATTTGAAAAAGGTTATTTGATCCTTCCTAGACTCATAGACAAGCCCCTAATGGAAGAAAAGATTTAATCCCTAGCATGTATGGCTCACTTAAGAGCTCACACATGCTAGCAAGTGGAACTAAACAATGACTTATCTCTAAGCTCATTGTTTTGATTCCTAACTAGACACTACACCAACTATCATTTTGGGATAGGGTGTAGAGCTAGTTGTTCTTCCTAACAACCTATCAAACCAACAAAAATTGATTTACCCTCACATGAGTTGGATTAACTCCCCAAAGGGGAAGTTAGCTCATGATCCTTGGGACAAAGATTTATAAACTAAAAAAAACACAAAAGAAAGAGAGAGAGAGAAGAGAAAGCTAAACAATCAAACTCACTTCTATTTAATTTTCTAGAAGAAACAAGTGTTCCTCCATTAAAACTATTACAAGCTTTCTAATAAAAACTAAAAACTAACCTAACATTTCTTTCACTAAGGAACTAAAATAATGCCATGTGAGGAAAATAAGTCAAGGGAGTAAATGGAGTGTCCCCCACCCTTGTCTAATTTCTTCTCCATTTGAGATAAATCTCATTTCCTCCCACGTGAATTATCAAACCACATTAATGAATTTTTATCCACCACATTAAAACAAAGTGACACCTTGCCTTTTTTTTCACTATTAACACCTAATCTAATTTATTACATGCAAGGTGTCAACTTTGCACCAATAATTTGTTATTTTTGTCTTGACATGCTCCATGATTGATGACTCATCCAATCTTGGGGCCCCGCATAGTGGGTCCATATGCAGTCCAGTGGCGGTCCGATATTTTGGGCAGTTTTACAACTTCCCGCCTATGCATAGAATTCATCGCCCTGATTGTCTGAGCATCTCTCATGTCACATTCGGAGTCCTGGTTCGAGAGGTAGGAGCTTTGGAAGTTTGATCCTTCTATGTGTATTTGGGAGAATTCGTATATACGCTGTTCCTCGTGCTTTATTTCAGGTTTAACCAATATTTCCATGTTTACTGCAAATACCTGCAAAAGTATGAAAACATATTTATTTCATGATTATTAAACACATAATTAACCAAATTTATATGTCTCAATTGGGTTTCATAATACACTTTTGGGTGCTTATCACATTACCCCCAAACAGCACTTTGCTTGTCCTCAAGCAAAGAAGAGACACTAAAATAGATAAGTGGCCAGAAAATGTGTAGTCCTAAACTAATTCTCGTTTCGCAGAGTGCGGTTGCATTGACCATATGCAACAAGGCCTTAAACCACTAGGAATTCCCTAGTGGACGAGTTATAACCTCGTGAGAGTTTTCCGAAAAAGATACTCACAAACTTCATTTATACTACAACGACTCGAAATGACGTAAAACTCGCTTCCTAAATTAATCTAAGATATCCATACATCTCCTTAGCAGGAACGAGGATTGATTTCTTTGAAACTCAAGTTAATATGTATTCAATAATTAAAACATCTAGATATGATTATTCATGCAAAGGAACTTTTCATTGAAATATACTAGCGGGTTGTTTCGATCCCTTGGAGCGCATACCTAAATGGGTTCTCACGGTGTATGTGTCGAAACACAATTCCACTCAAAATTTTACCACTCAGGTTTTGTTAACTCCAGTGTGTAGTGGGCACACGTTTCCTTACATCTCAATGACAGTCAGAGGAGCCGATGTCGATCAATCACGTCTACTACTTATTATCACACCACCCTACTCCTAATTGAGCTAGAGGTCTTTATTAGGTATTGTGGGGCTTAGGTGATAGTGTACAAGAAAATGAAAATGGATAATCAAAATTTACGAGTATGAGAGAGTAGGTTCATATATTTACACTAGAGAAATCCTTGTTTCCTTTCCTTCTTCTAACTGAGTTTTTCCAACCTTGTTCTTAAGCCTCTGGATACTAAGGATTTTATATATATATATATATATATATATATGGCTTAAGAACATGATTCTATTTTCCTTTCCTGAAGCAAGTAACTGACTTTTATTTGGGACAAGTCTTTATCTTTATTCTTTCCACATTTCATCCTATTTCTCATACGCATCACTTAGGTAGGTTCTTTTATTTGGTTTAATAAATGGGTAAGGAATTTTTGGTGAAAGTGAAAGGTTTGATGAACGGTTCAGTGGAGTGACTAGCGGTAAAATTTGTAACAAAAGAATTTTTAGCTATGTCGATCCAAAGAAGGCCTAAATTCTCACCTAGGGTTCGGTGGTGATCAAGTAAGTAGATGTGTAATTTCCTCTAATCGAAAAACTACTCCTCCTCGTGTCATCACACACAAATCACTCATATCAAGGCTTTTGGTTAGATTCTCACAGGATTTATAGTTTAAGTAACTAACCGTTGGTTCCGAAAAACTTACTTGCTATGTACAATCAATGATACTCGATACATGAATATTCATGAAAAGATGTATAAACTATTGCATACATGATATCTAAAGTTTCTTAAAACAAATCCTAATTGGATACTAATGTGAGATTTCTAGACAATTTTCATCATTGAAAAGGAAACAAGACTTTGTCACTAAGTACAATTATTAATATGAAAATAAAAACTATATATAGGCTACAAGATGCCTAATTTTTGCTCTGAGTTTAAAAGCACCCCCAAACGTATGATGCTTAGTCCTCGAAGGATCAATAATTAAAGAGAGAAAGTACTTGAGAACCGTGGAGCAAAATTAGGGCTAGATTGTTT
This sequence comes from Coptis chinensis, assembly GCF_015680905.1. Taxonomy (NCBI): domain Eukaryota; kingdom Viridiplantae; phylum Streptophyta; class Magnoliopsida; order Ranunculales; family Ranunculaceae; genus Coptis; species Coptis chinensis. Next base: position 26,527,594 of record NC_141464.1, on the reverse strand, counting down.
GGAACAGAGGTTGGAGATCATAATATATTATTCAGAAAGAACAAGTAAATGTTCAATAGCACACTAAACATAGCACCACGATACATAGCACACCTAAATAATGAACCATAGCATACCTAAACATGAAAAACAATAGCATACCAAACGAAGGTTTAGCTAGATATATGTACAATGGCAAACTCAAGTTTACCATCCAGCAGGACGTGAAGGTCGGGCGTCCTCTTTAAGGAAATGCATTTCCTTAGCATCGCGCCAATAGATAATAGTCTGCCAAATTTCTGCCCATTCTTTGTCTCCGGATTCCCTCAAATTGGTCTTCATCTTTTCGTCCTTTGGGTAACATCGAACATGCCTCAGGTATCGAGCGGGACGCTTCCATTGACGAAACCTCAATGAGCGAATGATTCTGTTTGCTGGGCACATGGAATCTACCTTGACCCAGTCATGAAAAGTGGCTGCAAAACCGGGAAATGTGTCTTCATGATCCGCAAGCGGTGATCGGTAAAAGTATATACCGATCCCGAAAAGTGCGCGAGCTCGTTTCAGTTTGAGATAACACAACCTAAAATGTTAAATAATGCATGACCCCGAAGCTAGTGCAGTGATCAATACAACGCATGGCGGCCTCATTGGCGAGAAAAAATGGCAATCTCCCATAATGTTTAGGAGTACAAATAACATTGCAGTCCCCATGTTCATGGTCATGCTTGCTAATGGAATGGTGACGTTATAGCCATGGCACATGGCCATCTCCTTCGCGTTTGATCTCAAGACCATCACCATAAGAGTCGCAAACGCTTTGCCACCGAAAGGAACGGTAAGAATTATGATAGATGTACCGCCAAGATGCAAAGCAGGTTCGTGGTATGGAAGGTCCAAAGATAGGCAAGTTGTCGCTCAGAAAAGATATATGAGGTGTGTCACCAACTCGGATTGTGAACCCGTCTAAGTAGAAACCATGCATGGTTGAATGCTGGTGTGTCTTCCATATTAGCATAAAAGTATGCAGCCAAACTCGGAGAATAAGTTTGGTCAGGTGGAAGAATTAGGGAAGACCACCCAATGTTTGTGATGTAATCATGGAAGAGATGGCCATAGGCATTGGAATCCATCATAGACTGAAAGGATTGCTCAGGAATGAGTTTGGGAGGTACCATGGATGATGAAGATGCAATGTTTGATGAAGATGCCATGGTGGATGAAGTAAAGAAATGGGTAACGATACCGCAACCGGATGGAAAAATGAATATGTAAGAAAATAGACCCTCCCAGAAGCACATGTTAAAATTATATTAGTCACAATGGAAATGATGACAATCCTATTAAGCATTGCATACAAAAAAGAAGACAAAAGATAAGACAAAATACATAGTAAGACGGAAAAACATAATAACATAGATGATTATATACTTATTGACTTAGTAATATCATGGATTCTTATATTGATCTTGGAGATGCATATTTTGCACCAAACCGCTTAGGTCTACTATTTGTTCGCCGAAATGCATCCGAATGTCCCCTTGGCGGCAGAGAGTACAGTTTGATTTTCCATTAGAGAGCGTGATTTTGCAAGAATTGAGAATGATTTTCCAAGATCTCCTCCTGCTCCACATCATGCTGCTTGACGATCTTGGAAATCTCAAGAGTTGTGATGATGATATTCGACGAAATGTAGTTCCCTCAAACCCCGATGAAGAAGTTTAATGCCTTCCATGGGATTAATAATATTCAAAGATGGCATTTTCATCAAATAAATGGTCAATTTGAGCTTGGGGTGTTCTCGCTTCATCTATCGAGTATCGGGGTCCAAAACCAACGGAGTAGTCTGTTTGAAGTACCTTTATATATGCTCTTTGAAGGGGTGTCTCTGGAGAAATTATTGGATAACTCCAACGCATCATAATCTGCGTAACCAAAGTGGGTAGAGCTGCTGACCTTCTTGTTTTCTTGGTGATTACGTTCCAGAGGTGTTGGATCAGACAAAAGTCATCTCTTTGAGTTTGCAAAATCCAAAGTAGGTGAAGTTGAGGCTTTGTGACTTCAGATTGGTGTGATGTACCTACCACATTATGTCCCAACCCGGTGGAGCACAACACGCTGATTGATCGCTTCAAAGAGCGTTGAAGAACCATGTGATGTGTATTTTCGACGTCGCCATGAGATACGGTAGCTCGCAGTAAAGTTTTTGCGGAATCGAATGATGACTCTTGAACAAGGGACTCCTGGGTTTTTATTGGGATTTGAAGTATGTCGGAGATCATTTCCTTATTCAATTCCAATCGTTGTCCATAGGCATTGAAGTAGAATTTTCCATCTTCATATCCGCTAAATTGGTAGAACATCAAAACCAATTGTCGGGAATAACTAGCTGCTGAATGATATACAAGAGGCATCCATCCGCGACGTATGATTTCGGTGTCAAAATAAGGAGAAAACCGGCCTTCTTCGAAAGTTTTTAGGTAGTCTTTCTCTGTCGTTATTTTTCTTGGTTTAGCCATTACTGGGGGAAGGATAGTGAAAATTGTATGAATAAGAATGGCTTAAAAAGAAGAGATTTATAGGCAATTTATGAGGCTATACCAATCTGGAGTCCAAGTGTATTTAATGACCCATGTGATTATGAACAAAGATCATAGGGGATCCACAAGAAGTCTTTGTCATGTCGGATATCCAAATACAATTAATGAGATGGTTTAATGTTTAGAAAATACGGAGGAAAGTTTCACAGGGTAGTTAAACTTACACGTAATTTCAGAAATGATGATCATAACTCAGTAATAGAATATGGATAGAATAATCGAGCTGCATGTGTGACAAGTGTTATGTGTACCTTGTAGTGTGCACGATTTTCTCTGAACACTATGTGTATCCATTAATTATTTTGGTGAGTTTTGGATGGCCTTTCTTTGTTATGGTTTGTTTATTTACTTATTATTATTATTATTATTATTATTTATTTATTTATTTATTTACTATATATATATATATATATATATATATATATATATATATACGGTTTGTCTAGGGTGCCACTCTAAATCTGCCACCCTTATCTCACTCTCCTCTTGAGGCGTCGGATCCGACCTCTAGATCTGAAGATCTAATTTACTCATAAAACCGATATTTCAAAATTTCGGTGTATTTCAAAATAAAAAAAAACGAAAATAACAAAAATTTCGGTGTTTTTTCTTCTTCTTCTCTGAGAAATCAAGTTCTCTCTCTCTCGGCAATCCTTCTCAACTTCTCAAAAAAAGAAAAAAAAAAAAGATCTACCAAAAAAAAAGAGGGATCGACTATTATTAAAACCCAATTCCTTCGCCATTAATCCCCACCGAGCTCTCAACTTCACTGCCTCGAAGTTCCAATTAAGGTATGCTTCCATTAACACACTTTATTCTCACTCACTTCACTCACTACTGCAAACTCGTTATGTTGTGTTGTGCATTCTGGTTCCTATTTTCGTTGTCTTTGTTTTTAATTTTTTTCGCTTGTTAACTGTATAGTCTCTACTTCTAAGTAGCGAGACATTCCTTCTGCGTTATGAATTGACCCAATACGCGGGTTTGTTATGTAGGTGGTAATGTATCGTGTGTGTGATGGTAATGTGGTATAATCTGTATGGCTAGCTCATATATATTCATGTATGAAGAATATACAACTTTGAGTGCCTTGGAATATTTTCTAGGCTCGTCAGTTTAAATCTCAAATTTAGTTTTCATACCTGTTTGTAAAACGAGAAAAAAAGAAAAATGGTGGCTGCCATTAGCATATTAGTATACTGTTTTGAACTCGGTCAGAGTTCGGTGAACTCTGTCTGAGTTTTGAACTCTTTCAGAGTTCGGTGAACTCTGTCGTATTCTTCATGCCGTGATTCGTCGAGTTTTTAACTCGATAGAGTTCGTGAACTCTATCGAGTTTTGAACTCGTCGTATTCTTCATGCCGTTTCGTCGAGTTTTGAACTCGTCAGAGTTCTAAATTCTCGCCGAGTTCGGTGAATTACGTTAGAGTTTTTGAACTCGTCGAGTTTGAACTCTGTCGAGTTCGAATTCGTCGCTGTTTTGAACTCTGTCGAGTTTTAAATTCTGTCGAGTTCTAAATTCGCCGAGTTCGTGAATTCTATCGAGTTTTGAATTACGCCGAGTTTTTTGAACTTTGTCGAGTTCTAAATTCTGTCGAGTTCGGTGAACTCTGTCGAGTTTTTTTGAATCTGTCGAGTTTTGAACTCGTCGAAGTTCGGTGAATTCTCGCCGAGTTTTGAACTCGTCGAGTTTTGAACTCGCCGAGTTTTAAATTCTGTCGAGTTCGGTGAATTATGTCGAAGTTTTGAATTTCGTCGAGTTTTGAACTCGTCGCCGAGTTCTAAATTCTGTCGAGTTCGGTGAACTCTGCCGAGTTTTGAATTTCGTCGAGTTTTGAATTCCGTCGAAGTTTTGAATTGCCGAGTTTCGCTTAACTCGCCGAGTTCGCTGAACTAGCATATTCGGTGAACTCTGTCAGAGTTTTGAACTCTGTCAGAGTTTTGAACTCTGTTAAAGTTTTGAACTAGCATATTCTGTTTAACTTTTGTTTGTGCTTTTATATGGAGAGCATACACTCTATTTTGGACAAGGTGTTTTTTTTTCTTCTGTTGGAGACTTAGAGGAATCGTGTGTCTATCATAGGACCTGCATGTTAGACAGGGGTAACCATTTAAGCAGTCACTTGATGCGGGATAAATGTACCTTTAACCAAAAGTGTTTAGGAGTTAAACATAACTACTTAATCCATGTTAGCATTCCATATTACTTGTGAACTCTAACTTCTGTATGTCTTAACGACATACGGCAAATGCAGGATGTGCTTGATGACGAGTCCTTCGTGAAGTACAAAAATGGGTTGATCGCAAAGAAACTGGAGAAGGACCCTTCGCTCAGCTATGAAACTGATCATCTTTTTGTGGACAAGAGGTAATAAAGCCGCTTGTTAATATGATTTGCTGTTATGTTGTAATATCGATCATTGGAACATAGCCAACTTGAATTGTCCTACTTGGGAGTTGGGACTTTGTTAACATATTTTGTACTAACCGCATCAATCTGCCTTCTGTTAATTTTTTTGGTACTATGTGAAATTTAATTTGTGAAGGAAATGATGATTATACTATGTGAAAATTAGATTTTGGGGGTATATTTTGTACTAACCGCAGTTCGTGGATGCGAGTGTACTCTTGCCCGTTTCTATTCTCATTGAATTTAAAGAAATTGACGTTAATGGTTTGATTATGTGTGTGTGTGTTGTGTCTGATGCTCACAATCAAATAAATATTTGATCTTTTTCTTGCTTCTGTGATATGTGTTTTGGATGCCAAGTTGGGCTAGAGAATCATAAAGGAACCTCACTACACTATATTAGTGTTTACAATCTAATAAGTGGTTGTTCCTTTTTCGCAGGGCCAATATTTAGTTCTCGTATGCGACCAAGATGTCTCATCCTCTCGCCAAACAATTGTACCGCAACAATGTTTTTGCAAAAATTCTTCCGAATCTATTTATCTAAGCAAAAGGAATAGAAGGATATCAAGTTGATATCAAGTTGTTTGTAGTCTCTCAGAATTGTGTTGGAGCTTCTTGCTCAAGTCTTTTAGTTTGGTACTCTCTGCTTTGGTTTCACATTTCTTTCTCGCATGATCACTATGGACCTTTGTCAATGGCTGTTTTCTAAAATTAAGTCCGTACAACCATTTTTCTAATTAAGAGTGTCAACTTGTTGACTTAATGTTTGTAAGTTGAAACTAATAATGAAATCGGTGGTTTGTAACTCGTATTTGCATTTGTATGTATCGGGGGTTTCAAAAAGTTGATCCAGAAAATGGGAGTTTGCTAATGAGGATTTCATAAAGGATCGAAAGCATTTGCTTAAGAACATTCATAGAAGGAAGCCTATTCACAGTCATTCTCATCCTCAAGGGTCGAGGATTCAGAAGAGCAAAGACTAGATGATGAAATAGATAAACTTTCTAGGGAAAATACCTCTATTCGCACCAATCTTTGGAGAGTGAAACAACGTAAGTCCAAAACAAAGGTTCAGTTAGAGGAGTTGGAGCATAAGGTACAAGAAAGGGAGTAGAGGCAGTTGGGCATGATGAAATATTTGGCAAGAGCAGTCCACAATCCTACTTTTGTTGAACATCCGGTTAGAATGGGCGTTCCTCTATGAGCATGGAACATCAGTGAGGCCCTTAGTTATATGATCGATGTGTAATTTTCTTCCAGAGAATTCATGTACATAAATTTCTATCGGATCACGCTTCGAAGTTATTTTGGTTTGCCGTGAGGAAGTTGCTAGGGGTAATCAGTTTTTATTTTGCCTGTCCGAGTTTTGAAACCGTGAAACAAAGAACACGTAGTTTTATTTTGCCCGCCGAGTTGGTCATTGATGAGCAACAATCTTGGTTTAAAGTCTTCAACACACTCGCTTCATCCAATCTCCAAATGATTCCCCTATATATTATTATCAAGACTTTAGTGCCGAACTTTAAACTTCTTGTAGCTCGCCTCGAAAATACCCTTTCGTCCGAGTTGCATTATATTTTACTTTATACATCCGAAATATGTGTGTGTTCCTCTATCTTTTTACTTTCGTAGTAGCTTATACACAATTAATGATTACGAAAAAATAAGAAAGAGAAGCATAAGAAAATACAAAGATTTGAGGCACAGTGAGACAAAAACATGACCATTTCTCACATATGTATAAAATGCCTCCTACACTATAAATTAGAGAACGCAAATGTGTGCAAAATCCTAGACAGGACCGTTCTTGGTTGATAATGTGTTATCATCACTTTCGAACTTTGAAACTAATCATTCTCAATGCCTAATCATTTTGGATTTGAGATTTTTGTACGAAGAAACGGTGTGGCCATGCCGTTTGGGACAAAGTCCATACAGACACGCCATTTTTTATCCAGTTTAAATCCAAACGATATGGCCACACCGTTTGGACTTAGTCCCAAACGGTGTGGCCATGCCGTTTGGGACTAAGTCCAAACGGTGTGGCCATATCGCTTGGATTTGAACTTGCAAAAAAATGGGCGGTCCGTTTGGACTTTGTCCCAAACGGCATGGCCACACCGCTTGACTTTAGTCCCAAACTGCATGGCCACACCGCTTTGGTACTAAGGCCAAACGGCATGGCCACACCGTTTGGGACAAAGTCCAAACAGACACATTTGATTGTTGAAGGTGTTTGATAGGTTTGTAACATACATTGAGCAATCAAATTATTGAATCCATTCCAAGGGGAAAATAAGTTATCCCCAAGGTCCATTAGTTTTTCGGTTTCTTCCATTTTGCAAAATATTTTTGACTTAGCAGTAGACAAGCCAAAAAAGAGTGAAAATAACTAAATAAGCCACTTATAGTTCGGTACCGCTTTATAGTTTTATAATCGAAGGCACAGTTGATACATGAAATTCATAATATATGAAATTTCTATTTCTCACTCCTGAGTATATATAAGTACAGCCACAAGACAAATACATGAAAAACTTCAGCTCATCAACCTTATTTATAATCAAGCACAATTGGAATTTGAGCACAATTTTTTCATGAAAAACTTTAGCGATCGTCTTCATAATCTACTTCTTCTTCAACAATCGCATCTTGATATTGTTGATACTTCAGCCTCAGTAAATTCCATCTCATTCATTCCTTCGCCATTGTACCAATGCAAGAAGACCTTCCTACGAAACATAACTGTAAATTTTTGCACATAACTGTAATCCAAAGCAATTATTGTGAAGCTACATCCAAAGCAACTTAGGATAACTCATCATCGACAACGCCACACGACATCCAAAGCAACTTAAGCCAATAACACCTTAACCAGCCACTTGATAATACACAAAACCGCTAAGAGAAGACAGACCAACAACAACTTAAATATTAACATTCCGATTGAGTGAATTTCCGAATCAGTCGTTATCCTCCTTGTGCAAATAGAAGCTCGACTCTCAGTTGGGGAAAATGTGGGAGCTCGACTCTCATTTATATTCAACGACGACGAGCTTCCACAATTATTTTCTTCATCCACCCACTTAAAATACCTACATTTCTTATCCTTAGGCAAACGTTTGTCATTTTTTTCGCAAACACAGAAAGATCGTCCAGGATTCATTTGGGTATTCGAGACTCTATTAAGAACTGAGCTTCCACAATAAGGGCACCTCATTTATAGATCGAATTTCACTGTAGAAGGAAAAAATTAAAAATTTAAAAAATATCAAAATATGCAAATGTAAAATCACTTGAATATGTAATAACTATGGAACCCTAAACCAATAACATTAAAAAACAAATGAACAAACAAAAGTTAAACAGAATATGCTAGTTCAAAACTTTAACAGAGTTCAAAACTCTGACAGAGTTCACCGAATATGCTAGTTCAACGAACTCTGACAGAGTTCGCCGAACTCTGACAGAATTCAAAACTCTGAAAGAGTTCAAAACTCGACGAATTCAAAACTCGAAAGAGTTCAAAACTCGACAATTCACGAACTTCAAAAACTCGACAATTTAAAACTCGACAGAGTTCACGAACTCGACGACAGATTTAGAACTCTAACAGAGTTCAAAACTCTGACAGAATTCACCGAACTCTGACAGAATTTAAAACTCTGACAGAGTTCAAAACTCTGACAGAATTCACCGAACTCTGACAGAGTTCAAAACTCTGACAGAATTCAAAACTCTGACAGAATTTAAAACTCTGACAGAGTTCACCGAACTCTGACAGAATTTAGAACTCTGACAGAGTTCAAAACTCTGACAGAATTCAAAACTCTGACAGAATTCACCGAACTCTGATAGAATTTAGAACTCTGACAGAATTTAAAACTCTGACAGAGTTCAAAACTCTGACAGAGTTCAAAACACCGACAAATTCACCGAACTCCTCGACAGAGTTCAAAACTCGATAGAATTCAAAACTCGACCGATTCAATTCACTCCGAACTCGGCAATTTAGAACTCGACAAATTTAAAACTCGACGAGTTCAAAACTCTCACAGAATCACGGCATGAAGAATACGACAGAGTTCAAAACTCGATAGAGTTCATCCGAACTCTATCGAGTTCAAAACTCCACGCATGAAGAATACGACGAGTTCACCGAACTCGAAAGAGTTCAAAACTTCGACAGAGTTCACCGAACTCCCGGCAGAGTTCAAAACAAGATACTAATATGCTAATGGCAGCCACCATTTTTCTTTTTTCTCGCTTTTACAAAAACGTATGAAAACTAAATTTGAGATTTAAACCGACGAGCCTAGAAAATATTCCAAGGCACTCAATGTTGTATATTCTTCATACATGAATATATATGAGCTAGCCATACAGATTATACCACATTACCATCACACACACGATACATTACCACCTACATAACAAACCCGCCAGTATTGGGTCAATTCATAACGCTAGAAGGAATGTCTCGCTACTTAGAAGTAGAGACTATACAGCTTAACAAAGCGAAAAAAAATTAAAAACAAAGACAACTAAAAATAGGAACCAGAATGCACAACACAACATAACGAGTTTGCAGTAGTGAGTGAAGTGAGTGAGAATAAAGTGTGTTAATGGAAGCATACCTTAATTGGAACTCGAGACAGAGTGAAGTTCAGAGAGCTCAAGTGGTCGTTAATGGCGAAGGAATTGGGTTTTAATAATAGTCGATCCCTCTTTTTTTTTGGTAGATATGTTTTTTTTTTTTTTTTTTTGAGAAGTTGAGAAGGATTGCCGAGAGAGAGAACTTGATTTCTCGAGAGAAGAGAAGTTCTCGAGAAGAAGAAGAAAAAACACCGAAATTTTGTTATTTTCGTTTTTTTTATTTTGAAATACACCGAAATTTTGAAATATCGGTTTTATGAGTAAATTAGATCTTCAGATCTAGAGGTCGGATCCGACGGCTCAAGAGGAGAGTGAGATAAGGGTGGCAGATTTAGAGTGGCACCCTAGACAAACCGATATATATATATATATATTTTAGAGAGGAAAAGACAACTAATATACACAAATATTTAATACGGAACTTCTCCATTTAATACGTAACCCGTACAAATGTGTGAGAATTATTTAACACACCTTACTAATATACAAAATGAAAATCATAAAAAAAAAAAAAAAAAAACATAGATCTAGATGTTCGATCGATCATGTTGTGCATGAGTGACAAGAGAATAATGATAAACACTGTTATCACAATTAATGTGATAGCCCATTCGCGTTATTCCTTTTCCATCGCTCTATTTTATTCATTATGTTCAAGAAATTGAAAATTTGTGAAGAAGAATGTGTGAAGAGTGAGAGAAGGGAATGAGTGAAAGTGGAAAGGAGAGTTGTATTTATAACTTGATTTCTGACCGTTGGGCATCTGACCGTTTGGATCTGTCCGTTGGGTTCTGACCGTTGGGCTTTGAGAGTAGGCCCAATGAATCAAGGAGCAAACTCATATTTTTGAAAGTACTATATTTGCATAACATAAATAATTTCTCATTCAAACCGTCTGGAGATACAAAATTATGAGAAATCAACCGATATATAATAATTTAGCACTAAAAAAATAAAAATGCAATGCATAAGGGAAATAAATGACATAGTCATTTCTAAACCAAAGGAAATAAACAACTCTTCGTGAATCCTCCCGTTAGCGAAGATGAACCCGGTTTTACGCCTTCGCCACCACGAACTTCAGCCGAAATGACCGGGTCCGAATGTGGCCTATAGATCAGAAAGTAACCGATCTTGAATTGCTTCTGATTTGCCATCATCATTCTCTGAATTGGCCTTGGCGATTTCTCATTTCTTCTTTGGAAGTCATTCGAAGTAATCATCTCTTCCCCGGCGAAGAAACATCCTCGCATACTAGAATTCATGTTCCTCAAGGCATCCATAGGAGTATTGATTCGCGCGATGGTATCTTCATTAAAACAGTCGGTGGTGAAGGAGGAGGAGGAGGTAATGCTATCATGCTCAATGTCATCTCTAGCTACCGGGTCCCAATGGTCTAAAACACAAGTCTCAAAAATTCCAAAATTCTCGAAAGACCTTGTTTCAATGAAAGGAGTAGCGCACTTCGAACCCTAAGTTAAGCATAAGCCGAGTAACAAGTACAACAAAGAGGAGAGCTGACCTGTTTTGACGCGGTCGTAAGAATATGGCCCGTGAAATGGACCATACAGAAAGTGTGCTTCCTCTCCCCGTAGGATCCACAGCAGGTGCAAGAAAGTCTTGTTCACGCCGACGCCTTTGAAGTTCCAATGATGTTGCGCGCCCATTGAGTGGACGGCTAATTGGTTATGTCCGAGCGAATGCCGGGTACACGCAGCTCGAGCGATGTTGTACTCCCCTCGAGAAGCATGTCAAACATCAAATCCCTCGTGGTCGGATACTTCGACAATAACGAAGTCGGGCTATCGAGTTAATCGAATCTGCGGTTCAAATCAACTCCAACCATTGAGTTCACGCTCCAACCCATCCGCCGTAATCCAAAATTCGCCACCCCGAAAACTCCATTGTTGTAAAATTTCAACACCAATTCTTCGAATATTGAGCTGGAATTTGATGCAATAGATATTCCCACTCTCTACTAGCAATTTCCTCATCGAAAAATGGGTGAAACATCCTGGAATTGTAGAGATTTGTGAAATTTCTCTCAACTGTGATTCTCCTTCGTGCTGCCATAGCGCGTTGTAGATTAACTTTTGATGGTGCAAATAGCAAGAGGAGGTGGAGGAGGTGGTGCTGGAGGAAGGGGGTTGAGGTTGGTGGAGTTTAGCCCGCGTGCGCGGGTCGAATTCACTGGTGGTAGGCCGCGCGCGCGAGTGGATTGTGTAGGGACCAAGATCCGATTTTTGTGGAAGAAGAAATGAGGGGGGTGGACGCGTGGGCTTTGTACCCGGATTATTGATTTTTGGGTCGGGTCAAAATTTTGGCCCAAGTACAACTGAATTACAGAAATTCCCCTTATGTCCCGAAATGTTCAGAAATTTCAAACGTGGAAATTCGATTCGTTTCAACTCCAAATTGAACGGATGAGATATCAAAACAATCAGCATTAAAAATGCCATCCACTAGAATATGAAAAAAATCACATTCAAACATTTTTTTTTTTAACAATCTTTGGTTTTTATTTATTTACACTTTTATATACAAATGTACAAGTCGAGAAGAACGTGTCAACAACACCGGAAATCCAAATAAAACAACACATCATAACAGCTTAACTTAGGCAACTTTCATGTCGGCTCTGGGCGAACCCAATCCAGCCAGACTGTGGCTTAACCTTTATGTTTGGGGGCCTAGGGTTCAGGGATCTGGTACCATCCCCGACCAATGTGCAATAGTCTAATAATAATATTACCCTTAGTACATATGGTATAGCCTCAAACCACCCGAAAACAAATCACATAGAAAACTGATCGGGTTGGCCCGGTGGAATCCATTGCCCGCATTTAACTAGGAAATGTCCGATGGTGCATATCACGACTCTCTTTCGGCACCATGCCGGGTTCTAATAAAACAAAATGAGTATATACATGTTGAGTCTTTTACGCCGATCCTCATCCTCAATGTGAGTCTTTTTACGCCGATCCTCAAGTGTGAGTCTTTTAACGCCGATCCTCAAGATGAATGTGAGTCTTTTAGATCCTCGATCCTGTGAATTTTAACATCAGATCCTCAAGAAGAATGTGAGTCTTTTAACGCCGATCCTCAAGACGTAATCCGCAACCTCAAGATTTAATCCCAACCAACGGGAGCAACGGATTTACGGCGGTTTATCCTGTTGAGCTGGTGTCAGACAATAATATACCTTATACCGGCTCATCTCGGATAAAAGATCAAGACCTGGACAGAAAGGAGTTTGACAGTTCATACACCACCCCATCCTTTTCGCTCGTCGCTTTCGAGCAAAAGTACTACGACCATTACCAATTCGAGATGGGTGAGATTTGGACCAAATGATGAGTTGGAGTTCGCGAGGAAGAGAATAGAAAAGGGAGGAGAAAGAAGGAGTTGAAATTTTTGGTACCCATTGTTTTCCGAGGCACGCTTTGCTTTCGATTATCGAAAGACATTTATACTTTCGCCTCGAAATAGAGTTTTGTGGACTAAGGTTCCTAGCTTGCAACCACACACTCTAGGGATTTTTTTAGAAAAGAAAATAGAAGAGGGCCCGGCTACCTTAATGACATACTTTTCCTATTTAAATACATGGAAAGAAGTACACCAGTGAATCTATTAGTCTGTGTAGACTGGATCATTTAGAAGAGTCTCTTTGACATCTGGAGAGCGCAACTCATGATAATGTTTAAGGCGCTGGCCATTTACTTGAAATTCGCTACCATCATTTACGTTTTTCACAGAGATAGCCCCATAAGGGGTGACAGCAGAGACAGTGAAAGGACCAGACCATCGAGTTTTTAATTTTCTTGGAAATATGTGTAATCTTGAGTTGTACATCAAAACTTTTTGACCGACTTTGAACTCTTTTCGCAATATGTGCTTGTCATGCACTCTTTTCATGTTGGCTTTATAGGATTTCGAGAGATCATAGGCATCACTTCAAATTTCCTCAAGCTCATTTAACTGTAATTTTCTCTTTTCGCCTGCCACGTTAGTGTTATAATTGAGGCTTTTGATGGCCCATAGAGCACGGTGCTCAAGTTCAACCGGCAGATGACAAGGTTTTTCAAAAACGAGGCGATACGGAGACATCCCTATAGGTGTCTTAAAAGCTGTTCTGTATGCCCACAAGGCATCAGATAATCGTAGAGACCAGTCTTTCCTAGATGGATTGACAATTTTTTCCAAAATGGATTTTATTTCTCGATTAGAGACTTCTACTTGACCACTGGTTTGAGGATGATATGGACTTGCCACTTTGTGCGTGACTCCATATTTCTTTACTAATGATTCAAAAATTTTATTGCAGAAATGTTTTCCCCCGTCACTAATTATAGCTTTTGGAACACCAAATCGAGAGAAAATATTTTCTTTTACAAACAAAACGACCGTTTTATGATTGTTAGCACGACATGCCAATGCCTCAATCCTTTTTGACACATAGTCAACTGCTAAAAGTATGTATAGGAAGCCATGAGAATTTGGAAATGGACCCATGAAGTCGATGCCCCATACATCAAAGATTTCCACAATTAGAATGGGATTTAAGGGCATCATATTGCGTTGAGTAATGCGACCTAACTGCTGGCAGCGATTGCATGCTTTGCAATGCTCATGTGCATCTCTAAACAAAGTGTTGGCCAATAAAACCACATTGTAGAACCTTGGCCGCAGTTTTTTCTTACCACTAAAATGACCACCACAAGATTGTTCATGGCGTAGGATAACACATCGTTGTGTTCCCGTCGGGAATGCAACGGCAGATTAGTTGGTCCGAACAATACTTGAAGAGGTAGGGATCATCCCGTAAATAGAATTTCACAAAGGATAAAAACTTTTTCCGTCATTCTGAGACCCAAGATAAAGGAACTTCCTCGGTAACTAAGTAATTTACTATGTCTGCGTACCAAGGGGCCGAAAAAATAGAGTACAAGTGACGCTCATCCGAAAGGAATTACGATAGGTTCATGATCGATATCAACATCACCGACAAGTCTTGACAAATGGTCTGCAACCACATTTTCGCTACCTTTTTATCTCTAATTTCGAGAGTAAACTCTTGCAAAAGGAGAATCCATCGGATCAACCTTTGTTTTGCATCTTTTTCGCTAATAGATAACGGCGTCGCATGATGATCGATAGACAATAGTTGGAAAACCCACTAGGTAAGGACGAAACTTATCTAACGATATACAACGGCGAAACTCTTTCTCGGTGGTGGTACAGTTACGTTGAGCTTCATTAAGGGTTTTACTCGCGATAGTAAATGACAACCGGCTTATCTTCTCGGCGTTGCCTAGTACGCCCAATAGCATAGTTGCTCGCGTCACACATTAATTCAAAAGGTTTAGACCAATCAGGTGGTTGAATTATGGGAGCGGTAGTTAATGCGGTTTTTAATACCTCAAAGGCTTGTTTGCAACTGAAACTAAAATCAAAAGCGGCATCTTTAAGCAGGGAGATTGGTTAAAGGTCTAGCAACCTTTGAGAAATCTTGAATAAATCTCCTATAGAAACCCGTGTCCTAAGAATGCACCTAATGTCTCGAACTGTTTTGGTATAGGAAGTGAAGCAATTTTTTCTATCTTAGCTTTGTCGACTTCGATTCCGGCCCTTTGAAACGATATGTCCTAAAACTATTCCTTTAGTAACCATGAAATGACATTTTTCCCAATTAAGAACAAGGTTTTTCTCTTCACAACGTGTAAAGACCTTTTCAAGATTTGATAGACAACTATCGAAAGAATCTCCATAAATTGAGAAGTCGCCCATGAATACTTCCATAAACCGCTCAACCATATCACTGAAAATATGAAGCATGCAAATATGAAAAGTACCGGGTGCATTGCAAAGCGCGAAAAGGCATTCGCCTATATGCAAATGTACCAAATGGACAGTGAACGTTGTCTTTTCTTAATCGCCAGGGTCGATGACTATCTGAAAATAACCCGAATAACCATCAAGAAAGCAATAATAGGCATGACCGGGCTAAACGCTCGAAAGCATCCGATCGATGAATGGAAGTGGAAAGTGATCCTTACGAGTGACGACATTAAGTTTGCGATAGTCAATGCATATTCGCCATTTTATCGGGATACGAAATGAAATTCATTCATCTTTATCATTTCGCACATAACCGTAATGCCGATTTCTTTGAAACCACGGTACAGACTCACCAAACACTATCGAGATAGGGTAAATAATACCTGCATCTAGTAATTTTAACACTTCCTCCCCTACGACCACATCTTTCATGGTAGGGTTTAGGCGATCTTGGTTCACGCGACGTCTTAGCATTTTCTTCCAGGTGTATACGATGGGTGCACACATTAGGTTCAATGCCTTTAATGTCATCGAGGGACCATCCAATAGCAGAACGATGTTGTTGAATGACATTAATTAAACGAGCTTCCTGATCGTCGGTTAATTGTGAAGAAATAATAACTGGGTGACGACCATCAAAGATCAAGTCAGACGTATTTTAATTCCGAAGGAAGTGGTTTTAATTTAGGGGTAGGCGGAGTGGGTATTAAAGATTCTTGAGGAAGGTCATCATCCATGTAGTAAACAGATTGATGATCATCCAAGTTACTTGACATCACTGTTGTAGGGTCAAATAATGGTACTGACTCTAATAACTCATTTACTTCTTGTGTGTAATCATCGTCCTCAAATTCAGATTCGCTAAAGGAAAAAAAATTGGTACACTTCATCTTCAGGAAAAGAGTTTGTGAAATACTCTTGCGGAATGCTGTCAATCCTGTTGACCTCACCATCAATGTCAGGCTCTGGAAGTTGTTTCATCAACTTGAACACATTCACCTCGACCGAAAGATTTCCAAAGGACATGGTCATGGAACCATCTCGACAGTTAATAAGAGCATTAGGAGTGGAGAGGAACGGACGTCTTAAGATGATCGGAATGGAATCACATGCAACTTCTGTATCCAAAATAACAAAGTCTATAGGATAGAAGAAATCTTGGACTTTTACAAGGACGTTTTCCACAATTCCTTTTGGATACTTTATGGAACGATCGGCTAACTGTAGAGTCATGGTGGTAGGTTTGAGCTCATGAAGACCTAGTTGTTTAAATAAATAATATGGAAGTAATTTCACACTAGCTCCTAGGTCTAGTAGTGCAAGAGTGGCGGTATTTGTCACCTAAGGTGCATGGAACCGTTGGTCTACTAGGGTCCTTGTATTTTACTATACCATTGTGTTGGGTGATGGAGGAAACCGCTCAAATGAGGAACGCTTGTTGAGGAACATTAGTTCTCCTTTTTGTGGTGCACATATCTTTCAAAAATTTTGCATGTTTTGGTAATAATTTTAAGGCATTGAGAAAAGGTAAGTTGATTGTTAAATTTTGAAAAGTCTCTCGAATTTCAGCAAAATTCTCATCAGGTTTATTTTTTGCCAAGCGTGCAGGAAATGGTGCCTTAGGGCAGAATTTGGCGAAAGGGTCTACTTGCTTGTTTCCTACATTCGGAGGTGTTGACTCTGTTGAATCTAGGGAATCTTCCGTAGGTTCATTATTAGAAATAGATTCCTTGGAACCCTCTTTTTCTTTTGGTTGATCATCTGGCATACGTATCTGATTGTCTACAATTTTTCCAGATCGTAGAGTAGTGATTGCATGCACCTCAGCTTGGTTGGGGGTGCTTGTACCAGGGGCATTGGTTAGTTCAAAGGCTGTGTTTGCTGGTTTAGGGTTTGGAACTGCTTGTGCAGGAAACACGCCTTTTTTACTCTTTTCTTGCGCCAATTGCTGAAGTGATTGTTGGATAGACGTTAAAATTTGAGACTGTTGGTTCATGTAAGCCAAGAAAGTCTCATTTGTCCTATCCGTAATGGTTGGTGCAGGTGATAAAAGTAAAATGAATAGTCCACCTACGAAATGAACGATGAATTCACAACGTAAGTAAACTAAACTTGACTTTTTACGTGGTTACTTTATCAAAGATTTCTACTCTCAATCCTATGAGATATAGTGGAGTAGATAAGTTCGTTCCACTCCTAGTGCTCTAGCATGGATGTTTTCTAATCTAACTAGTCGCTTTTAAGTCTATGAGAGTTTTAACGAAGGGAATTATACTACGATGCAACTACCCACAAGATGCAACTAGTCGGTTATCGTAATACTAAAGGGAATGCTACGTTGATTCTATGATAAGGAGTTAGGGGGATTGATTCCACCTTAACTCAACTTAATCCAATTAAATCAAGTAATCCGAATTGAATTGAACTGCTTCGCAGAACAATTGGTTATTCCTAATCCCTAATTATACATGGCATTTCTACCAATTCATAACTAGCATGTGAACAATTAAACCCATTCTCATGGTGAACTAATCGCCTCTAGAGTGGAATAGAAAATACGAATTTAATTCTACGATAATCGAATCAAGCTTTCATCAAGGCTTCACAACCCCTCTAATGGAGGTTTAGCCTTGAATCATTCCAAATCATTTCCATTTAGATTAAGACTAAACATAATATAAAGCATTGAAATTTACTTAATTTAACAATAATGAAATCTAATTTAATGACTAAATTGAAATAAGGACAGAATTGAAATTAGATCTAGAATTGGAATTGACAAAATCGAAATGGGTAAAGAATACTACTTTATTGATCTAATCAAATGAAGAACAAGATTCAAGGTTTAATCTAATGAAATGAATTAGATTTGAAACTATACTTAATCAAAAACAATTAAATAAAACTAGATCTAGAAGCTATTTTAATGGCTACTTTCTATTTTAAGCTATCTACTATTTTCTAACCATCGCTCTTGACTGCCATTAACACTGAGTCAAGCTTTTGTTTTATACATCCAGATCCAAAAATCGTGCATGGGCTTGGAGCCATGTTTTGGGCCGAGAATCGTGCCCAAAACCCAATTCTTTCAAATTCAAAAAGGCCTCTTCAGCTGCAGTTGGCTTCCACAGACCTTTCGTCCACTTCTGCTCCTCTGATTGGGTCAAGGCTTGGACCATTGCAAAGCTCTTTCCGATCCGGTCGTTTTGACATAAGGTAGGCCTCATTCCGAGGTCTGAGTCCAAAGATATGGCATTCGAAGTTCTCACGACTTTTGCTCCTTTATCTCGCTAAAATGGCACATTTCTCGACATAATGGACTTTGAAGCCCTGAAATGCATAAAAACACTTAATCAAGATTAACTCTTACTTATTATTCACATAATTGGTCTAACAAGATGATTATTAAGGGGTTAAAACTACAGTTTTGGGCTCTTATCAAACCACCCCAAACAAAGATTTTGCTTGTCCTCAAGCAAAGATGAGAAATTAGAATAAGTGACCAAAAATGGAGTTCTACCTAATCTCGCTTTATTTGAGTGCGATTGCATTGACCATATGCAACAAGGCCTTAAACCACTAGGAATTCCCTAGTGGACGAAGTTATAGCCTCGTGAGAGTTTTCGATGAAGGTACTCACAAACTTCATCTATACTACAACGACTAAGAAAATAAAAATATTGTTTCCTTATTCATGCTCAACTATCTATACATCTCTAGCAATTACATAAGAATAACCAGTCAAAACCCTAAGTTAATATATGCATAATAATCAATCATCTACAATAAACATATATACAATGAGTAGTACTATCAAATGTTTAGCGTGTTTGTTTCTCGAGAACTTGAATAAGCGTCCCCAAGTAGGTTCTCACAATAATAGTCAAGAAACAACACTCTGATTTTTCCACTCAAGTTTCACTACTCCGATTAATACAGTGGGCACACTTTTTACCTTACAATCTCAATGACAACAAGGAAGCCGGGTCGATCAAACACATCTGCCACTTACTATCACACTAACCTATTCCTAATTGAGCTAGAGGTCTTTATTAGGTGTTACGGGGGATTAGGAGGTGGTTTAAGAAGGAAGGAAATGGATATTCAAAAGGACAAGTCTGAGATAATAGAGTCTTCAGATTATGTAACTTAGAGAAAACCTTGTTATTTTCTTTTTGCTTCTATACTTTGTTTCCATCCTTAGCCATATTTTTTCTTTTTTCTTTTCTTTGGCTTTTGACTCCCTTTTATTCTATTTTTTTTTGGAGTTTTTATTTTATTTCTATTTTTCTTTTCTTTGGATGGAAACTTCTTTTCTTTTATTTTCCAAGCAACTAACAATTTTTTTTTACAATTTTTTTCTCTTCTTCTTCTTCACTCATTCTATTCTCATACTTATTCTAAATTGGGTAGGTTGATTTATTTCTTTTTTTTTTTTTTTTTTTTTTTTTTTTTTGTTTTTGTAACAGGGTAAAGGAATTGTGGTTTATGGAAGGGCTAATGAAAGGCTCGAGAGTGGCTTACTAGCGAAAATAATTCATAGGTTTGAATTTCGCTATATCGATCCAAAGAGCGCCTAAATTCTCACTTAGGATATGGTTTAGTGATCAAGCAAGTGGACGTGTGATTTCTCTATCCGATTTTACTTCTCCCTTGTGTCATTTCTCAAATGTTTCGCTTCATATAAGGCTTTTTTAGGCTATATTCTCACAGGATTTGTAGAATAAGTACTCTAGCCTAGATTTCAGAAACTTATCGCTAACAATCATAGATACTCATGTAATATATTTATAGATAGATGCAAAGATTATTACCTACGATTAACCTAAGTTTCTAACAATTATTCCGATGCAAATGCCTATGTGAGACTTCTAGATTGTTAAAAGCATGGAGAAAGAAACAATACCAATATTCCTAAGTGTATAGCATGACTTATTTATTTATATTTTTAAATTTTTTTGAAATTTTAACTAGAAAACAAATGCATATTATGTCTATCTATATCGTAATGGATGTCTTAATTACACGTGTTTCTATGCCCCCAAACAAAAAGCATGCTTTGTCCTCAAAGCATTTAAATAAAGAGGGTAGGAAAAATACCATTGAAACGCCGTGAAATTCGTGAACATCCGCAAAACAAAGTTAGAACGCACTAATATAGGAAATAAAACTGACACAACTCTATAAGAGTTCTACCCATTATGGGGTTAACATAATTAAATTGCTTGGGACATAAGCGGACACTAACGTAACTAAAACTTACCTCCACTCCCGTTGTTATTCGTCATCTTCGCCATCCTCTACTTCTATAAAGAAGTGAGGTTCCTTCAAGCCCTGCCATGCTATGATAATTTGCCGGGCTTCACGCCATTTATCATCTATGGTTGCTAACCTATTAAGTGCCACTTGGTCCGATGGGGTGTAGGGTGCAACCTCGGTGAGGTTGTATCCGCCACCCATGCCAAGTCATTGCAACGGAAAGATCGAATAATACTATTGGTGGGTCGCGACCGCATCTACCTTAATCCAATCCGCGAAACGTGTACAAAAAAATAGGAAAGAAACATAGCATAATACGTGAAATTAGAACAGGCATAAGAAGGTACTTATGCCTCATGGTATGGGCTCGTGCTAAACTAGACATCAAAGTCCCGGAAGGTCATAGAACCGGCGGCCCATTGGCTAAAGCAAGGAAAAACGCCGCAAGTGGCGCCATTCACGTAAGAAAACGCCATTCCCTAAAATGTTTAGCATAATCCAAAACATAACAGTTCCTATGTTCATGGACAAAGCTACCAAGGGCAACGTTATAGTCCCCTTGGTCCTCAATACGAAAAATGCCTGCCCCATAAGCCTCGTGCAAAGACTCATAAGTATAGACATGCATATTATCGAATCTAATAGCACCATGGGTCTTGTATCTCAGCGGGCATAGCAAGTCCAAGAACAAATGCTAGCAAGAACCTCGGTAATTTCCATTGGTTCATCGTCAATGGTGATGGAGAACACTTGTTCTCCATTCGGTCTCTCAAAGAAAATGCAGTTATTATAAAAATAAGATGCAAGTCTTTGGAGAATAAAGTTCAGCCGGTCTTACCATAAGAGGTTCCCACCAACGTATGTGATCACCTCACAAACCAAGCACCGTAAGTAGTGCTTTGGAACAAATCTTCGAGGACTGTTCCGTATTATTATGGGAGATGTCATCTCAAAACTACGCTTCGAATAGTTGCAAAACGACCGGCACAACGCTAGCGAAAAACTGAAATTTTTCTGGTCCGTCCGAAGTCGGCGCTGGCTCCAAATAGAACGCGGCGGCGCTTTTTGTATTTTAGAATTCCAAGAACTTAGCTGGTCGCTCGCTTTGACTTGGCACGGCGGCGCTCGAAAGCAAATTTTTCTCGACAGAAGTGTAGGGCGCTAGCCCCAACTAGAAGCGGCGCTAGCCTAACTAGCGGGCGCCCCGAAGTTGCAGTTTTGTGAAAATGGAGACGAAACGGGGAATCGCGGGTGTGAAGGGTGAGTGATGGAGTTTAGGTGTAGTGTGAGTTGTGAGGATAGATTGTATCAAGTTTATATAGGTTTAAAGTTGTTAGAATGGATCGAAAGTTGCCAAAACTAATTACGGCAGCTTCCTAAATCCTAAAATTTCCAAACTTGAAAACGGAAACAACTCATATCCTCGATTTCTAATTCAAACCCAAAGATTCTTATTTGGATTTTATGATTGAATGTACCTATTTAATCTAGATGTCATCCTACAATGATTCTCAATCATAGATAGGCCTAAACTCCATATTTTCACCTTACTCCGCAAAAAATTCTAACACTAGGGTTTTATAAAAATACAAATTTTGAATGATAAAACCACCCCCAAACAAGTTGGGAAGGTGGGGTCAAAATGAAACAAGCACACTAACTGAAAATAACCCCTTATATTAAAATTTTGATTCGAGGTCCTTTCACTTACAAAATTCAAATTACGGAAATAAAAGTTACATTACAATAAAACAACAAAAGTAAATAAAACAACAACTTATAAAACAAAAATAACTACGACTATCACTCCTCATCCTTCTAAACACCTCGCCCGCTGGTGGCCGAGGGCACGTATCTCTAGTGGTGGCTCCTGGGCTCCGTATAAGTCAAAGCAGCAGTCGCCCTTCGCCGACGACGCCATGCCTCGTAGGCTGTGTCCTCGAGGCGAGTCAGATGAGGTGGGAAGCGTGCTAGCATATCCACTCTAAACCGGGCGCTGGGCTTCCATCTCAGCCCGCCGCCCCATCTCTCATCCTCCCTCCGGTGCGGATCTCGGTTGTGATGAATGGTCGCCGTCGAGTCCGGAGGTCTGCACAAGAGTGTTGAGTGAACGCATGCCCCTATGAAGCATAGCCATGCGCCAAAGATCGCAACCCAACACCTCCTCGAAGGCATCCAGTATCAAAGCAAGTCCCATCCTCCTCATCCTCCTCCGAATCATCCTGCCGTCCCCCTCCACCATCCTCTTCTTCTTCCTCTCTATCCTCAGCCCTCCTCCAAACTTGTTGGACACACTCCTATAGATACGCTGGTTACGGTGCGGGGTAATGTAAATCCTCTCGTGATGCGGAGTTGCTTTCATCTTCAAAGATGATCTTAGTAATAAGCACAGGGAGAGGTGCCAAAGACCTTCCGAACCCCCTAATAATGTTCAGCAAAAACTCCAAGATGCAGAAATCATACTTCGCTCCCGGGAGTACCCATAGGACGTGGAGGAGGTTAGACCGATGTCACTTACCTTGTCCTTGCCTAGGACATTCCGACCAATCCACCGAAGTGTAGCCAGGTTGGTTGGTCCTGAGGGATGCCTGGCGAACACAATGGGAGTTTGGATTGTAACTCCCATTGATGACAGTAACGCCCATCAACGGCTCTACCCCGTCAAACTGAGGATCCTGTAAAGTGGCATCCAGATTGATTCTAGGCGGAATGCCTAGAATCTCAGCCAACAGTCCCGTAGTCAACTCCCTCCTCTTCTTCTTCACCAACACAAAAATCCTACTCCCTTCCAACTCCCTGGTGTTGTAGAACCGTCGGACCAAGTCTTCATGGTAGAAGTCTTCGGTCGAGTACCAGAGACTATTCCAGTCTCTACTAGCCATTTCACACCGTAAAAACGGCGCCGAAATGGTCGGCAAAGAAAAACTTGTTCTCATGATGATTCGCTGTTGAGCCATTTGAAATTTGAATACGGTTTGGGGTTTGTAGAGGGTGTGGTAGTGGTGGTTTAACTTGACCGACTGAAGGAACAGTGGTGGTGGCGGTGTGGTGGCGGCGCAGCACGAAATTTTTGAATTTTTGGTGGTTTTTGTTGGGTTAAATTGGTGGAGGTGGTTTTGATTGGTGTTTGAAGTCGATTGGGGTTGGGATTTGATTTTTGCGGGTTGTTTTTTAGTTTTCTTTTATTTGATTTTTGTTTTAGGTTTAAGCTTTAAGCTTGGCGCTAATGGCGGTGGAAGATGAAGAACGCGATGAACTGTTCGCGGAGAAGGTAAGAGCGGCCGCTTCTCCATGGGCTGGTGGGCGCTGGTTGGGCCCAGCCCAAAATCGAAATTTTTATTTTTTCGATTTTTTCGCTAATTTCAAATCAAAATTCCCGCCGCTACCGGGTCCGATTTTTTATGAATGAGATATGGAAATGATCAGGAGAGAATTTCCTATGCAATGATCCATAAAACACTCTATTCCGACTTCAGATGACATACGTGATAGTGGAAAACACCTCGAAATGCGCGCATGACGTAGTTATCTTGAAACGAATGAAATCTAAATTAATAGATTATGTCAATCCGAATCGTAATAATACAATAAAACGGCCTAAGCAACTCTAATGGGACATAAAACATTTTAGTATGCGAACATTTAACACCCCACCCCCAAACAAATTTTTACAACGGCTTAGAAAATTTGTTTTAGCAAAATGGGGTCTTTTAAAGTCGATTCTCGAGACTTCCTAGATTACTATGTTTATTTTTATTTTTTTATTTTTTATTTTATTTTTAGAAGGAAAAACAATAAGCAATAAAGACATAATTCACACCATAGAGAAACATGACTCAAAAATCTGAGAAAAACATGCAAGAGTGGAAAACGTGAACTATGTGAACCGTGGACTTAGGATCCGGTACTTACAGCCACACACTCCATAGGGAGGGCCCGGTTACCTTAATGGTGCACTCACCAATATATTGGAATGAAAGGAAATGCACCAACACAGAAATTTGAGTCGCTTATAGTCGATACTCAAGACTTTATCTAAAACATATGTATGAACATGCAAGATCATCATATATCAACAACCTAAATAGTTGTGGATCATTCCATAAATAAATATCCCAGAAAAATATATCCAAACACAATCAAACACCAATTTTCCCTATGACTCAACCTAGTGATATGAAAGGGAAGTCGGATTACCCTATTGGTAACCTATCATGCACCTTCTTTTTAATTTTTGAATGAGTGGGTGTTCTAGTAAATAAGTGTGGAAAAGTGAATGGGTGTGGAGAATATGGTGGATATGGATAAGTTGTAGAAAGACAGCCCGTATACACCGAGGATGTGGTTTTAGCACTCGAACTCATTCATTGTGTGTGTAGGGACTGCCTCAATTTTGAAAAATGAAGGTGTCAAGTAGTTTGTCCTTCCGAAGTATCCGCTTGCTAGGAGGATTTAAAAAAATTATGAAACACAGAGAAACAAAAAGGATCGAAAGTGCAAACTCGAGATTCCTTTGAAAGGGTGGAAGGAGGGCAATCGAGGTGGATGTTGTGCAAGTTAGTTCTTGATAGGGTGAATTGTCACCTACTCGAAGAAACTCATCAAATTCCTCATCAAGATTGGTCATATCCACATTACTATGGTAGTCCTCTACATCTTTGAGAAAGTCATCTATCCCGGCCCTCATCACTAATATGTGTATTGACTAGTGTAGGAATGCAAATGTTGAGTCCGACTTTCCAAAGGAAAGAATTTTGGGCATATGACTATCGGGAACGTGTTGTTGAAATAATCTCGAGCAAAGCTCTCGATCATGCTAACCTCTCCATCCATAGATCTAATCGGGTAATCGCGGTGTCCTTGTTTTAAAACATTGACTTCAAATGACAAGATGGCCAAAAGACATGGACATTGAACCATCATGGCAATTAATGAGCGCATTGGCAGTTGCCAGGAAAGGACGCCCTAAAATAATCGAGACAGAGTCGTTAGCGACTTCTGTATCGAGGACTACAAAATCAGCCGGATAGTAGAAATCCTACACTTTTACCAACACATTTTCGACTACACCCTTAGGATACTTAATAGACCGATCAGCTAATTGCAACGTCATTTTAGTGGGTTGCAGCTTGTCTAGACCTATTTGTCTATACAAATAAAATGGGAGTAAGTTAACACTAGCCCCCGTGTCTAATAACGCCGTCGTCGTCAGATAGGAATCTCCTAAGGTGCATTATCTGATAGGGCGACCGTGGTCCTTGTACTTAACAATTCCATTATGTTCAGATGAGGGTTGGGAATTATTCGTTAAAAAAGGCTTTTTTGGTATTTGTCTTACGCCTAGTAGTACACAATTCCTTAAGAAACTTAGCATGATATGGTAGCTTTTAATAGCTTCGAGGAAGGGAAGGTTTATAGTTAGATTCTTGAAAACGCCCCTAATCTCCTCGTAATTTGTATCCCTAGTTAACATGGCTAATTTTTGTGGAAACGGTGGTTTCGTCTATATTTAGCAATGGTATCACCGGATGTTTAACCGTGGCTTTATGTTTCTTAGGTTGTGTTGTAACCGGTACCTCTACTAAGGGTAGGCTCTTCAGTTTTCTATTGCGATCTAGTAAAATAGTAGGTGTAGGGTTATCGTGGGGGTAACTATAGGCATAGTTACCTTGTTATCAACCACTCTGCCGAAATCCGGAGAGGTGGTGATGGCATTTATCTCACCTACATTTTCATATTCATTACTAGTATTATCGGTTACCTCAAAGGCTGTGTTTGTTGTTTTAGGATTAGGTATTGCGTTACACGAAACACACCTTTGGGTTGGGCTTTATCTTGAGCCAACTGTTGGGTTAAATTATTAACGGATTGTAGAAGCTGCTGGTTAGATTGAGCCATGGTTTGGAAAAGTTTTTGGCTCACTTGTATGAAGGTGTCAAGACGATCCGGTTGGGTGGGTGTAGTGTTCACGGGTGGTGTTACTGGAACTATTTCCCGTGAATTATTTATTGGTGGATTTTGATAGTTATTATTTACCTGAACGATACCTCTATTAGCATTATAATTATTATAATTACCTTGACCTTGTGCTTGACCTTGTCGAGGTTGCACTTGGTTGTTATAATTATTAAAATTACCCTGACTCTGTCCTTGTCGTAGTGGAGCTTGGTTAAAGCTGTGCGTTGGCCTAACATATTGATTATTGTACCCTTGAGGTGTGACTTGTTGGTTATTCCTCCAACCGGTTGGGATTTTGTCTCCAAGGGGCGTTAGGTTCACTATTAATGGAACAAGCCTGTTCATAGGCTATAGGACAGTGGGAGTCGGGATGCTCAGGACTCCAACAGAAACTACATGGGTTTGAATTTACATTCATGACGGGGATATGCTTTTGTTGTACGTAAATGGCCTCTACCTTTTAGTGAGTGATTCGATTAGAGTTTTAAGCTCGAATCGTGTTTAATTTCAAACATACCGGCGGCCTTAACTGTTGAAAAAGAACTAGGCGAGGGGGATATCATCACTACCCCCAATTATTATTTAAACTTTAGTTTGGTCTTCTAAAAATTTATAAGCCTCAGAGGCTCCATTACTTAAGAAACTACCCCCATTCATAATGTCAAGGACTTCTTTATGGTGATGTTGAAGTCCTTTGAAAAAGGCACGAACTAACGTGTCTTTTGCTAGGTTATGGTGTGGACACTCTATAAGCAGATCGGTGAAACGATTCCAAGCCTCAAAATGATTCATGAGGATTTTGTCGAAAAGAAATGAATCTTGGAAAGCATCTCATCCGTCTTTAGGGGGGGTAAAATGTTCCATAAACAAATGAACAAGTTTAGCCCACGAGTCCACGTAATTAGGGCGCCAGGCGGGCTTAACCAAGACGCCTTATCGGCTAAGGTGAAAGGGAATACCCTTAATTTAATTTGTTCCGTACCGACCGTAGGATGGTGGAATGTTGTTAGGACTTGTTCAATCCTACGCATGTGCTGATAAGGTTTTTCATGGTCTAAACCATGAAAAACGGGTAACAAATTAAATATATTTGGAGGGATTCTGAAATCCCCACCGGTCTGCTAGAAACGATGCAAGATTTGGGGCTATCGCTCAAGGCTTTGTAGAAGTCCGAGAGAGGAGTCTCTCTTTCTTCCCCCATTGTATCAGGTGGTGTGTGTGATATAGTAGCTAGAGGTGTAGTGTGTGGTATACTAGATAGACTTGTTTGTTGTTGTTGTTGTGTATTTACGTTAGGTGTTTTTGTTCGACTAGACCTTAGTCTCATGCAAGACTAAGTCGAGCTTAACTAAACATGCAACACTCCAAACAATTCTGATATACTAGTATAAACCTCTAACAGGAGATGCGAGGTGTGGAAGAAAGGAATACCTGATTGCGTCCTTGCTTCGCTTATGAATAGCGTCTTGTGTACGCGTGTTCAGTGTATATAAGAGATTAGAACACTGAAAAACTTGACAACTCGAAGTTCGAATCAAACTGTGGAAATCCGGAAATTTCAGCTAAGGGCGCGGGCGCGCTCTTTGTAAATTCGAAGTCCAAGAACTTAGCTGGTCAGCTTTCTTTTTTGCTGGCGCTGCCAAGGTATTTCCTCGAATTTTTCCAAAACTAAAACGGCAACCACAGTATGAATCAAACAAAGGTGGGTGGGTGAAATGGGACTTAAAAATTACTAATTCTATTATGAAAACAATGCTAAAGTGCAACTAAGATGGCAGCGGCGCCATTTGATAAACGATAAAATGAACAGTCTACCTACGAAATGAACGATGAATTCACAACGTAAGTAAACTAAACTTGACTTTTTACGTGGTTACTTTATCAAAGATTTCTACTCTCAATCCTATGAGATATAGTGGAGTAGATAAGTTCGTTCCACTCCTAGTGCTCTAGCATGGATGTTTTCTAATCTAACTAGTCGTTTTTAAGTCTATGAGAGTTTTACGAAGGGAATTATACTACGATGCAACTACCCACAAGATGCAACTAGTCGGTTATCAGAATACTAAGGGAATGCTACGTTGATTCTATGATAAGGAGTTAGAGGGGGATTGATTCCACCTTAACTCAACTTAATCCACTAACGACGAATCGTCGTAATCCGAATTGAACTGCTTCGCAGAACAATTGGTTATTCCTAATCCCTAATTATACATGGCATTTCTACCAATTCATAACTAGCATGTGAACAATTAAACCCATTCTCATGGTGAACTAATCGTCTCTAGAGTGGAATAGAAAATACGACGACTACGATAATCGAATCAAGCTTTCATCAAGGCTTCACAACCCCTCTAATGGAGGTTTAGCCTTGAATCATTCCGCAATCATTTCCATTTAGATTAAGACTAAACATAATATAAAGCATTGAAATTTACTTAATTTAACAATAATGAAATCTAATTTAATGACTAAATTGAAATAAGGACAGGAATTGAAATTAGATCTAGAATTGGAATTGACAAAATCGAAATGGGTAAAGAATACTACTTTATTGATCTAATCAAATGAAGAACAAGATTCAAGGTTTAATCTAATTAAAGGAATTAGATTTGAAACTATACTTAATCAAAAACAATTAAATAAAACTAGATCTAGAAGCTATTTTAATGGCTACTTTCTATTCTAAGCTATCTACTATTTTCTAACTACTGGCTACTGACTGCCATTAACACTGAGTCAAGCTTTTGTTTTTATACATCCAGATCCAAAAATCGTGCATGGGCTTGGAGCCATGTTTTGGGCCAGAGAATCAGGCCCAAAACCCAATTCTTTCAGTCCAAAAAGGCCTCTTCAGCTGCAGTTGGCTTCCACAGACTTTTCGTCCACTTCTACTCCTATGATTGGGTCAAGGCTTGGACCATTGCAAAGCTCTTTCCGAGCCGGTCGTTTTGACATAAGGTAGGCCTCATTCCGAGGTCTGAGTCCAAAGATATGGCATTCGAAGTTCTCACGACTTTTGCTCCTTTATCTCGCTAAAATGGCACATTTCTGCACATAATGGACTTTGAAGCCTGAATTGCATAAAAAACACTTAATCAGTATTAACTCTTACTTATTATTCACATAATTAGTCTAACAGTATGATTATTAAGGGGTTAAAACTACAGTTTTGGGCTCTTATCAGCAGGTTGTGCAACAGGTAGTAGTTCTCGATTATTACTTAGAAGTTGTTGATTATAGTTGGGATCTGGATTAGCTGGAACAAGGCTGCGGTTGGTTTGATAATTAGCATTGAAATTATTTGGAAATTGACCTTGTTGGTATTGTTGATTATTTCCTTGGCGGTATGGAATAAAATTGTTGGTAGGGCGAACAGGTGGATTAGGGAAACCTGGAGGAGCCCCCATTTGTTGGTTATTTTAGCGCCAAGCGAAATTCGGATGTTGTCTCCACGGTGCATTGGGAATGTTGAATGCACATGCCTCCTCTGATTGTTGAGTAGGGGAAGCATATAACAAGGGACAATATGCATCAGGATGGTCAGGACTAAGACAAAGGACACAAGGGGCAGTGTCAACGTTCATGACTGGTTTTGGTAGTTGATCGTTTACTTGAACTGCAAGGGCATCTACTTTTTTAGTTAGGGATGCTATCAAATTTTTTATTTCGGGATCGGGTTTTACCTCAAAAATAGATGTGGCCTTTGTAACATTGTCCTTTGATGACCGAGAGGCGACTCGGTGTTACCCCAAAGGTACCTTTTTTTTTTGTTTTTCAAGAAAAGTATAAGCTTCGGTAGCTCCTTTGTCCATGAAGCAACCACCGTTCATTATATCAAGAGTTTCTCTTTGATGATCAGAAAGACCATTAAAGAATGAACGAACAAGGACAGCTTTGTCCAGTTGGTGATGAGGACATTCTAACGAAAGATCGATAAAAGCGACTCCATGCTTCCGTAAAAGGATTCATGAGGATTTTGACGAAAAGAATTGAATTTTCTGAAGCATTTGAGTTGTTTTTTTCTGAGTGTAAAACTGAAGCATGAAAGCCTGAACTTGTTTATTCCATGTGTCTATGGATTGTGATTGTTGTCCTGCTAGCCAGATTGACGCTTTTTCCGCTAAAGTTAATGGAAACAAATCGAAGCAAAGAGTTGTTCCTTAGAGATCTGCTGGATGATGAAATGTTGTTGCCACTTGTTGAAGCCTACGAAGATGATTATACGGTTTTTCGTGCTCCAAACCATGATATATTTGTAACAAACTGAAAACGTTTGGTGGGATACAAAAATCACCGACAATGTCCTCAAGTTTGATCGCGGGAAGAAGGTCCTTCCCATGTCACGATTATAGAAGTCCGAGAGGGGCTTCTCTGCTGGTGGAGGATCGTCAGCCATAATGACAGAAGTTGATGGCGACGAAGGATTGTGATGAAGGTAATTAGCAGAAGAAGAACAATTTTTAGGTGAGAACTTAAGCAATTGCTTATCGTATTTTTTTCGACGATAAGTATGTTCAATTTCTTTAGTGGAACCAGACCTTAATCTCATGCAAGCAGAAGGAATTTAGTAGGACTCGAATTTTATTATTATCTTAAGCATTATAGTTTAACAACATATGCCTAAGCTGCTGCTAACGTTAGCGGTGAAGCTAGAATATCGTGTGCATAAACCAACAAAGCCGGTCACAAGAGAGATATGGGGAGGCTTTCCGTGCAAACACGGTTCTAATTAAGTAACCTCAATCTTTCAAGTTTCCTAGACACCATTGGAATATGATTTAAGATTTATGGAATTAAAATTTATGCAAAGGTGGTATTAATTTTAATTTAATTTAATTTATTTATTTTTTTTTTTTTTTTTTTTTTTTTTTTTTTTTTAAGATTTATGCAAGGGTTAAAATACAAACATGCAAATACGATCTACTCATACAATACTAAGTGCAGTAGCATGTGAAGATACTCTACTCATACGTATAGCTATACGAATAGGCAAGCTTGTGTCATCGATAAATATTTCCATACGTACATGCAAATATACATCAGTAATAATTATGTATATGCGCTAATTTGTAAATCGATATTACGAAAGCGTATATCAACAATGATATGTGGTAATTTGAATCACTCATACGTATCTAAATACATTATCATACGAATACAGTATACATACACAGAATAGACGACAAAACTAAACATGCAAAGTATTATACCTAAA
This sequence comes from Coptis chinensis, assembly GCF_015680905.1. Classification (NCBI taxonomy): domain Eukaryota; kingdom Viridiplantae; phylum Streptophyta; class Magnoliopsida; order Ranunculales; family Ranunculaceae; genus Coptis; species Coptis chinensis. Next base: position 26,495,673 of record NC_141464.1, on the reverse strand, counting down.
CTAAAATACGACTCTTGTATTGCATAATAAATCGATTTCGACAATACTCATTGAGATTGCGAATGTCCTATAGAGAGCAGCTTTACCCCGTAGGGTTTAGAAACAACTTACCCAACTCATATTTTAACCCTCGTTGGAATGTTCTCATCTTTCTTGACAAAATCGACTTATTAGACAATACCGTGTACGTATACGTAGAGAAATATCAAACATGTAACAATAAACATTTATACGTAGAAAGACATATACCCATGCAAAACAGTACCATTAATATGTAAATATACATTAATATGCATATCATGTCCAAGTAATCGTAATAAATATTTACCGGTATACGAACTTGATTCATACATAATTCAAGGCTAAAACTTAAATAATAATCCATAAATATTTCCTAATACTATATACATGGCATACATGCAGAAAAACATAATAAAAAAAAATTACAATAATACTGAAAATTGGAACTTGTAGCTTCCCGCGTTTTCACCCTTGAACTGAAACAAACGTTTCAATTCGTCAACGCGATTAATCCCAAAGGATTATCGAATTTTTTAGGTACAGGGCCAGATATTTAGGCCTGGAAATGGATCAAGGTAGATGCTGGTGGTTGAACAGGAGCAACAACTGAAGAAATTCACCCGCGGACGCGGGTCCCACTCGCTCACGCGACTCCACAACCGCGCACGCGTGTCCAGTAATTCAAAATATTTTCAAATTTTCTCAGAAGTTTTATAATCGCCTGTATTTATCTTTCCCATTCCTAACTTTTGGTACCTGAAAGTGGAACGATTTTTTTTTTAGATTACAGGTCTATCGCGAGGCAAAAATACGAAAAAACAACAAAAAAACGTAAACGAACGAAAAGGAAAGGAAGGAAGAGAATGGGGGTTCCCCCTTGATGCAACTTCCGATCTTTAGCACAAGTTCTATGGCTTTAGAATAGCAGCGGCGCCATTTGATATATGCTTGTTACTACTACTTAGAGTTTTGAACTCTCTAAATTGATGCAAAAGCACTCAAGGTTCCTTACTCACGATCTTCATTTCATAGAGTTTGAATAAGGATTCGAACTAACCTAAAGTTTAGAACAACTACAAATTGGATGTTACAATTAAGGGAACTAAGGAGTAAGGTTATAATATTTAAGCTAGGATTTCCTTCCTACACAAACATTAAGAAAGACATTAAAGTTGAAAACATGCACTTTATACCAAAATAGAGATTTGAAAGAAAAGGTGGAGAGTTAATCCTCCTCATGTGAACTATCATTAGTTGTTGATTTGAAAAAGGTTATTTGATCCTTCCTAGACCCATAGACAAGCCCCTAATGGAAGAAAAGATTTGATCCCTAGCATGTATGGCTCACTTAAGAGCTCACACATGCTAGCAAGTGGAACTAAACAATGACTTATCTCTAAGCTCATTGTTTTGATTCCTAACGACACTACACCAACTATCATTTTAGGATAGGGTGTAGAGCTAGTTGTTCTTCCTAACAACCTATCAAACCAACAAAAATTGATTTACCCTCACATGAGTTGGATTAACTCCCCAAAGGGGAAGTTAGCTCATGATCTTTGGGACAAGGATTTATAAACTAAAAAAAACACAAAAGAAAGAGAGAGAGAGAGAGAGAGAAGAGAAAGCTAAACAATCAAACTCACTTCTATTTAATTTTCTAGAAGAAACAAGTGTTCCTCCATTAAAACTATTACAAGCTTTCTAATAAAAACTAAAAACTAACCTAACATTTCTTTCACTAAGGAACTAAAATAATGCCATGTGAGGAAAATAAGTCAAGGGAGTAAATGGAGTGTCCCCCACCCTTGTCTAATTTCTTCTCCATTTGAGAGAAATCTCATTTCCTCCCACGTGAATTATCAAACCACATTAATGAATTTTTATCCACCACATTAAAACAATGTGACACCTTGCCTTTTTTTTTCACTATTAACACCTAATCTAATTTATTACATGCAAGGTGTCAACTTTGCACCAATAATTTGTTATTCTTGTCTTGACATGCTCAATGATTGATGACTCATCCAATCTTGGGGCCCCGCATAGTGGGTCCATATGCAGTCCAGTGGCGGTCCGGTATTTTGGGCAGTTTTACAACTTCCCGCCTATGCGTAGAATTCATCGCCCTGATTGTCTGAGCATCTCTCGTGTCACATTCGGAGTCCTGGTTCGAGAGGTAGGAGCTTTGGAAGTTTAATGCTTCTGTGTGGATTTCGGAGAATTCATATATACGCCGTTCCTCGTGCTTTATTTCAGGTTTAACCAATATTTCCATGTTTACAACAAATACCTGCAAAAGTATGAAAACATATTTATTTCATGATTATTAAACACATAATTAACCAAATTTATATGTCTCAATGGGGTTTCATAATACACTTTTGGGTGTTTATCAGACATCAAGAGCAACATCGACTCGACCAGCATCACAATGGGTATTAATTAGAACATTATAAGAAACAATATTAGGAACTATATTGGACTGATTAAAGAAAAATTGTAATAGACTAATTGCCTCTTCATACCGAGCAGCGCAATACATTGAAGCCATGATAGCATTACAAGTGAATACAGTAGGGCGAGTGTTGGAAAAAATAGCATGTCTAGCACGTATTTTGCAGGGGTTTCCAGAGATTCTGCAAGGAATTCCATTGGATCCATACACAAAAAGATACTCACCACCTTTTGACGAAGTTTGAGGTAGATCATTGTGTTCTACCTCAACGTCAACAACAACAAGTATTTCCTGCAATTTCAGGACCCTCCATTTTCATTGTAACATCCGGACAAGGGATAATGCAAACGGAATCATCCAAAGAACGAAGAATTAAAAGAGAGCAGCGGTGTTATCTTTGTTCCCTACGACACCCGGATAACCATAGCTTGTATATCCGACCTCTGACAAATTGTATAGATCCGCATAAATAGCAAGTTCTTGTGAAATGAGAAGCACCATTATAGTTTTGTATCTTATAGAGTTGGTGTTGTTTCTTACTCTCTATGTATCTGCCTCTTATGTATCACCTTGTAAAAGTACCAATCACATATACTACTAGAAAAACATTTTACCCAAAATACCATACTACTAAGAATAAAGAATACATCGAAATAGTTTCATACTTGCCTTGTAGTAATATCTTCTCTTCATTTGATCTTCTCTCACCTTCTCAAGTTCTCTAGTGGTAACAAATAGTAGGCAAAAGAGAATTCACAGCATGTCACCAGCACATATTAAAGACTGGACTCTATTGTGAATACTAAGACGAGGACCAGTGAGTGCAGAAGTGGAGTCGGGTAAACGAGGGGCATTTGGATCTGGGCATGGGCGTGGGGCAGATGGGTCACGACGAAGAGCATGGAGTGGGGGTTCGATACGGTTACGATGCTTGCATCTACGACGCTCTATTGGGGCTTCTTCGGCGGAAGAGTATGCAAATGAACAGGTAAAAGTGGCAGTGATGGAGGCTAGGGTGGTATTTTGTGTGGGTTTGGAGAGAGGTGATGATCTTCGAAGTAGGGATTGGAGACGGTAAACAGTCATGGTGATTTGCAAAAAAAAAACAGGGTTCGGTTTGGAAGCGAGAGCGAAGAGTAGTGGTTTAGGGCTTTAGAAGGGTTTTTCCTCCTTTGTTGAACTTGAACTAGTATAACAACAATTTAACAAATAAATCTTTGGAATTTAGGATTTTTTTCGTTAACATTTCTTGAAATTTCAAAAATTCCAAGAAAAATTCCTAAATGTTTTTTTTTTTCCGCAACAACACACACACACACACACACACACACACACACACACACACACACACACACATATATATATATATATATATATATATATATATATATATATATATATATTATTATAGAATTAAATGGATACACTGAAAGTCTGTGCAACATTTTGGTAAAGTACTCATGTCAGACAAGTTATAAGCCCATTTAGCTAGATCATGAGCCTCACCATTAAAACATCAAATTCGCGGTTTTTATTTCTAATTTTCGTTTAAGGCTAGTCGAGCAAATGGCTGGTTAATTTCTATTTAAACTAATTTTTCGATGGTCTTTCGATTCTAACTAGGGAAACCAAAATATATTCAGTAGAAAAAATTGCGGTCTTTTATTTTTTATTTCTCATTTAAGGGGGACTAGTCTAGCAAACCAATCACGTGCCTGTTTCATTTCTATTTAACCTAATTTTTTTAGATGATTTTTTCTAACTAATTAACTTAATAATTAATAAGTATATCAATAATAACACTTCTGGAAGTCACATCACAAGTGATTTCGAAAACTTGGCAAAGTCACTCTTAAAGTGGTGTTGAATACATAGATATTACATCACTTTATAAGTGACACGGTGAGTGACAACACTTTTAAAATGATGTTGAATACATAGATATTACATCACTTTATAAGTGACACGATGAGTGACGTAAAAAGGTGTTACTATATCACTATCACGACATCACTTATTAAAATGATGTTGTACAACTCTACTACATCAGCCTTTCAAATAAGTGATGTTAAAAAAAGATTGTGATAATTATTACATCACATGCTGAGAAAAGTGATGTCATAGTTTTCATATGACATCACTTCACTGAAAGTGATCTAAAATTAGTGATGTCATATGTCATATTTGTTGTAGTGTGACTCCCTATGTTTGTCTGAGCTGGTGGATGTGCTGGTGCAAAATCCTTTGGCCTCCATGGAGGAAGTGAATTTCATCCATGGGCTGAGTGAATTGTTGAGTGGCACCTTCAGCGAAGTAGTTCACTTGCTCGGTAGGGCGTGCTGATCTCAAACCGCCCCTAGATTGCATTGTTGTAGGGGTTGGTCTGTGTAGAATCCATTGCCCATTTTGTTTTTGAAAAATTACATGACTATTGATGTATCGAGAATATAATATTAATAGAATGGAGAAAACAATTGTTTTGAAAAAGAAATGTAAAATAAAGAAAAGAAAAATTGTATACTCGCTCCACAGGTTCACACTTACTCAAACGACGAGTAAAAAGTGTTTTACAAAGAATATGCGAGATATACGTGGACTAAGACTCCGGCATTTACAACCACACACTCTAAGTGGAGGGTCCAGTTACCTTAGTGATGTATTCCCTTTAAAGCAAAAGGTGGAATGGAATGGGGAACGAATACATAGTGGAAAAGAGGATTTAATCCTCGTATATAGGATCTTGGAGAAGTGTTTCTTCGACATCCGTAGACCATAACTCATGAAAATGCTTGAGGCGATGACCATTTACTTGAAAAGTGATGTTATCTTTGTGGTTCTTTAAAGTAATAACCCCATAAGGTGTGTCTGTAGTTATTTTTAAAGGACTAGTCCATTGAGTATTAAGTTTTCCTGGGAAAAGATGCAATCTTAAGTTATAAAGCAAAACATTTTGACCAATTTCGAAATGTTTTGCAAAATATGCTTGTCATGAGTCCTTTTCATGTTGGTTTTATAATCTTTTGAAAGGTCGTAAGCATCATTACGAATCTCTTCAAGCTCGTTTATTTGTAGTTTACACTTTTCACCTGCTGCATCGAGGTTATAATTAAGGGGTTTTATTGCCCATAGGGCACGATGCTCTAGTTCAACTGGCATATGACAAGGTTTTCCAAAGACAAACCTATAGGGTGACATCCCTATAGGTGTTTTAAAAGTGGTTCTGTATGCCCATAACGCATTGTTTAGATGGAGCGACTAATCTTTCCTATTTAGATTAATTGTTTTCTCCAAGATACGCTTCATCTCTCGATTGGAGACTTCTACTTGGCCACTTTTTTTAGGATAATACGGAGTTGCAACCTTGTGGGTTACTCCATATTTTTTCATTATATGTTCAAAAACTCGATTGCAAAAGTGTAATCTAACATCACTAATGATGGCTTTCGGAACACCGAATCTTGAAAAAATGTTTTGTTTTATAAAACAGACAACAATTTTGTTATCATTGTTATGACATGGTATGGCCTCAATCCATTTGTATACATAGTCTACTGCTACTAGGATGTAAATGAAACCATTAGAAGTTGGGAAAGGTCCCATGAAATCAATGCCATAGACGTAAAAAATCTCTACTATGAGAATGGGATTTAAAGGCATCATGTTTCGGGTAGAAATACAACCAAGATGTTGGCAACGAACGCATGCCTTGTAGTGAAGAAAGGCATCACGAAAGAGTGTTGACCAACAGAATCCACATTGTAACACTTTAGCAGCAATTTTATTTGCACTAAAATGTCCTCCACAAGATTGCTCGTGACAGAAGGAAAAGACTGCGGACTTTTCCCATTCTGGAATGCAACGTCGGATAATCTGGTCCGAGTAGTATTTGAAAAGATATGAGTCGTCCCAATGGTAGTACTTTACTTAAGCTAGAAACTTCTTCCTCTGATTTTTGTTCCATAAGGATGGAGTCTCTTCAGTGACCAGATAGTTAACAATATCAACATACCAAGGCGCAAAAAGGATTGCGTAAAGGTGCTCATTGGGAAAAGAATCTAAAATGTGATCGGAATCACTATCACTATCATTGGTTAACGGGATAGGTGGTCAGCCACTATGTTCCCAACTATTTTTTTTTCTTTTATCTCCAAAGTGAATTCTTGCAGAAGGAGAATCCAACGAATCAACCTCTACTTAACATCCTTCTTCGCGAGAAGGTACTTAAGTGCTGCATGATCAGCTCCCAAATGTGTGTTTTATTACCCTTACATTACTGCATTACAGCCTTTCTTATGCATAATAAAAAGAAAACTCATAGCTTTTATTGTCTTTTTCAGGTTACAGAGCAATTCAGACCACTTATCATAAAAGCTGCATCTTAGCACCAAAAGGAGTCTTATTTACACTTATTCTGAAGACTTGAAGCTGCTATGAAAAAGTGCTGAAAAAGTCAAAGTCAAAGTCAAAGGTCAAAGGTCAAGGACTCAGAACCAAAGAGCTGAAAGTCAAGTCCTTAACTCAGAAGATCAGAGATAGATGTCCTTGATACAAAATAAGGCTTTCTCTAAACCTAGCTTGGTCAAGAGGGAAAGAAAAAGCAAAAGCAAAAGTATAAAGCAACATGAGAGGTGTCTTGATTATAGAGGAGGGCAAATCAATCTTTTGTAAAAGTAGGGGTATAAAAACCAGAAGTTAGGGAGAGAGAATGCACCTAGACTTATTCAAGTGTCATGTAGGATTTATTTTCTAGTAATTTTTCATTCAAGTCATTTACATTTTGTTCTTCATTTTCAATCAAGTTGTTTACTTTTTGTTCTTCATTCAATCAATCATTTCATTCTTTGTTTGTTCTTTCTTTCAATCAATCATTTCATTTCTTTCAAGTTTGTGTTTCCAACCATTTAAACAACTTAGACTTTTCAAGGTTATTCAATATAATAGAGTTAACCAATACAAGTTCTAAAACCAAAGAAATCTACCTTCCTTCCTTCTAAAACTCCCAACCATTCAAGCTCCAAACAATTTATGGTGAACCTCAACCAATACTCTTTAGAAACTCAGCACTAGATCAACTTCAAATGGCACTGCTGTCATGGATTGAAGGAGCAAGGATGCTTGGTTGAGCATCTAAGGAGGGAAACACCACTTTCACCTTTTCACTTCTTATTTTTTCTAATTTTTGTTGATTTATTTCATTATTTTTCATTACTGATCTATTTTTTTGCAAATCCAGGTTCGAGAAGAGCTGAAGCTGCAAACGGAAGACAGTTGAACTTGACCGAGATCGACCGCACGGGCGACCACCCAGCCACTTCCACACACCGGTGTCCCATTTTTTCACAGTTCAATCGTTTTCAATGTGTGGTTGTATTGTGAAACTCGAATTTTGTAGTAGGGTGTGGACTTTGTTGTAATAGATAGAAAAAAATGAGTTTTTGATTAGTTATTTAGATTAATGTGAGTGGAACACTTGGTTGAAGTTGTGCAACTTACCAAGAATTGGAATTTTCATTGCCTTGGGAAGTTCAAGTGTGCGAGGTGAGTAGTGAATCATATGCTCGCGCACTTTGAATTAACACTCTAATTACGTTTAGCTCTAGTTAATCTAGGTAATCTATCTAAACTAGTTAATCTATTAAATTAGTATTAGTGTTAGTTTACTTTTATGTTTTGGGCCCTTGAATGTAAAGTTGTTTAATTATCAAAAACCCGGATTGTGGGCTTCTTAAGTGGACCTTTTTTGTAATCTAAAACAGGGAACGCTCAAATAGTTAGGCTTGATTCTCATACCACGTGCCAACCAACTAATGTCGCATTCTTTTCAAGCAACGTGTAAGCACGGCTTGAGAGGTAAATTCTGAACCTCCTCGAAGCCCATGTAAGAGGATACCTTGTGTATTCAAGTATGCTTACGTGATTGTTTGAAATTTAATTTCCACACTGCAATTTACATTCATGCATAAGGCTGAACCCGAGTCACATAACAACCATTGGAAAGTCATTACCCAATGTAGATAAATCGGACGATGCTTGATTCTTGAAGCCCTAGACCAAACAAATGAATTAAAATCAACCAACTAGGGCCCAAGTAGTCACGCTCCTCCAGAAAATGACTAAAATATAGCCACGAGGATTTAGAGTAATCAGTTATTCTGGTGGACTAGATACCTTCCTCACTCCCCTTACCCAGATTCATCGTGAGTGAGATTCTTGGTAGCACACCATTTGGTAAAGTGATTGCCTACTCTTCTGAGTGGTGTAGTAGAGCCATCCTAGTCTTGCGCCCAATTGCTCTCTTAGAAAAAGGCATAGTAAAATATAGACCAAGCAAAGTTTTCAAAACTCCAAATTTGCAAAAATGAATTTTGATTGTTTGAGCATATCTTGCATCGTTTGCGCATATTAGGATAGTTTTGCTTTCTTGCTAAAAGTGCATGATACTGCGTTCAGGAACTACAAGTATTAGCGAGAATAAAACTTACTCATGTAGGAGAGCACGTCGTCCTAGACAATCTCTATTTTCTCGTCCTTCACCTACTAAGATGGCTGACGAAGTAGAGCAAGCTGTAGAGCCTTTCTCCAACTTCTACACATCGTTGCAAGATGGGCCTCTATCTTGTATATGACTCACACCGCTTGATAAAAGCTCAAAACTATAGTTTTAACCCCTTAATAATATTACATTTAGACCAATTATGTTTATAATAAATAAGAGTTAGTACTTTTGTGTATTTTAGGTCTTGGAGTCAACTATGTGAAGAAATATGCCACTTTTGCAAGAGAAAGGAGCAAATGTTAGTTGCTAAGAAGTTCTATGGTTAAAGCCCAAGTTTCAAGGAGAAAAAACCTTTTTAAAACCCAGTCAAAGCTGAAAAGTCAAAGTCAACGTGGGTAGAAATAGACCATAAAATTCAATAGAACTTCCACATGCAGTATATTTGGACTTCGACCTTAGAATTGGGCCTACTATATGTCAAAACGACCGACTCAGAAAGAGCTTTTTAATGGTCTAGACCTTGATCCAATCAAAAGAGTAAAAGTGGACAAAAAGGCTGTTGCAGTAATTTCCAATAGAGAAACCCTTTTTGGACTTAAGTAATTTGGTTTTGGGCTTGATTTAGTGGCCCAAAACATAGCTCCAAAGCCCATGTACGAAATTGTAAACCTAGCCCTTTCCTATATAAAGAGGACTAAGGTAAAACTCTAGAAAAAAACCCTTATTAGTTTAATTTTAATTAGCTTTCTCTCTTCTCTTTGGTCTAAACCTAATTATTGTTTATTAGCCTACCCACTATTAATAAAATCCAAGTTTAGTTATATTGCTTCTAGTATGTCTTCTTATTCGTATTCTTTTATTCATGATGGTCCCATGATTCATAGCTAAACCTCCATTAGAGGGGCTTGATTGAAGCTTTGATAAAGACTTGACATGTTAGTATAGAATTATTGTTTTAAGAGTTTCAATTCTAGAGGGTAGTTCATTTACCATGAGAATGGGCTTAAACTTCCTTTCATGCTAATTATTAGTTGGTTAGAGATGCCATGAATAATTAGGGATAGAAAAACTTAATCTTTATGTTGAACCTTGTGTGAAAACATAAAGATTAGGGTTGCAAAAATCTATACTAGCATGTTAGGGACAAATCAAGGTGGATATCAAATCTCCCTAATCCATTCTTTTCATTCACATCTTCGTATTTAATTGCCATAGTATAATTTAGAATATCTTTAATATTAGTTCTCACCTTATTAGTTCTATTTGAATTATTACTCTCATCATATTGTTGAATTGTTTAAATTAGTGAAATTGTTATGTTCTAAGCAATTAGGAGTGGAACGAATCTTTACTCAAGTTATTGCATGATAATTGAGAGTAGAACTTTTATAAGCACAATAGATTAAAAATAGTTTAACTTCTACCTAGTTAAATTAGTGTAATTAGGAGTAAACACTTGTTTTTAGTATTATCAAATGGCGTCGCTGCCATCTTAATTGTGTTTAGAATAGTTTCCCTTCGTTTTTTTCAATTCTACCAATATCCCATTTCACCCACCCACTCGATTGTTTGTGTTCTCACTGTGTTTACTTTTTTTTAGAAAAAATAGAAAATTGCGGGCCCAGCCCATTAAGAAATCGCCCGAAGTTCTGTTTCTAAAAAAATCATAGAGAGCACCCGCGCCCTTGTTGCTTGCTATTTAAGTGCGCCCGCGCCCGTCTGAAGAAAGCCCGATTCATAGGTTAATTACAGACTCTTTTTTCATTCAAGTTATTTCTTATTCAATGTTCCAAACCTCTTCTATACACTGAGATTGCGTATAAAAGATGCTATTCACATGCATAACAAGGAGGCATTCAGGTACTCCTTCTTTCACTCCTCATCTCTTATGTCAGAGGAGTTTTAATTCTAGTATATCAGGATTATTTGACTGCTGTTAGTGTTCCTTTCATATTGGACTTAACCTTGCATGAGATTAAGATCTAGTAAGAGAAAACCATCTAATGTTATCTATCGTAAACGTCAACGCACACGCCTATCTAGAATATCACACACTACACCTGCATCAATGGCTGAAGAAGCAGAGACTCCTCTCTCTAATTTTTACAAAGACCTAAACGATGGCCTTAAGTCTTGCATCGTTTTTGTAGACCCCCCAGTGGGGGATTTTCGAATTCCCCCGAATATTTTTAATTTGTTACCCGTTTTTCATGGTTTAGACCACGAAAAGCCTTATCAGCATATGCGCAGGATAGAACAATTTCTCACTACATTCCATCATCCTAACCTAGGTTCTGAGCAAATTAAACTGAGGGTGTTTCCTTTCACCCTAGCTGATAAGGAGGCGTCTTGGTTAACTGCTCAAACGCCTAATTATGTGAACTCATGGGCCAAACTTGTTCAATTGTTTATGGAACAGTTTTACCCACCTCTGTAGATAGATGAAATGCTTAAATAGATTTATTTCTTCAGCCAGAATCCTCATGAATCCTTTTCAGAGGCCTGGAATCATTTCACTGATCTTCTTATCAAGTGTCTACAACATAACCTTGCGAAAGACACGCTTGTCTATGCCTTTTTCAAAGGGCTTTTACATCATTATAAAGAGGTTCTTGATATAATGATTGGGGGTAGTTTCCTTAGTAAAGGAGCTCCAAAGGCTTATAGGTTTTTAGAAGATCAATCTAAGCGTAATAATAACTGGGGGGGGGGGTAATGACATCCCCCGCTCTGCTAATTCTTCTTCCACAACCTAGGCTGTCAGTATGTTTGAGGTTAAATCTAATCCCGAGCTTAGAACTCTAATCGAATCTCTCATAAAAAAGTTAGAAGCCATTTCTATTCAACATAAGCCTACTCCTGTCATGAACATAAATTCTATTCCAGTAATTTCTGTTTGAATCCTGAGCATATCGACTCCTATTGTCCTCTCATCTATGAACAACCACCCGCACAATCGGATAATGTTTGCTCCATAAATAGCCAACCTAACTCACCTTGGAGACAACCCAACTTTGGTTGGCAAAATAATCAACAAGTTACACCTCCGGGGTTTAATAATGAAAATGTTAGGCCAACAAACAATTACAACTAGGCTCCACCAAGACAAGTACAAGGACAAGGAAATTACAATAATAATAATAATAATAATAGAGGTATCGTTCCAATTAATAATAACTATCACAACCCACCCGTTAATAATCAACGTGAGATAGTTCCTGTCACACCACCTGTGGCCACTACACCTTCACAACCGGATCATTTCGATGCATACATGCAAGCTCAACAGCAGATTATATAACAGATTCATCAATCCATACAACAGTTAACCCGAGAGAAAGCCCAACCAAAAGGTGTGTTTCCAGGTCAAGCTATACCTAATCCTAAAATGCCAAACACAGGCTTCAAAATAACCGGTAATACTAGTAACGGAAATTTAAACGTAGGTGAGTTAAATGCCATCACCACTCTCTGTTTTGGCAGAGTGGTTGATAACACTGTAACTATGCCCATTGATACACCACTAGTGGTCATTGAAAAAGAAAATTTGCTAGATACCGAAATAGAAACTGATGATCCTACCCCTGTAGAGGTACCAGTTAAACCATAACCCAAGAAAAAAGTGGCCAAGGTTAAAACTCCTATTGACCCATATCCTAAATATAGAGAGAAACCACCGTTTCCCCAGAGACTAGCTATGTTAAACAAGGATACAAATTTTGATGAGATTAAGGAAGTTTTTAAAAATCTAACGATAAACCTACCTTTTCTTGACGCTATTAAAAAATTACCACAACATGCTAAGTTTCTAAAAGAGTTGTGCACTACTAGGCGGAAAACAAACATTCCAAAAGATGCCTTTTTAACTGAACAGTTTCCCACTCTATCTGAACATAATGGAATCATTAAGTACAAGGACCCTGGTCGTCCTACTGTATAATGCACCTTAAGGGATACCCACGCGACAACTGCTCTATTAGACCTAGGGGCGAGTGGTAACTTACTCCTTTATTATCTATATAAACAAATAAGTCTACAAGAGATGCAACCAACTAAAATAACGTTGCAATTAGCTGATCGTTCTATTAAGTATTCTAAGGGTGTGGTTCAAAACATGTTGGTTAAAGTTCAAGATTTTTACTACCTAGCCGACTTCGTTATCCTCGACACAGAAGTCGCTAATGACTCTGTTACTATCATTTTAGGGCATCCCTTCTTGGCAACTGCCAACGCGCTCATAAACTGCCATGATGGTTTGATGTCCATGTCCTTTGGCTACCTTTCTGTTGAGGTGAATGTTTTCAAAATGATGCAATAGTTACCTGATACGACTATCGATGGAAAAGTTAGCATGATCGAGAGCTTAGCTAAAGATTATTTCAACAACATGTTTCTAGACAATCAGATGCATCAATTTCTTTCCTTCGGAAGTTTTGATTTTGATGATGACTCCTACGTAGAGGAAGTCAACGCCCTTTTCGAGTCTACTCCTATCTTCAATCCTTCTATAGCTCCATCTTCCGAGTTTGAAGACTTCTTACCTAAACAAGTATTTACTACTCAGGACAAGGACCCTGTGAAAGCCTTTCTACCCATTCCTCCCACCCCTGTGCCTAAACCTCTTCCTGCTGAGTTGAAATATATTCAGCTTGATCCGGATGGTAGTCATCTAGGGATCATATCTTCTCAGTTGTCTGTTGATGAAGAGGGTGATTAGGGTGATTAGGGAACATCGTTATGCAATCGGTTGGTTCCAAGACGACATTAAGGGGATTGACCCTAGTGTATGCACACATCGCATACATTTGGAGGATAATGCAAAGACTTAATGCAAACCTCAGCGTCGCTTGAACCTAGCCATGAAAGAGGTGGTCAAGAAAGAAGTCTTACGGTTACTTGATGCGGGTATCATATATTCCATCTCCGATAGCGAATGGGTAAGCCCCATTCACGTAGTTCCTATGAAATCGAGGGTTACCATTGTGCATAATGCTACTGGTGAATATGTTTCCCCATGGGTTCCTATACAATGGAGGATTTGTACATTGACTGCAGATGCTTAAACGCCATGACACGAGAGGATCACTTTCCTTTACCTTTTATAGATCAGATGCTCAAACGTCTAGCTGGTCATGCTTATTACTGTTTTTTAGATGGCTACTCTGGCTATTTTCAGATCATTATCGATCCTGATGACCAAGACAAGACAACCTTCACATGTCCTTTTGGAACATATGCCTATAAATGAATGCCTTTCGGCCTTTGTAATGCTCCTGGTACCTTCCAGCGGTGTATGCTTCATATCTTTAATGACATGGGAGAGCATTTCATGGATGATTTTTCTATCTATGGAGTAAGAATTTTTTAGCTAGAGTTAAGCTATACTACTGGGATGATCCCTACCTTTTTAAGTATTGTGCGGATCAGATTATTCGTCGTTGTATTCCCCAGTGGGAATATAATGAGGTTTTATCCTTCTGCCAGGACAAAGAGTGTGGTGGCAATTTTAATGGTATGAAAACGGCAGCTAAAGTTCTGCAATGTGGTTTTTATTGGCCTACCCTTTTTAAAGATGCCCAAGTTCGTTGCAAGACATGTGTTCGTTGCAAACAAATTGGGCGTATCACTAAACGTAATATGATGCCTTTAAATCCCATTATGGTAGTTGAAATTTTTGATGTATGGGACATTGATTGGGTCCTTTTTCTATTTCCCATGGTTTTATTTATATTATTGTTGCCGTGGACTACGTTTCCAACTGGATAGAGGCCATGGCTTGCCGTAGCAATGACCATAATAAGACAATTGTGTTTTTTGTTAAAGAATACATTTTCTATCGGTTTGGCATCCCTAAAGCCATCATCAGTTATGGCGGAATGCATTTTTGTAATAGAGTTGTTGCTTCTTTAGTTAAGAAGTACGGAGTTACCCATAAGGTGGCAACTCTTTATCATCCACAAACTAGTGGCCAAGTAGAAGTCTCTAATAGAGAAATTAAAAAAAATTAGAAATGACAGTAAATCCTGATTGGAAAGATTGGTCTAAGCGTCTAACAGATGCTTTATGGGTGTATCAGACAACTTTTAAAACTCTTATAGGAATGTCTCCCTTTAGACTTGTGTTTAGAAAATCTTGTCAATTGCCCGTTAAATTGGAGCACCGTGCTATGTGGGCTATAAGAAGCCTAAACTTTAATTTTGATGAGACGGGTGTCAAGCGTAAATTGCAATTAAATGAGCTTGAAGAAATCTGTAGCAATTCATATGATCTCGCGAAGGATTATAAAGCTAACATGAAACGTGTTCATGATAAACAGATTTTGCGTAAAGAGTTTGTAGTTGGTCAAAAGGTTTTGCTTTACAACTCACGTTTGCATATTTTCCCAGGGAAATTAAAAACCCGTTGGTTTGGTCCTTTTCTGGTTACTGAAGTCACCCTTTACGGGGCAATCACATTGGTAAATCCCAAGGACAATAGTACATTTCAAGTTAATGGCCAACGATTAAAATATTTTCACGAGTTAATGTCCCTAAATGTGGAGAATGTCCTTTTACAGGACCTTGTCTATGAGGACTGACCTTTGATGTTTGGTGTACTTCCTTTCATTTCCATATATTAGTAAATGCACAATTATGGTAACTGGGCCCTCCCTTTAGAGTGTGTGGCTGTAAGTACCGGATCCTAAGTCCACGTTTAACGTAATTCACATTTTCTACTCTTGTATGTTTTCTCATTTTTTAGTCATGTTTCTCTATGGAGTGATATGATTACGTCTTTATTGCTTTATTGTTTTCTTTTATATTACACCTTATTCATAAATCATAAATATATATATATATATATATATATATATTAAAACCCTATAAACAGTAATCTAGCAAGTCTCGGGAATCTGACTTTAAAATACCCACTTTTTTAAACAAATTTTCTAAACCCTATTTTAAAAAGTTTTTTTGGGGATGGGGTGTTTGGTCTTTCCATTCTTGATCGCTCAACTTCCTATTCTTGTTGTTTATCCCGTTTAGTTGCATTTTGATTCGGATTGACATTATCTATGAATTTAGATTTCTTTTAATTTGATCACATAACTTATGTCATTCATGCGTTATGAGGTATTTTCCATCTTCTTATATGTCAACCACAGTTAGATTTGAGTTTTTTTATAGATCATTGGATTGTAATTTCTCTGCTGATCGTTTTCATAGATCATTCGCAAAAATCAAACTGTTAATGAATAAGGAATTTTAGTTTTAAGTTATACGAGGTGATAATCAGTAATTTATGGTTTAATTCTTTTAGTTCGAAGTCCAAAGTCCGCAGTACAAAGTCCAAAGTTCATAAACGTCAGATTAGTCAAGTTACCTTACTCATGTGGGTTAGTAGGATAGGTCAAGTAAGGGATCGTTCATACCTTAGGGCTAGGCAAGGTTCACAACTGGATTTACAACTTTAAGTAAGTAGGATTTTAGGTTATTTCTCAAGTTTAGATAAATTAACGGTAATGCAAGTAACGTAAAATAATAATGATTGATTTATATGTAAAATAAATAGGGATAAAAATATAGGAAAAAGGTTAATCATAATCATTCAAAATCAGCTTCAACAGTTAGAGTATCATATCACTACAACTCTAATTCGTCTCGAGTTCATAGACAAACCCGAAACGGCGTCGAGTAATGATCCCTAGTAAGATGCACTCATCTCTGAACTCATCTCACTAGCATAAGGAGTTGAACTAATATTCCATCTTTGGAATATCATTTCAGCTCCTGGTTTGATTACACATCAGCTGGACAAACTAGAGTGCTAACGGCCACCATTGGGTCTTGCGCGAGACTTGAATGGGTCTCTCACGAGACTGTTCTGGAGTATCAACACTCCAAACTTGGCCAGTCTTAATCATTTTGGGACTGGATGCATAATCTACACCTAATTCCTAAGCAGTGATTCTGGAACATTAAAGTGTCAACCTGATCCTCACATGAGAATCATTAACCCTCCCCTTTGGGAGGATTTTAGCTCATGGTCATTGATGGATTGATTGATCTTTCTATTTATAGTTAATAAATAAATAAAGAATAGGAATTTAACTTAAAGAAAAATTGAGTTTTATTAAAGTGAGTATTTACAGTAATTGCTACCAAACTTGGAATGAAATAAGCTACTGAAGGAAATACAAAAACATGTAATGAAAAATGAAAGCAGGAATATCTAAAGTCTAAGGTCTTCCTCTCATATCACCAAATATATAGATCCCCTCCCACGTGAAGCCCCCTATTTATTATGATTTTGTCCTTTCTTTCAAACAAAACTTTTTTTTCATTTGTTTGTCCTTTTCTTGTCAAAAACTTCCAAAACATTTTTTTCATAGAAAACAAAACCTTCATTTAATGTTTTGTTTTGTTTCTCTTAGCAAGGTGTCACCAAGGTGTGCCCCTAACTTCCCACCTGTCCCTAGTGACTTATCATGCCTTGTGGGCCCATAGAGTGGGTCCACGTGCTGTGTGCAGTGGCGGCTCAGATTATGTCATTTTTACAACTTTCTGTCTTTGCGTAGAGCTCGTCGCCCTGGTTGCCCTAGCAGTTCACTTGCCGAAATCAGCGTCCAAGTTTGAAAGTTGTGAGCTTCGGAAGTTTGCTGCTTCTTTACACGTGGACCTATTCTGCACTTGTTTTTTCCCTTTGGAAACTTCAGCTCTAGTCAGGCTTAGTTGGGCTTCACTGGGGCTGACTAGGAAGACTTCAAGTATGCACAGTATTCCCGTACTTTGATGCATGTTTTATCATCATATTCACGCTAACTACGAAAACCTGCAAAAGTACGAAAATATAATTATTTCATGATTATTAAACACATAATTAGCCAAAATGCTATGTCCCTCGGGGTTTAGTATTACATTTTTGGGTGCTTATCACACCACCCCCAAACAGCACTTTGCTTGTCCTTAAGCAAATAAGAGACATTAAAACGATAAGTGACCAAAAAATGTGTTGTCCTAAACTAAGTCTCATTTTGCAGAGTGTGGTTGCACTGATTGTATGCAACAAGGCCTTAAACCACTAGGAATTCCCTAGTGGACGAGTTAAAGTCTCGTGAGAGTTTTCCAAAGAAGACACTCACAAACTTCATTTATACTACAACGACTTCGTAACAAAGGCTTGTTCCTTTAATTAATCTAAGATATCTATACATCTTACTAGCGGTGATCTTTACAATGCATGCAGTGATCTTTATAATAAAATGTGCGAGTAGGGCCGTTTCTGGATCCTTTGGATAAAGTCCTTAAGTAGGTTCTCATAGGTATGTGTCGAAACACAAATTCTCTCATATTTTTCCACTCAAGTTTGTGCTAACTCCAGTGTGCGGTGGGCACACATTTCCTCACATACTCAATGACAGTTAGAGGAGCCGAGGTCAAGAATTCACATCTACTACTTATTATCACACCATCCTACTCTTAATTAAGCTAGAGGTCTTTATTTGGTGTTATGGGGCTTAGGTGGTAGTGTAGAAGAAAATGGAATGGAATAGAAAATTCAAAAATGATAAGTATGGGAGAATAAGGTCTTCGAGGTATTTATACTAGAGAAATCCTTATTTTCTTTCATGCTTCTAACATGAGTTTCCATACTTAGTTTTTTTAAGCTTTTGTATTCCCTTTTGATTTGATTTTGGGGGAAATTCTAACTTTGATTTTTCTTTTGATTTTTGGAAACATATTTCTATTTTTCTCTTTCTTTTCTTCTGAAGTAGGTAACTGATTTTGATTTGTGACAAGTTTTTCTCTTCATTTTTCCGCACTTCATCCTATTTCTCATACTCATCATCTAGACAGGCTTATTTATTTCTGGTTAATAGATGGGTAATGAATTTTTGGTGAAATAGAAATGGTATATGAAAGGTTCAGTGGGGCGACTAGCGGTAAAAAAATTTATAGGTGTGAATTTTTGGCTATATCGGTCCAAAGAAGGCCTAAATTCTCGCCTAGGATTCGGGTAGTGATCAAGTAAGTAGACGTGTGAACTTCTCTATTCGGAAAAACTACTCCTCTGTGTCATTACTCATATATCACACATTTTGAGGCTCTTTGGTTAGATTCTCATAGGATATGGAAATTAAGTTGTCTAACCGTGGGTCCCAGAAACTTACTACTATGTACATTTAATGATAGTCAGTGCATGAATGCTCATGAAAAGATGTAAAAACTATTGCATACGTATTAACTTAAGTTTCTAAGAACAAATCTTAATTCTAATGCTAGGGTAAGATTTCTAAATATTTTTCATCACAGAAAAGAAAACGAGACTTTGTCACTAAATACACTTATTTAGACAGAAAATAAAACTATATACAACTATGAATGCTTAATTTTTGTGAAAGGTTCTCACCACCACTATACCAGAATTTCAGAATTAGGACACACCCCTTGGGACAATATACCCCATCTCTTATTAGGAACGAGATTTACCGTCTTAAACAGTTTGAACCCCATCGTAGTTGTTTTTTAGGTTGACTACAGTTGACTATAGGACATAAGTTTTCGTTCCAAATTAGAGACAAGACAGTTTGTGCTCTTCCAGTTTCGGTGGCCGTCATAGATGATTTTTCAGAGAGAAGGTGTTGTCCTTGTTTTCTTCGCGCTCAATAATTCATTACCCCACCCAATATTTCACTACCCCGCAGCCTAAAATTTCTTTCTTTCACTAACCCTAGTATAAGAAGAAAGTGAGGCTTTCGTGGGAGGGCGGTGGTGGTTTGACATTAAGAGTTTGGAATCTCTCTCAAAATCGGCAAGAGCTGCATCTCTCTCTCAAGTTTTGGTAACCCTCTCTCTCTCATCAAATTTTGTTTGTGTTTGTACCTCCATTTATGAACCCAATTTCCAGTCCAGTTTCTTGTAATTGGCTCAATTCTTTAAATTTTCGGGTTTATTGTGTTTTTAAGTTTCTCAATTCCTTAAAAGCTTGTGTCTTTGTTGTTTACTTTGATGTGATTGTATTGTTAACATGGTTTTACTATCCGACCTAATTAAATTGTCTGGGTTTTGTAAGCATAATAATTGAATGTTAGCCAACCTTTTCTTTTCTTAGATATTGAAACTGATGATACAAGCTTGCGAGCTAATTGTTTTTTTCGGTTTCATAAATATAAAGTTTGAAACTTTGTTGAAGCCACTAGAATTAGTTTTGACTGCATTTGGGTTTGGAGTTCTCTGGTCTCAAAATATATAGCTTCTTGCTGGCATTTTGTTGATGTGATTGGCTAATTATTTCAACAGTATTCTACCGTTTAGAAGATGGTTTGAATATAGTGGTAGGATATGACATTTAGTTTAAAGGTCTTATCTTTAGTAGGATATGGGATGGTTTCATTCAGAGTCTTTTGTTTGTTTCATGATTATTATTTGGATAAATTGTTTGAGGGCCGCAGTATTGGCACCCCCATAAATGGGACTAGCACCCCTTTGACCAATTTAACCAATTCAATGGTACTAGTACCCCTCCATTAAATGCACAAAAAATACTAACGCAAGCAGCTACCATGGGATCGCACAATCCATGGCAAGCAGCTGCCGCGAGATCCCATATCCCATGGAAGGTGGTTGTAGTGGGTCATTTTAAAATTTTTTTTTAATAGCCACCGTAAAAAAAATTAGTTGCCGTGAGATGATTTTGTTTACTAAAAATGGAGTCTTTGCTTGTGTTAATTATCAAAACTGTTCTTCATTAATTTGATCATAAAATTTTCTTATAACTTATGAAAATATTTGCTGCGAGATAGCAAAATTATGGTTCGATTGTATATTTTTTTTGTCATGGTTTTGGTGTTATTCTTGGAGTGTATAAAGAAACTTTAAAGAAGAAAATGAGGTATTCATACATTGTGTGTGTTCAATAAGCAAAATTTGAAGTGAAAAAAAACAAAAAACACAAAAAAAAAATGTCGCAGCAACTGCCTGCCGTGGGATGTGCAATCTCGCGGCAACTGCCTGTCGTGGATTGTGCGATTTCGCGGTAACTGCCTGCTGTGGGATATGAGATCTCGTGGCAACTGTCTGCTGTAGAACTATAGGCATGTGGGGTGTAAAAGGACATATAAGAAATAACCATTATTATTTTACTTTTTGTCAAATGGGTGCTAATCCCATTTATCGGGGTGCCAATACCGCACCCCTTGTGTAAACCTATAAATGTCATTTCTGGTCACCATAAGTTATACTAGTTTTCAAACCCGTCTTACGAACGGGTGCCGTTATATTAAATTATTCTAAAAAATATTAGTAATTATACAAAGCTATAAGATATATACGAAAATTATATTAATCACTAATTTAAATTTCTTGCACAACTCTCAATAAAAAGAAAATACCAAACCTTGATAAAACCTATCGACTTCTTTTAATAATTGAAGTTTGATGAGAATGCTCAATGTGGCGAAAATGATATTGAAACTACTTGAATAGCGAGACACTCTCAATCATAATAAAATAATTATGATAAACATTATTTAAAATGCAAAACTATACTTGTCGAGACATTATATTCCCTCTACAAATAATACAACTATGTTTCGAGGTTGGTTCAATGCATTTGCATCAAGTTTTCGATTTCACATTAATCATTTTTTTATGTCAGTTTAATGTAGTTGTATCAAAATTTATGATTTCCAGGTAATTATTCATTGAGATTAGTTCAAAGCAGTTGCATCCATTTTTCAATGTTTCATTAATTAGTCTTTGAGATTAGTTCATTGTATTTGCATACAGTTTCTGACTTCCCGTTAATAACTCTTTGAGGTTAGTTCAATATATTTGCATCTAATTTTTTATTATTTATGCTTTGAGGTTAGTTCGATGCAATTACATTCGGTTTCTGATATTTCGTTAACTATTCTGTGAGGTTATTTAATTTCAATGCATTTGCATCTAGTTTCTGATTTCCCCACCAATTATTCTATGAGGTTAGTTCAACACAGTTGCATTCGGTTTTTAGTTTTCTGTTAATTATTTTTTTGAGATTAGTTCAATGCATTTGCATCCAGTTTCAAATTTCCCGTTAATTATTATTTGAAGTTTGTTTGATGTATTTGCATATTGTTTCTAATTTCCTGTTAAATATTTTTCAAGGATTTGCATCCAATTTCTAATTTCTCGCTAGTTATTCTCTGACGTTAGTTTAATGCAGTTACATCCAGTTTCTGATTTTTAGTTAATTACTTTTTGAGTCTGGTTTATTGTATTTGCATAAAGTTTCCAATTTCCTGTTAATTACTCTTTGAACTCAATTCAATGTATTTGAATCCAGTTTTTAATTTTTTTTTTTATCCAATGTGTTGTGTAATACCAACTTCAAACAGGATATAAAAATAAATTATGTTTCATTTACTATGTGGGATCATCAAAAATTATCTAGTTCCCGATTTTCCGTTAATTATTCTTTAAATTATACATGACTCACTATGTGGGATCTTTAAATATTATCTACGAACATGTGATGTTATATTAATTATTCTGAAAAATATTTGCAACTATATATGCAGAACTATTATATATGAATATTATATTGATAACTCGTCCAAATTTCTTATAACGTGAAAAGCCCATTATCCATTAAAAAAAAAGAACTCACCCTTGATAAAACCCTTCAACTTCATTTTGTTGTTTAATAATAGAAGTTTGATTAAAATTTTGTGAGATTGCCTAATAAGGCGAAATTCATATTGGAGCTACTTGAATAGCAAGGCGTTCTCAATCATACGAAAAGAGATAAAATAAACACAATTTTAAATGCAAAACTATACTTATCGAGACATTCCCACAACATATAACACAACTATGTTTTGAGGTTAGTTCAATCTATTTGCATCCAGTTTCTGATTTTCAATTCCATTATTTATTTTTTGATGTTAGTTCAATGCAGTTGCATATAGTTTCCGATTTCCCGTTATTTAATTTTTGAGGATAGTTCAATGCATTTACATCAAATTTCCAATTTTCTATTAATTGTTCTTCGACGTCAGTTCAATGCATTTGCATCCAATTTCCGATTTCCCGTTAATTATTCTTTGAGATTATTTTAATGCATTTGCATCCAGTTTTTTATTTCTCGTCTATTATTCGATAAGGTTGCATTGGCATCTAGTTTTCGATTTCCCGTTAATTATTGTTTGAGGTTAGCTCAATGAATTTGCATCCAGTTTTCGATTTTCCATTAATTATTTCTTGATGTTAGTTCAATGCATTTGCATCCAGTTTATTTTTTTAGATTAGTTCAATACAGTTACATCCGGTTTCTGATTTCCCATTAATTATTATTTAAGATTAATTCTATAAATTTGCATCCTATTCCCAATTTATAGTTAATTTTTCTTTGATGTTAGTTCAATACAGTTGCATCCAGTTTTCGATTTCCCATTAATTTAATCATTGCAGGTTAGTTCAATGCATTTCTAACCAGTTTTTTATTTCCTGACAATTATTTTTTTTTATGTTAATTCGATGTATTTGCATCCAAGTTTTGATTTCCTGTTAATTATTCTTTGAGGTTAGTTTAATGTAGTTGTATCCATAGTCCGATTTTCCATTAATTACATTTTAAGATTAGTTTAATGTTTGCATTTGCATCCAATTTCTGATTTTCCGTTAAATATTATTTGAGGTTAGTTCGATGTATTTGCATCCAGTTTTCAGTTTTCCATTAATTGTTCTTTGAGCTTAGTTTCATGTAGTATTATATATATTTTAAAATATTTGTCATTATTGGTTTGCCGTTATTTTTTTATTTTTTTATATACATATGAGCTTGCATTAGAATGAATGCAAAATTTTCTATTATATGTTTTGTGATGTTATTTTTTGTATAATTTAATTTTCCATTGGAAGTTGTTTTGGTTTGGTATATATATATATATAAATTGGAAATTACATTATAGTGTAGAAAAAAAAATTATAAATTCATAAATTTAATTGGAATATGTCGTAATTACTGTGGTTTTTGAAATCCTTAACGATGACTAAATGTCTAAATCCCAAAGTGGATGGTGCATTAAATCTATCCAAGTTTATTTGTTTAGGCCCATATAGACATATAGTGCATACAATACAATTTTATTTGTTGTCCACTTAGTTTTGGGTGTACACTGTTACTTATTTTATGATTAGTTGACTTTTATTTATTTATTTTTTGTCCCAGCCACATGTGAGATTAACAAATGTATAAAGTAAATGTTCAGGCAACTCAATTCATTTTTTCATTCGTTATTTCATTGTCTTTTTCTAGAAAGAAATTTTATTATGTTAAACTTCACCTAAGATTAGTGTGGAAACTATTCTTTGTGGCGTAAGAGTTTTAGAAAAATCATTTTCGGTGGAAACTATTATTTTTAGCAATTTAGTTTTTTTGTCTTCTATTTTTTCGTAATTAGCTATAGTGTTTAGGAAAAGTTGGAGAATCTATGAAACTTTAGATGGGATTGTTTCCTTCTTTATATCATATTTTTTTATAATTAGTAATAGAGTTTAGAAAAAACTGGAGTCTATGTGATTGTCAATTGTCTGATTTTTCTATATTAGTCTCTTACTTTTTCGTAATTAGCCAAAGAGTTTTACAAATATTGGAGACTCTGTGAATGCTCAAAAAATAGAGCCAAGAGGGTAGAGCTATAATATATATCTAAGGATTTACTCGCGACAAATATTCCTACACCGAAGAGTAAAAAACCAAAAACATAAGTGCATTTGCTCTTGTTACTCCTCCGAGCCAAAATAGAGAGTGAGGGTCATTCATTATTGTTTTCATCTCTTAGTTCAGGTAATTCTTCATATTTCAACACTTCTATTTATTTTTCCCATTAGTTCTTCTATTAGTTGAAAAATTAAATTTGTTGTTGTTATATTAACCAATTGCATTTTTTTTCTTCAAAAAGGTTGAATTTTTCCTCAAAGATTACGAATTTAATGTTTAATTTGTTGCTCAAACAAAAATTTCAGCTGTAGTAACGCATACAACTAGTCACCTTTGTTCCTTCTAGGTATTAACCTTTCAACGTCCTCTTTAAGTTAATTTTTAGGGAGTTATATACTTAGATGTAGAGACTTGAGATATTTGGAGCGAGACTTAAGTTGTTCATAATCATAATCAATAATCAATAATGGATGGTAATAATTGGAGACTTGCTCCTCAACTTGAACCAACTATGGTTGAAACTCCTGATTGGCATACTACATTACAGCCTGACTCTCGTTATCGCATTGTTAACAAGATGTATGCTTCTCTGTTGTTTTTAACTGTTTGCTATTCCGATCGCCTTGTTTTGTGAAATTGGAATGGTAGAAATGAGAAACAATGAGTAAAGTTTTGAACTTGTGGAAGAATAGGTGTTGTATGAAGTTAGTTGAAGTATATAAGAAATGGGATTTAGTTAGAATTGAGTTTTATTGCTTGATCGCTATAGCTTAAATGATTGTGGGTGGTTTTTTTTAGCTTATATATAATGATAATGTTTAGTTTATAGGAAGCTTATTTACATTCCGAATTGCGATCGGAATTTAATTAAGTAGTAATCGGGGTTAAGCTTATTCGTGTGAGTTTTGTAGCATATATGGTTTGTGAGAGTATTATCTGAATCCTTAAGGATAAACATATTGTTGAGGATAGTTTGTGCTTGTCTGTTTATATACTTGGAGCTTGCACAAGCTCACTCACACACAATATTGGGTCTTCTGGTAAGTTCATCATTATCATGTATTTTCTCTTTAGAATTTTAACTTCTCTGAAAATACGTGTAATAATTTGATGCAGGTGAACCTTTTAAAGTTTGAGGGATTCATCTCTTTTAAAGTTACTTCGGTCGCAATCAACAACTTGGTTCAGGTATTCGTTTACTCTCTTGTGTCAATTCTTTTTGGTATCAATTCTACAGTTTTGAATTCTTCTTTTTATTTTTCTTATCAGTTCTCTGGATTTCTACGTTTAGCTCGGTCATCCAATTAACAGGTACTTTACATACGACATATTTTGATATTAATTCTTTGATTAGTTAGCAAAGCTATTAGATGCATAAGGAATTCTGAGTGAAACCAATATATTGACTTAACCTCAAATGATTACAATGGTCTCTCTATATGCTAGAGAGTAGAGACTTGATGCGTTAATTACACTATTAATTACTAGACTTGATGAGTTAATTTCATTGTTACTTAGTTTGTTAGAATCATTAACTGAAAGCAGTTAGTATGTTAGAACATTTTAGCTGTAATAACTGATTTCTACTGATACAAAGTTAGAAATGAAGAAGTCCTCATTGGAAGCCCATGTATACTTCAAAATACGACTCTGTTTGTTGTTTGTGACTCGGGAAGTCGGTGATACTTTTTGATTATGTACTTGTATAGTAACTGACTCATATTTATATCTTAAAATTGTATAGTTTAGGCTTTAGGACTTGGATATTTAGCTAGACTTGTGTGTCAGAAGTTAATACATGTGTCGCCATAAGTTAGTTTAGTGCTAAGCTTTTTATTTTTATTATAATTTTATACCTGCATGTGATTCCAGTTTATGTAGTTGTTGGTTTCTTGTTGATGATAATGCGTACTAATTTATTTAATATTCATTTTTATGTATCAAGGCAAGTTTGCCTAGGATAACATATTAGTTGTTCATTCCATAAATATAATACCTAGTAATTAGTATATAGATTAAAACCAATTAGAGGGTGTTACTGAAAAATCCTTATAGAGGAGGGATAATAGAATGATGATGATGATATCGTTTTTGAAGTATTGATTGGGTAGTAGTTTCAGGAGCACACTTGTAGAATCTGCCATCAAATTCTTACTAGGTAATAGTTATCTTTACTTTAGTTCTTCTTTTGTAGAGTAACACCCACTCTGTACTTGGTTTCTTATATTGTTTCAACCCAATTTTGGGTTTGATGACTTGAGACGTTGAAGTCTCCATTGAATAGTTGGAGGCTGGAACTGGCCTGGGGAATGGCCTGCAGCAGCCCAGCATATGGCCTATAGCAGCCTAGGACTTAGTCTATTGTTAAATATGAAGGTTGGGTATATTTTGTACCATTCCAGAATTATCAATTGGAACCATACAAACATTTTGTAGCCTGTGCCATTATCAGTAAGACAGGACTTAGGTTATATTTATCCAGAAGTAGCTTAAGTTCAGGTGGAACCCTGTATTATCATATCTGAAGTTGCAAAGCTACACTTCCATTGGGTTCAATTCTTGCATTGCTTGCTTGTTTGAGTTCATAAGGTGAATGCAACTCCTTATTGTTTTTTCGATTGGAATTGGTATCTGTCGTGAGTGGTTAAAATTAGTAATTTACAATTCATTTCAGTTGTTAAGTTCTTTGTTCGAATACACATGCACACTCCAATTCATCCTTCTTCTTGTATTGGAAATTTGTAATTGTCTTATTCTAGATTGGACATCATTGATGCAGATTTTTTCAACTGGGGGCCAAGCTCCGTTACTGCGATGGTGCATCTTTTACAGGAGATAGTGAAGATAAGGTTTGATTGTTAATTCCAATCAAATGTGCAGTTCTTTGTTTGTTTCATGATTTTTATTTTGATCACAATAAGTTATATTTACCCGCAACAAATATTGTTACACCGTCGAGTAAAAAATCAAAACCATAAGTGCATTTGCTATTGGTACTCCTCTGAGCCAATTTTTTTACTGTAATGCATGGCCTTGCACTTCTCATGCATGCTTTTAGCATATTTTGGCGTGTCTTAGATGTGTTTGGTCATGACTCAAGAATATACTTATAACCATTTTTGAACGTCAAATTTTATTATACATAGGCGTGCCTCATGTCTGTGAGTATGACCCTTGTGTGTAAAAGATTGTTTTGTAATTGATTTATTTCTTCATATTTGGTTATAAAAATTGTTTCTTTTTTCGTATGATTAGGTATTCTGAGTGGTGTTTGTTTACTTTTATGCTATGGATGGATTTGGTTTTGGATTTTCTTGGATTCATGGTAGGGGCAACTTTGTTTCTCTATGGGTAGCAGAATAAGTCTTGGAGTTCTTAAGTTTTTCAAATAATTTGTCATAAAGATGAGATATTTTTTGATTGATTATGTTGAAATGTAGCTTTGTTCGTTAACTATCTTGTTTGTTTGTGTTGAAGTGAAACAACCTTTTGAAATTAGTTTTGGCCAGATGGGCAGTGTCTTGACTGTGTAAAAAATCCAACATGGCACTTGTGTAAAAAAATTTGTTTTGGCATTGGACTTAATAATATTCATCTGACTTAATAGTATTCATCTGGCAGGTGTTCTTATCAAGGGACTGCGTCAAGTAGTTAATGGTCAATGAGCTTAGATTACATGGAAAACTTTCTAAGTGACTACTATACTATTTACTTAAAGGTCATATACTTGTTATAATTATGAATTTATGATATATAATTTAGTTTATCTTGTATTTACTAAGCGTAGTTAAAAGCTATTGAATTGGTTTTCAAAAGTTAATTCACACATAATGGTTGTTAAGATCTAGAGTTTGTGCACTGAACGACATACGGTTGATAAGTTAGACTTCTAGCTTCTATGCGAACTGTTCACTCGAAAGAAACCAACATTTTTTTAGTTCTATGTGAAACTTTCAGGTTATTTTCACTTACTACGCTGCAGAACGAAACTGCAAGGAATATTTGTGCAAGACACGCACTGGTATATGGCTTCTTTAAATAGGTATGCCTTCAAACCTTTCTGTTTGCTTCTAGTAGATCCTTTATGTTGTGTGAAGCGGTTTGGAATTTGTTCTTGTGTTGCTATGCTGCTGATTACGAAAGGGAAAGATTTGATTGTCTTATTTGAGTTCTTTTGGATCCTACATACAAGACACAATAGTTATTTTAGTATGATGGAGTAGTATGTTGATTTTCTAAAAGTTGGACCTCTTCTCTTATTGTCTGCAAAATAGGTTTGCCACTTCATTGACATGATGGAGATGCTGAATCATTATCCCATGCCTCCAAGTAAGACTTTTAACTTTTTTGTATGTATATTATTTGTCAAGCGTCAATTCCTTTGCATGTCGTGATTCAAAACAATACAATACAAAGTGGGGGGAGGTAAAACTACTCTCCACCATTAACCTAGTTAATTGAGTTGTTCCAAGTTTCAAGTAGTTGAGTGTATCTTTCTTTGCTCATAATGTGGTTTCTTGGAGCTGCTCTTTATTGATAAGTCTATTATTTAAGAATGTGGTTTTATAGTTTCCTCTGATGTAGTACTTTGGGACCCTTGGATTGGTTTGTGTTTGTTAACAATCGCTTGAAACCATTCTGTAATTTTGGATTCAGATTTCATATTCATCTCTTGGGCTATGGGTCTATAATGCTAGTTTCAATTTAAGTCAATTACATAATCTAATAAGCTAATGCTAGTTATTAATGAACTATTTCTGATTACTCATGTAATGGGGAGTAGGTCTTCCTTATTTCTGTAATTTCGTTTGTGTTGGTGTCTTAATCTATAGAGAGAAACTCTCTTCCAAAAGATTAGGATCTAATTCATAACCTACAAAGTAGAATGTGGAGAACTGATCTTGTTGTCGTCATATTGCATTGGAGTTTAACATCCAACAGTTATTGGGGTTAGAGTTGGTCCTTTTTTTCACAATCTGAATTAATGTCCTCATAGCTCTTGTTGAAATATCTTGTAACATTGTTTTCATCTACAAGAGTTACTTGATTTAGGTGAGGCAGTTGGGTCTCACAGCCGAGGCCTTTCTAAAGAACTTATTGAATTGCTTCCAGTGTCCAAGTACAAGAGTGGCTCCTTTTTCTCAAGAAAAAGTTCCTAAAATGAAAGGTAAGATTCAAATTAATATGTTACTCTTTATTTA
Organism: Coptis chinensis; assembly: GCF_015680905.1. Classification (NCBI taxonomy): domain Eukaryota; kingdom Viridiplantae; phylum Streptophyta; class Magnoliopsida; order Ranunculales; family Ranunculaceae; genus Coptis; species Coptis chinensis. The sequence goes on along the minus strand of NC_141464.1, from coordinate 26,465,813 downwards.
AAAATACTAGCTTGTTTCTTTCAGTTCTGGTTGGAGCATGTTATTAATGTAATGAACATCTTGTTTTCTTTGAACTTGTTTGACTAGTATATGTGACAATTTTCAATTCACCTGACGTAGACAGAAAGAGTTGGGTTTTTCTTTGGGACTGGATGTTCTATGTTGATATGATGGTAAAAAAAATGTTAGACAAATAAAGTGGTTCACATACAAACCTGTAAGCTGAATGGAACAAGTTACCTTGTCCTTATTTTCATGTGATGCATATATTTGTTTTGTCGCTAGGAGTAGATTATCAATTGATGGTTCTTTTCTCTTTTTCATTGTTTGGAGAAAGGAAGCCATGAAGTTTTTTTTAGTGTCAAGAATAAAGACAAGTTTTTGATAGAATATGCTAGCTGCAGTGAACCTGTGATGTAGAGTTGGTGTTTCGGTTATTCAAAGTTCATTGTATTGCATCATGTTTGTTGGTTAGATCTAAACATGTATAGACAAGATTAATTTGCAGAAGTAGATGAACAACAACTTGTGTTTGTAATTTCTATTGTATACAATGAAGAACTTACAATGTGGTAGTATTTATGAACTGAAACTGAAAAGACAGAGTATCCTTTTCCTATTTAACGTCGTGGTTTAATGAAAAATTTGGTGATCTATGTGGCAACTTGGACATTCCTAACACATATATTTCTCTTCTGTTTTTTCTTTTTGTGATTCTTTCGAGTATGCATGTTTACTGTATAGTTGTTTTTAACTGTTAAGTGTAGTTTTTATTTGCTGTTTATGTATGTTGCATTTCCCAGGAAACTTGAAATGTTATTTGCCTTCACCTAACGCTCTTCTGTTCCACTAAGAAAATGAATGTTTCTGCAATTCACAACAAGACTTCTAATATTGTTGCTATCAGGTGTGTGATTTGCCAAATGAAATATAAAAGACGGGAGCGGCAGATTACTCTACCCTGCAAACATGTCTACCACACAGATTGTGGAACAAAATGGCTTAGTATCAACAAGGTCAGCTAATTAGAGTCGTCCTGTTTGATGAATATCTCATACTAAATTACCATGTTGTTTTTTGTTCACCACTAAACATGTATTGTCCTTCTCAGGCCTGTCCAATTTGCTATACTGAGGTGTTTGGCGATAGTTCTACAAAGTAAAACCCAGTGAACAACAAATGGAAGGTCATCTTCAAGTTATTTTAGATGTAGCGGTGATGCTTACTCTCCTTGAGGGTTTTTCTCTTCCTATAGAGAGCTAGATAGACTAGAGCTTTATTAGGAGAATCTTTTTCTTTGTAGATGTGGAATAGTCATCATAGGTTAGTGATAAGCGAATGTAATGGATTACAGGGACAAGAATGTACTGGATTGCTGGGACAAGATCTCTGCTCCACAGATGTGTAGAAAAGTTGCAGTTACATTTTTGTGATCTTTCAATCTCAATGTTATACAACTTTACTAGAATAGCTTTAAACAAATAGCTTCTACCAAAAAAATTAATTATTTAAAAAAAAATTACTTTAAACAAATACGACTGGGAATACTATCGTTACTTGCCTTCCCTAAGACAATACACCACGAAAATGTGTCCTAAACTTAAGACGAAAATTTACGACGGTTCAGTATGTTCTAGTATTGAAAATAGGCAGTTCTAGCAAAAAGGAAATTTGTGACGTTTTTGAATGTCCTATAATTAACGACGGCCTTGAGCGTCGCATGCCTGTCGCATTTTTAATTCGCTTTACCACGCATTTTCCTGTCGTTAATATTAACGACAGGGCTATTCGCGACGAACTCTAGACACCATTTCCCGTCGTAAATCTCAATTTAGGACGACAATTTTCGTCGTTTATGGCCTTTTCTGGTGTAGTGCACCCCCAAACAATCGGACGCTATGTCCTCAAAGTGTCAAGAGGAAGAAAGAATATACTTGGGAGGCTTAAGCAAAAATAAAGTTGATATCTTCAAAACAAAATTATGCTAACACCATATATAGTACACAACACAAAAAGGAAAGGACACTGTTAGGTTATGTATTTTTCACATCAAAAAGTAAAACAACAAATATGTACATCAACTTACACTGCCCTAATTACGAATTAGGGGTATGTCCATTCTCGCTTCATTTCTATCGAAGTGTCATTCCTTTACGTCACGCCAGTTTATCATGGTCTGCCAAACTTCGCCCCGCATTCTCTTTCTAGAAGTGTCCAAATGAGCTATCATGTCTCTGTCTTTAGGGAAGCAACGAACGTACCTCAGGTACCTTGAAGAGCGTTGACGCTAGACCCTAAATCTCAAAGAACGAATTATCCTGTTCGTCGAACACATAGAATCTACACGTACCCAGTCATGAAAAGTGGCCGCAAACTGTGGGAAAAATATCCTCATTAGCCGGCATGCGGTAACTAGCAAAGTGATATAATGCTGTCGAAAAAGACGAGCCCTTTTCATGTTCTCAATGACGAGGTTTGTGATGTCGAAGGAGGCATGTTCCTGAGCGAGAGCATGGAAAGCCTTGCAAGCTGATTTAGAGGTAGTGCAAAAATGGCAATCCCCCATGATGTTCAGAAGGATAAATAACATGACAGTCCCGACATTCATTGTCATACTTGCCAGGGGAATTGTTCTGTCTGGCCATCGTCTAGGTTTGTCACGTTCAATGACTTGGGTGAGCCTATTGCCATAGATGCCGGCGAAATCTTCCCAATAGTAGTGATTAAAGGTGTTTTGTATTGAATGGGGTGATTACAGGAAAGGTCCAAAGCATGGCTCGTAAAAGAGATGTCTGGTGTTACCAATACGGATTGCAAATCCATTCAAAAAGAAACCATGTGTAGTAGGTGTATCCTCCATATGATCATAAAAATAAGCTGCCAAACCTGGAGAGTATGTCTGCTCAGGGTGCAGAATGAAGGAGGTCCTACCAACTTGGGTGATAATGTCTCTGAAAAGATGTCCATATGCAGGAGAATTCAGGAAAGCATGGAAGGATTGTTTAGGGATAACCTGTGGAGGTGCCATTGCAGAAGACGTGTGATGAAAGATACCACCTGTAGAGAAAGATAAACCAAAAATTAGAATACGATGGAAACGACTAAGTAAAAACAAAAGACATTTGTTACAATAGGAAAATTGCACTATACTAAAAACTAAAAAGAAAATGACAAAGAACATAAATTTACAAAATTTAATTTGGGTCATGGATCAATTAACGTCGAGGATCTTTAGGTTAGAGAAATCCATTTATAAGATTCTCGATGAATTCAATCTGTGCAACAGCCCGTTGAAATAGGGCGCTCTGTTACTGATACATCTCGGCTTGGTTCTCCATTATGAGAGTGTGATTTGCCAAGAACTGGTTGTGGTTGTGCAAGAATTGGGCTTGTTCCTCGTCTTGTATTGCCTGAAGGTCATGAAACTCAAGACTACTGGTGATGATGATGTTATGACATGTGTATAATGTCATTAGTCCTTGGTGAATTAAACGAAGGCCTTCAATAGGATTAAATACGTTGTGTATTGCATTTTCAGTGAAGATGTTGACAGTGGAATAAGCCTCGCCGGTTTCTGCACCGGCATGGTTTTTTGCAACGTCGGGAGTCCAAAAACCGTTCATACAAACTGAGTGAATAGTGAGAATGTTAGATGTTCTGAGATAGGTATTAGGAGTAGTAATAGGAAAACCCCAACGCACCATGATAAGTGTTACAATGGTTAGCAAAGGTGCTGACCTTTTACTGGCACGTGCGATCGCATTCCAAAGAAATTAAATTATGCAAAAATCATTGCATTTAGTCTGCAGTACCCAGAGTAGATGGAGGAGGGGTTTTGTTATTTCGGAAGTCTTAGATGTGTCGAGCATATTATGGGCTAGCCATTGGATCACAGATAATTTGTTCTTTTGCAAGGATCGCTGATAAACAATGCGGTTTTTCCGATTGTATTCGCCGTAAAGGATAGTTGCAAACATCAGATGTCTTATATTGTCGAATGGTGAATCTTGCAGGTGTATCCGAGGGTTCATTATGGGAATTTGAAGGACCTTGGAGATGATTTCCGGAGTCAATTCACGCTCGCATCCGTTGGCACAGACAAAGAATTGCCCGTTTTGGAAATAAACGTGTTTATAGAAATGCATAACCAATTCTCTGGAATAAAGTGCCTCCTTATGATGTAATAGAGGGAACCATCCTCGACGTAAAATTTTAGTATCAAAATATTGGTGAAATAAACCATTCTGAAAATTTTCAATAAAGTTTTGCTCGGGTACAAAAATTCGAGTGAGGGCCATTGAAGATGAAAGGAATGGAGTGGTGAAGATAAGTTAGTGAAAAAGGGAAGATTGGATTTGAGAGGTGTATAGCCTTGCTATAAATAGGCACCAATACGAAAGTTAAGAAAATACGGATCGAGGTGTCACAAGATAGTTAGACCACGTGTATCTTCTAAAATAATTCTATCGAGGTGCTTGCCCAAAAGATCGTTTAAAATCAAATTCCTGAGACTGTGAATCAAACGTGGGAATATATACGAGATGGGGTTTTTTTTTTTTTTTTTTTTTTTTTTTTTTTTTTAATTTAACTTAAGTAGCGTAAGTAGAAGAACAAGGAATATATAAATGTAATCCCACAATAAGTTGTAACTACGTACAGGGATGTGAAAACACACCATAATGACAATGGGAAAAAAAAATACAAATCTAGATATTAGATAGGACTATATGCCACATCAACAACATTACGATAATAAAACAAACCAGCATGAAGACTTGAGTAGCATATTCAATTTGCCGCTACTCAAACTTTTCTAGTGCATCCATGAAGCTAAAATTTGGTAAGAACGTAAAAAAAAACGTAATAGGAATTAAAAAAAAAATGTAGAGAGAAGAAGATGAAAGGAGTGAAAGTGAAGGATGTGGTGAACTTCCTATTTATATAAAGAAAATGGAGCCGTTTTCTGACCATTTTCTGACGGTTTTATGACCGTTTTCTTACTGTTTTGCAAATCGTTAGCGAACGGTAAAGCTCGTCGTTAAGTGTGACATCAAATATATATATATATATATATATATATATATATATATATATTATTACTATTATATTATTATATATGTATATATGTATATATAATATAATATTGGAGATATATAAGATCTAATATAATATTTGACAAGGCAGAAAATTTGGGAAAATGTAGGAAATAAAAGACATACTAGGGTGGAAAATTAAAATGCAAACACATAAATAAAATATCCAACATAAATAAAATATAAGTCTGAGAAAATAAAACATCTACTGAGAATCCTCAGAGGCTGCTAAAGAAGAACCAGGAGTCCTGCGACGGTGTGCAGGACGAGCTCCCATGAAGGCTAACTGCTCCTAGATATCGCCTAGAGTCTGCATCACATGGTCCTGAAGCTGATTATGGCGAGTAGCCATATGATCCTGAAATGCATTCATAGAAGTGCGCATTTCTTGCTAAAATTCGCCCATGGGGTCTGTCAGCGACTCGTGGCGAGTGGTCATATCCTCCCTAAACTCGCCCATGGTATGTTCCATCGATACTTGGCGAGTAGACATGTCTCGCACGCCACTGTTCATAGCACGTAGGGCATCTATAGGACGGCTCATCTGGCTCATAGCAGCCTCATTAAAGAAAGGTGGTGGCGGAGGTAGAGCCACGTTATCGTGTTCAGCTGCCATACGTGTTGTGGGTTCCCATGGGGATAGTATGCACTTCTTGAAAATAGTCATATTCTCATATAGCAGCATAGTGACTAATGGGGTGGCAGACAGAAAACCCAAATTAATCATAACTTGCGTGACAAGAACGGCAAGAGGGGCTGATCTGAGTGTCGCATGCGTAATAACGTCGAAAAGAAAGGTCACTATGCAGAAGTTACCCTTTCGCTCCTGGAGGACCCAGAGTAGGTTCAGAAATGACTTGTTAATGTCAAATGGCTTAGAGGTGCCAATGACATTCTGACCTAGCCAGTGAGTCACGACCAACTAGTTCAGTCACACCGAGATTTGATACACGCATTTCCCATCCAGATTATACTCGCCCTCGATTAGCGTGTCGAGCATGAGGTTATAAGTCCCAGATATATAGACAACATGTATGCCCGTGATCCCGAAGATCAAAGCGGTTATTACTTGGCGACGCACGCCGTCGATGGTGACCCAAAAATGGTCTCCATTAAAGCCGCCATTATTCTAGAATTTCAATACCAAATCTGTTGAATACAGCCTGCCATTAACATACAATAGATACTCCTATCCTTTAGAGTGTATTTTCGTATCAAAAAATGGCGCAAACATTCCACTTTCAAATAGTGATCCAAAATTTCATTCCACCGAATTTTGTCTGTTTCCGGCCATTTGTGATCGCAGGAAGAGGATTGGTATTGATTTGAGATGAGGGGAAGAATTGGAAGTTGCTAACAGAAGGGAATTTGAAACCAAGTTGTGGTGATCGCGCGCAAGACTCAAATTTAACTAGAGGTTGTCTTGTGCGAGACTGGATTAGGAGGGGACGAGATCTGGATTTTGGGGAAGAAGAAATGATGTAATGGTGACGTGTGGTGAGTTGTCTCGGTTTATACATGGGCTGAGAATCACGAGATTTGGTAGGGCCCAAAAAATTTTCCAAGCCCAAATCAAGCCTAAAAAATGTAAACGCACACACATGACTCGTTCGGACTCTGAATTGGGTAAATGAGCTGCCGAAATGATCAGCACGAAAAATACCATCCAATTATATGAGTCATTCTCAAAGGTGAAAAGAGATTTTGAAAAGAAGGAGGGATGTTTTATTTATAAATAATGTTTTGTTTTTTGTTTTTTTAACTGGTTTTATTTCTATACAAGGGAGATTAATGTGAACAACACTGGATGTCCAAAAGACTCTCCATCTAAAATCTCAAGCAACTATCATGTCGGCTCTGGAGTGAACCCAATCCAGCAAGACTGTGGCTTCACCTTTATGAATTATGGGTTTAAGGGCAGGACGGTACCATCCTGGACCGTGCGTGCTATGGTCTAATAATATTGCCCTTATTACACATGGCTATCCTTAAGACACCCCAAAGGGAACTCAAAGTAACCAATTCTAGGGGTTGGCCTGGTGGAATCCATTGCCCGTGTCCCAAGTAGGCAACATCCAAAGTTGAACATGCATCTCTTTGTGCATAACAATATATACATATATACAAGGTCAGTCTTTTAACGTCAGATCCTTAAGATGAATCAAGTCTTTTAAAGTCAAATCCTCAAGATGTTTGCGAGTCTTTTAACGTTAGATCCTCAAGACGAATCCCAACTTGTGGGAGGAACGACCTGGCAAAGTTGATCTCGAGTTGCTGGTGTCAAACAAGTGTATACATTATAATTAACATCTTCACCAAGCGGCTGAAGACCAGGGCAGTTAGGGGTTTGACAATACATAAACCACCCTGTAGGAACTGTTATTCAAAATGCAAAATTTCTATAGTCTACGAGAACCACGCGCAACGGAATTAATGGGTTCTCACGATTTGGATAGAGAACATACCTTTTAGATCCGGTTTTGATAACTCTGAGAATCCAAGCTTTATGAATCCGAATCAACAATCAACCCCTTGATCTTCTATTGTATTCCTTTAGAACAGATTGGACGTTGTGTGGGCAATGATCTACCAATCCCCTTCTTTCTCACAAAGCTAGATCCAATTTTGGATCTATCTTTCCTTGCCACTTTTTCTGTTCAGATGAATAGTGAATTTTAGCCAGAGAGAGAGTATTCTATTTATAGGCTACAACAAGGACCATGAGGAGAAATTATGGTTGGGCCTCCTGACGAGCTTGGGCTTCCCATGTTCGCCTAGAACACACGGCCCAAGTCCGTCAACAAATGGCTTATTCCACTAAAGGCCATTGTTGCACTACCGCCCTAATCCTAAATTACGTGTCAGCATTTATGGGTTCCATATTATATGCGTGTTGATCTCCCCGTGTTTAAGATATCGAATGTCCGTTGATTAAGTCAAGTTACTGACAACTACATTAATCAACTTCTTATGTTCTTGAGTAGTAACACTCAACCTCATTGTCATGTCAGAATAAATCCACCTACAGGGTTTACATGACAATCTTTTTCAGCTCCTCAAGGGGACATCATCAACCCGACTTCTTGCAGGACATGGATTCCTTCTATAATCAACAGCACACCTTACATATAATGTCATTACCCAATCCATCGAGTTTGTTGATTCACAAATGAATCTCACTCATTGATGATTTAAAGCCATGTACAATGCATGTAAGTGCCCGTTATTATATTCGGATTAGGAGGACAAGCATCCATAATAATAGAGGCGTTTGTTCTCTTATATAGTCAGTATAAAGAGAAACAACCTCACTTGGTCTTGTTCAATACACACAAAGTGTACTAGTCTAATTCTATAGTCAAGATAGACTAATACCATATTATACTATAACTGTACTAATGGTTTGTCCAAATCCATCTAGGTTGTGAACGATTACTTATACTTTATAAGGTACTGATGATATGATCTTCTGTGTGTTCACACCATATCATCTACAACATAAAGTATTAGATACATGCATATAACTAATAACATATATAATATGCATAATATTTGCCCATATGAGTTTCATTCAAAATATAAAGAATTAGAATTAATACAAAAGTAATGCTTTTAGTATTATATCACACCCAATTTTGCCCACACGTCGTCAACGAGCAAAATTATTGCGACCTTGTCCAATTCTAGATTGTTGAGAGTTTGTCCAAATGATTAGCTAAAGTTCGTGAGGCAGATAGTAGAAAAGGGAAGAGAAGGAAGGAGGGGAAATTTTTGGAACCCATCGTTTCCCAATAGGAACATTTGCTCGAGTTTCAGAAGGCATTTATACTCAGTTCTGAAATAGAGTTTTTGTGGACTACAGCTCCGGCGCTTGCAACTACACACTTCAAAGTACTGTTGAGATAAAAAAAAATAGAAGATGTCCCGGCTACCAAAATGACGTACCCTCTATAGTGAAACAAGATTGAGTACGTCAAACGAAACATATAATCTATGTAGACCGGATCCTGAATAAGAGTTTGTTCAATAGTTGGGAAGCGTAACTCGTGGTAATGTTTGAGGCATTGTCCATTTACTAGAAATTCGCTGTTATCTTATGGATTAAGCAAACAGATTGCCCCATAATGGGTCATAGCTGACACAATGAAAGGACCAGACCACCGTGTTTTCAATTTACCAGGAAAAATATATAATCTGGAGTTGTATAGTAAAACTTTTTAGCCAATTTTGAAATCTTTACGCAAAATGTGCTTGTCATGCACTCTTTTCATATTAGCTTTGTAGGATTTTGAGAGATCATATGCATCACTCCGAATCTCCTCAAGCTCATTTAATTATAGTTTTCGCTTCTCGCCTGTCGTGTTGATGTTATAATTGAGGCTTTTGATGGCCCAAAGGTCACGATGGTCAAGTTTAACCTGCAGATGACAAGGTTTTCCAAAAACAATGCGATAAGGAGACATCCCTATAGGTGTCTTAAAAGCCATTCGGTATGCCCACAAGGCATCCGATAAGCGGAGAGACCAATCTTTTCTTGAGGGATTGACAATTTTCTCTAGAATGAACTTTATCTCTCTGTTAGAGACTTCTAGTTGGCGACTTGTCTGTGGGTGATACAGAGTAGCAACTTTGTGAGTAACTCCATATTTCTTCATTAAAAACCTAAAAATTTTATTACAAAAATGTGTACCCCTATCACTGAAGATAGCTTTGGGGACACCAAAACGAGAGAAAATGTTTTCTTTTACAAATTTCATGACAGTCTTATTGTCATTTGAGCAACATGCGAGTGCCTCAATTCATTTAGACACATAGTCAACGACGATTAGAATGTAGAGAAAACCTTGAGAAATAGGGAAGGGTCCCATAAAATCAATGCCCCAAACATCAAAAAATTCCACAATTAAAATGGGATTTACGGGTATCATATTGCATTAGGTAATGCGACCTAGGTGCTGACAACGAATGCAAGCTTTGCAATGTTCGTGTGCATCGCAAAAAAGGGTAGGCCAGTAAAAACCACAATGTGAAACCTTGGCCACCATTTTCTTTCTACTGAAATGACCACCGCAAGATTGTTCATGGCAAAAAGATAACACGTCGGTGTGTTCCCAGTCGGGAATGCAACGACGAATGAGTTGGTCGGAATAATACTTAAAGAGGTAGGGGTTATCCCAGAAATAATGTTTGACAGTGGATAAGAACTTTTTACGATCAGGGGGTGACCAAGAAGAAGAAACTTCCTTAGTAACTAGGTAGTTAACGATATCCGCATACTATGAAGAGGAGAAAATGGAGTACAAATGCTCATCTGGGAAGGAATCATAGATTGCATTATAATCACTATTATTGTCACCAACTAGCTTTGATAAATGGTCGGCCACCACATTTTCGGTTCCTTTCTTGTCTTTGATTTCCAGGGTGAATTTTTGCAAGATAAGGATCCATTGGAACAATTTTTGTTTCGCATCCTTTTTCGCGAGTAGGTACCAAAGTGCGGCATGGTCAGTATATACGATGGTTGAAGAGCCGACTAGGTAAGGGTGAAACTTATCCAAAGCATAGACAAAAGCTAGTAACTCTTTCTCAGTTGTCATGTAATTACGTTGAGCATCATTAAGAGTTTTACTAGCGTAGTAAATGACAACGAGTTTGTCATCACATCGTTGTCCTAGCACAACACTAATAGCAAAGTTGCTAGCGTCACACATCAGTTCGAATGGTTGAGACCAATCAGGGGGTTGAATGATAGGAGCGGTAGTTAGAGCGGACTTTAGAGTTTCAGAAGCTTGTTTACAATTGAAATTGAAGTCGAAGACTGCATCTTTAAGTAGGAGATTGGTTAAGGGTCGAGTAACTTTAGAAAATTTTTGAATGAATCGCCTGTAAAACCCAGCGTTGCCTAAAAAGGCATGGATATTGCAAACTGTTTGGTGGATAGGTAGAGAAGCAATTTTAATAATTTTAGCTTTATCAACCTCTATCCCGTATTTCAAAACAATATGACCTAGAACAATTCTTTTGGTCACCATGAAATGACACTTCTCCCAATTAAGTACCAAAATTTTCTTTTCACAATGCGTTAATACTTTAGAAAGGTTGGATAGGTTATTGTCAAAGGAGTTTCCATAAATGGCAAAGTCATCGATGAAGACTTCCATATAACGTTCTACCATATCCCTAAAAATGTAAAGCATGCAGCGTTGGAAAGTACCCGGGGCATTTCAATGACCAAAAGGCATTCGTTTGTATGCAAAGGTGCCAAAGGGACATGTGAAAGTTGTCTTCTCTTTATCAGCTGGATCGATGACAATTTGGAAGTAGCCAGAATAGCTATCGAGAAAATAGTAGTAGGCATGACCAGCTAAACGTTCAAGCATCTGGTCAACGAATGGAAGAGGGAAGTGATCTTTATGTGTTACGACATTAAGTTTGTGATAGTCAATGCAAATTCTCTATTTCACTGGGACACGAGTGGAGATGCATTCATCATTTTCATTGCGCACAACTGTAATGCCGAACTTCTTAGGAACAACATGGGCAGGACTAACACAAACACTATCAGAGATAGGGTATATGATACCTGCATCAAGTAAGCATAAAACTTCCTCCCTCACCACCTCTTTCATGGCGTGGTTAAGTCGACATTGCGGTTCCCGCAATGCCTTTGTGTCGCCATCTAGATGTATACGATGCGCGCATATAGTAGGGTTTATTCCTTTGATATCATCTAAGGACCAACCGATAGCGGAGCGGTGTTCACGAATGACATGAATCAAACGTGCTTCTTCATCTGTAGTCAAGTGAGAAGAAATTATTATAGGGTGACTACCATCGGGATCGAGATGTACGTACTTCAAATTAGAGGGTAGAGGTTTTAAATCCGGAGTTGGAGGATTAGGGATCAAGGATTCGTGAAGGGCCGTCTCTTCAGTGGAAAAGAGCAAGTCAGGTTCTTCTGAATCAGTTGGTAATGTAGCAGTAGGGTCAATTAGTGGTATTGACTCTAATAATGCGTGGACATCCTTAACATACAAATCATCGTCAAACGCAGGATTATCAAAAGAAATAAATTGGTGTACCTCTTCTAGGGGAAAAGAGTTTGTGAAATATTCATGTGTCAGACTATCAACCATGTTAATCTCACCCTCAATGTCAGGATTGAGAAGTTGTTTCATTAAGTTGAACGCATTTACTTCTATAGAAAGTTTCACGAAAGACATTGTCATTGTACCATCCCGACAATTGATGAGAGAGTTAGCAGTTGCAAGAAATGGACGTCCTAAAATGATAGGAATGGAGTCACAGGCAACTTCGGTATCTAGTATGACAAAATCAACTAGGTAGTAAAAATCTTGGACCTTGACTTGGATGTTTTCTACGATGCCCTTTGGGTACTTGATGGAGCGATCTGCGAGTTGTAGGGTCATGTTGGTAGGTTTTAACTCATGAAGACCTAACTGCTTAAATAAGTAGTAGGGAAGTAAGTTAACAGTCGCGCCTAGGTCTAAAAGTGCGGTAGCGGTATACTTGTCGCCCAATGTGCATGGCACAGTTGGTCGACCTGGGTCTTTATATTTAACCACACTATTGGTAGCAATAATGAAGGGAAACTACTCAGTTAGGAATGCTTATTGAGGAACATTCGTTCGTTGTTTGTTGGTGCACATGTCCTTCAAAAACTTGGCATGTTTGGGTAAATGCTTAAATGATCGAGAAAAGGTAGGTTTATGATCAAATTTTTGAAGGTTTCTCAGATCTCATCGTAATGTTCGTCAGGTTTGTTCTTTGCCAAATGGGCAGGGAATGGAGCTTTTGGGTGGAATCGCGCATATGGATCAGTGGTGTCTTTTCCTGGGGACATAGTTGTAGATTTGGAAGGAACAACTTCGTCCGCTATAGGTTGTGAGGTAGGAGTTGGAAGGACGTCAGCCGCGGCTTTCGTCAGTTGAATGTCTGGCATACATATGTGATTGTCGGTGGTTTGGCCAGAACGAAAAGTGTTGATGGCATTCACTTCACCCTGGCTGGGATTACTAAATCTTGGTGCATTGGTGAGTTCAAAAACAGTGTTTGTGGGCTTAGGGTTTGGAATTGTTTAGCCAGGAAACACGCTTTTTTACTTTTATCTTGTGCTAACAGCTGAAGAGATTGTTGGATAGATGCTAGGATTTGATTATGTTGATTCATGTAAGTCGAAAAAAGTTTCAAATTTTTTTTTCTTGGCGATGGATTGTCCCAATGGAAGCGATGGGGACAAGTTCACGGTTATTGTTTACGGGTTGATTTTGGTAACCATAACCTGGATTAGCTGGAACAAGGCTGCAGTTGTTTTCGTACCCAATATTTATGGTGTTGGGGAGCTGACTTTGCCCTTGTAGAAATTTTGGAGGATTCCCTTGACGGTAGGAATTGTAGTTCGTGGGTGGCTGTATAGGAGGGTTGTTGAAACCTGGAGGAGCTGGCTGTTGCGCTGGGGGAAGCCAAGCCAAATTCGGATGTTGTCGCCAAGGTGCATTAGGGATGTTGAAAGCACAAGCCTCTTCTGATGGTTGGGGAGGGTACTTGTATGCCAAAGGACAATATGAATCAGAGTGCCCAGGACTTAAGCAAAGAAGATAATGGGTAGCGTTGGCAGCCATGACTTGTTTGGGTTTTTTATCATTCACTTGAACCGAAAGAGCATCAACCTTTTTCGTAGTGGACTCGATTAGAGTTTTCAATTCCGGATCGGGTTTGACCTCGAACATAGACGTAACTTTGGTAGGAGTATATTTAGAAGATCTGGAAGAATCAGTGTTACCCCAACGGGTGTTTCGTGAAGCCTGTTTCTCGAGAAAAGTTTATGCTTCAATAACGCCTTTGTCCATGAAACAACCGTCGTTCATGATATCTAATATTTCCTTTTGATGGTCAGAGAGACCATTAAAGAATGACCGGACTAAGATAGCAGTGTCAAGTTGATGATCGGGACATTCGAGAATCAAATCAGTAAATCCGAGCTGGCAAAAGAATTGAATCTTCTGATGCATCTTTGTAGTTTTCTTCTGAGTATAGAACTTTATCATGAATGATTGTACGAGCTTGGCACATGTATCAAGGGATTGCGGCATTTCGCCCACGAGCCAAACTGAAGTTTTATCAGCTAAGGTGAAGGGAAACAACCTAAGCAAGACTTATTCGTTGGTAACGGTTGGATGGTGGAAAGTGGTGGCCACTTGCTGGATCCTACGAAAGTGATTGTATGGTTTTTCATGGTCTAGACCATGGTAAACAGGTAACAATCCGAAAACGTTGGGTGGAATGCGAAAATCTCCTACAATCTCATCGAGTTTAATACAAGAAGCAGGTCCTTCCTGTAAGGCAGTATAGAAGTCCGGAAGGGGATTTTCTACTGTGGGATTTTCCTGAGCCATAACTATGGGAGATAATGGCAACGGAGATACTTGACGAGGTTGGTTTTTAGAGGAAGAACTATGTCTAGGGGATAACTTATGCAGTTGTTTATTGTACTTCCGATGACGATATGTATATTCTAATTCCTTATTAGTACCAGACCGTAGTCTCATACAAACACAAATTTTAATTCTAAGCTCATAAGGAACGAATTATGGCATGAGGATTAGTTATTATGGAAGGAGGAAAGTGAACCATGTTCTCCTGAGCTGTTGGTAATGTGAGCAAGTAAGCTAGGATAACGTGTGAATATTCTAGCAGCCAGGTCACATGAGAGAATTGAGGGAGGTTGTCCGTGCTAGCACGTTCCTTAATTAGGTAACCTCAATCTTTCATGTTTTCTAGACACTGATGGAATATGATGATGATTGATGATTGTGTATTATGCAATTATTATTAATATGATTATGTTGAAATTTTTATTATTAGGATTTTTATTTTTTTGATTTTTGATTTTTGATTTTTGATTTTGATTTTTTGATTTTTTGATTTTTTTTAAGTTTACATAATTAATGTATTATGGAGACATGATTACGAGACATGCAATTAAAAATGAGAGATGCCAAAATAGATGACTAAGCATGCAATTAACACATGCTACTTTTACACAGGAAGTCTATACATGCAACTCTATATTACTTATACGTGAATAGAAACACGTCCTACGCATGCAATAATATATAGCTACCAATACGTGCAACTAGATGCGAGCTAGGGGAATGTCAAGAACGAACTCATGCAAAGTAATTCTGCATACGTGAATAGATATAAAAAACACATACAAAAATAATCTAAACAGGTGGTTCGAAATCACGCAGACGTCCAAATATATTCGAATCATATTAACCGTGTTAACGTCAATATGTAATGACAAACCGTTGCACACTTACTTAGGAAAAATTCTATACATGCAAAGAGTTTTCATGCCAACACACAAATATGCGAGGTAAAACAGGTTATAGCAATCAACCAAATAATATCCTCGACAAAGTTTGAGGAGTTTAAGAATTCGAAACCTTGCATCCCACTTTTCCTCATATAACGATCAAATTAACTCTTGAGCTCGTGAACTTACTGGAAGTTGGATAAACAGGTCTAGAGAGTCCAAAATAGTACTGAGAAGGAAAGTGGCTTGTACCTGAAAACTCAACTTCCTACGACATTCTTAAACTGTGCTAATGATGATAATCCCTATCTAGTTCAGAGTTACGTGTTAGTGGAAAAAGAAAAGTTGGTACAAGCAAGTACGTAACACGTTAGTATCACAAAACAAATGAAAATCGAAAATATGAGGGGGTAGGAGAGGGGGGGTTGTCCAATGATGTATTCCATTTGTTATGTTAATTGTCCGAAGTCCTTAGGCGTGCAGCGACGCCATTTGATTATCAGTAATTTATGGTTTGATTCTTTTAGTCCGAAGTCCAAAGTCAGCAGTCCAAAGTCCGTAAATGTCCGATTAGTCAAGTTACCTTACTCACGTGGGTTGGTAGGATAGGTTGAGTAAGGGATCGTCCATACCTTAGGGCTAGGCAAGGTTCACAACTGGATTTACAACTTTTAGTGAGTAGGATTTTAGGTTATTTCTCAGATTTAGATAAATTAAAGGTAATGCAAGTAACGTAAAATAATAATGATTGATTTCTATATAAAACAAACAGGGATAAAAATATAGGAAAATTGTTAATCATAATCATGCAAAATCAGTTTCAATAGTTAGAGTACCATATCACTACAACTCTAATCCGTCTCAAGTTCATAGATAAACACAAAACGGCGTCGAGTAACGATCCCTAGTGAGATGCACTCATCTCACTAGCATAAGGAGTTAAACTAATATTCCATCTCTGGAATATCAGTTCAGCTCCTAGTTTGATTACACACCAGCTGGACAAACCAGAGTGCTAACGGCCACTATAGGGTCTCGCACGAGACTTGAATGGGTCTCTCACGAGACTATTTTGGAGTATCAGCACTCCTATTCTAGAGTATCAGCACTCCAAACTTGGCCAGTCTCAATCATTTTGGGACCGGATGCATAATCTATACCTAATTCCTAAGTAGTGATTCTGGAATGAAGAAAGCTACCAAGTTTGGAATGAAATAAGCTACTGAAAAATTGAGTTTTATTAAAGTGAGTACTTACAGTACTTGCTACCAAGCTTAGAATGAAATAAGCTACTGAATGGAAATACAAAAACACGTAACGAAAAATGAAAGCAGGAATATCTAAAGTTTAAGGTCTCCCTCTCATATCACCAAATATATAGATCCCCTCCCATGTGAAGCCCCCTCCTTATTATGATTTTGTCCTTTGTTTCAAACAAAACTTTTTTTTCATTTGTTTGTCCTTTTCTTGTCAAAAACTTCCAAAACTTTTTTTTCATACAAAACAAAACTTTCATTTAATGTTTTGTTTTGTTTCTC
The DNA here is from genome assembly GCF_015680905.1 of Coptis chinensis. Lineage (NCBI taxonomy): Eukaryota > Viridiplantae > Streptophyta > Magnoliopsida > Ranunculales > Ranunculaceae > Coptis > Coptis chinensis. The sequence goes on along the minus strand of NC_141464.1, from coordinate 26,448,840 downwards.
TTAGCAAGGTGTCACCAAGGTGTGCCCCTAACTTGCCACCTGTCCCTGGTGACTCATCATGTCTTGTGGGCCCATAGAGTGGGTCCACGTGCTGTGTCTAGTGGCAGCTTAGATTTTGGAATTTTTACAACTTTCTGTCTTTGCGTAAAGCTCGTCGCCCTGGTTGCTCTAGCAGTGCACTTGCCCAAATCGGCGTCCAGTTTTGAAAGATGTGAGCTTTGGAAGTTTGTTGCTTCTTTACACGTGGACCCGTTCTGTACTTGTTTTGTCCCTTTGGAAACTTCGGCTCTAGTCAGGCTTTGTTAGGCTTCACTGGAGCTAAGTGGGAAGACTTCAAGTATGCATAATATTCCCGTACTTTGATGCATGTTTTATCATCATATTCATGTTAACTGCGTAAACCTGCAAATAAGACAATGGATTTCAGCAAGTTTTTGGTAGCCTTTGCTGTTGGAATGGCTATGCCTACTCCCCAAAACTCATGGGGCTATATGCCTAATAATATATACCTCTATACCTATGAGTATTTCCATGAGACTTATGGGGCGGGGATTTTTCGTGTAGAGGACCAAGGGCAATATAATGTAGCCCTTGGTATCCTGTCCCTTAACGTATGCAGTATCATGTTCTTTATCTTGCTGAATATCTTAGGGAATGGCAGTTTTCTTCTATGAATAACACCGCTAGTGACGTCTTCCTTGCTTTAGCTGAGGGACGTATGCTATATGACATTCCACAGACCTTCAGTTTAGCACGAGCCTATAGTATGAAGCATAAGTATCTTCTTTTACCTGTCTTGGTTTGCTGCATCGTAGTATGTTTCTTTCCTGATTTCTATACCTACTACACGGATTGGGTTGGGGTTGACATTATGCGACCCACCAATTGCATTATACGCTCTTTTCATGCTATGACTTGGCTGGCCCCATCAGACTGAGTGATGCTTAATGTTGAATATGAGGTAAGTTTTACTTTATGTTAGTGTCTTCTTATGTCCCAAGAAATTTAATTTTTTGTTATTCCCATAACGGGTGAAACTCATATAGAGTTGCGTCCATTTTCCAGATAATATGTATCAGTGGATTGACATGTGCATTTCATCTCCTTCTTATTCTGTCATGATTAATGGTTCACCAGAAGGATATTTTAATGGAGGTAGTGGAGTCAAACAAGGAGATCCTTTATCTCCATATCTCTTTGTTCTGGTAATGGAGATTCTCAGTTGTGTGATCAAGCAAAAACTCAATGATAGATCTATTCAGTATCATCCCAAATGTAAGAAGGTGAAGCTATCTCATCTTGCTTTTGCTGATAATGTTCTTATATTCTGCAAGGGAGAGACTGCATCTATACAAGCTATGAAAGAATGTCTGGATATCTTCAGAAGTGCAACTGGGTTACATATCAACAAACACAAGACATCTCTTCTAGTGGGGCGGGGACTAAATGATCAAGAAGCGAATGCTCTAGCCACCATAATAGAGGTTGACCTGATTAAACCTCCAGTGAAATATCTAGGACTTCCTCTCATCTCTGCTCGATTGGGTATCAAGGAATGTCAACCTTTGGTAGAAAAGGTCACTCACAAGATTACCAACTAGAAATCAAGACTATTATCTCATGCAGGTAGAATATAGTTAATAAAGTCTATCCTGTTATCCTTCCACACATATTGGGCAAGAACCTTCATTCTTCCCAAGACAGTGCTCGAGCAAGTGGAAAGGATTTGTGCACAATTCCTATGGATAGGTACAAATACTAGAAAAGAGCTTCATCAGGCGAGCTGGAGTACAGTCTGCCAACCGAAGGAAGAAGGTGGTTTAGGAGACATGAATGTTCATAGATGGAATGTTAGTGCACATTGTGGGCTAATTTTCAAATTAGTCACTAAAGAAGATACCATCTGGGTAGATTGGATTTGGAAACAACACATTAAAACCAACTACTTTTGGACTATGAAAGTACCAAGAGACTATTCCTGGACGTGGAGAAGTATTTTGAACAATAGAAGCACAACAAAGAAATTTATCAAATACTCTATTGCTAAAGGGGAAGAAAGGATGTTATGGCATGACATATGGTGCTCAAGATCACCACTGATCGAAGACGCTAAAGCAAAGGCAGAATGGGATTTTCCGCTGAACGCAAAGGTATGTGAAATCATTTCCAATGGGGACTGGAATGATGAAGTGAACCTGTTGCAATCACAAACCTTAAAGGAGGCTATTAGAACAGTGGATGTCAATAAACACCTCTCATAAGATCAGATAGTGTGGACTCCTCATCCGAGGGGGCAGTTTACTTCTCACAGTGCATATGACGCTCTTACACCAGTGAAGGAAAAGAAAAAGTGGCAACAGTTGGTCTGGGGTAAGTTGGTTTTACCTAGACACTCCTTCACGACATGGTATCTGTTCTCACAAAGTCTCCCTACCCAAGACAGACTTGTGAAAAGGAAAATTCTACATTCTTCATTTTGCTTCTTATGCAATAACAGCCGAGAATTTTCAGGACAACTGTTTTTTGAATGCTCGTATTCTAAGGAAGTCATCTCTCGAGTCAAGCACCTTCTCTGCATTGCCACAAACAACAGAACAACAAATAGAGAGTGGTCATCGATCCTTCGTATATGCAAAGAGGCAGATGTGGGAGACGTATACAAGGTATTTTTCTGTGCATCAGTTGCCTACATCTGGAAGGAAAGGAATGCTCGCATATTCCAGAAAATCACCAAGTCAGCGCAAAGGCTTTTTGAGAAAATGGTAAGGGATACAAGGAACTATTTGCAAGTCTTAAGACCAGAAGTCAACGATTCAGCTAGAGCTAGAAATCTTTTTCATAGACTTAACATTGATACCAGATACAAGATGCAAAGGCAAATATACTGTGTTTGGAGCCCTCCATTTGGTAATTGAGTGAAAGTCAATACTGATGGCACCTTGAGTAGTAATGGAGGTGGTCAAGGCAAGGTAATAAGAGACAAAGATGGACAAGTGCTAGCTGGATTCAGTGGCAGTGGCGGCATGGCTTCTGTGCTTTTTAGGAAATCAAAGCTATAGACATATGCTTACACAGATGTATAGCAGAGGGATACAAGGAAGTGGAGGTTGAGTCTGACTCATTGTGAGCTGTGAATGCCATCAACAAGGTGGAGAAACCTCCTTGGTTCTGCCTTGATGTGGTTAAAACTATAGACATGGAAAGGTCTAAGTTCACTTTCATCTCTTTCTCTCATGCCTATAGAGAAGTGAACCGAGCTGTGGACTATCTAGCTTCACTTCATGACGCATCTAATTTTGTCATACAATTTGTCCCTCCATTAGATCATAGATTACAATGTATTGTAAATGATAATGCAAGTCAACAGATTTATGTACGAAACAGTTGAATCAATACAGGTTGGGGTCTGCCTAACCCTAGCTTAATTTTTTTTTTTTTTTAAAAAAAAGTTTATGACTATTTAGTACCACATATTTTCATTTTTTTTCATAAATGGTACCTGTACTTTGTTTCTCGCCTATTAGTACCACGAACTTTCAATTTGTTTCAATTTAGTACCTTAGTCTATTTTCCGTCCAATTTCGCTAACAGCGAGCTAACGTGAATAGTGTGTGTGTGTGTTTTGTTTTGGTAATAATCTTTAATCAATATATATATATATATATATATAGAGTTTATGACTATTTAGTACCACGAACTTTCGTTTTTTTTCCTAAATGGTACCCGAACTTTGTTTCTCGCCTATTTGTACTACGAAGTTTCAATTTTTCAATTTGTTTCAATTTAGTACCTCAGTTAATTTTCCATCTAATTCCGTCCAATTTCACTAACGGCGTTAGCACTATTCACGTGAGCAGTGTTTTTCAAAAAACAAATTTTGAAAAACAAAAAACATTATTCACATGAACATTGTTTTTCACTATTCATGTGAACATTTTTTTTACAAGAATCTTAAAAATAAATTCTTTAATGAAAAATAATAAAAAACACTATTCACATGAACAATCCCATGAATAGTGTTTTTTTAGTATTTTTCATTAAAGAATTTATTTTTAAGATTCTTACAAAAAAAAATTGTTCACGTGAATAGTGAAAAACACTATTCGTGTGAATAGTATTTTTTTATTTTTCAAAAGGCAAATGATAAGGAGAGATCATTCTCTCTAAATTTAGTGCACACTTCATATCGGCCATTGGATGACATGATCATACGGTTTGGTGTGGTTTGTCAGTTGTGGGCCATGCAACAACCTCGATCTCGAGAAGGAATTTCTCCATCCAACGGCTATTTGTCTTGATCTCTCCAAAATTTAGAGAGAATGATCTCTCCTTATCACGACTCTTTTCAAAATTTTATTTTTGAAGAAACACTATTCACGTGAATAGTGCTAACGCCGTTAGTGAAATTGGACGGAATTGGATGGAAAATTAACTGAGGTACTAAATTGAAACTTCATGGTACGAATAGGCGAGAAACAAAGTTCGGGTACCATTTAGGAAAAAAAGCGAAAGTTCGTGGTCCTAAATAGTCATAAACTCTCTTTATATATATATACATTTTTGCTCTAGTCAAGACTTCCCAGATAAAAAAACTTCCGAACCAAACAAATTCACGTGACTTTTTTTCTCTCTCATTTTCTCTCCACTTTTTTCTCCAACCCCACCCTTTCTCTCTCCTCTCTCTACTTTATTGATTTTCTTTGACCCCACACACTCTCTTTCTCTCTCCTCTCTCCACTTTATCAAACAAGATTATATATTATATATTGATTAAAGATTATTACAAATATATATATATATATATATATATATATATACAGTTTTGCTCTAGTCAGGACTTCCCGGATAAAAAACTTCTAAACCAAACAAATTCACTTGATTTTTTTTCTCTCTCCTTTTCTCTCCACTTTTTTCTCCAACCCCACCCTTTCTCTTTCCTCTCTCTCTACTTTACCAAACAATTTCTGGTGACTTTTTTTCTCCTCTCTCTCTACTTTATTGATTTTCTTTGACCCCACACACTCTCTTTCTCTCTTCTCTCTCTCCACTTTATCAAACAATTTCTCATGACTATTTTTTCTCTCTCCTTTCTCTCTACTTTTTTCTCCAATACTTTATTAATTTTCTTTGACCTCACACACTCTCTTTCTCTCTCATCTCTCTCCACTTTATCAAACAATTTCTCGTGACTTTTTTTCTCTCTCCTTACTCTCTACTTTTTTCTCCAATACTTTATTGATTTTCTTTGACCCCACACACTCTCTTTCTCTCTCCTCTCTCTCCACTTTATCAAACAATTTCAAGCGACTTTTTCATTCTCCTCAATTTTTTCTTTCACACCTCTCTCTCTATCTTTTAATTTCTTTTTCCACACTTCCCAACTTCCGACCCACCTTCACACTCTCACCTCAATATCACCACCACACATTTTTTCCTTTTTTAAGAGTATTCCAACGTGGAACAAAATAGTAAACGCTATACTACTCTTGCTTTTTAGCATCAGTACAGTAGTAAGCTCAATTTTTTCCTTGTTTTTTTTCTCAAATTTTTATTATTATTATATTCCGTTTTCAACATATTGGGGTGGTATGTTCAATTTATATATATTTAATTTCTCTAGAATTATTATTAAATGCCAACTAATTATAATTTTGCTCATATTTTGAAATTGTTGTGTAGCATCTATTGAATGGATATGGAGTTTGAATATTTGGACTCAGATGAAGAAGAACAGTCTGATATGGTTTATATGTCTAAAGTAAAAGAAGATTGCAAACCAAAAATAGGACAAGAATTTCACTCTTTGGATGAAGCTTATAAATTTTACAACACTTATGCAAAAGTGGTTGGATGTAGTATACAAAGTAATTATACTAAGAAGGATAAATAAGGCAATAAAATAACTAGGAAGGAGTACTATTGTTTCAAAGAAGGGAAACCTAAATAGAAAAATAAGAGAGAAAAGAAAAGGCGACGAGGGATTGTTCGTGAGGGTTGCAAGACAAAATTGTCAGTTTTGAAGAATAAATTGAAGTCGGCTTACAGCGTCAACCAATTTATCGAGGTCCACAACCATTCACTTTCGAACCCTCATAAAGTACATCTGTTGAGATCTCACCGTGGCGTATCTGATACAAAAAAGTCATTGTCTAATCTTTTATCATCTGCTAATATACCTATAAACCAGCAAATTAATATTCTTTCAATGGAAGCGGGTGGAATAGAAAATATTGGTTGTACAGAAAAAGACCTTAGAAATTTTGTTAGAGATTCAAAGAGCTTAGTAAATGGGCATGATGCAGAGATATTGATGGAATATTTTTTGTCAGAGCAAGAAAAAAATTCTTCATTTTCTTTCAAAATTGAGATCGGCAACGAAAATAGGTTAACTCATTGTTTTTGGGCTGATGCAAAGGCAATAAGGGCGTACAAGCTTTACGATGATGTAGTAGTGTTTGATACAACCTACAAAACCAATAAATATGGTATGATATTTGCACCATTTGTAGGGGTGAATAAACATCGCCAGACTGTAATATTTGGTTGTGCATTCTTGTGTGACAAAACGACAGAATCATTCATCTGGCTACTCCAAAAATGGATGGAAGTAATGTCAGTTGGCCCTCCCAAAATGATTATCACTGATCAAGACCACGCTATGTCAAAAGCTATTGCTCAAGCTCTTCCAAGTACATATCACCGATACTGCATTTAGCAATATTCTGAACAAGTTTACTGAAAAATTGGATGCAATCATCTATAGAGATCACTATACTGCGTTTCAAAAATGCATTTGGAATATAGAGTCTGGGGAAGAGTTTGAGGCAATGTGGCAAGAAACAATAGGGAAAAGCGAACTAAAAGATAACACTTTGTTAGCTGCATTTGTGAAACACATTTTTGCTGCCGACATGTCAAGTAGTCAAAGGGTAGAAAGTTCACATGCATTTTTCAAGAGGTATGTCTCTAAAGAAAATTCTTTAAATGAATTTGTTACGCAATTTAATAGGGCACTTGAATACCAGCGTCATAAAGAATTGCAAGTTGATCATGTTGATAGCAATGAGCGCCCCGTGATGAAAACCCCAATTTCTATGGAGAAGCACATGGAAGATATTTATACATTGTCTATTTTTCTTAGATTTCAGAATGAGTTATGGGAGAGTTTGGAGTACTTTATTGAAAGTTTGGTAGAAAATGAAAAATAGGTTGTCTACATGGTGAAAAGGCCAAGTGCAAGAGATTCTAGACTGCGAAAAATTGTATATGATATGGCTCTAAATTTTGCTATATGTAGCTGCAAGAAATTTGAATTTGAAGGAATTCCTTGTAGACACATTTTGGCTTACTTGAAAGTTAGTCAAATTGTTTACTTGTCGGATGCTTATATACTGAGTAGATGGAGGGAAGACACAAAATTGGAAGAAATAATATCAGATAGTGGGAAAGAGGTGAAAGAAAATAGTAACAACTTTATATTGTTGAGGCACACAAAATTATCTCATCTTACTTCAAGGGTACTTGATGACGTTGTAGCTTGTGAAGAGGCAAGTGAAGTATATGAAGAACGTAACATTTGAAAGTGGTACATGAAAAGATTAAGGAAGTGTTGGCTATTAAAGGAGTTGGAATTTCTCGAACAGAAAAAACACATCGACATGTGACTTTGAATGAGCCTAATCCTATTAAAACAAAAGGCAGTGGAAAACATAGATTACAAGGGGGAAAAGAGAAGGCACAGGTTCAAGCAAGTCAACTAAGGCGTTGTAATGGATGTGGACTTACTGGGCAATCACATGACAAAAGAAACTGTCCGAAGTTGATTGGTAATTTTTGATTGCTTACTATTTTTATTTAATACGTACTCTTTTATTTTTATTTTTATTTGTACTGAGCTTAATATAGGATGTTATAGGTTCAATTGGCACTCAAAGTCTGGCTGATAGTGGTGGTAACTCGTCAGCCTCTATAGAAGTTGAACGCTTGCCTTGAGTGGACCATATAGTGAACTGGTGGCGCTATCCATTTGTGAAATGGAGTTAGTTTTTTTTTTTTAGTAAATTAAATGGGGTTCGTAGAATTAGCACTGCTCTTTAGTATATGTATTGAGGTGTTTCTATTTTATTTTTTTAAGCTAATGAATTTTTAAACTTCTAACTTTTAATGACCTTCAGCTAGTTCTCGGTACAAGTTTGCTAAAGAATTTGATTCGAAGTTTCCAACCAAGTGAAGTTCACTATTTCTCTTGTTCCACTGTTTATGACATAAGTGTCTGACAGCACAAATTGATGTCACAAAAAGTTCCATACCAAGAGCACAGTTGTAGTCCCACACCTTATATTCATCTGTGTCTAACTAACAAGAGACCACACTATAGGCTAGTGTGCGACTATGTGAGGACTATTTACATTTGTTTTTATATATAGAAATAGTACAGTGCTTCTCACAATTATAGAACATAGAAGATTCAACAAGTATTTCACAAGTAAGGCATATCACAATCCTAGTGTCTAAGATCTAACTCAATCCAGCATTACTCATGAAATAAATTAAAGCTCCTGAACAAGTATCATTCTACCCACTCAGAAAAAGAAAGAAAATTCCAAGAACAAAGAAAATACATCTTATTCAAACCATAATTAAATCTTGATAAATTTGAGTTTGTACTTTGATCAAACCCACCACTACTACTGGCTTAGCGGCATGAACTATGAAATACTTTTGTTTCCAACTATTCTTTTATACGCTAGCTGTGCTATGTACACAGTCACTCAGGCAAAGTATAATCTCAGTTTTAAAATAAATGGAACAACTAGGCAATCTGTTTTTTAAAAAATAAAAATAAAAAATATGCATATATGATAATATGCTAAGCTAAGAGAATGGCATATATGTTAATTTCAATATTAAGTTCTAGTCAAGTTTAGGATTTGGATGAGTTAAGTTATGACGAAGTTCAATAGCTAGAATTTTGGATCCTAATCGGTTGGAATTTACATAATCTACCTGAGCGTGAGCAGGTAATCCTGGGACAACCAACCGGATTCCTCTAAAAGTTCTCATAAACCATCCTTCTTCGAAATTAGGACCCTTCACACATGGAATGACAAAACTTCTCGCCAGCTCCCATACTGCATTTAAGATCTTGGATATCGCCATGATCACTGAGAAATAATTCTTGTTCGGTTCCTCCTCTACAATTTGCACCAATAGTCACCGAAAGAATCAGCTGATGACAGGAATAGTCACCGAAAGAATCAGCTGATGCATACCTTCTTACCAACCTCCTTCTCCACCTTTGTCAAGTACTCTTTCATAGCCTTGTTACCTTTTGTATTATTCATGAAAATTTTCAAATGCAGCTTAGACTGGCATGCTTGAGCTAATTTTCCTTGAAGAGGGATCTATATATCAACAAGATCCAATATATAAAATTTTACAAAATTGATTTCAGCATGTCCCAGGGATCAGGAGATCCGGGAGATTTGAGAGACCGACACTACACCATAACAGGCTATTTGCAACTGCAAAAAACCGTTGCTAATAATTTTCACAACGCTTTTTAAGCGTTGCAAATATGGCTTGGGTAAAGTGTTGGAAATTTTTGCAACGGTTAATAAGCGTTGTGAACTGAAATTTTCAACGGTTATTAACCGTTGCAGAGTGACAAATACTAACGGTTAAAAAGGGTTGCAAACCAAATTTTCCAACGGTTATTAACCGTTGCAGAGTGACAATTACTAAAGGTCAAAAAGCGTTGCGTAGTTTGATTTGTAACGATTATTGATGGACGCTTTAATATTTATTTTTTGCTTTGCAACGGTCTACAACCGTTACTAATGTGTTGATATGATAAAAAAATTTATTTTAATTTTTTTCCTACCCTAAACCTGCACCTCCTGGTTTCATATAGAAGCAAATAAAATTACCAATGTTTTTTCATACCGTTTGACAAGTAAAATAAACACAAACAAACGCCTGAAAAAAAAAATATTATATTCATTTAACCGTATATATAACTTCAAAAGAGTTATGAGGGTTACAAATTCAGATTTACTAAGGGTTACAAATTCCTATACGATTTTCCAAGCAATTTCGAATCTTCAAAATGCAATAACAAGCATTAGTGACGATGGCTTCACTCAATATAAATCCTAACGCCGCTCCACAAAGCCCATCTAATTCCAAAAAAATCACAAAACAAATAATGAACTCAGAAAAACAAGCATACTAATTGTCTACTCCCATATCTCGACGACATAAACAATGATTACATAAAATCGATGCATAAAAAGAAAATCTTATAGTAACTTGACGAGTTGAAAATTGAGAAAATAGAGAGTGGGGTTTAAGTTTTTACCTTAACAAAGAGCTTCAGGTGAGCATGACTCATCAGATTGGGAAGCAATTCTTTTGGCCTTCTTGTTTTTCCCCTTATAAAATCGATACCCTACACAATACACCGAATGACAACAAAATGATCTATCAAGCTAAGAAAGAACTTGCCCAAGTGATAGGTCTTACATGTAAAGGGTCCTATACACATGAATCAAAAATAGATTTTCGAAAGTCCACACAAATATATTATGAATTAGCTCACTTATGCAAATCTCATCAGATATACAAATGAACATGATTCAATATCGATTCACATACAGGACCTTTATCGATCGAAAAAGAAAAACTAATGAGTAAATAGGAGATTACCAATTAAAGGATCATTTCCCTTAGAAAAGTCTTTCATGACCTACTAATATAATGTAAGAATTCCCATACAACTTCTCCGCAGACGTTCTTGAGGATGTCAAAAGTTTCCCGTACCTACCTATATATGATTCCTATCTCTTGAGAATTGCACTAAAATGTGGGATTTAGTGGTGCAAATTCCCTCATGCAATCAAACACACCCTAGTTCTCAAGCCACTTTATAAACAAATCAGGAGAGAAGGACACAAAAGCAAATAGATTCATATATCAACGACCCATTGTATATTTAGAACATACCACTTTTAACCTTCAAACATAATTTCTCATAAGTCATATCTAGCCAAAAGAAAGACTTAACTATTGAATATCACCAAATAACCAATGGTGATTAGTATTTTCAATGATTGAAATTAACATCACCTAGTTTGCTAAATGAGCCATAGAATAATCAATATGAGCATTACAAGAGCAAAGCTGACATTTTAGTATTAATGCATTGTCATGTGAAAAAATCTTTGTGGAATAAATATTGACTAAATTTTCTGAAACAAGGTCATATGACCAGATAGAGTTACAGGCTAATATTTTTTTTAGTAATAGACTAATAGAATTATTAGCTAATTAACCATGATTCACATACCTTTTCATGGGGTCCATCAATAGTAATAAGTAAGACTCCAAAAGCCAATATCAGAATGCTCATAAAAAATAGCCAGCCACCTTTAGTAAGAAGATACATTATCGAGCGCTTAAGGTACTGAACAGTAGCCAAAGTGAAAAACTTTAGCATCTTGCTGGGAAACTTTAACAGTAACCAATGGAACTTTTTTTCTTTCTGGGAAACAACTAATGTATCTCTTACTAGTTCTTGGCAACCAAGTTAAAAGCAACAAATTCTGAATGCAGTAAAGAATTTAATACCACTAAACACCACACCATTCTTTTTAAACTGTGTAAGCATTAATAATTGTACGAAACTACGAATGCACAATGAAAAATGATTTGTTAAAGTTATTCTAATCAATAAATAAGGATCTACAAAAGAAGATAGAAAAATAAAAAGATTGTAGGTTGAGGTGGCCTATATAAGACAATAAATACTTTATCTCTCTATTAGGACATCTCGAATTCCCACTATACTAGGTTTCATTATGAACCCAATAAGATTTCACCTTGTACTTATCTCCAAGAGTAGTCTGTCTCCCTTAAATATATTCCTACTCGAAAGAACGACAACTAGTTTGTTTCCAAGTTTGCTCAAATTTTTGAAGCACACATTAAACATATCCTCAAAACTATCGAGAAAATCATCATTAGTTGGAAGTGCAACTGGTGAGTCATTTGAAGAGTTTTTTTGTCCACTTGTTTAGTTTCAACTGAAGTTGGGACTACTATTGAAAGTCCAAGTTTATTTTTGGTTTGGTTCTGTCTAATGAGGAGTTAGGGTTTAAGAAGAGTTTAAGTGAGTGGGAAAGTAACATATAATTTATTAACCAACCAACATCGTCATGCGAATGTGGAACTAAATGAATGTTCAGTTTTCCTCCCACAATAACACTATCAGTGTTATACTTAGTATTACCAATGTCAAGATAAAAAAGTTCCATGGGCCATTTAAATATATGTGAAGAAGTGTCTTCTAAAGCAATCTGAATAAATAAATTAAGCAATTAGGTTAAAACTCAGAAACATGAAAAGAAAAATGAATCTAAATACAATACTAGACTCAAGGAAAGAGTCAATAGCTAAAATAGACGATTTCCATTCCTAAAACTTGCCGTGAATACTACCAACCCCAATCTAATTAAATGTGTTAAGGAAGTGGCAAATAATAACAGGCGTCCAAATACCTATCTAGACTAATAACCACTCAAGCATGTACACGTTTTTTAATATAACACCTCTAATTTGCATATTGAGCTCACAAGCATGTTAAGCACTATACTACTACCAAAATACTTGGATGAAACAGGATGGTTATATTACCTGCCATTTCATTTGGCCTTCTGGTCTGCCCACAACTTCTTGCTAGAAATTAAGCTCATCCGTAAAAAGTTTTCCACGTATCATATTCTCTTGTTCAGGCAAGTTTCCAATACTGGTATATTGGGTATATGAATCAAAATTTCTAAATCCTGAATTACAACGTTCTAGGACCTGTTCACAGGATGCCAAGTCAAGCTGTTTTGAGGGATCAAAATTTAATCCAAACGCAGTATCATTACTGTATCTATATCTATTTTCTTGACCGAGCGAGGCGTTATTTAGTCTAGTACTAGCTGATGGGTTTCCATTTCCATATATATCATCTGGAAATAAGTTCAAAATGAGGGACAAAATAATGGTGAGAATATATCATATGTTATACTCATACCAGATGAGTACGAAAAACAACCAAAAATTTATAACTAAACAAGAAATTGATGAAGAAAAAGAAGAAGAAGACAAAGCTAAATATGCTTACAATCGTTTGTAGGAAAAGAAACTGATACACATGGGTTTGAGACTAGAGGATCTACTTGGACTGTCCCAAACTCATCCTTTATTTGTCGTAAGACAAAATGAGAGTCAGATAGGGAACTTGCCGGATGAAAATCTGCCGCAATAAATGTGTGTCAGTTGCAACAAGAGTTTAATTGCATTCAACAAAAATAAAACATGTTCAATTGCTATCATATCTCGACCTAAACTAATCCACATCCTTTAGCTAAAGAATAAAGAAAATAAAGTAGGAAGCCAACTGATTTACCAGATTCAATATCTTCATATTCTGATATCTGACCACTACTAATACTTGGGGAATCCATAGGTGAAAATACATTATTAGAATTTGTGGGAGCACTTGATGATAAAGGACTACTCGCCTCAGAATTGGAAACAGATTCAGTGTCTTTTAGGCTGTTAAAACTTGTTTTGCTGCCCTGAAAATAGAAAGTTCCTACATTATAGTGTGCCAATGCTGAACGAAAATCATGAAACTATCGTACGCAAAATACTTTTGAGTATAGATGTTTAAATGGTAAAATATAATCTTTTAAAGGCTTCAGAAAGTTGGGTACAGGCAACCATCAGTTTTTAAGAAGCCAAAACTAGATAAAGAGCGGTGGATTATTAGATATAATATTGAAGTCTTGACGTCCATTGACTACAAAATTCAAAATTCATGTGGGGTATAAAGTGTTCTATAATCTTGTTTCCCATCTCATTATCAACACTTTAAGACCTAATAAAGTCACCAAAACCCAGTAGATCAACACATAATGCAGCCGATGTACCATCTGTTGCACAAAATGATTCATATTTAATTATTTATAAAACTAAGACACTAAGAGACTGAACTCGTGGGTTTCCTTAACCACTTTTGGTTTGCGAATAATCAAAAGTGCTACAGCTATATATTATTCTATGACACTTACAAATGTGAGTAGGACATGAAACAAGACAAGTCCTGGTCAAAGCATATAAATATTCCTCTAACATGTAAATAAAACTACTCGAGCTACAAATTACTAGGTTAGACCGGGCAAGCATGCAATTCTGACTTGGCTAGCCAACTTCAAGCATGCAACCATATAAATTCTTGTGAAACCTATGAACCGACTAAACTGAGACTTAGAATGAAGTTAATACAAGCTCCCAACTTCCAGTAAACCCAACAGTTTATCACATTAAGAAGTAAAGACAACAGCCAAACTGCAAGAGTTTGAAATTCAACCTTCACTTCCCTATAATGGACAAGAACAATGTGCATGTATGCCCTGCAACAACAAACAACAAGAAAATATATAAACCAGGAAACACGCACACAAGAAGAAAATTAATATCAGTAAAAAGGAAATATAGTAAACAAATAAACAGAAAAGAACATAGTGAACACATGAATGTGAAGATAAATAAAACGAGAAGATTGAGAAAGTAGAGTGCAATTGTTTACCCTAAGCAGAACACCTCCCATTATGTTATTAACAGAATTATCTTAGTTACACCCCACTACTAACTAAAAATACATACATAATAGTCTAAGTCACATTGACACGGATACGAAGTGTTTGACACGCAAAATATAAAAAGTTTGGGTATATCACATACAATATGTGTCCGACACTGACCGTGGATACGTATCCGACACAGATTATTTCTAAAATATGGCATGTCCATGTAAGACAGATAATAGTAGATGATATGACTAGCTATTATATAAATTTCTCAAAGTGTTTGCCAATGAATCATGTTATGAAGCTTAACTGAAGAACAATTTTACATGCATATGTTGGTAATTTAGAGTCAACGTTACTCGTAAAACATAGAACACATCAATAGTTTTTATTTACTTACATATAACAGTATATGACTATAAGTATATAAGTAAACATTTTATTCATGATAAGATAATACAAACCAGCAAAAGTGAAAAACCAACAGACTATATAACATTTAGAGCAATTAAGGCATAAAATCGGCTTTGATGCTCACTCTTCTAGCAACCAATAAGCTCGCCTATGAAAAGTTCCATTCTCTTCTCCATGGGTGTAATAGCAATGCAACACGTCAACACTTCCACCCTACAATAGTGCAATTATATTAACTCTGTTGCATAAAATCTAAACTTTGTTCAACATACATAATTAGTTCACTAGAAAAGGGAGACGAAATTACATCAGCAAAAACTTACAACAGTTTTAGTTTTAAAAGCATAACTTATAACTGTAAGCACAAAAAGGCTAGTAAAAATACACACTAAGGAAAGTAAAGAAGCTCACTTACCTTTAGCCTCTCACGAGCTTCGTTCATAGTCTTTCCATCTTTTTTCTTCCACCAATTACCAGAACCCAGTAGATCAAGTGTAATTACCAACTCTTCTATATAGCACCAATGTCAAGATAAAAAAAGGAGCAAGTGTAATACCTGAACTGTCCATTTCGAGGACCTTACATAGCGTTTATTTGCTTTAACATGCACATCATCAAATATTCGTGGTCAAAAGTGATTTGAATGAAGCATCTCTCAATCATTTATGATATTGTATTTAAGCAATTGAACTTTACATCTTTCGGTACATCCTCTAAGGTGTCATAAACAGCAAAGAATTAATTTAAAACAATAAACTCAAAAAAAAATAACCTTTCAGAGATCCGAATTAACTGAAAATATTGCAAAACTTGCTCTAGCGCATCGGCAAAAATAAAAATTGTACCTTTCAAGCAAGAAAATTTGGAGCAGTATCAAGCCAAGCAAACTTAAGCGAGAAAAGAGAAAAGGGTACCAGCAATGAGAGAGAGGGAGGAGACCAAAGAGTGTAGTGACAGTGAGAGAGAGAGAGGAGAGAGAGACTAAAGTTAAGGTTATTTTTTATATTTCGACCGAAATAATAGAGCGTGAATTTTTTTGGTTTCCGCCTTTCGCGAAATTTTCAAATTTTTGATTTGTAACATTTCTCAAACGATTTTTAAGCATTAAAAATTAATTCCTGAAATTCACCCGAATTAAAGCAACACTTAACAACATTACCAACGCTTATATAGCGTTGGCAACTTGCTAACTGTAAAAAACCGTTGCTAAAGCAAAAAAGGTGCATGTTGCAAATATCTTGTTATGGTGTAGTGCGAGGAGAAAGGGAGATTGGGTTGCTGGGATTGAAGGAGAAAGGGAAGAACGAGTGAAATGAGAGAGAAAAGTCTAAACTAATTATTTAAAGTGAGAGAGAGTGTGCCTGGTCAGAAGTGATAGAGAGGTCAGAAGTGATAAAATTAGGAGAAATAGTGTGTAGGCTCGGAAGAGAGAAAAAATTGAGGAGAATGAAAAAGTCACGAGAAATTGTTTGATAAAGTGGAGAGAGAGGAGAGAGAAAGAGAATGTGTGGTGTCAAAGAAAATCAATAAAGTAGAGAGAGAGGAGAGAGAAAGGGTAGGTTTGGAGAAAAAAGTTGAGAAAAAGGAGGTAGTAAAAAAGTCACGTGAATTTGTTTGGTCCGGAAGTTTTTTTATCCAGGAAGTCCTGACTAGAGAAAAACTGTAATATATATATAGTACTTTTTTTTTGTAATAAGTTTTAATATATATATATATATATATATTCACGTTAGCTCACCGTTAGAGAAATTGGATGGAATTGGACAGAAAATAGACTGAGGTACTAAATTGAAACAAATTGAAAGTTCGTGGTACTAATAGGCGAGAAACAAAGTACATGTACCATTTAGGAAAAAAAATGAAAGTACGTGGTACTAAATGGTCATAAACTCAAAAAAAGAGCTTCACGTTAGGTCTTAAATTAAAATAGTTTTTAGAAACTTTGGTTAATATGTAGGTAATAGTCACTACATATTTCCATAAATATATTACATGAGCATCTATGTTTGTATTGATAGTAAGTTTCTGAAATCTAGGCTAGAGTACTTATTCTACAAATCCTGTGAGAATATAGCCTAAAAGCCTTATATGAGTGAAATATCAGAGTAATGACACAAGGGAGAAGTAAATTCCAAATAGAGAAATCACACGTCCACTTGCTTGATCACTATACCATATCCTAAACGAAAATTTAGGCCCTTTTTAGATCAATATAGGCAGAAATTCAAACCTATATGAAATTATTTTCCGCTAGTCGCCCCTCTGAACCTTTCTTTAGCCTTTTCATAAACCACAAATCATTTACCCTTTTATAAGAAACAAAACAAAAATAAAAATCAGCCTACCTATTTTTGAATGAGTCTGAAAAGTAGGATGAAATGAAGAAAAGAAAAGAGAAAGACCTGTGGAAAACCAAGAATTTGTTAGTTGCTTCAAATAAGAAAAGAAAAGAAAGTTTACATCCAAAGAAAAGAAAAAAAATAAAAAGTTAGAACTCCAAAAATAGAATCAAAGGAGTCAAAAGCCAAAAGAAAAAGAAAAAAAAATGGCTAAGGATGGAAACAAAGTGTAGAAGCAAAGTAAGAACAAGGTTTTCTCTAGTTACATATTTTGAAGACCCTATTATCTCAGACTTGTCCTTTTGAATATCCATTTCTTTCCTTCTTAAACTATCACCTAATCCCCGCAACACCTAATAAAAACCTCTACCTTAATTAGGAATAGGTTAGTGTGATACTAAGTGGCAGATGTGTTTGATCGACCTCGGCTTCCTTATACGTCATTGAGATTGTGAGGAAAAGTGTGCCCACTACACACTGGAGTGAGCGAAACTTGAGTGGAAAAATCAGAGTGTTTTTGTCTTGACATAATTATAAGGACCTACTTAAGGACGTTATTCCAACGTTTCAAAAACGGACCTACTATTGCATTTCATAGTATAGTTTATTATATACATGTTTATCCGTAGATGATTGATTATTATCCACGTATTAACTTAGGTTTTGAATGGATTATTCTATTTGAGGACAAGCAAAATACTGTTTGGGGCTGGTTTGATAAGAGCCAAAAACTGTAGTTTTAATCCCTTAATAATATTACATTTAGACCAATTATGTTTATAATAAATAAGAGTTAGTACTGTTTACATACTTTTGTGTATTTCAGGTCTTGGAGTCAACTATGTGAAGAAATATATCACTTTTGCAAGAGAAAGGAGCAAAGGTTGGTTGCTAAGAAGTTTTATGGTTAAAGCCCAAGTTTCAAGGAGAAAAAACTTTTTTAAAGCCCAGTTAAAGTTGAAAAGTCAAAGTCAACGCAGGCAGAAATAGAGCATAAAGGTCAATAAAACTTCCACAGGTTGTATCTTTGGACTCAGACCTCATAATTGGGCCTACTATATGTCAAAACGATCGACTCGGAAAGATATTTCTAATGGTTCAGATCTTAATACAATCAGAGGAGTATTAGTGGATGAAAAGGCTATTGTAATAATTTCCAGCAGAGAAACCCTTTTTGGACTTAAGTAATTAGGTTTTGGGCTTGATTTAGTGGCCCAAAACATAGCTCCAAAGCCCATGCATGAAATTGTAAACCTAGCCATCTCCTATATAAAGAGGACTAAGGTAAAACTCTAGAAAAAACCCTCATTAGTTTAATTTTAATTAGCTCTCTCTCTTCTCTTTAGTCTAAACCTAATTATTAAATTGTTTATTAGCCTAGCCACCATTAATAAAATCCAAGTTTAGTTATATTTCTTCTAGTATGTCTTCTTATTCTTATTCTTTTATTCATGATAGTTCCATGATTCATAGCTAAACCTCCATTAGAGGGGTTTGATTGAAGCTTTGATGAAGACTTGACGTGTTAGTATATAATTATTGTTTTAAGAGTTTCAATTCTAGAGGATAGTTCATTCACCATGAGAATGGACTTAAACTTCTTCTCATGCTAATTATTAGTTGTTTAGAGATGTCATGAATAATTAGGGATAAAAAGACCAAATTTTTATGTTGAACCTTGTGTGAAAATAGAATGATTAAGGTTGCAAAAATCTATACTAGCATGTTACGGACAAATCAAGGTTGATATCAAATCTCCCTAATCCATTATTCTCATTCACATCTTCGTATTTAATTGTCATAGTATAATTTAGAATATCTTTAATATTAGTTCTCACCATATTAGTTCTATTAGAATTATTACTCTCATCATATTGTTGAATTGTTTAAATTTGTGAAATTGTTACGTTCTAAGCAATTAGGAGTGGAAAGAATCTTTACTCAAGTTATTGCATGATAATTGAGAGTAGAACTTTGATAAGCACAATAGATTAAAAATAGTTTTTACTTCCGCCTAGTTAAATTAGCGTAAGTAGGAGTAAACACTTGTTTTTAGTATTATCACCGCTCACGAGCGACTTTTGCATTCCACCTAACGTGTTCAATCTTGTACCCATCTTTCACGAGTTTGGACATGAGTTACTGTAAGAACATCTATGCCGGATACATGAAATATACAGTACATTCCACCATCCGGGTGTCACTGACAATCAAGTGAAAAGCTACGAGTGTTTCCTTTCACTCTAGCTGGTAAGAGTCATGCCTGGCTTCTTTCTCAGAAGCATGATTCTTTCAATACGTGGGAAAAAGGTTGTGTTCTCCTTCATGAAGAAGTATTTTCCGCCGAAGAAAACAGAAGAGATAAGAAGTGAGATACAGTTCTTCAGACAGAGTCCGAGTGAGACATTTTCCGAAGCATGGGATAGATTCTCAGACCTACTCCATTCATGTCCTCACCATAAACTAGAAAAATCCACTCTTGTACAATGTTTCTTCAAATGTCTTCTCCAAGAAAACAAAGTAACCCTTAACATCATAAATAATGGTAATATTTTGGATAGAGGTACAACCAAAGCTTTAACCTTTCTTGAAAACTTGCAAGCTAAAAAGAGTACCCATTGGGGCGATATAAACAATTCTAGAACAGCCCAACCCAGTACAACTAAGGCTAGTGGTATGTTTTAGGTGAAATCCGATCCAAAAATCAAAACTTAAAATCGAAACCCTCACAAGAAAGATAGATGCCCTCACAACCAAACAAAAAGACCAAACCCCTTATCCTGTCATGAACATAAATACCTCACCATGCAATTTCTGTTTAAGCTTAAATCATATAGATGTCGCTTGTCCCTTGATCACAAACCGATCATCACTTCAACCTGAAGAAGTATGTGCTTTCAATGTACCAAATGCACCATGAAGATACCATCCAAACTTTGCATGGACTAATATTCCACAACCCCATCCACCTCCAGGTTTCAACAAAGTACCAAATACATTCAGACAAGGACAAGGTACCTATAACAATCAGAAGAGAGCATTGGTTCCATCCCAATTTAACCAAAACTACCAAAACCTACCTATCAACAACCAAGAAGACCTAGTTCCCATTACACCATCAACTAGTGTCCAAACAGATAAGCCCACCAAAATAATGCTATCTGTCATACAACAACAAACCCAAATTCTAGCATCCATGCAACAATCTCTAAACTTGTTAGCCCAAGACAAAACCTAGAAAGGTGTGTTCCCAGGACAAAATATTCCAAACCCTAAACTAACAAACATAGCCTTTGAAGCAACAAGCGAGGTGAACGAAGTTGGAGAACTAAAAACTCTTTCATTATCATCCTATCTACGAGGAATAAATCCTCCTTTCCACAATGTATTCCTTCCCCATTCCATTCCATCTTTTGCTTAAAAGGGGATACATCAATAAGGTAACCGGACCACTCCACTTGGAGTGTGTGGTTGTTAGTGTCGGAGCCTTAGTCCACGTATATCTCACATATTCTTTATAAAACACTTTTTACTCGTCGTTTAAGTGAGTGTGAACCTCTGGGATGAGTATACAAATTTTCCTTTCTTTATTTTACACTTTGTTTTCAAAACAGTTATTTTCTCTGTTCTATTAATGTTAGATTCTCGATAGTCATGTGATTTTTCAACATGGGCAATGGATTCTACATATACTAACCTTTAAGACAATGCAATCTAGGGGCAATTTGAGATCATTTTTGCTTACTAAAGGTCGCCTATATCACCGAACTTTTCGCCCGAGTCAAGACATTCCATGTCTTGCGCAGTAAATCCCCCAACTTGTGTAGCTAAAGCTCTGTCTTTCTAGATTGGGTTTGCCCTAGAACCGACACGAAAGTTGCCTGAGATTCCTGTTATGGTTTGTTTACTAGAAAAAGTATTAGCGTCTAGAATCACAACTTTTGAGTACGAGTATCTTAAAACATCTCTCCATAGTTTTCAAAACTAGAGGATTAAAAATGAAAAGTATACGCCCCAAAGTAACAAAAATGATACCGAAATCACGTATAATTTTATCTTATTGTCAAAACCTCTACATGGTTAGAGATATCTTTTGCTTGTGAAAAAAAAATGAGACGTCTTTAAACAAGAATTAAACAAATAGAGTAACCCAAAATAATATTATTCTCTATTTAATTCTATCTTTTGCCTCCACCTCTCTATTTGTCTCGAGAATCTAACATTAAAACACTCAAACTTGTACAAATTTTCAAATATTATCCCTTTCTTCTAAAAATCTTTTCCCCTTCTCAATCTCTCTCTTTCTAAAAAATTTCAAAAATGTCTTCTGTTACGAACAAAACCTTCCACCTGGCAAGACTAAATGGATAAGTTTCAATGATCATGTGCAAGTACTTCCTAGAAAACTGCAGCTAAAGATATGGACACATACACCAAAAATCATTCCTGATTTAGGTAAGAGAAGGTTGGTGCTCGAACTGTCAAACACCAACTTGTCTTGGTTTTCAACCTCATAGCGAAAATTCAGTTTTCAAGGTTTTCATGTGCCAGCCACCTACTCACTGAGCACAGCTGAAGAGAGTAATCCAACCATCTGGTTGGGATTGACTCAAGTTTTCAAAAACTTATAAGTCTTGGGAATTTGACTTAAAACGACCCACCTTTTTAAAATTTTAGTTCTTATTCAAAAACCCAAAAAATTCATAGTAGTATAATTTTAATATCGTCTTCTTGTTTCATTTGTTTTCTTGTGGAATTTGGTATATGAGTAGAAGGTAATACAAATACATCATGCCAAAATGTTCCATTTTTCTTTCCTGCATTTCATATATTTTCAAAAATACAAAAACCCAAAAAATTCATAGTAGAATAATTATCCTTAGTATAATAAACTTTGTATTTCTCGTTCTATATAAAAAAACCCATCCCCCAAACTTAGGTGTATCGCCATTTTTGGGGGTGAAAATACGTCACCCCCAAAAAACTTATTTGGGGGTGACGTATTTTCATCATGAATAACATAATACAGGTGTATCACCATTTTTGCTCATGTTTCTATGGTAATCTATTTCCTTATTTCTTCATACTTTGAGGACAAAGCAGATTTCTATTTGGGTGTGGTATAATAACATTTTGCAAAAGCTAGACATTTTCTATAGTAAATATAATAGTATATTTTTTCCTTTCTAATTTTTTTTTTCGAAAAAGACTAAAAATATTTTTCTATTTAGTATTAAAAAGCCTTGTTTTCCTTTTCTATAATGAATAAAAATTCTATAAATCTCATTATAGCAATAGAGTAAGGACTTGTTCTTCGACTTTAGACTAATATACGTACTATAGTTTCTGTATCTTTTCTTGAATGACATGCATGAGCATTTGATTGTATATAGCAGTGAGTTTTTTAAACCAAGGTTAGAACAATTAAGTTCCATATCCTGTGAGAATCTAGCTGGAAGCCTCATCTCAATGATTATTGAGTGATGACACAAAGGATATCCGGATAGAAAGACCACACGTCCACTTGGTTGATCACCACTCCATATCCTAAGAGAGAAGTTAGGCTCTTTTTGGATCAATATATCCAAATAAATGTTAAAAACCCAAAAAGATAAGTTTTCCTCTAGTTACCCCTTTTGAGCCTTCACCATTTTCTAAAAGCCTTTTTATTCTTCGCCATAAATTCCTGACTCGTTACAACACATATTAAAAAGCTTATCTAGCTGACAAATTGAGAATTGGAGGGATATCAGAAAAAAAAAAAAAAGAAAAAAAGAGAAGACCTTGTACCAAAAACATATCAGTTAGTTGCTTCGAAAAAAAAAGAAAGAGAAGAAAAGAAAGGCCCATCAAAAGCCAAAATTCCAAAAAAATCAAAGGAGTCAAAAATCGAATCTCCCAAGAGTTCAAAATCAAAATGGAGATGATATCAGAAACAAAAGAAAAAAGAAACAAAAGAAAAGTTAGAACTCCCAAAATTTCAAAATCATATGGAGTCACAAAGCCAAAGGGCTAAAGAATCACAATTCGGAAGCAAAGAACAAAATGAGGTTCTTCTCTAGTTACAAGTATCATGAAGACCTAATTTCTCAACTTATCAGATTTTTGTTTTTCCCTTTCTTTTTCTTTCTAAACCATCACCCTAGCCCCGTAACTCCTAATAAAAGATCTCTAGCTCAATTAGGAACATGATGGTGTGATAGTAAGTGGCAAGCGCGATCAATCGACCCCGGTTTCTTTGGACGTCATTCGAGTATGTGAGGAATATAAGTGCCTACTGCACTAGAGAAAATGAAACTTGAGTGAATCTATTCGAGAGTTGTGATTGCAACACACCCCTGGGAGAACCCACCTTAAGGACGCTCTCCAAAAGTTTCATAAACGACTCTGCTTTTGCATTTCATTGCTCATGTTTTGTACATTTATCTTTAGATGATTAAATTAATGTATATATGTTATTCTAAGTTCAAAGGAGCTTGTCCTTATTCCCCGCTAATGGGATGTATAGACTTCTGAGAATAAATAAGGAAACAAGACCCTTTGTACTAGATAGAAGAAGTTTGTGAGTACCTTCATTAGAAAACTCTCACGAGGCTTAAAGCTCGTCCACTAGGGAATCCCTAGTAGTTTAAGGCCTTGTTGCATATGGTCAATGTAATCACACTCCGTGAAACGAGATTAATATAATTAATAATAAATCACTCATTTGTGATCTTAGTTTTTCTCTCATCTTTGTTTGAGGATAAGTAAAATGCTATTTCGGGGTGGTGATCAGCTCCCAAATGTACATTTTATTACCCTTACATTACTGCATTACATCATTTCTTACGCATAATAAAAATACAACTCATAGTTTTTATTGCCTTTTTCAGGTTATAGAGCAATTCAGACCACTTATCATAAAAGCTGCATCTTAGCACCAAAATGAGCCTTATTTACGCTTATTATGAAGACTCAAAGTTACTATGAAAAAGTGCTGAAAAAGTCAAAGTCAAAGTTAAAGGTCAAAGGTCAAGTACTTAGAACCAAAGAGCTGAAAGTCAAGTCCTTAACTCAGAAGACTAAAGATAGATGTCCTTGATACAAAAGAAAACTTTCTCTAAACCTAGCTTGATCAAGAAGAAAAGAAAAAGCAAAAACATAAAGCAACATGAGAGGTGTCTCGATTATAGAGGAGGAGGGCAAATCAATATTTTCTAAAAGTAGGGTATAAAAACCAAAAGTTAGGGAGAGAGAAAAAGAAAAAGAAAAAGCAAAAGCAAAAGCAAAAGTATAAAGCAACATAAGAGGTGTCTTGATTATAGAGGAGGAGGGCAAACCAATCTTTTGTAAAAGTAAAGGTATAAAAACCAAAAGTTAGGGAGAGAGAATGCACCTAGACTTATTCTAGTGTCATGTATGATTTATTTTCTAGTCATTTTTCATTCAAGTCATTTACTTTTTGTTCTTCATTTTCAATCAAGTTGTTTAATTTTTGTTCTTTATTCAATCAATCATTTCTTTCTTTGTTTGTTCTTTCTTTCAATCAATCATTTCATTTCTTTCAAGTTTGTGTTTCCAACTATTTAAACAACTTAGTCTTTCCAAGCTTATTCAATGCAATAAAGTTAACCAATACAAGTTCTAAAACCAAATAAATCTATATTCCTTCCTTCTAAAACTCCAAACCATTCAAGCTCTATACAATTTATGGTGAACCTCAATCAATACTCTTTTGAAATACTACCACTACTATCATCTTCACTACATGATCGGTATAGATTAAGGTTTTTGAATCTATCAAATAAGGATGAAATTTGTCTAAAGCATAAATAATGGTTAAGAATTCCTTTTCAGTGGTGGTATAATTCTGTTAAGCCTCATTTAGTGTTTTACTTGCATAGTAAATAACTGAAAGTCCCTTATCATGTTTTTGACCTAGAACGGCGCCAACAGCGTAGTCGTTGGCGTCATACAAGAGATCAAACGGTTTGGACTAGTCAGGAGGTTGAATTATGGGTGTAGTTATTAAGGTGGCTTTCAATGTTTCAAAAGCCTGCATTCAATCCGAGTTAAAACTCAAAGCGTGCATCTTTTATAAGAAGATTAGTTAAAGGTTTGGCAATTTTTGAGAAATCTTGGATTAATCTTCGATAAAATCCATCATGGCCTAGAAAGACTCATCTATCATGGATGTTCCATGGAATAGATAGAGTAGATTTTTTGTCTATTTTAGCTTTATCTACTTCTATACCATTTTTAGACACAATGTGACCTAACACTATTCCTTTTTTTACCATGAAGTGACACTTTTCCCAATTAAAGACCAGATTTTTTGCCTGACAATGCTCTAATACTTTGGAAAGGTTGGCTAGGCAGTCGTCAAAAGAACCTCCATGGAGGGAAAAATCATTCATAAACACTTCCATGAATCTCTCCACTATATCACTAAAAATGTGTAACATGTATCGTTGAAATGTGGTAGGTGCATTGCAGAGACCGAAGGGCATACGTGCATAAGCATAAGTTCCGAAACGGCAAGTGAAGGTAGTATTTTCCTGATCGTATTCATCTATTAAGATCTAAAAATATCCTGAATTTTTGTCCAAGAAATAGTAATAAACATGTCCTGCTAAGCGTTCAAGCATTTGATCTACAAACAGTAGGGGCAAATGATCTTTCCTTGTGACTACATTCAACTTTCGATAATCAATAGAAATCATCCACATGATAGGAACTCGTGCAGGAATTAACTCCCCTTCCTCATTACAGACCATTGTAATCCCAGACTTTTTTGGCACCACATGAATAGGACTAACCCATTCACTGTCAGATATGGGGTAAATGTGTAGGAACTGTTATTTTAGAATAATTATTTCTACAAACCGCGAGAACCACGCGCAGCGGAATTAATTGGTTCTCACGATTTGGATAGAGAACATACCTTTTAGATCTAGTTTTGATAACTCGGAGAATCCAAGCTTTATGAATCTGAATCAACAATCAACCTCTTGATCTTTTGTTGTATTCCTTTAGAACAGATTGGACGTTGTGTGGGCAATGATCTACCAATCCCCTTCTTTCTCTCAAGATCAGAAACGAATTCAGATCTACTTTTCTTGCCTCTTTTTCAGAACTAGTGAATAGTGAATTTTAGCCAAAGAGAGTATTCTATTTATAGGTTACAACAGGGACCATGAGGAGAAATTAGGGTTGGGCCTCCTGACGAGCTTGGGCTTCCCATGTTCGCCCCGAACACACGACCCAAGTCCGTCAACAAATGGCTTATTCCACTAAAGGCCATTGTTGCACTACCGCCCTAATCCCAAATTACGTGTCAGCGTTTATGGGCTCCATATTATATGCTCGTTGATCTCCCCGTGTTTAAGATATTGAATGTCCGTTGATTAAGTCAAGTTACTGACAACTACATTATTCAACTTCTTATGTCCTTGAGTAGTACCACTCAACCTCATTGTCATGTCGGAATAAATCCACCTGCAGGGTTTACATGACAATCTTTTCGAGCTCCTCAAGGGGACATCATCAACCCGACTTCTTGCAGGACACAGATTCCTTCTATAATCAATAGCACACCTTACATACAATGTCATTACCCAATCCATCGAGTTTGTTGATTCACAAATGAATCTCACTCATTGATGATTTAAAGCAATGCACAATGCATGTAAGTGCCTGTTATTATATCCGGATTAGGAGGACAAGCATCCATAATAACAGAGGCGTTTGTTCTCTTATATAGTCAGTATAAGGAGAAACAACCTCACTTGGTCCTGTTCAATACACACAAAGTGTACTAGTGTAATCCTATAGTCAAGATAGACTAATACCAGATTATACTACAATCGTACCAATGGTTTGTCCAAATCCATCTAGGTTATGAATGATTACTTATACTTTATAAGGTACTGATGATATGATCTTACGTGGTGTTCACACCATATCATCTACAACATAAAGTATTAGACACATGCATATAACTAATAACATATATAATATGCATAACATTTGCCCATATGATTCTCATTCAAAATATAAACAATTAGAGTTAATACAAAAGTAATGTTTTTAGTATATAACCCTATCAAAATGATTCCAGCATCCAGCAATCTTAAGATCTCCTCCCTTACTACCTCTTTCATAGCCGAGTTTAAACAACACTGCGGCTCCCTAGAGGTCTTGGCATTCTCTTCTAGGTGAATCTAGTGTGTGCAAATCTTTGGATCAATTCCCTTTATATCATCAAGAGACCAACCAATGACATAACGGTGTTCTTGAATCACTCTAACCAAGCGTTCTTCTTCCTCTTTTGACACCTACGATAAAATGATGATGGGATGAGTATCATCGGTATCAAGATAGATATATTTTAGGTTAGGAGGGAGAAGCTTCAGGGAAAGTGTAGGTGTAGTAGGTAACAAGCTAGGTTTCTACAGGGTTCTGCCCTTCCACAGTAAACACTTAGGCTGGTGTTGTCTCTTCATTTTTAGGTAACTCGTCTTCTGAATTATATAAAGTGATGGATTCCAAGGTGGCGTTGGTATCTTCCTTATAATGATCCATATCGAAATCTGAATCTCGAAAGGATAAGAACTGGTGCACCTCATTTTTTGGGAAAGTCCTATCACAATATTCTTGCACTACATTGTCTATCATACTGACTTCTCCATCCAACTTTTCTTCCATTTTTTGTTGCATCATCTTGAAAACATTGACTTCTACTGAGAGATTTCTAAAAGACATGGTCATGGATCCATTGCAACAATTTATGAGGGCTTTGGTTATTGCCAAAAAGGGCGCCCTAGAATGATAGGTATGGAATCATGAGTGACTTCAGTATCAAGGATGACGAAATCAACAGGGTAGTAAAACTCCTTAACCTTGACGAGTACATTTTTTACTATGCCTTTTAGGTATTTGATGGAGCAGTCAGCTAATTGCAATGTCATAGTTGTAGGTATAAGTTCATGGAAACTGAGTTGCTTGCATAGGTAGTATGGAAGGAGGTTAACACTTGCTCTAAGATCGAGCATAGCAGTAGATGTGAACTTGTCTCCTATATTGTAAGGGATGGTAGGATGACCAGGATCTTTATATTTGACGATTCTGTTGGTCTCTGTGAGGGATGGAAATTGTTCTGTAAGGAAGGCATCTTTTGGAATGTTAGTTTTTCTTTTGTTGGTGCACATATCCTTAAGAAATTTATCATGTTTAGGTAAATGTATGATGGCATCGAGAAATGGTAGGTTTATGATTAGACTCTTGAATGTTTCTCTGATTTTAATTATCAAAATTTTCCTCCTCTTTTGGTGTCATTAAGCGTGCTGGAAAGAGTGCCTTTGGTTTGTATTTCCTAACTAGGTCAGGTGAAATAGTTGATTGCTTAAGAATTGGAATATCGATAATGATATGTGGTGGTATTTGGTTTTCAATGTCTGGTTCTAGTAAGGGTTTTGTTGGAACTAGTATTTCTATAGATGCAGGGTCGTCTGGTAAGACTACTCTGTTATCAACTGTTTTGCCAGAACGCATTGTTGTAAATGCTTTAATCTCTTGGTTTTTCAGGGACTGAACTTCTTGTTCTTGCAAAGTACCTTTTTGGGTTTTGTCTTAGGCTAACATGTTTAGAGATTGTTACATAGATGATAGGATTTGAGTTTGTTGTTGCATGACATATAGCATTATCTCGGTGGGCTTATCTATTTGGACACTAGTTGATGGTGTAATGAGAACTAGGTCTATTTGGTTGTTGACAAGTAGGTTTTGGTAGTTCTGGTTAAAATGGGATGGAACCAATGATCTTTTATGATTGATATAGGTACCTTGTCCTTGTCTGAATGTATTTGGTGATTTATTGAAATCGGGAGGTGGTTGGCTTGTGGATTGTTAGTCAATGCGAAGTTTGAATGTTGTCTCTAAGGTGCATTTGGTAAATTGAAAGCACATACTTCTTCTGGTTGAAGTGATGATAGGTTTGTGATCAAGGGACAAGTGGCATCTATATGATTTAAGCTTAAACAGAAATTGCATGGTGAGGTATTTATGTTCATGCCAGGATGAGAAGTTTGTAGGAATCGTTATTTCAGAATGACTATTTCTACAAACCCTTGAACCTAACACCACGCTGCAAGAAAATTAATGGTCATCCACAATTTTGTGATTGGAAAACATACCTTTGAATCCGATTTAGATAACTCTGAGAATCCAAGCTTTATCAAATCTAAAATCAACAATCAACCCCTTGATCTTTTGTTGTATTCCTTTAGAACAGATTGGACGTTGTGTGGGCAACGATCTACCAATCCCCTTCTTTCTCTCAAGATCATAAACAAATTCAGATCTACTTTTCTTGCCTCTTTTTCAGAACAATGAATAGTGTATTTTGGCCAAAGAGAGATTGTTCTATTTATAGGCTACAATAAGGACCATGAGGAGAAATTAGGGTTGGGCCTCTTGACGGGCTTGGGCTTCCCATGTTCGCCCCGAACGCATGGCCCAAGTCCGTCAACAAATGGCTTATTCCACTAAAGGCCATTGTTACACTACCACCCTAATCCCAAATTATGTATCAACGTTTATGGGCTCCATATTATATGCTCGTTGATCTCCCCGTGTTTAAGATATCGAATGTCCATTGATTAAGTCAAGTTACTGACAACTACATTAATCAACTTCTTATGTCCTTGAGTAGTACCACTCAACCTCATTGTCATGTCGGAATAAATCCACCTACAGGGTTTACATGACAATCTTTTTGAGCTCCTCAAGGGGACATCATCAACCCGACTTCTTGCGGGACACGGATTCCTTTTATAATCAACAGCACACCTTACATACAATGTCATTACCCAATCCATCGAGTTTGTTGATTCACAAATGAATCTCACTCATTGATGATTTAAAGCAATGTACAATGCATGTAAGTGCCCGTTATTATATCCGGATTAGGAGGACAAGCATCCATAATAACAGAGGTGTTTGTTTTCTTATATAGTCAGTATAAGGAGAAACAACCTCACTTGGTCATGTTCAATACACACAAAGTGTACTAGTGTAATCCTATTGTCAAGATAGACTAATACCAGATTATACTACAACCGTACCAATGGTTTGTCCAAATCCATCTAGGTTGTGAACGATTACTTATACTTTATAAGGTACTGATGATATGATTTTCTATGTGTTCACACCATATCATCTACAACATAAAGTATTAGACACATGCATATAACTAATAACATATATAATATGCATAATATTTGCCCATATGATTCTCATTCAAAATATAAAGAATTAGAGTTAATACAAAAGTAATGTTTTTAGTATATAACCCTATCAAAGTTTGGTCTTTTTGTTTGGTTGTGAGGATTTCGATTAAAGTTTTGATTTCTGGATTGGATTTCACCTCAAAAATACCACTAGCCTTAGATGTACTAGGTTGAGCTATTTTAGAATTGTTTATGTTGCCCCAATGGGTACTCTTTTCCGCTTGGTTTCCAAGAAAGGTTAAAGCTTCGGTTGCACCTCTATCCAAAAAATTACCATTACTCATGCTGTCGAGGGTTACTTTGTGTTCTTGGAGAAGACCTTCGAAGAAACATTGGACAATAGTGGATTTTTCTAGTTTATAGTGAAGACATGAATGGAGTAGGTCAAAGAATCTATCCCATGCTTCGGAGAATGTCTCACTCGGACTCTGTTTGAAGAATTATATCTTACTTCTTATCTCTACTAATTTCTTCAGCAGAAAATACTTCTTCATGAAGGAGAACACAACCTTTTCCCATGTATCAAAAGAATCGGACTTCTGGGAAAGAGCCATGCGTGACTCTTACCAGCTAGAGTGAAAGGAAACACTCGTAGCTTCACTTGATCGTCGGTGACGCCTGGATGGTGGAAAGTATTACATTCTTCGTGTATCCGGCGTAGATATTTGTACGATAACTCATGTATAACACGTGAAAGATGGGTAGAAAATTGAACATGTTTGGTGGAATGCAAAAATCGCTCGTGAGCAGTGTGAGTCGTATACAAGATGGAGGTCCATCTTGCAACGGTGTGTAGAAGTTGGAGAGAGGCTCTTCATCTTGCACTACTTCGTCGGCCATCTTAGTAGGTGGAGGATGAAAAATTATAGATTGTCTAGAACAACATGCTCTCCTACGTGAGTAAGTTTTATTCTCGCTAATACTTGTAGTGCCTGAACACAATATCATGCACTTTTAGCAAGATGGAAGAACTATCCTAACATGCGCAAATAATGCAAGCTATGCTCAAACAATCGAAATTCATTTTTGCAAGTTTGGTGTTTTGAAAAATCTTTGCTGTGTTTATAATTTACTATGCCCTGTTCAAGGGAATAATTGGGCGCGAGACTATGATGGCTCTACTACACGACTCAGAAGAGTAGGCAATCACTTCATCAAGTGGTGTGCTACCAAGAATCTCACTCACGATGAATCTGGGGGAGGGGAGTGAGGAAGGTATTTGGTCCACTGGAATCTGGTAACTGATTACTCTAAATCCTCGTGGCTATATTTTTATCTTTTTTTGGAGGAGCGTGACTACTTTGGGCTCTAGTTTATTGATTTTAATTTATTTTTTGGGTCTAGGGCTTCAAGAATCAAGCAACGTGTGATTTACCTACATTGGGGAATGACTTCCCACTAGTTGTTATATGGCTCGGGTTCAGCCTTATACGTGAATATAAATTACAGTGCGAAAATTAAAATTCAAACAATCATGAGCATGCTTGAACACATAAGGTATCCGCTTACATAGGCTTCGAGGAGGTTTAGAATTTACCTCTCAAGCCGTGCTTACATGTTGTTTTAGGAGAAGGCGACGTTGGTTGGCGCGTGATCTGAGAATCAGGCCCAACCGTTCGAGCGTTCCCTATTTTAGGTTACAAAAAAGGTCCACTTAAAAAAAAGCCAATAATCCGGGCTTTTAAACAACTTTGCCTTCAAGGGTCCAAAACATAAAAGTGAACTAACACTAATACTTAGACTAATAGATTAACTAAATTAGATAGATTACCTAGATTAACTAGAGCTAAACATAATTTGAGTGTTCATTACCATGTTGATTCAAAGTGCGCGAGCGTATGATTCACGACTCGCCCCGCACACTCGAACTTCCCAAGGCAATGAAAACTCTAACTCTTGGTAAGTTGCACAACTTTAACCAAGTGTTCCACTCACATCAGTCTAAATAACTAATCAAAAACTCATTTTTTTCTATATTTTTCTTTTTTTTTCTTTTCTTTTTATCTCTATCTATTACAACAAAGTCCACTGATTTATACTACTCTATTACAAAATCTAAGTTTCATAGTACAACTACACACTGAAACTGAATGAACTATGAAAAAACGAGACACCACCGTGCTGAGGTGGCTGGGCGGTCGCACAGTCGGTTCCGACCAAATCCGTTCGTCTTCCAGCAGCAACTTTAGCTTTTCTCCAGCATGTGGATCTCAAACCTGGATTTGCAAAATAGTAGATCAGTAATGAAAAATAACAAAAATTATCAACAAAAATTATAAAAACAAGAAATGAAAGGGTGAGAGTGATGCTTCCATCTTTAGATGCTTAACCAAACATCCTTGTTCCTTCAATCCATGATGGCAGCGCCATTTGAAGTTGATCTAATGTTGAGTATTTCAAAAAGTATTGATGTGAGATTCACCATAAATTGTTTAGAAATTGGATGAAAGGGAGTCTTGAAGGAGAAAAGGTAGGTTTCTTAGCTTTAGGACTTGTTTTGCTAACTCTAGTTGTATTGAAGAACATTAGAAAAGACTTTGTTGATTGAAAGATTGATTGAAAGCACAAACATTAAAAGAAATAACTTGATTGAATTGAAGAACAAACTTGGAAGAAATAACTTGATTGAAATGAAAAACAAACTTGAAGAAATAACTAGATTGAAAATGAAGAACAAAAAGTAAATAACTTGAATGTAAAATGACTTGAAAATAAAATTCCTACATGACACTATAATAATTCTAGGTGCATTCTCTCATCCTACTTTTGAGTTCTTATACCCCTACTTTTACAAAAGACTGATTTTCCCTGTCCCTCTACATTTGAGACACCTCACCAAGTTTGGTTTATGCTTTTCCTTTTTGATTTTTCCTTTTGCTTTTTGATTCCTTCTTGATCAAGCTAGGTTTTAGAGAAAGCCTTCTTTTGTGTCAAGGGCATCTATCTCTGGTCTTTTGAGTTAAGGACTTGATTTTCAGCTCTTTGGTTTGAAGTCCTTGACCTTTGACCTTTGACTTTGACTTTTTCAGCACTTTTTATAGTAGCTTTGAGTCTTCATAATAAGCTGAAATAAGGCTCCTTTTAGTGCTAAGATGCAGCTTTTATGATAAATGGTGTGAATTGCTCTGTAACCTGAAAAAAGCAATAAAAGCTATGAGTTGTCTTTTCATTATGCGTAAGAAGGGTTATAATGCAGTAATGTAAGGGTAATAAAATGCACATTTAGGAGCTAATCATTTGGCTTTGTCATCAAACTTTGATCTCTCATACTTGGGATCGGAGTATGAACAAATGTTTTGCACCCAAATACCCTCAAGTATTCATAATCAACATCTATGCCTGACCACACTGTCTCGGGATAATTACTATTCAGAGGCTTCAAAGGCGATAAGTTGATCACATGTACGGCTGTGCGCATTGCTTCTACCCAGTAACTCATTTATAACTTAGAGTGAGACAACATGCATCTCATCATCTCTACAATGGTACGGTTCATCCTCTCAACTATACCACTGTACTGCGGTGTCTTGGGAACTGTCTGCTCATGACGAATCACATGACTCTTGCAATACTCTTCAAATGGCTCAATGTGTTGGGGATTATACCAATACCAATCGGTTCCCCCACTACACAAATAACTTGTATTTGAACACAATTCAACTTCGGACAAAATCTAAATATCAACTACAACCTATACTAACATGCCCAACTCGCTAAACAACTATCAACAACAAATAATAATGTAAAGCAGTAAAGGCAAACCACAACACAAAGATTTACCGTGGTTCGGCCAATGATGCCTACTTCCACAAGAGCCAGTTCTTAATAAAGTGGGAAGGAAGATTACAATCTCTCCTCACAGTCTCTCACCTTACTAGATCACTCTTATCTCTTTACAGGGTTGTATCTCTGTAAAGGTTCTCTCTCTTTGTTTTAGTCTGGATTCCAATCCTTCTGACTTGTTTGGTTAGTTTTTCCAAAACCTTGATTTTGGTTTTTATCTCCAAAAACCAAATTCGCGGGTACTGTAGCAAGGGCCCACGAAATTAGACTGGCCTTGGCGGCGCCCATGTGAGCCGAAGTCGCTAAGACACCGGAAGCTGAAGCGGGTTAAGCCCCTCTATGAGCGGGTTAATACTATTCTCTTGGAACTCGGCGGCGAAGTCGCGCCTATCTGAAATCGAGCTGGCCTTCGACATTCTCGATGCGAATTCACCCGTTTACGTCGGCTCTGTTTTCTCTCCTCATGTGAGGGATAACTCCAACAATCCCCCCCCGAGCGGTGGCGGGGGATACCTCCATGCAATTGCCAAATCAATCAGAGGAGTGTCTTTGCCATTCCGCAATAGCACAACAAACATCAAACTTACCTTTCGGTAAGACTTTGGTCATCATATCCGACCCGTTCTTGTCGGTATGGATCTTCTCGATACACAAATGCTTGTCTTCGAAAGTACTTCTCTAATCGAATGACGCGTGTGTATGTGCTTGGATCTAGAATGAAAACTTCGGATTCTTGCTCAAGTGGATGGCTCTAACCGTCACATAGAACTACAAACTGTTTACGCTTTAGCCCTAGTTAGTCGAAGAACCTCTTCATCCATAGCAACTCTTTGCAACACTTTCGGTGGCTGCAATATACTTCGGCTTCGTAGTGGAGAGAGCAACACACTTTTGCAACTTAGATTGCCAAGAAACTGCTCCCCACAAAAGTAACCCGGATAACCCGGAGGTGGACTTCATCGAGTCAACATCACCGCCATGTGCGCATCGATGTAGCCTTCAAGTAAGGGCTTACTTCCACCAAAACACAAACATGATTTGGAAGTGCCTTGGAGATATCTCAATATCCACTTAACACCTTCCTAATGTTCTTTACCCGGATTTGGCCAAATCTGCTTACAACCCAAATGGCGAAAGCAATATCCGGTCTAGTACACACCATGGCATACATCAAACTGCCCACTGCGGATGCATAAGGAATCTTTTCCATCTGACTCTGCTCATGCTCACCCTTAGGACACATCTCTTTGGTCATGAGGAACCGGCCACCAAGCGGGACAACCGATCAGCCGCTTGATCCATGTTGAATCTCTTCAACACCTTCTCAATGTAGCTTTCTTGAAAAGCCACAACTTCCACTCTTTCGTCACGAGTGATCCGCGATCCCAAGTATCTGCTTTGCTTGACCCAAATCCTTCATCTCAAAGGACTTACTCAAGTCTTTCTTCAGCTTGGATATCTTGTTGATGTTTGGGCCAACTATCAACATATCATCCACATACAAAGAATAGCATAATGAAATCCCCATCGGAAATCTCTCGAACAAACACACAATGATCGAAAGCGGACTTCTTGTATCCTTGCTTCGCCATAAAGGAATCAAACTTTATGTACCATTTGTCTCCGGTGCTTGCTTCAACCCATACAAGCTCTTTATCGGCTTGCATACTAGGTGCTCCTTGCCTTTGACCTCAAACCCTACGGTTGGTCCATGTAGGCATCTTCTTCAAGGTCTCCATGAAGAAAAGCTGTCTTAACATCTAGCTGCTCAACCTCTAGGTTCATACTTGCGGCCATACCCAATACCACCGGATAGAAGTCATCTTTACTACGAGGAGAAAAATCTCATCAAAGTCAATCCCTTTTCTTTGACCGAATCCCTTCCGCACAAAGGCGAGCTTTATGCCTTGGGTGAGGATTGTTCTCCTCATGCTTGACTTTGTATATCCACTTATTCTTGAGAACTTTTCTCCTGTGGGTTTCTCAACTAACTTCATAAGTGTGATTCTTATGCAAAGAATCCATCTCGTCATGCATGGCCTTCAACCACTTTTCCTTGTGCGTACCTTCAAGTGCCTCTTGATAGTACATAGGTTCTCCACCATCCGATAGTAGCACGCGTTATGTGGTGGATACAGTTGAAGCTAGTCTCCCTCTCTCGGACCTCCTTGCCCCATCTGGCGGTGCCTCGGGGAGGATGCACTTCCTTTGCTCGGTGGTGGTTCATGCATCTCATCTGCATCTTCTATACCAATAGGTTCTATCCCATCATGAGCAATAGGATTCTCATCATGAGCTTCAAACTCATGGTTCTCTGCATTCTCAATGCGCTACGCGCGTTCCACGGTAGGAACCGGTTCTCAATCAACAAGATCATTGGTGAAAGCCTCAGCTTCTTCTCACCTCCTCAAAAGTCTGCTATGGTTTGGTCTTCTAAGAACACAACATCTCGACTTGGATTACCTTCTTGTTAATCGGATCATAGAGTTTGTAACCAAACTTTTCATCTCCATAACCCAGAAAAATGCAATCGCTTGGCTTTGTCATCAAGCTTGGATCTCTCATCCTTCGAATATGCACAAATGCCCCGCACCCAAATACCCTCAAGTATCCATAATCAATATCTCTGCTGACCATACTCTCTCGGATAATCACTATTCGGAGGCTTTGCTTTGGCGACAGGTTGATCACATGCACGATATGCGCATTGCTTCTACCCGGTAGCTTCTAGGTAGCTTAGAGTGAGATAGCATGCATCTCATCCTCTCCGACAATGGTGCGGTTCATTCTCTCGCTATTCCATTACATTTAAGTGTCTTGGGAACGGTGCGCTCATGGCGAATCCCATGACTCGGCAATACTCTTCAAATGGCCCAATGTACTCACCCCCATTATCCGGCGAATACTTCAACAACTTCCCGGTCTCTCTTTCCACCATCTTTGTGGAATTTCTCAAACACGCCAAGTACTTCATCCTTGGTCTTCGGACTATAGGCCCATATCTTTCTTGGACGATCATCAATGAATGTCAAAGTCACGAAACTCCCCGATGGGACTTCACTCTCATAGGACCACATAAGTGCGTATTGCACTAGCTCGGGGCGGTGTCCTTTTCGTGAGACGGGAATCTTTGGAAAGACACCCTGTGTTGTTTTCCTACCAAACAGTGAGTACATGTATTTAAATGTGTACCTTTAATGTCTGGCATGGCCTTTTGCTTAGCAAGAACTTCCATCCCTTTTATGCCCATGTGACACAGTCTCTTGTGCCACAGTTCAGATGAAGCTTCTTCTTACGCGCGTTAAACCTACGCTTTACACAAACTAGCCCGTGTTTTGTAAAGAGAGCAAGTTTTCTTTCCTCTGGCTGCTATAATGGAACCTCTGCTCAGTTTCCATACCCCGTTACCAAACGAGTTTACAAAGCCATCGTCATCTAATTTCCCAGCCGAAATTAGGCTTAACCGTATGTCAGGGACATGTCTTACATCCTTGAGTGTCAAGGTGTAGTCGACATTGGTTTCTATATGAACATCTCCAATGCCTATAATCTTGAGGGCGCCATGCTGTTACCCATCCTCACTTCACCATATTCACCACAGTAGGGTAGTGAAGAATCCCTGTCGGCGGTTATTGGCGTGATAGGATGCTCCTGTATCTATCACCCACTCTGTATCGACATGAGGTACTAAGGCGGCCACACACCATAATCGACACAATTCCCACTAGGTGGAATTAGACTAGTGCGGTAGTATCTCTGCACGTGTTTCCGTTCCTCTGCACCATGTCTTCATGTACCGCGGTTATTCTTCTCATCCCTCTTGATTGTTACGCACATATCTGAAGTGGCCTTTTGTGGCACAATAGTAACATTGCCTCTCGCCTTTAGGAGTTCTAGCTTCACCCCTAGATTTATACGTCATCACCTCTAGAGCGAGATGGTTTTCTGTTTTGACCTCTCCCCGTTTCTCGTGAAAAGGACCTGCGAGTGAGAGGAGCTGCTTCTTGCACTCCTTCTAGTCTCTTCATTCAACAAAGGCGTGGTAGCCATCTCCATGGTAACAATTCCATCCTTGGCTGCTCCATGTAGAAAACGCTAATGTCTCCCAACTTTCGGTTAGAGAGCCTAATAGAAACAAAGCCTCAACCGTCTCCCAAATTAATCTTCATCAAATGCATCGATTGATGATATTCTCGTACTTCATTAAGATGCTCGGACATTGAAGAACCTTCTTGGTACCGTTAATGCGCAAACTTCTTAACGACTAGCACTTTGTTTCCACCCGACTTCCTCTCATAAAGGTCTTGAGTTTCTTCCATAGATCAGGGTCGTAGTCTCTTGGGCCACATGGTGAAAGACACTGTCGTCAATCCACTGTCGAATGTATCCAATCGCTTTTCTGTCAAGCTTTTTCCACTCAGCCTCATCAGTCTTTTCTGGTTTTACTCCCTCA
Organism: Coptis chinensis; assembly: GCF_015680905.1. NCBI lineage: Eukaryota > Viridiplantae > Streptophyta > Magnoliopsida > Ranunculales > Ranunculaceae > Coptis > Coptis chinensis. Next base: position 26,409,941 of record NC_141464.1, on the reverse strand, counting down.
TTCTCAATGGGAAGTGCCAAGTCCTTGCAGTATAGCAAGTCTTCCATCTTGGCTTTCCAGATGGTGTAGTTCTTCCTATTCAGACTCATCATACGAGTGTTTACGGAATGGTCCATCTCTACAAGTTATTTAACCTCAAATCTTCTCTCAGGAATTTCGTCAAACACCTTCTGACCAAGATTCGGATAACACCCTAGGCTATTCTAACCAAGGCTCTGATACCACTTGTTGGGGATTATACCAATACCAATCGGTTCCCCCACTACACAGATAACTTGTATTTGAACACAATTCAACTTCGGACAAAATCTAAATATCAACTACAACCTATACTAACATGCCCAACTCGCTAAACAACTATCAACAACAAATAATAATGTAAAGCAGTAAAAGCAAACCACAACACAAAGATTTACCGTGGTTCGGCCAATGATGCCTACTTCCACAAGAGCCAGTTCTTAATAAAGTGGGAAGGAAGATTACAATCTCTCCTTACAGTCTCTCACCTTACTAGATCACTCTTATCTCTTTACAGGGTTGTATCTCTGTAAAGGTTCTCTCTCTTTGTTTTAGTCTGGATTCCAATCCTTCTGACTTGTTTGGTTAGGTTTTCCAAAACCTTGATTTTGGTTTTTATCTCCAAAAACCAAATTCGCGGGTACTGTAGCAAGGGCCCACGAATTAGACTGGCCGAAGCGCCCCATGTGAGCGAAGTCGCTAAGACACCGGAAGGCGAATTGGTCGCCTCTATGGTGAGCTGGTCGCCCTATTCTATCTTGGAACTCGAGCGCGAAGTCGCTATCTGGCCTTGGTGGCGCTATCGACATTCTCGATGCCGAATTCACCCGTTTCTGTCCAGCTCTGTTTTCTCTCCTCATATGAGGGATAACTCCAACACAATGTACTCTCCCTCATTATCTGAATGAATACATTTCAAAGGTTTCATTGTCTCTCTTTTCACCATGTTATGGAAAATCTTGAACACACCAAGAACTTCATCCTTGGTCTTCAGACTATATGCCCAGCTGATATCTTTCTTGATGCATTACCAATGAAAGGCAAGATGTACAAAGCTCCCCCGTGGGACTTCACTTTCATGGGAACACATAAATCCAAGTGTACTAGCTCAAGGAAATTCTCCTTTTGGTAAGAGAGGAATCTTTGGAAAGACACCCTATGTTGCTTTCTAACTAAACAATGAGTACATCTATTTAAATGCGTACTTTTAATGTTTGGCAAAGCCTTTTGATTTGCAAGAACTTCCATGCCTTTCTCTCCCATATTACACAATCTCTTATGTCATAGCTCGGTGGAAGCTTCTTCTTGTGTTGCATTTAACTTTGATTTACACAAACTAGCTTATGTCTTGTAAAGACAACAACATTTCTTCCCTCTGGCTACCACAATGGAATATCTGCTCAGTTTCCATACCCCGTTACCAAACGAGTTCTGAAAGCCTTAATCATCTAACTTCCCATTGGAAATTAGGCATAACCGAATGTCAGGGACATGTCTTACATCCTTAATTGAGTGTCAAGGTGTAGCCAACATTAGTTTTTACATGAAAATCACCAATGCATGTAATCTTCGAGACTTCATTGTTACCCATCTTTACCTTACAAAAATCACTCGATTTATAGGTAGTGTGAAGAAACTCCTATGGGGTATAACATGGTAGGAAGCTCCTGTATCTACCACCCACTCTGTACCTTGGCATAAAGTGCTCAAGTATAACTCACCACAATCTGACACAATCCCTACTTCACACTCTGAAGCTATGACAGTAGTGTCTCGGCTGGTGGTGTTTTCTTTCATCTCTAACTTGTCTTTGTGTACGGTACTAGTCTTCTCATCCCTCTTCAATTCTATGCATTCATACTTAAAGTGGCCATGGATACCGCAATGATAACATGGTAAGTCTTTCTTAGGATGTCTACTAATGCTTCTAGATTTTCTTTTGTTATCACCTCTAGAATGAGATGGCTCTCTACTTTTGCCTCTCTCTTGCTTTTCTGTGACAAAGATCTCTGAGTGACAGGAGGTACTCTGTGCACCCTTCTTGTCTCCTTATTGAGGTCTTCCAATTTCTTCCACAAACTAAAAGTGGTGGTCTCTTATGATACAATATGGATTACGTTGTCGTAAATCCATTGTCTAATGCACCCAATCACTTTTTCATCAAGTGTCTTCCAATCGGCATCAGATACTGTATCTAGTTTTACTCCTCCATTCTCAATGGGTTGTGTCAAGTCCTTGCAATAAAATTAGTCATGCGAGTGTTTATAGAATGATCCATCTTCAACAAACTATTTCAACTCAAACATCCTCTTAGGAATTTAATCAAACACCTTTCGAGCGAAGCTTGGAACAACAACCTTTGTGATTGATTTAATCACGGCTCTGATACCACTTATTGGGAAAAAATGATACCAATCAATCCCCACTAAGATAGCTTAAATATGAACACTATAAACTCCTATCGAAAAATCTAAGCTTTCACTACAACTAACAACCACAACCCTAAGCTATAGAATTAACTATCACAAACAAGCAATAGCAATGTAAAGTAAAACTTACTACAATGAGACACAAGATATAACATGGTTCGGCTAATGATGCCTACTTCCAAAAGAGAAAATCCTTTTATAAGTGTGGGAAAGAATATTACAATCACTCCTCTCAAGTCTCTCCAAACTTACTAGATCTCTCTTCACTAATATCTCCTTACAAGCTTCATCTCTTTGCAAGAGTTTTCTCTCAATTTTGGTTGCTCTCAAAATTGGGTTCTTTCAAAGACTTATCTTACACCAAAATCTAACTTTGGTTTTATAGTGTTCTGAAATTTTGACGCATCTGTGAAATTTCAGTTCCAACCGACATGCCAATGTCAAATTATCAACAATATTTGCTCCTAATGACAGATGCAGGCCGCTCGAGCTCCTTACGAACGATGCCATGAGATCGTCCAACCCACATGTGGATGCTACCACTAAGTCGTCCCATCACATGGTGAGGGACCCCAACAACACAATGTCGTCTTTCTCGTGTCAAGTTCATTAGATTTCTATAAGTTTTCCGAAGTGTGTGAGAACACGATAATGGAGAGTTTGCCGGAACATGTCAATTTGGAGTCCCTTTGACATGTGAGATTGTTTTATCCTGGGAGGCGGATGCCTGATGAATCTGTGGTACCGTAGCAAGGGCGAAATTCACTTTAAGGAAAGCTTGTCAAACACGTGACTCAATCTAAAATTGATAAGTTTTTTAACTTTTTCTTTTCATTGTTTTTGTGAATTTGTTAAATGTGATTTCTCATCTTCAATAAACCGATCCCCTTAAATTTATTTAACAATCTTAAAGTGAATTTATTTCCTTTTGTTTCGTTGAAATATGAGACAGATAGCCATTCGGTTTTGCAATGTGAATTTTGTACATGATTATGCCAGAAACATTACTAAGTATGAGGAATTAGAAACGGCAAAGGGTTGTAGTGGTTCGAATATAGATAACTTGGATTTCATTTTTGTTTATTCGTTTTGTTTAATTAATTTTTCTGGATGTAAGAGCTTTCTCTTGAAAGCAACACAGTAAAACTGTTAGGCGACAAAAAAGGCACCGTTTCGGTATAACTGTTTCAAAACCGTCAAATGATGGTAGGAATGTCAATGGTCACTGAAGTTGCAATTCGGGATTGAAATGAAAGTGGGAATTAACCCAACGAGTTACATGCATATAGTTTGTTTAGTTTCTCAAAAATGATAACTTTATTTTCTTCTAAGGTTAATATGGGTTGGCAATATAGGGTTAGTGGTCTAAAACAATTATATTTTTGGGATCTAGGACCCTATTTAAACAACGCTTTAAACAATAGAGGGACTTGTTCATACATTTGAACTGACACCATGGTGACGTTTTGATCGGGTTCCTTCATTTGGATTATTATTGTGTATTAGTACACTAGCAGACGCTTAGTAACCACTTGTGTTGTTTTAGTGATCTTGGCTACAAATAGGGTATATAATTGGCTGAGTTTGGATTCTGTAATACAAAACTAAAAAAATGATCCTACTGTTGTGAAGTATAAAGATAAATACACTTCCCATGTGTGTTTTTCTATATAATAGATTTCAGTACCCTCCACTCTCAACCACTCATGGCAGACCACATGTCCAGACTACAAGCAGGTCGTCCATACGACCTAGGAAACGTAACCACTGCAAGCTAGTCAACAACATGAGAGATCATTACTCATAACGGAAGGAGTAAAAGCAATCATCAAGACAGCGACAAAAGGGGGATCTATGCTTATAAAAGGAGGTGTCTTCTCCATTCTCAAAGGGGGGCCAATTCTCCATCTTCTCGATCATCTATCTCCATCTCCCCTCCAATCAACCAATCAAAATCTCGAACTACATCCAACTTGATTCGAGTTCACTAAAGAACTCGATATGTAGGCAGCTCGACATAACCGAGTTCAGTTGAATAAATACTACCTCTACATTAACGTCGTCTGTGGGGAGAAATTCTTGAGAATGCTATGTTCTTCGCTCGTTCTTCTCAAGCCCAAGAAGCATGGACAAAAGCCACGGTTGCATTTCACTCGAGCATCAATCATGTGGAACTCAGTTAGGTTTCGGATCGAATAAGCACGTCATTGAAGTTTCCATGACGCTGGTGTAGATTATCAATGGCGGCAAGCGAAAAGTTAGCATTCTAAGAGATAAGTCTGCATTCAACTATCCTTCATGTATACTAATCTTTAATCTTTGGATCAGTTCAGATAATTTGTGCACACTTCTATGTTGCAAGATATACTTCTTACTTACAGATCACTTGCAGTGGATCCAGTACCGACCCGAGGGCTGCAACTACCACAATGTCACACGTTCCTTTACGGCGAATCGGTGACAATACAGATCCAGGAATCTAGCTTACAGGTCGCTCCTTACCAGGTCAACTAAGGTACTGTTGGTTCAACCAATCTCAAACAAAAATTTCAGAGCATGCTAATCTATGAACCTATATCAATGAGGAGAAGCGCACACCAGCACAACTCGATCATCACAGAGCTATATCAAAACCTCAGCCAGATCTCATGCAAAGACCTCCGCCAGGTCGTCCATCAGCCTTCCATCAGCTAGGTCGTCACCATTCATGTTTTCCATCAACCAGGTCATCCATCAGATCAGCGCATCATCAGTTCAAGTCAGACAAAAACTAAAAAAGATAAATTTATAAGAGAAAACAGTGGATTTTGACCTCGAAAATGGCCTCCACGGAGCAGAACTAGATGGCGCGCATGCTGTCGCCACCGAGATCTTTTCGAATTGGGGTCACACGCGTGATTCTGACAACTATAGCCAAAGATATGGGGAAAATACCAAAATGCATCCAAACTTACTCTAATTAGCTAAATATCACGATTACTTACTCATGATACTTTAGTACCTTTAATGTGCAATCTAACAACTCAGCATCATCTGACTCAGACCCCCCTACATCACTCACCAAGTCATCCATCAGATCATTGCATCATCAGCTCCGGTCAGCCTCAGCTCAGGTTATCCTCAGATTAGTTCATCCTCAAGTCAGGTCATTTTCATATCAGGTAATCCTCAGATCAGCTCATCCTCTGATCAAGTCGTCCTCAACTCAGGTCATCCTCCGATCAGGTCATCCTCAGATCAAGTTATCCTCAAGTTAGGTCTGAGCAGGTCTACAACCTGGAAGAAGCAACCAATATTCCAACTATCAGTTCAACTCCAACACAATCACTGTCAGTTTAGCTTGTACACAGGTTGTCATCAGTTCACTCGAGCTTGAACGGACATTAATATTCCAGGTCGTCCCAGACTGACCACACCGCAAAGCTCACGTCGATGATGTCAATCAATCTAAAAAGCTCATTCGCCATAGACTTATACCACACAGAAAAGGTTTCCAGCATATCCATCATCAATTGAAATAACAAATCAAGGGGAAGCAATACTTTGTCGAATCAAGGAATCAACAATTCCAAACCAAGAAGCATCCAAGTGTTCCCTCCTCAACAGTTCACATATACTCCAAACCAGTGAGTCGCTCGAATTACAAAATGGAAGCTCACTCCCTTGTAGTTTATTGCAAGCCAATCAAGCTGGGGGGCTAACCATAGCCATCTCCGAACTGGGACAAGTTATTGCCATCTAAACATGTAAATCAAGCTCCAACACTAGGGCTAAACAATATTAACACCCACAAAGGGCTGCTTATACTATGAACTGGGGGCTAGCTACTGATAAGAGCCCAAAGTTGTAGTTTTAACCCTATAACAGACATACTTTTAGACCAATTATGTGAGTAATAATTAAGAGTTAACACTGATTACGTGTTTTTATGCATTTCAGGCTTCAAAGTCCATTATGTGCAAAAATGTGCCACTTTAGCGAGATAAAGGAGCAAAGGTAGGTTACTAAGGAGTTCCATGATTAAAGGCCAAGATTCAAGAAGACAAAGCCTTTCTAAAGCCCGGTCAAAAGCTGAAAAGTCGACGCGGGCAGAAATAGCACACAAAATCAGCAGAACTTCCGAAGGCCATATCTTTGGACTCAGACCTCGGAATGGGGCCTACCTTATGTCAAAACGACCGGCTCGGAAAGAGCTTTCCAATGGTCTAAGCCGTTATCCAATTAGAGGAGCAAAAGTGGACGAAAAGTCTGTTGAAGCCAACTGCAGCTGAAGAGGCTTTTTTGGACTGAAAGAATTGGGTTTTGGGCTTGATTCTCTGGCCCAAAACATGGCTCCAAGCCCATGCACGATTTTTGGATCTGAAAGTATAAAAACAAAAGCTTAGCTCTTTGTTAATGGTAGATAGGTTAGAGTAAAAAGTAGCCATTAAAATAGCTTCTAGATCTAGTTTTTATTTAATTGTTTTTAATTAAGTTTAATTTCAAATCCAACTCTTGTTTTAGATTAAATTATTAGAATCATTGTTCTTAATTAGTTTGATAAATAAAATAGCTAGTTTGTCAATTTCGATTCTTGTCATTTACATTTGTGTTAGATCTTATTCATTTACTACTTGTTATTCAATTCTTAGTTATTAATTAGATTTTAATTATTGTTTAATTTAGATTAGTAAATTTCAATTCTTTATATCATGTTTAGTTTAACTTTAATCGAAATGATTGCGTAATGATTCTCGGCTAAACCTCCATTAGAGGGGGTTAAGAAGCCTTGATGAAAGCTTGATTCCGACTATCGTAGAATCGTCGTAATTTCCTTTCCACTCTAGAAACGATTAGTTCACCATGAGAATGGGTTTAATCGTTCACATGCTAGTTATGAATTAGTAGGAATGCCATGTGTAATTAGGGGATTAGGAAGAACCAATTGTTCTGCGAAGCGATTCAATTCGATTACGACGATTAAATCGTTAATAAGATTAAGTCGAGTTAAGGTGGAATCAATCCCCCTCTAACTCCTTATCATCGAATTAACATAGCATTCCCTTAGTTATTTTGATAACCGACTAGTTGCATCTTGTGGGTAGTTGCATCGTAGTCTAGTTGCCTTTTCGTAAATCTCTCATTAGACCTTAAGTAGAGTAATTACACGTGATAAAACAGCATGCGGAAGGACTAGGAGTGGAACGAATCACTCTACTCCACTATATCTCATGGGATTGAGAGTAGAAATCTTTGATAAGTATATAGGATCATAATTTAGTTATAGTTTACTTACGTTTTGAGTTTCATCGTTCATTTCGTAGGTAGACTATTCAATTTTATAATTATCAAATGGCGCCACTGCCATCTTAGTTGCACTTTCGCATTGTTTTCGTAGTGTAAGTACTTTTCTTAAAAGTCCTATTTCACCCACCCACCCGTGTTTGATTCATACTGTGGCTTTCCATTTCATTGTTGAAAAATTTCAGCGATAAATTACAATCGAAGCGCAAAGCCGTAAGAGGGCACCTCGCCCTATAGCTTGAACAAATAGCGACCGCCCCATGTGGAGCGACCACCCTAAAACACTTTGTAATTTGAAAATTACCCGAGCGACCACGCTTCTATGCGCCTTACCACGCCGCTTTGTTAATTTTTTTCGAATTCTACGGTTTGACTCGAACTTTGATTTTTCAAATTTTTCAGTGTTCTAACTCTGTTATATACAATCGAACACGCGTAAACAAGACGCTATTCATAAGAGAAGCAAGGACGCCTTAATCGGTATTCCTTTCTTCCACACCTCGCGATCTCCCCGTTAGAGTTTTATACTAGTATATCGTAATTGTTTGGAGTTTTGATGTGTTTAGCTAAGTTTGGTTTTAGCCTTGTATGAGATTAAGGTCCGGCGAACAAAACACGTAACGTAATTACACAACAACGCCAACAAACAAGTCTATCTAGTATACCACCCACTACACCTCTAGCTACTATTTCACACACATCACGACACAATGCCCGACGAAGAAGAAGAGACTCCTCTCTCGACTTCTACAAAGCCTTGAGCGATAGCCCCAAATCTTGCATCGTTCTAGCCGACCCGATTGGGGGGATTTCGAATCCCCCAAATATTTTAATTTGTTACCCGCTTTTCATGGATTAGACCATGAAAAACCTTATCAGCACGCGTAGGATTGAACAAGTCCTAACAACATTCCACCATCCTACGGTTGGTGCGAACAAATTAAACTCGGGTATTCCCTTTCACCTTAGCCGATAAAGGCGGTGTCTTGGTTAACTGCCCAAACGCCTAATTCTGGACTCATGGGCTAAACTTGTTCAAATTGTTTATGGAACATTTTTACCACCCCTAAAGACGGACGAGATGCTTTCCAAGATTCATTTCTTTCGACAAAATCCTCATGAATCATTTTCAGAGGCTTGGAATCCTTTCACCGATCTCCTTATAGAGTGTCCACATCATAACTTAGCAAAAGACACGTTAGTTCGTTGCCTTTTTCAAAGGACTTCTACACCACCATAAAGAAGTCCTAGACATTATGAATGGGGGTAGTTTCTTAAGCAAAGGAGCCTCGGAGGCTTATAAATTTTAGAGGATCAAACTAAAGCTTAAATAACAACTTGGGGGTAGTGATGATATCCACCACTCCGCTAGTTCATCAAATACTGATTAAGGCCGGCCGCGGTATGTTTGAAATTAAACACGATTCGAGCTTAAAACTCTAATCGAATCACTCACTAAAAAATAGAGGCCATTTCGTTCAACAAAAGCCTATCCCCGTCATGAATGTAAATTCAAATCCATGTAGTTTCATTTAGAGCCCCGAGCATCTCGACTCCCAATCGTCCCTATAGCCTATGAACAGGCTTGTTCTATTAATAGTGAACCTAACGCCCTTGGAGACAAAATCCCAACTTCGGTTGGAGAAATAACCAACACGTCATACCTCAAGGGTACAATAATCAATATGTTAGGCCTACGCACAGCTTTAACCAAGCCCCACTACGACAAGGACAGGGTCAGGGGAATTTCAATAATTATAACAACCAAGTGCAACCTCGACAAGGTCAAGCACAAAGTCAAGGTAGTTATAATAATTATAATGCTAATAGAGGTATCGTTCCGGTAAATAATAACTATCATAATCCACCCATAAATAATTCACGTGAAATAGTTCCAGTCACACCACCCGTGACTACTACACCCACACAACCGGATCGTCTTGACACCTTCATACAAGTGAGCCAAAAACTTTTCCAAACCATGGCTCAATCTAACCAACAGCTTCTACAATCCGTTAATAATTTAACCCAACAGTTGGCTCAAGATAAAGCCCAACCCAAAGGTGTGTTTCCATGTCACGTAATACCTAATACTAAAACAACAAATACAGCCTTTGAGGTAACCGATAATACTAGTAATGAATATCAAAATGTAGGTGAGCTAAAGGCCATCACCACTCTCCGTTCTGGCAGAGTGGTTGATAACAAAGTAACTATGCCTATAGTTACCCTACCAGTCGCCCCTACACCTGCTATTTTACTAGATACCGAAATAGAAACTGAAGAGCCTACCACTGTAGAGGTACCAGTTACAACACAACCTAAGAAACAAAAAGCCACGGTTAAACATTCAGGTGATACAATTGCTAAATATAAACAGAAACCGCCGTTTCCACAAAAATTAGTCGTGTTAACTAGGGATACAAATTATGAGGAGATTAGGGATGTTTTCAAGAATCTAACTATAAACCTTCCCTTCCTCGAAGCTATAAAAAAGCTACCACACCATGCTAAGTTTCTTAAGGAATTGTGTACTACTAGGCGTAAGACCAATATACCAAAAGACGCCTTTTTAACAGAACAATTCCCAACTTTATCTGAACATAATGGAATTGTTAAGTACAAGGACCCTGGTCGTCCTACTGTACAATGCACCTTAGGAGATTCTTATACGACGACCACATTATTAGACTTGGGGGCTAGCGTTAACTTACTCCCGTTTTATTTGTATAGACAAATAGGTGTAGCCGAGATGCAACCCACTAAAATGACATTGCAATTAGCTGATCGGTCTATTAAGTATCCTAAGGGTGTCGCCGAAAATGTTCTCGTAAAAATCAGGATTTTTACTATCCGGGCTGATTTTGTCATCCTCGACCGCGAGAATTGCTAACGACTCGTCCCCGATCATCTTAGTATGCCCTTTCCCGGCAACCGCCAATGCGCCATTAATTGTCGCGATGGTTCAATGTCCATGTCTTTTGGCCATCTTGTTGTTGAAGTCAATGTTTTTAAAACAAAGACACACGTTACCGATTCGTCTATGGATGGAGAGGTTAGCATGATCGAGAGCTTTGCTCGAGATTATTTCAACAACACGTTCTCGGATAATCATATGCCCAAATTTCTTTCCTTTGGAAGTTCAGACTCCAACATTTCCATCCCTACATTAGTCGATACACATATTACGGAGGAGGATGAGATAGATGACTTTCTCAAAGATGTAGAGGACTATCATAGTAACGAGGATATGACCAATCTAGATGAGCAATTCGATGAGTTTCTTAGAGCAGGTGATAATTCATCCTATCAAGAACTACTTTCCACAACATCCACCTCATCTCCCCTCCTTCCACCCTTTCAAAGGAATCTCGAGTTTGCACTCAATCCTATTGTTTCTTCTGTGCTTCATAATTTTTTAAATTCACCTAGTAAACAAATACTTCAGAAGACAAAAGCGTGTGACACCTTCATTTTCAGACTTGAGACAGTCCCTACCTACACTATGAATGAGTTTTGTGCTAAACCCACATCCTCATTTTTTCCATGCTTTCCTTCAACAACTTACCCATATCCACCATATTCTCCACAACCATTCACTCTTCCACACTTATTCACTAGGACACCCTCTCGTTCAAAAATGAAAAAAAGGTGCATGCTAGGTTAAGTAATAGGGTTATCCGACTTCGCTTTCATTTTACTAGGTTGCGTCATAGGAAATCTTGGTGCTTGATTGTGTTTAGATATATTTTCTGTGATATTTATTTATAGAATGATCCACAACTATTTCGGTTGTTGATATATGATAAACTGCATGTTCATACATATGTTTAGATAAGTCTCGAGTATCTGACTATAAACGACTCAACTTTTGTGTTTGGTGCATTTTCTTTCATTTCCATATATTGGTGAGTGCACCATTAAGGTAACCGGACCCTCCCTACGGAGTGTGTGGCTGTAAGTACTGGATCCTAAGTCCACGTTTAAACATAATTCACGTTTTCCCACTCTTGCATGTTTTCTCGGATTTTTAAGTCATTTTTCTCTATGAGGTGAATTATGTCCTTCTTGTTTATTGTTTTCTTTTTAAAATTAAAATAAATAAATAAATATATATATATATATATATATATATATATATATATATTAAAGAATAAACATAGTAATATAGGAAGTCTCGAATCGACTTTAAAAGACCTATCGCTAAAACAAATTTTCTAAGCTCCGTTGTAAAAAAATTTGTTTGGGGTGGGTGTTCGTGGTTTCCGGCCCCTAGAATGTTTATGTCCCATTACAGTTGCTTAGGCCGTTTAATTGTATTACGATTCGGGTTGACATAATCCATGATTTTAGAGTCCAATTGTTCGCAAAACGTACATCATGCACGCACTTCGAGGCATTTTCCACTATCTTATATGTCATCCACGGTCAGAATAGAGTGTTTTATGGATCATTGGATTGGAAATTCTCTCCTGATCATTTCCATAACTCATTCGCAAAAATTGGACCGGTAACGAAGCGGCAATTTTGATTTGAAGTTTCGCAAAAAATCGAAAAAAAATCACAAATTTCGATTTGGGCTTGGGCCCAACCCGCGCCCACCGACAGCGCACCCGCGCCCTTACCTTCACCAACAGTCGCGATCATCTTCCCCAAATCCGCCATTAACGCCCAAAGCTTAAAACAAAACCTAAAAAAATAATAATAATAAAAGAAAACCTAAATTAACCTACGCCCACAATCAATACCCAACCCAAATCGATTGCAAACGCGCCCTACCACCACCTCCACCAAATTAAATAAGCAAAAACCACCGGAAATTCCAAATTTTGTTGCTGCCGCACTACCACTCCACCACCACCACTGTTTGCTTCAGTTGGTCGATTAACAACCCACCACCACATCCCATTTAAACCCCCACTACATTCCAAACACCAATGGCTCAACAACGCCGGATTTTGCCAGAGCAAGCTTTTACAGGCGACCACTTCGCGCCGTTTTATGGTGACGAAATGATCAGTCGAGACTGGAATAGCTTGTGGTACTCGACTGAAGCCTATTACCACGAGGACTTAGTCCGACGGTTCTACAATACGAGGGAGTTGGAAGGGACAAGGATTTTTGTTGTGGTGGCGAAGAGGAGGAAGGAAGTGATGACTGGGTTGTTGGCAGAGATTCTAGGCAGGCCGCCTAGAATCTATTTGGATGTCACGTTGCAGGAGTCCCAACATAATGGGGTAGAGCCATTGATGAACGAGACAATTACTGAAGGGAACTACAATGCGAGGTCGCATTGTGTTCGTCAGGCTTCCCTTAGGACCAACCACCGGCCGCAGCCTCGATTGGTCCGAACGTCCTGGGGAAGGAGAAGGTCAGCGACATCGGCCTGAACTACCTCCACATCTTATGGATACTCCAAGAGCAGAAGTATGAGTTCTGCATCTTGGAGTTTTTACTTAGCATGATTAGGGGAGTAGGGAAGTCTGTTGCCCCCCTCCCTATGTTGATAACCAAGATCATGTTGAAGTTGAGAGCAGCTCAGGCGACTGATAGGACTTACATCACCCTACACCGTAACCCTCGCATCTATAAGGAGTGCGTCCAACGAGTTTGGAGGTTGGCTGAGGATAGAGAAGAAGAAGAAGAGGATGGTGGAGATCAGAATGCCGAGGAGGCTGGGGGAAATAAGAATGCCTCGGAGGATGAGGAGTTGACTTCTTTTGATGCGGATGCCTTGGAGAGGTGTTGGTCAGACGCAGAACGCATGGCTGTGATTCATCTAGCATGCATTCGCTCAACACCATCTGCGAATACCTCCGGACTCGACAGGCAACGATGCATCATAACTTCGAGATCCGTACACAGAGAGAGGACGAGAGGTGGGAACATATGAGGGCCGAGTGATAAGAGCCCAAAACTGTAGTTTTAACCCCTTAATAATCATATGGTTAGACCAATTATGTGAATAATAAGTAAGAGTTAATACTGATTACGTGTTTTTATGCATTTCAGGCTTCAAAGTCCATTATGTGCAGAAATGTGCCACATTAGCGAGATAAGGAGCAAAAGTCAGCAGAACTTCCGAATGCCATATCTTTGGACTCAGACATTGGATTGAGGCCTACCTTATGTCAAAACGACCGGCTCGGAAAGAGCTTTCCAATGGTCCAAGCCTTGACCCAATCAGAGGAGCAGAAGTGGACGAAAAGTCTGTGGAAGCCAACTGCAGCTGAAGAGGCCTTTTTGGACTGAAAGAATTGGGTTTTGGGCCTGATTCTCTGGCCCAACCCATGGCTCCAAGCCCATGCACGAATTTTGGATCTGATGTATAAAACAAAAGCTTAGCTCTTTGTTAATGGTAGCTAGTTAGACCTAAATTAAGATATAGAATTATAGATCTAGTTTTATTAATTAAATTAAGTTTTAGTTCCATTTAAATTCTTGTTTTAGATTAAATCTCCTCAATCATTGTTCTTGATTGATTAGATAAATAAAATAGTTAGTTTGTCAATTTCGAATTTGTCATTTCCATTCTAGATCTAATTTCAATTCTTGTTCTTGTTTCATTCCAGCCATTAAATTAGATTCATTATTGCTAAATTAAGTAATTCTCAATTTCTCACATTATGTTTAGTTTAGATTCAATGGTAAATGTTAGATTGATGACTCAAGGCTAAACCTCCATTAGAGGGGTTGATGAAGCCTTGATGAAAACTTAGTTGTTTAGTATAGAAACGCTTGTAGAATCTATTCCACTCTAGAAGGTCGTGTTTTCGCCATGAGAATGGGTGGGCTTACCCCCACATGCTAGTTAGTACTTGGTAGAAATGCCATGAACACTAGGGATTAGACTCGGAATTCTTGCCGTGAAAACGTAAGAATCGAGATACCACAATCTGTACTAGGTCATGCAGTTGGATTCGAGGTGGATTCAATTCCCCTCTAATTCCTTATCTAGAGTCAAACAATAGTATTTCCATAGCATTTGTAGTTAATTTCTAGTAATCATCTTAATTAAGTATCGTGAGTATAATATTTCAGAAAAGCTCTCATTGACTTAAGAGCGACTAGTTAGACTTAGAAAACAATCCATGCTAGGGAACTAGGAGTGGAACGAACTTCGTACTCCATTTAGTGCAATTCGCATTGAGAGTAGAAGATTTGATAATAGACACGAAAGTTAGTTTAGTTTACTTACGCCAGGAAGCCATAGTTCATTTCAGTAGGTAGACTACTCATTTTACAGAATCAAATGGCCACGCCATCTTAGTTGCACTTTAGCATTGTTTTCTTTGTAGAAGTAGTTATTTTAAGTCCCATTAAACCCACCCACCCTTGTTTGATTCATACCGTGGTTGCCGCTTCAGTTTTGGAAAAATTCCGAGAAAATAATCGAAGGCCGCCTTCACTTCAAAGAGAGAGCCGACCCGCTCTTACCGGAATTCTCGACATAACCGAAAGGCCTGCTTCAAAGAGAGCTGCGTTTCGCCCGCTTATCTTAAAAACTTTGCCTAGATTTCCGAGACAGTTTGATTCAGGATTTCGAGTTTGATTCAACTTCGAGTTGTCAAGCTTTTCAGTGTTCTAATCTCTTATATACACCAACACGCCGCATACAAGACGCTATTCATAAGCGGCAAGGACGCTTATCGTGTTTCCTTTCTTCCATACCTCGTGATTTTCCAGCTTAGAGGTTTTCTACTAGTATATCGTAATTGTTTGGAGTGTTGAATGTTTAGTTAAAACTAACTTAGTCTTGCATGAGATTAAGGTCCGGTCGAACAAAACAACAAACGAATTACACGGCAACAAACAAGTCTATCTAGTACACCACCCACCTACACCTCTAGCTAATATCACACACACCATACCCGACATAATGGGTGAAGAAAGAGAGACTCCTCTCTCCGACTTCTACAAAGCTTTGAGCGATAGCCCTAAGTCTTGCATCGCTCTAGCAGACCTAACGGGGATTTTCAATCCCCCAAATATATTTAATTGCTACCCGCTTTTCATGGGTTAGACCATGAAAACCCTATCGGCACACGCGTAGGATTGAACAAGTCCTCATAACATTCCACCACCCTACGGTTGGTACGCAACAGATTAAACTAAGGGTATTTCCTTTCACATTAGCCGATAAGGCTGGCGCTTGGTTAACTCCCAAGCCTAATTCTCAGGGACTCGTGGGCTAAACTTGTTCAAATTGTTTATGGAACATTTTACCCACCCCTAAAGACGGATGAAATGCTTTCCAAGATTCATTTCTTCCTACGGAGAACCCTCATGAATCATTTTCTCGAGGCATGGAATCGCTTTCACCGATCTCCTTATAGAGTGTCCACACCATAACCTAGCAAAAGACACGCTTAGTTCGCGGCCTTTTTCAAAGGACTTCAACATCACCATAAAGAAGTCCTTGACATAATGAATGGGGTAGTTTCCTAAGTAAAGGAGCCCCTGAGGCTTACAAATTTTAGAAGACCAAACTAAACGGAATAATAATTGGGGGTAGTGATGATATCCCCGGCCGCCTAGTTCTTCTTCAACAAAAAGGTCACGCAGTATGTTTGAGAATAAAACCGATCCGTAACTTAAAAATTTACTCGATCTCTAACTAAAAAGTAGAGGCTATTTCGCTCAACAAAAGCCTATCCCCGCCATGAATGTAAACTCCAACCCATGTAATTTCTGTTTGAGTCCGAGAGCACCGACACAATTATTGTCCTCTAGCTTACTTAACAACAACCACCAAAGCAAGATAATGTTTACTCTATTAATAACTATCCTATTCCTAACTGAGACAACATCCCAACTTCAAATGGAGAAATAATCAACAAGTAACACCTCCGTGGTACAATAATCAAAACGCGTTAGGCAAGCAAACAATTATAACCAAGCTCCACTTAGGCAAGGACAAGGACAAAGTCAAGGGAATTATAATAATTATAACAACCAAGCTTACCTAGGCAAGGTCAAGCACAAGGTCAGAATAATTATAATAATTATAATACCAATAGAGGTATCGCTCCTGTTTAATAATACTAACTATCACAACCCACCCATAAATAATCAACGAGATAGTTCCAAATGCACCACCCGCGGACTACTACACCTACACAACCGGATCAGATCGACGCTTTATACAGTTTACCCAACAACTTTTCCAAACAATGACTCAATCAAACCAACAGATCTTTACAATCCATAAATCGGGGCATACAACAGCTTAGCCCAAGAGAAAGCCCAACCAAAAGGCGTGTTTCCGTGTCAACCGATACCAAACCCTAAAACAAAGAAACACAAATTTGAGGTAAACGGTAATTCTAGTACGGAAACTACAATCGTAGGTGACCTAAAATGCCATCACCACTCTCCGCTCGGGAAGAGTGGTTGATAACAAAGTAATCATGCTTATAGTTACCCCATCAAGATTCCTACACCGATATCGAACTAGATAATCAAATAGAAATCGAGGAGCCTACCACGGTAGAGGTACCCGCTTAAATCACAACCAAAGAAACAGAAAGCCAAGGTTACACAGCCAGTAGAGCCATATGCTAAAATATAGAGCTTAAACCACCGCTTCCCCAAAAAATTAGCCATGCTAACTAGGGATACAAACTTTGAGGAAATTAGGAACGCTTTTCAAGAATCTAACGATAAACCTCCCTTTCTCGGCTATTAAAAAGCTTCCTAACCACGCTTAAGTTTCTTAAAGAGTTGTGGCACTACTAGGCGCGAAGAGACTAACATACCCAAAGACGCCTTTTAACCAACAGCCCCCAACTTTATCCGAAAATAATGGAATTGTTAAGTACAAGGACCCCGGGTCGCCCCATCAGAAAATGCACCTTAGGAGATTCCCACACGACGACCGCTTTATTAGACCTCGGGGCGAGTGTTAACTTACTCCCCGTGATACTTGTATAAACAAATAGGTTCTACAGAAATGCAACCTACAAAAATAACGCTGCAATTAGCGCATGTGTCAATTAAGTATCCTAAAGGTGTAGTGGAAAACGTGCTTGTTAAGGTTCGTGGATTTCTACTATCCCGCTGATTTTGTTATCCTCGATACGTGTAAGTCGCTAATGACTCCGCATCGATCATCTTAGGGATTTCCTTCTTGGCAACCGCCAACGCGCTTTATAAATTGTCGCTATGGAAAGATGTCCTTATCTTTTGGCCATCTTTTCTCCGAGGTAAATGTTTTTTAAATGATGAAACAGCTACCGATTCGCCTATAGATGGGGAGGTTAGCATGATCGAGAGTTTAGCTCAAGATTATTTTAACAACACGCTTCCTCAAAACAATATGTACAAATTCCTTTCTTTTGAACTTCTGATTTTGTGAATGACTCCTACTTAGAGGAGGTCAACACCATCCCGAATCCACACCAATTGTAGACCGCCGGTTGCTCCATATATCGAGTAATGAAGACTTGCTACCGGGCAAGTATTCATTACGCAAGATAAGGACACGTATGAAACATCACCGACATTCCGCCACACACACAGTGCTTAAACCTCTTCCCCGAGTTAAAATATATTCAACTTGATCCGATGGTAGTCACCCGATAATTATATCTTCTCTAACTAAAGATGAAGAGACATCGTTAATAAGGGTGATTAGGGAACATCGGTCCGCGATTGGTTGGTCCTTAGCCGACATTAAGGGGCATTGATTCTAATGTCCGTGACTCATCGTGATACATTTGAGGATAACGCCAAGACTTCTCGCGAACCTCGGCCGCTTTGAACCCCGCCATGAAAGAGGTGGTTAGGGAAGAAGTCTTGCGATTACTCGATGCGGTATTATATACCCAATCTCCGATAGCGAATGGGTAAGTCCCATTCATGTAGTTCCTAAGAAGTCGGAATTACCATGGTACGTGAACGGAAGGGTGACTACGTTGTCACTCAAGGTCCTATGAAATGGAGAATCAGATTGATTACGACGCTTAAATGCTATGACACGAAAAGGATCACTTTCCCTTACCATTTATAGATCGATGCTTGAACGCCCGGGGTCGGGTCATGCCTTTTATTGTTTCCCTCGATGGCTACTCCGCTATTTTCAGATTATTATTGATATTGATGACCAAGAAAAGATAACCTTCACATGTCCCTTCTAACATATGCCTATAAACGAATGCCTTTTGGCCTTTGTAATGCTCCCCGTACCTTCCAAATGTGTATGCTTCATATATTTAGTGACATGGTAGAGCTTTTATGGAAGTTTTCATGGATGATTTTTCTATCTATGGAGACTCCTTCACGCATCGCTTGTCTAACATGTCTAAGGTTTTGACACGGTGTGAAGAAAAGAGCCTCGCTTTTAAATTGGGAAAAGTGTCATTTCATGGTCAAAAAAGGGCATAGTATTAGGTCATATTGTATCTAGTGATGGCATCAAGCAGATAAAGCCAAACTAGATAAGATAGCTTAATTTACCTAAAACCACGGACCGTCCGTGAGATTAGAGCCTTCTAGGCCATGCAGGGTTTTATAGGCGTTCATTAAAGATTTTTCAAAATAGCTAGGCCTTTAACTAACTTGCTTTTGAAGGATGCAATCTTTGATTTTAATTTTAATCAGAAACAGGCTTTTTTGACACCTTAAAAGCCGCCTAACCATCGCACCTATTATTATACAGCCTCCCCGATTGGTCAAAACCTTTCAACTCATGTGTGATGCTAGTGACTATGCAGTTGGTGCCGCCTTTGGGACGTAAAATAGATAATAAGTCCATCAAGTATTTATTATGCTAGTAAAACATTAAACGACGCCAACGGAATTACACAACTACTAAAAAAGAATTTTAGTGTCATTTATGCTTTAGATAAGTTTCATTCCTTATTTGGTTGGTTCTAAAACTTTAGTTTACACGACCATGCAGCCTTTTAGGTACCTTCTTGCAAAGAAGGATGCTAAGCGTAGATTAATCGATGGATTCTTCTCCCCGCAAGAGTTCACATTAGAAATAAAGGACAAAAAGAGGGGTCGAAAACGAGTTGCCGACCACTTATCTAGACTTACAAATGACGATAGTAGTGATTCCTCGAGTCCATACCGACTCTTTTCCCCGATGAGCATCCTCAGATGCTATTTTTCATCACCATGGTATGGACATCGTGAAATTATTTAGCGCGCTGATGTTATGCCTTATAATTGGTCAAGAAATGAACGTAAGAAGTTTTGGCCGAGTCAAGTTATACTATTGATGAGCCCTACCTTTTAAGTATTGTGCAGATCGATTATTCGTCGCCAGATTCCCCAAAGGGGAATATAATGAAGTTCTATCGCTCGCCATGACAAAGAGTGTGGTGGCCACTTTAGTGGAATGAAAACAGCCGCTAAGGTTCTTCAATGTGGATTTTATTGGCCTACCCTTTTAAGGATGCCCAAGTGCATTGCAAAGACGGTATTCGCTGCAACAACTCGGGCTTAATCACGGCAATATGATGCCATTAAATCCAATCTTAATAGTAGAAATTTTTGATGTTTGGGGTATTGATTTCATGGGCCCTTTCCCCTGCTTCCCACGGTTATATTTATATTCTAGTTGCCGTGGACTATGTGTCTAAATGGATAGAGGCCCTAGCTTGCCGTAGAAATGACCACCATAAGACCGCTTGTATTTTTATTAAAGAATACATTTTCTGTCGGTTTGGCATTCCTAAAGCCCTCATTAGTGATGGTGGAACACATTTTGCAAATGAGAGTTGTTGCATCCCTAGTTAAAAAGTACGGAGTTACACACAAAAATAACAACTCCTTATCATCCACAAACTAGCGGACAAGTAGAAGTTTCTAATAGGGAAATCAAAAAGATTTTAGAAACAACAAGAAAACCCCGATAGGAAAGATCGGTCGGTTGCCTCATCGGATGCCTTATGGGCATATAGAACTGCTTTCAAAACTCCTATAGGTATGTCTCCCTTTAGACTTGTATTCGAAACCATGTCATTTGCCCGCCAATTAGAGCACCGCGGCTCGTGGGCTATAAAAAGCCTTAACTTCAATATTGATGAGGCGGGCGCCAAACGCAGTTACAATTAAATGAGCTTGAAGAAATCCGTAGTGATTCTTACGATCTCGCTAAGGATTATAAAGCCAACATGAAACGGTTCATGATAAGCATATCTTGCGAAAAGAGTTTGTGGTCGGACAAAAGGTTTTGCTTTACAACTCCCGCCTACATATTTTCCTGTGGAAACTAAAACCCGCTGGTCCGGGTCCTTTTCTCGTTATCAAGTCACCCCTTTACGGGCAATTACCTTGGTAAATCCCAAGGACAACAAGCATCTTTCAAGTTAATGGTCAACGGTTAAAACATTTTCACTTAACTTTTGTCCCCCGATGTGGAGGAAGTCCTTTTACAGACTGCCTATGAGGATCGACCTTTGTCATTGGTGTACTTTACTTTCATTTCCATATACCGATAAGTACACCATTCAGGTAACCGGCCCTCCCTATGGAGTGTGTGGGTCGTAGTACCGGATCCTAAGTCCACAGCTCACATAATTCACGCTTTCCACTTTCGTGATGTTTTCTCGCTTTTGAGTCATGTTCCTCTATGAAGTGAATTATGTATTTATTGTTTTTCGCCTTCCTTATAATAAACAAATAAAATAAATTAAGATTCTTAAAAATCATAGACATAGCAATCCAACAAGTCCGGGAATCGACTTTAAACGACCATCTGACGCTGTAAACAAAAATTTTGTGTTTAAAAATTTGTTTGGGGGTGGGAAGTCAGTCTTTCCATCCGGATTGTTCGAACCTTCTAGTTGGGTTGTTTAGGTCCATTAGTATAGTTCATTGGGGTTGACGTCATCTAATTTAGTGTTCATTAGTTCGCATAACTTACGTCATGCACGCACTACGAGGCGTTTTCCACTATCTTATTCGTCACCCCCGGTTGGAATCGAGTGTTTTAGGGATCATTGATTGGAAATTCTCCCTGATCATTTCCATATCTCATTCGAAAGAATCGGACCGATAACGGCTGGAAATCTAGTTTGAAATTGCGCTTAAAAATCGACGAAAAGTCGAAACAATCGAATTGGCTTGGGCCGACTCACAATTTCCCTACAGCCACCCATACGCTTTTCCAAAACCAAATCGCGATCTTCTTCTTCCAGCCGCTTTTACACAAATTTTAATCCAAACCCTATCAACCAAAATAAAAAAATATATATATATATATAAATAAAAATAGAATACATCACAATAATCGACACCCACGCCTTCATTGTGAAACACCAATCTTCCACACAATCCAACCGCTTCCACCATTAAACCATCCACCAATTCAAGTTTTCATACCCACCGTCAGTACCTACCATAACCACCACCGTTGGTTTAGTTAGAGTTCATCAAACTCGCATCCACCACCATCTACAAACCCCAAATCAGTTCAAACTTCAATGGCGCTAACGACGAGAATTTTGCCGAAAACGCTTTGCTTTATACCGGATAGCTTTTGGCCATTTTATGAAGCGGAGATGTTTAAGAGAAATTGAACGGACGTGGTATTCGACAGAGGATTTCTATCACTTTGATTTGGTAGAACAGTTTTATAAGAAACGAAAGTGGAGGGAAATAGGATTTTCATTAGGATAGCAGAACGCCGAGGAAGTTACGACACAATGTTGGTCGAAGCTATTAGGAATCACCCCAGAACTAACCTAGATATTTACTCAAACAGAATCCCAGATATAATGCAGTTCCTGCTTTGATGAAAGATACGGTCATAGAGGGTGAATACAATACGATATCTCATTGCGCTCGCCAGACGATTCGAGAACCAATCAACCGGGTCGCCGCCAGTGGATTGGTAAGAACGCCCTCGAAAGACAAAGTCACGACATCGACTTCGGTTCCGTGACGCTCTCCTCGAATTTGCAAACGGAAGGAGTATAATTTCTGCATCCTTGATTTAATTTTGAATGTGATTAGAGAGAGGGAAAGAGCCCGGCGCTTCTTCCCGTGATTGATCACTAAGATTATGCTCTCATTTAGAGCCGCCGCTAGATCTGCTCCTATTAAGATCAAATTGCCTTCTAATCCAAGTATTTATAAGGAATGCATTCAAAAGACTTGGCCGCTGTCCGCAGAGAAGGAAGTTGAGTCGGATAATGTAGGGAAGATATGACATGGTTGGTTGAGGATAATTTTGATAGTCATACTTCTAATTTAGAGCTTAATGATAATGCCGCAAACCGGTTTCATGGCGCGTTATCGATCCGTGGAAGACATTAGACATAGACAAATTGTAATTCGAATAAGCAAACTAACTTTCGACGAGAGTTGAAATGCTCGAAAGGGGTCAGCAAGATATATTGTTTAACTTGGAGGTTATCCACAAGAATCACCAAGCCCAAGATGCGACTCAAGATCGATGGAAGCACAAATACGCTTGTTCAGATAGAGATGCTACGACGATGCCACTGTGGATGAGTCCGTCTCACCGAAGTCCGAGAGGCATGAGCGCCGCCGCCAAGAGGCCGATGGCTCAAGCCATTCTTCACCACGTAACCGCCTCCATCTCAGTGGACCATCTTTCTTCACACTGCTAGGTGTTCACCATCACCGGTCCTCCCTCGTTATCTTATCGCTTTATTGTTTAGTTAGTGGAATTTTATTTTAGTAGGTAGATTTGAGTAGTAAGTTGTTTGTTTTAGATTGCTTGATTTCATAGTATTTTAATATAATTTATTTTGATCATCTTTCGTATAGGTTGTCTTGGAGTAAAAGTTGAAAATAGTGGTAGCAGGATATGTAGGAGAGTTTAGATACCGTGGTTGTTAGGGAAATCAAAACTATGGTTAGTTTCCTGTTTCGGTTTGGCGCTTTCTATTTCGAAATTGCCTTTAAAACAAATTGGTAACTTGCCGATTCGCTTTGGAAACCCAAACCTATTTAAACTTCCATCATACTACACTCACAACCCACACTACACCCCACAATCATCTTTCACTTTTCACTCCATCCCTTTTTCTAGTTTTTCTTGTTTTTTCTTTAGAAACTCACTTTCTCGACTCTCCACGAAGCGCTTCCAACGCTTCAAGCAGAGCTGACTCAATTCTACTTTACCATCAGAATCGAAAATTCACTAGAGCGCTACGCTTTCAAGTAGAGAATCAATTCGCCAAACACCGAAATCAAAAATCACCGAATACTACGCTTCAAGTAGAGCGCCCGCCAGCTTAAAACATCAGAATTTCAAAACCAAAGAGCTGACTTCGCCGCTTATATACGAAGCCACGCCTTCTCTCCAAAGAATCACGAAATTTTCGATTTTCCGAGGTTCTTCCAGTTTTCGCAGAGCTATTCTACAAGTAGTGTTGAGATGACACCACCTATAGTGATTCCCCAACAGCTTTTGAAGACTTGATGGGAACCTATACCTATGGAGCATCGCTCGCGAAGCGGATCGCGGTAATTAGGATGGCATGCATCTTCCTCGGTGAGTGATGACGATTCTTTTTCACCTAAGCTAACCAATTCTTCTATAATAATATTACTTTTTTTGTACCCAAGAAGGAGAACAAAAATTTTCCCTTACTATTGATGGTAATGACTATGGAATTCAATAAACACTTGATAGCTTTGGTTTCGGGTTGCCATTACCCGACCCTATGCACACGGGGGATATATGATGATAACTCATACCTATATGAATATGCCTATTTCCATGAGTATTATGGGGAGGGGTATTTCGTGATCATGGACCAAGACCAATATAACATCGCCTCGAGTAGCCTATCACCAATGTAGGGCACAACCATGTTGTTCATCATGATGAAACATTCTAGGGAACGGCAGTTTACTTCTACCAATAATACCGGGTGACGCTTTCCTTGCTTTAGCCGAGGGACGCCGAGGTATGACATTCCCCGAAGTTTTAGTTGCTACTGCGGCGAGCCCATACCTTGAGGCATAAGTACCTTCTTATGCCTCGCCTTGGTTTGCCGACTTTACGCTTTGCCTACCCAGATTCTCGCATTACGCATTACAGATTGAAAAGGGTCGAAATCATGAGACCCACCAATCGTGGTGGTAAGATCATTCCGAGCCATGACTTGGTCGGGATGGCAGGTGCAACCACATTTGGTTGCTCCTTACACCCCATCGCACCAAATAACACTAGAGAGGTTAGCAATAGTTGATGATACACGACGAATGAAGGCGGCAAGTTTGTTATGGCATGGCAGATGCGAAAAGAACCTCATATAGAAGAGGAGGATGACGAAGATGTTGGGGTGCAAGTAAGTTTTAGTTAAGTTAGTGTCCGCTTATGTCCCAAGCAATTTAATTCCTGTTAACCCCATAATGGGTGGAACTCTTATAGTGTTAAGGCCGGTTTTTATTTCCTATATTAGTACGCTCTAACATTGTTTTGCGATGTTTCAAATTTCCCGCTTTCAATGGTATTTTTCCTACCCTCTTTATTTAAACGCTTTGAGGACAAAGCATGCTTTTGTTTGGGGGCATAGAAACACGTAATTAAGACATCCGTTAGGATAGAGATATGTATAATGTGCACTTGTTTTCTAGTTAAAATTTCAAAAATTCAAAAAATATAAATAAAAAAAATATATATATATATATATGCTATACACTTAGGAATATTGGTATTGTTTTCTTTCTCCATGCTCTTAACAATCTAGAAGTCTCAATGAGTCACAGCATCGTAATAATTGTTAGAAACTTAGGTTAATATGTAGGTAATAATCTTTGCATCTATCTATAAATTTATTACATGAGTATCTATGATTGTTAGCAAGTAAGTTTCTCAAATCTAGGCTAGAGTACTTATTCTACAAATCCCCGTGGGAGAATATAGCCTAAAGCCTTATATGAGCTAAACATGTGAGAAATGACACAAGGGAGAAGTTAAACCGATAGAGAAATCACACGCCCACTTGCTTGATCACTAAACCATATCCTAAGCGAATTTAGGCCGGTCTTTGGATCGATATAGCCAGAAATTCAAACCTATGAATTATTTTCCGCTTAGTCGCCACTCGAGCCCTTTCATTAGCCCTTCCATAAACCACAATTCCTTTACCCCTGCTACAAAAAAAACAAAACAAAATAAAATAAAAAAAAAGAATAAATCAACCTACCCAATTTAGAATAAGTCCGAGAATAGAATGAGTGAAGAAAGAAGAAGAGAAAAAACCGTAAAAAAAAAATTTGTTAGTTGCTTCCGTAAAATAAAAGAAAAGAAGTTTCCATCCAAAGAAAAGAAAATAGAAATAAAATAAAAAAAAAAAAAAAAAAAAAAAAAAATAAAAGGAGTCAAAAGCCAAAGAAAAGAAAAAAAAAAATATGGCTAAGGATGGAAACAAAGCATAGAAGCAAAAGAAAATAACAAGGTTTTCTAGTTACATAATATGAAGACTCTATTATCTCGACTTGTCCTCTAGAATATCCATTTCCTTCCTTCTTAAACCATCTCCTAATCCCCGCAAACACCTAATAAAGACCTCTAGCTCAATTAGGAATAGGTTAGTGTGATAGTAAGTGGCGATGTGTTTGATCGATTCCGCTTCCTTTGATGTCATTGAGATTGTAAGGTAAAGTGTGCCCACCGCATTAACCGGAGTAGCTTAAACTTGAGTGGAAAAAATCGAGAGGTTTTTGTCTTGACATTTATGTGAGGACCTACTTAAGGACGCTTATTCCGAAGTTCTTAGAAACAAACCCGCTAAACATTTCATAAGATTACTCATTGTTATATGTTTATTGTAGATGATTGATTATTATGCATATATTAACTTAGGTTTTTACTCAAGTATTCTTATGTAATTGCTATAGAGATGTATAGATAGTTGAGCATGAAGGGGAAAACAATAGTTTTATTTCTTAGTCGCCAGAAGATAGATGAAGCTTTGTGAGTACCTTCATCGAAAAACTCTCACGAGGTTATAACTCGGCCCACTAGGGAATTCCTAGTGGTTTTAAGGCCTTGTTGCATATGGTCAATGCAATCGCGACTCAGCTAAACGAGTAGTTAGAACTCCATTTTGGTCACTTATTCTAATTTCTCATATTTGCTTGAGGACAAGCAAAATGCCGTTTGGGGTGGTTTGATAAGAGCCCAAAACTGTAGTTTTAACCCCTTAATAATCATACTGTTAGACCAATTATGTGAATAATAAGTAAGAGTTAATACTCGACATTTGTTTTTATGCATTTCGTGCTTCAAAGTCCATTATGTGCGTAAATGTGCCACATTAGCTTAGATAAGGAGCAAAAGTCGCAGAACTTCCGAATGCCATATCTTTGACTCGCATGACATCGGATTGAGGCCTACCTTATGTCAAAACGACCGGCTCGAAAGAGCTTTCCAATGGTCCAAGCCTTGACCCAATCAGAGGAGCAGAAGTGGACGAAAAGTCTGTGGAAGCCAACTGCAGCTGAAGAGGCCTTTTGGATCGAAGACTGGGTTTCGGCCCCGATTCTCCGCCCAACCCATGGCTCCAAGCCCATGCACGAATTTTGATCTGATGTATAAAACAAAAGCTTAGCTCTTTGTTAATGGTAGCTAGTTAGACCTAAATTAAGATATAGAATTATAGATCTAGTTTTATTAATTAAATTAAGTTTTAGTTCCATTTAAATTTTGTTTTAGATTAAATCTCCTAATCATTGTTCTTGATTGATTAGATAAATAAAATAGTTAGTTTGTCAATTTCAATTTGTCATTTCCATTCTAGATCTAATTTCAATTCTTGTTCTTGTTTCATTCCAAAGCCATTAAATTAGATTCATTATTGCTAAATTAAGTAATTCTCAATTTCTCACATTATGTTTAGTTTAGATTCAATGGTAAATGTTAGATTGATGACTCAAGGCTAAACCTCCATTAGAGGGGTTGATGAAGCCTTGATGAAAACTTAGTTGTTTAGTATAGAAACGCCAGAATCTATTCCACTCTGTAAGGTCGTGGTTTCGCCATGAGAATGGGTGGGCTTACCCCACATGCTAGTTAGTACTTGGTAGAAATGCCATGAAAACTAGGGATTAGACTCGAATTCTTGCCGCGGAAAACGTAAGAATCGAGATACCACAATCTGTGCTAGGTCATTAAGTTAGATTCGAGGTGGATTCAATTCCCCCTAATTCCTTATCTAGAGTCAAACAATAGTATTTCCATAGCATTTGTAGTTAATTTCTAGTAATCATCTTAATTAAGCATCGTAGTATAATATTTCGTGAAAGCCTCATTGACTTAAGAGCCACTAGTTAGACTTAGAAAACAATCCATGCTAGGGAACTAGGAGTGGAACTAACTTCGCATCTCCATTTAGTGCAATTCGCATTGAGAGTAGAAGATTTGATAATAGACACGAAAAGTTAGTTTAGTTTACTTACGCTGAAGCCATAGTTCATTTCGTGAGGTAGACTACTCATTTTACAGTTATCACCGAGCTAGAAGCTCACCGATTCGGAAGAGATGCTTACGATTCCCATCTCACGGGACTCTCCTTCGAGGACACACCATCGAGGCGAGGCCGCCGGCCAAGGATGAATGGTCTTGCCGCCCATCAGAGCCCGGGAGCAGTCTCCTCGACCATGTGCCCTCCGCTACCAAGATCGAGTAGTTAGGGGATAGCATCGCTTGATGTTTTATGTTTTATTTGTAGTTTCATTATTGTTATTTATTTTAATGTAAGTTTTAGTAATTTGAATTTTGTGGTGAAATGTAATCAATGAAAATTTTTAATATAATGCTTATTTTTTTATTATGCGGTTGTCTCATATTGATCCCACCTTCCCAAATTGTTTGGGGGTGGTTTTATCTATTCCAAAGATGATTTTTATATATAACCCTCGTGGTTAGAATTTATTGGAGTCAAGGTGAAAAATATGGCCGCTTAGGCATATCAAGGAATAAGTATAAGGGTAGGATGAAATCTAAATTAAATAGGTAGATTCTATCATAAATTCAACCTAAAAGATACTAGGCTCAATTAGGATCAAGATAACGAAGCTGTTTCCGCTTGTGTTTGAAATTTTAGGATTCGAAACCGCCGTAATTAGTTTCGCAACTTCCCCGATCCGTTTTAGCAACTTAAAACCTATATAAACTTCATATACATTCTACACTCACAACTCACACTACACCTAAACTCCACATGGTTAAACATCCGTGTAATACCATTGCTAAAATATAAAACAAAACCGCCGCTTCCACAAAATTTTCATGTTAACTAGGGATACAAATTATGAGGAGATTGGGGTGGATGTTTTTCAAGAATCTAACTATAAACCTTCCTTCCTCGGCTAAAAAAGCTACCACACCATGCTAAGTTTCTTAAGGAATTGGTACTACTAGGCGAAGACCAATATACCAAAAGACGCTTTTAACAGAACAATTCCCAACTTTATCTGAACATAATGGAATTGTTAAGCATAAGGACCCTAGTCGCCCCATGCAGACAATGCACCTTAGAGATTCTTATACTTAACCGCACGCACATTATTAGACTTGGGGCTAGTGTTAACTTACTCCCCCGCTTTTATTTGTATAGACAAATAGGTTTAGACGAGATGAAACCCACTAAAATGACGCTTAAATTAGTCGATCGGGTTCATTAAGCATCCTAAGGGTGTCGCCGAAAATGTTCCGGGTAAAAAATTCAGGATTTTACTATCCGGCTGATTTTGTCATCCTTCATTACGTGGTCGCTAACGACTGGCCCGCATCATCTTAGGGCGGCCCTTTTCTCGGCAATCGCCAATGCGCTTCATTACACTGTCAGTGATGGTTCAATGTCCATGTCTTTGGCCATCTTGTCGTTTGAAGTCAATGTTTTAAAACAAAGACATACGCATCTCGATTCGCCTATGGATGGAGAGGTTAGCATGATCGGAGAGCTTTGCTCGAGATTTTTTCAACAACACACGCTCCCGGATAATCATATGCCCAAATTTTTTTCCTTTTCGAAGTTCAGACTCCAACATTTCCATCCCTACATTAGTCGATAACATATTACACGGATGAGGATGAGATAGATGACTTTCTCAAAGATGTAGAGGATCATCATAGTAACGCAGGATATGACCAATCTAGATGAGCACTGACGAGTTTCTTAGAGCAGTGTGATGATTCATCCTATCAAGAACTACTTTCCACAACATCCACCTCATCTCCCTCCTTCCACCCTTTCAAAGGAATCTCGAAGTTTGCACTCAATCCTTTATTTTTTCTTCAGGTTTCCATAATTTTAAATCCACCTAGTAAACAAATACTCGTAAGGACAACCCATTTGACACCTTCATTTTCGACTTGAGATATTCCCTACCTACACAATGAATGAGTTTTGTGCTAAACCCACATCCTCATTTTTCCATGCTTCCTTCAACAACTTATCCATATCCACCATATTCTCCACAACCATTCACTTTTCCACACTTATTTACTAGAACACCCACTCATTCAAAAATGAAAAAAAAAGGTGCATGCTAGGTTAAGTAATAGGGTTATCCGACTTCGCTTCATTTTACTAGGTCAAGGCCATAGGAAATCTTGGTGCTTGATTGTGTTTAGATATATTTTTGTGATATTTATTTATAGAATGATCCACAACTATTTCGTTGTCGATATATGGTAAACCTGATGTTCATACATATGTTTAGATAAAGTCTCGAAAGTATCCTGACTATAAATGACTCCAACTTTTGTGTTTGGTGCATTTTCTTCATTTCCATATTGGTGAGTGCACCATTAAGGTAACCGGCCCTCCCTATAGAGAGTGTGGTGTAAGCATCGATCCTAAGTCCACGCTTAAACATAATTCACGCTTCCACTCTTGCATGTTTTCTCGATTTTTGAGTCATTTTTCTATAGGTGAATTATGTCCTTCTTGTTTATTGTTTTCTTTTTAAAATTAAAATAATATATATATATATATATATATATATTAAAGAATAAACATAGTAATATAGGAAGTCTCGAATCGACTTTAAAAGACTCCATAAAAAAACAAATTTTCTAAGCCCGCTGTAAAAAATTTGGGGGTGGGGTGTTCGTGGTTTCCGGCCCTAGAATGTTTATGTCCCATTACAGTTGTTTAGGCCGCTTAATTGTATAACGATTCGGTTGACATAATCCATGATTTTAGAGTCCAATTGTTCGCGATAACGCATATCATGCACGACTTCGAGGCATTTTCCACTATCTTATATGTCATCCATGGTTGGAATAGAGTGTTTTATGGATCATTGATTGGAAATTCTCTCCTCGATCATTTCCATAACTCATTCGCAAAAATTGGACCGTAACGGCGGAAATTTTGATTTGAAGTTTCACAAAAAATCGAAAAAATCACAAATTTCGATTGGCATTCAACCCAACCCAACCGACATCGACAGACTTAATGCATCTTCTTTACCTTCACCAACAAAACATCATCTTCCCAACCGCCATTAACTTCAAAGCTTTAAAACAAAACCAAAAAAAAAATAAAAATAAAAGAAAACCTAAATTAACCCACGCCTCCCAATCAAACCCAACCCAAATCTATTGCAAACGCTTCCCACCACAACCCCACCAAATTAAATAACCAAAACCACCAAAAATTCCAAATTTTGTTGTCGCAAGACCACCACTCCACCACCACCACCGCTTGCTTCGCTGGTCGATGAATCCCACCACCACATCCCATTTAAACCCCCACTACATTCCAAACACCAATGGCTCAACAACGCCGGATTTTGCCAGAGCAAGCTTTTTCGGGCTAATTCACTTCGCCGCTTTATGGTGATCTAAAATGATCGCCGAGACTGAATAGCTTGTGGTACTCGACCAAGCCTATTACCACGAGGACTTAGTCCGACGGTTCTACAATACGAGAGAGTGGAAGGACAAGGATTTTTGTGTGGTGGCTAAGCGAGGAAGGAAGTGACGACGGTTAGTTGGCCGAGATTCTAGGCATTCCGCCTAGAATCCATTTCGATGTCACGCTGCCAGAGTCCCAACATAATGGGGTAGAGCCATTGATGAACCAGACAATTATTGAGGGAACTACAATGCGAGGTCGCGATTGCGGTTCGACAAGTTTCTTTAGGACTAAACAGCCGGTTGCAGCCGCTGGATTGGTCCGAACGCCCCGGGAAGGAGAAGGTCAATGACATCGGCCTGAATCCTCCATTATCTTATGGATACCCAAGAGCGGAAGTATGAGTTCTCAGATCTTGGAGTTTTACTTAGCATGATTAGGGGAGTAGGAAAGTCCGTTGCCCCCTCCCTATGTTGATAACCAAGATCATGTTGAAGTTGAGAGCAGCCAGCGCATCGATAGGACTTTACATCACCCCTACACCGTAACCCGCGTGATTATAAGGAGTGTCCAACGAGTTTGGAGGTTGGCCGAGGATAGAGAAGAAGAAAGAAGAGGAGGATGGTGGAGGAAATCAGAATGCCCCTGAGGATGAGGAGGATTTGACGCGGTTTTGATGGGAAAGGTGCCGGTCGATGCGTAAATGGCAGTGGATTCATCGCGGGCATGAGGCCAACACTGAGGAGTAACGATGCATCATAACTTCGGTGGTGCCTTGAGAGGACGGAGTTGGGAATGATGAGGCCTAGCGAGAAACGAAGAGATGCTTACACGATTCATCTAGCATCGAGGACACACCAACACGAGCGCCGCCGCCGGCTGATCTAATGGTGTCGCCCATCGAGCCAGAAGGACTCGACCATGCCCTCCGCTACATCCGATTAGGGATAGCATCGCTTGATGTTTTTATGTTTATTTGTAGTTTCATTATTGTTATTTATTTTAATGGAAGTTTATTCCAGTAATTTGAATTTTGTAGTGGAACAATGAAAATTAATATAACGCGAAAGTTTGATAAGAGCCCAAAACTGTAGTTTTAACCCCTTAATAATCATATGGTTAGACCAATTATGTGAATAATAAGTAAGAGTTAATACCGATTACGTGTTTTTATGCATTTCAGCTTCAAAGTCCATTATGTGCGTAAATGTGCCACATTAGCTTAGATAAGGAGCAAAAGTCGCCAGAACTTCCGAATGCCATATCTTTGACTCAGATATCGGATTGAGGCCTACCTTATGTCAAAACGACCGGCTCGAAAGAGCTTTCCAATGGTCCAAGCCTTGACCCAATCAGAGGAGCAGAAGTGGACGAAAAGTCTGTGGAAGCCAACTGCAGCTGAAGAGGCCTTTTTGGATCGAAGACTGGGTTTTGGGCCCCGATTCTCCGCCCAACCCATGGCTCCAAGCCCATGCACGAATTTTGATCTGATGTATAAAACAAAAGCTTAGCTCTTTGTTAATGGTAGCTAGTTAGACCTAAATTAAGATATAGAATTATAGATCTAGTTTTATTAATTAAATTAAGTTTTAGTTCCATTTAAATTTTGTTTTAGATTAAATCTCCAATCATTGTTCTTGATTGATTAGATAAATAAAATAGTTAGTTTGTCAATTTCGAATTTGTCATTTCCATTCTAGATCTAATTTCAATTCTTGTTCTTGTTTCATTCCAGCCATTAAATTAGATTCATTATTGCTAAATTAAGTAATTCTCAATTTCTCACATTATGTTTAGTTTAGATTCAATGGTAAATGTTAGATTGATGACTCAAGGCTAAACCTCCATTAGAGGGGTTGATGAAGCCTTGATGAAAACTTAGTTGTTTAGTATAGAAACGTTGTAGAATCTATTCCACTCTAGAAGGTCGGTTTCACATGAGAATGGGGGGCTGCACCTTCACATGCTAGTTAGTACTTGGTAGAAATGCCATGAAAACTAGTGGATTAGACTCGAATTTTGCCGTGGAAAACGTAAGAATCGAGATACCACAACTATGCTAGGTCATTAAGTTAGATTCGAGGTGGATTCAATTCCCTCTAATTCCTTTATCTAGAGTCAAACAATAGTATTTCCATAGCATTTGTAGTTAATTTCTAGTAATCATCTTAATTAAGCATCGTGAGTATAATATTTCGTGAAAGCCTCATTGACTTTAAGAGTTAACTAGTTAGACTTAGAAAACAATCCATGCTAGGGAACTAGGAGTGGAACTAACTTCAGACTCCATTTAGTGCAATTCGTGATTGAGAGTAGAAGATTTGATAATAGACACGAAAAAGTAAGTTTAGTTTACTTACTTTTTGAATTCATAGTTCATTTCGTGAGGTAAACTATTCATTTTACGTTTTTATCATGGCGCCCGCCATCTTAGTTGCACTTTAGCATTGTTTTCTTTGTAGAAGTAGTTATTTTAAGTCCCATTAAACCCACCCACCTTTGTTTGATTCATACCGTGGTTGCCGCTTCAGTTTTGGAAAAATTCGCGAGAGAAAATAATCGAAGCGCACACGCTTCAAAGAGAGCGCTTAACCCGAATTTATCTTACTCGAATTTCGACATAACCGAAAGGCCACGCTTCAAAGAGAGCGACCCGCTTATTCATCGAGGTCGATTTTGTTTAGAGCTACAATAATACCGAAGGCCTCTTCCTAAAAAAATTCAGGATTTCCACAGCTTTGATTCAACTTCGAAGTTGTCAAGCTTTTCGTTGTTCTAATCTCTTATATACATCTAACACGCTGCATAACAAGACGCTTATTCATAAGTTTAAGCAAGGACGCTTATCGTATTCCTTTCTTCCATACCTCGTGATTTTCCAGCTTAGAGGTTTTCTACTAGTATATCGAATTGTTTGGAGTGTTGCATGTTTAGTTGCTTTAACTTAGTCTTGCATGAGATTAAGGTCCGGGTCTAACAAAACAACAAAACGAATTACACGGCAACAAACAAGTCTATCTAGTACACCACCCACCTACACCTCTAGCTAATATCACACACACCATACCCGACATATAATGGGTGAAGAAAGAGAGACTCCTCTCTCCGACTTCTACAAAGCTTTGAGCGATAGCCCTAAGTCTTGCATCGCTCTAGTAGACCAACGGGGATTTTCAATCCCCCAAATATATTTAATTGTTACCCGCTTTTTCATGGGTTAGACCATGAAAACCCTATCAGCATTACGCGAGGATTGAACAAGTCCTTATAACATTCCACCACCCTACGGTTGGTACGAAATGCATTAAACTAAGGGTATTTCCTTTTCACATTAGTTTATAAGGCGGCGCCTTTGGTTAACTGCGCCAAGCAGCCTAATTCTGTGGACTCGTGGGCTAAACTTGTTCACCTGTTTATGGAACATTTTACCCACCCCTAAAGACGGATGAAATGCTTTCCAAGATTCATTTCTTCCCACGTAACCCTCATGAATCATTTTCTCGAGGCATGGAATCGCTTCACCGATCTCCTTATAGAGTGTCCACACCATAACCTAGCAAAAGACACGCTTAGTTCGCGGCCTTTTTCAAAGGACTTCAACATCACCATAAAGAAGTCCTTGACATAATGAATGGGGTAGTTTCCTAAGTAAAGGAGCCTCTGAGGCTTACAAATTTTAGAAGACCAAACTAAACGGAATAATAATGGGGTAGTGATGATATCCCCCCGCCTAGTTCTTCTTCAACAAGAAAGGCCGGTATGTTTGAGAATAAACCCATCCGTAACTTAAAAATTTACTCAATCTCTAACTAAAAAAGTAGAGGCTATTTCGCTCAACAAAAGCCTATCCCCGCCATGAATGTAAACTCCAACCCATGTAATTTCGTTTGAGTCCAGAGCACCGACAATTATTGTCCTCTAGCTTACTTAACAACAACCACGTAGAGCAAGATAATGTTTACTCTATTAATAACTATCCTATTCCTAAACTTGAGACAACATCCCAACTTCATTGAGAAATAATCAACAAGTAACACCTCCGTGGTACAATAATCAAAACGCTAGGGCAAGCAAACAATTATAACCAAGCTCCACTTAGGCAAGGACAAGGATTAAAGTCAAGGGAATTATAATAATTATAACAACCAAGCTTAACCTAGGCAAGGTCAAGCACAAGGTCAGAATAATTATAATAATTATAATACCAATAGAGGTATCGCTCCTGCTAATAATACTAACTATCACAACCCACCCATAAATAATCAACGAGAGATAGTTCCAACCGCACCACCCGCGGACTACTACACCTACACAACCGATCAGATCGACGCCTTTTATACAAGTTACCCAACAACTTTTCCAAACAATGACTCAATCAAACCAACAGATTTATAATCCATAAATCGTGGCATACAACAGCTTAGCCCAAGAGAAAGCCCAACCAAAAGGCGGTTTCCGTGTCAACCGATACCAAACCCTAAAACAGCAAACACAACCTTTGAGGTAAACGGTATTTTTAGTACGGAAACTACAATCGAGGGTGACCTAAATGCCATCACCACTCTCCGCTCGGAAGAGTGGTTGATAACAAAGTAATCTACTTATATAGTTACCCCATCAAGATTCTACACCCGATATATAACTAGATAACCAAATAGAAATCGAGGAGCCTACCACGGTAGAGGTACCCGCTTAAATCACAACCAAAGAAACAGAAAAGCCAAGGTTACACATGCAAGTAGAGCCATATGCTAAATATAGAGTTTAAACCACCGCTCCCCAAAAAATTAGCCATGCTAACTAGTGGATACAAACTTTGAGGAAATTAGGAACGCTTTCAAGAATCTAACGATAAACCTCCCTTTTCTCGGCTATTAAAAAGCTTCCTAACCACGCTTAAGTTTCTTAAAGAGTCAGGCACTACTAGGCGAAGACTAACATACCCAAAGACACCTTTTAACCAACAGCTCCCCAACTTTATCCCAAAAAATAATGGAATTGTTAAGTACAAGGACCCTCGGTCGCCCCATCAGAAATGCACCTTAGGAGATTCCCCACACGATTTAATCGCTTTATTAGACCTCGGGGCGAAAGTGTTAACTTACTCCCCGTGATTATTTGTATAAACAAATAGGGTACGTGAAATGCAACCTACAAAAATAACGTTGCAATTAGCGGATGTGTCAATTAAGTATCCTAAAGGTGTAGTGGAAAACGTGTTTGTTAAGGTTCGTGGATTTCTACTATCCCCGCCGATTTTGTTATCCTCGATACGTAAGTCGCTAATGACTCCGCATCGATCATCTTAGACGCCTTCTTGGCAACCGCCAACGCGCTTTATAAATTGTCGCGATGGAAAGATGTCCTTATCTTTTGGCCATCTTTTCTCGCCGAGGTAAATGTTTTAAAATGATGAAACAGCTACCGTGATTCGCCTCATAGATGGGGAGGTTAGCATGATCGAGTTTAGCTCAAGATTATTTTAACAACACGCTTCCTCGAAAAACAATATGTACAAATTCCTTTTTTGAACTTGATTTTGTGAATGACTCCTACTTAGAGGAGGTCAACACCATCCCCGAATCCACACCAATTGTAGACCCGCCGGTTGCTCCATATATCGAGTATGAAGACTTGCTACCTAAGCAAGTATTCATTACGCAAGATAAGGACAATTTATGAAACATCAACCGACATTCCGCCCACAATTGCTTAAACCTCTTCCCCCGAGTTAAAATATATTCAACTTGATCCGATGGTAGTCACCCGATAATTATATCTTCTCTCGCTAACCAAAGATGAAGAGACATCGTTTAATAAGGGTGATTAGGGAACATCGGTCCGCGATTGGTTGTCCTTAGCCGACATTAAGGGCATTGACCCTAATGTCCGCGACTCATCGATACATTTGAGGATAACGCCAAGACTTCTCGCTAACCTCGCCGCTTTTGAACCCCGCCATGAAAGAGGTGGTTAGGGAAGAAGTCTTATGATTACTCGATGCGGTATTATATACCCAATCTCCGATAGCTTAACGGTAAGTCCCATTCATGTAGTTCCTAAGAAGTCGGAATTACCATGGTACGTGAACGGAAGGGTGACTATGTTGTCACCAAGGTCCTATGAAATGGAGAATCAGATTGATTACGACGCTTAAATGCTATGACACGAAAAGGATCACTTTCCCTTACCATTTATAGATCGATGCTTGAACGCCCGGGCCGGGTCATGCCTTTTATTGTTTCCTCGATGGCTACTCCGCTATTTTCAGATTATTATTGATATTGATGACCAAGAAAAGATAACCTTCACATGTCCCTTCTCGAACATATGCCTATAAACTAATGCCTTTTGGCCTTTGTAATGCTCCCCGTACCTTCCAAATGTGTATGCTTCATATATTTAGTGACATGGTAGAGCTTTTATGGAAGTTTTCATGGATGATTTTTCTATCTATGGAGACTCCTTCACGATCGCTTGTCTAACCTGCCTAAGGTTTTGACACGTGTGAAGAAAAGAGCCTCGCTTTTAAATTGGGAAAAGTGTCATTTCATGGTCAAAAAGGGCATAAGATTAGGTCATATTGTATCTAGTGATGGCATCAAGCAGATAAAGCCAAACTAGATAAGATAGCTTAATTCTACCTAAACCACGGACCGTCCGCGGAGATTAGAGCCTTCTAGGCCATGCAGGGTTTTATAGGCGGTTCATTAAAGATTTTTCAAAATAGCTAGGCCTTTAACTAACTTGCTTTTTGAAGGATGCAATCTTTGATTTTAATTTTAATCAGAAACAGGCTTTTGACACCTTAAAAGCCGCCTCTAACCATCGCACCTATTATACAGCCTCCCCGATTGGTCAAAACCTTCAACTCATGTGTGATGCTAGTGACTATGTAGCTTGGTGCCGCCTTTGGGACGTAAAATAGATAATAAGTCCACTGTTATTTATTATGCTAGTAAAACATTAAACGACGCCAACGGAATTACACAACTACTGAAAAGAATTTTAGCTGTCATTTATGCTTTAGATAAGTTTCGGCCCTTATTTGGTTGGTTCTAAAACTTTAGTTTACACGGACCATGCAGCTTTTTAGGTACCTTCTTGCAAAGAAGGATGCTAAGCGAGATTAATCCGATGGATTCTTCTCCCGCAAGAGTTCACATTAGAAATAAAAAGGACAAAAGAGGGTCGAAAACGAGTTGCCACCACTTATCTAGACTTACAAATGACGATAGTAGTGATTTCGAGTCCATACCGACTCTTTTCCCCGATGAGCATCTCAGATGCTATTTTTCATCACCATGGTATGGACATCGTGAAATTATTTAGCGGGCGGATGTTATGCCTTATAATTGGTCAAGAAATGAACGTGAAGAAGTTTTGGCCGAGTCAAGTTATACTATTGGGATGAGCCCTACCTTTTAAGTATTGTGTGGATCGATTATTCGCCGCTGCATTCCCCGCTGGGAATATAATGAAGTTCTATCCTTCGCCATGACAAAGAGTGTGGTGGCCACTTTAGTGGAATGAAAACAGCCGCTTAAAGTTCTTCAATGTGGATTTTATTGGCCTACCCTTTTTAAGGATGCCCAAGTGCATTGCAAGACGGTATTCGCTGCCAACAACTTGGGCTTAATCAATTGCCGTAATATGATGCCATTAAATCCAATCTTAATAGTAGAAATTTTTTGATGTTTGGGGTATTGATTTCATGGGCCCTTTCCCTCGTTTCCCCACGGTTATATTTATATTCTAGTTGCCGTGGACTATGTGTCTAAATGGATAGAGGCCCTAGCTTGTCGTGAAAGCAATGACCATAAGACCGTTGTATTTTTATTAAAGAATACATTTTCTGTCGGTTTGGCATTCCTAAAGCCATCATTAGTGATGGTGGAACACATTTTGCAAATGAGTTGTTGCATCCCTAGTTAAAAAAGTATGGAGTTACACACAAAATAGCAACTCCTTATCATCCACAAACTAGCGGACAAGTAGAAGTTTCTAATAGGGAAATCAAAAAGATTTTAGAAACAACAAGAAACCCCGATAGGAAAGATCGGTCGGTTGCCTATCGGATGCCTTATGGGCATATAGAACTGCTTTCAAAACTCCTATAGGTATGTCTCCCTTTAGACTTGTATTGGGAAACCATGTCATTTGCCCGTTGAATTAGAGCACCGCGGCTCGTGGGCTATAAAAAGCCTTAACTTCAATATTGATGAGGCGGGCGCCAAACGCAAGTTACAATTAAATGAGCTTGAAGAAACTGTGAGCGATTCTTACGATCTCGCCAAGGATTATAAAGCCAACATGAAACGGTTCATGATAAGCATATCTTGCGTGAAAGAGTTTGTGGTCGGACAAAAGGTTTTGCTTTACAACTCCCCGCCTACATATTTTCCCTGTGGAAACTAAAACCCGCTGGTCCGGGTCCTTTTCAGTTCGTTATCAAGTCACCCCTTACGGGCAATTACCTTGGTAAATCCCAAGGACAACAAGTACCTTTCAAGTTAATGGTCAACGGTTAAAACATTTTCACTTAACTTTTGTCCCCCGATGTGGAGGAAGTCCTTTTACAGACCTCGCCTATGAGGATCGACCTTGTCATGGTGTACTTACTTTCATTTCCATATACCGATAAGTACACCATTCAGGTAACCGGCCCTCCCTATGGAGTGTGTGGCTGTAAGTACCGGATCCTAAGTCCACAGCTCACATAATTCACGCTTTTCCACTTTCGTGATGTTTTCTCGCTTTTTGAGTCATGTTCCTCTATGAAGTGAATTATGTATTTATTGTTTTTCGCTTTTCCTTATAATAAACAAATAAAATAAATTAAGATTCTTAAAAATCATAGACATAGCAATCCAACAAGTCCGGGAATCGACTTTAAATCCACGACGTTGTAAAAAACAAATTTTGTGTTTAAAAATTTGTTTGGGGTGGGAAGTCAGTCTTTCCATCCGGATTGTTCGAACCTTCTAGTTGGGTTGTTTAGGTCCATTAGTATAGTTCATTGGGGTTGACGCCATCTAATTTAGTGTTCATTAGTTCAAGATAACTTACGCCATGCACGCACTACGAGGCGTTTTCCACTATCTTATTCGTCACCCCCGGTTGGAATCGAGTGTTTTATGGATCATTGGATTGGAAATTCTCCCTGATCATTTCCATATCTCATTCGAAGAATCGGACCGATAACGGCTGGAAATCTAGTTTGAAATTGCGCTTAAAAATCGATTTAAAAGTCGAAACAATCGAATTGGGCTTGGGCTCAATTCACACACCTGGGCTACAGCAGGCCTCTTTCCAAAACCAAATCGCGATCTTCTTCTTTCCAGCCGCTTTACACAAATTTTAATCCAAACCCTATCAACCAAAATAAAAAATATATATATATATATAAAATAAAATAGAATACATCACAATAATCGACACCCACGCCCATTGTGAAACACCAATCTTCCACACAATCCAACCGCATTTCCACCATTAAACCATCCACCAATTCAAGTTTTCATACCCACCGTCCGTACCTACCATAACCACCACTGTTGGTTTAGTTAGAGTTCATCAAACTCGTGATCCACCACCATCTACAAACCCCAAATCAGTTCAAACTTCAATGGCTTAACGACGAGAATTTCGCTGAAAACGCTATACCGATAGCCAAGCGCCATTTTATGAAGACGGAGATGTTTAAGAGAAATTGAACGGATCGTGGTATTCGACATGAGGATTTCTATCACTTTGATTTGGTAGAACAGTTTTATAAGAAACGAGAAGTGGAGGGAAATAGGATTTTCATTAGGATAGCAGAACGCGGAGGAAGTTACGAGACGCTTGTTGGTCGAGCTATTAGGAATCACCCCAGAACCAACCTAGATATTTACCAAACAGAATCCCAAGATACCGCAGTTCTCGCTTTGATGAAAGATACGGTCATAGAGGGTGAATACAATACGATATCTCATTCATTGCGTTCGCCAGCATCGATTTCGAGAACCAATCAACCGGGCCGCCGCCGCTGGATTGGTAAGAACGCCCTCGGGAAAGACAAAGTCGCCGACATCGACTTCGTGTTCCGTGACAGACGCTCGAATTTGCAAACGAAGGAGTATAATTTCTGCATCCTTGATTTAATTTTGAATGTGATTAGAGGAGTGGAAAGAGCCCCGCGCCTCTCCCCGTATTGATCACTAAGATTATGCTCTCATTTAGAGCCGCCGCTAGATCTGCTCCTATTAAGATCAAATTGCCTTCTAATCCAAGTATTTATAAGGAATGCATTCAAAAGACTTGGCCGTTGTCCGCAGAGAAGGAAGTTGAGTCGGATAATGTAGGGGAAGATATGACATGGTTGGTTGAGGATAATTTTGATAGTCATACTTCTAATTTAGAGCTTAATGATAATGCCGCAAACCGGGTTTATGGCGCGGTTATCGTGATCCGTGGAAGACATTAGACATAGACAAATTGTAATTCGAAATAAGCAAACGAACTTTCGACGAGAGTTGAAATGCTCGAAAAGGGTCGAAGAAGATATATTGTTTAACTTGGAGGTTATCCACAAGAATCACCAAGCCAAAGATGATAAAGACTCAAGACTGGAGATGGAAGCACGCTTTGTTCAGATAGAGATGCTACGACGATGCCACTCGTGGATGAGTCCGTCTCACCGAAGTCCGAGAGGCATGAGCGCCGCCGCCGCAGCCAGATGGCTCAAGCCATTCTTCACCACGTAACCAGTCTCCATCTCGTGGACCATCTTCTTCACACGCCTAGGTGTTCACCATCACCGCGGTCCCTGTTATCTTATCGTTTTATTGTTTAGTTAGTGGAATTTTATTTTAGTAGGTAGATTTGAGTAGTAAGTTGTTTGTTTTAGATTGCTTGGATTTCATAGTATTTTAATATAATTTATTTTGATCATCTTCGTAAGGTTGTCTTGGAGTAAAAGTTGAAAATAGTGGTAGCAGGATATGTAGGAGAGTTTAGATACCGTTTAAAAAAGAGGGTTGTTAGGAAATCAAAACTATGGTTAGTTTCCGTTTTCGGTTTGGCAGTTTTCTATTTCGAAATTGCCTTAAAACAAATTGGTAACTTGCCGATTCGCTTTGGAAACCCGTAACCTATTTAAACTTCCATCATACTACACTCACAACCCACACTACACCCCACAATCATCTTTCACTTTTCACTCCAGCCCTTTTTCTAGTTTTTCTTGTTTTTTCTTAGAAACTCACTTTCAAGACCTCTACGAACGCTTCACGCTTCAAGCAGAGCCGACTCGCCTCTACTTTTATCAGAATCGAAAATTCACTAGAATCGATACTTCGCTTTCAAGTAGAGCTGACCGCGCCAAACACCGAAATCAAAAAATCACCGGCGGCGCTTCAAGCTTAAGTAGAGCGCTTAAAACTTAAAACTCGAATTCAAAACCAAAGAGCCGACTCATTTATACGAAGGCCCGCCGCTCTCCAAAGAATCACGTAAATTTTCGATTTTCTCGAGGTTCTTCCGTGTTTTCGCAGCTATTCTACAAGTAGTGTTGAGATGACACCACCTATAGTGATTCCCGAACAGTCTTTTGAAGACTTGATGGGAACCTATACCTATGGAGCATCGTTCACGAGCCGGATCGCGGCAATTAGGATGCATGCATCTTTCCGTGAGTGATGACGATTCTTTTCACCTAAGCTAACTGAATTCTTCTATAATAATATTATTTTTTTGTACCCAAGAAGGAGAACAAAAATTTTCCATTACTATTGATGGTAACGACTATGGAATTCAATAAACACTTGATAGCTTTGGTTTCGGGATTGCCATTACGACCCTATGCACACGGGGATATATGATGATAACTCATACCTATATGAATATGCCTATTTCCATGAGTATTATGGGGAGGGTATTTCAGATCATGGACCAAGACCAATATAACATCGCCCGAAAGTAGCCTATCACCGAATGTAGGCACAACCATGTTGTTCATCATGATGAACATTCTAGGGGAACGGCAGTTTATTACGCCAATAATACCGGGTGACATTTTCCTTGCTTTAGCCGAGGGACGTCCGAGGTATGACATTCCCCGAAGTTTTAGTTGCTACTCAAAGGCGAGCCCATACCTCGAGGCATAAGTACCTTCTTATGCCTGTGCCTTGGTTTGCCGCCTTTGGCGCTTTGCCTACCCGATTACGCATTACGCATTACGATTGGAAAAGGGTCGAAATCATGAGACCTACCAATCGCGGTGGTAAGATCATTCCGAGCCATGACTTGGTCGGATGGCAGGTGCAACCACATTTGGTTGCTCCTTACACCCCATCGCACCAAATAACACTAGAGAGGTTAGCAATAGTTGATGATACACCACGTAAGGCGGCAAGTTGTTATGGCATGGCAGATGCGAAAAGAACCTCATATAGAAGAGGAGGATGACGAGTAGATGTTGGGGTGCAGGTAAGTTTTAGTTAAGTTAGTGTCCGCTTTATGTCCCAAGCAATTTAATTCTCGTTAACCCCATAATGGGTGGAACTCTTATAGTGTTAAGGCCGCTTTTATTTCCTATATTAGTACGCTCTAACATTGTTTTGCAGATGTTTTGAATTTCCGCGTTTCAATGGTATTTTTCCTACCCTCTTTTATTTAAACGCTTTGAGGACAAAGCATGCTTTTTGTTTGGGGGCATAGAAACACGGTAATTAAGACATCCGTTAGGATAGAGATATGTATAATGTGCACTTGTTTTCTAGTTAAAATTTCGAAAATTCAAAAACATAAATAAAAAAAAA
This sequence comes from Coptis chinensis, assembly GCF_015680905.1. Lineage (NCBI taxonomy): Eukaryota > Viridiplantae > Streptophyta > Magnoliopsida > Ranunculales > Ranunculaceae > Coptis > Coptis chinensis. Next base: position 26,365,604 of record NC_141464.1, on the reverse strand, counting down.
AAATATATATATATATATGCTATACACTTAGGAATATTGGTATTGTTTTCTTTTCTCCATGCTCTTAACAATCTAGAAGTCTCACGAAATGCTTGCATCGTAATAATTGTTAGAAACTTAGGTTAATATGTAGGTAATAATCTTTGCATCTATCTATAAATTTATTACATGAGTATCTATGATTGTTAGCAAGAAGTTTTGAAATCTAGGCTAGAGTACTTATTCTACAAATCCTGTGAGAATATAGCCTAAAGCCTTATATGAGCGAAACATGTGAGAAATGACACAAGGGAGAAGTTAAATCCGGATAGAGAAATCACACGTCCACTTGCTTGATCACTAAACCATATCCTAAGCGAGAATTTAGGCCGCTCTTTGGATCGATATAGCCAGAAATTCAAACCTATGAATTATTTTCCGCTAGTCGCCACTCTGAGCCCTTTCATTAGCCCTTCCATAAACCACAATTCCTTTACCCTGTTACAAAAACAAAAACAAAATAAAAAAAAAAAAGAATAAATCAACCTACCCAATTTAGAATAAGTCTGAGAATAGAATGAGTGAAGAAAGAAGAAGAGAAAAAACCTGTGTAAACAAAAAATTTGTTAGTTGCTTCAGAAAATAAAGAAAAGAAGTTTCCATCCAAAAAAAAGAAAAATAGAAATAAAATAAAAAAAAAAAAAAAAAAATAGAATAAAAGGAGTCAAAAGCCAAAGAAAAGAAAAAGAAAAAATATGGCTAAGGATGGAAACAAAGTATAGAAGCAAAAGAAAATAACAAGGTTTTCTCTAGTTACATAATATGAAGACTCTATTATCTCGGACTTGTCCTCTAGAATATCCATTTCCTTCCTTCTTAAACCATCTCCTAATCCCATGAACACCTAATAAAGACCTCTAGCTCAATTAGGAATAGGTTAGTGTGATAGTAAGTGGCAGATGTGTTTGATCGACCCGGCTTCCTTGATGTCATTGAGATTGTAAGGTAAAGTGTGCCCACCGCATTAATCGGAGTAGCTTAAACTTGAGTGGAAAAATCGAGAGGTTTTTGTCTTGACATTTATGTGAGGACCTACTTAAGGACGCTTATTCCGAAGTTCTTAAACAAACCCGCTAAACATTTCATAGTATTACTCATTGTTATATGTTTATTGTAGATGATTGATTATTATGCATATATTAACTTAGGTTTTTATTGTTATTCTTATGTAATTGCTATAGAGATGTATAGATAGTTGAGCATGAAGGGAAAACAATAGTTTTATTTTCTTAGTCGTTGAAGATAGATGAAGTTTGTGAGTACCTTCATGGAAAACTCTCACGAGGTTATAACTTCGTCCACTAGGGAATTCCTAGTGGTTTAAGGCCTTGTTGCATATGGTCAATGCAATCGCACTCAAATAAACGAGAGTAGTTAGAACTCCATTTTGGTCACTTATTCTAATTTTCATATTTGCTTTGAGGACAAGCAAAATGTTTGTTTGGGGGTGGTTTGATAAGAGCCCAAAACTGTAGTTTTAACCCCTTAATAATCATACGGTTAGACCAATTATGTGAATAATAAGTAAGAGTTAATATCGATTACGTGTTTTATGCATTTCGGGCTTCAAAGTCCATTTATGCGAGAAATGTGCCACATTAGCGAGATAAGGAGCAAAAGTCGTGAGAACTTCCGAATGCCATATCTTTGGACTCAGACATCGGATTGAGGCCTACCTTATGTCAAAACGACCGGCTCGGAAAGAGCTTTCCAATGGTCCAAGCCTTGACCCAATCAGAGGAGCAGAAGTGGACGAAAAGTCTGTGGAAGCCAACTGCAGCTGAAGAGGCCTTTTGGATCGAAAGAATTGGGTTTTGGGCCCGATTCTCCGCCCAACCCATGGCTCCAAGCCCATGCACGAATTTTGGATCTGATGTATAAAACAAAAGCTTAGCTCTTTGTTAATGGTAGCTAGTTAGACCTAAATTAAGATATAGAATTATAGATCTAGTTTTATTAATTAAATTAAGTTTTAGTTCCATTTAAATTTTGTTTTAGATTAAATCTCTGAATCATTGTTCTTGATTGATTAGATAAATAAAATAGTTAGTTTGTCAATTTCGAATTTGTCATTTCCATTCTAGATCTAATTTCAATTCTTGTTCTTGTTTCATTCCAGCCATTAAATTAGATTCATTATTGCTAAATTAAGTAATTCTCAATTTCTCACATTATGTTTAGTTTAGATTCAATGGTAAATGTTAGATTGATGACTCAAGGCTAAACCTCCATTAGAGGGGTTGATGAAGCCTTGATGAAAACTTAGTTGTTTAGTATAGAAACGTTGTAGAATCTATTCCACTCTAGAAGGTCGTGTTTCGCCATGAGAATGGGTGGGCGACCCCACATGCTAGTTAGTACTTGGTAGAAATGCCATGAACACTAGGGATTAGACTCGGAATTCTTGCCGTGAAAACGTAAGAATCGAGATACCACAATCTGTACTAGGTCATGCAGTTGGATTCGAGGTGGATTCAATTCCCCTCTAATTCCTTATCTAGAGTCAAACAATAGTATTTCCATAGCATTTGTAGTTAATTTCTAGTAATCATCTTAATTAAGTATCGTAGTATAATATTTCGTAAAGCTCTCATTGACTTAAGAGCGACTAGTTAGACTTAGAAAACAATCCATGCTAGGGAACTAGGAGTGGAACGAACTTCGTACTCCATTTAGTGCAATTCGCATTGAGAGTAGAAGATTTGATAATAGACACGAAAGTTAGTTTAGTTTACTTACGTTGTGAAGCCATAGTTCATTTCGTAGGTAGACTACTCATTTTACAGTTATCACCGAGCTAGAAGCTCAGCGCCAGTTCCGGGAAGAGATGCTTACACGATTCCCATCTCACGGGGACTCTCCTTCTGAGGACACACCATCGAGGCACGAGCGTCGTCGCCGAAGGATGAATGGTGCTGGCCCATCAGGAGCCCAGGAGCAGTCTCCGGACCATGTGCCCTCCGCTACCAGTACCGGAGTAGTTAGGGATAGCATCGTTTGATGTTTTTATGTTTATTTGTAGTTTCATTATTGTTATTTATTTTAATGTAAGTTTTATTTCCGTAATTTGAATTTTGTGGTGAAATGTACTCCGAATGAAAATTTTAATATAATGCGGTTATTTTTATTATGCGTGGTTGTCTCATATTGATCCCACCTTCCCAAATTGTTTGGGGGTGGTTTTATCTATTCCAGCATGATTTTTATATAACCCTCGTGTTAGAATTTATTGCGGAGTCAAGGTGAAAATATGGCCGTTTAGGCATATCAAGGAATAAGTATAAGGGTAGGATGAAATCTAAATTAAATAGGTAGATTCTATCATAAATTCAACCTAAAAGATACTAGGTTTGAATTAGAATCAAGATAATGAGTTGTTTCCGTTTTCGGGTTTGGAAATTTTAGGATTTCCGGAAACTGCCGTAATTAGTTTTGGCAACTTCCCGATCCGTTTTAGCAACTTAAAACCTATATAAACTTCATACATTCTACACTCACAACTCACACTACACCTAAACTCCATCACTCACCTTTCACTCCCACGATTCCCCCGTTTGGCTCATTTTCCGAAGTTTCAACAACTCGAGCGAAGCGCTTTCACAGAGTATTCACAGAGCACTCGCATGCATATTTTTCTGAATTTTTGCGCTTTTCGCTGCCAAGCTGAGCGCGGCCGGCCCGTGCTCAAACACTGGAAATTCCAACTATTCGAGCGGACTCGCTACCCGACTTCGTGGATGAGAAAAATTTCCAGTTTTCGGGGAAGTATCCGGATCATTCGCAGCTATTCCAGGGCGTAAGTTTGAGATGACATCTCCAACATTGATACCGAACAGATCTTTCGAAGATTTGTTCCAAAGCACTACTTATGGTGCTTGGTTTCACGAGGTGAAGGCGATCACATACGTTGGTGGGAGCCGCTTATGGTAAGACCTGATGCACTTTATTCTCCAACACTAGCATCTTATTTTTACGATAACTGCATTTTCTTTGAAAGACCAGATGGAGAACACACTTGTTCTCCATCAACATTGATAATGAACCAATGGAAATTACCAGGTTCTTGCTAGCATTTGTTCTTGGACTTGATATGCCCACTGAAATACAAGACCCATGGTGCTATTGGGTAGATAATATGTATGTCTACACTTACGAGTTCTTGCATGAGTCGTACGGCGCAGGCATTTTCCGTATCGAGGACCAAGGGGACTATAACGTCGCTTTTGGTAGCCTGTCCATGAACATAGGAACTGTTATGTTTTGGATCATGCTAAACATTTCAGGGGAATGGCGTTTTTCTTCTGTGAATGATGCCACTTGCAGCGTTTTCCTTGCTTTAGCCACGGGACGTATGTGTCATGACCTTCCCGAACCTTGATGTCTAGTTTAGCTCGATCCCCATAGCATGAGGCATAAGTTCCTTCTTATGCCCATTCTAGTTTCCCCGTCTTATGCTATGTTTCTTTCCCGTTTTTAGTACACGTTTCACGGATTGGATTACGGTCCATTACCGCAGACGACCCACCAATAGTATTATTCGATCCTTCCCGTGCAATGACTTGGCAAGGGTGGAGGATACAACCTCATCGGGTTGCACCCTACACCCCATCGCACAAGTGGCTCTTAATAGGTTAGCAATAATAGATGATAAATGGCGCGGGAAGCCCGGCTAATTATCATGGCATGGCAGAGACGCAAAGGAACCTCACTTCTTTATGGAAGAAGAGGATGAGTAAGATGATGAGTAATGCGGGGAGATAAGGTAAGTTTTCATTCTAGTTAGTGTGCGCTTTATGTCCCAAGCAATTTCATTCTTGTTAATCGTGATAATGGGTAGAACTTCATATAAGTTCGTCGGTTTTATTTCCTATATTAGTACGTTCTAACTTTGTTTTGCAGATATCCCTGAATTTCACGTATTTCAATGGTATTTTTCCTACCCTCTTTATTTAAATGCTTTGAGGACAACGATGCTTCTTGTTGGGGGTATAGAAACACATGTAATTAAGGCATCTGTTAGGATATAGATAGAGTTAATATGCATTTGTTTTCTAGTTAAAATTTTAAAAATTCAAAAATATAAATAAATAAGTTCATGCTATACACTTAGGAATAGTGGTATTGTTTTCCTTCTCTATGCTCTTAACAATCTAGAAATCTCACGTAGTTTTTGCATCAGAATAATTTTTAGAAACTTAGGTTAATATGTAGGTAATAATCTTTGCATCTATCTATAAATATATTACATGAGTATCTATGATTGTTAGCAGTAAGTTTCTGAAATCTAGGCTAGAGTACTTATTCTACAAATCCTGTGAGAATATAGCCTAAAGCCTTATATGAGCGAAACATTTGAGAAATGACACAAGGGAGAAGTAAATTCCGGATAGAGATATCACACGTCCACTTGCTCGATCACTAAACCATATCCTAAGCGAGAATTTAGGCCCTCTTTGGATCGATATAGCCAGAAATTCAAACCTATGAATTATTTTCCGCTAGTCGCCCCTCTGAGCCTTTCTTTAGACTTTCATAAACCACAAATCCTTTACCCTGTTGCAAAATTAAAAAAAAAAACATTCAACCTACCCAATTAAGATAAGTCCGAGAATAGAATGAGGGAAGAAAGAAGAAGAGAAAACCCGTGTAAACAAAAGTTAGTTAATTGCTTGAGAAAATAAAGAAAAGAAGTTTCCATCCAAAAAAAGAAAAATAAAAATAGAAATAAAATAAAAACTAAAAAAAAAAAAAAAGAATAAAAGGGAGTCAAAAGCCAAAGTAAAGAAAAAGAAAAAAAAAATATGGCTAAGGATGGAAACAAAGTATAGAAGCAAAAGAAAATAACAAGGTTTTCTCTAAGTTACATAATATGAAGACTCTATTATCTCAGACTTGTCCTTTTGAATATCCATTTTCTTCCTTCTTAAATCATCTCCTAATCCCCGCAACACCTAATAAAGACCTCTAGCTCAATTAGGAATAGGCTAGTGTGATAGTAAGTGGCAGATGTGTTTGATCAACTCCGGCTTCCTTGTTGTCATTGAGATTGTAAGGTAAAGTGTGCCCACTGCGCACTAGAGTAGCGAAACTTGAGTGGAAAAATCAGAGTGTTGTATTTTGACTATTATTGTGAGAACCTACTTAAGGACGCTATTCCGAGTTTCAGAAACGGACCTGCTATTGCATTTCATAGTATTACTCATTGTATATATGTTTATTGTAGATAATTGATTATTATGCATATATTAGCTTAGGTTTCGACTTGATTACTCTATATACATTGCTAATGAGAGGTATAGATAATTTGGAGCATGAATAAGGAAACAATAGTTTTATTTCTTAGTCGTTGTAGTATAGATGAAATTTGTGAGTACCTTCACTGGAAAACTCTCACGAGGCTATAACTCGTCCACTAGGGAATTCCTAGTGGTTTAAGGCCTTGTTGCATATGGTCAATGCAATCGCACTCAGCGAAACGAGAGTAGTTAGAACTCCATTTTTGGTCACTTATTCTAATTTCTCATCTTTGCTTGAGGACAAGCAAAATGTTGTTTGGGGGTGGTTTGATAAGAGCCCAAAACTGTAGTTTTAACCCTGTAACAGACATACTTTTAGACCAATTATGTGAGTAATAATTAAGAGTTAACACTGATTACGTGTTTTTATGCATTTCAGGCTTCAAAGTCCATTATGTGCAGAAATGTGCCACTTTAGCGAGATAAAGGAGCAAAGGTCGGTTACTAAGGAGTTCCGTGATTAAAGGCCAAGATTCAAGAAGACAAAGCCTTTCTAAAGCCCGGTCAAAAGCTGAAAAGTCGACGCAGGCACAAACAGCACACAAAGTCAGCAGAACTTCCGAAGGCCATATCTTTGGACTCAGACCTCGGAATGGGGCCTACCTTATGTCAAAACAACCGGCTCGGAAAGAGATTTCCAATGGTCTAAGCCGTGATCCAATCAGAGGAGAAGAAGTGAACGAAAAGTCTATTGAAGCCAACTGCAGCTGAAGAGGCCTTTTTGGACTGAAAGAATTGGGTTTTGGGCCTGATTCTCTGGCCCAAAACATGGCTCCAAGCCCATGCACGATTTTTGGATCTAAAAGTATAAAAACAAAAGCTTAGCTCTTTGTTAATGGTAGATAATTAATGGTAGATAGGTTAGAGTAAAAAGTAGCCATTAAAATAGCTTCTAGATCTAGTTTTTATTTAATTGTTTTTAATTAAGTTTAATTTCAAATCCAACTCTTGTTTTAGATTAAATTCTTAGAATCATTGTTCTTAATTAGTTTGATAAATAAAATAGCTAGTTTGTTAATTTCGATTCTTGTCATTTACATTTGTGTTAGATCTTATTCATTTACTACTTGTTATTCAATTTTTAGTTATTAATTAGATTTTAATTATTGTTTAATTTAGATTAGTAAATTTCAATTCTTTATATCATGTTTAGTTTAACTTTAATCGGAAATGATTGCATAATGATTCTCGGCTAAACCTCCATTAGAGGGGGTTGAGAAGCCTTGATGAAAGCTTGATTCCGACTATCGTAGAATCGTAGTAATTTCCTTTCCACTCTAGAAACGATTAGTTCACCATGAGAATTGGTTTAATCGTTCACATGCTAGTTATGAATTGGTAGGAATACCATGTGTAATTAGGGATTAGGAAGAACCAATTGTTCTGCTGGGCGATTCAATTCGATTACGACGATTAATTCGCCGTTAATAGGATTAAGTCGAGTTAAGGTGGAATCAACCCCCCTCAAACTCCTTATCATCGAATCAACGTAGCATTCCCTTAGTTATTTTGATAACCGACTAGTTGCATCTTGTGGGTAGTTGCATCGTAGTCTAGTTGCCTTTTCGTAAATCTCTCATTAGACCTTAAGTAGAGTAATTACACGTGATAACACAGCATGTGGAAGGACTAGGAGTTGAATGAATCACTCTACTCCACTATATCTCATAGGATTGAGAGTAGAAATCTATGATAAGCATATAGGATCATAATTTAGTTATAGTTTACTTACGTTTTGAGTTTCATCGTTCATTTCGTAGGTAAACTATCAATTTTATCTTTATTAGCTACAACCATCTCCGACCTGGTTGCTCAAAGCTCCAAAACTGGGCATAACAACCTATAATCAATTCAAGACTAATAACCATAGTGACGCCCCTAAAAGGCAAGCTATCAACCATAGTGAAGCCCCCAAAAGGCTAACTATCAACAAAAACGCCCCCAAAAGGCGTACAAATCAACTTAACACTAACACCAGGGTTAAGCTTGATTCAACCGTAATTACCACTCAAAGGCTAATTATCAGTCAAATCCAATCCATAGTACCCCCAAAAGGACCACAAATCAACTTAAGGCCTCTGATTGGGTTAAGCTTGATTCAACTGTAATTACCACTCAAAGGCTAATTATCAGTCAAATCTAATCTACGAACTATAATCTACACACTATGAGCTACGACATATAATTTACGATCTACGCACTACGAGCTATGATTTGTGCACTACAACGTAGGAACTACTGATAAACATAAAATGAATAGCTTACCTACGAAATGAACGATGAAATCAAAACGTAAGTAAACTAAACTATTTTTTATGTTATGTTATCAAAGTTTCCTACTCTCAATTCAATCGAAATAGAGTGGAGTAACAAATTCGTTCCACTCCTAGTGCTCTAGCATGGAATTGTTTTCTAATCTAATTAATTAGTCTTAAGTCAATGAGAGCTTTACGAAGGTGATATACTACGATACTTACTAAATTTGATTACTTGAATTTAACTATGAATGCTATGGAAATATGATTGTTTTGAATCTAGATAAAGGATTAGAGGGGAATTGAATCCACCTCGAATCCAACTTAATAACCTAGTATAGATTCTTGTATCTCGATTCTTACGTTCTTACGGCAAGAAATTCAAGTTCTAATCCCTAGTGTTCATGGCATTTCTACCGAGTACTAACTAGCATGTGAGGTCGTCCACCCATTCTCATGGCGAATCACGACCTTCTAGATTGGAATAGATTCTACAATGCTTCTACACTATACCACCAAGTTTTCATCAAGGCTTCATCAACCCCTCTAATGGAAGTTTTAGCCTTGAATCATTCCGCAATCATTCCCATATGAATCTAAACTACACATATTATCAAGATTCAAAATTTACTAATCTAAACTAAACAATGATTAAATTCTAATTAACAACTAAGAGATGGTAACCAACAATAATTAAAACTAGATCTAATAGATTGAAATAACACAATTCGAAATTGCTAAAACAACTATTTTATTTATCTAATCAATCAAGAACAATGATTCAAAGACTTAATCTAAAACAAGAATTGAAAATGGAACTAAAGCTTAATTTAATTAATGAAAATAGATCTAGAATTATCTATATTATTTTAGGTCTAACTAGCTACCATTAACAAAGAGCTAAACTTTAGTTTTTATACTTTCAGATCCAAAAACCGTGCATGGGCTTGGAGCCATGTTTTGGGCCAGAGAATCAGGCTCAAAACCCAATTCTTTCAGTCTAGAAAGGCCTCTTCAGCTGCAGTTGGCTTCCATAGACTTTTCGTCCACTTTTACTCCTCTGATTTGGTCAAGGCTTAGACCATTGGAAAGCTCTTTCCGAGCCGGTCGTTTTGACATAAGGTAGGCCCAATTCCAAGGTCTGAATCCAAAGATACGGCTTTCGGAAGTTCTGCTGACTTGTGTGCTATTTCAGCCCGTGTCGACTTTTCAGCTTTTGACCGGGCTTTAGGAAGGCTTTATCTTCTTGAATATTGGCCTTTAATCACGGAACTCCTTAGTAACCGACCTTTACTCCTTTATCTCACTAAAGTGGCACATTTCTGCACATAATGGACTTTGAAGTCTGAAATGCATAAAAACACGTAATCAGTGTTAACTCTTAATTATTACTCACATAATTGGTCCAAAAGTATGACTGTTAAAGGGTTAAAACTACAGTTTTGGGCTCTTATCAAACCACCCCCAAACAGCATTTTGCTTGTCCTCAAGCAAAGATGAGAAATTAAAATAAGTGACCAAAAATGGAGTTCTATCTACTCGCTTTATTTGAGAGTGCGATTGCATTGACCCTATGCAACAAGGCCTTAAACCACTAGGAATTCCTTAGTGGACGAGTTATAGCCTCGTGAGAGTTTTCCAGTGAAGGTACTCACAAACTTCAACTATACTACAACGACTAAGAAATAAAACTATTGTTTTCCTCATTCATGTCCCAACTAAGTCAAAAACCTAAACTAATATATGCATAATAATCAATCATCTATGATACAAATATATATACTATGAGTAATACTATGAAATGCCTAGCGTGTTCGTTTTCAAAAACTTCGAATAGCGTCCTTAAGTAGGTCCTCACATAAATGTCAAGACAAAACCACTCTGATTTTTCCTCTCAAGTTTCGCTACTCCGTGTAATGCGATGGGCACACTTTACCTTACAATCTCAATGACAACAAGGAAGCCGGAGTCGATCAAACACATCCGCCACTTACTATCACACTAACATATTCATAATTGAGCTAGAGGTCTTTATTAGGTGTTGGGGATTAGGAGATGGTTTAAGAAGGAAGGAAATGGATATTCAAAAGGACAAGTCCGAGATAATAGAGTCTTCAATTATGTAACTTAGAGAAAACCTTGTTATTTTCTTTTGCTTCTATACTTTGTTTCCATCCTTAGCCATATTTTTTTTTTTTTCTTTTCTTTGGCTTTTGACTCCCTTTTATTCTATTTTTGGAGTTTTTATTTATTTCTTTTTTTTTTTTTTCCTTGGATGGAAACTTCTTTTCTTTTTGAAGCAACTAACTAATTTTTGTTTACAATGGTTTTTCTCTTCTTCTTTCTTCACTCATTCTATTCTCGGACTTATTCTAAATTGGGTAGGTTGATTTATTTTTTTATTTTATTTTTTTGTTTTGTAATAGGGTAAAGGATTTGTGGTTTATGGAAGGCTAAAGAAAGGCTCGAGGAGGGGCTTACTAGCGGAAAATAATTCATAGATTTGAATTTCTGGCTATATCGATCCAAAGAGGGCCTAAATTCTCGCTTAGGATATGGCATAGTGATCAAGCAAGTGGGACGTGTGATATCTCTATCCGGATTTTACTTCTCCCTTGTGTCATTTCTCAAATGTTTTAGCTCATATATGACTTTTCGGCTATATTCTCACAGGATTTGTAGAATAAGTACTCTAGCCTAGATTTGTAAACTTATCGCTACCAATCATAGATACTCATGTAATATATTTATAGATAGATGCAGAGATTATTACCTACATATTAACCTAAGTTTCTAACAATTATTCTGATGCAAAAGCTACGTGACACTTCTAGATTGTTTAGAGCATAGAGAAAGAAAACAATGCCAATATTCCTAAGTGTATAGCATAACTTATTTATTTATATTTTTGAATTTTAAAAATTTTAAATAGAAAACAAATACATATTATACATATCTATATCCTAATAGATGCCTTAATTACCGTGTTTCTATGCCCCCCCCCCCCAAACAAGAATCATGCTTTGTCCTCAAAGTATTGTAAATAAAGAGGGTAGGAAAAATACCATGGAAACGCGTGAAATTCTAGAACATCTGCAAAACAAGGTTAGAACATACTAATATAGAAAATAAAAAACTGACGCAACTCTATAAGAGTTCCACCCATTATGGGGTTAACAGAATTAAATTGCTTGGGACATAAGCGCGGAATTAACTGAAACTAAAACTTACCATATCTCCCTTTTAAGCATCATCTTCCTCCTTAGTGAGACGAGGTTCCTTCGCGATCCCCGCTAGTCCATTGTAATTTGCAAGCTTGCTTGCCGGTTATCATCTACTAATGCTAACCTGTTAAGTGTTATCATGTCGATGGGATGTGCGGGGCAACCAAATGAGGTCGCACTCGCCATCCCGCCAAGTCATTATGCTTAACGGCTTAACCACCCGATTGGTGGGTCTCATGACTTCAACCCTTTTCCAATCTGCGGAATGCCGCACGAATATAGGTAAACAACTACGATGATGCGGCTTACCAAAACAGGCATAAGAAGATACTTATGCCTCATGCTTTGGGCTCTCTTAAGACTAGCGACTAAAACTTCGGGGGATGTCATATCGGCGACGTCCCCTCGCCTAAAGCGAGGAAAATGTCACCGGTGAATACTTGTTTGCGAAATGAACCGCCATTCCCCAAAATATTCATCGGGATGAATAACATGGTGGTGCCTACGTTTAGGGAAAGGCTACCAAGGGCAATGCTATATCGCCTCGGTCCATTACTCGAAATACCCTCCCCATAATACTCATGGAAATATGTATAATCATACGTATGCATTATCGGTCATATATGCCCATGTGTGAACATGATATTGGTAACCCATTAACTAAAGCGACCACATTTTTATCGAATTGATGTGTCGTGTCCTCGACTCTGACGAGAGAATTCTTGTTCTCCATCCCGATTACAATAGAATTTAACATGGTCGAGAGAAATAAGCGATTAAGATGTGGTGAATATGAATCGTCATCACTTACCGGTAGATGACGCCATCCTAATCGCAGGATTCTTTAGCCGGAACCAATGTCCATAGGTCTCGATTGCCCAACACATCTTTGAAGGACTGTTCAGGTATGACTATAGGAGATGTCATCATAATAACTCTTTGAATAGCTCCACAAAAATCCTGGAATGACCATCTAAAAATTCGAATTTTTCGCGTTAAGGTAAGGGAATGCGGTACGCCACATATAGGCGGTCGGGTTCGTGGGTTTTAGAATTACAAGTGTTTTGGTGGTCGCCAAAGGAGGGCTGGTCGCTCGACAAAAATTTTTCGAAAATGTAAAAAGGCGCGGCGCGCTCGACAGCGCTTGCGGCGGCTTCTGAAGGGCTGAAATCGGAGTTTAGAGCAAAAAGAAAGAAAAACTTGGAGTGGAAGGTGCGGGATGATGGTGGGATGTAGTGTGGTTTGTTAGTGTAGAAAGAAAGGAGTTTAAATAGGTTCTGAGCTACCAAAACGAATCGGGAAGTTCCCAATTTGTTTGAAGGCAATTTCCGAAAATAGGAAAATTCCAAAACCGAAAACGGAAACAACCCATTTCCATGATTTTCTAAAAATCCTGGTATCTTTCATACTGGATTTAGAATAGTAACTTCTAAACTCTCGTAGATTTCATGCTATCACCACACAAGTCATAGATATGCCGATATCGGCCAAATTATCAACCTTCCCTCCAAGACAACTTACAGCATATGATCATATCACGACTTATGCTCGGTCTAAATATTTCCACCCCCAAACGAGTCGGGAAGGTGGAATTAATGATAAAACAAGCAGTACTCAAAAATAACCAATTATATTAAAAATAAAATTTAAATCCAAACAACATTAAATAAACACATTACGATTTAAATTTAACTACTGAATTAAAATCCATCTAATAAAACGAAATTATGAAATAACAAATAACTCCAACCGGGTGAACACCTAGTTTTTGATGATGATGTTAGACCCCGAGATGGAGATTGGCCGGATGGAGAATGACTTGAACCATCTGTGTTCGGCGACGACTCATGCTGTCGAACTCGGCTGAAACAGAGTCCTCCACGGGTGGCATGCGTCAGAGCATCTCTATTCGAACAAGCGTTGGGCTTCCATCTCAAGCATCAAAATCGTGATAACCGGGTTTGTTGTTCTTTGGTGGATAGTCTCCATGTTAGACAAGATATCGTCCAGAACCCCTTCGAGCATTTCAAATCTCCTCTGAAGGTTCCCTTGCTTTTTTTGAACTACTATCTGTCTATTTCGGATATCTCCACAAATACCATAAACGCACCACAAGGCAGTTTGCAACACTTGCATTCGTTCTACATTAGAATTACACTTCTCTAATGCATCTTCATCCAGCCATGTCATATCTTCCCTTTCATCCTCCGACTCATCCATTTTTTCTTCAGACAACGGCCAAGTCTCTTGGATGCAATCCGTATAGATACTTCCATTAGAATGCAATTTGATCTTAATAGGAGCAGAGATCTTGCGGCATGACTCTAAAAGGAGAGCATGATCTTAGTGATCAATACGGGAAGAGGCGCTAAACTCTTCCCCACTCCTCGAATCACATTAAACATTAAATCAAGGATGCAGAAATTATACTTCTTTGTTTGCAAAATCCAGAGAACGTGCAGACATTGCAGGCCGATATCATCGACTTTGTCTTTCTTTCCCGGGGCGTTCCTACCAATCCACCGAGCTACCCGGTTGATTGGTTCTCGAAATGGTCCGGGCGGACGAATGGGATGTCGGATTGTATTCACCCTCCACGACGGTATCCTTCATCAAAGCAGGAACTCCAAGATTATCTTGGGATTCCTGAATTGTCGATTACTAGGTTGCTTTCAAAGCGTAATTCCTAACAGTTCGCCTAACAACCTGCCGCGTTACTTCTCTCCGCGTTCCTCCTAACTTTATGAAAATCCTATCCCCTTCCAATTCTCGCTTTTTATAAAATTGTTCTACCAAATCATAGTGATAGAACTCCTCAGTTGAGTACAACAGTCCATTCCAATGTCTCTTGAACATCTCCACGTCGTAAAAATAAACCTCCGGAAGCAAACGCGTGTTCCGCAAAATTCTACGTCGAGCGCCATTGAAATTTCTTAGACTACTAATGGTTTGTAGACCGTGGGGAGGCGAAGTTTTGAAGAAAACTACTAAAACGGCGTTGGTGGCGGTGGTGGTGGTGGTGGAAACTATAATTGTTGGCTGTTTTTGAAGTTGGGTTGGCGGTGATGATTGTTTAGAGAAGATTTAGGTGGATTTGATTTCCTTGGTGTAGGTGTAGTTAGGTTTTCTTCCCTCTCTCTATATTTATTTTTTATTTTGGTTTCCAAAATTTAATTTAACTTGTAACCGGCGGTTTGGGATTGAAGTGGAAACACTGTGCGTGCGGGTTGGGAAGGAAGGAGACGCGCAACGTGCGTGTGGGTTGGGCCCAAGCCCAGTTTGAATTCAGAAATTTTCCGATTTTTCGCGCAAATTCAAACTCAATTTGCCACTTCGTTACTGGCCCGATTTTGGCGAATGAGTTATGGAAATGATCAGTAGAGAATTTCCAATTCAATGATCCATAAAACACTTAATTCCAACCATGGATGACGTATAAGAGGGTGGAAGAATGCCTCGAAGTGCGTGTGTGACGTAAGTTATATGCGAACGAAGGAAATCTAAGTTTAGATTACGTCAACCCAATTGAACTAATGGGCCTAAACAAAACCAATGGAAAGTTCGAACAATCCCGATGGAAAGATTGACTGCCCACCCCCAAACAAATTTTTAAACACAAAATTTGTTTACAACGTGGGTCGTTTAAAGTCAGATTCCCAAGACTTGTTGGATTGCTATTTCTATGATTTTAAGAATTTTAATTTTATTTTTATTTGTTTATTATAAGAAACACGAAAAATAATAAATACATAATTCACTCCATAGAGGAACATGACTCAAAAACCGAGAAAACATGCAAAAGTGGAAAACGTGAATTATGTGAACTGTGGACTTAGGATCCGGTACTTACAGCCACACACTCCATAGGGAGGGCCCGGTTACCTAAATGGTGTACTTATCAGTATATGGAAATGAAAGTAAGTACACCAAATGACAAGGGTCAGTCCTCATAGACAGGGTCCTGTAGAAGGACTTCCTCTACATCAGGGGACAGAAGTTCATGAAAATGTTTTAACCGTTGACCATTAACTTGAAAGGTACTGTTGTCATTTGGATTTACCAAGGTGATTGCCCCGTAAGGGGTGACTTCAGTAACTAGAAAAGGGCCAGACCAACGGGTTTTTAGTTTGCACCGGGAAAACATGTAGACGGGAGTTGTAAAGCAAAACCTTTTGACCGACCACAAACTCTTTGTGCAAGATATGCTTATCATGAACACGTTTCATGTTAACTTTATAATCCTTCGCGAGATCGTACGAATCGCTACGGATTTCTTCAAGCTCATTCAATTGCAACTTGCGTTTCACACCTGCCTCATCAATATTGAAGTTAAGGCTTTTATAGCCCACGACCACGGTGCTCTAATTCAACGGGCAAATGACATGGTTTCCCAAAACAAGTCTAAAGGGAGACATACCTATAGGAGTTTTGAAAGCAGTTCTATACACCCATAAGGCATCCGATAGACGCTTTGACCAGTCTTTCCTATCGGGGTTTACAGTTGTTTCTAAAATCTTTTGATTTCCCTATTAGAAACTTCTACTTGTCCGCTAGTTTGTGGATGATAAGGAGTTGCTACTTTTGTGTAACTCCATACTTTTTCACTAGGGATGCAACAACTCACATTTAAAAAATGTGTTCCACCATCACTAATGATAGCTTTAGGAATGCCAAACCGACAGAAAAATATATTCTTTAATAAAAATACAACGCTTCTTATGGTCATTGCTACGGCAAGCTAGGGCCTCTATCTATTTAGACACGTAGTCCACGGCAACTAGAATATAAATGAAACCGTGGGAAACCGGGAAAGGACCCATGAAATCAATGCCCCAAACGTCGAAAATTTCTACGATCAAGATTGGATTTAATGGCATCATATTACGTTTCGTAATTCGCCCAAGTTGTTGGCAACGTATACACGTCTTGCAATGCACTTGGGCATCCTTAAAAAGGGTAGGCCAATAAAATCCACATTGCAGAACTTTAGCGGCTGTTTTCATCCCACTAAAATGTCCACCACACTCTTTGTCATGGCAGAACGATAGAACTTCATTATATTCCCACTGGGGAATACAACGACGAATAATCTGATCCGCACAATACTTAAAAAGGTAGGGCTCATCCCAGTAGTATAACTTAACTCTGGCCAAAATTTTTACGTTCATTCCTTGACCAATTATAAGGCATAACATCAGCCGCTAGATAATTTACAATGTCAAAGATACCATGGTCTTTGAAAAATGGCATCTACAGATGCTCATCATGAAAAGAGTTCGGTATGGACTTTAATCGACCGATCGTCGTTTGTGAGTCTAGAGATAAGTGGTCAAAGAACACGTTTTCGACCCTCTTTTGTCCTTTATTTCTAATGTGAACTCTTGCGGAGAAGGATCCATCGGATTAATCTGCTTAGCATCCTTCTTTGCAAGAAGGTACTTAAGGGCTGCATGGTCCGTGTAAACTAAAGTTTTATAACCAACCAAATAAGGACGAAACTTATCTAAAGCATAAATGACGGCTAAGAATTCTTTTTCTGTAGTTGAATAATTTTGTTGAGCATCGTTTAATGTTTTACTAGCATAATAAATGACAGTGGACTTATTATCTAGTTTTTGTCCCAAGACTGCACCAACTGCATAGTCACTAGCATCACACATGAGTTTGAAAGGTTTAGACCAATCGGGAGGCTGTATAATTGGTGCAGAGGTTAGGGCGGCTTTTAAAGTTTCAAAAGCCTGCTTACAGTTAAAATTAAAATCAAAGATTGCATCTTTCAAAAGCAGATTAGTTAAAGGCCTAGCTATTTTCGAGAAGTCCTTGATAAATCGCCTATAAAAACCTGCATGGCCTAGAAAGGCTCTAATATCACGGACAGTCCATGGTTTAGGTAGAGTCGCTATCTTATCTAGTTTGGAATTATCTACTTCGATGCCATCACTAGATACAATGTGACCTAGTACTATGCCCTTTTTCACCATGAAATGACACTTTTCCCAGTTTAAAACGAGGCTCTTTTCTTCACACCTTCTCAAAACCTTAGCGGGTTAGACAAAAGCGATGCGTGAAGGAGTCTCCATAGATAGAAAAATCATCCATGAAAACTTCCATAAAGCACTCTACCATGTCACTAAATATATGAAGCATAAACCACTGGAAGGTTCCAGGAGCATTACAAAGGCCAAAAGGCATTCGTTTATAGGCATACGTTCCAAAGGGACATGTGAAGGTAGTCTTTTCTTGGTCATCAATATCAATAATAATCTGAAAATAGCCTGAGTAGCCATCCAGAAAATAATAAAAAGCATGACCAGCTAGGCGTTCGAGCATTTGATCTATAAAAGGTAAAGGAAAGTGATCCTTTCGTGTCATAGCATTTAAACGTCTGTAATCAATACAGATCCTCCATTTCATAGGACCTTGTGTGACAACATAGTCACCCTTTCCGTTACGAACCATGGTAACTCCTGATTTCTTAGGAACTACATGAATGGGGCTGACCCATTCGCTATCAGAGATTGGGTATATGATACCCACAACGAGTAATCGTAAGACTTCTTCCCTAACCACCTCTTTCATGGCAGGGTTCAAGCGACGCTGAGGTTCGCGAGAAGTCTTCGCGTTATCCTCCAAATGGATACGATGAGTGCAAACATTAAGGTCAATTCCCTTAATGTCAGCTAGGGACCAACCAATCGCAGACCAATGTTCCCTAATCACCCGGATTAAACGTGTCTCTTCATCCTTAGATAACAGAGAAGATATAATTACCGGATGATTACCATCCGGATCAAGTTGTATATATTTTAACTCTGGGGGAAGGGGTTTAAGCACTGGGGTGGAAGGAAAATCACTAGATGTTTCGTCGGGGTCTTCATTTTGCATAATGAAGACTTGCTTAGGTAGCAAGTCTTCGTACTCAGTACAAGGAGCAACCGAAGGGTCTACAACTTGTGTGGACTCAAGGATGGTGTTGACTTCCTCTAAGTATCCAAAGGAAAGGAATTTGTACATATTGTTTTCAGGAAATGTGTTGTTAAAATAATCTTGAGCTAAGCTCTCGATCATGCTAACCTCCCCATCTATAGACGAATCTGGTAATTGTTTCATCATCTTGAAAACATTTACCTCAACTGTGAGATGGCCAAAAGATAAGGACATCTTACCATCGCGGCAATTAATAAGTGCGTTGGCAGTTGCTAAAAAGGGCCGCCCTAAGATGATCGGTACAGAGTCATTAGTGACTTCTGTATCGAGGATAACAAAATCAGTAGGATAGTAGAAATCCTGAACCTTAACAAGCACGTTTTCCACTACACCCTTAGGATACTTAATTGACACGGGTCCGCTAATTGCAACGCGTTATTTTTGTAGGTTGCATTTCTGTAGACCTATTTGTTTATACAAGTAATACGGGGAGTAAGTTAACTTTTTCGCCCCAGGTCTAATAAAGCGGTCGTCATGTGCGAATCTCCTAAGGTGCATTTTACTGATGGGGCGACCGTGGTCCTTGTACTTAACAATTCCATTATTTTTCGGATAAAGTTGGGAATTGTTCGGTAAAAAAGCGTCTTTAGGTATGTTGGTTTTACGCCTAGTAGTGCACAACTCTTTAAGAAACTTAGCGTGATTAGGTAGCTTTTTAATAGCTTCGAGAAAAGGAAGGTTTATCGTTAGATTCTTGAAAACGTTCCTAATCTCCTCAAAGTTTTATATCGGGTTAGCAGCATGGCTAATTTTTGAGGGAGCGGTGGTTTAGCTCTATATTTAGTGTATGGCTCGACTTGATGTGTAACCTTGGCTTTTCTACGTTTCTTAGGTTGTGGTTTAACTGGTACCTCTACAGTGGTAGGCTCTTCAGTTTCTACTTCGGTATCTAGTTCGATATCCGATGTAGGGAGTACTGATGGGGTAACTATAGGCATAGTTACTTTGTTATCAACCACTCTTCCAGAACGGAGAGTGGTGATGGCATTCAGGTCACCTACTATTGTCGTTTTCATTACTAGTATTACCGTTTACCTCAAAGGTTGTGTTTGTTGTTTTAGGGTTTGGTATAGCTTGTCCTGGAAACACGCCTTTTGGTTGGGCTTTCTCTTGGGCTAATTGTTGTATGCCCTGATTTATGGATTGTAAGATCTGTTGATTTGATTGAGTCATTGATTGGAAAAGTTGTTGGGTAACCTGTATAAAGGCGTCGATACGGTCCGGTTGTGTAGGTGTAGTAGTCACAGGTGGTGCGACTGGAACTATCTCACGTTGATTATTTATGGGTGGGTTTTGATAGTTACTATTGTTAACCGGAACGAGACCTCTATTGGTATTATAACTATTATAATTATTCTGACCTTGTGCTACACCTTGTCGTGGTTGCGCTTGGTTGTTTTAATTATTATAAGTTCCTTGCCCTTGTCCCTGTCCTTGCCTAGGTGGAGCTTGATTATAGTTGTTTGCTTGCCTAACATTTTGGTTATTAAAGCCTGGAGTTGTAACTTGTTGATTGTTTCGCCAACTAAAGTTGGGATGTTGTCTCCATGGGGTATTAGGAATAGGATAGTTATTAATGGAGCAAACATTATCTTGCTCTACTTGTTGTTGTTCATAGGCGAGAAGGACAATAGGAGTCAGGGTGCTCAGGACTCAAACAGAAATTACATTGGTTGGAGTTGACATTCATGACGGGAATAGGCTTTTGTTGAATAGAAATAGCCTCTACCTTTTTAGTTAGAGATTCGATTAAATTTTTAAGCTCTGGATCGGGTTTCATCTCAAACATACCGTTGGCCTTAACTGTTGAAGAAGAACTAGCAGAGCGGGGGATATCATCGCTCCCCCCCCCCCCCCAATTGTTATTTCGTTTAGTTTGTTCTTCTAAAAATTTGTAAGCCTCCGAGGCTCCTTTACTTAGGAAACTACCCCCATTCATTATGTCAAGGACTTCTTTATGGTGATGTTGAAGTCCTTTGAAAAAGGCACGAACTAACGTGTCTTTTGCTAGGTTATGGTGTGGACACTCTATAAGCAGATCGGTGAAGCGATTCCAAGCCTCAGAAAATGATTCATGAGGGTTCTGTCGTAAGAAATGAATCTTGGATAGCATCTCATCCGTCTTTAGGGGTGGGTAAAAATGTTCCATAAATAGCTGAACAAGTTTAGCCCACGAGTCCATTGCAGAAAGTTAGCTTGGGCGTTAACCAAGATTTGCCTTATCGGCTAAGGTGAAGGGAAATACCCTCAGTTTAATTTGTTCCGCACCAACCGTAGGATGATGGAATGTTGTAAGGACTTGTTCAATCCTACGCATGTGTTGGTAAGGTTTTTCATGGCCTAAACCATGGAAAACGGGTAACAAATTAAATATGTTTGGGGGGATTCGAAAATCCCCCACTGGGTCTGCTAGAACGATGCAAGATTTAGGGCTATCGCTCAAAGCTTTGTAGAAGTCGGAGAGAGGAGTCTCTCTTTCTTCAGCCATTATGTCAGGTATGGTTGGTGGGATAGTAGTTAGAGGTGTTTTGATTGGTATACTCGATATGTTTGTTTGTTGACGGTTAATTACGTTCGGTGTTTTTCTCCGACCAGACCTTAATCTCATGCAAGTCTAAGTCTAAACACGAAAACAATTCAAACAATCTTGATATTTAGTATGAACCTCTAACTGGAGATGTGAGGTGTGGAAGAAAGGAATACCTGATAGCGTCCTTGCTTCGCTTATGAATAGCGTCTTGTTTACGCGTGTTCAGTGTAAATAACAAGTTAGAACACTGAAAAACTTAAAAAATCGAAGTTTGAAACAAACATGTTGAAATCCGCAAAATTTTGCTTAGGGTGCAGGTGCGCTTGCATAGGGCGTGATCGCGCTCCTTGTCCAGTAAGTGAGCGCGGGTCGCGCTTGGTATGAGGGCGGGTCGCGCTCGTGTGCCAGACTATAGGGTGCAGGCGAGCTCCTTATAGGCGCGATCGCGCTCAGTGTAATTTTGTCTCGGAATTTTTCAACGCTGAAACGAATAACCACAGTATGAATCAAACAAGGGTGGGTGGGTTTAATGGGACTTAAAAAATGACTAATTCTACTATGAAAACAATGCTAAAGTGCAACTAAGATGGCAGCGGCGCCATTTGATAAACATAAAATGAATAGCTTACCTACGAAATGAACGATGAAATCAAAACGTAAGTAAACTAAACTATTTTTGATGCTATGTTATCAAAGTTTCCTACTTTCAATTCTATCGAAATAGAGTGGAGTAACAAATTCGTTCCACTCCTAGTCCTCTAGCATGGAATTGTTTTCTAATCTAATTAATCAGTCTTAAGTCAATGAGAGCTTTACGAAGGTGATATACTACGATACTTACTGAATTTGATTACTTGAATTTAACTACGAATGCTATGGAAATATGATTGTTTTGAATATAGATAAAGGATTAGAGGGGAATTGAATCCACCTCGAATCCAACTTAATAACCTAGTATAGATTCTTGTATCTCGATTCTTACATTCTTACGGCAAGAAATTCGAGTTCTAATCCCTAGTGTTCATGGCATTTCTACCGAGTACTAACTAGCATGTGAGGTCGTCCACCCATTCTCATGGCGAATCACGACCTTCTAGATTGGAATAGATTCTACAATGCTTCTACACTATACCACCAAGTTTTCATCAAGGCTTCATCAACCCCTCTAATGGAGGTTTTAGCCTTGAATCATTCCGCAATCATTCCCATATGAATCTAAACTACACATATTATCAAGATTCGAAATTTACTAATCTAAACTAAACAATGATTAAATTCTAATTAACAACTAAGAGATGGTAACCAACAATAATTAAAACTAGATCTAATAAATTGAAATAACACAATTCGAAATTACTAAAACAACTATTTTATTTATCTAATCAATCAAGAACAATTATTCAAAGACTTAATCTAAAACAAGAATTGAAAATGGAACTAAAGCTTAATTTAATTAATGAAAACAGATCTAAAATTATCTATATTATTTTAGGTCTAACTAGCTACCATTAACAAAGAGCTAAACTTTGGTTTTTATACTTTCAGATCCAAAAATCGTGCATGGGCTTGGAGCCATGTTTTGGGCCAGAGAATCAGGCCCAAAACCCAATTCTTTCAGTCCAAAAAGGCCTCTTCAGCTGCAGTTGGCTTCCACAGACTTTTCGTCCACTTTTGATCCTTTGATTGGGTCAAAGCTTAGACCATTGGAAAGCTCTTTCCGAGCCGGTCGTTTTGACATAAGGTAGGCCCAATTCCGAGGTCTGAGTCCAAAGATACGGCTTTCGGAAGTTCTGCTGACTTGTGTGCTGTTTCAGCCCGTGTCGACTTTTCAGCTTTTGACCGGGCTTTAGGAAGGCTTTATCTTCTTGAATCTTGGCCTTTAATCACGGAACTCCTTAGTAACCGACCTTTTCTCCTTTATCTCACTAAAGTGGCACATTTCTACACATAATGGACTTTGAAGTCTGAAATGCATAAAAACACGTAATAAGTGTTAACTCTTAATTATTACTCACATAATTGGTCTAAAAGTATGACTGTTAAAGGGTTAAAACTACAGTTTTGGGCTCTTATCAACTACCACATCAACTCACAACAAAGCTCTAAGCAACAAATGACATCCAGCCTACAAACTCAGAAAATTCAATTCGCAACAATCTCCATTTTCAACCAAGAAAGACACGCGGTCTCCTTTATTTTCTTTCTTTACACCACTATTCTACAAACAATGATAAAAAGAAAGGGGGTTATGTCAGTACCCTCTACTCTCAACCACTCGTGGCAGACCACGTGTCCAGACTACAAGCAAGTTGTCCAAACGACCTAGGAAACGTAACCGCTGCAAGCTAGTAAACAACATCATTAATGAGAGATCATTACTTAGTAACGGAAGGAGTAAAAGCAATCATCAAGATAGTGCAAAAGGGGGATCTACACCTATAAAAGGAGGTATCTTCTCCATTTTCAAAGGGGGGCCAATTCTCCATCTTCTCGATCATCTATCTCCATCTCCCTTCCAATCAACTAATCAAAAGCTCGAACTACGTCCGACTTGATTCGAGTTCACTAAAGAACTCAATACGTAGGCAGCTCGACATAACTGAGTTCAGTCGAATAAATACTACCTCTATAATAGATACTGTCATGAGAAATTTTAAGAAATCTGGTGGTATTGTAGAATCCGATTAATTGGTTTTCCAATTTGACAACTTGTCATTAGAAATTGGAAAATGTGAGGGAAAGAGGGGTCTCCATAGATTATTCTATTTGTTGATAATTCTAATAATTCGGAATTAGTTTAAGCACAACTCAAAATCTGTCGATTGTGGGGGTGTTTTACACCCAGGACTCCTAGGAGTAATGTGTATGAATAGACATTAAAATTAAGATCCTAAAGAGATGTGTATTGATACTGAATAAAGGCAAGAGGCCTAATATAATGCATAAAAAATATTTGTATTAGTGCTAAGGGAAAGAATTAATGTCCATATATAATGGTAACTCATGACATACAAGTCATTGACAGAATACCAAGAAGTAGTTGCTCTCGAATGGAGTTTTCCATTGATTGGATATAGATAATCTCGCAGTCGCTAAAAAGGTTGTATAAAGAGCAGACTGGGTATTGAGGGGAATGGTTTAAGAGCCTACATTTTAAGAGTCGCCATGATAGCAACCGAACCTAAATGACTGGAGATCCCATGAACTAGGTTCAATAGGACAATAGAATTGTGGATGACTCAGATTAAGCACTACGGGGATAATCTCCCCTAGTCATTCCTATGATACAGTAGTGCTGCCAGCAGCAGTTCCAGGTTAAGCTATGCTTTTAATGATTCGCTATATCTTGTTTCATTCAACAAGTGGAGTACAACAGGAGTATTCTTAATAGGAATCACCTAATTGAGTGTGAACTGAGCCAGTTCTATGAGAATTTTCAAAGCAGAATTATGTAAAGCACGAAACAGTTCTATGTTTAGGGCCAAAATGAACACAACCGAGAACTCAAAGTTATTGGAACGATAATGTGTGGTTACTATTGTCTTGGTTTACACCAACGACGGACAATTTGATGCTTCAAGTACACTACAAAAATCCGATTGTTTTTCACAAGGGAAGGTTCAAAGCGAAAACCTACCTTTGGAATTATGTTGTGCTCTCACGTTTTATTTTTGTGTTGTTTTCTTTCACATGTGGGGGGATTGTTGGAATTTTGAGTAGATTCATTATGTGAATGAAAACTTAATTGATTCCAAGGGCTGCACCATTTGACTCACATGTATATTTTAGGTTGTACCTTTTGGAAGAGTCCTCTTTGAAAAGGTGTGATGCCTTTTCGTAGAGACACCATTCTTCTATATATACACACTTGTATTTCGCACTTAAAAAAGGAAGAGAATTAGAGAGAATTCATCATGCACAATGTCGCCTTTCTTGTGTCAAGTTCATTAGATTTCTATAAGTTTTCCAAAGTGTGTGAGAGGACGATAATGGAGAGTTCGCCGAAACATATCAACTTGGAGTACCCCTGTCACACCCTGAATTTTTAGAAAATTTAAAATAGGGAATTATCCAATATATAATTATCTCAATCGTCGCCCTATTCAATCATCTGAAAATCTAGGATGAAACAAAACCCTAATAACATATTATCAACCACGATATTAAAATCTGAGATCAAATTTAAAACCAAAAGGAACAATCCTTCAATCACATTATTAAACTACAAAGAGACTAACCAATTCTATTACATATGTCTCAAAACAAAACCGTACACTTCAGAAAAAATTAAACCAGAAGACTCCAAGAGCAAATCCAAATCACGTGTCCGCATCCACTGCACTCCACTATGTATGTTTCCAAGAACACACCCACATTGCAAAACAAAGCAAACATAAGTCAACAAATTGAATTTGATAGTATGAGTAAGACTAAAATAAAATATACAATACTACATTCAATCTTCTAATAGATAAATATAACATTACCAACCATTTCAACTTGGAAGACAAGATAGTTCTGTTTTCCAAAACTACGTGTAGTTTCTTCCCAAGTAAGATTTCAATCCCAATATCTAGTAAATTAAATTTATTAAAATTTTACCTATAGCCGCTTACGTGTTAGGGTAGGACAACGTCTCTGCATAAAAAGTTAATAAGTTCTACCATTCTGCAAAACAAAGTTAGATTTCCCAAACGAAATCCTTTAAAGTATACATTTATTTCACTCTCACTACAACCATCATGGGTATACATAACCTGGCATAATATATTCCCAATATTAACATTCGAGTCACACCACCATATCCATCATATCACACTAACCACATTCACGTACATTCCTTCATAAGAAATTATATGCATCATATCATAATACACAACCAATCATATCCAACAACTCACTCATACATAAAGTCAATATTTGACTTAAAACCCACTCGTCTACTTATGAGAACGAGAAAAATCACAACCAGTGAGTACATTAATCCCTAGTGAGTATCAACTCATACAAACCACGTATACATTTCCTTGTAAGAAATCAGGTACATCATAGTACATAAATATTCATATGCAATAACTCGTTCATACATAAAATCAATATTTTATTTTGCTTATTAATTATCTCGTTGACTCATTTATTAATAGACACTGCCCAACCTTTAGTTCCTACACGATTTGAACTTCACATATTTGCCAAATCACACATACCCGTGTGCCTCACTCACACCGAGTACCACTACAAGACATATGTCCCAAACGAGGATATCGCCTCTAGGAACATATTTTCATCTTGAACTCGTAACTTGTGAGTCACATCCATCTCTGGACTTTCCATACACATAATCACAGCCTCTTTGGGCATAAAATCTCAAGTCATTCATGGCACATTCAATGAATACCTTGGTCATTCCCGCCACATTCAAGAAATACCTATTATAATACTAACAGGTCATTCATGGCACATTCAATAAATACCTTGGGTCATTCACGTCACATTCAAGGAATACCCAAACCTACATTCATGTACACTAAAGGAATATAGCCAACCCGCAAGGCGAAATCCTTAGTTCCTCTCTAAGGCGGCTTTTCACATGACATCATTAGTCATAAATATTTCGTTTCTTTTTTTTTCATCAAAGAGGCGTTGAAAGATCTAAAGATGTGGGTGACACATTAAATTTTCACAAGACTTTTTAACATTCAAGAGTTCTCATTTATTATAATACTTTCATTATAAAATAAACATCATCTCAAGCAATATAATCATTACTAATGATTCCAAACAAAATAACCAATCAACCCACCTCATTATCAATTATATAAATCATAGATATGAAAAGTTTCAATCATGAATAACGCATTAATTAAACTAAAAGACACGCAATGCGTTCCACGTAAAACAAAATAATATTAATTCTATTATTAGGTCTACAAGATCAAACGAGAAGAAACTAAAATCTTTAGTTACCAATATATGCTCTATACATACAATATTCATCAAATAATTATGCATGCAACCCTTATTCCAATACATGTAATATAACTCTTTAGACAAATAAAATAATTACTCCTCTAATCAATACATGTTTATTGAAATATTAATACGATACAAATTACATGGTCATTTTATTTTTCTTGTATAAATAAAATATATGCTAATAAATTATGTATATTGTTCTATGCATGAGAAATTGGTTAGGACAGTTTGACCTTTGTCCATTCTAAAATTTCTAGAGAATTCATATAATCAAAGTTTTGAATCAATTATACCATTCTGAAAATTAGACAGAAAATCCATTTCAATACAAAAACTCTTAAACACTAATTCGTTTAGTATGTACCCTAAACTATGTGATGGAACAGACCCAACAACGTCAATTCTGCTATTCAATTTTCTGACGCACTTTCTAGTAAAATTTACATCAAATAGAATATAAACTGGAATTAGTCAAGACTAATTGGAAATGAAAGATGACTCGGAGAACTTAAATGGTTTAGTTCTGTCGAAAAATTAGTTACATCATCTAATTCGTCAAATTCAAGTCACAAGTCAGTACTTGTGCAGAATTCTTCAAACATATCATCGTTCCAAACGACAATTAAAATTATAAAACAAATAGAAAACGTTCATAATTAAAGATGGAACTTTTATAAAATGATAATGAAGCAAACAAGATAAAAATCACAGAAAAATGATATATATATATATATATATATATATACACACTCATTTGAAATTGAATTTGTAAATGAATATCAATGCTTCATTTTCTCCAATCCTTACTCATTTTCTTCTTCTCTTTATTTCAATAAAAAAAACATCACCAAGTTTCTTTTGTTAATGGAGGTTAGGGTTTTGTTTTTGAATAAAAATAATTTTTAGAGAGGAAATTCGCAGGTATTGTTTATTCAATATTTTAAGCCTGTTTAAGTTAACATATGTGCCTCAAATGGGTCTAAAAACACCCAAGGTCCATACCTATATGAATGAGTATATTTAACAATGTTTTCAAGCCCAAAATGATTCTAAAATACCCACAAAAGTTCTAACAACAAATTCAAATAAAAACAACTTTGAAAAATCGACAACAACCAAACAAATTCTAGAAAAAGCTAGACTTCATAATATAATAGTTATTTTCAATTCAAATAATGTAATTTATGTTGTTTAAAAAAAATTGTGTTGTTATAACCCCTTTGACATGTGAAATTGTTTTAACCTAGGAGGTGGACGCCTGACGAATCTGTACGTGGTACCGAAGCAAGGGCGAAATTCACTTTAAGGAGAGCGTGTCAAACACGTGATTTAATCTACAATTGATAAGTTTTCTAACTTTTCCTTTTCATTGTTTTTTTGAATTTGTTAAATGGGATTTCTCATCTTCAACGAAACCGATCCCCTTAAATTTATTTAACAAAGCTTATCCTAACTCTGCTATCCGGTGCTCCTAAACTTCCTAATATAGTACTACTAAGTTAGGTTCCTAGATATTATCTTCTTGTATTTCCTTCCATTTCTTTCCTTTTTAAGTAGTTTCAGACCATCTAAGAAGAAGATAACAACCTATTCTTTCTCAAATTAAAACTCTTATTCCCCCCCCCCCCCCTGATAAACGTAAAATTGAATAATTTACCTATGAAATGAACGATGAAACTCAAAACGCAAGTGAAACTAAACTTAATTACGCGTTGCTATCAAAGATTTCTATACTCTCAATTCTATCAAAATAGAGTGGAGTAAAAAGTTCGTTCCACTCTTAGTTCTTTAACATTCAAGTTTCTTAGATTGACTAATCTATTCAAAGTCTAATGAGAGCAATGGTGGGAATTATACTACGATGTGAATTAAAACTAGACGTAATATAAAGATTATAACTTTATTAAATTTAACTAAATAATAATTGAATTCTAAATTACTAACTAAGAATTGAATAACAACAACTGAAATTAGATCTAACAATTTTAAATGACAAAATCGAAATGAACAAGAAATAACTATTTTATTTATCCAATCAATGAAGAACTATGATTCAAAGAATTAATCTAAAACAATGTATGAAACTAATTAATTTAAGTAATTGAATTCAAAAACTAGATCTATAAGCTATTTTAATGGCTACTTTCTATTCTAAGCTATCTAACTATCTCTTTCTTAAGAGCTAAGTCTTGTTTCCAAAAAGAGGAGACCAGATCCACAATTTCATGCATGGGCTGAGGTCTCATATTTTGGGCGGAAAATCAAGCCCAAAGCCCAATTTCTTCAGTCCGCAGAGCCCATTTCAGCTGGCTTTGACTTCAATAGACTTTTCGTCCACTTTTGCTCCTCTAATTGGGTCAAAGCTTGGACCATTAGAAAGCTCTTTCTGAGCCGGTCGTTTTGACATAATGTAGGTCCAAATCCGAGGCTTGAGTCCAAAGATATGGTCTTCGGAAGTTCTGCTGACTTGTGCACTGTTTCTGCCCGTGTTGACTTTTAAGCTTTTTACTAGGATTCATAAAGGCTTTGTCTCCTTAAATCTTGGCCTTTATCCCAGAACTTCTTAGTAACCAACCCTTTGTTCCTTTATATCGCCAAAGTGGCACATTTCTATACATAATTGAGTTACATGCATGAAATACATAAAAGCAAGTAATTAGCATTAACTTTTATTTATTACTCGCATAATTGGTCAAAAAATAGTATTATTAAGGGGTTAAAACTACAGTTTTGGGCTCTTATCAAACCACCCCCAAACAGCATTTTGCTTGTCCTCAAGCAACTATGAGAAATTAGCATAAGTGACCAAAAATGGAGTTCTAACTAATCTCGTTTCGCCAAGTGCGATTGCATTGACCATATGCAACAAGGCCTTAAACCACTAGGAATTCCCTAGTGGACGAGTTATAGCCTCGTGAGAGTTTTCCAGTGAAGGTACTCACAAACTTCATCTATACAACAACGACTAAGAAATAAAACTATCATTTTCTTATCTTTGTCTCAATTATCTATACATCTTACTAGCAATGAATACAGAATAATCAAGTCGAAACCTAAGCTAATATATGCATAATAATCTATCATCTACAAATAAACATATTTGCAATGAGTAATACTATGAGATGAACTATAACAACCCCAAATTTTTAAACAACATAAATTAAATTATTTGATTGAAAATAACTATTATATTATGAAGTATAGCTTATTCTAGAATTTGTTTAGCTATTGTTGATTTTAAAAAAAAGTTCATGTTTTTACTTGAATTGTTTGTTAGAACTTATGTGGGTATTTTATAATCATTTTGGGCTTGAAAACATTGTTAAAATGTACCCATTCATATAGGTATGGACCTTGGGTGTTTTTAGACCCATTGGAGGCCCATAGGTTAACTTAAACAGACTTAAAACAGGGAATAAAGAAGACCTGCGAATTTTCTCTGTAAAAATATGATTATTCAAAATCAAAACCCTAGCCTCCAATAAAAAGAAGGGTAAGAGGAAGAAAAGAGAAAAAGGGAATGCAAAGTATTGGGCTCACCGCACTATTGATATTCATAGTTGTTTACATCTTGTAGACTTAATAAGGTGAGTTATATTTCTTTCTTTTATTGTTTCCATAGAAATAGGATATGCTCTTTGTTATGTGTGATCATATGGATTGTATATTGGGAGGATAAAGCCATTAATAAATTGTATAGAGTTTTGTGAAGAAGATGAACAGTTAACAGTAAACACCATTCTATAAAAGTTGTCTGCGCAGTCTTTTAATTCTGTTCAGATGAAAATTTTTCCGTACACGGATGTCTCTCAAATTTAATCCATAGTTTCCTGACACATTGTAGTCTGACATATTAAAATTTTAGACAGATCCAACGGTTAGATTTCTGTCGAGGCGTGCATAAGCGTGACAGGTTGTAGTGTTTCTACACCAGAAAAACTGCAGTGTGCAGTCTTTTGTTTCTGCTTAGATGGTGTCGTTTCCATACTCGGATTTGTATGAAATTTAATCCATAGTTTTCTGACACATTGTAGTCTGACATTAAAATTTTAGATGGATCCAACGGTTGGATTTCTGTCGAGGTGCGCATAAGCGTGACAGGTCGTAGTGTTTCTACACCAGAAAAACTGCAGTGTGCAGTCTTTTTTTTCTTCTTAGATGGTGACCTTTTCGTACTCGGATTTGTATAAAATTTAATCTATAGTTTCCTGACACATTTTAATCCTCCATATTAGATTTTTAGATTTATCCAATGGCTTGATATCTGTCGAGACTTCCATTAGTGGGACTAGTCGTAGTAGAAACTACACCAGAAAACTGATGGGTGCAGTCATTTGTTTCTGTTTAGATGGAGGTCAACCTATTATCAGATTGACCTCAGATTTAATCCATAGATTCTTGATATCCAATTAAATGACATATACAAATTTTAGGCAGATTCAATGGTGGGTTGTCTGTCAAGGCATGGATTAACAAGGTTGTTAGAATTAGCTAAAGTTTAAAATAGATATAGTTGGGTGGTTATATGATGGCATTAGATGGTCAGTGGTTATTATACTTTCGATATATTCTTACTATTGTAAAAATATTGGTGTGGAATGAAAATATATCTATATGTTTTATTTTATCGTGATTATTAAAATATTTGGAGAATTGGTTAAGAGCTACGTAAGGCTTGATTCTAATCTTAAAAGATTGGATCGTGAGGACCTTATATGCATGTGCGATCCACTATATCTATAATATATATATTAGTTTGTATGATAACTATGTGAATGTGTTAGAAATTACTGTTGTTTTGAGACTACATAAATATATATGTGTAAGATAGAAGTTGTATATGAATATAGACTTTAGTATATGTGGATATGTTTTGGACATTAGTGTGTGTGGACTTGAATTTGGGCTAATGAACTATTTGTTTACGATATTGTATATATGAGTGTGGTTATGTAAATTGTATTTGTTTGATTATAAGTCTGTTTACATTTAATGATATTTAAGTGTTTGATTTGCCTTGACGCGCGAAAATGACTCTCTGCATGTGTGGTCTATTTTGACATGAGTAATGCTAGTATAGTTATAAGTGATAATAATGTTTTAATATGTCGCCCACATCTTTAGAACTCTCCATGCCTCAGGATTTGGTAATGAGATATTATGACTTGTGATGTCATGTGATAGATGGGTATTCATTAAATGTGCCATGAATGACCCAATAGTTTGGACTGCCCTAGAGAGGAACTAAGGTATTTGCCTTGCGGGTTGGTCGTATTCTTTGAATGTACGGGAATGTAGGTTTGGGTATTCCTTGAATGTGGCGGGAATGACTCAGGGTATTCATTGAATGTGCCATAAATGACCCATTAGTGTTATGATGGGTATTCCTTGAATGTGGCGGGAATGACCCAAGGTATTCATTGAATGTGCCATGAATGACCTGATATTTTGTTATGCCCAAAGGAGGCTTTGTGATTATGTGTATGGAAAGCCCAGAGATGGCTGTGACTCACAAGTTACGAATTTACAAGATGAAAGTATGTTTCTTGGAGGCGATATCCCGCTTGGGACATATGTCTTGTAGTGGTACTCGGTGTGAGTGAGGCGCACGGATATGTGTGATTTGGCAAATGTGTGTAGTGCAAATCGTGGAGTAGAAACTAAAGGTTGGGCTGTGTCTTTGAATAAAGGAGTCAACAAGATAATTAATAAGCAAAGTAAAACTATTGATTTTACGTGTGATGGAGTTATTGTATGTGATGTGTATGATTTCTTATGATAAATATATACATGGTTTGTATAAGTTGATACTCACAAGGGATGAATGTACTCCTTGGTTGTGACTTTTCCTCGTTCTCATAAGTAGACGAGTGATACTAAAGTAAAAGTATATGAATTGTGTGATGTTATGGATATGAAGTGTGACGGTGAATAATACTAGTAAATGATTGTGAGTTCTATGTGACTGTGAATTGGCTATAACTTGATATGTTATTACGAAACTATTAATGACTTGTGATAGTCTGAGATCTATGATTATGCACGCAGAAATTTTATGACGTAATGATGTCATATGAATGACTACCCTTGATATAAGTATTATGATAAGTGGTATTCCTCGAATATGCGGGACGAACTAGGTTATATCAATTAGACTTAAATGTCTTAAATGAGGTTTGGTTATGAATGGAAATTTGACTAGTTGAGATAAAGCATTTTATTGTGATGTCTAACTCTGTTTTGCAGGAGGGTAGGATCGATTAATCTTTTCTGTAAGGACGTAAATATCCTACCCTAAGACGACGTGTTGGCTTAAAGGTAAGGTATACCAAACTCATATTTAATTAGGTTATCATATGTGCATTTAATAAGTGGAATGTAAATGGTATTTATGTTGTGAGTTATTTTGGAAAGTGGGAATGATGAGTACTGTTATATGAGATTCTTGGAAATTTGTATATTGAGGTGAAATCTTACTTGGGAAGAAACTACACGCCGTTTTGGAAAACGGAACTATATTGTCTTCCAAGTTGAAATGGTTGGTAATGTTATATTTATTAATTTAAAAGACTTTTATATATATTTTGTTATTAGTCTACTCATACCAGCAAATTCAATTTGTTGACCCATGTTTGCTTTGTTTTGCAACGTGGGTATGTTCTTGGGAACATAGATGGTGGAGTGCAGTGGATAAGGACATGTGGCTTGGAGTTGCTCTTGGAGTCTTCTGGTTTAAGATTTTCTGAAGGTACGGTTTTGTTTTGAGACAGATGTAATAGAGTTGGTTAGTTTCTTTGTAGTTTAATAATGTGACTTAAAGATTGTTCCTTTTAGGTTTCTTTTGATTTCAGTTTTGTATATATCGTGTTTGATAACAGGGTTTTGGGTTTTGTTTCACCCCGGGTTTCTAGATAATTGAATATAATTGTTTTAAATATTGTATGGAAATTTGGGGTGTGACATGAACTAACAAGTTCGTTTCTGAAAACTCGGAATAGCGTCCTTAAGTAGGTCCTCACATAAATGTCAAGACAAAAACCACTCTGATTTTTCCACTCAAGTTTCACTACTCCAGTGTGCAGTGGGCACACTTTACCTTACAAACTCAATGACACACAAGGAAGTCGAAGTCGATCGAACACATTTGCCACTTACTATCACACTAACCTATTCGTAATTGAGCTAGAGGTCTTTATTAGGTGTTGCGGGGATTAGGAGATGGTTTTAAGATGGAAGGAAATGGATATTCAAAAAGAACAAGTCTGAGATAATAGAATCTTCATATTATGTAACTAGAGAAAACCTTATTCTTTACTTTTGCTTCTACACTTTGTTTCCATCCTTAGCCATATATTTTTTTTTCTTTTTCTTTTTCTTTGGCTTTTGACTCCTTGATTCTATTTTTAGAGTTCTAACTCTTTATTTTTTTTTTATTTGGAGGGAAACTTACTTTTCTCTTCTGAAGCGACTAACGAATTCTTGATTTCAAAGGTTATTCTCTTTTCTATTCTTCATCTCTATTCTCAAACTTACTCAAAGAATTGGGTAGGTTGATTTTTTATTTTGTTTTATTTTGTAACAGGGTAAAGGATTTGTGGTTTATGCAAAGTTGGGCCCAAGCCCACTTGATTTTCAGATTTTGATTTTTCGATATTTCGCGAAACTTCAAACTTAAATTGCCGCTTCTTTACCGGGCTGATTTTTACGAATGAGGTATAGAAATGATCAGGAGAGAATTCCCAATCCAATGATCCATAAAACGCTCTAGTCTGACCATTGGTGACATGTAAGAAGATGGAAAATGCCTCGAAATGCGTGCATAACGTAAGTTATGCGAACGAATAAAATCTAATTTCATAGATAATGTCAACCCGAATTGTAATACAATTAAACGGTTTAACCAACACAACTGGAGAGTTGAATAATCCAGGATGGAATGAACACCCCACCCCCAAACAAATTTTAGACACAAAATTGAGAAAATTTGTTTTAAAAAGTGGGTCTTTTAAAATCAGATTCCTGAGACTTCTTAACTTACTATGTTTGTGAATTTAACAAAAAAAAAATTTATTTTTTATGAATAAAATTTAATATAAGAAAACAAGAATGCATAGAGGGACATGACTCAAAAACCGAGAAAACATACAAGAGTGGAAAATGTGAATTATGTTAAACGTGGACTTAGGATCTGGTACTTACAGCCACACACTCCATAGGGAGGGCCTAGTTACCTTAATGGTGCACTTACCAATATATGGAAATGAAAGGAAGTACACCAATGAAAAAGGTCAGTCTTCATTGACAGGATCCTATAAAAGGACTTCCTCTACATCAGGGGAAAATAGCTCGTGAAAATGTTTCAACCGTTGGCCATTTACTTGAAAGGTACTGTTGTCCTTGGGATTTACCAAGGTGATTGCCCCGTAAGGGGTGACTTCAGTAACCAGAAAAGGACCAGTCCAATGGGTTTTTAATTTCCCTAGAAAAATATGTAGACGGGAATTGTAAAGTAAAACCTTTTGACCTACCACAAACTCTTTGCGCAAAATTTGCTTATCATGAACACATTTTATGTTAGCTTTATAATCCTTTGCGAGGTCATAAGAATCGCTACGGATTTCTTCAAGCTCATTCAATTGCAACTTGCGCTTGACACCCGCCTCATCAAAATTGAAGTTAAGGCTTTTTATAGCCCACATAGCACGGTGCTCCAATTCAACGGGCAAATGACAAGGTTTTCCAAATACAAGTCTAAAGGGAGACATACCTATAGGAGTTTTGAAAGCAATCCTATATGCCCATAAGGCATCAGATAGACGCTTTGACCAGTCTTTCCTATCAAGATTTATAGTTGTTTCTAAGGTCTTTTTGATTTCTCTATTAGAAACTTCTAGTTGTCCGCTAGTTTGTGGATAATACGGAGTTGCTACCTTATGTGTAACTCCATATTTCTTCACAAAAGATGCAACAACTCTGTTGCAAAAATGTGTTCCACCATCACTAATGATGGCCTTGGGAATGCCAAATCGACAGAAAATATACTCTTTAACAAAACACACAACTGTCTTATGGTCATTGCTACGGCAAGCCATGGCCTCTATCCATTTAGACACGTAGTCCACAGCAACTAGAATATAGATGAAGTTGTGGGAAACTAGAAAGGGACCCATGAAATCAATGCCCCATACGTCAAAAATTTCTACAACCATGATTGGATTCAATGGCATCATATTATGCTTTGTGATTTGCCCAAGTTGTTAGCAACGAATGCACGCCTTGCAATGCACTTGGGCATCTTTAAAGAGAGTAGGCCAATAAAACCCACATTGTAGAATTTTAGCAGCTATTTTCATACCACTGAAATGGCCACCACACTCTTTTTCATGGCAGAATGAGAGAACCTCATTATATTCCCACTGGGGAATACAACGACGAATAATCTGATTCGTACAATACTTAAAAAGGTAGGGCTCATCCCAGTAGTATAGCTTAACTTTGGCTAAGAACTTCTTATGTTCATTTCTTGACCAATCATAAGGAATAGCATCAGCTGCTAAATAATTCACGATGTCAGCATACCATGGTATAGAAAAAATAGCATACAAATACTCATCAGGAAAAGATTCGGGTATGGACTCCAAATCACTATCATCGTCGTTTGTCAGTCTAGATAAGTGGTCGGCAACTACGTTTTTGACCCCTCTTTTGTCCTTTATTTCTAATATGAACTCTTGTAGGAGGAGAATCCATCGGATTAATCTCTTCTTAGCATCCTTCGTTGCGAGAAGGTACCTAAGGGCTGCATGGTCGGTGTAAACTAGGGTCTTAGAACCAACCAAATAAGGACGAAACTTATCTAAAGCATAAACGACAGCTAAGAATTCTTTTTCAGTAGTTGTATAATTCATTTGAGCATCGTTTAGAGTTTTACTAGCATAATAAATAACAGTGGATTTATTATCTAGTTTATGTCCCAAGACAGCACCAACAGCCTAATCACTAGCGTCACACATGAGTTCGAAAGGTTTAGACCAATCGGGAGGCTGTATAATGGGTGCAGAAGTTAAGGTGGCTTTTAAAGTTTCAAAAGCCTGTTTACAGTTAAAATTAAAATCAAAGATGGCATCCTTTAAAAGCATATTAGTTAGCAACCTAGCTATTTTCGAAAAATCTTTGATAAAGCGCCTATAAAAACCTGCATGGCCTAGAAAGGCTCTAATATCACGGACAGTCCGTCGTTTAGGTAGAGTCGCTATCTTATCTAGTTTGGCCTTATCAACTTCTATGCCATCACTAGATACAATGTGACCTAATACTTTGCCCTTTTTTACCATGAAATGACATTTTTCCCAATTTAAAACTAGACTCTTCTCTTCACACCGTGTCAAAACCTTAGATAGGTTAGACAGGCAGCCAGTGAAAGAGTCTCCATAGATAGAAAAATCATCCATGAATACTTCCATGAAACACTCTACCATGTCACTAAATATATGAAACATACACCGCTGGAAGGTACCAGGAGCATTACAAAGGCCAAAAGGCATTCGTTTATAGGCGTATGTTCCAAAAGGACATGTAAAGGTAGTCTTTTCTTGGTCATCATTATCAATAATAATTTGGAAATAGCCAGAGTAGCCATCCAAAAAACAGTAAAAAGCATGACCAGCTAGACGTTCTAGCATCTGATCTATAAAAGGTAATGGAAAATGATCCTTTCGTGTCATGGCATTTAAACGCGTCAGAATCAATCTGAGATCCTCCATTTCATAGGACCATGTGCGGCAACATATTCACCCTTGGCATTACATACCATTGTAATCCCTGATTTTTTTTTAACTACATGAATGGGACTGACCCATTCGCTATCAGAGATTGGGATATGATACCCGCATCAAGTAACCGTAAGACTTCTTCCCTGACCACTTCTTTCATGGCCGGGTTCAAACGACGCTGAGGTTCACGAGAAGTCTTTGCGTTATCCTCCAAATGGATACGGTGAGTGCACACATTAGGGTCAATTCCCTTAATATCGGCTAGGGACCAACCAATCGCAGAACGATGTTCCTTAATCACCCTGATTAGATGTGTCTCTTCCTCCTTAGATAATAGAGAAGATATAATTACCAGATGACTACCATCTGGATCAAGTTGAATATATTTTAACTCAGGAAGAAGAGGTTTAAGTACCAGGGTGGTTGGTATGTCGATAAAAGCTTCTGGGGTGTCCTCATCTTGAGTAATGAATACTTGCTTAGGCAGCAGGTCTTCAAACTCTGTATATGGAGCAACCGAAGGTTCTACGATTTGTGTTGACTCGAAGATGATGTTGACTTCTTGTACGTAGGAGTCAATGACAAAATCTGAACTTCCAAAAGAAAGGAATTTATGCATATGGTTTTCTGGAAACGTGTTATTAAAGTAATCTTACGCTAAGCTCTTGATCATGCTAATCTCTCCATCTCTAGATGAATCTGGTAATTGTTTCATCATTTTAAAAACATTTACCTTAACCGAAAGATGGCCAAAAGACAAGGACATCGAACCATTACGGCAGTTTATAAGCGCGTGGGCAGTAAGATGATCGGAACAGAGTCATTAACGACTTCTGTATCAAGGATAACAAAATCAATAGGATAGT
Organism: Coptis chinensis; assembly: GCF_015680905.1. Classification (NCBI taxonomy): domain Eukaryota; kingdom Viridiplantae; phylum Streptophyta; class Magnoliopsida; order Ranunculales; family Ranunculaceae; genus Coptis; species Coptis chinensis. The sequence goes on along the minus strand of NC_141464.1, from coordinate 26,326,659 downwards.
AGAAATTCTGGACCTTAACTAGCAAGTTTTCAACCACACCCTTAGGATACTTAATAGACCTATCCACTAATTGCAATCTCATTTGAGTAGGTTGCATCTCTTGTAGACCTATTTGTTTGTATAAATAATATGGGAGTAGGTTGACACTTGCCCCCAAGTCTAATAAAGCGGTGGTCGTGTGAGAATCTCCTAAGGTGCATTGTATAGTAGGACGACCAGGGTCCTTGTACTTCACAATTCCATTATGTTCTGTTAAAGTTGGAAATTGTTTAGTTAGAAAGGCGTCTTTAGGAATATTTGTCCTACGCCTAGTAGTGCACAACTCCTTAAGAAACTTAGCGTGGTGAGATAATTTTTTAATTGCTTCGTGAAAGGGTAGGTTAATCGTTAGATTCTTGAATACTTCCCTAATCTCGTCAAAGTTTGTATCTCTGTTTAGCATAGCTAATTTCTAGGAAAACGGTGGTGTCTCTCTATGTTTAGTGTATGGTTCAACTGGATATCTAACCTTTGCTTTTTGTTTCTTAGGTTGTGGGTTAACTGGTACCTCTACAAGGGTAGGCTCTTCAGTTTCCATTTCAGTATCTAGTTCAATCTCCTGTGTAGGGACTACTTGTGGGGTAACTATAGGCATAGTTACATTGTTGTCAACCACTCTACTAGAACGGAGAGTGGTGATGGCATTTAGCTCACCTACGTTTACATTTTCCGTACTAGTATTACCGTTCACCTCAAAGACTGTGTTTGGTGTTTTAGGATTAGGTATCGCTTGTCCTGGAAACACACCTTTGGGTTGTACTTTCTCTTGAGCTAGCTGCTGTAAGTAAAGTTGGATGGCTTGCAAAATCTGTTGTTGAGATTGCATAAAGGTATCGAAACGATTCGGTTGTGGAAGAGTGTTAGCTATAGGTTGTGTGACAGGAACTATGTCATGTTGATTATTTATGGGTTGGTTGTGATAGTTATTATTATTAATCGGAACGATACCTCGATTTGCATTATAATTATTATTGTTATAATTATTATAATTACCCTGACCTTGTCCTTGTCGTGGTGGAGGTTGTTTATAATTGTTTGCTTGCCTAACATTTTGATTATTAAATCCTGGAGTTATTACTTGTTGATTATTTCTCCAACTGAAGTTGGGGTGTTGTCTCCAAGGGGCGTTAGGAATAGGATAACTATTAATTGAGCAAACGTTATCTTGTTGTAATGTTTGTGGTTTGTAAACGAAAGGACAATAGGAGTCGGGGTGATTTGGACTCAAACAGAAATTACATGGGTTGGAGTTGACATTCATGACGGAGATAGGTTTTTGTTGGACATAAATAGCCTCTACCTTTTTAGTTAGAGATTCGATTAAATTTTTAAGTTCTGGATCGGGTTTCATTTCAAACATATCGGCGGCTTTAGCTGTTGTAGAAGAACTAGCGGAACGGGAGATATCATCACTACCCTGATTATTATTCCGCTTTAGTCCGATCTTCTAAAATTAATAAGCCTCCGGGGCTCCTTTACTTAAGAAACTACCCCATTCATTATGTCAAGGACTTCTTTATGGTGGTGTAGAAGTCCTTCGAAAAAAGCCACGAACTAACATGTCTTTTCGCGAGGTTATGGTGTGGACACTCTATAAGTAGATCGGTGAAACGATTCCAAGCCTCTGAAAATGATTCATGAGGATTCGCCGAAAGAAATGAATCTTGGAAAGCATTTCATCGGTCTTCAGTGGTGGGTAAAAATGTTCCATGAATAGTTGAACAAGTTTAGCCCACGAGTCCACAGAATTAGGCGCTTGGGCAGTTAACCAAGATGCCGCCTTATCGGCTAAGGTGAAGGGAAATACACTTAGTTTAATTTGTTCACCACCTACCGTAGGATGGTGGAATGTAGTAAGGACTTGGTCAATCCTACGCATGTGCTGATAAGGTTTTTCATAGTCTAACCCATGAAAAACGGGTAACAAATTAAATATATTTGGGGGAATTCGGAAATCCCCCACTGGGTCTGATAGAACGATGCAAGATTTAGGGCTATCTTTCAAGGCTTTGTAAAAGTCAGAGAGAGGAGACTCTCTTTCTTCAGCCATTACTTCAGGTGGTGTGTGTGGTATGCTAGCTAGAGGTGTAGTGAGTGGTATACTAGAAAGACTTGTTTGTTGCCATTGTCGGTTAATTATGTTAGGTGTTTTTCTTCGGCTCGACCTTAATCTCATGCAAGGCTAAGACCAATATTAATGAAACACAACAACACTCCAAACAATCCTGATATGCTAGTATGAACCTCTAACAGAAGATGCGAGGTGTGGAAGAAAAGAGTACCTGAAAGCCTCCTTGCTTCGCTTATGAATAACGTCTTGTTTACGCGTGCTCAGTGTATATAACAAGTTAGAACACTGAAAACTTTGAAGAAATGAAAGTTGAAACAAACTGTGGAAATCGGCGCGCCAAAACCAAAGGGCATGGGTCTTTCGAGAATATGCCTAGGCGGGGCGCAGTCGCTTCGAGTAAAAGGTAGGATTCCAAGCATGTGGGCGTATGGTGGAGCTCCAAGTTGGCCTTGGTAGGGCGCAGGTGGTGCTCAGCCAAAGGGTGGGATTCAGTGTGTGAAGGTAAGGTGCGCTCCACTTTGGCTTGCCTTGCTGCAGTGAAAGCTCCTAGTAATTTTTCGTGGAAACTTGCAAAGCTGAAACAGACAACCACAGTGAGAATCCAAACAAGGGTGGGTGGGTTATGGGACTTTGAAAAACTATCAAGTTTACAGAAAACAATACTAAAGAGTACTAAGATGGCAGCGGCGCCATTTGATAAACGTAAAATTGAATAATTTACCTACGAAATGAATGATGAAACTCAAAACGCAAGTGAAACTAAACTTAATTAAGTGTTGCTATCAAAGATTTCTATACTCTCAATTCTATCGAAATAGAGTGGAGTAAAAAGTTCGTTCCACTCTTAGTTCTTTAGCATTCAAGTTTCCTAGATTGACTAATCTATTCAAAGTCTAATGAGAGCAATGGTGAGAATTATACTACGATGTGAATTAAAACTAGACGTAATATAAAGATTATAACTTTATTAAATTTAACTAAACAATAATTGAATTCTAAATTAATAACTAAGAATTGAATAACAATAACTGAAATTAGATCTAACAATTTTAAATGACAAAATCGAAATGAACAAGAAATAACTATTTTATTTATCTAATCAATGAAGAACTATGGTTCAAAGAATTAATCTAAAACAATGTATGAAACTAATTAATTTAACTAATTGAATTAAAAAACTAGATCTACAAGCTATTTTAATGGCTACTTTCTATTCTAAACTATCTAACAATCTTTTTCTTAAGAGCTAAGTCTTGTTTTTATGTAAAGGAGGAGACCAGATCCACAATTTCGTGCATGGGCTGAGGTCTCATGTTTTGGGCCGGAAAATCGAGCCCAAAGCCCAATTTCTTCAGTCCACAGAGCCCGTTTCAGCTGGCTTTGATTTCAGCAGGCTTTTCGTCCCCTTCTGCTCCTTTGATTGGATCAAGGCTTGGACCATTGGAAAGCTCTTTACGAGCTGGTCGTTTTGACGTAAGGTAGGCCCAAATCCGAGGCCTGAGTCCAAAGATATGGTCTTCGGAAGTTCTACTGACTTGTGCACTGTTTTTGCCCGTGTTGACTTTTAAGCTTTTGATCGGGCTTCATAAAAGTTTTTTCTCCTTGAATCTTGGACTTTATCACAGAACTTCTTAGCAACTAACCCTTTGCTCCTTTATATCGCCAAAATGGCACATTTCTGCACATAATTGAGTTCCATGCCTGAAATACATAAAAACACGTAATTAGCATTAACTCTTATTTATTACTCGCATAATTGGTCAAAAATTAGTATTATTAAGGGGTTAAAACTACAGTTTTGGGCTCGTTATCAACCCCCCCCCCCGCCCGCCCTATGTGGAGTTCTCTTTTCCGAAGCTCCGACTCTTCTTCTTCAAATAATATTTCTTTAAATAGTTGTACACCCAACATTGAAGATGGTATGTGCAACTGTAGTTCCACAAGACCTTATTGATGAAGGTATCATTGAATGGAAAGATACTCTAGTAGGGTACTTTCTAGATAAGCGAATGGGGTGGGTTTCCCTTTGTTAAGAGTACTCTGGAAAAAACTTGGAAACTCAAAGGCTTTATGGATATCACAACGGATAGATATATGTTCTTCATTAGTTTCTCAATTATAGAAGATAAACATATGGTCCTTGAAGGCGGCCCCATTTTCACTATAGAGAAGATCTTTGTTGTTCGGTGGTCATGGTGATCACCTAAGGTTGAAGGACAAAGAAACAACGTCACCATAGTACCAATTTGGGCCAAACTCTTCAAAGTCCCTAGAGAACTTTGGACTAAAAATGGACTCTCATACTTGGCAAGTCTGATTGGAGAGCCCTTATGTATGGATGGAGCAACATCACAGAAGAAAATACTCAATTTTGCAAAGGTCTGTGTTACTATTCCTCTAAGTTTTGATTTTCCCAAAACTGTAAAGCTTAAACTTGATGGTAAATATGTTTACCTAGATGTCACTACAATAGAAATGAGCTTTTGTTACACTTTCAAAATTTTACGAAAGACCTTCGTGACATTTCATTAAATGTTGTAAAATCCCACCCTTGTTACAAAAGTTGTAACATATTTACAAAATGTTACGAATATAAGTTATGTAACATTTTGAGAATGTCACAAAATATGCGATTGTTTCAAATTGTTATGAATACGCTATTGCAACATTTTATAAAAGTCACAAAGCTGCTTTTGTAGGATGACTTCTAAACCTAATGGACATGGTTTTTGGGCCTGATTACTTGCAGTCAACAAAGAACCAAAAAAACGTGCAAAATAACAACCATAGAAACATAAAAAAGATGTAAGAATCAAAGTTTTAACATATCAATTTGGATAAATTCGGAATTATAGCCCCCATAGTATGAATTGTCAATACAACTAAACACAGTCATTAGCAAATGCAAAACAATCTTCATAGTGGCTTCAAACATCCATTGCATCTTCCAATAAGAGTATTGACAAAAATCTACATCTGTAACCACAAAAGTTAAAAGAAATTAGGTGATTACTATTAAAATTAAAAGATGGAGTGGAATCAATGATATTTAGTTCTACTAATCAACAAATCAAGCATAGATAAGCATACCATAATCCAAATTCTATGCAACTCGCCAAAACGTTGCTGATAACAATTCCCTTTAAAGGAACTAATGGCTACCCTGCCATGAAAACATAAAATCAAGTAGAAATTCTATCAGACAAAATCATTTAACATGTTTTCCTATCAAACAAAAAGCGGACGTGCAACAGGCGCGACATACTTCATCAAGACAATCACACATTGGAAAAGATAAAAAGGACAACCACATTATGCATCCTTCGGTGGCAAGAGTACTACTACAAGGACTGGAAAAATATAGAAAACATATTTATTCTTCCATGTGCAGCGTATAGGATCAAACAAAATTAATCTGGAAATGGAAAGGCACTATGACTACATTATGATCAAAAGAATTTATTTTCTCTATAGACATGATCAACTGCTATATCGCTAAACTTATCTCTAATTTTACCGAATTACCCTTACCTAAATTCTAGGCCATTATTTAGACTCAGGGTGTATGGGGTAAGCCAAAGTAGCTAGAGGAGAATCTCCATCAATGGAGTTGTTTGAGCTTTAAACTTCAGGAACTCATCTTCCCCTTGAACTCCAAAATAGTTCAAGATGATAGATGAGTTAGAAGATTTATCAACCCACTTAGAGATGAGGGTAAGATAAAACTTCACTTACCAAAGAAGTTGAGCATGGACACGTGTGATTTCTTTAGGGATTTACAAGTTTTTCATGCTTCATTAACTTCACTATGAGTTAATGAAAAGAAAAGCTTAAGCAAAACAAGATTATAATGATGGGGGTTCTCTTAAATGGTGAGATGAACCCCCCTCAATCCCCTTCTTCATAGTTTCCTCTTATTAAAACTTTTACTTCTACTCCTTTTAGTTTTCTATAAATCAACCTTAAACCCTTCTTCTTCAATCAAATAGTTTTTAGTTTTAAATAGCTATTAAGCCCTAAAAAATTTAAAAACCTTCACCCTTTTTCTCTTCTCTCTTTGATCCTCTTATTCAAAAGCTTTCCAACGTAACACAACTTTTGGAAGGCACACTTCTCACTGTACTACAATAATTCAAGAGAAGGTTAATATTGGTTGTTTAGTTTTTCTTTTGATTGGAACTTGTGTATTTGTAGAATTCGGTTACTTGTGAAACTTGAGAAAAACCATTAGTCCATCAACAAATCAAGCCCACATAAATTAAACATTAATAAGCTAAGTTATTTGTGTCACTAACCAAATTTAATTATGAGACTACTAGCATACTAATAGAAAAACTACCTTACATTGAAATAATACAAGTACACCAAACAAATCACAAACTGGGCATTAATTGTGTACCAACTTTTAACAAATTTATTCATGTCAAACACAATTACACAAGCTCACATCAAAATTTTGATAACAAGACAAGTCCAATGCTATTACCCAATAAAAAAAATATATACAGCTCTATAAGCAACACTGCATGTAAAATGACTAGATTACCTTTTAATGAAAATCTGGGTCATTATAAGTTATTTAATTAGGTAAGTTATTTGTAATTTATTTGTTTCTATATTTTTGTTTTTTGAGTTTTGGAAAGAGAATAGGATTTGGATGCCATGTGGGAAATGGAATCCCAAGGGAGTTATTGAGGGAGTCTGAATAGAACTACTCCCCAAACTCAACTATTAATTTACCACATATTCACATATTTTGGCAATTTACTTAAAAATCAAACAAGTTCCACATTATATTTGTACCAATGATAGATTTTTATTGAAAATGTAAATTTCCATAAATGCCCCTAAGCTCATATTTGAACTACAAATATATCATAAGAAAAAGTGTATCACCCATAAAATTCTTAATACTGGTATTTCCATTCTAACTAAATTAAGCTATACATAAGAAAATTACAAAATTAGTACCAAAATTTAAGATAATATCACCAAGTTTACACAAGCGAATATACAATCGCTAAACTTATCTCTAATTTTACCGAATTACCCTTACCTAAATTCTAGGCCATTGTTTAGACTTAGGGCTTCACGTTTTCTAGTCACCGGTGGCCGGATTCCGAGGACCGATAACTGGTAGGTGGCCAGATGATTCTGGCGAAGATATTTTTATTCTCGTCTAAATTGCTTTTCTCTTCCTCTAGTGGCATATAATAAGGAAAGTGTGTTTTGGCAAAGGTATGTTCGTTCGTTTTGCAAGCTAAGCCTTCTTTTTCGTAATTGAAAATTTTCCCACCGAAATCTAACACCCCGTAGAAAAACTGCCATATCTTTTTACGCAATAGTTGAAAAATTGTTCTATTTTTTGCGTTAGAAACTAGATTCGACAAGCTTTCCAATAAACTATAGCTCGAAATCTAATTTGAAGTAGTCTATTCTAGACTTCTGGGCAATTGTTTGCAGTTGACTATTATGCATATTTTTGAATTGAATGGAGTTTTTCTATTGATAATTCTTAGAGGGTTCGGATTTGATTTGTTTGATATGATGATTGCTGGTATATGAATATATCCAAGTTTGGTATAGGAGTATGATGGAAACCTTAAACTTGTTTAGTTTTGCATTGATTTTTCTTTGGATGGTTAAGTGTTTCTTATGCGATATGATCTTCCCCTCCTCTCAAATTGTACAATTCGCTTCTAGAGTTTGATTTCCTTTTACGCTTGCAATGGTGCTGAGTATTTTGGTGTTTCATAGACTTTTACTATTTGTTGTTGAGGTAATTCATTGTTTTTTTATGCTACCATTATCTTATCTGTATGTGATAAGATGCTTATTGGGGGATGTCTTTAGATTTGAGAGGGAGTTTTGGATGGTCGGGATTTAGCTTTGAAATGAAGTTCTCTATAGTTGGTTTGGTTGTATCTTCCCAAGTTGTTCATAATTTGCTTGGATACATCACCTTTGATGCTATAATTGGTGTTTATTTGTTTATTTTTGATTCTTGGATCTAACTCAGCCATTGTTCTTGTTGGTCTAGCTAGCTCTTTCATTGTTCGTTGCACCTAGTTCTTGAGCTACCTCTAGCTGATGAGCATTTTTTTTATTGGAGATTCCATAACATATGTGCTTGGAACCTTATGGAGCTACCAAATCCTACGAGTCCAAAGCATTTTGTTTGTTTGTTGATGTTTTTGCGAGTGCTTATTCACGGATGTAAATGCTTGCGGTTGAACCTTGGAGGTTTATACCTTTGTATTTGGAAGGGATACTTTATGTGATATAGCTGTATATATATGCTCATGGGCTCTTATCTACTAGTTAATTATTGTAATTGCATGCCTAAAATGTGTATATTTCAGGTTTGAAGGGGAGTGTAGAGAAATATAGGTATTACTGTTCTAACCCTAACAAAAAAGCAAACTATTTCGATGTAATCTTATCGAACTTAGGTGAGCGCCAAATCCGATAAAGTCTAACGAGACCTAGGCCGGGCTTAGACTATCTAAATGCAAATATGATTTGAGCCGGACCTGGACATAAATGAACCATGTGCAAGTTCGCTCCGTTGACAGTCCTACTTTTAGTATGTCCCATACTCCCATTGGACTTGCTTTGCAAGGGCAACTTTGTTACATCCACATAGACGACATATGGGATAAGTTGCCCATGTTTTGTATAAGCTACCATGGGTTGTCCATTACAAAGGTAACTACAAAAACCAGGCATAATCTAAAATCCCGTCCAAAAGAGAGAGAAAAAGTCGAAAACAAATTAAATGTAAAAACATGTGAAATATCAACGATAAATAAACAGAAATATGTGAGACAGATTGTTAGATTCTGTCTCGTTATTAAAAACACGTGAAATATCAAAAATATGTAAACTATCGACGAGAAATAAGGAAAAACATGCAAGACAGAATGTTAGATTCCGGCCCGTTTTCACAACTAAGTAACTTTTGATGTAGCAATTGCTACTCTCAAAGTTACATTGTCACAAGTTACATCCAAAGTGACCCTTGCATTGGGAAGCTCTTTTTGACTCAAGAGAGTCACTTTGGCAAAGATCCAAAAATGACTACTCATTAGGATTGCTCTTATTAGAAGAGACTAGGAGAGACCAAGGCCCAAAATATCGCCGATATATATCGTTTTTTTAGTACACCGACACAGAAATATTCGGTATATCTCAACCAAATATTGAATCATTTTTTTCCCAATATATATCACAATTTCCGATATAACGATATATATCGACCGATATATACGATATATCTGAAATAAATTGTTGACTTTGACCGATATTGCTGATTTTGACCAAATATTGTTGATTTTGACCGATATATTGACGATATTTTCGATATAATCGACGCTATTTCCGATATATCGACATACAAAACAAAATTTTGACTGGTCAACAAAAAAATAGATATCTCCGATATTTCTGATATATCTGATATATATCGGTTTTTGAGTACATCGAAATATTAACCGAATTAGATATTTTGGGCTTGGGAGAGACTGTGTTTTGTATGGGTTTTCAAAAGAGACAACAGAAGTTGACTTGGTAAAAATTACCACTGGATTTGGAAGAAATGGACGTTTACATATCCTGTTTGGGAGATTACCCAATTTTCTATATATTTGACTCTCCTTCGTGAATTCTGGTATCTCTAGAATCTGTTGAATCAAGTTGATAAAAAATGACTACTGTTTCAACTTTCAACTCTTTCACTTGCAAAACCATCTCAACCACACCCAAACCTCAAACCACTACCAAAAGTCCCATCACCAGACTTACATCCAAGAATATCAACAACTTCTCTAAATACTCAATCACTTGGTCCAATCATCTAAGCATACCCAAGTTCAAACTACGAGCTGTTGGTGATGATAGTGATTATGAGTTGGTTCCTGAGACCAACGACAGCGAGGGAGTTGGAACAGCAGTAGCTGAACCACCAAAGCCTGAACCAACCGAAACTGATATATTGAAAAAAGCTTTGATCGATTCACTTTACGGTACAGATAGGGGATTGAAAGCTAGTAGTGAAACAAGAGCCGAGATTATCGAGCTCATCACGCAACTCGAAGCCAAGAACCCAACTCCAGCTCCAACTGAAGCCTTGACTCTTCTTAATGGAAAATGGATTCTAGCGTAAGTTTTGTCCTCAAATCATCTTTAATTGTTTTCTTGATTAGTTTTGTTGATATTTTTTGTGTTTTTTCAGGTACACATCTTTTGTGGGGTTGTTTCCGTTGTTGGCGAGAGGAACTTTGCCTCTAGTGAAAGTTGAGGAGATATCTCAAACTATTGATTCAGAGAATTTAACTGTTCAGAATTCGGTGCAGTTTTCTGGACCGTTGGCTACTACTTCGTTGAGCACTAATGCTAAATTTGAAGTTCGAAGTCCTCAACGTGTTCAGGTTAGTGATTAATTTAGTTAGCAAACCCTCTTTATTTGTATTTTGATTCAGTATATGCTTTTATGAACATCGGATTCTTCAATTGTTGGCATCAACTCATTTAATTACCCTGAGGATACAATTTTTTATGATTTCACACATTTAATTAGCTGCACATGCCTTGCAAGTTTTAGCTGGCCACATTAGGTGACAAACGGGAACCCCGAGTACTGGTACCGGCCCATAGTCCTGAGTCTCAGCACCCACAGGAATAATTACTTGAACCTCTTTATTAGAATGTATAGTAGTATGGTACTATGGTCACACTTGCACATGCCCGGCATTTTCTAGCTCGCAACACTAATCACCCATGAGGTCTGGCTAAGTGAGCATCCCCCAATATTCTGAGGCACCCACAAGGTCTTGCATAGCGAGCATCGCCCAAAGATCTGAGGTATGGTCCTGGTGGAAACTCAGATTGAGACCTCCACGGAAGTGTGGTGCACTTTGACCTCTAGCTACTGTGCAAAATTTGTACCCTAGTAAATTACAGTTTTAAGACCCACATTTGTTTTTTCCATTATTATTTGTGGTGTCGTTGATTTGTCCAGAATCTACCATAAACAAATTTGTACTCTTTGTTTGGTGTCTAGTTTTAAGGAGCTGAAAACAAAATCATGGAAAGACAAAACACCCCCAGCCGACTAGTATCTTCCAGGCTTCTTGTGGCATTTGCAAGTCCAAGTAAATTTCTTTAAGTTTTTCTTAAAATATATATATGTGTGTGTACTAATTAGGCCACACAAACACAGCTAGTATAGTCGTGCAGTTCAGTGACCTGAATCACCTGATGGACCAACTTACTATTGCCTGGCTATGGGCCTATGGTTGAAAACTAAATGCATTTCATAATCGTTCATAAAATCATTAATTTGGTTGATCTGAATAAATACAGATCAAATTTGAAGAAGGCATCATTGGGACACCACAATTAACGGACTCCATAGTGTTACCAGAGGATGTGGAGTTTCTGGGACAGAAAATTGATTTGTCCCCCTTAAAAGGTTTAATCACATCTCTTCAAGATACAGCATCGTCTGTCGCCAAGACTATCTCTAATGGACCACCATTGAAATTCCCCATCACCAGTGACAATGCTCAGTCCTGGTTGCTCACCACATATCTTGATGAAGAGTTGAGGGTCTCAAGAGGAGATGCTGGAAGCGTGTTCGTTCTCATCAAAGAAGGAAGCTCTCTATTGAAACCATAAGCAACACATGTATCTGTTTCTTTTTGTTTATTATTACTGTGATTGTGATGTGTAAACATGCAGGAGTTTTGTATTCATGGCAACAATAATTAATATACATATACATGAAAAATAACGTGGAGATTGATGTGTTCTGAAGAATCTTAATTATCGTTTAGACGAGTCTAATCCTTCAATAATATATGTTAGTTTCTGTTTTCTGCTAATCTTGCAAGCAACATCTATCATTTTTGCCTTCCCTGATAACTAAATTTGTTTGCAACAGTCAATTTTGCAGGAAATTAAACAAAAAATATAAAGAAAATAGGGGAACCCGAGAGATGGAAACTTAATTTTCTGGAACTTGCGTTTTCCACTAACCACACTGTCCAAATTTCCAAATCTTCTTTCAATGGAATTATGGAGCATTTCTTGAATGGAAGAGAGTGTAGAGGGTAAGTAGACAACTTCTCAAAATTTTCGAAGAATAAGACATTTATTTCAGAATGTGAAAATATTGGTTTAGTTTTGTTTTAACGGTAAGGCTGCACTTCTTACGTTTACAGTCTATCTAAATTAGTTGTAATTAGCTGTGGAATGACGGATTATCCCCGATCTGCACCGAGATATAACCAGTGCTCAACCGAGATATAACCAGTGCTCAAATACCACAGGCAGAATGTAGCACAATGAGTAAGACTGCAATAGAAATAAAGACGTACAAGGAAAGGGGTTACCTACTCGGCTACTCCTATCCTCTGTTAGTCGACTATATATTATTGGATAGCAACTTGAGAGAAGTAATTTTGAATTAAGACTTGTATTTGAGGTGTAGATATTAAAAAGAGGATATCACAGAAGTACAATGTAAATGTCAACTTCTATCACCTAAAATGTTCACGTGGCCTGTATTGCTTTCAGTCTTAATGTGGGAATCATGAATTCAACCTTTTTCACTAGATTTGTAATGTCCTATAAAATGAGTTCGACATTATCTTCTTCGTACTCAATCCTACAATCATAGAAGGTCTTAAAGTCTCAAACAGTACAATTCAGTTCAATTTTTACCAATAGTCACATGCGGAACTTGAATAAGTTCAAACGAAACTACCTATTAAATGGCAGTGATATTAAGCAAAATGTATAGTCATTTTGTTTTAGCTAAGAATTCACTTGACTTTCATTTCGCCTTCAATTCAAGCAATGGCTCAATGGAACAAAAAACAAATATATCACTCTCATTAACCAACCGCCCAATACATCTAAACATCTAATACGGCTTTGTCCTTGAAAATGATATATACCTATTGAAAAAGCATAATGAAGCATCCGTAATGTGCAACCTTTGTATTTGTTTGATTAGAAGAACTGGCAAAATCTGTTAGAAGTTAATATGCCATATTCTTTTCAGCAATGATGCGGTTCACTTGTGTGTGGTTAAAGACAATATGTGTTATTGAAATATAATAAGTTTCATTAATGTAGGAGTTAGGCATTAATGTGGGAGTTGCAAAAGCACACATACAAATAGGGTGTGTAATCACATTTCAAAATCATCGAATGAATTAAACAATTTTTTCTTTCTCCATTAGTAATCATTATTTGTTCGTTTGTATTTAAGAGAACAAGTTTATTCTCTTGATCATTTGTTATCTAGTTACTCTTGTTGGTAACATAGTGGTATCAGAGCCTTGTTAAGATCCATGGCTAATTCCAACAACAATATGTTACAACCCCAACTCCCAAAGTTTAGTGGGAAGAACTATAGTCAGTGGAGCATACAAATAAAGGTCTTGTATGTGTGTCAAGATTTGTGAGAAATTATCGAGTATGGTTTGAAGCGTTAGAGAGTCAAGCAAATCTCACTGCAGAACAACTCACTGAGTTGAAAGAAAGGCAAAAGAAAGACAAAAAGACATTGTTCTTTATCTACCAAGTTGTGGATGAAGTTATCTTCGAAAGAATCTCAGCTGCTACATCATCAAAGCAAGCATGGGATATCCTACAAAGGTGAGGAGAAAGTGTAAATGGCGAGACTACAAACTCTGTGTGGCGAGTTTGATATGTTGCGGATGAAGGAGTCTGAATCAGTTGAAGATTACTTCAACCGTGTAATCTCTCTTGTTAATCAACTGAGATTAAATGGAGAAAATATTGAAGATCAAAGGGTTTCTGAAAAAATCCTTAAAAGCATGACCCGCAAGTATGAATACATTGTGGTGGCAATAGAAGAATCTAAAGACTTGTCTACCTTGTCTTTGGATGGTCTTATTGGCTCTCTTCAATCTCATGAGTTACGATTGAAGCAGTTTGACTCTTCTCCAGTTAAGAAAGCATTTCAATCACAAACTTCTTTTAGAAGGAGTTATAGAGGAAGAAGAGGAGGATATAA